>NW_026606660.1:4642500-5907500 GCF_029890125.1 Rhinichthys klamathensis goyatoka
TGTGCATTGAAGAAGTAGCACATGACATATGTGATATTGCATTGCATGTACGATATAAATTAATCCGTTGTGCATTTATTTGCATTCAAAAGCTAACGTTTTCATCGTGCATTGGAGAATACAACATATGTGCTTGTTGCATAGCGCTGCATATAGGACCTGAATTTACTGACTGACATGGTCTGTTTCATTGAACTGTATACAATAAACTAACTTATTCCGTTCATATACAATAACTGAATTAGTCAATCTTCTGTTGTGCTTCTTCAGAGTAATTTAGATCTTGCAATGCAATGCAACGACAAATATGTAATCTCTCCAATAAACAGCAAAATGAGTAAGGTGATGTATGCATTGGAATGCAAAAGCACGCGTGTTGACATCCGAAAACTTAACAACATGCATGCTTTTGCATTCCAATGCATAAAACAACTAACTAATTTTGCTGTTCAATGAAGAGATAACACAATATGTGCTCTTGCACATATGACGTTATAGAGTTATACTTAGTCTAACTTATTTCGCTGTGCAATGAAGAGATATCGCATACCACATGAGCTGTTGCATTGCAACGCATACAGAAGTAATTAATTCCCTTGTGCATTGAAGAAGTAGCACATGACATATGTGATATTGCATTGCATTGCATGTACGATATAAATTAATCCGTTGTGCATTTATTTGCATGCAAAAGCTAACGTTTTCAGTTGTGCATTAAAGATATAACATATGACCTGTTTCACTAAACTGTATACATAACTAACTTATTCCGTTGTGCATTATTCACACAGTTACCACTTCGGATAGCACAATATGCGTGCTTTTGTATAGCAATGCATAAAGAACTAAACTCATTCTGTTTTGCATAGAAGATATAACATATGCACTGTTTCTTTGAACATACCCAATCTAACTGAATTCGTTGTGAAGTGAAAAACATTCAATACTATCTTTCATAGTATTGCATAAAATAACTAATTTGTTTTATTTTGAAATTAAGAGATACTGCATTGCATATGAGTTGCATCGCAACTTATACAGACCTCATTCCCCTGTGCATTGAAGAATTAGCATGACATATTTTCATTGCAGTGCATGCACGATATAAATGAATCTGTTGTGCATTTATTTGCATGCAAAAGCTAACTTATTTCATTGTGCACTGAAGAGATACAACTTATGCTTTGCTGCATTGCACTGCAACTTCCATTGTGCATAAAATACATAAAATTCGCCTTCGGATAACACAATATGCGTGCTTTTGCATTACACTGCATAGAACAACTAAATCATTCTTGTGTGCATTGAAAACATAACATAAAAGGAAAGCAGTCGTTTTATTGCACGGTATACAAAAACTTCCGTTGTGCAATCTTCATTCTGCTATTGTGCATTCTTCAGAGTGTTAGATCTTGCAAGTTAGCATGAGTTAGATGTTGTGTGCATTGGAATTCAAAAGCACACAGTTGTGATACCCAAAAGGGAGATAAACCATATGTGCAAAGCATTGCAAAGCATACTAGAACAACACTCATTCATTGTGCATTATACACTGTATACAAGAACTAACTTAATCCGTTGTGCATTCATGAATAACGTATGTATTGTATACAATAACTAACATACTCCGTCGTGAAATGGAGAGATAAAAACGCAATATACTAATGTTGTACTGCATCGCATACAATATCTAAATAATTTGATATAGCACAACATAAATGGCAGTACATGCATACAACTTGTTCCGATGTTCATTGAATAGATACCACACCATATGTGCTCTTGCATTGCACTGCATACTCAATCTAGCTGAATTGACACGTGAATTAAAGAATTGACAAATAATAAGGTATCTTTCATGGCAATTAATTCTACTGTGCATTGAAAAGATAACACATGACAATTTCACTGTTTCATCGAAATCTATACAAGAACGAATGCAGCCATCGAGTAGTTCAAATATGACATTTTGAAAATATTTCTGGCCAAAGAATCCTTGAACTTGATCTTTCTATACATACTCATAGACTCGTCCTGATGTTTCATCAGCCGGACAGTGGTCAGTATTAGACCCACTTAACATATTTTTGGCCAAAGAGTCTTTGAACTTGAACTTTCTAAAAATACTCATAGACTCCTTCTGATGTTTCATCAGTCAGACAGTGGTCCATATTTGACTTCCTTAACATATTTCTGTCCAAAGAGTCTTTGAACTTGAACTTAAACTTTCTAAAAATACTCATAGACTCCTTTTGATGTTTCATCAGCCAGACAGTGGTCCATATTTGACCTACTTAACATATTTCTTGCCAAAGTCTTATCAAAGGCTAACCTACTATTTATACTTATAGACTTCTTTTGATGTTACTTCAACAATATATTAGACCATATTTGATCTTATGAACACATTTCTGGACAAAGAGTCCTTAATCTTGAACTCTCTATACATACTCAGACTCCTTCTGATGTTTCATCAGTAGTTCAAATGTGACTTTTTGTACATATATCTTGCCAGAGAATCCTTGAACTTGATATTTCTATACATACTCATAGACTTCTTCTGGTGTTTCATCAGCCAGACAGTGGTCAATATTAGACCCACTTAACATATTTTTGGCCAAAGAGTCTTTGAACTTGAACTTTCTAAAAATACTCATAGGCTCCTTCTGATGTTACATCAGCCTGACAGTGGTCCATATTTGACCTACTTATATTTCTGGCCAAAGAGTCTTTGAACTTGAACTTGAACTTGAACTTTCTATGCATACTCATAGACTCCTTCTGATGTTTAATCAGCGAGACAGTGGTCAATATTAGACCCACTTAACATATTTTTGGCCAAAGAGTCTTTGAACTTGAACTTTCTAAAAATACTCATAGACTCCTTCTGATGTTTCATCAGTCAGACAGTGGTCCATATTTGACTTCCTTAACATATTTCTGTCCAAAGAGTCTTTGAACTTGAACTTGAACTTTCTATAAATACTCATAGACTCCTTCTGATGTTTCATCAGCAGGAGAGTGGTCCATATTTGACCTACTTAACATATTTCTTGCCAAAGTCTTATCAAAGGCTAACCTACTATTTATACTTATAGACTTCTTTTGATGTTACTTCAACAATATATTAGACCATATTTGATCTTATGAACACATTTCTGGACAAAGAGTCCTTAATCTTGAACTTTCTATACATGCTCATAGACTCCTTCTCATGTTTCATCAGCCAGACAGTGGTCAATATTAGACCCACTTAACATATTTTTGGCCAAAGAGTCTTTGATCTTGAACTTGAACTTTCTATAAATACTCATAGACTCCTTCTGATGTTTCATCAGCCAGACAGTGGTCCATATTTAACTTCCTTAACATATGTCTGTCCAAAGAGTCTTTGAACTTGAACTTGAACTTTCTAAAAATACTCATAGGCTCCTTCTGATGTTACATCAGCCAGACAGTGGTCCATATTTGACCTACTTAACATATTTCTGGCCAAGGTCTTATCAAAGGCTAACTTACTATGCATAGAGTTCATAGAGTTCTTTTGATGTTACTTCAACCATAGATTAGACCATATTTGACCTTATGAGCACATTTCTGGAGAAAGAGTCCTTAATCTTGAACTTTCTATACATACTCATAGACTCCTTCTGGTGTTTCATCAGCAAGACAGTGGTCCATTTTTGACCTACTTAACATATATCTGGCCAAAGTCTTATCACAGGCTAACTTACTATTTATACTTATAGACTTCTTTTGATGTTACTTCAACCATATATTAGACAATATTTGATCTTATGAAAACATTTCTGGACAAAGAGTCCTTAATCTTGAACTTTCTATACATAATCATAGACTCTTTCTGAAGTTTTATCAGCAGGAGATTGGTCCATTTTTGACCTACTTAACATATTTCTGGCCAAAGTCTTATGACAGACTAACTTACTATTTATACTTATAGACTTCTTTGGATGTTACTTCAACCATATATTAGACAATATTTGATCTTATGAAAACATTTCTGGACAAAGAGTCCTTAATCTTGAACTTTCTATACATAATCATAGACTCTTTCTGAAGTTTTATCAGCAGGAGATTGGTCCATTTTTGACCTACTTAACATATTTCTGGCCAAAGTCTTATCACAGACTAACTTACTATTTATACTTATAGACTTCTTTGGATGTTACTTCAACCATATATTAGACAATATTTGATCTTATGAAAACATTTCTGGACAGAGTCCTTAATCTTGAACATTTATACATACTCAGACTCCTTTTGATGTTTCATCAGTAGTTCAAATATGACTTTATGTAAATTTTTCTTGCCAGAGAATCCTTGAACTTGATATTTCTATACATACTCATAGACTCCTCCTGATGATCCATCAGCAAGAGAGTGGTCCATATTTGACCTATTTAACATATTACAGGCCAGCCCAGTCTCATCCCAAGACGTCATAATGACTGACGCTTTTGACCATACGTCAACATCCGACGTTTTAGGGTACCCTTTAACGTCAGCTAGATGACGCTATCTAATCCTAACCCTACCCCAGACCTAAACCTACCCGCGTCATCTAACTGACGCTAAAGGTAAAGCGTCAGTTGGATGACGCCCTAGGATCGTCATCTAACTGACGTTAAAGGGTACCCTAAAACGTCGGATGTTGACGTATGGTCAAAAGCGTCAGTCATATGACGTCTTGGGATGAGACTGTGTTATTCAGGCCAAAGAGTCTTTGAACTTGAACTTTCTATAAATACTCATAGACTCCTTCTGATATTTCATCAGCCAGACAGTGGTCCATATTTGACATACTTAACATATTTCTGGCCAAAGGCTAACTTACTATGCATACTCATAGACTTCTTTTTATGTTATTTCAACCATAGATTAGACCATATTTGACCTTATGAACACATTTCTGGACAAAGAGTCCTTAATCTTGAACTTTCTATACTCATAGACTCTTTCTGAAGTTTCATCAGTAATTCAAATATGACTTTTTGTACATATATCTTGCCAGAGAATCCTTAATCTTGATCTTTCTATACATAGTCATTGACTCCTTCTGATGTTTCATCAGCCATACAGTGGTCCATAATTGACGTACTTAACATATTTTTGGCCAAATTCTTTTCAAAGGCTAACTTACAATGCATACTCATAGACTTCTTTTAATATTACTTCAACCATAGATTAGAGCATATTTGACCTTATGAACACATTTCTGGACAAAGAGTCCTTAATCTTGAACTTTCTGTACATAATCATAGAATCTTTCTGAAGTTTCATCAGTAGTTCAAATACGACTTTTTGTACATATATCTTGCCGGAGAATCATTGAACTTGATCTTTCTATACATACTCATTAACTCCTTCTGATGTTTCATCAGCCAGACAGTGGTCCATTTTAGACCTAATTAACATATTTCTGTCCAAAGAGTCTTTGAACTTGAAATTGAACTTTCTATAAATACTCATAGACTCCTTCTGATGTTTCATCAGCCAGACAGTGGTCCATATTTGACTTCCTTAACATATGTCTGTCCAAAGAGTCTTTGAACTTGAACTTGAACTTTCTATAAATACTCATAGACTCCTTCTGATGTTTTATCATCAGGAGAGTGGTCCATTTTTGACCTTCTTAACATATTTCTGGCCAAAGTCTTATCAAAGGCTAACTTGCTATGCATACTCATAGACTTCTTTTGATGTTACTTCAACCATAGATTAGACCATATTTTACCTTATGAGCAGATTTCGGGACAAAGAGTCCTTAATCTTGAACTTTCTATTCATACTCTTAGACTCCTTCTGATGTTTCTTCAGTAGTTCAAATATGACTTTTTGTTCATATATCTTGCCAGAGAATCCTTGGACTTGATCTTTCTATACATACTCATAGACTCCTTTTGATGTTTTATCAGCCAGACAGTAGTCTAAACTTGACCTACTGGACATATTTCTGGCAAAAGAGTTCATCAAAGGCTAACTTACTATTCATTCTCATAGACTTCTTTTGATGTTACATCATCCATATTTTAGTCCATATTTGACCTATTAAACATTTTTCTGGCCATAGAGTCTTTGGACTTGAACTTGAACTTTCTATACATACTCATAGACTCATTCTGATATTTCATTAGTCAGACAGTAGTCCATATTTTAACTAACGAATATATTTCTGGCAAAATAGGCCAGATCATCAAAGGCTACCTTTCTATGCGTTCTCATAGACTCCTTTTGATGTTACATCAAGCATATATTAGTCCACATTTGAACTATTGAACATTTTTCTGGCCAAAGAGTCTTTGGACTTGAACTTGAACTTTCTATACATGAACTTGAACTCTATACTCATAGACTCATTCTGATATTTCATCAACCAGACATTAGTCCATTTTGACCTATTGAACATATTTCTGGCCAAAGAATCATTAAAGGCTATCTTACTATACATTCTCATAGACTTCTTTTGATATTATATCAACCATATATTAGTCCATATTTGACCTATTGAACACATTTCCGAGTATATTTACCGTATATAAAGGTAAAGTTTAAAGACTCTTTGACCAGAAATATGTCATATTACTGTAAGTCATTTTTGAACTACTGTTGAAACATCAGAAGGAGTCTATAGAAATTGAGCATATATAAAATGTTCCAAATCAAAGACTCAGAAATATGTTCGTTATGACAAATTTGAAAACTTGTCTGGGTGATGTAACATCTGAAGGAGTCATCAGTATGTATGTTAAGTTAAAGTTCAAGGACTCTTTGGAAAGTTCAAGATCTAGGACTCATTGGCCAGAAATGTTTTCAATATGTCAAATATGGATTCATATATGGTTGATGTAACATCAAAAGAAGTCTATGAAAATGGATAGTAAGTAAGCCCTTGATGATACTTTTGCCAAAAATATGTTCTGTAGGTCAAGTTTGGACTACTGTCTGCCTGATAAAACATCATAAGTCTATATGTATAAAAAGTTCAAGTTCAAGGACACTTTGGCCAGTAACTTGTTCAAAAGGTTAAGAAACATAAGGAGCCTATGAGCATGTTTAGAAAGTTTAAAATCGAGGACTCTTTGGCCATTTATGGGGAATAGGTCAAATAAGGACTAATATAATGGATAATTTAACATCAAAAGAGTCTGCATGGTAAGTTAGATTTTGATGACTATTTGGTCAGAAATATGTTCAGTAGGTCAAATATGGACTACTGTCTGGCTGATGAAACATTCAAAAGAGTGTGTGTATGTATAGAAAGTTCTAAATATATTCTAAATGTCAAATTTGAACTACAGGATGGTTGAAGAAACATCAGAACAAGTCTATATGTTTAGAAAGTTCAATGTAGATGACTCTTTCGCCAGAAATGTGTTCAATAGGTCAAATGTAGACTAATATATGGTTTATTTAGCATTAAAAGAAGTCTATGAGAACACATAGTAAGTTAGACTGTGATAAAATTTTGGCCAGAAATATGTTACTGTAACTGTCTTGCCAGAAATATGTTCAGTTGGTCAAGTTTGGACTACTGTCTGGCTGCTGAAACATTAGAAGAAGTCTATGAAAATGTTTAGAAAGATCAAGTTCAATGATTCACTGACAAAAAAATATGTTCAAAAGGTCAAATTTGGCTGAAGAAACATCAGAACAAGTCTCTAAGTTTAGAAAGTTCAAGATTAAGGACTCTTTGTCCAGAAATCTGAGAAATCTGCTCATTTGTTAAGTAAGTCAAAAATGGACCACTCTCCTGCTGATAAAACATCAGAAGGAGTCTATGAGTATTAATAGAAAGTTCAAGATTAAGGATTCTTTGACCAGAAATGTGTTCATAAAGTCAAATATGGTCTAATCTATGGTTGAAGTAAAAACCAAAGAAGTCTATGAGTATTTATAGTAAGTTAGCCTTTGATAAGACCTTGGCCAGAAATATGTTAAGTAGGTCAAGTATGGACCACTCTCTGGCTCATGAAACATCAGAAGGAGTCTATGAGTATTTATAGAAAGTTCAAGTTCAAAGACTCTTTGGACAGAAATATGTTAAGTAGGTCTAATATGGACCACTCTATGGCTGATGAAACATCAGAAGGAGTTAATGTATAGTATGTATAGAAAGATGAAGAACAAGGATTCTCCGGCAAGATATATGTACAAAAAGTCATATTTGAACTACTGATGAAACTTCAGAAAGAGTCTATTATTATGCATAGAAAGATCAAAATTAAAGTCTCTTTGTCCAGAAATGTGTTCATAAGGTCAAATATGGTCTAATCTATGGTTGAAGTAACATCAAAAGAAGTCTATGAGTATGCATAGTAAGTTAACATATTTCTGGCCAAAGTCTGTTCAAAGGCTAAGTAGGTCAAATATGGACCACTGTCTGGCTGACGAAACATCAGAAGGTGTCTATGAGTATTTATAGAAAGTTCAAGATTAAGGACTCTTTGTCCAGAAATGTGCTCATAAGGTCAAATATGGTCTAATCTATGGTTGAAGTAACATCACAAGAAGTCTATGAGTATGCATAGTAAGTTAGCCTTTGATAAGACCTTGGCCAGAAATATGTTAAGTAGGTCAAATATGGACCACTGTCTGGCTGATGAAACGTCAGGAGTCTATGAGTATTTATAGAAGGTTCAAGTTCAAGTTCAAAGACTCTTTGTCCAGAAATGTGTTTATAAGGTCAAATATGGTCTAAACTATGGTTGAAGTAACATCAAAAGAAGTCTGTGTATGCATAGTAAGTTAGCCTTTGATAAGACCTTGGCCAGAAATATGTTAAGTAGGTGGTCCACTGTTAAATGTTAAATATGTTAAACATGAACCACTGTCTGGCTGATGAAACATCAGAAGGAGTCTATGAGTATTTATAGAAAGGTCAAGTTCAAGTTCAAAGACTCTTTGGACAGAAATATGTTAAGGAAATCAAAAATGGACCACTCTCCTGCTGATAAAACTTCAGAAAGAGTCTATGATTATGTATAGAAAGTTCAAGATTAAGGACTCTTTGTCCAGAAATGTTTTCATAAGATCAAATATTGTGTAATATATGGTTGAAGTAACATCAAAAGAAGTCTATAAGTGTAAATAGTAAGTTAGTCTGTGATAAGACTTTGGCCAGAAATATGTTAAGTAGGTCAAAAATGGACCACTGTCTTGCTGATGAAACACCAGAAGGAGTCTATGAGTATTTATAGAAAGTTCAAGTTCAAAGACTCTTTGGACTGAAATATGTTAAATAGGTCAAATATTGGACCACTCTCTTGCTGATGAAACATCAAAAGAACTCTATGAGTATGCATAGTAAGTTAGCCTTTGATAAGACCTTGGCCAGAAATATGTTAAGTAGGTCAAATATGGACCACTGTCTGGCTGATGTAACATCAGAAGGAGCCTAAGAGTATTTTTAGAAAGTTTAAGTTCAAGTTCAAAGACTCTTTGGACAGAAATATGTTAAGGAAGTAAAATATGGACCACTGTCTGGCTGATGAAACATCAGAAAGAGTCTATGAGTATTTATAGAAAGTTCAAGTTCAAGATCAAAGACTCTTTGGCCAAAAATATGTTAAGTGGGTCTAATATTGACCACTGTCTGGCTGATGAAACATGAGGAGTCTATGAGCATGTATAGAAAGTTCAAGATTAAGGACTCTTTGTCCAGAAATGTGTTCATAAGATCAAATATGGTCTAATATTTTGTTAAAGTAAGATCAAAAGAAGTCTATAAGTATAATTAGTAGGTTAGCCTTTGATAAGACTTTGGCAAGAAATATGTTAAGTAGGTCAAATATGGACCACTGTCTTGATGATGAAACATCAGAAGGAGTCTATAAGTATAGATAGAAAGTTCAAGATTAAGGACTCTTTGTCCAGAAATGTGTTCATAAGGTCAAATATGGTCTAATCAATGGTTGAAGTAACATCAAAAGAAGTCTATGAGTAAGCATAGAAAATTAGCCTTTGATAAGACTTTGGCAAGAAATATGTTAAGTATGTCAAATATGGACCACTGTCTGGCTGATGAAATATCAGAAGGAGTCTATTAGTATTTATAGAAAGTTCAAGTTCAAAGACTCTTTGGCCTGAAATATGTTAAATAGGTCAAATATGGGCCACTCTCTTGCTGATGGAACATCAGGAGGAGTCTATGAGTATGTATAAAAAGATCAAGTTCAAGGATTCTCTGGCAAGAAAAATGTACATAAAGTCATATTTGAACTACTGATGAAACATCAAAAGGAGTCTGAGTATGTATAAAAGTTCAAAATTAAGGACTCTGTCCAGAAATGTTTTCATAAGATCAAATATTGTCTAATATATGGTTGAAGTAACATCAAAAGAAGTCTATAAGTATAAATAGTAAGTTAGTCTGTGATAAGACCTTGGCCAGAAATATGTTAAGTAGGTCAAATATGGACCAGAAAGGTCATTTTTAGAAAGGTCAAGTTCAAGTTCAAAGACTCTTTGGCCTAAAATATGTTAAGTAGGTCAAATATGGACCACTCTCCTGCTGATGAAACATCAGAAGGAGTCTATGAGTATTAATACAAAGTTCAAGTTCAAAGACTCTTTGGCCAGAAATATGTTAAGTAGGTCAAATATGGACCACTGTATGGCTGATGAAACGTCAGAAGCACTCTGTGAGCATGTATAGAAAGATCAAGTTCAAGAACTCTCTGGCCAGATTTATGTTCAAAAGATTAAATTTGAACTACTGAATTAACATCAGAACATGTCTTTATGTTTAGAAAGTTAAAGGTAGAGGACTCTTTTTGCCAGAAATATATTCAAGGATAAATGCATAAAACAACTAACTAATTTTGCTGTTCATTGAAGAGATTACGTGTGTTTGTTGCATTGCATTGTAATATCTATTTTACTATGTGTATTGGAGATAAACCATCTGTGCTGCTTGCACAGCAATGCACACAAGAACTATACTTTTTGGTTGTGCATTAAGATAACATAAGCATGGATTCATTGAACATAATCTTAAAACTTAAAACTAAAACTTAATCTAAAAACGTACTGAATTCATCGTGCAGTAAAGTATAATACATTAAATATGCTATCTTTCATAGCATTCACTATGAAGAGATATTGCATTACATATGAGTGGTTGCATCGCAACGCATACAGAACTAATGTATTCCCATGTGCATTGAAGAAGTAGCACATGACATACCGGTATGTAATGTTTCATTGCACGAGATAAATGAATCCGTTATGCATTTATTTGCATGCAAAATCTAACTTATTTCATTGTGCATTGAAGAGATACAACATATGTGCTTGTTGAATAGCGCTGCATACATGACCTGAATTTACTGACTTTGTGCGTTGAAGAATCACAGTAGTGACATGGTCTGTTTCATTGAACTGTGTACAATAACTAACTATTCTGTTGTGAATTATTCAATCTTTGGTTGGCCATCTTCAAAGTTGGATATTATAATGCAATGCAACAGCACACATGTATTCTCTTCAATGGACAGCAAAATTATTAAGATGATGTATGCATTGGAATGCAAAAGCACGTGTGTTGACATCCGAAGGCTTAACAACATGCATGCAACTAACTAATTTTGCTGTGCATTGAAGAAATAACACACAAATAATAATGTGCTCTTGCACATATTAAGTTATAGAGTATACTTAGTCTAACTTATTTCGCTGTGCAATGAAGAGATATCGCTGTTGTATAACAACGCATACAGAAGTAATTAATTCCCTTGTGCATTGAAGAAGTAGTACAGGACATATGTGATATTGCATTGCATGCACGATATAAATTAATACGTTGTGCATTTATTTGCTTGCACAAGCTAACTTATTTTATTGTGCATTGAAGAGATACAACATATGTATCGCGGCATACATTACCTGAATTTACTGACTTTGAAGAATCACAGTAGTGACATGGTCGGTTTCATTGAACTGTATACAGTAACTTACTTATTCTATTGTGAATTATTCAATCTTCGGTTGTGTATTCTTCAAAGTTAGATCTTGTAATGCAATGCATGTATTCTCTTCAATGAACAGCAAAATTAGTTAGATGTTGTATGCATTGGAATGCAAAAAGCACGCGGGTTGTGACATCCGAAGGAGGGTAACACAACATGCATGCTTTTGCATTCCAATGCATAAAACAACTAACTAATTTTGCTATTCATTGAAGAAATTACATGTGTGTTGTTGCAATGCATTGCAAGATCTAAATTACTTGGAGATAAATCATCTGTGCTGTTGCATTGCAATGCATACAAGAACGAACTTATTCCGATGCATTTTACTGTTGCTCTTCTAGTGCATTGCATACTCAGTCTAACTTATTTCACTGGGCAATTAAGAGATATCGCATAACATATGAGCTGTTGCTTTGCAACGTATTGCATTGCAGAGCTATGCATTTTGCACAGCAATGTATAAAGAACTAAACTCATTCCGTTGTGCATTGAAGATATAACATCTGGACTGTTTCATTGAACATACTCAATCTAACTGAATTCGTTGTGAAGTGAAATACATGAAATATGCTATCTTTCATGGTATTGCATAAAATAACTAATTTGTTTTGTTTTGAAAGGAAGAGATATTACATTACATATGAGCAGTTGCATCGCAACTTACACAGAATTAATTCATTCCCCTGTGCATTGAAGAAGTAGCACTGACATACTTGATGTTGCAATTGAACTTGAACATTGCAATCCATGCACGAGATAAATTAATCCGTTGTGCATTGATTTGCATCCAAAAGCTAACGTTTTCATTTTGCATTGGAGAGATACAACATATGTGCTTGTTGCATAGCGCTGCATATAGGACCTGAATTTACTGACTGACATGGTCTGTTTCATTGAACTGTATACAATAAACTAACTTATTCCGTTCATATACAATAACTGAATTATTCAATCTTCTGTTGTACTTCTTCAGAGTAATTTAGATCTTGCAATGCAATGCAACGACAAATATGTAATCTCTCCAATAAACAGCAAAATGAGTAAGGTGATGTATGCATTGGAATGCAAAAGCACGCGTGTTGACAATCGAAGGCTTAACAACATGCATGCTTTTGCATTCCAATGCATAAAACAACTAACTAATTTTGCTGTTCATTGAAGAGATAACACACAATATGTGCTCTTGCACATATGAAGTTATAGAGTTATACTTAGTCTAACTTATGTCGCTGTGCAATGAAGAGATATCGCATACCACATGAGCTGTTGCATTGCAACGCATACAGAAGTCATTAATTCCCTTGTGCATTGAAGAAGTAGCACATGACATATGTGATATTGCATTGCATTGCATGTACGATATAAATTAATCCGTTGTGCATTTATTTGCATGCAAAAGCTAACGTTTTCAGTTGTGCATTAAAGATATAACATATGACCTGTTTCACTAAACTGTATACATAACTAACTTATTCCGTTGTGCATTATTCACACAGTTACCACTTCGGATAGCACAATATGCGTGCTTTTGTATAGCAATGCATAAAGAACTAAACTCATTCTGTTTTGCATAGAAGATATAACATATGCACTGTTTCTTTGAACATACCCAATCTAACTGAATTCGTTGTAAAGTGAAAAACATTCAATACTATCTTTCATAGTATTGCATAAAATAACTAATTTGTTTTATTTTGAAATTAAGAGATATGCATATGAGTTGCATCGCAACTTATACAGACCTCATTCCCCTGTGCATTGAAGAATTAGCATGACATAAGTGATGTTTCATTGCAGTGCATGCACGATATAAATGAATCTGTTGTGCATTTATTTGCATGCAAAAGCTAACTTATTTCATTGTGCACTTGAAGAGATACAACTTATGCTTTGCTGCATTGCACTGCAACTTCCATTGTGCATAAAATACATAAAATTCGCCTTCGGATAACACAATATGCGTGCTTTTGCATTACACTGCATAGAACAACTAAATCATTCTTGTGTCCATTGAAAACATAACATACGGTAAAAGCAAAGCAGTCGCTTTATTGCACGGTATATAAAAACCTCCGTTGTGCAATCTTTCATTCTTCTGTTGTGCATTCTTCAGAGTGTTAGATCTTGCAAGTTAGCATGAGTTAGATGTTGTGTGCATTGGAATTCAAAAGCACACAGTTGTGATATGATATCCAAAAGGGAGATAAACCACATGTGCAAAGCATTGCAAAGCATACTAGAACAACACTCTTTCATTGTGCATTATACACTGTATACAACTACTAACTTAATCCGTTGTGCATTCATGAATAACGTATGTATTGTATACAATAACTAACATACTCCGTCGTGAAATGGAGAGATAAAAACGCAATATACTAATGTTGTACTGCATCGCATACAATATCTAAATAATTTGATATAGCACAACATAAATGGCAGTACATGCATACAACTTGTTCCGATGTTCATTGAATAGATACCACACCATATGTGCTCTTGCATTGCACTGCATACTCAATCTAGCTGAATTGACACGTGAATTAAAGAATTGACAAATAATAAGGTATCTTTCATGGCAATTAATTCTACTGTGCATTGAAAAGATAACACATGACAATTTCACTGTTTCATCGAAATCCTTGAACTTGATCTTTCTATACATACTCATAGACTCGTCCTGATGTTTCATCAGCCGGACAGTGGTCAGTATTAGACCCACTTAACATATTTTTGGCCAAAGAGTCTTTGAACTTGAACTTTCTAAAAATACTCATAGACTCCTTCTGATGTTTTATCAGTCAGACAGTGGTCCATATTTGACTTCCTTAACATATTTCTGTCCAAAGAGTCTTTGAACTTGAACTTAAACTTTCTAAAAATACTCATAGACTCCTTTTGATGTTTCATCAGCCAGACAGTGGTCCATATTTGACCTACTTAACATATTTCTTGCCAAAGTCTTATCAAAGGCTAACCTACTATTTATACTTATAGACTTCTTTTGATCTTACTTCAACAATATATTAGACCATATTTGATCTTATGAACACATTTCTGGACAAAGAGTCCTTAATCTTGAACTCTCTATACATACTCAGACTCCTTCTGATGTTTCATCAGTAGTTCAAATGTGACTTTTTGTACATATATCTTGCCAGAGAATCCTTGAACTTGATATTTCTATACATACTCATAGACTCCTTCTGGTGTTTCATCAGCCAGACAGTGGTCAATATTAGACCCACTTAACATATTTTTGGCCAAAGAGTCTTTGAACTTGAACTTTCTAAAAATACTCATAGGCTCCTTCTGATGTTACATCAGCCAGACAGTGGTCCATATTTGACCTACTTATATTTCTGGCCAAAGAGTCTTTGAACTTGAACTTGAACTTGAACTTTCTATGCCAGTGGCGTAACGAGCCAACACCGGGCCCTTATGCAGGATTATCAAGGCGGGCCCCCTACTACAACACGTGATGACGCAATGTCCACGAGTAGGCTTTTGCGCAATGTCCACGAGTCGGCTTTTGCATGCAATACGCAAGGAACTGTTTACACTTGGGCACTTCATGCTTTTTCTGTGATCGTATAGCTATCCGATCGTGAAAAGACCAGGTGTAAATTCCCTTCGAAACGCATTCGAGACGGATTTGAATCCGGTCGCTCAAACCACTTCAGGAGGTGGTCTGGGCCGCATTCCAGACGACACTGACTGGACAAGTGTAAATGCATCTGGTTGTTGAAACCACATATGTCAATTTTACTCTAAAAATGCAAAAAAAAAATAAACGTGTGAGAGCGTGTTATAGGCTAGGCTATATGTCATAGTCAGATATGACGACGCTTCTGTAACAACACGCATCGCCACAGATGACCATCTATTCATCAAGCCAACGCACAAACTATCGCAAATCAAAGTGAAAGTAAGTCGCAGACGCTCGCCTAACACACAATCATCTTCATTAAAAGTAAAGAAACGAAATGATCTTACCAGTACTGTTGCCGCTCTCTCTAATTGTGGTCTTCGATTTAGAAATTTTAGCTGATGATCAATAAAATGCAGCTTATCTGTTGCTTTCGGTGACGTGAACTCTATTAAATCTGCATATAGCGCGGAAATTGAAGATCGGATTTATATCTGTTTTGCAAAAACACATTTATGTGACCAGCTGTAAATGGAATCGTTTTGATAAATCAGTAGCTATCCGATCTGAGAAAACGCATGAAGTGGCGCGCGCGTGTTGGCTACTAACGTTAAACAGCCGACCCGGGAATTCCCCAGTCCCAGCTCAAAACAAATTACACCAAAATCCATGATTGTTCGTTTCACACATGTATTTAATGATCTGTAAAATATGTTGTTGTCATTATTTATTTAAAACAAAATCGTGATAAAGTAAAATGCGATCAAACTAAAAGTAGTAATATGCGATAGGGGGCCCCGGCTGTCAATCAATATCTTCCAGTCAAGCGGGCCCCTGATTGGTCCGGGCCCGTAAGCAACCGCGTACCCTGCTTACCGATAGTTACGCCACTGTTCTATGCATACTCATAGACTCCTTCTGATGTTTCATCAGCGAGACAGTGGTCAATATTAGACCCACTTAACATATTTTTGGCCAAAGAGTCTTTGAACTTGAACTTTCTAAAAATACTCATAGACTCCTTCTGATGTTTCATCAGTCAGACAGTGGTCCATATTTGACTTCCTTAACATATTTCTGTCCAAAGAGTCTTTGAACTTGAACTTGAACTTTCTAAAAATACTCATAGACTCCTTTTGATGTTTCATCAGCCAGACAGTGGTCCATATTTGACCTACTTAACATATTTCTTGCCAAAGTCTTATCAAAGGCTAACCTACTATTTATACTTATAGACTTCTTTTGATGTTACTTCAACAATATATTAGACCATATTTGATCTTATGAACACATTTCTGGACAAAGAGTCCTTAACTTTGAACTTTCTATACATACTCAGACTCCTTCTGATGTTTCATCAGTAGTTCAAATGTGACTTTTTGTACATATATCTTGCCAGAGAATCCTTGAACTTGATATTTCTATACACACTCATAGACTCCTTCTGATGATTCATCAACCAGACAGTGGTCAATATTAGACCCACTTAACATATTTTTGGCCAAAGAGTCTTTGAACTTGAACTTTCTAAAAATACTCATAGGCTCCTTCTGATGTTACATCAGCCAGACAGTGGTCCATAATTGACCTACTTAACATATTTCTGGCCAAGGTCTTATCAAAGGCTAACTTACTATGCATACTCATAGAGTTCTTTTGATGTTACTTCAACCATAGATTAGACCATATTTGACCTTATGAGCACATTTCTGGAGAAAGAGTCCTTAATCTTGAACTTTCTATACATACTCATAGACTCCTTTTGGTGTTTCATCAGCAAGACAGTGGTCCATATTTGACCCACTAAACATATTTCTGGCCAAAGAGTCTTTGAACTTGAATTATAACTTTCTATAAATACTCATAGACTCCTTCTGATGTTTCATCAGCCAGAGAGTGGTCCATATTTGACCTACTTTACATAATTCTGGCCAAAGAGTCTTTGAACTTGAACTTGATCTTGAACTTTCTATAAATGCTCATAGACTCCTTCTGTTGTTTCATCAGCCAGACAGTGGTCCATATTTTACGTACTTAACATATTTCTGAACAAAGAGTCCTTAATCTTGAACTTTCTATACATTCTCATATTCTCCTTCCGATGTTTCTTCAGCAAGACAGTGGTCCATATTTGACCTACTGAACACATTTCTGGCCAAAGAGTCCTCGATTTTGAACTTGCTACACATTCTCATAGACTCTTTCCGATATTTCATCAGTAGTTCAAATGAGATATTTTGAACCTATTTTTGGCCTGAGAGTCCTTGAACTTTCTTTAAATAATCATAGACTCATTCTGATGTTTCATCTGCCAGACAATGGTCCATATTTTACCTACTTAACATATTTCAGGCAAAAGAGTCTTTGAACTTGAACTTTCTATAAATACTCATAGACTCCTTCTGATGTTTCATCAGCAGGAGAGTGGTCCATATTTGACCTACTTAACATATTTCTGGCCAAAGTCTTATCAAAGGCTAACCTACTATTTATACTTATAGACTTCTTTTGATGTTACTTCAACAATATATTAGACCATATTTGATCTTATGAACACATTTCTGGACAAAGAGTCCTTAATCTTGAACTTTTTTATACATGCTCATAGACTCCTTCTCATGTTTCATCAGCCAGACAGTGGTCAATATTAGACCCACTTAACATATTTTTGGCCAAAGAGTCTTTGATCTTGAACTTGAACTTTCTATAAATACTCATAGACTCCTTCTGATGTTTCATCAGCCAGACAGTGGTCCATATTTGACTTCCTTAACATATTTCTGTCCAAAGAGTCTTTGAACTTGAACTTGAACTTTCTAAAAATACTCATAGGCTCCTTCTGATGTTACATCAGCCAGACAGTGGTCCATATTTGACCTACTTAACATATTTCTGGCCAAGGTCTTATCAAAGGCTAACTTACTATGCATAGAGTTCATAGAGTTCTTTTGATGTTACTTCAACCATAGATTAGACCATATTTGACCTTATGAGCACATTTCTGGAGAAAGAGTCCTTAATCTTGAACTTTCTATACATACTCATAGACTCCTTCTGATGTTTCATCAGTCAGACAGTGGTCCATATTTGACTTCCTTAACATATTTCTGTCCAAAGAGTCTTTGAACTTGAACTTGAACTTTCTAAAAATACTCATAGACTCCTTTTGATGTTTCATCAGCCAGACAGTGGTCCATATTTGACCTACTTAACATATTTCTTGCCAAAGTCTTATCAAAGGCTAACCTACTATTTATACTTATAGACTTCTTTTGATGTTACTTCAACAATATATTAGACCATATTTGATCTTATGAACGCATTTCTGGACAAAGAGTCCTTAACTTTGAACTTTCTATTCATACTCAGACTCCTTCTGATGTTTCATCAGTAGTTCAAATGTGACTTTTTGTACATATATCTTGCCAGAGAATCCTTGAACTTGATATTTCTATACATACTCATAGACTCCTTCTGATGATTCATCAACCAGACAGTGGTCAATATTAGACCCACTTAACATATTTTTGGCCAAAGAGTCTTTGAACTTGAACTTTCTAAAAATACTCATAGGCTCCTTCTGATGTTACATCAGCCAGACAGTGGTCCATAATTGACCTACTTAACATATTTCTGGCCAAGGTCTTATCAAAGGCTAACTTACTATGCATACTCATAGAGTTCTTTTGATGTTACTTCAACCATAGATTAGACCATATTTGACCTTATGAGCACATTTCTGGAGAAAGAGTCCTTAATCTTGAACTTTCTATACATACTCATAGACTCCTTTTGGTGTTTCATCAGCAAGACAGTGGTCCATATTTGACCCACTAAACATATTTCTGGCCAAAGAGTCTTTGAACTTGAATTATAACTTTCTATAAATACTCATAGACTCCTTCTGATGTTTCATCAGCCAGAGAGTGGTCCATATTTGACCTACTTTACATAATTCTGGCCAAAGAGTCTTTGAACTTGAACTTGATCTTGAACTTTCTATAAATGCTCATAGACTCCTTCTGTTGTTTCATCAGCCAGACAGTGGTCCATATTTTACGTAGTTAACATATTTCTGAACAAAGAGTCCTTAATCTTGAACTTTCTATACATTCTCATATTCTCCTTCCGATGTTTCTTCAGCAAGACAGTGGTCCATATTTGACCTACTGAACACATTTCTGGCCAAAGAGTCCTCGATTTTGAACTTGCTACACATTCTCATAGACTCTTTCCGATATTTCATCAGTAGTTCAAATGAGATATTTTGAACCTATTTTTGGCCTGAGAGTCCTTGAACTTTCTTTAAATAATCATAGACTCATTCTGATGTTTCATCTGCCAGACAATGGTCCATATTTTACCTACTTAACATATTTCAGGCAAAAGAGTCTTTGAACTTGAACTTTCTATAAATACTCATAGACTCCTTCTGATGTTTCATCAGCAGGAGAGTGGTCCATATTTGACCTACTTAACATATTTCTGGCCAAAGTCTTATCAAAGGCTAACCTACTATTTATACTTATAGACTTCTTTTGATGTTACTTCAACAATATATTAGACCATATTTGATCTTATGAACACATTTCTGGACAAAGAGTCCTTAATCTTGAACTTTTTTATACATGCTCATAGACTCCTTCTCATGTTTCATCAGCCAGACAGTGGTCAATATTAGACCCACTTAACATATTTTTGGCCAAAGAGTCTTTGATGTTGAACTTGAACTTTCTATAAATACTCATAGACTCCTTCTGATGTTTCATCAGCCAGACAGTGGTCCATATTTGACTTCCTTAACATATTTCTGTCCAAAGAGTCTTTGAACTTGAACTTGAACTTTCTAAAAATACTCATAGGCTCCTTCTGATGTTACATCAGCCAGACAGTGGTCCATATTTGACCTACTTAACATATTTCTGGCCACGGTCTTATCAAAGGCTAACTTACTATGCATAGAGTTCATAGAGTTCTTTTGATGTTACTTCAACCATAGATTAGACCATATTTGACCTTATGAGCACATTTCTGGAGAAAGAGTCCTTAATCTTGAACTTTCTATACATACTCATAGACTCCTTCTGATGTTTCATCAGTCAGACAGTGGTCCATATTTGACTTCCTTAACATATTTCTGTCCAAAGAGTCTTTGAACTTGAACTTGAACTTTCTAAAAATACTCATAGACTCCTTTTGATGTTTCATCAGCCAGACAGTGGTCCATATTTGACCTACTTAACATATTTCTTGCCAAAGTCTTATCAAAGGCTAACCTACTATTTATACTTATAGACTTCTTTTGATGTTACTTCAACAATATATTAGACCATATTTGATCTTATGAACGCATTTCTGGACAAAGAGTCCTTAACTTTGAACTTTCTATACATACTCAGACTCCTTCTGATGTTTCATCAGTAGTTCAAATGTGACTTTTTGTACATATATCTTGCCAGAGAATCCTTGAACTTGATATTTCTATACATACTCATAGACTCCTTCTGATGATTCATCAACCAGACAGTGGTCAATATTAGACCCACTTAACATATTTTTGGCCAAAGAGTCTTTGAACTTGAACTTTCTAAAAATACTCATAGGCTCCTTCTGATGTTACATCAGCCAGACAGTGGTCCATAATTGACCTACTTAACATATTTCTGGCCAAGGTCTTATCAAAGGCTAACTTACTATGCATACTCATAGAGTTCTTTTGATGTTACTTCAACCATAGATTAGACCATATTTGACCTTATGAGCACATTTCTGGAGAAAGAGTCCTTAATCTTGAACTTTCTATACATACTCATAGACTCCTTTTGGTGTTTCATCAGCAAGACAGTGGTCCATATTTGACCCACTAAACATATTTCTGGCCAAAGAGTCTTTGAACTTGAATTATAACTTTCTATAAATACTCATAGACTCCTTCTGATGTTTCATCAGCCAGAGAGTGGTCCATATTTGACCTACTTTACATAATTCTGGCCAAAGAGTCTTTGAACTTGAACTTGATCTTGAACTTTCTATAAATGCTCATAGACTCCTTCTGTTGTTTCATCAGCCAGACAGTGGTCCATATTTTACGTAGTTAACATATTTCTGAACAAAGAGTCCTTAATCTTGAACTTTCTATACATTCTCATATTCTCCTTCCGATGTTTCTTCAGCAAGACAGTGGTCCATATTTGACCTACTGAACACATTTCTGGCCAAAGAGTCCTCGATTTTGAACTTGCTACACATTCTCATAGACTCTTTCCGATATTTCATCAGTAGTTCAAATGAGATATTTTGAACCTATTTTTGGCCTGAGAGTCCTTGAACTTTCTTTAAATAATCATAGACTCATTCTGATGTTTCATCTGCCAGACAATGGTCCATATTTTACCTACTTAACATATTTCAGGCAAAAGAGTCTTTGAACTTGAACTTTCTATAAATACTCATAGACTCCTTCTGATGTTTCATCAGCAGGAGAGTGGTCCATATTTGACCTACTTAACATATTTCTGGCCAAAGTCTTATCAAAGGCTAACCTACTATTTATACTTATAGACTTCTTTTGATGTTACTTCAACAATATATTAGACCATATTTGATCTTATGAACACATTTCTGGACAAAGAGTCCTTAATCTTGAACTTTCTATACATGCTCATAGACTCCTTCTCATGTTTCATCAGCCAGACAGTGGTCAATATTAGACCCACTTAACATATTTTTGGCCAAAGAGTCTTTGATCTTGAACTTGAACTTTCTATAAATACTCATAGACTCCTTCTGATGTTTCATCAGCCAGACAGTGGTCCATATTTGACTTCCTTAACATATTTCTGTCCAAAGAGTCTTTGAACTTGAACTTGAACTTTCTAAAAATACTCATAGGCTCCTTCTGATGTTACATCAGCCAGACAGTGGTCCATATTTGACCTACTTAACATATTTCTGGCCAAGGTCTTATCAAAGGCTAACTTACTATGCATAGAGTTCATAGAGTTCTTTTGATGTTACTTCAACCATAGATTAGACCATATTTGACCTTATGAGCACATTTCTGGAGAAAGAGTCCTTAATCTTGAACTTTCTATACATACTCATAGACTCCTTCTGATGTTTCATCAGTCAGACAGTGGTCCATATTTGACTTCCTTAACATATTTCTGTCCAAAGAGTCTTTGAACTTGAACTTGAACTTTCTAAAAATACTCATAGACTCCTTTTGATGTTTCATCAGCCAGACAGTGGTCCATATTTGACCTACTTAACATATTTCTTGCCAAAGTCTTATCAAAGGCTAACCTACTATTTATACTTATAGACTTCTTTTGATGTTACTTCAACAATATATTAGACCATATTTGATCTTATGAACACATTTCTGGACAAAGAGTCCTTAACTTTGAACTTTCTATACATACTCAGACTCCTTCTGATGTTTCATCAGTAGTTCAAATGTGACTTTTTGTACATATATCTTGCCAGAGAATCCTTGAACTTGATATTTCTATACATACTCATAGACTCCTTCTGATGATTCATCAACCAGACAGTGGTCAATATTAGACCCACTTAACATATTTTTGGCCAAAGAGTCTTTGAACTTGAACTTTCTAAAAATACTCATAGGCTCCTTCTGATGTTACATCAGCCAGACAGTGGTCCATAATTGACCTACTTAACATATTTCTGGCCAAGGTCTTATCAAAGGCTAACTTACTATGCATACTCATAGAGTTCTTTTGATGTTACTTCAACCATAGATTAGACCATATTTGACCTTATGAGCACATTTCTGGAGAAAGAGTCCTTAATCTTGAACTTTCTATACATACTCATAGACTCCTTTTGGTGTTTCATCAGCAAGACAGTGGTCCATATTTGACCCACTAAACATATTTCTGGCCAAAGAGTCTTTGAACTTGAATTATAACTTTCTATAAATACTCATAGACTCCTTCTGATGTTTCATCAGCCAGAGAGTGGTCCATATTTGACCTACTTTACATAATTCTGGCCAAAGAGTCTTTGAACTTGAACTTGATCTTGAACTTTCTATAAATGCTCATAGACTCCTTCTGTTGTTTCATCAGCCAGACAGTGGTCCATATTTTACGTACTTAACATATTTCTGAACAAAGAGTCCTTAATCTTGAACTTTCTATACATTCTCATATTCTCCTTCCGATGTTTCTTCAGCAAGACAGTGGTCCATATTTGACCTACTGAACACATTTCTGGCCAAAGAGTCCTCGATTTTGAACTTGCTACACATTCTCATAGACTCTTTCCGATATTTCATCAGTAGTTCAAATGAGATATTTTGAACCTATTTTTGGCCTGAGAGTCCTTGAACTTTCTTTAAATAATCATAGACTCATTCTGATGTTTCATCTGCCAGACAATGGTCCATATTTTACCTACTTAACATATTTCAGGCAAAAGAGTCTTTGAACTTGAACTTTCTATAAATACTCATAGACTCCTTCTGATGTTTCATCAGCAGGAGAGTGGTCCATATTTGACCTACTTAACATATTTCTGGCCAAAGTCTTATCAAAGGCTAACCTACTATTTATACTTATAGACTTCTTTTGATGTTACTTCAACAATATATTAGACCATATTTGATCTTATGAACACATTTCTGGACAAAGAGTCCTTAATCTTGAACTTTTTTATACATGCTCATAGACTCCTTCTCATGTTTCATCAGCCAGACAGTGGTCAATATTAGACCCACTTAACATATTTTTGGCCAAAGAGTCTTTGATCTTGAACTTGAACTTTCTATAAATACTCATAGACTCCTTCTGATGTTTCATCAGCCAGACAGTGGTCCATATTTGACTTCCTTAACATATTTCTGTCCAAAGAGTCTTTGAACTTGAACTTGAACTTTCTAAAAATACTCATAGGCTCCTTCTGATGTTACATCAGCCAGACAGTGGTCCATATTTGACCTACTTAACATATTTCTGGCCAAGGTCTTATCAAAGGCTAACTTACTATGCATAGAGTTCATAGAGTTCTTTTGATGTTACTTCAACCATAGATTAGACCATATTTGACCTTATGAGCACATTTCTGGAGAAAGAGTCCTTAATCTTGAACTTTCTATACATACTCATAGACTCCTTCTGATGTTTCATCAGTCAGACAGTGGTCCATATTTGACTTCCTTAACATATTTCTGTCCAAAGAGTCTTTGAACTTGAACTTGAACTTTCTAAAAATACTCATAGACTCCTTTTGATGTTTCATCAGCCAGACAGTGGTCCATATTTGACCTACTTAACATATTTCTTGCCAAAGTCTTATCAAAGGCTAACCTACTATTTATACTTATAGACTTCTTTTGATGTTACTTCAACAATATATTAGACCATATTTGATCTTATGAACGCATTTCTGGACAAAGAGTCCTTAACTTTGAACTTTCTATACATACTCAGACTCCTTCTGATGTTTCATCAGTAGTTCAAATGTGACTTTTTGTACATATATCTTGCCAGAGAATCCTTGAACTTGATATTTCTATACATACTCATAGACTCCTTCTGATGATTCATCAACCAGACAGTGGTCAATATTAGACCCACTTAACATATTTTTGGCCAAAGAGTCTTTGAACTTGAACTTTCTAAAAATACTCATAGGCTCCTTCTGATGTTACATCAGCCAGACAGTGGTCCATAATTGACCTACTTAACATATTTCTGGCCAAGGTCTTATCAAAGGCTAACTTACTATGCATACTCATAGAGTTCTTTTGATGTTACTTCAACCATAGATTAGACCATATTTGACCTTATGAGCACATTTCTGGAGAAAGAGTCCTTAATCTTGAACTTTCTATACATACTCATAGACTCCTTTTGGTGTTTCATCAGCAAGACAGTGGTCCATATTTGACCCACTAAACATATTTCTGGCCAAAGAGTCTTTGAACTTGAATTATAACTTTCTATAAATACTCATAGACTCCTTCTGATGTTTCATCAGCCAGAGAGTGGTCCATATTTGACCTACTTTACATAATTCTGGCCAAAGAGTCTTTGAACTTGAACTTGATCTTGAACTTTCTATAAATGCTCATAGACTCCTTCTGTTGTTTCATCAGCCAGACAGTGGTCCATATTTTACGTAGTTAACATATTTCTGAACAAAGAGTCCTTAATCTTGAACTTTCTATACATTCTCATATTCTCCTTCCGATGTTTCTTCAGCAAGACAGTGGTCCATATTTGACCTACTGAACACATTTCTGGCCAAAGAGTCCTCGATTTTGAACTTGCTACACATTCTCATAGACTCTTTCCGATATTTCATCAGTAGTTCAAATGAGATATTTTGAACCTATTTTTGGCCTGAGAGTCCTTGAACTTTCTTTAAATAATCATAGACTCATTCTGATGTTTCATCTGCCAGACAATGGTCCATATTTTACCTACTTAACATATTTCAGGCAAAAGAGTCTTTGAACTTGAACTTTCTATAAATACTCATAGACTCCTTCTGATGTTTCATCAGCAGGAGAGTGGTCCATATTTGACCTACTTAACATATTTCTGGCCAAAGTCTTATCAAAGGCTAACCTACTATTTATACTTATAGACTTCTTTTGATGTTACTTCAACAATATATTAGACCATATTTGATCTTATGAACACATTTCTGGACAAAGAGTCCTTAATCTTGAACTTTCTATACATGCTCATAGACTCCTTCTCATGTTTCATCAGCCAGACAGTGGTCAATATTAGACCCACTTAACATATTTTTGGCCAAAGAGTCTTTGATCTTGAACTTGAACTTTCTATAAATACTCATAGACTCCTTCTGATGTTTCATCAGCCAGACAGTGGTCCATATTTGACTTCCTTAACATATTTCTGTCCAAAGAGTCTTTGAACTTGAACTTGAACTTTCTAAAAATACTCATAGGCTCCTTCTGATGTTACATCAGCCAGACAGTGGTCCATATTTGACCTACTTAACATATTTCTGGCCAAGGTCTTATCAAAGGCTAACTTACTATGCATAGAGTTCATAGAGTTCTTTTGATGTTACTTCAACCATAGATTAGACCATATTTGACCTTATGAGCACATTTCTGGAGAAAGAGTCCTTAATCTTGAACTTTCTATACATACTCATAGACTCCTTCTGATGTTTCATCAGTCAGACAGTGGTCCATATTTGACTTCCTTAACATATTTCTGTCCAAAGAGTCTTTGAACTTGAACTTGAACTTTCTAAAAATACTCATAGACTCCTTTTGATGTTTCATCAGCCAGACAGTGGTCCATATTTGACCTACTTAACATATTTCTTGCCAAAGTCTTATCAAAGGCTAACCTACTATTTATACTTATAGACTTCTTTTGATGTTACTTCAACAATATATTAGACCATATTTGATCTTATGAACACATTTCTGGACAAAGAGTCCTTAACTTTGAACTTTCTATACATACTCAGACTCCTTCTGATGTTTCATCAGTAGTTCAAATGTGACTTTTTGTACATATATCTTGCCAGAGAATCCTTGAACTTGATATTTCTATACATACTCATAGACTCCTTCTGATGATTCATCAACCAGACAGTGGTCAATATTAGACCCACTTAACATATTTTTGGCCAAAGAGTCTTTGAACTTGAACTTTCTAAAAATACTCATAGGCTCCTTCTGATGTTACATCAGCCAGACAGTGGTCCATAATTGACCTACTTAACATATTTCTGGCCAAGGTCTTATCAAAGGCTAACTTACTATGCATACTCATAGAGTTCTTTTGATGTTACTTCAACCATAGATTAGACCATATTTGACCTTATGAGCACATTTCTGGAGAAAGAGTCCTTAATCTTGAACTTTCTATACATACTCATAGACTCCTTTTGGTGTTTCATCAGCAAGACAGTGGTCCATATTTGACCCACTAAACATATTTCTGGCCAAAGAGTCTTTGAACTTGAATTATAACTTTCTATAAATACTCATAGACTCCTTCTGATGTTTCATCAGCCAGAGAGTGGTCCATATTTGACCTACTTTACATAATTCTGGCCAAAGAGTCTTTGAACTTGAACTTGATCTTGAACTTTCTATAAATGCTCATAGACTCCTTCTGTTGTTTCATCAGCCAGACAGTGGTCCATATTTTACGTAGTTAACATATTTCTGAACAAAGAGTCCTTAATCTTGAACTTTCTATACATTCTCATATTCTCCTTCCGATGTTTCTTCAGCAAGACAGTGGTCCATATTTGACCTACTGAACACATTTCTGGCCAAAGAGTCCTCGATTTTGAACTTGCTACACATTCTCATAGACTCTTTCCGATATTTCATCAGTAGTTCAAATGAGATATTTTGAACCTATTTTTGGCCTGAGAGTCCTTGAACTTTCTTTAAATAATCATAGACTCATTCTGATGTTTCATCTGCCAGACAATGGTCCATATTTTACCTACTTAACATATTTCAGGCAAAAGAGTCTTTGAACTTGAACTTTCTATAAATACTCATAGACTCCTTCTGATGTTTCATCAGCAGGAGAGTGGTCCATATTTGACCTACTTAACATATTTCTGGCCAAAGTCTTATCAAAGGCTAACCTACTATTTATACTTATAGACTTCTTTTGATGTTACTTCAACAATATATTAGACCATATTTGATCTTATGAACACATTTCTGGACAAAGAGTCCTTAATCTTGAACTTTCTATACATGCTCATAGACTCCTTCTCATGTTTCATCAGCCAGACAGTGGTCAATATTAGACCCACTTAACATATTTTTGGCCAAAGAGTCTTTGATCTTGAACTTGAACTTTCTATAAATACTCATAGACTCCTTCTGATGTTTCATTAGCCAGACAGTGGTCCATATTTGACTTCCTTAACATATTTCTGTCCAAAGAGTCTTTGAACTTGAACTTGAACTTTCTAAAAATACTCATAGGCTCCTTCTGATGTTACATCAGCCAGACAGTGGTCCATATTTGACCTACTTAACATATTTCTGGCCAAGGTCTTATCAAAGGCTAACTATGCATACTATGCATAGAGTTCATAGAGTTCTTTTGATGTTACTTCAACCATAGATTAGACCATATTTGACCTTATGAGCACATTTCTGGAGAAAGAGTCCTTAATCTTGAACTTTCTATACATACTCATAGACTCCTTCTGGTGTTTCATCAGCAAGACAGTGGTCCATTTTTGACCTACTTAACATATATCTGGCCAAAGTCTTATCACAGACTAACTTACTATTTATACTTTTAGACTTCTTTTGATGTTACTTCAACCATATATTAGACAATATTTGATCTTATGAAAACATTTCTGGACAAAGAGTCCTTAATCTTGAACTTTCTATTCATAATCATAGACTCTTTCTGAAGTTTTATCAGCAGGAGATTGGTCCATTTTTGACCTACTTAACATATTTCTGGCCAAAGTCTTATCACAGACTAACTTACTATTTATACTTATAGACTTCTTTGGATGTTACTTCAACCATATATTAGACAATATTTGATCTTATGAAAACATTTCTGGACAGAGTCCTTAATCTTGAACTTTTATACATACTCAGACTCCTTTTGATGTTTCATCAGTAGTTCAAATATGACTTTATGTAAATTTTTCTTGCCAGAGAATCCTTGAACTTGATATTTCTATACATACTCATAGACTCCTCCTGATGTTCCATCAGCAAGAGAGTGGTCCATATTTGACCTATTTAACATATTTCAGGCCAAAGAGTCTTTGAACTTGAACTTTCTATAAATACTCATAGACTCCTTCTGATGTTTCATCAGCCAGACAGTGGTCCATATTTGACTTCCTTGACATATTTCTGTCCAAAGAGTCTTTGAACTTGAACTTGAACTTTCTAAAAATACTCATAGGCTCCTTCTGATGTTACATCAGCCAGACAGTGGTCCATATTTGACCTACTTAACATATTTCTGGCCAAGGTCTTATCACAGACTAACTTACTATTTATACTGATAGACTTCTTTGGATGTTACTTCAACCATATATTAGACAATATTTGATCTTATGAAAACATTTCTGGAAAGAGTCCTTAATCTTGAACTTTTATACATACTCAGACTCCTTTTGATGTTTCATCAGTAGTTCAAATATGACTTTATGTAAATTTTTCTTGCCAGAGAATCCTTGAACTTGATATTTCTATACATACTCATAGACTCCTCCTGATGTTCCATCAGCAAGAGAGTGGTCCATATTTGACCTATTTAACATATTTCAGGCCAGCCCAGTCTCATCCCAAGACGTCATAATGACTGACGCTTTTGACCATACGTCAACATCCGACGTTTTAGGGTACCCTTTAACGTCAGCTAGATGACGCTATCTAATCCTAACCCTACCCCAGACCTAAACCTACCCGCGTCATCTAACTGACGCTAAAGGTAAAGCGTCAGTTGGATGACGCCCTAGGATCGTCATCTAACTGACGTTAAAGGGTACCCTAAAACGTCGGATGTTGACGTATGGTCAAAAGCGTCAGTCATATGACGTCTTGGGATGAGACTGTGTTATTCAGGCCAAAGAGTCTTTGAACTTGAACTTTCTATAAATACTCATAGACTCCTTCTGATATTTCATCAGCCAAACAGTGGTCCATATTTGACATAATTAACATATTTCTGGCCAAAGGCTAACTTACTATGCATACTCATAGACTTCTTTTTATGTTATTTCAACCATAGATTAGACCATATTTGACCTTATGAACACATTTCTGGACAAAGAGTCCTTAATCTTGAACTTTCTATACTCATAGACTCTTTCTGAAGTTTCATCAGTAATTCAAATATGACTTTTTGTACATATATCTTGCCAGAGAATCCTTAATCTTGATCTTTCTATACATAGTCATTGACTCCTTCTGATGTTTCATCAGCCATACAGTGGTCCATAATTGACCTACTTAACATATTTTTGGCCAAATTCTTTTCAAAGGCTAACTTACAATGCATACTCATAGACTTCTTTTAATATTACTTCAACCATAGATTAGAGCATATTTGACCTTATGAACACATTTCTGGACAAAGAGTCCTTAATCTTGAACTTTCTGTACATAATCATAGAATCTTTCTGAAGTTTCATCAGTAGTTCAAATACGACTTTTTGTACATATATCTTGCCGGAGAATCATTGAACTTGATCTTTCTATACATACTCATTAACTCCTTCTGATGTTTCATCAGCCAGACAGTGGTCCATTTTAGACCTAATTAACATATTTCTGTCCAAAGAGTCTTTGAACTTGAAATTGAACTTTCTATAAATACTCATAGACTCCTTCTGATGTTTCATCAGCCAGACAGTGGTCCATATTTGACTTCCTTAACATATGTCTGTCCAAAGAGTCTTTGAACTTGAACTTGAACTTTCTATAAATACTCATAGACTCCTTCTGATGTTTTATCACCAGGAGAGTGGTCCATTTTTGACCTTCTTAACATATTTCTGGCCAAAGTCTTATCAAAGGCTAACTTGCTATGCATACTCATAGACTTCTTTTGATGTTACTTCAACCATAGATTAGACCATATTTTACCTTATGAGCAGATTTCGGGACAAAGAGTCCTTAATCTTGAACTTTCTATTCATACTCTTAAGACTCCTTCTGATGTTTCTTCAGTAGTTCAAATATGACTTTTTGTTCATATATCTTGCCAGAGAATCCTTGGACTTGATATTTCTATACATACTCATAGACTCCTTTTGATGTTTTATCAGCCAGACAGTAGTCTAAACTTGACCTACTGGACATATTTCTGGCAAAAGAGTTCATCAAAGGCTAACTTACTATTCATTCTCATAGACTTCTTTTGATGTTACATCATCCATATTTTAGTCCATATTTGACCTATTAAACATTTTTCTGGCCATAGAGTCTTTGGACTTGAACTTGAACTTTCTATACATACTCATAGACTCATTCTGATATTTCATTAGTCAGACAGTAGTCCATATTTTAACTAACGAATATATTTCTGGCAAAATAGGCCAGATCATCAAAATCATCAAAGGCTACCTTTCTATGCGTTCTCATAGACTCCTTTTGATGTTACATCAAGCATATATTAGTCCACATTTGAACTATTGAACATTTTTCTGGCCAAAGAGTCTTTGGACTTGAACTTGAACTTTCTATACATGAACTTGAACTTTCTATACTCATAGACTCATTCTGATATTTCATCAACCAGACATTAGTCCATTTTGACCTATTGAACATATTTCTGGCCAAAGAATCATTAAAGGCTATCTTACTATACATTCTCACAGACTTCTTTTGATATTATATCAACCATATATTAGTCCATATTTGACCTATTGAACACATTTCCGAGTATATTTACCGTATATAAAGGTAAAGTTTAAAGACTCTTTGACCAGAAATATGTCATATTACTGTAAGTCATTTTTGAACTACTGTTGAAACATCAGAAGGAGTCTATAGAAATTGAGCATATATAAAATGTTCCAAATCAAAGACTCAGGAATATGTTCGTTATGACAAATTTGAAAACTTGTCTGGGTGATGTAACATCTGAAGGAGTCATCAGTATGTATGTTAAGTTAAAGTTCAAGGACTCTTTGGAAAGTTCAAGTTCTAGGACTCATTGGCCAGAAATGTTTTCAATATGTCAAATATGGATTCATATATGGTTGATGTAACATCAAAAGAAGTCTATGAAAATGGATAGTAAGTAAGCCCTTGATGATACTTTTGCCAAAAATATGTTCTGTAGGTCAAGTTTGGACTACTGTCTGCCTGATAAAACATCATAAGTCTATATGTATAAAAAGTTCAAGTTCAAGGACACTTTGGCCAGTAACTTGTTCAAAAGGTTAAGAAACATAAGGAGCCTATGAGCATGTTTAGAAAGTTTAAAATCGAGGACTCTTTGGCCATTTATGGGGAATAGGTCAAATAAGGACTAATATAATGGATAATTTAACATCAAAAGAGTCTGCATGGTAAGTTAGATTTTGATGACTATTTGGTCAGAAATATGTTCAGTAGGTCAAATATGGACTACTGTCTGGCTGATGAAACATTCAAAAGAGTGTGTGTATGTATAGAAAGTTCTAAATATATTCTAAATGTCAAATTTGAACTACAGGATGGTTGAAGAAACATCAGAACAAGTCTATATGTTTAGAAAGTTCAATGTAGATGACTCTTTGGTCAGAAATGTGTTCAATAGGTCAAATGTAGACTAACATATGGTTTATTTAGCATTAAAAGAAGTCTATGAGAACACATAGTAAGTTAGACTGTGATAAAATTTTGGCCAGAAATATGTTACTGTAACTGTCTTGCCAGAAATATGTTCAGTAGGTCAAGTTTGGACTACTGTCTGGCTGCTGAAACATTAGAAGAAGTCTATGAAAATGTTTAGAAAGATCAAGTTCAAAAATTCACTGACAAAAAAATATGTTCAAAAGGTCAAATTTGGCTGAAGAAACATCAGAACAAGTCTCTAAGTTTAGAAAGTTCAAGTTTAAGGACTCTTTGTCCAGAAATCTGAGAAATCTGCTCATTTGTTAAGTAAGTCAAAAATGAACCACTCTCCTGCTGATAAAACATCAGAAGGAGTCTATGAGTATTAATAGAAAGTTCAAGATTAAGGATTCTTTGACCAGAAATGTGTTCATAAAGTCAAATATGGTCTAATCTATGGTTGAAGTAAAAACCAAAGAAGTCTATGAGTATTTATAGTAAGTTAGCCTTTGATAAGACCATGGCCAGAAATATGTTAAGTAGGTCAAGTATGGACCACTCTCTGGCTCATGAAACATCAGAAGGAGTCTATGAGTATTTATAGAAAGTTCAAGTTCAAAGACTCTTTGGACAGAAATATGTTAAGTAGGTCTAATATGGACCACTCTATGGCTGATGAAACATCAGAAGGAGTTAATGTATAGTATGTATAGAAAGATCAAGAACAAGGATTCTCCGGCAAGATATATGTACAAAAAGTCATATTTGAACTACTGATGAAACTTCAGAAAGAGTCTATTATTATGCATAGAAAGATCAAAATTAAAGTGTCTTTGTCCAGAAATGTGTTCATAAGGTCAAATATGGTCTAATCTATGGTTGAAGTAACATCAAAAGAAGTCTATGAGTATGCATAGTAAGTTAACATATTTCTGGCCAAAGTCTGTTCAAAGGCTAAGTAGGTCAAATATGGACCACTGTCTGGCTGACGAAACATCAGAAGGTGTCTATGAGTATTTATAGAAAGTTCAAGATTAAGGACTCTCTGTCCAGAAATGTGCTCATAAGGTCAAATATGGTCTAATCTATGGTTGAAGTAACATCAAAAGAAGTCTGAGTATGCATAGTAAGTTAGCCTTTGATAAGACCTTGGCCAGAAATATGTTAAGTAGGTGGTCCACTGTTAAATGTTAAATATGTTAAGCATGAACCACTGTCTGGCTGATGAAACATCAGAAGGAGTCTATGAGTATTTATAGAAAGGTCAAGTTCAAGTTCAAAGACTCTTTGGACAGAAATATGTTAAGTAGATCTAATATGGACCACTCTATGGCTGATGAAACATCAGAAGGAGTTAATGTATAGTATGTATAGAAAGATCAAGAACAAGGATTCTCCGGCAAGATATATGTACAAAAAGTCATATTTGAACTACTGATGAAACTTCAGAAAGAGTCTATTATTATGCATAGAAAGATCAAGATTAAAGACTCTTTGTCCAGAAATGTGTTCATAAGGTCAAATATGGTCCAATCTATGGTTGAAGTAACATCAAGAGAAGTCTATGAGCATGCATAGTAAGTCAACATATTTCTGGCCAAAGTCTGTTCAAAGGCTAAATAGGTCAAATTGTCAAATTCGTCAGGAGTCTATGAGTATTTATAGAAAGTTCAAGTTCAAGTTCAAAGACTCTTTGTCCAGAAATGTGTTTATAAGGTCAAATATGGTCTAAACTATGGTTGAAGTAACATCAAAAGAAGTCTGAGTATGCATAGTAAGTTAGCCTTTGATAAGACATTGGCCAGAAATATGTTAAGTAGGTGGTCCACTGTTAAATGTTAAATATGTTAAACATGAACCACTGTCTGGCTGATGAAACATCAGAAGGAGTCTATGAGTATTTATAGAAAGGTCAAGTTCAAGTTCAAAGACTCTTTGGACGGAAATATGTTAAGGAAATCAAAAATGGACCACTCTCCTGCTGATAAAACTTCAGAAAGAGTCTATGATTATGTATAGAAAGTTCAAGATTAAGGACTCTTTGTCCAGAAATGTTTTCATAAGATCAAATATTGTGTAATATATGGTTGAAGTAACATCAAAAGAAGTCTATAAGTATAAATAGTAAGTTAGTCTGTGATAAGACTTTGGCCAGAAATATGTTAAGTAGGTCAAAAATGGACCACTGTCTTGCTGATGAAACACCAGAAGGAGTCTATGCGTATTTATAGAAAGTTCAAGTTCAAAGACTCTTCGGCCTGAAATATGTTAAATAGGTCAAATATTGGACCACTCTCTTGCTGATGAAACATCAAAAGAACTCTATGAGTATGCATAGTAAGTTAGCTTTTGATAAGACCTTGGCCAGAAATATGTTAAGTAGGTCAAATATGGACCACTGTCTGGCTGATGTAACATCAGAAGGAGCCTAAGAGTATTTTTAGAAAGTTTAAGTTCAAGTTCAAAGACTCTTTGGACAGAAATATGTTAAGGAAGTCAAATATGGACCACTGTCTGGCTGATGAAACATCAGAAAGAGTCTATGAGTATTTATAGAAAGTTCAAGTTCAAGATCAAAGACTCTTTGGCCAAAAATATGGTTAAGTGGGTCTAATATTGACCACTGTCTGGCTGATGAAACATGAGAAGGAGTCTATGAGCATGTATAGAAAGTTCAAGATTAAGGACTCTTTGTCCAGAAATGTGTTCATAAGATCAAATATGGTCTAATATATTGTTGAAGTAAGATCAAAAGAAGTCTATAAGTATAATTAGTAGGTTAGCCTTTGATAAGACTTTGGCAAGAAATATGTTAAGAAGGTCAAATATGGACCACTGTCTTGATGATGAAACATCAGGAGTCTATAAGTATAGATAGAAAGTTCAAGATTAAGGACTCTTTGTCCAGAAATGTGTTCATAAGGTCAAATATGGTCTAATCAATGGTTGAAGTAACATCAAAAGAAGTCTATGAGTAAGCATAGAAAATTAGCCTTTGATAAGACTTTGGCAAGAAATATGTTAAGTATGTCAAATATGGACCACTGTCTGGCTGATGAAATATCAGAAGGAGTCTATGAGTATTTATAGAAAGTTCAAGTTCAAAGACTCTTTGGCCTGAAATATGTTAGGTCAAATATGGACCACTCTCTTGCTGATGGAACATCAGGAGGAGTCTATGAGTATGTATAGAAAGATCAAGTTCAAGGATTCTCTGGCAAGAAAAATTTACATAAAGTCACATTTGAACTACTGATGAAACATCAAATGGAGTCTGAGTGTGTATAAAAGTTCAGGATTAAGGACTCTGTCCAGAAATGTTTTCATAAGATCAAATATTGTCTAATATATGGTTGAAGTAACATCAAAATAAGTCTATATGTTAATAGTAGGTTAGCCTTTGAGAAGACTTTGGCCAGAAATATGTTAAGTAGGTCAAAAAGGACCACTGTCTTGCTGATGAAACACCAGAAGGAGTCTATGAGTATGTATAGAAAGTTCAAGATTAAGGACTCTTTCTCCAGAAATGTGCTCATAAGGTCAAATATGGTCTAATCTATGGTTGAAGTAACATTAAAAGAACTCTATGAGTATGCATAGTAAGTTAGCCTTTGATAAGACCTTGGCCAGAAATATGTTAAGTAGGTCAAATATGGACCACTGTCTGGCTGATGTAACATCAGAAGGAGCCTATGAGTATTTTTAGAAAGTTTAAGTTCAAGTTCAAAGACTCTTTGGCCAGAATTATGTAAAGTAGGTCAAATATGGACCACGGTCTGGCTGATGAAACATGAGGAGTCTATGAGCATGTATAGAAAGTTCAAGATTAAGGACTCTTTGTCCAGAAATATTTTCATAAGATCAAATATGGTCTAATATATTGTTGAAGTAACATCAAAAGAAGTCTATAAGTATAAATAGTAGGTTAGCCTTTGATAAGACTTTGGCAAGAAATATGTTAAATATGTCAAATATGGACCACTGTCTGGCTGATGAAATATCAGAAGGAGTCTATTAGTATTTATAGAAAGTTCAAGTTCAAAGACTCTTTGGCCTGAAATATGTTAAATAGGTCAAATATGGACCACTCTCTTGCTGATGGAACATCAGGAGGAGTCTATGAGTATGTATAAAAAGATCAAGTTCAAGGATTCTTTGGCAAGAAAAATGTACATAAAGTCATATTTGAACTACTGATGAAACATCAAAAGGAGTCTGAGTATGTATAAAAGTTCAAAATTAAGGACTCTGTCCAGAAATGTTTTCATAAGATCAAATATTGTCTAATATATGGTTGAAGTAACATCAAAAGAAGTCTATAAGTATAAATAGTAAGTTAGTCTGTGATAAGACCTTGGCCAGAAATATGTTAAGTAGGTCAAATATGGACCAGAAAGGTCATTTTTAGAAAGGTCAAGTTCAAGTTCAAAGACTCTTTGGCCTAAAATATGTTAAGTAGGTCAAATATGGACCACTCTCCTGCTGATGAAACATCAGAAGGAGTCTATGAGTATTAATACAAAGTTCAAGTTCAAAGACTCTTTGGCCAGAAATATGTTAAGTAGGTCAAATATGGACCACTGTATGGCTGATGAAACGTCAGAAGCACTCTGTGAGCATGTATAGAAAGATCAAGTTCAAGAACTCTCTGGCCAGATTTATGTTCAAAAGATCAAATTTGAACTACTGAATTAACATCAGAACATGTCTTTATGTTTAGAAAGTTAAAGGTAGAGGACTCTTTTTGCCAGAAATATATTCAAGGATAAATGCATAAAACAACTAACTAATTTTGCTGTTCATTGAAGAGATTACGTGTGTTTGTTGCATTGCATTGTAATATCTATTTTACTATGTGTATTGGAGATAAACCATCTGTAGTGCAGTGTTAAATACATCTGTGGTGTAATCCCATATTTACTCCACTAGAGGGCCACCTTGGTTCTTATAAGGGGGTCACGGTAATAAACAACGAGTGAGTGTTATTGTTCACATGCTGGTGAGCTGCAAGCTGCTAGTGCTCGGTAATAAACAACGAGTTCGGAGATATACCTTTATGTGTCGGTAGTTTATTATAGGCACCACACTACAAAGATAAAGGAACACTACATGGTGTCAGAAGAGAGTCGTTTCATGAACTCATGAACCTGCATTAGACAGCACTGAGACGCAACGGAGAAAGCCGGCGCATCGTGACTGAAAGTGAGTCTGCCGAGTGAAAATTAATCATGGATCAGTTCAGATTACCACCCCCATTAGTCCTGTCAGGAAATACAGGCGAAAATTGGAGGAGATGGATACAGCGGTTCAACATTTACATGACTGCTACAGGATCAGACTCAAAAAGTGAGAAGGTAAAAATTGCCATTCTACTACATGCATTAGGAGAGGAGGCCTTAGAAGTGTACAATTCGCTATCCGTTGAGCCTGAAGAGGATGAGGAAACAATGCAAGATATTGTAACTGCACTTGAGAAGTATTGCTTGCCGAGAAAGAATGTTGTATTCGAAAGGCACCAGTTTTGGGCTTACCCCATGCCTGATTCGATAACCATCGACAAGTATGTCACAGAACTGAAACAAAAGAGTAAAGACTGTGAGTTTGGCCCAACAGAATCTGACATGTTAAGAGACAAGATCGTGTTTAGCATCGGTGATCAGCGTTTAAAAGAGAGGCTCTTAAGAGAAATAAACCTGACCCTTGAAAAAACTGTAGATATTTGCAGAGCGGCAGAGGCAGCAAAAACACAGATTCAAGCAATGGGAGAGCAGAATAAAACTGTCCACGCCATTAGAAAGAAGACAAAAGATGCAAAACCGAACAAGAGATATGAAAGAGTGACATCTCAGCTGCAAAAAGTTAATGTGAACTCTTTCATCTGCAAAAAGTGTGGAAAATCCCACCTTCCACGACAGTGTCCAGCCTTCGGAGCTACATGTCATGCCTGTGGAAAACGTAATCACTTTGCCTCAGTGTGCATGTCTGAAAAAAAAGACATTCAGCCTAAACACAATAGAAATGTCACTGTTGATTCATTATTCATTGGGACAGTGGAGGTAAAAGAGACTCCCACCTCTGCACAGAAAGCATGGTACACAGACGTGGACATTGGAAATGTGACAGTGAAGTTTAAATTGGACTCAGGGGCTGAAGCCAATATTATTCCTCTCGACATTTATCAATCTCTGCAAGAAACAGCGTTGTTGCAACCGACTTCGACTATGCTGGTGGCGTATGGTGGAACAAAATTAAGGCCAGAAGGTCTGGCCAAGCTGCAGTGCGTCACTCCCAAAGTGCAAGTTTGCTTACCCTTTTACATCACCAGACACTCATCTATTCCTATACTTGGTAAAGACGCATGTGAACGGATGCAACTGCTGAAAAGAGTAGACACTGTCGTAAAAACCCATCCTACCTCCAAAGAGGAGCTGATAGCACAACATTCAGCAGTCTTTGAAGGCCTTGGTCAGTTTCCGGGTGAACATCATATACATGTCGATCCGAAAGCAGTCCCGGTCATACATGGCTGTAGAAAAATTCCCTTAGCAGTGCTGGGCAAACTGAAGGATACACTGGATCAGCTGTTACAAGCAGATGTTATAGCGCCAGTCACCCAGCCCACTCCATGGGTTAACAGTCTCGTCATCACTGAAAAAAAGAATGGGTCATTACGAGTATGCCTGGATCCTCGTGACCTTAATAAAGCCGTTCTTCGCCAACACTTCTCTATCCCAACAACCGAAGATGTACTATGCAGGCTTGCTGGAAAGAAAATTTTCTCCATCTTTGATGAAAAGGATGGCTACTGGCAAGTCAAACTTGACAAAGACTCCTCCCTGCTATGTACATTCAACACACCGTGGGGTAGATACAGATTCAAACGTCTGCCATTTGGTGTCAAATCTGCTAGTGAAGTCTTCCAGCAGTACAATAACGAAGTGTTTGGTGACATAAAAGGTGTGCACATCGTAGCTGACGACATGATTGTCGCCGCTGCTACAGAACTAGAACATGATGTCATAGTTGCTAAAATTTTGGAGAGAGCGAAAACACACAATGTGAAATTCAACCCTGACAAGATTCAGTATAAGGTGAACAAAGTTCATTTCATGGGACACGTGATAACTCCACAGGGTGTGAGAGCAGATGATGGCAAGATACAGGCAATAGTAAACATGCCAACACCCACAGACAGACAATCGCTACAGCGTCTTTTGGGCATGATCAGATATCTCGCCCCATTCATCCCAGGTGAGGCATCACTTACAGCGCCTCTCAGGCAGCTGCTGAGAAAAGACATCGCATTCCAGTGGCAGCCTGAACATGACACGGCATTGTCTGCACTCAAAACTGCACTGACCAACACACCAGTTCTCAGGTACTATGACCCCAACACAGCACTCACCATACAAACAGATGCATCCAAAGATGGCTTAGGATCATGTCTGCTGCAGGAGGGGCAACCAATAGCGTATGCATCTAGGGCTTTAACTGATACAGAAAGGAACTATGCCCAGATCGAGAAGGAGCTACTGGCGATCGTTTTCTCGACCAAAAAGTTCCATCAGTATGTATATGGACGCAGTGTGAATGTCCAGTCAGACCATAAACCATTGGAGGCTATCTTCAAGAAGCCACTGAGCAAGGCACCAGCAAGACTGCAACGTATGCTCTTGCAGCTACAGAGATATGACCTCATCGTCCAGTACACGCCAGGGAAGGACATGTTAATTGCTGACGCATTGTCACGTGCCGTTGCTGATGGTCAGCACTCAAGTACAGACGACCTCAGCGATGAAAGAGTTGTGTATGCACTTGAAGCAACACAGGCTCTCAGTGACGACATGCTAAAGCAGCTTACAGATGCTACTGCAAAAGACAGTACTCTCCAGCTTCTCATGAAGATGCAAAAGACAGGCTGGCCAACGCATAGAAAACAACTTGATCTCTCAATTCAACAGTACTGGCCTGTTAGACACACTGTGGCTGTGCAAGATGGTATATTAATGGTATCTGACCGGATTCTGATTCCTGAGACAATGAGATCAGAGATGCTTAAGAACCTACATATCGCACATCAAGGTATCCAACGCACGAAAGCACATGCCAGAAAGTTCATGTATTGGCCTGGTATGACCAGACATATTGAACAGATGGTCGAAACATGTCCAACGTGTCAACAGTTTCAGCCCAGGAACCAGAAAGAGCCACTCATCTCTCATGAAGTACCAGAGCTCCCCTGGTTAAAAGTTGCAGCAGACATCTTCGAAATCAGAGGTCAATCGTTTCTTCTAATTGTTGATTATATGTCAAAGTTTCCTGAGGTGATGAATATCAAAGACAAAACCGCATCCACAGTCATTGCAAAGATGAAAGCAGTGTACGCCAGGCACGGCATCCCTAAAGAGCTAGTGTGTGACCATGTACCATTTGCAAGCTATGAAATGAAAAAATTCACAGCTGAGTGGGGCATCAAACTGACACACTCAAGTCCGGCCTACCCTCAGTCAAATGGGTTGGCAGAGAGAACTATCAAAACTGTCAAAAGCGTCCTGAAAAAAGCAGAACAATCAGGGACGGATCATCACCTTGCTTTGCTGTCGATAAGGAATACTCCTGTCACTGGCACGCCTCATTCACCAGCGCAAGTTTTGATGGGAAGAGTACTGAGGAGCACCTTACCAGCATCCAGTGAAGTCCTGCGACCAACCACTCCCAAAGGTGTTCATCAGGCGCTCCAAACCCTGCAAAAGAAGCAAGCGTGTCACTACAATGTGGGAGCAAAAGCCCTGCCAGAACTGCATGCAGGTAATACCGTACACATTGAAACAGACAAAGGGTGGCAGCCGGGTCTCATTGTTTCTAAACGAGATGAGCCAAGGTCATACAATGTTGTTAATGCAGCTGGACGACAGTTTCGTCGCAACAGGCGCCACCTAAGGAAAACAATTCACAAGCACACAGAAACATTTGATCCTGCAGATGAGCCTAATGTCGGTGCACACTCTGCCATTTCAGTGGCACACGAAGTGGGAGATCGGTCTGCACAGGATGTACCAGATCATTCCTTATCTAAAACTAGTACCACAATCACCAGGAGTGGTCGAGTTGTGAACGTTCCCGTGAGGTTTCAGGACTACTGTATGAACTGACTATAAGTTTGCCTTGTAATTAAGCTTATAAATGTTAGGCATTGAATTGCTTATCTGACAAAATGTTTGCTACAAACGAGAAAGTCAATGTTCCTGTTATGTGGACTTTAAGAGCTATATTTAGTGTTTTGTATCCTATTTATAGCTAGTTTTGTTTCCCTGAGAAAAAAGGGGATGTAGTGCAGTGTTAAATACATCTGTGGTGTAATCCCATATTTACTCCACTAGAGGGCCACCTTGGTTCTTATAAGGGGGTCACGGTAATAAACAACGAGTGAGTGTTATTGTTCACATGCTGGTGAGCTGCAAGCTGCTAGTGCTCGGTAATAAACAACGAGTTCGGAGATATACCTTTATGTGTCGGTAGTTTATTATAGGCACCACACTACAAAGATAAAGGAACACTACACCATCTGTGCTGCTTGCACAGCAATGTACACAAGAACTATACTTTTCGGTTGTGCATTAAGATAACATAAGCATGGATTCATTGAACATAATCTTAAAACTTAAAACTAAAACTTAATCTAAAAACGTACTGAATTCATTGTGCAGTAAAGTATAATACATTAAATATGCTATCTTTCATAGCATTCACTATGAAGAGATATTGCATTACATATGAGTGGTTGCATCGCAACGCATACAGAACTAATTTATTCCCATGTGCATTGAAGAAGTAGCACATGACATACCGGTATGTAATGTTTCATTGCACGAGATAAATGAATCCGTTATGCATTTATTTGCATGCAAAATCTAACTTATTTCATTGTGCATTGAAGAGATACAACATATGTGCTTGTTGAATAGCGCTGCATACATGACCTGAATTTACTGACTTTGTGCGTTGAAGAATCACAGTAGTGACATGGTCTGTTTCATTGAACTGTGTACAATAACTAACTATTCTGTTGTGAATTATTCAATCTTTGGTTGGCCATCTTCAAAGTTGGATATTATAATGCAATGCAACAGCACACATGTATTCTCTTCAATGGACAGCAAAATTATTAAGATGATGTATGCATTGGAATGCAAAAGCACGTGTGTTGACATCCGAAGGCTTAACAACATGCATGCAACTAACTAATTTTGCTGTGCATTGAAGAAATAACACACAAATAATAATGTGCTCTTGCACATATTAAGTTATAGAGTATACTTAGTCTAACTTATTTCGCTGTGCAATGAAGAGATATCGCTGTTGTATAACAACGCATACAGAAGTAATTAATTCCCTTGTGCATTGAAGAAGTAGTACAGGACATATGTGATATTGCATTGCATGCACGATATAAATTAATACGTTGTGCATTTATTTGCTTGCACAAGCTAACTTATTTTATTGTGCATTGAAGAGATACAACATATGTATCGCGGCATACATTACCTGAATTTACTGACTTTGAAGAATCACAGTAGTGACATGGTCGGTTTCATTGAACTGTATACAGTAACTTACTTATTCTATTGTGAATTATTCAATCTTCGGTTGTGTATTCTTCAAAGTTAGATCTTGTAATGCAATGCATGTATTCTCTTCAATGAACAGCAAAATGAGTTAGATGTTGTATGCATTGGAATGCAAAAAGCACGCGGGTTGTGACATCCGAAGGAGGGTAACACAACATGCATGCTTTTGCATTCCAATGCATAAAACAACTAACTAATTTTGCTATTCATTGAAGAAATTACATGTGTGTTGTTGCAATGCATTGCAAGATCTAAATTACTTGGAGATAAATCATCTGTGCTGTTGCATTGCAATGCATACAAGAACGAACTTATTCCGATGCATTTTACTGTTGCTCTTCTAGTGCATTGCATACTCAGTCTAACTTATTTCACTGGGCAATTAAGAGATATCGCATAACATATGAGCTGTTGCTTTGCAACGTATTGCATTGCAGAGCTATGCATTTTGCACAGCAATGTATAAAGAACTAAACTCATTCCGTTGTGCATTGAAGATATAACATCTGGACTGTTTCATTGAACATACTCAATCTAACTGAATTCGTTGTGAAGTGAAATACATGAAATATGCTATCTTTCATGGTATTGCATAAAATAACTAATTTGTTTTGTTTTGAAAGGAAGAGATATTACATTACATATGAGCAGTTGCATCGCAACTTACACAGAATTAATTCATTCCCCTGTGCATTGAAGAAGTAGCACTGACATACTTGATGTTGCAATTGAACTTGAACATTGCAATCCATGCACGAGATAAATTAATCCGTTGTGCATTGATTTGCATGCAAAAGCTAACGTTTTCATTTTGCATTGGAGAGATACAACATATGTGCTTGTTGCATAGCGCTGCATATAGGACCTGAATTTACTGACTGACATGGTCTGTTTCATTGAACTGTATACAATAAACTAACTTATTCCGTTCATATACAATAACTGAATTATTCAATCTTCTGTTGTACTTCTTCAGAGTAATTTAGATCTTGCAATGCAATGCAACGACAAATATGTAATCTCTCCAATAAACAGCAAAATGAGTAAAGTGATGTATGCATTGGAATGCAAAAGCACGCGTGTTGACAATCGAAGGCTTAACAACATGCATGCTTTTGCATTCCAATGCATAAAACAACTAACTAATTTTGCTGTTCATTGAAGAGATAACACACAATATGTGCTCTTGCACATATGAAGTTATAGAGTTATACTTAGTCTAGACTCTAACTTATGTCGCTGTGCAATGAAGAGATATCGCATACCACATGAGCTGTTGCATTGCAACGCATACAGAAGTCATTAATTCCCTTGTGCATTGAAGAAGTAGCACATGACATATGTGATATTGCATTGCATTGCATGTACGATATAAATTAATCCGTTGTGCATTTATTTGCATGCAAAAGCTAACGTTTTCAGTTGTGCATTAAAGATATAACATATGACCTGTTTCACTAAACTGTATACATAACTAACTTATTCCGTTGTGCATTATTCACGCAAGTGGGGTTACCACTTCGGATAGCACAATATGCGTGCTTTTGTATAGCAATGCATAAAGAACTAAACTCATTCTGTTTTGCATAGAAGATATAACATATGCACTGTTTCTTTGAACATACCCAATCTAACTGATTTCGTTGTGAAGTGAAAAACATTCAATACTATCTTTCATAGTATTGCATAAAATAACTAATTTGTTTTATTTTGAAATTAAGAGATATGCATATGAGTTGCATCGCAATTTATACAGACCTCATTCCCCTGTGCATTGAAGAATTAGCATGACATAAGTGATGTTTCATTGCAGTGCATGCACGATATAAATGAATCTGTTGTGCATTTATTTGCATGCAAAAGCTAACTTATTTCATTGTGCACTGAAGAGATACAACTTATGCTTTGCTGCATTGCACTGCAACTTCCATTGTGCATAAAATACATAAAATTCGCCTTCGGATAACACAATATGCGTGCTTTTGCATTACACTGCATAGAACAACTAAATCATTCTTGTGTCCATTGAAAACATAACATACGGTAAAAGCAAAGCAAAGAGCTTTATTGCACGGTATATAAAAACCTCCGTTGTGCAATCTTCATTCTTCTGTTGTGCATTCTTCAGAGTGTTAGATCTTGCAAGTTAGCATGAGTTAGATGTTGTGTGCATTGGAATTCAAAAGCACACAGTTGTGATATGATATCCAAAAGGGAGATAAACCACATATGCAAAGCATTGCAAAGCATACTAGAACAACACTCATTCATTGTGCATTATACACTGTATACAAGAACTAACTTAATCCGTTGTGCATTCATGAATAACGTATGTATTGTATACAATAACTAACATACTCCGTCGTGAAATGGAGAGATAAAAACGCAATATACTAATGTTGTACTGCATCGCATACAATATCTAAATAATTTGATATAGCACAACATAAATGGCAGTACATGCATACAACTTGTTCCGATGTTCATTGAATAGATACCACACCATATGTGCTCTTGAATTGCACTGCATACTCAATCTAGCTGAATTGACACGTGAATTAAAGAATTGACAAATAATAAGGTATCTTTCATGGCAATTAATTCTACTGTGCATTGAAAAGATAACACATGACAATTTCACTGTTTCATCGAAATCTATACAAGAACGAATGCAGCCATCGAGTAGTTCAAATATGACATTTTGAAAATATTTCTGGCCAAAGAATCCTTGAACTTGATCTTTCTATACATACTCATAGACTCGTCCTGATGTTTCATCAGCCGGACAGTGGTCAGTATTAGACCCACTTAACATATTTTTGGCCAAAGAGTCTTTGAACTTGAACTTTCTAAAAATACTCATAGACTCCTTCTGATGTTTCATCAGTCAGACAGTGGTCCATATTTGACTTCCTTAACATATTTCTGTCCAAAGAGTCTTTGAACTTGAACTTAAACTTTCTAAAAATACTCATAGACTCCTTTTGATGTTTCATCAGCCAGACAGTGGTCCATATTTGACCTACTTAACATATTTCTTGCCAAAGTCTTATCAAAGGCTAACCTACTATTTATACTTATAGACTTCTTTTGATCTTACTTCAACAATATATTAGACCATATTTGATCTTATGAACACATTTCTGGACAAAGAGTCCTTAATCTTGAACTCTCTATACATACTCAGACTCCTTCTGATGTTTCATCAGTAGTTCAAATGTGACTTTTTGTACATATATCTTGCCAGAGAATCCTTGAACTTGATATTTCTATACATACTCATAGACTCCTTCTGGTGTTTCATCAGCCAGACAGTGGTCAATATTAGACCCACTTAACATATTTTTGGCCAAAGAGTCTTTGAACTTGAACTTTCTAAAAATACTCATAGGCTCCTTCTGATGTTACATCAGCCAGACAGTGGTCCATATTTGACCTACTTATATTTCTGGCCAAAGAGTCTTTGAACTTGAACTTGAACTTGAACTTTCTATGCATACTCATAGACTCCTTCTGATGTTTCATCAGCGAGACAGTGGTCAATATTAGACCCACTTAACATATTTTTGGCCAAAGAGTCTTTGAACTTGAACTTTCTAAAAATACTCATAGACTCCTTCTGATGTTTCATCAGTCAGACAGTGGTCCATATTTGACTTCCTTAACATATTTCTGTCCAAAGAGTCTTTGAACTTGAACTTGAACTTTCTAAAAATACTCATAGACTCCTTTTGATGTTTCATCAGCCAGACAGTGGTCCATATTTGACCTACTTAACATATTTCTTGCCAAAGTCTTATCAAAGGCTAACCTACTATTTATACTTATAGACTTCTTTTGATGTTACTTCAACAATATATTAGACCATATTTGATCTTATGAACGCATTTCTGGACAAAGAGTCCTTAACTTTGAACTTTCTATACATACTCAGACTCCTTCTGATGTTTCATCAGTAGTTCAAATGTGACTTTTTGTACATATATCTTGCCAGAGAATCCTTGAACTTGATATTTCTATACATACTCATAGACTCCTTCTGATGATTCATCAACCAGACAGTGGTCAATATTAGACCCACTTAACATATTTTTGGCCAAAGAGTCTTTGAACTTGAACTTTCTAAAAATACTCATAGGCTCCTTCTGATGTTACATCAGCCAGACAGTGGTCCATAATTGACCTACTTAACATATTTCTGGCCAAGGTCTTATCAAAGGCTAACTTACTATGCATACTCATAGAGTTCTTTTGATGTTACTTCAACCATAGATTAGACCATATTTGACCTTATGAGCACATTTCTGGAGAAAGAGTCCTTAATCTTGAACTTTCTATACATACTCATAGACTCCTTTTGGTGTTTCATCAGCAAGACAGTGGTCCATATTTGACCCACTAAACATATTTCTGGCCAAAGAGTCTTTGAACTTGAATTATAACTTTCTATAAATACTCATAGACTCCTTCTGATGTTTCATCAGCCAGAGAGTGGTCCATATTTGACCTACTTTACATAATTCTGGCCAAAGAGTCTTTGAACTTGAACTTGATCTTGAACTTTCTATAAATGCTCATAGACTCCTTCTGTTGTTTCATCAGCCAGACAGTGGTCCATATTTTACGTACTTAACATATTTCTGAACAAAGAGTCCTTAATCTTGAACTTTCTATACATTCTCATATTCTCCTTCCGATGTTTCTTCAGCAAGACAGTGGTCCATATTTGACCTACTGAACACATTTCTGGCCAAAGAGTCCTCGATTTTGAACTTGCTACACATTCTCATAGACTCTTTCCGATATTTCATCAGTAGTTCAAATGAGATATTTTGAACATATTTTTGGCCTGAGAGTCCTTGAACTTTCTTTAAATAATCATAGACTCATTCTGATGTTTCATCTGCCAGACAATGGTCCATATTTTACCTACTTAACATATTTCAGGCAAAAAGAGTCTTTGAACTTGAACTTTCTATAAATACTCATAGACTCCTTCTGATGTTTCATCAGCAGGAGAGTGGTCCATATTTGACCTACTTAACATATTTCTGGCCAAAGTCTTATCAAAGGCTAACCTACTATTTATACTTATAGACTTCTTTTGATGTTACTTCAACAATATATTAGACCATATTTGATCTTATGAACACATTTCTGGACAAAGAGTCCTTAATCTTGAACTTTCTATACATGCTCATAGACTCCTTCTCATGTTTCATCAGCCAGACAGTGGTCAATATTAGACCCACTTAACATATTTTTGGCCAAAGAGTCTTTGATCTTGAACTTGAACTTTCTATAAATACTCATAGACTCCTTCTGATGTTTCATCAGCCAGACAGTGGTCCATATTTGACTTCCTTAACATATTTCTTTCCAAAGAGTCTTTGAACTTGAACTTGAACTTTCTAAAAATACTCATAGGCTCCTTCTGATGTTACATCAGCCAGACAGTGGTCCATATTTGACCTACTTAACATATTTCTGGCCAAGGTCTTATCAAAGGCTAACTTACTATGCATAGAGTTCATAGAGTTCTTTTGATGTTACTTCAACCATAGATTAGACCATATTTGACCTTATGAGCACATTTCTGGAGAAAGAGTCCTTAATCTTGAACTTTCTATACATACTCATAGACTCCTTCTGATGTTTCATCAGTCAGACAGTGGTCCATATTTGACTTCCTTAACATATTTCTGTCCAAAGAGTCTTTGAACTTGAACTTGAACTTTCTAAAAATACTCATAGACTCCTTTTGATGTTTCATCAGCCAGACAGTGGTCCATATTTGACCTACTTAACATATTTCTTGCCAAAGTCTTATCAAAGGCTAACCTACTATTTATACTTATAGACTTCTTTTGATGTTACTTCAACAATATATTAGACCATATTTGATCTTATGAACGCATTTCTGGACAAAGAGTCCTTAACTTTGAACTTTCTATACATACTCAGACTCCTTCTGATGTTTCATCAGTAGTTCAAATGTGACTTTTTGTACATATATCTTGCCAGAGAATCCTTGAACTTGATATTTCTATACATACTCATAGACTCCTTCTGATGATTCATCAACCAGACAGTGGTCAATATTAGACCCACTTAACATATTTTTGGCCAAAGAGTCTTTGAACTTGAACTTTCTAAAAATACTCATAGGCTCCTTCTGATGTTACATCAGCCAGACAGTGGTCCATAATTGACCTACTTAACATATTTCTGGCCAAGGTCTTATCAAAGGCTAACTTACTATGCATACTCATAGAGTTCTTTTGATGTTACTTCAACCATAGATTAGACCATATTTGACCTTATGAGCACATTTCTGGAGAAAGAGTCCTTAATCTTGAACTTTCTATACATACTCATAGACTCCTTTTGGTGTTTCATCAGCAAGACAGTGGTCCATATTTGACCCACTAAACATATTTCTGGCCAAAGAGTCTTTGAACTTGAATTATAACTTTCTATAAATACTCATAGACTCCTTCTGATGTTTCATCAGCCAGAGAGTGGTCCATATTTGACCTACTTTACATAATTCTGGCCAAAGAGTCTTTGAACTTGAACTTGATCTTGAACTTTCTATAAATGCTCATAGACTCCTTCTGTTGTTTCATCAGCCAGACAGTGGTCCATATTTTACGTACTTAACATATTTCTGAACAAAGAGTCCTTAATCTTGAACTTTCTATACATTCTCATATTCTCCTTCCGATGTTTCTTCAGCAAGACAGTGGTCCATATTTGACCTACTGAACACATTTCTGGCCAAAGAGTCCTCGATTTTGAACTTGCTACACATTCTCATAGACTCTTTCCGATATTTCATCAGTAGTTCAAATGAGATATTTTGAACCTATTTTTGGCCTGAGAGTCCTTGAACTTTCTTTAAATAATCATAGACTCATTCTGATGTTTCATCTGCCAGACAATGGTCCATATTTTACCTACTTAACATATTTCAGGCAAAAGAGTCTTTGAACTTGAACTTTCTATAAATACTCATAGACTCCTTCTGATGTTTCATCAGCAGGAGAGTGGTCCATATTTGACCTACTTAACATATTTCTGGCCAAAGTCTTATCAAAGGCTAACCTACTATTTATACTTATAGACTTCTTTTGATGTTACTTCAACAATATATTAGACCATATTTGATCTTATGAACACATTTCTGGACAAAGAGTCCTTAATCTTGAACTTTCTATACATGCTCATAGACTCCTTCTCATGTTTCATCAGCCAGACAGTGGTCAATATTAGACCCACTTAACATATTTTTGGCCAAAGAGTCTTTGATCTTGAACTTGAACTTTCTATAAATACTCATAGACTCCTTCTGATGTTTCATCAGCCAGACAGTGGTCCATATTTGACTTCCTTAACATATTTCTGTCCAAAGAGTCTTTGAACTTGAACTTGAACTTTCTAAAAATACTCATAGGCTCCTTCTGATGTTACATCAGCCAGACAGTGGTCCATATTTGACCTACTTAACATATTTCTGGCCAAGGTCTTATCAAAGGCTAACTATGCATACTATGCATAGAGTTCATAGAGTTCTTTTGATGTTACTTCAACCATAGATTAGACCATATTTGACCTTATGAGCACATTTCTGGAGAAAGAGTCCTTAATCTTGAACTTTCTATACATACTCATAGACTCCTTCTGGTGTTTCATCAGCAAGACAGTGGTCCATTTTTGACCTACTTAACATATATCTGGCCAAAGTCTTATCACAGACTAACTTACTATTTATACTTTTAGACTTCTTTTGATGTTACTTCAACCATATATTAGACAATATTTGATCTTATGAAAACATTTCTGGACAAAGAGTCCTTAATCTTGAACTTTCTATTCATAATCATAGACTCTTTCTGAAGTTTTATCAGCAGGAGATTGGTCCATTTTTGACCTACTTAACATATTTCTGGCCAAAGTCTTATCACAGACTAACTTACTATTTATACTTATAGACTTCTTTGGAAGTTACTTCAACCATATATTAGACAATATTTGATCTTATGAAAACATTTCTGGACAGAGTCCTTAATCTTGAACTTTTATACATACTCAGACTCCTTTTGATGTTTCATCAGTAGTTCAAATATGACTTTATGTAAATTTTTCTTGCCAGAGAATCCTTGAACTTGATATTTCTATACATACTCATAGACTCCTCCTGATGTTCCATCAGCAAGAGAGTGGTCCATATTTGACCTATTTAACATATTTCAGGCCAAAGAGTCTTTGAACTTGAACTTTCTATAAATACTCATAGACTCCTTCTGATGTTTCATCAGCCAGACAGTGGTCCATATTTGACTTCCTTGACATATTTCTGTCCAAAGAGTCTTTGAACTTGAACTTGAACTTTCTAAAAATACTCATAGGCTCCTTCTGATGTTACATCAGCCAGACAGCGGTCCATATTTGACCTACTTAACATATTTCTGGCCAAGGTCTTATCACAGACTAACTTACTATTTATACTGATAGACTTCTTTGGATGTTACTTCAACCATATATTAGACAATATTTGATCTTATGAAAACATTTCTGGAAAGAGTCCTTAATCTTGAACTTTTATACATACTCAGACTCCTTTTGATGTTTCATCAGTAGTTCAAATATGACTTTATGTAAATTTTTCTTGCCAGAGAATCCTTGAACATGATATTTCTATACATACTCATAGACTCCTCCTGATGTTCCATCAGCAAGAGAGTGGTCCATATTTGACCTATTTAACATATTTCAGGCCAGCCCAGTCTCATCCCAAGACGTCATAATGACTGACGCTTTTGACCATACGTCAACATCCGACGTTTTAGGGTACCCTTTAACGTCAGCTAGATGACGCTATCTAATCCTAACCCTACCCCAGACCTAAACCTACCCGCGTCATCTAACTGACGCTAAAGGTAAAGCGTCAGTTGGATCGTCAGGATCGTCATCTAACTGACGTTAAAGGGTACCCTAAAACGTCGGATGTTGACGTATGGTCAAAAGCGTCAGTCATATGACGTCTTGGGATGAGACTGTGTTATTCAGGCCAAAGAGTCTTTGAACTTGAACTTTCTATAAATACTCATAGACTCCTTCTGATATTTCATCAGCCAAACAGTGGTCCATATTTGACATAATTAACATATTTCTGGCCAAAGGCTAACTTACTATGCATACTCATAGACTTCTTTTTATGTTATTTCAACCATAGATTAGACCATATTTGACCTTATGAACACATTTCTGGACAAAGAGTCCTTAATCTTGAACTTTCTATACTCATAGACTCTTTCTGAAGTTTCATCAGTAATTCAAATATGACTTTTTGTACATATATCTTGCCAGAGAATCCTTAATCTTGATCTTTCTATACATAGTCATTGACTCCTTCTGATGTTTCATCAGCCATACAGTGGTCCATAATTGACCTACTTAACATATTTTTGGCCAAATTCTTTTCAAAGGCTAACTTACAATGCATACTCATAGACTTCTTTTAATATTACTTCAACCATAGATTAGAGCATATTTGACCTTATGAACACATTTCTGGACAAAGAGTCCTTAATCTTGAACTTTCTGTACATAATCATAGAATCTTTCTGAAGTTTCATCAGTAGTTCAAATACGACTTTTTGTACATATATCTTGCCGGAGAATCATTGAACTTGATCTTTCTATACATACTCATTAACTCCTTCTGATGTTTCATCAGCCAGACAGTGGTCCATTTTAGACCTAATTAACATATTTCTGTCCAAAGAGTCTTTGAACTTGAAATTGAACTTTCTATAAATACTCATAGACTCCTTCTGATGTTTCATCAGCCAGACAGTGGTCCATATTTGACTTCCTTAACATATGTCTGTCCAAAGAGTCTTTGAACTTGAACTTGAACTTTCTATAAATACTCATAGACTCCTTCTGATGTTTTATCACCAGGAGAGTGGTCCATTTTTGACCTTCTTAACATATTTCTGGCCAAAGTCTTATCAAAGGCTAACTTGCTATGCATACTCATAGACTTCTTTTGATGTTACTTCAACCATAGATTAGACCATATTTTACCTTATGAGCAGATTTCGGGACAAAGAGTCCTTAATCTTGAACTTTCTATTCATACTCTTAAGACTCCTTCTGATGTTTCTTCAGTAGTTCAAATATGACTTTTTGTTCATATATCTTGCCAGAGAATCCTTGGACTTGATATTTCTATACATACTCATAGACTCCTTTTGATGTTTTATCAGCCAGACAGTAGTCTAAACTTGACCTACTGGACATATTTCTGGCAAAAGAGTTCATCAAAGGCTAACTTACTATTCATTCTCATAGACTTCTTTTGATGTTACATCATCCATATTTTAGTCCATATTTGACCTATTAAACATTTTTCTGGCCATAGAGTCTTTGGACTTGAACTTGAACTTTCTATACATACTCATAGACTCATTCTGATATTTCATTAGTCAGACAGTAGTCCATATTTTAACTAACGAATATATTTCTGGCAAAATAGGCCAGATCATCAAAATCATCAAAGGCTACCTTTCTATGCGTTCTCATAGACTCCTTTTGATGTTACATCAAGCATATATTAGTCCACATTTGAACTATTGAACATTTTTCTGGCCAAAGAGTCTTTGGACTTGAACTTGAACTTTCTATACATGAACTTGAACTTTCTATACTCATAGACTCATTCTGATATTTCATCAACCAGACATTAGTCCATTTTGACCTATTGAACATATTTCTGGCCAAAGAATCATTAAAGGCTATCTTACTATACATTCTCATAGACTTCTTTTGATATTATATCAACCATAGATTAGTCCATATTTGACCTATTGAACACATTTCCGAGTATATTTACCTTATATAAAGGTAAAGTTTAAAGACTCTTTGACCAGAAATATGTCATATAACTGTAAGTCATTTTTGTACTACTGTTGAAACATCAGAAGGAGTCTATAGAAATTGAGCATATATAAAATGTTCCAAATCAAAGACTCCGGAATATGTTCGTTATGACAAATTTGAAAACTTGTCTGGGTGATGTAACATCTGAAGGAGTCATCAGTATGTTAAGTTAAAGTTCAAGGACTCTTTGGAAAGTTCAAGTTCTAGGACTCATTGGCCAGAAATGTTTTCAATATGTCAAATATGGATTCATATATGGTTGATGTAACATCAAAAGAAGTCTATGAAAATGGATAGTAAGTAAGCCCTTGATGATACTTTTGCCAAAAATATGTTCTGTAGGTCAAGTTTGGACTACTGTCTGCCTGATAAAACATCATAAGTCTATATGTATATAAAGTTCAAGTTCAAGGACACTTTGGCCAGTAACTTGTTCAAAAGTTTAAGAAACATAAGGAGCCTATGAGCATGTTTAGAAAGTTTAAAATCGAGGACTCTTTGGCCATTTATGGGGAATAGGTCAAATAAGGACTAATATAATGGATAATTTAACATCAAAAGAGTCTGCATGGTAAGTTAGATTTTGATGACTATTTGGTCAGAAATATGTTCAGTAGGTCAAATATGGACTACTGTCTGGCTGATGAAACATTCAAAAGAGTGTGTGTATGTATAGAAAGTTCTAAATATATTCTAAATGTCAAATTTGAACTACAGGATGGTTGAAGAAACATCAGAACAAGTCTATATGTTTAGAAAGTTCAATGTAGATGACTCTTTGGTCAGAAATGTGTTCAATAGGTCAAATGTAGACTAATATATGGTTTATTTAGCATTAAAAGAAGTCTATGAGAACACATAGTAAGTTAGACTGTGATAAAATTTTGGCCAGAAATATGTTACTGTAACTGTCTTGCCAGAAATATGTTCAGTAGGTCAAGTTTGGACTACTGTCTGGCTGCTGAAACATTAGAAGAAGTCTATGAAAATGTTTAGAAAGATCAAGTTCAAAAATTCACTGACAAAAAAATATGTTCAAAAGGTCAAATTTGGCTGAAGAAACATCAGAACAAGTCTCTAAGTTTAGAAAGTTCAAGTTTAAGGACTCTTTGTCCAGAAATCTGAGAAATCTGCTCATTTGTTAAGTAAGTCAAAAATGAACCACTCTCCTGCTGATAAAACATCAGAAGGAGTCTATGAGTATTAATAGAAAGTTCAAGATTAAGGATTCTTTGACCAGAAATGTGTTCATAAAGTCAAATATGGTCTAATCTATGGTTGAAGTAAAAACCAAAGAAGTCTATGAGTATTTATAGTAAGTTAGCCTTTGATAAGACCATGGCCAGAAATATGTTAAGTAGGTCAAGTATGGACCACTCTCTGGCTCATGAAACATCAGAAGGAGTCTATGAGTATTTATAGAAAGTTCAAGTTCAAAGACTCTTTGGACAGAAATATGTTAAGTAGGTCTAATATGGACCACTCTATGGCTGATGAAACATCAGAAGGAGTTAATGTATAGTATGTATAGAAAGATCAAGAACAAGGATTCTCCGGCAAGATATATGTACAAAAAGTCATATTTGAACTACTGATGAAACTTCAGAAAGAGTCTATTATTATGCATAGAAAGATCAAAATTAAAGTGTCTTTGTCCAGAAATGTGTTCATAAGGTCAAATATGGTCTAATCTATGGTTGAAGTAACATCAAAAGAAGTCTATGAGTATGCATAGTAAGTTAACATATTTCTGGCCAAAGTCTGTTCAAAGGCTAAGTAGGTCAAATATGGACCACTGTCTGGCTGACGAAACATCAGAAGGTGTCTATGAGTATTTATAGAAAGTTCAAGATTAAGGACTCTCTGTCCAGAAATGTGCTCATAAGGTCAAATATGGTCTAATCTATGGTTGAAGTAACATCAAAAGAAGTCTGAGTATGCATAGTAAGTTAGCCTTTGATAAGACCTTGGCCAGAAATATGTTAAGTAGGTGGTCCACTGTTAAATGTTAAATATGTTAAGCATGAACCACTGTCTGGCTGATGAAACATCAGAAGGAGTCTATGAGTATTTATAGAAAGGTCAAGTTCAAGTTCAAAGACTCTTTGGACAGAAATATGTTAAGTAGATCTAATATGGACCACTCTATGGCTGATGAAACATCAGAAGGAGTTAATGTATAGTATGTATAGAAAGATCAAGAACAAGGATTCTCCGGCAAGATATATGTACAAAAAGTCATATTTGAACTACTGATGAAACTTCAGAAAGAGTCTATTATTATGCATAGAAAGATCAAGATTAAAGACTCTTTGTCCAGAAATGTGTTCATAAGGTCAAATATGGTCTAATCTATGGTTGAAGTAACATCAAGAGAAGTCTATGAGTATGCAAAGTAAGTTAACATATTTCTGGCCAAAGTCTGTTCAAAGGCTAAGTAGGTCAAATATGGACCACTGTCTGGCTGATGAAACATCAGAAGGTGTCTATGAGTATTTATAGAAAGTTCAAGATTAAGGACTCTTTGTCCAGAAATGTGCTCATAAGGTCAAATATGGTCTAAACTATGGTTGAAGTAACATCAAAAGAAGTCTATGAGTATGCATAGTAAGTTAGCCTTTGATAAGACCTTGGCCAGAAATATGTTAAGTAGGTGGTCCACTGTTAAATGTTAAATATGTTAAGCATGAACCACTGTCTGGCTGATGAAACATCAGAAGGAGTCTATGAATATTTATAGAAAGGTCAAGTTCAAGTTCAAAGACTCTTTGGACAGAAATATGTTAAGTAGATCTAATATGGACCACTCTCTGGCTCATGAAACATCAGAAGGAGTCTATGAGTATTTATAGAAAGTTCATTTCAAAGACTCTTTTGCCTGAAATATGTTAAGTGGGTCTAATATGGACCACTCTATGGCTGATGAAACATCAGAAGGAGTTAATGTATAGTATGTATAGAAAGATCAAGAACAAGGATTCTCCGGCAAGATATATGTACAAAAAGTCATATTTGAACTACTGATGAAACTTCAGAAAGAGTCTATTATTATGCATAGAAAGATCAAGATTAAAGACTCTTTGTCCAGAAATGTGTTCATAAGGTCAAATATGGTCCAATCTATGGTTGAAGTAACATCAAGAGAAGTCTATGAGCATGCATAGTAAGTCAACATATTTCTGGCCAAAGTCTGTTCAAAGGCTAAATAGGTCAAATTGTCAAATTCGTCAGGAGTCTATGAGTATTTATAGAAAGTTCAAGTTCAAGTTCAAAGACTCTTTGTCCAGAAATGTGTTTATAAGGTCAAATATGGTCTAAACTATGGTTGAAGTAACATCAAAAGAAGTCTGAGTATGCATAGTAAGTTAGCCTTTGATAAGACATTGGCCAGAAATATGTTAAGTAGGTGGTCCACTGTTAAATGTTAAATATGTTAAACATGAACCACTGTCTGGCTGATGAAACATCAGAAGGAGTCTATGAGTATTTATAGAAAGCTCAAGTTCAAGTTCAAAGACTCTTTGGACGGAAATATGTTAAGGAAATCAAAAATGGACCACTCTCCTGCTGATAAAACTTCAGAAAGAGTCTATGATTATGTATAGAAAGTTCAAGATTAAGGACTCTTTGTCCAGAAATGTTTTCATAAGATCAAATATTGTGTAATATATGGTTGAAGTAACATCAAAAGAAGTCTATAAGTATAAATAGTAAGTTAGTCTGTGATAAGACTTTGGCCAGAAATATGTTAAGTAGGTCAAAAATGGACCACTGTCTTGCTGATGAAACACCAGAAGGAGTCTATGAGTATTTATAGAAAGTTCAAGTTCAAAGACTCTTTGGCCTGAAATATATTAAATAGGTCAAATATTGGACCACTCTCTTGCTGATGAAACATCAAAAGAACTCTATGAGTATGCATAGTAAGTTAGCCTTTGATAAGACCTTGGCCAGAAATATGTTAAGTAGGTCAAATATGGACCACTGTCTGGCTGATGTAACATCAGAAGGAGCCTAAGAGTATTTTTAGAAAGTTTAAGTTCAAGTTCAAAGACTCTTTGGACAGAAATATGTTAAGGAAGTCAAATATGGACCACTGTCTGGCTGATGAAACATCAGAAAGAGTCTATGAGTATTTATAGAAAGTTCAAGTTCAAGATCAAAGACTCTTTGGCCAAAAATATGGTTAAGTGGGTCTAATATTGACCACTGTCTGGCTGATGAAACATGAGAAGGAGTCTATGAGCATGTATAGAAAGTTCAAGATTAAGGACTCTTTGTCCAGAAATGTGTTCATAAGATCAAATATGGTCTAATATATTGTTGAAGTAAGATCAAAAGAAGTCTATAAGTAAAATTAGTAGGTTAGCCTTTGATAAGACTTTGGCAAGAAATATGTTAAGTAGGTCAAATATGGACCACTGTCTTGATGATGAAACATCAGAAGGAGTCTATAAGTATAGATAGAAAGTTCAAGATTAAGGACTCTTTGTCCAGAAATGTGTTCATAAGGTCAAATATGGTCTAATCAATGGTTGAAGTAACATCAAAAGAAGTCTATGAGTAAGCATAGAAAATTAGCCTTTGATAAGACTTTGGCAAGAAATATGTTATGTCAAATATGGACCACTGTCTGGCTGATGAAATATCAGAAGGAGTCTATGAGTATTTATAGAAAGTTCAAGTTCAAAGACTCTTTGGCCTGAAATATGTTAGGTCAAATATGGACCACTCTCTTGCTGATGGAACATCAGGAGGAGTCTATGAGTATGTATAGAAAGATCAAGTTCAAGGATTCTCTGGCAAGAAAAATTTACATAAAGTCACATTTGAACTACTGATGAAACATCAAAAGGAGTCTGAGTGTGTATAAAAGTTCAAGATTAAGGACTCTGTCCAGAAATGTTTTCATAAGATCAAATATTGTCTAATATATGGTTGAAGTAACATCAAAATAAGTCTATAAGTATGTTAATAGTAAGTTAGCCTTTGATAAGACCTTGGCCAGAAATATGTTAAGTAGGTCAAATATGGACCACTGTCTGGCTGATGTAACATCAGAAGGAGCCTATGAGTATTTTTAAAAAGTTTAAGTTCAAGTTCAAAGACTCTTTGGCCAGAATTATGTAAAGTAGGTCAAATATGGACCACTGTCTGGCTGATGAAACATCAGAAGGAGTCTATGAGTATTTATAGAAAGTTCAGGTTCAAGATCAAAGACTCTTTGGTCAAAAATATGTTAAGTGGGTCTAATATTGACCACGGTCTGGCTGATGAAACATGAGAAGGAGTCTATGAGCATGTATAGAAAGTTCAAGATTAAGGACTCTTTGCCCAGAAATATTTTCATAAGATCAAATATGGTCTAATATATTGTTGAAGTAACATCAAAAGAAGTCTATAAGTATAAATAGTAGGTTAGCCTTTGATAAGACTTTGGCAAGAAATATGTTAAATATGTCAAATATGGACCACTGTCTGGCTGATGAAATATCAGAAGGAGTCTATTAGTATTTATAGAAAGTTCAAGTTCAAAGACTCTTTGGCCTGAAATATGTTAAATAGGTCAAATATGGACCACTCTCTTGCTGATGGAACATCAGGAGGAGTCTATGAGTATGTATAAAAAGATCAAGTTCAAGGATTCTTTGGCAAGAAAAATGTACATAAAGTCATATTTGAACTACTGATGAAACATCAAAAGGAGTCTGAGTATGTATAAAAGTTCAAAATTAAGGACTCTGTCCAGAAATGTTTTCATAAGATCAAATATTGTCTAATATATGGTTGAAGTAACATCAAAAGAAGTCTATAAGTATAAATAGTAAGTTAGTCTGTGATAAGACCTTGGCCAGAAATATGTTAAGTAGGTCAAATATGGACCAGAAAGGTCATTTTTAGAAAGGTCAAGTTCAAGTTCAAAGACTCTTTGGCCTAAAATATGTTAAGTAGGTCAAATATGGACCACTCTCCTGCTGATGAAACATCAAAAGGAGTCTATGAGTATTAATACAAAGTTCAAGTTCAAAGACTCTTTGGCCAGAAATATGTTAAGTAGGTCAAATGTGGACCACTGTATGGCTGATGAAACGTCAGAAGCACTCTGTGAGCATGTATAGAAAGATCAAGTTCAAGAACTCTCTGGCCAGATTTATGTTCAAAAGATCAAATTTGAACTACTGAATTAACATCAGAACATGTCTTTATGTTTAGAAAGTTAAAGGTAGAGGACTCTTTTTGCCAGAAATATATTCAAGGATAAATGCATAAAACAACTAACTAATTTTGCTGTTCATTGAAGAGATTACGTGTGTTTGTTGCATTGCATTGTAATATCTATTTTACTATGTGTATTGGAGATAAACCATCTGTGCTGCTTGCACAGCAATGCACACAAGAACTATACTTTTCGGTTGTGCATTAAGATAACATAAGCATGGATTCATTGAACATAATCTTAAAACTTAAAACTAAAACTTAATCTAAAAACGTACTGAATTCATCGTGCAGTAAAGTATAATACATTAAATATGCTATCTTTCATAGCATTCACTATGAAGAGATATTGCATTACATATGAGTGGTTGCATCGCAACGCATACAGAACTAATTTATTCCCATGTGCATTGAAGAAGTAGCACATGACATACCGGTATGTAATGTTTCATTGCACGAGATAAATGAATCCGTTATGCATTTATTTGCATGCAAAATCTAACTTATTTCATTGTGCATTGAAGAGATACAACATATGTGCTTGTTGAATAGCGCTGCATACATGACCTGAATTTACTGACTTTGTGCGTTGAAGAATCACAGTAGTGACATGGTCTGTTTCATTGAACTGTGTACAATAACTAACTATTCTGTTGTGAATTATTCAATCTTTGGTTGGCCATCTTCAAAGTTGGATATTATAATGCAATGCAACAGCACACATGTATTCTCTTCAATGGACAGCAAAATTATTAAGATGATGTATGCATTGGAATGCAAAAGCACGTGTGTTGACATCCGAAGGCTTAACAACATGCATGCAACTAACTAATTTTGCTGTGCATTGAAGAAATAACACACAAATAATAATGTGCTCTTGCACATATTAAGTTATAGAGTATACTTAGTCTAACTTATTTCGCTGTGCAATGAAGAGATATCGCTGTTGTATAACAACGCATACAGAAGTAATTAATTCCCTTGTGCATTGAAGAAGTAGTACAGGACATATGTGATATTGCATTGCATGCACGATATAAATTAATACGTTGTGCATTTATTTGCTTGCACAAGCTAACTTATTTTATTGTGCATTGAAGAGATACAACATATGTATCGCGGCATACATTACCTGAATTTACTGACTTTGAAGAATCACAGTAGTGACATGGTCGGTTTCATTGAACTGTATACAGTAACTTACTTATTCTATTGTGAATTATTCAATCTTCGGTTGTGTATTCTTCAAAGTTAGATCTTGTAATGCAATGCATGTATTCTCTTCAATGAACAGCAAAATGAGTTAGATGTTGTATGCATTGGAATGCAAAAAGCACGCGGGTTGTGACATCCGAAGGAGGGTAACACAACATGCATGCTTTTGCATTCCAATGCATAAAACAACTAACTAATTTTGCTATTCATTGAAGAAATTACATGTGTGTTGTTGCAATGCATTGCAAGATCTAAATTACTTGGAGATAAATCATCTGTGCTGTTGCATTGCAATGCATACAAGAACGAACTTATTCCGATGCATTTTACTGTTGCTCTTCTAGTGCATTGCATACTCAGTCTAACTTATTTCACTGGGCAATTAAGAGATATCGCATAACATATGAGCTGTTGCTTTGCAACGTATTGCATTGCAGAGCTATGCATTTTGCACAGCAATGTATAAAGAACTAAACTCATTCCGTTGTGCATTGAAGATATAACATCTGGACTGTTTCATTGAACATACTCAATCTAACTGAATTCGTTGTGAAGTGAAATACATGAAATATGCTATCTTTCATGGTATTGCATAAAATAACTAATTTGTTTTGTTTTGAAAGGAAGAGATATTACATTACATATGAGCAGTTGCATCGCAACTTACACAGAATTAATTCATTCCCCTGTGCATTGAAGAAGTAGCACTGACATACTTGATGTTGCAATTGAACTTGAACATTGCAATCCATGCACGAGATAAATTAATCCGTTGTGCATTGATTTGCATGCAAAAGCTAACGTTTTCATTTTGCATTGGAGAGATACAACATATGTGCTTGTTGCATAGCGCTGCATATAGGACCTGAATTTACTGACTGACATGGTCTGTTTCATTGAACTGTATACAATAAACTAACTTATTCCGTTCATATACAATAACTGAATTATTCAATCTTCTGTTGTACTTCTTCAGAGTAATTTAGATCTTGCAATGCAATGCAACGACAAATATGTAATCTCTCCAATAAACAGCAAAATGAGTAAGGTGATGTATGCATTGGAATGCAAAAGCACGCGTGTTGACAATCGAAGGCTTAACAACATGCATGCTTTTGCATTCCAATGCATAAAACAACTAACTAATTTTGCTGTTCATTGAAGAGATAACACACAATATGTGCTCTTGCACATATGAAGTTATAGAGTTATACTTAGTCTAACTTATGTCGCTGTGCAATGAAGAGATATCGCATACCACATGAGCTGTTGCATTGCAACGCATACAGAAGTCATTAATTCCCTTGTGCATTGAAGAAGTAGCACATGACATATGTGATATTGCATTGCATTGCATGTACGATATAAATTAATCCGTTGTGCATTTATTAAGCTAACGTTTTCAGTTGTGCATTAAAGATATAACATATGACCTGTTTCACTAAACTGTATACATAACTAACTTATTCCGTTGTGCATTATTCACGCATGTTGAGTTACCACTTCGGATAGCACAATATGCGTGCTTTTGTATAGCAATGCATAAAGAACTAAACTCATTCTGTTTTGCATAGAAGATATAACATATGCACTGTTTCTTTGAACATACCCAATCTAACTGAATTCGTTGTGAAGTGAAAAACATTCAATACTATCTTTCATAGTATTGCATAAAATAACTAATTTGTTTCATTTTGAAATTAAGAGATATGCATATGAGTTGCATCGCAACTTATACAGACCTCATTCCCCTGTGCATTGAAGAATTAGCATGACATAAGTGATGTTTCATTGCAGTGCATGCACGATATAAATGAATCTGTTGTGCATTTATTTGCATGCAAAAGCTAACTTATTTCATTGTGCACTGAAGAGATACAACTTATGCTTTGCTGCATTGCACTGCAACTTCCATTGTGCATAAAATACATAAAATTCGCCTTCGGATAACACAATATGCGTGCTTTTGCATTACACTGCATAGAACAACTAAATCATTCTTCAGTCCATATTTGACCTATTTAACATATTTCAGGCCAGCCCAGTCTCATCCCAAGACGTCATAATGACTGACGCTTTTGACCATACGTCAACATCCGACGTTTTAGGGTACCCTTTAACGTCAGCTAGATGACGCTATCTAATCCTAACCCTACCCCAGACCTAAACCTACCCGCGTCATCTAACTGACGCTAAAGGTAAAGCGTCAGTTGGATGACGCCCTAGGATCGTCATCTAACTGACGTTAAAGGGTACCCTAAAACGTCGGATGTTGACGTATGGTCAAAAGCGTCAGTCATATGACGTCTTGGGATGAGACTGTGTTATTCAGGCCAAAGAGTCTTTGAACTTGAACTTTCTATAAATACTCATAGACTCCTTCTGATATTTCATCAGCCAAACAGTGGTCCATATTTGACATAATTAACATATTTCTGGCCAAAGGCTAACTTACTATGCATACTCATAGACTTCTTTTTATGTTATTTCAACCATAGATTAGACCATATTTGACCTTATGAACACATTTCTGGACAAAGAGTCCTTAATCTTGAACTTTCTATACTCATAGACTCTTTCTGAAGTTTCATCAGTAATTCAAATATGACTTTTTGTACATATATCTTGCCAGAGAATCCTTAATCTTGATCTTTCTATACATAGTCATTGACTCCTTCTGATGTTTCATCAGCCATACAGTGGTCCATAATTGACCTACTTAACATATTTTTGGCCAAATTCTTTTTTGCATACAAGAAGTCTATGAGTATGCATAGTAAGTTAGCCTTTGGCCAGAAATATGTTAATTATGTCAAATATGGACCACTGTTTGGCTGATGAAATATCAGAAGGAGTCTATGAGTATTTATAGAAAGTTCAAGTTCAAAGACTCTTTGGCCTGAATAACACAGTCTCATCCCAAGACGTCATATGACTGACGCTTTTGACCATACGTCAAGGCTAACTTACAATGCATACTCATAGACTTCTTTTAATATTACTTCAACCATAGATTAGAGCATATTTGACCTTATGAACACATTTCTGGACAAAGAGTCCTTAATCTTGAACTTTCAATCATAGAATCTTTCTGAAGTTTCATCAGTAGTTCAAATACGACTTTTTGTACATATATCTTGCCGGAGAATCATTGAACTTGATCTTTCTATACATACTCATTAACTCCTTCTGATGTTTCATCAGCCAGACAGTGGTCCATTTTAGACCTAATTAACATATTTCTGTCCAAAGAGTCTTTGAACTTGAAATTGAACTTTCTATAAATACTCATAGACTCCTTCTGATGTTTCATCAGCCAGACAGTGGTCCATATTTGACTTCCTTAACATATGTCTGTCCAAAGAGTCTTTGAACTTGAACTTGAACTTTCTATAAATACTCATAGACTCCTTCTGATGTTTTATCACCAGGAGAGTGGTCCATTTTTGACCTTCTTAACATATTTCTGGCCAAAGTCTTATCAAAGGCTAACTTGCTATGCATACTCATAGACTTCTTTTGATGTTACTTCAACCATAGATTAGACCATATTTTACCTTATGAGCAGATTTCGGGACAAAGAGTCCTTAATCTTGAACTTTCTATTCATACTCTTAAGACTCCTTCTGTTGTTTCTTCAGTAGTTCAAATATGACTTTTTGTTCATATATCTTGCCAGAGAATCCTTGGACTTGATATTTCTATACATACTCATAGACTCCTTTTGATGTTTTATCAGCCAGACAGTAGTCTAAACTTGACCTACTGGACATATTTCTGGCAAAAGAGTTCATCAAAGGCTAACTTACTATTCATTCTCATAGACTTCTTTTGATGTTACATCATCCATATTTTAGTCCATATTTGACCTATTAAACATTTTTCTGGCCATAGAGTCTTTGGACTTGAACTTGAACTTTCTATACATACTCATAGACTCATTCTGATATTTCATTAGTCAGACAGTAGTCCATATTTTAACTAACGAATATATTTCTGGCAAAATAGGCCAGATCATCAAAATCATCAAAGGCTACCTTTCTATGCGTTCTCATAGACTCCTTTTGATGTTACATCAAGCATATATTAGTCCACATTTGAACTATTGAACATTTTTCTGGCCAAAGAGTCTTTGGACTTGAACTTGAACTTTCTATACATGAACTTGAACTTTCTATACTCATAGACTCATTCTGATATTTCATCAACCAGACATTAGTCCATTTTGACCTATTGAACATATTTCTGGCCAAAGAATCATTAAAGGCTATCTTACTATACATTCTCATAGACTTCTTTTGATATTATATCAACCATATATTAGTCCATATTTGACCTATTGAACACATTTCCGAGTATATTTACCGTATATAAAGGTAAAGTTTAAAGACTCTTTGAACAGAAATATGTCATATTACTGTAAGTCATTTTTGAACTACTGTTGAAACACCAGAAGCAGTCTATAGAAATTGAGCATATATAAAATGTTCCAAATCAAAGACTCAGGAATATGTTCGTTATGACAAATTTGAAAACTTGTCTGGGTGATGTAACATCTGAAGGAGTCATCAGTATGTATGTTAAGTTAAAGTTCAAGGACTCTTTGGAAAGTTCAAGTTCTAGGACTCATTGGCCAGAAATGTTTTCAATATGTCAAATATGGATTCATATATGGTTGATGTAACATCAAAAGAAGTCTATGAAAATGGATAGTAAGTAAGCCCTTGATGATACTTTTGCCAAAAATATGTTCTGTAGGTCAAGTTTGGACTACTGTCTGCCTGATAAAACATCATAAGTCTATATGTATAAAAAGTTCAAGTTCAAGGACACTTTGGCCAGTAACTTGTTCAAAAGTTTAAGAAACATAAGGAGCCTATGAGCATGTTTAGAAAGTTTAAAATCGAGGACTCTTTGGCCATTTATGGGGAATAGGTCAAATAAGGACTAATATAATGGATAATTTAACATCAAAAGAGTCTGCATGGTAAGTTAGATTTTGATGACTATTTGGTCAGAAATATGTTCAGTAGGTCAAATATGGACTACTGTCTGGCTGATGAAACATTCAAAAGAGTGTGTGTATGTATAGAAAGTTCTAAATATATTCTAAATGTCAAATTTGAACTACAGGATGGTTGAAGAAACATCAGAACAAGTCTATATGTTTAGAAAGTTCAATGTAGATGACTCTTTGGTCAGAAATGTGTTCAATAGGTCAAATGTAGACTAATATATGGTTTATTTAGCATTAAAAGAAGTCTATGAGAACACATAGTAAGTTAGACTGTGATAAAATTTTGGCCAGAAATATGTTACTGTAACTGTCTTGCCAGAAATATGTTCAGTAGGTCAAGTTTGGACTACTGTCTGGCTGCTGAAACATTAGAAGAAGTCTATGAAAATGTTTAGAAAGATCAAGTTCAAAAATTCACTGACAAAAAAATATGTTCAAAAGGTCAAATTTGGCTGAAGAAACATCAGAACAAGTCTCTAAGTTTAGAAAGTTCAAGTTTAAGGACTCTTTGTCCAGAAATCTGAGAAATCTGCTCATTTGTTAAGTAAGTCAAAAATGAACCACTCTCCTGCTGATAAAACATCAGAAGGAGTCTATGAGTATTAATAGAAAGTTCAAGATTAAGGATTCTTTGACCAGAAATGTGTTCATAAAGTCAAATATGGTCTAATCTATGGTTGAAGTAACATCAAAAGAAGTCTATGAGTATGCATAGTAAGTTAGCCTTTGATAAGACCTTGGCCAGAAATATGTTAAGTAGGTCAAATATGGACCACTCTCTGGCTCATGAAACATCAGAAGGAGTCAATGAGTATTTATAGAAAGTTCAAGTTCAAAGACTCTCCTGCCTGAAATATGTTAAGTGGGTCTAATATGGACCACTCTATGGCTGTATAGTATGTATAGAAAGATCAAGAACAAGGATTCTCCGGCAAGATATATGTACAAAAAGTCATATTTGAACTACTGATGAAACTTCAGAAAGAGTCTATTATTATGCATAGAAAGATCAAAATTAAAGTGTCTTTGTCCAGAAATGTGTTCATAAGGTAAAATATGGTCTAATCTATGGTTGAAGTAACATCAAAAGAAGTCTATGAGTATGCATAGTAAGTTAACATATTTCTGGCCAAAGTCTGTTCAAAGGCTAAGTAGGTCAAATATGGACCACTGTCTGGCTGACGAAACATCAGAAGGTGTCTATGAGTATTTATAGAAAGTTCAAGATTAAGGACTCTCTGTCCAGAAATGTGCTCATAAGGTCAAATATGGTCTAATCTATGGTTGAAGTAACATCAAAAGAAGTCTGAGTATGCATAGTAAGTTAGCCTTTGATAAGACCTTGGCCAGAAATATGTTAAGTAGGTGGTCCACTGTTAAATGTTAAATATGTTAAGCATGAACCACTGTCTGGCTGATGAAACATCAGAAGGAGTCTTTGAGTATTTATAGAAAGGTCAAGTTCAAGTTCAAAGACTCTTTGGACAGAAATATGTTAAGTAGATCTAATATGGACCACTCTATGGCTGATGAAACATCAGAAGGAGTTAATGTATAGTATGTATAGAAAGATCAAGAACAAGGATTCTCCGGCAAGATATATGTACAAAAAGTCATATTTGAACTACTGATGAAACTTCAGAAAGAGTCTATTATTATGCATAGAAAGATCAAGATTAAAGACTCTTTGTCCAGAAATGTGTTCATAAGGTCAAATATGGTCTAATATATGGTTGAAGTAACATCAAAATAAGTCTATAAGTATGTTAATAGTAGGTTAGCCTTTGAGAAGACTTTGGCCAGAAATATGTTAAGTAGGTCAAAAAGGACCACTGTCTTGCTGATGAAACACCAGAAGGAGCCTATGAGTATTTTTAGAAAGTTCAAGTTCAAGTTCAAAGACTCTTTGGACAGAAATATGTTAAGGAAGTCAAATATGGACCACTGTCTGGCTGATGAAACATCAGAAGGAGTCTATGAGTATTTATAGAAAGTTCAAGTTCAAGATCAAAGACTCTTTGGCCAAAAATATGTTAAGTGGGTCTAATATTGACCACTGTCTGGCTGATGAAACATGAGAAGGAGTCTATGAGCATGTATAGAAAGTTCAAGATTAAGGACTCTTTGTCCAGAAATGTGTTCATAAGATCAAATATGGTCTAATATATTGTTGAAGTAACATCAAAAGAAGTCTATAAGTATAAATAGTAGGTTAGCCTTTGATAAGACTTTGGCCAGAAATATGTTAAGTAGGTCAAATATGGACCACTCTCCTGCTGATGAAACATCAGAAGGAGTCTATGAGTATTTATAGAAAGTTCAAGTTCAAAGACTCTTTTGCCTGAAATATGTTAAGTAGGTAAAATATGGACCATTGTCTGGCAGATGAAACATCAGAATGAGTCTATGATTATTTAAAGAAAGTTCAAGGACTCTCAGGCCAAAAATAGGTTCAAAATATCTCATTTGAACTACTGATGAATTATCGGAAAGAGTCTATGAGAATGTGTAGCAAGTTCAAAATCGAGGACTCTTTGGCCAGAAATGTGTTCAGTAGGTCAAAAATGGACCACTGTCTTGCTGAAGAAACATCGGAAGGAGAATATGAGAATGTATAGAAAGTTCAAGATTAAGGACTCTTTGTTCAGAAATATGTTAAGTACGTAAAATATGGACCACTGTCTGGCTGATGAAACAACAGAAGGAGTCTATGAGCATTTATAGAAAGTTCAAGATCAAGTTCAAGTTCAAAGACTCTTTGGCCAGAATTATGTAAAGTAGGTCAAATATGGACCACTCTCTGGCTGATGAAACATCAGAAGGAGTCTATGAGTATTTATAGAAAGTTATAATTCAAGTTCAAAGACTCTTTGGCCAGAAATATGTTTAGTGGGTCAAATATGGACCACTGTCTTGCTGATGAAACACCAAAAGGAGTCTATGAGTATGTATAGAAAGTTCAAGATTAAGGACTCTTTCTCCAGAAATGTGCTCACAAGGTCAAATATGGTCTAATCTATGGTTGAAGTAACATCAAAAGAACTCTATGAACTCTATGCATAGTAAGTTAGCCTTTGATAAGACCTTGGCCAGAAATATGTTAAGTAGGTCAATTATGGACCACTGTCTGGCTGATGTAACATCAGAAGGAGCCTATGAGTATTTTTAGAAAGTTCAAGTTCAAAGACTCTTTGGCCAAAAATATGTTAAGTGGGTCTAATATTGACCACTGTCTGGTTGATGAATCATCAAAAGGAGTCTATGAGTATGTATAGAAATATCAAGTTCAAGGATTCTCTGGCAAGATATATGTACAAAAAGTCACATTTGAACTACTGATGAAACATCAGAAGGAGTCTGAGTATGTATAGAAAGTTCAAAGTTAAGGACTCTTTGTCCAGAAATGTGTTCATAAGATCAAATATGGTCTAATATATTGTTGAAGTAACATCAAAAGAAGTCTATAAGTATAAATAGTAGGTTAGCCTTTGATAAGACTTTGGCAAGAAATATGTTAAGTAGGTCAAATATGGACCACTGTCTGGCTGATGAAACATCAAAAGGAGTCTATGAGTATTTTTAGAAAGTTCAAGTTCAAGTTCAAAGACTCTTTGGACAGAAATATTTTAAGGAAGTCAAATATGGACCACTCTCTTGCTGATGGAACATCAGGAGGAGTCTATGAGTATGTATAGAAATATCAAGTTCAAGGATTCTCTGGCAAGAAAAATTTACATAAAGTCATATTTGAACTACTGATGAAACATCAAAAGGAGTCTGAGTATGTATAAAACTTCAAGATTAAGGACTCTTTCCAGAAATGTTTTCATAAGATCAAATATTGTCTAATATATGGTTGAAGTAACATCCAAAGAAGTCTATCAGTATAAATAGTAAGTTAGTCTGTGATAAGACCTTGGCCAGAAATATGTTAAGTAGGTCAAATATGGACCACTGTCTGGCTGATGTAACATCAGAAGGAGCCTATGAGTATTTTTAGAAAGTTCAAAGACTGGCTGCATAGTTAGCCTTTGATAAGACCTTGGCCAGAAATATGTTAAGTAGGTCAAATATGGACCACTGTCTGGCTGATGTAACATCAGAAGGAGCCTATGAGTATTTTTAGAAAGTTCAAGTTCAAGTTCAAAGACTCTTTGGACAGAAATATGTCAAGGAAGTCAAATATGGACCACTGTCTGGCTGATGAAACATCAGAAGGAGTCTATGAGTATTTATAGAAAGTTCAAGTTCAAAGACTCTTTGGCCTGAAATATGTTAAATAGGTCAAATATGGACCACTCTCTTGCTGATGGAACATCAGGAGGAGTCTATGAGTATGTATAGAAATATCAAGTTCAAGGATTCTCTGGCAAGAAAAATTTACATAAAGTCATATTTGAACTACTGATGAAACATCAAAAGGAGTCTGAGTATGTATAAAAGTTCAAGATTAAGGACTCTGTTGGAGTAAGGTTGAAGTAACATCAAAAGAAGTCTAAAAGTATAAATAGTAAGTTAGTCTGTGATAAGACTTTGGCCAGATATATGTTAAGTAGGTCAAAAATGGACCACTGTCTTGCTGATGAAACACCAGAAGGAGTCTATGAGTATGTATAGAAAGTTCAAGATTAAGGACTCTTTCTCCAGAAATGTGCTCATAAGGTCAAATATGGTCTAATCTATGGTTGAAGTAACATCAAAAGAACTCTATGAACTCTATGCATAGTATGCATAGTTAGCCTTTGATAAGACCTTGGCCAGAAATATGTTAAGTAGGTCAAATATGGACCACTGTCTGGCTGATGTAACATCAGAAGGAGCCTATGAGTATTTTTAGAAAGTTCAAGTTCAAGTTCAAAGACTCTTTGGACAGAAATATGTTAAGGAAGTCAAATATGGACCACTGTGTGGCTGATGAAACATCAGGAGTCTATGAGTATTTATAGAAAGTTCAAGTTCAAGATCAAAGACTCTTTGGCCAAAAATATGTTAAGTGGGTCTAATATTGACCACTGTCTGGCTGATGAAACATGAGAAGGAGTCTATGAGCATGTATAGAAAGTTCAAGATTAAGGACTCTTTGTCCAGAAATGTGTTCATAAGATCAAATATGGTCTAATATATTGTTGAAGTAACATCAAAAGAAGTCTATAAGTATAAATAGTAGGTTAGCCTTTGATAAGACTTTGGCCAGAAATATGTTAAGTAGGTCAAATATGGACCACTCTCCTGCTGATGAAACATCAGAAGGAGTCTATGAGTATTTATAGAAAGTTCAAGTTCAAAGACTCTTTTGCCTGAAATATGTTAAGTAGGTAAAATATGGACCATTGTCTGGCAGATGAAACATCAGAATGAGTCTATGATTATTTAAAGAAAGTTCAAGGACTCTCAGGCCAAAAATAGGTTCAAAATATCTCATTTGAACTACTGAAGAAACATCGGAAGGAGAATATGAGAATGTATAGAAAGTTCAAGATTAAGGACTCTTTGTTCAGAAATATGTTAAGTACGTAAAATATGGACCACTGTCTGGCTGATGAAACAACAGAAGGAGTCTATGAGCATTTATAGAAAGTTCAAGATCAAGTTCAAGTTCAAAGACTCTTTGGCCAGAATTATGTAAAGTAGGTCAAATATGGACCACTCTCTGGCTGATGAAACATCAGAAGGAGTCTATGAGTATTTATAGAAAGTTATAATTCAAGTTCAAAGACTCTTTGGCCAGAAATATGTTTAGTGGGTCAAATATGGACCACTGTCTTGCTGATGAAACACCAAAAGGAGTCTATGAGTATGTATAGAAAGTTCAAGATTAAGGACTCTTTCTCCAGAAATGTGCTCATAAGGTCAAATATGGTCTAATCTATGGTTGAAGTAACATCAAAAGAACTCTATGAGTATGCATAGTAAGTTAGCCTTTGATAAGACCTTGGCCAGAAATATGTTAAGTAGGTCAATTATGGACCACTGTCTGGCTGATGTAACATCAGAAGGAGCCTATGAGTATTTTTAGAAAGTTCAAGTTCAAAGACTCTTTGGCCAAAAATATGTTAAGTGGGTCTAATATTGACCACTGTCTGGTTGATGAATCATCAGAAGGAGTCTATGAGTATGTATAGAAATATCAAGTTCAAGGATTCTCTGGCAAGATATATGTACAAAAAGTCACATTTGAACTACTGATGAAACATCATAAGGAGTCTGAGTATGTATAGAAAGTTCAAAGTTAAGGACTCTTTGTCCAGAAATGCGTTCATAAGATCAAATATGGTCTAATATATTGTTGAAGTAACATCAAAAGAAGTCTATAAGTATAAATAGTAGGTTAGCCTTTGATAAGACTTTGGCAAGAAATATGTTAAGTAGGTCAAATATGGACCACTGTCTGGCTGATGAAACATCAAAAGGAGTCTATGAGTATTTTTAGAAAGTTCAAGTTCAAGTTCAAAGACTCTTTGGACAGAAATATGTTAAGGAAGTCAAATATGGACCACTGTCTGACTGATGAAACATCAGAAGGAGTCTATGAGTATGTAAAGAAAAGTTCAAGATTAAGGACTCTTTCTCCAGAAATGTGCTCATAAGGTCAAATATGGTCTAATCTATGGTTGAAGTAACATCAAAAGAACTCTATGAACTCTATGCATAGTAAGTTAGCCTTTGATAAGACCTTGGCCAGAAATATGTTAAGTAGGTCAAATATGGACCACTGTCTGGCTGATGTAACATCAGAAGGAGCCTATGAGTATTTTTAGAAAGTTCAAGTTCAAGTTCAAAGACTCTTTGGAAAGAAATATGTTAAGGAAGTCAAATATGGACCACTGTCTGGCTGATGAAACATCAGAAGGAGTCTATGAGTATTTATAGAAAGTTCAAGTTCAAGATCAAAGACTCTTTGGCCAAAAATATGTTAAGTGGGTCTAATATTGACCACTGTCTGGCTGATGAAACATGAGAAGGAGTCTATGAGCATGTATAGAAAGTTCAAGATTAAGGACTCTTTGTCCAGAAATGTGTTCATAAGATCAAATATGGTGTAATATATTGTTGAAGTAACATCAAAAGAAGTCTATAAGTATAAATAGTAGGTTAGCCTTTGATAAGACTTTGGCCAGAAATATGTTAAGTAGGTCAAATATGGACCACTCTCCTGCTGATGAAACATCAGAAGGAGTCTATGAGTATTTATAGAAAGTTCAAGTTCAAAGACTCTTTTGCCTGAAATATGTTAAGTAGGTAAAATATGGACCATTGTCTGGCAGATGAAACATCAGAATGAGTCTATGATTATTTAAAGAAAGTTCAAGGACTCTCAGGCCAAAAATAGGTTCAAAATATCTCATTTGAACTACTGATGAAATATCGGAAAGAGTCTATGAGAATGTGTAGCAAGTTCAAAATCGAGGACTCTTTGGCCAGAAATGTGTTCAGTAGGTCAAATATGGACCACTGTCTTGCTGAAGAAACATCGGAAGGAGAATATGAGAATGTATAGAAAGTTCAAGATTAAGGACTCTTTGTTCAGAAATATGTTAAGTACGTAAAATATGGACCACTGTCTGGCTGATGAAACAACAGAAGGAGTCTATGAGCATTTATAGAAAGTTCAAGATCAAGTTCAAGTTCAAAGACTCTTTGGCCAGAATTATGTAAAGTAGGTCAAATATGGACCACTCTCTGGCTGATGAAACATCAGAAGGAGTCTATGAGTATTTATAGAAAGTTATAATTCAAGTTCAAAGACTCTTTGGCCAGAAATATGTTTAGTGGGTCAAATATGGACCACTGTCTTGCTGATGAAACACCAAAAGGAGTCTATGAGTATGTATAGAAAGTTCAAGATTAAGGACTCTTTCTCCAGAAATGTGCTCATAAGGTCAAATATGGTCTAATCTATGGTTGAAGTAACATCAAAAGAACTCTATGAGTATGCATAGTAAGTTAGCCTTTGATAAGACCTTGGCCAGAAATATGTTAAGTAGGTCAATTATGGACCACTGTCTGGCTGATGTAACATCAGAAGGAGCCTATGAGTATTTTTAGAAAGTTCAAGTTCAAAGACTCTTTGGCCAAAAATATGTTAAGTGGGTCTAATATTGACCACTGTCTGGTTGATGAATCATCAGAAGGAGTCTATGAGTGTGTATAGAAATATCAAGTTCAAGGATTCTCTGGCAAGATATATGTACAAAAAGTCACAGTTGAACTACTGATGAAACATCAGAAGGAGTCTGAGTATGTATAGAAAGTTCAAAGTTAAGGACTCTTTGTCCAGAAATGTGTTCATAAGATCAAATATGGTCTAATATATTGTTGAAGTAACATCAAAAGAAGTCTATAAGTATAAATAGTAGGTTAGCCTTTGATAAGACTTTGGCAAGAAATATGTTAAGTAGGTCAAATATGGACCACTGTCTGGCTGATGAAACATCAAAAGGAGTCTATGAGTATTTTTAGAAAGTTCAAGTTCAAGTTCAAAGACTCTTTGGACAGAAATATGTTAAGGAAGTCAAATATGGACCACTGTCTGACTGATGAAACATCAGAAGGAGTCTATGAGTATTTTTAGAAAGTTCAAGTTCAAAGACTCTTTGGCCAAAAATATGTTAAGTGGGTCTAATATTGACCACTGTCTCGCTGATGAAACATCAGAAGGAGTCTATGAGTATGCATAGAAAGTTCAAGTTCAAGTTCAAGTTCAAAGACTCTTTGGCCAGAAATATAAGTAGGTCAAATCTGGACCACTGTCTGGCTGATGTAACATCAGAAGGAGCCTATGAGTATTTTTAGAAAGTTCAAGTTCAAAGACTCTTTGGCCAAAAATATGTTAAGTGGGTCTAATATTGACCACTGTCTGGCTGATGAAACACCAGAAGGAGTCTATGAGTATGTATAGAAATATCAAGTTCAAGGATTCTCTGGCAAGATATATGTACAAAAAGTCACATTTGAACTACTGATGAAACATCAGAAGGAGTCTGAGTATGTATAGAGAGTTCAAGATTAAGGACTCTTTGTCCAGAAATGTGTTCATAAGATCAAATATGGTCTAATATATTGTTGAAGTAAGATCAAAAGAAGTCTATAAGTATAAATAGTAGGTTAGCCTTTGATAAGACTTTGGCAAGAAATATGTTAAGTAGGTCAAATATGGACCACTGTCTGGCTGATGAAACATCAAAAGGAGTCTATGAGTATTTTTAGAAAGTTTAAGTTCAAGTTCAAAGACTCTTTGGACAGAAATATGTTAAGGAAGTCAAATATGGACCACTGTCTGACTGATGAAACATCAGAAGGAGTCTATGAGTATGTAAAGAAAAGTTCAAGATTAAGGACTCTTTCTCCAGAAATGTGCTCATAAGGTCAAATATGGTCTAATCTATGGTTGAAGTAACATCAAAAGAACTCTATGAACTCTATGCATAGTAAGTTAGCCTTTGATAAGACCTTGGCCAGAAATATGTTAAGTAGGTCAAATATGGACCACTGTCTGGCTGATGTAACATCAGAAGGAGCCTATGAGTATTTTTAGAAAGTTCAAGTTCAAGTTCAAAGACTCTTTGGAAAGAAATATGTTAAGGAAGTCAAATATGGACCACTGTCTGGCTGATGAAACATCAGAAGGAGTCTATGAGTATTTATAGAAAGTTCAAGTTCAAGATCAAAGACTCTTTGGCCAAAAATATGTTAAGTGGGTCTAATATTGACCACTGTCTGGCTGATGAAACATGAGAAGGAGTCTATGAGCATGTATAGAAAGTTCAAGATTAAGGACTCTTTGTCCAGAAATGTGTTCATAAGATCAAATATGGTGTAATATATTGTTGAAGTAACATCAAAAGAAGTCTATAAGTATAAATAGTAGGTTAGCCTTTGATAAGACTTTGGCCAGAAATATGTTAAGTAGGTCAAATATGGACCACTCTCCTGCTGATGAAACATCAGAAGGAGTCTATGAGTATTTATAGAAAGTTCAAGTTCAAAGACTCTTTTGCCTGAAATATGTTAAGTAGGTAAAATATGGACCATTGTCTGGCAGATGAAACATCAGAATGAGTCTATGATTATTTAAAGAAAGTTCAAGGACTCTCAGGCCAAAAATAGGTTCAAAATATCTCATTTGAACTACTGATGAAATATCGGAAAGAGTCTATGAGAATGTGTAGCAAGTTCAAAATCGAGGACTCTTTGGCCAGAAATGTGTTCAGTAGGTCAAATATGGACCACTGTCTTGCTGAAGAAACATCGGAAGGAGAATATGAGAATGTATAGAAAGTTCAAGATTAAGGACTCTTTGTTCAGAAATATGTTAAGTACGTAAAATATGGACCACTGTCTGGCTGATGAAACAACAGAAGGAGTCTATGAGCATTTATAGAAAGTTCAAGATCAAGTTCAAGTTCAAAGACTCTTTGGCCAGAATTATGTAAAGTAGGTCAAATATGGACCACTCTCTGGCTGATGAAACATCAGAAGGAGTCTATGAGTATTTATAGAAAGTTATAATTCAAGTTCAAAGACTCTTTGGCCAGAAATATGTTTAGTGGGTCAAATATGGACCACTGTCTTGCTGATGAAACACCAAAAGGAGTCTATGAGTATGTATAGAAAGTTCAAGATTAAGGACTCTTTCTCCAGAAATGTGCTCATAAGGTCAAATATGGTCTAATCTATGGTTGAAGTAACATCAAAAGAACTCTATGAGTATGCATAGTAAGTTAGCCTTTGATAAGACCTTGGCCAGAAATATGTTAAGTAGGTCAATTATGGACCACTGTCTGGCTGATGTAACATCAGAAGGAGCCTATGAGTATTTTTAGAAAGTTCAAGTTCAAAGACTCTTTGGCCAAAAATATGTTAAGTGGGTCTAATATTGACCACTGTCTGGTTGATGAATCATCAGAAGGAGTCTATGAGTGTGTATAGAAATATCAAGTTCAAGGATTCTCTGGCAAGATATATGTACAAAAAGTCACAGTTGAACTACTGATGAAACATCAGAAGGAGTCTGAGTATGTATAGAAAGTTCAAAGTTAAGGACTCTTTGTCCAGAAATGTGTTCATAAGATCAAATATGGTCTAATATATTGTTGAAGTAACATCAAAAGAAGTCTATAAGTATAAATAGTAGGTTAGCCTTTGATAAGACTTTGGCAAGAAATATGTTAAGTAGGTCAAATATGGACCACTGTCTGGCTGATGAAACATCAAAAGGAGTCTATGAGTATTTTTAGAAAGTTCAAGTTCAAGTTCAAAGACTCTTTGGACAGAAATATGTTAAGGAAGTCAAATATGGACCACTGTCTGACTGATGAAACATCAGAAGGAGTCTATGAGTATTTTTAGAAAGTTCAAGTTCAAAGACTCTTTGGCCAAAAATATGTTAAGTGGGTCTAATATTGACCACTGTCTCGCTGATGAAACATCAGAAGGAGTCTATGAGTATGCATAGAAAGTTCAAGTTCAAGTTCAAGTTCAAAGACTCTTTGGCCAGAAATATAAGTAGGTCAAATCTGGACCACTGTCTGGCTGATGTAACATCAGAAGGAGCCTATGAGTATTTTTAGAAAGTTCAAGTTCAAAGACTCTTTGGCCAAAAATATGTTAAGTGGGTCTAATATTGACCACTGTCTGGCTGATGAAACACCAGAAGGAGTCTATGAGTATGTATAGAAATATCAAGTTCAAGGATTCTCTGGCAAGATATATGTACAAAAAGTCACATTTGAACTACTGATGAAACATCAGAAGGAGTCTGAGTATGTATAGAGAGTTCAAGATTAAGGACTCTTTGTCCAGAAATGTGTTCATAAGATCAAATATGGTCTAATATATTGTTGAAGTAAGATCAAAAGAAGTCTATAAGTATAAATAGTAGGTTAGCCTTTGATAAGACTTTGGCAAGAAATATGTTAAGTAGGTCAAATATGGACCACTGTCTGGCTGATGAAACATCAAAAGGAGTCTATGAGTATTTTTAGAAAGTTTAAGTTCAAGTTCAAAGACTCTTTGGACAGAAATATGTTAAGGAAGTCAAATATGGACCACTGTCTGACTGATGAAACATCAGAAGGAGTCTATGAGTATTTTTAGAAAGTTCAAGTTCAAAGACTCTTTGGCCAAAAATATTTTCAAAATGTCATATTTGAACTACTCGATGGCTGCATTCGTTCTTGTATAGATTTCGATGAAACAGTGAAATTGTCATGTGTTATCTTTTCAATGCACAGTAGAATAATTGCCATGAAAGATACCTTATTATTTGTCAATTCTTTAATTCACGTGTCAATTCAGCTAGGTTGAGTATGCAGTGCAATGCAAGAGCACATATGGTGTGGTATCTATTCAATGAACATCGGAACAAGTTGTATGCATGTACTGCCATTTATGTTGTGCTATATCAAATTATTTAGATATTGTATGCGATGCAGTACAACATTAGTATATTGCGTTTTTATCTCTCCATTTCACGACGGAGTATGTTAGTTATTGTATACAATACATACGTTATTCATGAATGCACAACGGATTAAGTTAGTTCTTGTATACAGTGTATAATGCACAATGAATGAGTGTTGTTCTAGTATGCTTTGCAATGCTTTGCACATGTGGTTTATCTCCCTTTTGGATATCATATCACAACTGTGTGCTTTTGAATTCCAATGCACACAACATCTAACTCATGCTAACTTGCAAGATCTAACACTCTGAAGAATGCACAACAGAAGAATGAAGATTGCACAACGGAGGTTTTTATATACCGTGCAATAAAGCGACTGCTTTGCTTTTACCGTATGTTATGTTTTCAATGGACACAAGAATGATTTAGTTGTTCTATGCAGTGTAATGCAAAAGCACGCATATTGTGTTATCCGAAGGCGAATTTTATGTATTTTATGCACAATGGAAGTTGCAGTGCAATGCAGCAAAGCATAAGTTGTATCTCTTCAGTGCACAATGAAATAAGTTAGCTTTTGCATGCAAATAAATGCACAACAGATTCATTTATATCGTGCATGCACTGCAATGAAACATCACTTATGTCATGCTAATTCTTCAATGCACAGGGGAATGAGGTCTGTATAAGTTGCGATGCAACTCATATGCAATGCAGTATCTCTTAATTTCAAAATAAAACAAATTAGTTATTTTATGCAATACTATGAAAGATAGTATTGAATGTTTTTCACTTCACAACGAATTCAGTTAGATTGGGTATGTTCAAAGAAACAGTGCATATGTTATATCTTCTATGCAAAACAGAATGAGTTTAGTTCTTTATGCATTGCTATACAAAAGCACGCATATTGTGCTATCCGAAGTGGTAACTCAACATGCGTGAATAATGCACAACGGAATAAGTTAGTTATGTATACAGTTTAGTGAAACAGGTCATATGTTATATCTTTAATGCACAACTGAAAACGTTAGCTTTTGCATGCAAATAAATGCACAACGGATTAATTTATATCGTACATGCAATGCAATGCAATATCACATATGTCATGTGCTACTTCTTCAATGCACAAGGGAATTAATTACTTCTGTATGCGTTGCATGCAACAGCTCATGTGGTATGCGATATCTCTTCATTGCACAGCGAAATAAGTTAGACTAAGTATAACTCTATAACGTCATATGTGCAAGAGCACATATTGTGTTATCTCTTCAATGAACAGCAAAATCAGTTAGTTGTTTCATGCATTGGAATGCAAAAGCATGCATGTTGTTAAGTTTTCAGATGTCAACACGCGTGCTTTTGCATTCCAATGCATACATCACCTTACTCATTTTGCTGTTTATTGGAGAGATTACATATTTGTCGTTGCATTGCATTGCAAGATCTAAATTACTCTGAAGAAGCACAACAGAAGATTGACTAATTCAGTTATTGTATATGAACGGAATAAGTTAGTTTATTGTATACAGTTCAATGAAACAGACCATGTCAGTCAGTAAATTCAGGTCCTATATGCAGCGCTATGCAACAAGCACATATGTTGTATCTCTCCAATGCACAATGAAAACGTCAGCTTTTGAATGCAAATAAATGCACAACGGATTAATTTATATCGTACATGCAATGCAATATCACATATGTCATGTGCTACTTCTTCAATGCACAAGGGAATTAATGACTTCTGTATGCGTTGCAATGCAACAGCTCATGTGGTATGCGATATCTCTTCATTGCACAGCGACATAAGTTAGACTAAGTATAACTCTATAACTTCATATGTGCAAGAGCACATATTGTGTGTTATCTCTTCAACGAACAGCAAAATTAGTTAATTGTTTTATGCATTGGAATGCAAAAGCATGCATGTTGTTAAGCCTTCGATTGTCAACACGCGTGCTTTTGCATTCCAATGCATACATCACCTTACTCATTTTGCTGTTTATTGGAGAGATTACATATTTGTCGTTGCATTGCATTGCAAGATCTAAATTACTCTGAAGAAGTACAACAGAAGATTGAATAATTCAGTTATTGTATATGAACGGAATAAGTTAGTTTATTGTATACAGTTCAATGAAACAAACCATGTCAGTCAGTAAATTCAGATCCTATATGCAGCGCTATGCAACAAGCACATATGTTGTATCTCTCCAATGCAAAATGAAAACGTTAGCTTTTGCATGCAAATAAATGCACAACGGATTAATTTATCTCGTGCATGGATTGCAATGTTCAAGTTCAATTGCAACATCAAGTATGTCAGTGCTACTTCTTCAATGCACAGGGGAATGAATTAATTCTGTGTAAGTTGCGATGCAACTGCTTATATGTAATGTAATATCTCTTCCTTTCAAAACAAAACAAATTAGTTATTTTATGCAATACCATGAAATATAGCATATTTCATGTATTTCACTTCACAACGAATTCAGTTAGATTGAGTATGTTCAATGAAACAGTCCAGATGTTATATCTTCAATGCACAACGGAATGAGTTTAGTTCTTTATGCATTGTTGTGCAAAATGCATAGCTCTGCAATGCAATACGTTGCAAAGCAACAGCTCATATGTTATGCGATATCTCTTAATTGCCCAGTGAAATAAGTTAGACTGAGTATGCAATGCACTAGAAGAGCAACAGTAAAATGCATCGGAATAAGTTCGTTCTTGTATGCATTGCAATGCAACAGCACAGATGATTTATCTCCAAGTAATTTAGATCTTGCAATGCATTGCAACAACACACATGTAATTTCTTCAATGAATAGCAAAATTAGTTAGTTGTTTTATGCATTGGAATGCAAAAGCATGCATGTTGTGTTACCCTCCTTCGGATGTCACAACCCGCGTGCTTTTTGCATTTCAATGCATACAACATCTAACTCATTTTGCTGTTCATTGAAGAGAATACATGCATTGCATTACAAGATCTAACTTTGAAGAATACACAACCGAAGATTGAATAATTCACAATAGAATAAGTAAGTTACTGTATACAGTTCAATGAAACCGACCATGTCACTACTGTGATTCTTCAAAGTCAGTAAATTCAGGTAATGTATGCCGCGATACATATGTTGTATCTCTTCAATGCACAATAAAATAAGTTAGCTTGTGCAAGCAAATAAATGCACAACGTATTAATTTATATCGTGCATGCAATGCAATATCACATATGTCCTGTACTACTTCTTCAATGCACAAGGGAATTAATTACTTCTGTATGCGTTGTTATACAACAGCGATATCTCTTCATTGCACAGCGAAATAAGTTAGACTAAGTATACTCTATAACTTAATATGTGCAAGAGCACATTATTATTTGTGTGTTATTTCTTCAATGCACAGCAAAATTAGTTAGTTGCATGCATGTTGTTAAGCCTTCGGATGTCAACACACGTGCTTTTGCATTCCAATGCATACATCATCTTAATAATTTTGCTGTCCATTGAAGAGAATACATGTGTGCTGTTGCATTGCATTATAATATCCAACTTTGAAGATGGCCAACCAAAGATTGAATAATTCACAACAGAATAGTTAGTTATTGTACACAGTTCAATGAAACAGACCATGTCACTACTGTGATTCTTCAACGCACAAAGTCAGTAAATTCAGGTCATGTATGCAGCGCTATTCAACAAGCACATATGTTGTATCTCTTCAATGCACAATGAAATAAGTTAGATTTTGCATGCAAATAAATGCATAACGGATTCATTTATCTCGTGCAATGAAACATTACATACCGGTATGTCATGTGCTACTTCTTCAATGCACATGGGAATAAATTAGTTCTGTATGCGTTGCGATGCAACCACTCATATGTAATGCAATATCTCTTCATAGTGAATGCTATGAAAGATAGCATATTTAATGTATTATACTTTACTGCACAATGAATTCAGTACGTTTTTAGATTAAGTTTTAGTTTTAAGTTTTAAGATTATGTTCAATGAATCCATGCTTATGTTATCTTAATGCACAACCGAAAAGTATAGTTCTTGTGTACATTGCTGTGCAAGCAGCACAAATGGTTTATCTCCAATACACATAGTAAAATAGATATTACAATGCAATGCAACAAACACACGTAATCTCTTCAATGAACAGCAAAATTAGTTAGTTGTTTTATGCATTTATCCTTGAATATATTTCTGGCAAAAAGAGTCCTCTACCTTTAACTTTCTAAACATAAAGACATGTTCTGATGTTAATTCAGTAGTTCAAATTTGATCTTTTGAACATAAATCTGGCCAGAGAGTTCTTGAACTTGATCTTTCTATACATGCTCACAGAGTGCTTCTGACGTTTCATCAGCCATACAGTGGTCCATATTTGACCTACTTAACATATTTCTGGCCAAAGAGTCTTTGAACTTGAACTTTGTATTAATACTCATAGACTCCTTCTGATGTTTCATCAGCAGGAGAGTGGTCCATATTTGACCTACTTAACATATTTTAGGCCAAAGAGTCTTTGAACTTGAACTTGACCTTTCTAAAAATGACCTTTCTGGTCCATATTTGACCTACTTAACATATTTCTGGCCAAGGTCTTATCACAGACTAACTTACTATTTATACTTATAGACTTCTTTTGATGTTACTTCAACCATATATTAGACAATATTTGATCTTATGAAAACATTTCTGGACAGAGTCCTTAATTTTGAACTTTTATACATACTCAGACTCCTTTTGATGTTTCATCAGTAGTTCAAATATGACTTTATGTACATTTTTCTTGCCAAAGAATCCTTGAACTTGATCTTTTTATACATACTCATAGACTCCTCCTGATGTTCCATCAGCAAGAGAGTGGTCCATATTTGACCTATTTAACATATTTCAGGCCAAAGAGTCTTTGAACTTGAACTTTCTATAAATACTAATAGACTCCTTCTGATATTTCATCAGCCAGACAGTGGTCCATATTTGACATATTTAACATATTTCTTGCCAAAGTCTTATCAAAGGCTAACCTACTATTTATACTTATAGACTTCTTTTGATGTTACTTCAACAATATATTAGACCATATTTGATCTTATGAAAATATTTCTGGACAAAGAGTCCTTAACTTTGAACTTTCTATACATGCTCATAGACTCCTTCTCATGTTTCATCAGCCAGACCGTGGTCCATATTTGACCTACTTTACATAATTCTGGCCAAAGAGTCTTTGAACTTGAACTTAAACTTTCTAAAAATACTCATAGGCTCCTTCTGATGTTACATCAGCCAGACAGTGGTCCATATTTGACCTACTTAACATATTTCTGGCCAAGGTCTTATCAAAGGCTAACTTACTATGCATACTCATAGAGTTCTTTTAATGTTACTTCAACCATAGATTAGACCATATTTGACCTTATGAGCACATTTCTGGAGAAAGAGTCCTTAATCTTGAACTTTCTATACATACTCATAGACTCCTTCTGGTGTTTCATCAGTAGTTCAAATATGACTTTTTGTACATATATCTTGCCGGAGAATCCTTGAACTTGCTGGTGTTTCATCAGCAAGACAGTGGTCCTTTTTGACCTACTTAACATATTTCTGGCCAAAGTCTTCTCAAAGGCTAACCTACTATTAACATACTTATAGACTTATTTTGATGTTACTTCAACCATATATTAGACAATATTTGATCTTATGAAAACATTTCTGGACAGAGTCCTTAATCCTGAACTTTTATACACACTCAGACTCCTTTTGATGTTTCATCAGTAGTTCAAATGTGACTTTATGTAAATTTTTCTTGCCAGAGAATCCTTGAACTTGATCTTTCTATACATACTCATAGACTCCTCCTGATGTTCCATCAGCAAGAGAGTGGTCCATATTTGACCTAACATATTTCAGGCCAAAGAGTCTTTGAACTTGAACTTTCTATAAATACTCATAGACTCCTTCTGATATTTCATCAGCCAGACAGTGGTCCATATTTGACATACTTAACATATTTCTTGCCAAAGTCTTATCAAAGGCTAATTTTCTATGCTTACTCATAGACTTCTTTTGATGTTACTTCAACCATTGATTAGACCATATTTGACCTTATGAACACATTTCTGGACAAAGAGTCCTTAATCTTGAACTTTCTATCTATACTTATAGACTCCTTCTGATGTTTCATCATCAAGACAGTGGTCCATATTTGACCTTCTTAACATATTTCTTGCCAAAGTCTTATCAAAGGCTAACCTACTAATTATACTTATAGACTTCTTTTGATCTTACTTCAACAATATATTAGACCATATTTGATCTTATGAACACATTTCTGGACAAAGAGTCCTTAATCTTGAACTTTCTATACATGCTCATAGACTCCTTCTCATGTTTCATCAGCCAGACAGTGGTCAATATTAGACCCACTTAACCATATTTTTGGCCAAAGAGTCTTTGATCTTGAACTTGAACTTTCTATAAATACTCATAGACTCTTTCTGATGTTTCATCAGCCAGACAGTGGTCCATATTTGACTTCCTTAACATATTTCTGTCCAAAGAGTCTTTGAACTTGAACTTAAACTTTCTAAAAATACTCTTAGGCTCCTTCTGATGTTACATCAGCCAGACAGTGGTCCATATTTGACCTACTTAACATATTTCTGGCCAAGGTCTTATCAAAGGCTAACTTACTATGCATACTCATAGAGTTCTTTTGATGTTTCATCAGCAAGAGAGTGGTCCAATATTTGACCTATTTAACATATTTCAGGCCAAAGACTCTTTGAACTTGAACTTTCTATAAATACTCATAGACTCCTTCTGGTGTTTCATCAGCAAGACAGTGGTCCATTTTTGACCTACTTAACATATTTCTGGCCAAAGTCTTATCACAGACTAACTTACTATTTATACTTATAGACTTCTTTTGATGTTACTTCAACCATATATTACACAATATTTGAACTTATGAAAACATTTCTGGACAAAGAGTCCTTAATCTTGAACTTTCTATACATAATCATAGACTCTTTCTGAAGTTTTATCAGCAGGAGAGTGGTCCATTTTTGATTTCCTTAACATATTTCCGTCCAAAGAGTCTTTGAACTTGAACTTGACCTTTCTATAAATACTCATAGACTCCTTCTGATGTTTCATCAGCCAGACAGTGGTTCATGTTTAACATATTTAACATTTAACAGTGGACCACCTACTTAACATATTTCTGGCCAATGTCTTATCAAAGGCTAACTTACTATGCATACTCAGACTTCTTTTGATGTTACTTCAACCATAGTTTAGACCATATTTGACCTTATAAACACATTTCTGGACAAAGAGTCTTTGAACTTGAACTTGAACTTTCTATAAATACTCATAGACTCCTGACGAATTTGACAATTTGACCTATTTAGCCTTTGAACAGACTTTGGCCAGAAATATGTTGACTTACTATGCATGCGCATAGACTTCTCTTGATGTTACTTCAACCATAGATTGGACCATATTTGACCTTATGAACACATTTCTGGACAAAGAGTCTTTAATCTTGATCTTTCTATGCATAATAATAGACTCTTTCTGAAGTTTCATCAGTAGTTCAAATATGACTTTTTGTACATATATCTTGCCGGAGAATCCTTGTTCTTGATCTTTCTATACATACTATACATTAACTCCTTCTGATGTTTCATCAGCCATAGAGTGGTCCATATTAGACCCACTTAACATATTTCAGGCAAAAGAGTCTTTGAAATGAACTTTCTATAAATACTCATAGACTCCTTCTGATGTTTCATGAGCCAGAGAGTGGTCCATATTAGATCTACTTAACATATTGCTGTCCAAAGAGTCTTTGAACTTGAACTTGACCTTTCTATAAATACTCATAGACTCCTTCTGATGTTTCATCAGCCAGACAGTGGTTCATGCTTAACATATTTAACATTTAACAGTGGACCACCTACTTAACATATTTCTGGCCAAGGTCTTATCAAAGGCTAACTTACTATGCATACTCATAGACTTCTTTTGATGTTACTTCAACCATAGTTTAGACCATATTTGACCTTATGAGCACATTTCTGGACAAAGAGTCCTTAATCTTGAACTTTCTATAAATACTCATAGACACCTTCTGATGTTTCATCAGCCAGACAGTGGTCCATATTTGACCTACTTAGCCTTTGAACAGACTTTGGCCAGAAATATGTTAACTTACTTTGCATACTCATAGACTTCTTTTGATGTTACTTCAACCATAGATTAGACCATATTTTACCTTATGAGCAGATTTCGGGACAAAGAGTCCTTAATCTTGAACTTTCTATTCATACTCTTAAGACTCCTTCTGATGTTTCTTCAGTAGTTCAAATATGACTTTTTGTTCATATATCTTGCCAGAGAATCCTTGGACTTGATATTTCTATACATACTCATAGACTCCTTTTGATGTTTTATCAGCCAGACAGTAGTCTAAACTTGACCTACTGGACATATTTCTGGCAAAAGAGTTCATCAAAGGCTAACTTACTATTCATTCTCATAGACTTCTTTTGATGTTACATCATCCATATTTTAGTCCATATTTGACCTATTAAACATTTTTCTGGCCATAGAGTCTTTGGACTTGAACTTGAACTTTCTATACATACTCATAGACTCATTCTGATATTTCATTAGTCAGACAGTAGTCCATATTTTAACTAACGAATATATTTCTGGCAAAATAGGCCAGATCATCAAAATCATCAAAGGCTACCTTTCTATGCGTTCTCATAGACTCCTTTTGATGTTACATCAAGCATATATTAGTCCACATTTGAACTATTGAACATTTTTCTGGCCAAAGAGTCTTTGGACTTGAACTTGAACTTTCTATACATGAACTTGAACTTTCTATACTCATAGACTCATTCTGATATTTCATCAACAAGACATTAGTCCATTTTGACCTATTGAACATATTTCTGGCCAAAGAATCATTAAAGGCTATCTTACTATACATTCTCATAGACTTCTTTTGATATTATATCAACCATAGATTAGTCCATATTTGACCTATTGAACACATTTCCGAGTATATTTACCGTATATAAAGGTAAAGTTTAAAGACTCTTTGACCAGAAATATGTCATATTACTGTAAGTCATTTTTGAACTACTGTTGAAACATCAGAAGGAGTCTATAGAAATTGAGCATATATAAAATGTTCCAAATCAAAGACTCAGGAATATGTTCGTTATGACAAATTTGAAAACTTGTCTGGGTGATGTAACATCTGAAGGAGTCATCAGTATGTATGTTAAGTTAAAGTTCAAGGACTCTTTGGAAAGTTCAAGTTCTAGGACTCATTGGCCAGAAATGTTTTCAATATGTCAAATATGGATTCATATATGGTTGATGTAACATCAAAAGAAGTCTATGAAAATGGATAGTAAGTAAGCCCTTGATGATACTTTTGCCAAAAATATGTTCTGTAGGTCAAGTTTGGACTACTGTCTGCCTGATAAAACATCATAAGTCTATATGTATAAAAAGTTTAAGTTCAAGGACACTTTGGCCAGTAACTTGTTCAAAAGTTTAAGAAACATAAGGAGCCTATGAGCATGTTTAGAAAGTTTAAAATCGAGGACTCTTTGGCCATTTATGGGGAATAGGTCAAATAAGGACTAATATAATGGATAATTTAACATCAAAAGAGTCTGCATGGTAAGTTAGATTTTGATGACTATTTGGTCAGAAATATGTTCAGTAGGTCAAATATGGACTACTGTCTGGCTGATGAAACATTCAAAAGAGTGTGTGTATGTATAGAAAGTTCTAAATATATTCTAAATGTCAAATTTGAACTACAGGATGGTTGAAGAAACATCAGAACAAGTCTATATGTTTAGAAAGTTCAATGTAGATGACTCTTTGGTCAGAAATGTGTTCAATAGGTCAAATGTAGACTAATATATGGTTTATTTAGCATTAAAAGAAGTCTATGAGAACACATAGTAAGTTAGACTGTGATAAAATTTTGGCCAGAAATATGTTACTGTAACTGTCTTGCCAGAAATATGTTCAGTAGGTCAAGTTTGGACTACTGTCTGGCTGCTGAAACATTAGAAGAAGTCTATGAAAATGTTTAGAAAGATCAAGTTCAATGATTCACTGACAAAAAAATATGTTCAAAAGGTCAAATTTGGCTGAAGAAACATCAGAACAAGTCTCTAAGTTTAGAAAGTTCAAGTTTAAGGACTCTTTGTCCAGAAATCTGAGAAATCTGCTCATTTGTAAGTCAAAAATGAACCACTCTCCTGCTGATAAAACATCAGAAGGTGTCTATGAGTATTTATAGAAAGTTCAAGATTAAGGACTCTCTGTCCAGAAATGTGCTCATAAGGTCAAATATGGTCTAATCTATGGTTGAAGTAACATCAAAAGACGTCTGAGTATGCATAGTAAGTTAGCCTTTGATAAGACCTTGGCCAGAAATATGTTAAGTAGGTGGTCCACTGTTAAATGTTAAATATGTTAAGCATGAACCACTGTCTGGCTGATGAAACATCAGAAGGAGTCTATGAGTATTTATAGAAAGGTCAAGTTCAAGTTCAAAGACTCTTTGGACAGAAATATGTTAAGTAGATCTAATATGGACCACTCTATGGCTGATGAAACATCAGAAGGAGTTAATGTATAGTATGTATAGAAAGATCAAGAACAAGGATTCTCCGGCAAGATATATGTACAAAAAGTCATATTTGAACTACTGATGAAACTTCAGAAAGAGTCTACTATTATGCATAGAAAGATCAAGATTAAAGACTCTTTGTCCAGAAATGTGCTCATAAGGTCAAATATGGTCTAAACTATGGTTGAAGTAACATCAAGAGAAGTCTATGAGTATGCAAAGTAAGTTAACATATTTCTGGCCAAAGTCTGTTCAAAGGCTAAGTAGGTCAAATATGGACCACTGTCTGGCTGATGAAACATCAGAAGGTGTCTATGAGTATTTATAGAAAGTTCAAGATTAAGGACTCTTTGTCCAGAAATGTGCTCATAAGGTCAAATATGGTCTAAACTATGGTTGAAGTAACATCAAAAGAAGTCTATGAGTATGCATAGTAAGTTAGCCTTTGATAAGACCTTGGCCAGAAATATGTTAAGTAGGTGGTCCACTGTTAAATGTTAAATATGTTAAGCATGAACCACTGTCTGGCTGATGAAACATCAGAAGGAGTCTATGAGTATTTATAGAAAGGTCAAGTTCAAGTTCAAAGACTCTTTGGACAGAAATATGTTAAGTAGATCTAATATGGACCACTCTCTGGCTCATGAAACATCAGAAGGAGTCTATGAGTATTTATAGAAAGTTCATTTCAAAGACTCTTTTGCCTGAAATATGTTAAGTGGGTCTAATATGGACCACTCTATGGCTGATGAAACATCAGAAGGAGTTAATGTATAGTATGTATAGAAAGATCAAGAACAAGGATTCTCCGGCAAGATATATGTACAAAAAGTCATATTTGAACTACTGATGAAACTTCAGAAAGAGTCTATTATTATGCATAGAAAGATCAAGATTAAAGACTCTTTGTCCAGAAATGTGTTCATAAGGTCAAATATGGTCCAATCTATGGTTGAAGTAACATCAAGAGAAGTCTATGAGCATGCATAGTATGTCAACATATTTCTGGCCAAAGTCTGTTCAAAGGCTAAATAGGTCAAATTATCAAAGAAACGTCAGGAGTCTATGAGTATTTATAGAAAGTTCAAGTTCAAGTTCAAAGACTCTTTGTCCAGAAATGTGTTTATAAGGTCAAATATGGTCTAAACTATGGTTGAAGTAACATCAAAAGAAGTCTGAGTATGCATAGTAAGTTAGCCTTTGATAAGACATTGGCCAGAAATATGTTAAGTAGGTGGTCCACTGTTAAATGTTAAATATGTTAAACATGAACCACTGTCTGGCTGATGAAACATCAGAAGGAGTCTATGAGTATTTATAGAAAGCTCAAGTTCAAGTTCAAAGACTCTTTGGACGGAAATATGTTAAGGAAATCAAAAATGGACCACTCTCCTGCTGATAAAACTTCAGAAAGAGTCTATGATTATGTATAGAAAGTTCAAGATTAAGGACTCTTTGTCCAGAAATGTTTTCATAAGATCAAATATTGTGTAATATATGGTTGAAGTAACATCAAAAGAAGTCTATAAGTATAAATAGTAAGTTAGTCTGTGATAAGACTTTGGCCAGAAATATGTTAAGTAGGTCAAAAATGGACCACTGTCTTGCTGATGAAACACCAGAAGGAGTCTATGAGTATTTATAGAAAGTTCAAGTTCAAAGACTCTTTGGCCTGAAATATGTTAAATAGGTCAAATATTGGACCACTCTCTTGCTGATGAAACATCAAAAGAACTCTATGAGTATGCATAGTAAGTTAGCCTTTGATAAGACCTTGGCCAGAAATATGTTAAGTAGGTCAAATATGGACCACTGTCTGGCTGATGTAACATCAAGAAGGAGCCTAAGAGTATTTTTAGAAAGTTTAAGTTCAAGTTCAAAGACTCTTTGGACAGAAATATGTTAAGGAAGTCAAATATGGACCACTGTCTGGCTGATGAAACATCAGAAAGAGTCTATGAGTATTTATAGAAAGTTCAAGTTCAAGATCAAAGACTCTTTGGCCAAAAATATGGTTAAGTGGGTCTAATATTGACCACTGTCTGGCTGATGAAACATGAGAAGGAGTCTATGAGCATGTATAGAAAGTTCAAGATTAAGGACTCTTTGTCCAGAAATGTGTTCATAAGATCAAATATGGTCTAATATATTGTTGAAGTAAGATCAAAAGAAGTCTATAAGTAAAATTAGTAGGTTAGCCTTTGATAAGACTTTGGCAAGAAATATGTTAAGTAGGTCAAATATGGACCACTGTCTTGATGATGAAACATCAGAAGGAGTCTATAAGTATAGATAGAAAGTTCAAGATTAAGGACTCTTTGTCCAGAAATGTGTTCATAAGGTCAAATATGGTCTAATCAATGGTTGAAGTAACATCAAAAGAAGTCTATGAGTAAGCATAGAAAATTAGCCTTTGATAAGACTTTGGCAAGAAATATGTTATGTCAAATATGGACCACTGTCTGGCTGATGAAATATCAGAAGGAGTCTATGAGTATTTATAGAAAGTTCAAGTTCAAAGACTCTTTGGCCTGAAATATGTTAGGTCAAATATGGACCACTCTCTTGCTGATGGAACATCAGGAGGAGTCTATGAGTATGTATAGAAAGATCAAGTTCAAGGATTCTCTGGCAAGAAAAATTTACATAAAGTCACATTTGAACTACTGATGAAACATCAAAAGGAGTCTGAGTGTGTATAAAAGTTCAAGATTAAGGACTCTGTCCAGAAATGTTTTCATAAGATCAAATATTGTCTAATATATGGTTGAAGTAACATCAAAATAAGTCTATAAGTATGTTAATAGTAAGTTAGCCTTTGATAAGACCTTGGCCAGAAATATGTTAAGTAGGTCAAATATGGACCACTGTCTGGCTGATGTAACATCAGAAGGAGCCTATGAGTATTTTTAAAAAGTTTAAGTTCAAGTTCAAAGACTCTTTGGCCAGAATTATGTAAAGTAGGTCAAATATGGACCACTGTCTGGCTGATGAAACATCAGAAGGAGTCTATGAGTATTTATAGAAAGTTCAGGTTCAAGATCAAAGACTCTTTGGTCAAAAATATGTTAAGTGGGTCTAATATTGACCACGGTCTGGCTGATGAAACATGAGAAGGAGTCTATGAGCATGTATAGAAAGTTCAAGATTAAGGACTCTTTGCCCAGAAATATTTTCATAAGATCAAATATGGTCTAATATATTGTTGAAGTAACATCAAAAGAAGTCTATAAGTATAAATAGTAGGTTAGCCTTTGATAAGACTTTGGCAAGAAATATGTTAAATATGTCAAATATGGACCACTGTCTGGCTGATGAAATATCAGAAGGAGTCTATTAGTATTTATAGAAAGTTCAAGTTCAAAGACTCTTTGGCCTGAAATATGTTAAATAGGTCAAATATGGACCACTCTCTTGCTGATGGAACATCAGGAGGAGTCTATGAGTATGTATAAAAAGATCAAGTTCAAGGATTCTTTGGCAAGAAAAATGTACATAAAGTCATATTTGAACTACTGATGAAACATCAAAAGGAGTCTGAGTATGTATAAAAGTTCAAAATTAAGGACTCTGTCCAGAAATGTTTTCATAAGATCAAATATTGTCTAATATATGGTTGAAGTAACATCAAAAGAAGTCTATAAGTATAAATAGTAAGTTAGTCTGTGATAAGACCTTGGCCAGAAATATGTTAAGTAGGTCAAATATGGACCAGAAAGGTCATTTTTAGAAAGGTCAAGTTCAAGTTCAAAGACTCTTTGGCCTAAAATATGTTAAGTAGGTCAAATATGGACCACTCTCCTGCTGATGAAACATCAAAAGGAGTCTATGAGTATTAATACAAAGTTCAAGTTCAAAGACTCTTTGGCCAGAAATATGTTAAGTAGGTCAAATGTGGACCACTGTATGGCTGATGAAACGTCAGAAGCACTCTGTGAGCATGTATAGAAAGATCAAGTTCAAGAACTCTCTGGCCAGATTTATGTTCAAAAGATCAAATTTGAACTACTGAATTAACATCAGAACATGTCTTTATGTTTAGAAAGTTAAAGGTAGAGGACTCTTTTTGCCAGAAATATATTCAAGGATAAATGCATAAAACAACTAACTAATTTTGCTGTTCATTGAAGAGATTACGTGTGTTTGTTGCATTGCATTGTAATATCTATTTTACTATGTGTATTGGAGATAAACCATCTGTGCTGCTTGCACAGCAATGCACACAAGAACTATACTTTTCGGTTGTGCATTAAGATAACATAAGCATGGATTCATTGAACATAATCTTAAAACTTAAAACTAAAACTTAATCTAAAAACGTACTGAATTCATCGTGCAGTAAAGTATAATACATTAAATATGCTATCTTTCATAGCATTCACTATGAAGAGATATTGCATTACATATGAGTGGTTGCATCGCAACGCATACAGAACTAATTTATTCCCATGTGCATTGAAGAAGTAGCACATGACATACCGGTATGTAATGTTTCATTGCACGAGATAAATGAATCCGTTATGCATTTATTTGCATGCAAAATCTAACTTATTTCATTGTGCATTGAAGAGATACAACATATGTGCTTGTTGAATAGCGCTGCATACATGACCTGAATTTACTGACTTTGTGCGTTGAAGAATCACAGTAGTGACATGGTCTGTTTCATTGAACTGTGTACAATAACTAACTATTCTGTTGTGAATTATTCAATCTTTGGTTGGCCATCTTCAAAGTTGGATATTATAATGCAATGCAACAGCACACATGTATTCTCTTCAATGGACAGCAAAATTATTAAGATGATGTATGCATTGGAATGCAAAAGCACGTGTGTTGACATCCGAAGGCTTAACAACATGCATGCAACTAACTAATTTTGCTGTGCATTGAAGAAATAACACACAAATAATAATGTGCTCTTGCACATATTAAGTTATAGAGTATACTTAGTCTAACTTATTTCGCTGTGCAATGAAGAGATATCGCTGTTGTATAACAACGCATACAGAAGTAATTAATTCCCTTGTGCATTGAAGAAGTAGTACAGGACATATGTGATATTGCATTGCATGCACGATATAAATTAATACGTTGTGCATTTATTTGCTTGCACAAGCTAACTTATTTTATTGTGCATTGAAGAGATACAACATATGTATCGCGGCATACATTACCTGAATTTACTGACTTTGAAGAATCACAGTAGTGACATGGTCGGTTTCATTGAACTGTATACAGTAACTTACTTATTCTATTGTGAATTATTCAATCTTCGGTTGTGTATTCTTCAAAGTTAGATCTTGTAATGCAATGCATGTATTCTCTTCAATGAACAGCAAAATGAGTTAGATGTTGTATGCATTGGAATGCAAAAAGCACGCGGGTTGTGACATCCGAAGGAGGGTAACACAACATGCATGCTTTTGCATTCCAATGCATAAAACAACTAACTAATTTTGCTATTCATTGAAGAAATTACATGTGTGTTGTTGCAATGCATTGCAAGATCTAAATTACTTGGAGATAAATCATCTGTGCTGTTGCATTGCAATGCATACAAGAACGAACTTATTCCGATGCATTTTACTGTTGCTCTTCTAGTGCATTGCATACTCAGTCTAACTTATTTCACTGGGCAATTAAGAGATATCGCATAACATATGAGCTGTTGCTTTGCAACGTATTGCATTGCAGAGCTATGCATTTTGCACAGCAATGTATAAAGAACTAAACTCATTCCGTTGTGCATTGAAGATATAACATCTGGACTGTTTCATTGAACATACTCAATCTGACTGAATTCGTTGTGAAGTGAAATACATGAAATATGCTATCTTTCATGGTATTGCATAAAATAACTAATTTGTTTTGTTTTGAAAGGAAGAGATATTACATTACATATGAGCAGTTGCATCGCAACTTACACAGAATTAATTCATTCCCCTGTGCATTGAAGAAGTAGCACTGACATACTTGATGTTGCAATTGAACTTGAACATTGCAATCCATGCACGAGATAAATTAATCCGTTGTGCATTGATTTGCATGCAAAAGCTAACGTTTTCATTTTGCATTGGAGAGATACAACATATGTGCTTGTTGCATAGCGCTGCATATAGGACCTGAATTTACTGACTGACATGGTCTGTTTCATTGAACTGTATACAATAAACTAACTTATTCCGTTCATATACAATAACTGAATTATTCAATCTTCTGTTGTACTTCTTCAGAGTAATTTAGATCTTGCAATGCAATGCAACGACAAATATGTAATCTCTCCAATAAACAGCAAAATGAGTAAGGTGATGTATGCATTGGAATGCAAAAGCACGCGTGTTGACAATCGAAGGCTTAACAACATGCATGCTTTTGCATTCCAATGCATAAAACAACTAACTAATTTTGCTGTTCATTGAAGAGATAACACACAATATGTGCTCTTGCACATATGAAGTTATAGAGTTATACTTAGTCTAACTTATGTCGCTGTGCAATGAAGAGATATCGCATACCACATGAGCTGTTGCATTGCAACGCATACAGAAGTCATTAATTCCCTTGTGCATTGAAGAAGTAGCACATGTGATATTGCATTGCATTGCATGTACGATATAAATTAATCCGTTGTGCATTTATTTGCATGCAAAAGCTAACGTTTTCAGTTGTGCATTAAAGATATAACATATGACCTGTTTCACTAAACTGTATACATAACTAACTTATTCCGTTGTGCATTATTCACGCATGTTGAGTTACCACTTCGGATAGCACAATATGCGTGCTTTTGTATAGCAATGCATAAAGAACTAAACTCATTCTGTTTTGCATAGAAGATATAACATATGCACTGTTTCTTTGAACATACCCAATCTAACTGAATTCGTTGTGAAGTGAAAAACATTCAATACTATCTTTCATAGTATTGCATAAAATAACTAATTTGTTTTATTTTGAAATTAAGAGATATGCATATGAGTTGCATCGCAACTTATACAGACCTCATTCCCCTGTGCATTGAAGAATTAGCATGACATAAGTGATGTTTCATTGCAGTGCATGCACGATATAAATGAATCTGTTGTGCATTTATTTGCATGCAAAAGCTAACTTATTTCATTGTGCACTGAAGAGATACAACTTATGCTTTGCTGCATTGCACTGCAACTTCCATTGTGCATAAAATACATAAAATTCGCCTTCGGATAACACAATATGCGTGCTTTTGCATTACACTGCATAGAACAACTAAATCATTCTTCAGTCCATATTTGACCTATTTAACATATTTCAGGCCAGCCCAGTCTCATCCCAAGACGTCATAATGACTGACGCTTTTGACCATACGTCAACATCCGACGTTTTAGGGTACCCTTTAACGTCAGCTAGATGACGCTATCTAATCCTAACCCTACCCCAGACCTAAACCTACCCGCGTCATCTAACTGACGCTAAAGGTAAAGCGTCAGTTGGATGACGCCCTAGGATCGTCATCTAACTGACGTTAAAGGGTACCCTAAAACGTCGGATGTTGACGTATGGTCAAAAGCGTCAGTCATATGACGTCTTGGGATGAGACTGTGTTATTCAGGCCAAAGAGTCTTTGAACTTGAACTTTCTATAAATACTCATAGACTCCTTCTGATATTTCATCAGCCAAACAGTGGTCCATATTTGACATAATTAACATATTTCTGGCCAAAGGCTAACTTACTATGCATACTCATAGACTTCTTTTTATGTTATTTCAACCATAGATTAGACCATATTTGACCTTATGAACACATTTCTGGACAAAGAGTCCTTAATCTTGAACTTTCTATACTCATAGACTCTTTCTGAAGTTTCATCAGTAATTCAAATATGACTTTTTGTACATATATCTTGCCAGAGAATCCTTAATCTTGATCTTTCTATACATAGTCATTGACTCCTTCTGATGTTTCATCAGCCATACAGTGGTCCATAATTGACCTACTTAACATATTTTTGGCCAAATTCTTTTTTGCATACAAGAAGTCTATGAGTATGCATAGTAAGTTAGCCTTTGGCCAGAAATATGTTAATTATGTCAAATATGGACCACTGTTTGGCTGATGAAATATCAGAAGGAGTCTATGAGTATTTATAGAAAGTTCAAGTTCAAAGACTCTTTGGCCTGAATAACACAGTCTCATCCCAAGACGTCATATGACTGACGCTTTTGACCATACGTCAAGGCTAACTTACAATGCATACTCATAGACTTCTTTTAATATTACTTCAACCATAGATTAGAGCATATTTGACCTTATGAACACATTTCTGGACAAAGAGTCCTTAATCTTGAACTTTCTGTACATAATCATAGAATCTTTCTGAAGTTTCATCAGTAGTTCAAATACGACTTTTTGTACATATATCTTGCCGGAGAATCATTGAACTTGATCTTTCTATACATACTCATTAACTCCTTCTGATGTTTCATCAGCCAGACAGTGGTCCATTTTAGACCTAATTAACATATTTCTGTCCAAAGAGTCTTTGAACTTGAAATTGAACTTTCTATAAATACTCATAGACTCCTTCTGATGTTTCATCAGCCAGACAGTGGTCCATATTTGACTTCCTTAACATATGTCTGTCCAAAGAGTCTTTGAACTTGAACTTGAACTTTCTATAAATACTCATAGACTCCTTCTGATGTTTTATCACCAGGAGAGTGGTCCATTTTTGACCTTCTTAACATATTTCTGGCCAAAGTCTTATCAAAGGCTAACTTGCTATGCATACTCATAGACTTCTTTTGATGTTACTTCAACCATAGATTAGACCATATTTTACCTTATGAGCAGATTTCGGGACAAAGAGTCCTTAATCTTGAACTTTCTATTCATACTCTTAAGACTCCTTCTGATGTTTCTTCAGTAGTTCAAATATGACTTTTTGTTCATATATCTTGCCAGAGAATCCTTGGACTTGATATTTCTATACATACTCATAGACTCCTTTTGATGTTTTATCAGCCAGACAGTAGTCTAAACTTGACCTACTGGACATATTTCTGGCAAAAGAGTTCATCAAAGGCTAACTTACTATTCATTCTCATAGACTTCTTTTGATGTTACATCATCCATATTTTAGTCCATATTTGACCTATTAAACATTTTTCTGGCCATAGAGTCTTTGGACTTGAACTTGAACTTTCTATACATACTCATAGACTCATTCTGATATTTCATTAGTCAGACAGTAGTCCATATTTTAACTAACGAATATATTTCTGGCAAAATAGGCCAGATCATCAAAATCATCAAAGGCTACCTTTCTATGCGTTCTCATAGACTCCTTTTGATGTTACATCAAGCATATATTAGTCCACATTTGAACTATTGAACATTTTTCTGGCCAAAGAGTCTTTGGACTTGAACTTGAACTTTCTATACATGAACTTGAACTTTCTATACTCATAGACTCATTCTGATATTTCATCAACCAGACATTAGTCCATTTTGACCTATTGAACATATTTCTGGCCAAAGAATCATTAAAGGCTATCTTACTATACATTCTCATAGACTTCTTTTGATATTATATCAACCATATATTAGTCCATATTTGACCTATTGAACACATTTCCGAGTATATTTACCGTATATAAAGGTAAAGTTTAAAGACTCTTTGAACAGAAATATGTCATATTACTGTAAGTCATTTTTGAACTACTGTTGAAACATCAGAAGGAGTCTATAGAAATTGAGCATATATAAAATGTTCCAAATCAAAGACTCAGGAATATGTTCGTTATGACAAATTTGAAAACTTGTCTGGGTGATGTAACATCTGAAGGAGTCATCAGTATGTATGTTAAGTTAAAGTTCAAGGACTCTTTGGAAAGTTCAAGTTCTAGGACTCATTGGCCAGAAATGTTTTCAATATGTCAAATATGGATTCATATATGGTTGATGTAACATCAAAAGAAGTCTATGAAAATGGATAGTAAAATAAGCCCTTGATGATACTTTTGCCAAAAATATGTTCTGTAGGTCAAGTTTGGACTACTGTCTGCCTGATTAAACATCATAAGTCTATATGTATAAAAAGTTCAAGTTCAAGGACACTTTGGCCAGTAACTTGTTCAAAAGTTTAAGAAACATAAGGAGCCTATGAGCATGTTTAGAAAGTTTAAAATCGAGGACTCTTTGGCCATTTATGGGGAATAGGTCAAATAAGGACTAATATAATGGATAATTTAACATCAAAAGAGTCTGCATGGTAAGTTAGATTTTGATGACTATTTGGTCAGAAATATGTTCAGTAGGTCAAATATGGACTACTGTCTGGCTGATGAAACATTCAAAAGAGTGTGTGTATGTATAGAAAGTTCTAAATATATTCTAAATGTCAAATTTGAACTACAGGATGGTTGAAGAAACATCAGAACAAGTCTATATGTTTAGAAAGTTCAATGTAGATGACTCTTTGGTCAGAAATGTGTTCAATAGGTCAAATGTAGACTAATATATGGTTTATTTAGCATTAAAAGAAGTCTATGAGAACACATAGTAAGTTAGACTGTGATAAAATTTTGGCCAGAAATATGTTACTGTAACTGTCTTGCCAGAAATATGTTCAGTAGGTCAAGTTTGGACTACTGTCTGGCTGCTGAAACATTAGAAGAAGTCTATGAAAATGTTTAGAAAGATCAAGTTCAAAAATTCACTGACAAAAAAATATGTTCAAAAGGTCAAATTTGGCTGAAGAAACATCAGAACAAGTCTCTAAGTTTAGAAAGTTCAAGTTTAAGGACTCTTTGTCCAGAAATCTGAGAAATCTGCTCATTTGTTAAGTAAGTCAAAAATGAACCACTCTCCTGCTGATAAAACATCAGAAGGAGTCTATGAGTATTAATAGAAAGTTCAAGATTAAGGATTCTTTGACCAGAAATGTGTTCATAAAGTCAAATATGGTCTAATCTATGGTTGAAGTAACATCAAAAGAAGTCTATGAGTATGCATAGTAAGTTAGCCTTTGATAAGACCTTGGCCAGAAATATGTTAAGTAGGTCAAATATGGACCACTCTCTGGCTCATGAAACATCAGAAGGAGTCAATGAGTATTTATAGAAAGTTCAAGTTCAAAGACTCTCCTGCCTGAAATATGTTAAGTGGGTCTAATATGGACCACTCTATGGCTGTATAGTATGTATAGAAAGATCAAGAACAAGGATTCTCCGGCAAGATATATGTACAAAAAGTCATATTTGAACTACTGATGAAACTTCAGAAAGAGTCTATTATTATGCATAGAAAGATCAAAATTAAAGTGTCTTTGTCCAGAAATGTGTTCATAAGGTCAAATATGGTCTAATCTATGGTTGAAGTAACATCAAAAGAAGTCTATGAGTATGCATAGTAAGTTAACATATTTCTGGCCAAAGTCTGTTCAAAGGCTAAGTAGGTCAAATATGGACCACTGTCTGGCTGACGAAACATCAGAAGGTGTCTATGAGTATTTATAGAAAGTTCAAGATTAAGGACTCTCTGTCCAGAAATGTGCTCATAAGGTCAAATATGGTCTAATCTATGGTTGAAGTAACATCAAAAGAAGTCTGAGTATGCATAGTAAGTTAGCCTTTGATAAGACCTTGGCCAGAAATATGTTAAGTAGGTGGTCCACTGTTAAATGTTAAATATGTTAAGCATGAACCACTGTCTGGCTGATGAAACATCAGAAGGAGTCTTTGAGTATTTATAGAAAGGTCAAGTTCAAGTTCAAAGACTCTTTGGACAGAAATATGTTAAGTAGATCTAATATGGACCACTCTATGGCTGATGAAACATCAGAAGGAGTTAATGTATAGTATGTATAGAAAGATCAAGAACAAGGATTCTCCGGCAAGATATATGTACAAAAAGTCATATTTGAACTACTGATGAAACTTCAGAAAGAGTCTATTATTATGCATAGAAAGATCAAGATTAAAGACTCTTTGTCCAGAAATGTGTTCATAAGGTCAAATATGGTCTAATATATGGTTGAAGTAACATCAAAATAAGTCTATAAGTATGTTAATAGTAGGTTAGCCTTTGAGAAGACTTTGGCCAGAAATATGTTAAGTAGGTCAAAAAGGACCACTGTCTTGCTGATGAAACACCAGAAGGAGCCTATGAGTATTTTTAGAAAGTTCAAGTTCAAGTTCAAAGACTCTTTGGACAGAAATATGTTAAGGAAGTCAAATATGGACCACTGTCTGGCTGATGAAACATCAGAAGGAGTCTATGAGTATTTATAGAAAGTTCAAGTTCAAGATCAAAGACTCTTTGGCCAAAAATATGTTAAGTGGGTCTAATATTGACCACTGTCTGGCTGATGAAACATGAGAAGGAGTCTATGAGCATGTATAGAAAGTTCAAGATTAAGGACTCTTTGTCCAGAAATGTGTTCATAAGATCAAATATGGTCTAATATATTGTTGAAGTAACATCAAAAGAAGTCTATAAGTATAAATAGTAGGTTAGCCTTTGATAAGACTTTGGCCAGAAATATGTTAAGTAGGTCAAATATGGACCACTCTCCTGCTGATGAAACATCAGAAGGAGTCTATGAGTATTTATAGAAAGTTCAAGTTCAAAGACTCTTTTGCCTGAAATATGTTAAGTAGGTAAAATATGGACCATTGTCTGGCAGATGAAACATCAGAATGAGTCTATGATTATTTAAAGAAAGTTCAAGGACTCTCAGGCCAAAAATAGGTTCAAAATATCTCATTTGAACTACTGATGAATTATCGGAAAGAGTCTATGAGAATGTGTAGCAAGTTCAAAATCGAGGACTCTTTGGCCAGAAATGTGTTCAGTAGGTCAAAAATGGACCACTGTCTTGCTGAAGAAACATCGGAAGGAGAATATGAGAATGTATAGAAAGTTCAAGATTAAGGACTCTTTGTTCAGAAATATGTTAAGTACGTAAAATATGGACCACTGTCTGGCTGATGAAACAACAGAAGGAGTCTATGAGCATTTATAGAAAGTTCAAGATCAAGTTCAAGTTCAAAGACTCTTTGGCCAGAATTATGTAAAGTAGGTCAAATATGGACCACTCTCTGGCTGATGAAACATCAGAAGGAGTCTATGAGTATTTATAGAAAGTTATAATTCAAGTTCAAGGACTCTTTGTCCAGAAATGTGTTCATAAGATCAAATATGGTGTAATATATTGTTGAAGTAACATCAAAAGAAGTCTATAAGTATAAATAGTAGGTTAGCCTTTGATAAGACTTTGGCCAGAAATATGTTAAGTAGGTCAAATATGGACCACTCTCCTGCTGATGAAACATCAGAAGGAGTCTATGAGTATTTATAGAAAGTTCAAGTTCAAAGACTCTTTTGCCTGAAATATGTTAAGTAGGTAAAATATGGACCATTGTCTGGCAGATGAAACATCAGAATGAGTCTATGATTATTTAAAGAAAGTTCAAGGACTCTCAGGCCAAAAATAGGTTCAAAATATCTCATTTGAACTACTGATGAAATATCGGAAATAGTCTATGAGAATGTGTAGCAAGTTCAAAATCGAGGACTCTTTGGCCAGAAATGTGTTCAGTAGGTCAAATATGGACCACTGTCTTGCTGAAGAAACATCGGAAGGAGAATATGAGAATGTATAGAAAGTTCAAGATTAAGGACTCTTTGTTCAGAAATATGTTAAGTACGTAAAATATGGACCACTGTCTGGCTGATGAAACAACAGAAGGAGTCTATGAGCATTTATAGAAAGTTCAAGATCAAGTTCAAGTTCAAAGACTCTTTGGCCAGAATTATGTAAAGTAGGTCAAATATGGACCACTCTCTGGCTGATGAAACATCAGAAGGAGTCTATGAGTATTTATAGAAAGTTATAATTCAAGTTCAAAGACTCTTTGGCCAGAAATATGTTTAGTGGGTCAAATATGGACCACTGTCTTGCTGATGAAACACCAAAAGGAGTCTATGAGTATGTATAGAAAGTTCAAGATTAAGGACTCTTTCTCCAGAAATGTGCTCATAAGGTCAAATATGGTCTAATCTATGGTTGAAGTAACATCAAAAGAACTCTATGAGTATGCATAGTAAGTTAGCCTTTGATAAGACCTTGGCCAGAAATATGTTAAGTAGGTCAATTATGGACCACTGTCTGGCTGATGTAACATCAGAAGGAGCCTATGAGTATTTTTAGAAAGTTCAAGTTCAAAGACTCTTTGGCCAAAAATATGTTAAGTGGGTCTAATATTGACCACTGTCTGGTTGATGAATCATCAGAAGGAGTCTATGAGTGTGTATAGAAATATCAAGTTCAAGGATTCTCTGGCAAGATATATGTACAAAAAGTCACAGTTGAACTACTGATGAAACATCAGAAGGAGTCTGAGTATGTATAGAAAGTTCAAAGTTAAGGACTCTTTGTCCAGAAATGTGTTCATAAGATCAAATATGGTCTAATATATTGTTGAAGTAACATCAAAAGAAGTCTATAAGTATAAATAGTAGGTTAGCCTTTGATAAGACTTTGGCAAGAAATATGTTAAGTAGGTCAAATATGGACCACTGTCTGGCTGATGAAACATCAAAAGGAGTCTATGAGTATTTTTAGAAAGTTCAAGTTCAAGTTCAAAGACTCTTTGGACAGAAATATGTTAAGGAAGTCAAATATGGACCACTGTCTGACTGATGAAACATCAGAAGGAGTCTATGAGTATTTTTAGAAAGTTCAAGTTCAAAGACTCTTTGGCCAAAAATATGTTAAGTGGGTCTAATATTGACCACTGTCTCGCTGATGAAACATCAGAAGGAGTCTATGAGTATGCATAGAAAGTTCAAGTTCAAGTTCAAGTTCAAAGACTCTTTGGCCAGAAATATAAGTAGGTCAAATCTGGACCACTGTCTGGCTGATGTAACATCAGAAGGAGCCTATGAGTATTTTTAGAAAGTTCAAGTTCAAAGACTCTTTGGCCAAAAATATGTTAAGTGGGTCTAATATTGACCACTGTCTGGCTGATGAAACACCAGAAGGAGTCTATGAGTATGTATAGAAATATCAAGTTCAAGGATTCTCTGGCAAGATATATGTACAAAAAGTCACATTTGAACTACTGATGAAACATCAGAAGGAGTCTGAGTATGTATAGAGAGTTCAAGATTAAGGACTCTTTGTCCAGAAATGTGTTCATAAGATCAAATATGGTCTAATATATTGTTGAAGTAAGATCAAAAGAAGTCTATAAGTATAAATAGTAGGTTAGCCTTTGATAAGACTTTGGCAAGAAATATGTTAAGTAGGTCAAATATGGACCACTGTCTGGCTGATGAAACATCAAAAGGAGTCTATGAGTATTTTTAGAAAGTTTAAGTTCAAGTTCAAAGACTCTTTGGACAGAAATATGTTAAGGAAGTCAAATATGGACCACTGTCTGACTGATGAAACATCAGAAGGAGTCTATGAGTATTTATAGAAAGTTCAAGTTCAAGATCAAAGACTCTTTGGTCAAAAATATGTTAAGTGGGTCTAATATTGACCACGGTCTGGCTGATGAAACATGAGAAGGAGTCTATGAGCATGTATAGAAAGTTCAAGATTAAGGACTCTTTGTCCAGAAATGTGTTCATAAGGTCAAATATGGTCTAATATATTGTTGAAGTAAGATCAAAAGAAGTCTATAAGTATAAATAGTAGGTTAGCCTTTGATAAGACTTTGGCAAGAAATATGTTAAGTAGGTCAAATATGGACCACTGTCTGGCTGATGAAACATCAAAAGGAGTCTATGAGTATTTTTAGAAAGTTTAAGTTCAAGTTCAAAGACTCTTTGGACAGAAATATGTTAAGGAAGTCAAATATGGACCACTGTCTGACTGATGAAACATCAGAAGGAGTCTATGAGTATTTTTAGAAAGTTCAAGTTCAAAAACTCTTTGGCCAAAAATATGTTAAGTGGGTCTAATACTGACCACTGTCCGGCTGATGAAACATCAGGACGAGTCTATGAGTATGTATAGAAAGATCAAGTTCAAGGATTCTTTGGCCAGAAATATTTTCAAAATGTCATATTTGAACTACTCGATGGCTGCATTCGTTCTTGTATAGATTTCGATGAAACAGTGAAATTGTCATGTGTTATCTTTTCAATGCACAGTAGAATTAATTGCCATGAAAGATACCTTATTATTTGTCAATTCTTTAATTCACGTGTCAATTCAGCTAGGTTGAGTATGCAGTGCAATGCAAGAGCACATATGGTGTGGTATCTATTCAATGAACATCGGAACAAGTTGTATGCATGTACTGCCATTTATGTTGTGCTATATCAAATTATTTAGATATTGTATGCGATGCAGTACAACATTAGTATATTGCGTTTTTATCTCTCCATTTCACGACGGAGTATGTTAGTTATTGTATACAATACATACGTTATTCATGAATGCACAACGGATTAAGTTAGTTCTTGTATACAGTGTATAATGCACAATGAATGAGTGTTGTTCTAGTATGCTTTGCAATGCTTTGCACATGTGGTTTATCTCCCTTTTGGATATCATATCACAACTGTGTGCTTTTGAATTCCAATGCACACAACATCTAACTCATGCTAACTTGCAAGATCTAACACTCTGAAGAATGCACAACAGAAGAATGAAGATTGCACAACGGAGGTTTTTATATACCGTGCAATAAAGCGACTGCTTTGCTTTTACCGTATGTTATGTTTTCAATGGACACAAGAATGATTTAGTTGTTCTATGCAGTGTAATGCAAAAGCACGCATATTGTGTTATCCGAAGGCGAATTTTATGTATTTTATGCACAATGGAAGTTGCAGTGCAATGCAGCAAAGCATAAGTTGTATCTCTTCAGTGCACAATGAAATAAGTTAGCTTTTGCATGCAAATAAATGCACAACAGATTCATTTATATCGTGCATGCACTGCAATGAAACATCACTTATGTCATGCTAATTCTTCAATGCACAGGGGAATGAGGTCTGTATAAGTTGCGATGCAACTCATATGCAATGCAGTATCTCTTAATTTCAAAATAAAACAAATTAGTTATTTTATGCAATACTATGAAAGATAGTATTGAATGTTTTTCACTTCACAACGAATTCAGTTAGATTGGGTATGTTCAAAGAAACAGTGCATATGTTATATCTTCTATGCAAAACAGAATGAGTTTAGTTCTTTATGCATTGCTATACAAAAGCACGCATATTGTGCTATCCGAAGTGGTAACTCAACATGCGTGAATAATGCACAACGGAATAAGTTAGTTATGTATACAGTTTAGTGAAACAGGTCATATGTTATATCTTTAATGCACAACTGAAAACGTTAGCTTTTGCATGCAAATAAATGCACAACGGATTAATTTATATCGTACACGCAATGCAATATCACATATGTCATGTGCTACTTCTTCAATGCACAAGGGAATTAATTACTTCTGTATGCGTTGCATGCAACAGCTCATGTGGTATGCGATATCTCTTCATTGCACAGCGAAATAAGTTAGACTAAGTATAACTCTATAACGTCATATGTGCAAGAGCACATATTGTGTTATCTCTTCAATGAACAGCAAAATCAGTTAGTTGTTTCATGCATTGGAATGCAAAAGCATGCATGTTGTTAAGTTTTCAGATGTCAACACGCGTGCTTTTGCATTCCAATGCATACATCACCTTACTCATTTTGCTGTTTATTGGAGAGATTACATATTTGTCGTTGCATTGCATTGCAAGATCTAAATTACTCTGAAGAAGCACAACAGAAGATTGACTAATTCAGTTATTGTATATGAACGGAATAAGTTAGTTTATTGTATACAGTTCAATGAAACAGACCATGTCAGTCAGTAAATTCAGGTCCTATATGCAGCGCTATGCAACAAGCACATATGTTGTATCTCTCCAATGCACAATGAAAACGTCAGCTTTTGAATGCAAATAAATGCACAACGGATTAATTTATATCGTACATGCAATGCAATATCACATATGTCATGTGCTACTTCTTCAATGCACAAGGGAATTAATGACTTCTGTATGCGTTGCAATGCAACAGCTCATGTGGTATGCGATATCTCTTCATTGCACAGCGACATAAGTTAGACTAAGTATAACTCTATAACTTCATATGTGCAAGAGCACATATTGTGTGTTATCTCTTCAATGAACAGCAAAATTAGTTAATTGTTTTATGCATTGGAATGCAAAAGCATGCATGTTGTTAAGCCTTCGATTGTCAACACGCGTGCTTTTGCATTCCAATGCATACATCACCTTACTCATTTTGCTGTTTATTGGAGAGATTACATATTTGTCGTTGCATTGCATTGCAAGATCTAAATTACTCTGAAGAAGTACAACAGAAGATTGAATAATTCAGTTATTGTATATGAACGGAATAAGTTAGTTTATTGTATACAGTTCAATGAAACAGACCATGTCAGTCAGTAAATTCAGATCCTATATGCAGCGCTATGCAACAAGCACATATGTTGTATCTCTCCAATGCAAAATGAAAACGTTAGCTTTTGCATGCAAATAAATGCACAACGGATTAATTTATCTCGTGCATGGATTGCAATGTTCAAGTTCAATTGCAACATCAAGTATGTCAGTGCTACTTCTTCAATGCACAGGGGAATGAATTAATTCTGTGTAAGTTGCGATGCAACTGCTTATATGTAATGTAATATCTCTTCCTTTCAAAACAAAACAAATTAGTTATTTTATGCAATACCATGAAATATAGCATATTTCATGTATTTCACTTCACAACGAATTCAGTTAGATTGAGTATGTTCAATGAAACAGTCCAGATGTTATATCTTCAATGCACAACGGAATGAGTTTAGTTCTTTATGCATTGTTGTGCAAAATGCATAGCTCTGCAATGCAATACGTTGCAAAGCAACAGCTCATATGTTATGCGATATCTCTTAATTGCCCAGTGAAATAAGTTAGACTGAGTATGCAATGCACTAGAAGAGCAACAGTAAAATGCATCGGAATAAGTTCGTTCTTGTATGCATTGCAATGCAACAGCACAGATGATTTATCTCCAAGTAATTTAGATCTTGCAATGCATTGCAACAACACACATGTAATTTCTTCAATGAATAGCAAAATTAGTTAGTTGTTTATGCATTGGAATGCAAAAGCATGCATGTTGTGTTACCCTCCTTCGGATGTCACAACCCGCGTGCTTTTTGCATTTCAATGCATACAACATCTAACTCATTTTGCTGTTCATTGAAGAGAATACATGCATTGCATTACAAGATCTAACTTTGAAGAATACACAACCGAAGATTGAATAATTCACAATAGAATAAGTAAGTTACTGTATACAGTTCAATGAAACCGACCATGTCACTACTGTGATTCTTCAAAGTCAGTAAATTCAGGTAATGTATGCCGCGATACATATGTTGTATCTCTTCAATGCACAATAAAATAAGTTAGCTTGTGCAAGCAAATAAATGCACAACGTATTAATTTATATCGTGCATGCAATGCAATATCACATATGTCCTGTACTACTTCTTCAATGCACAAGGGAATTAATTACTTCTGTATGCGTTGTTATACAACAGCGATATCTCTTCATTGCACAGCGAAATAAGTTAGACTAAGTATACTCTATAACTTAATATGTGCAAGAGCACATTATTATTTGTGTGTTATTTCTTCAATGCACAGCAAAATTAGTTAGTTGCATGCATGTTGTTAAGCCTTCGGATGTCAACACACGTGCTTTTGCATTCCAATGCATACATCATCTTAATAATTTTGCTGTCCATTGAAGAGAATACATGTGTGCTGTTGCATTGCATTATAATATCCAACTTTGAAGATGGCCAACCAAAGATTGAATAATTCACAACAGAATAGTTAGTTATTGTACACAGTTCAATGAAACAGACCATGTCACTACTGTGATTCTTCAACGCACAAAGTCAGTAAATTCAGGTCATGTATGCAGCGCTATTCAACAAGCACATATGTTGTATCTCTTCAATGCACAATGAAATAAGTTAGATTTTGCATGCAAATAAATGCATAACGGATTCATTTATCTCGTGCAATGAAACATTACATACCGGTATGTCATGTGCTACTTCTTCAATGCACATGGGAATAAATTAGTTCTGTATGCGTTGCGATGCAACCACTCATATGTAATGCAATATCTCTTCATAGTGAATGCTATGAAAGATAGCATATTTAATGTATTATACTTTACTGCACAATGAATTCAGTACGTTTTTAGATTAAGTTTTAGTTTTAAGTTTTAAGATTATGTTCAATGAATCCATGCTTATGTTATCTTAATGCACAACCGAAAAGTATAGTTCTTGTGTACATTGCTGTGCAAGCAGCACAGATGGTTTATCTCCAATACACATAGTAAAATAGATATTACAATGCAATGCAACAAACACACGTAATCTCTTCAATGAACAGCAAAATTAGTTAGTTGTTTTATGCATTTATCCTTGAATATATTTCTGGCAAAAAGAGTCCTCTACCTTTAACTTTCTAAACATAAAGACATGTTCTGATGTTAATTCAGTAGTTCAAATTTGATCTTTTGAACATAAATCTGGCCAGAGAGTTCTTGAACTTGATCTTTCTATACATGCTCACAGAGTGCTTCTGACGTTTCATCAGCCATACAGTGGTCCATATTTGACCTACTTAACATATTTCTGGCCAAAGAGTCTTTGAACTTGAACTTTGTATTAATACTCATAGACTCCTTCTGATGTTTCATCAGCAGGAGAGTGGTCCATATTTGACCTACTTAACATATTTTAGGCCAAAGAGTCTTTGAACTTGAACTTGACCTTTCTAAAAATGACCTTTCTGGTCCATATTTGACCTACTTAACATATTTCTGGCCAAGGTCTTATCACAGACTAACTTACTATTTATACTTATAGACTTCTTTTGATGTTACTTCAACCATATATTAGACAATATTTGATCTTATGAAAACATTTCTGGACAGAGTCCTTAATTTTGAACTTTTATACATACTCAGACTCCTTTTGATGTTTCATCAGTAGTTCAAATATGACTTTATGTACATTTTTCTTGCCAAAGAATCCTTGAACTTGATCTTTTTATACATACTCATAGACTCCTCCTGATGTTCCATCAGCAAGAGAGTGGTCCATATTTGACCTATTTAACATATTTCAGGCCAAAGAGTCTTTGAACTTGAACTTTCTATAAATACTAATAGACTCCTTCTGATATTTCATCAGCCAGACAGTGGTCCATATTTGACCTTCTTAACATATTTCTTGCCAAAGTCTTATCAAAGGCTAACCTACTAATTATACTTATAGACTTCTTTTGATCTTACTTCAACAATATATTAGACCATATTTGATCTTATGAACACATTTCTGGACAAAGAGTCCTTAATCTTGAACTTTCTATACATGCTCATAGACTCCTTCTCATGTTTCATCAGCCAGACAGTGGTCAATATTAGACCCACTTAACCATATTTTTGGCCAAAGAGTCTTTGATCTTGAACTTGAACTTTCTATAAATACTCATAGACTCTTTCTGATGTTTCATCAGCCAGACAGTGGTCCATATTTGACTTCCTTAACATATTTCTGTCCAAAGAGTCTTTGAACTTGAACTTAAACTTTCTAAAAATACTCTTAGGCTCCTTCTGATGTTACATCAGCCAGACAGTGGTCCATATTTGACCTACTTAACATATTTCTGGCCAAGGTCTTATCAAAGGCTAACTTACTATGCATACTCATAGAGTTCTTTTGATGTTTCATCAGCAAGAGAGTGGTCCAATATTTGACCTATTTAACATATTTCAGGCCAAAGACTCTTTGAACTTGAACTTTCTATAAATACTCATAGACTCCTTCTGGTGTTTCATCAGCAAGACAGTGGTCCATTTTTGACCTACTTAACATATTTCTGGCCAAAGTCTTATCACAGACTAACTTACTATTTATACTTATAGACTTCTTTTGATGTTACTTCAACCATATATTACACAATATTTGATCTTATGAAAACATTTCTGGACAAAGAGTCCTTAATCTTGAACTTTCTATACATAATCATAGACTCTTTCTGAAGTTTTATCAGCAGGAGAGTGGTCCATTTTTGATTTCCTTAACATATTTCCGTCCAAAGAGTCTTTGAACTTGAACTTGACCTTTCTATAAATACTCATAGACTCCTTCTGATGTTTCATCAGCCAGACAGTGGTTCATGTTTAACATATTTAACATTTAACAGTGGACCACCTACTTAACATATTTCTGGCCAATGTCTTATCAAAGGCTAACTTACTATGCATACTCAGACTTCTTTTGATGTTACTTCAACCATAGTTTAGACCATATTTGACCTTATAAACACATTTCTGGACAAAGAGTCTTTGAACTTGAACTTGAACTTTCTATAAATACTCATAGACTCCTGACGAATTTGACAATTTGACCTATTTAGCCTTTGAACAGACTTTGGCCAGAAATATGTTGACTTACTATGCATGCTCATAGACTTCTCTTGATGTTACTTCAACCATAGATTGGACCATATTTGACCTTATGAACACATTTCTGGACAAAGAGTCTTTAATCTTGATCTTTCTATGCATAATAATAGACTCTTTCTGAAGTTTCATCAGTAGTTCAAATATGACTTTTTGTACATATATCTTGCCGGAGAATCCTTGTTCTTGATCTTTCTATACATACTATACATTAACTCCTTCTGATGTTTCATCAGCCATAGAGTGGTCCATATTAGACCCACTTAACATATTTCAGGCAAAAGAGTCTTTGAAATGAACTTTCTATAAATACTCATAGACTCCTTCTGATGTTTCATGAGCCAGAGAGTGGTCCATATTAGATCTACTTAACATATTTCTGTCCAAAGAGTCTTTGAACTTGAACTTGACCTTTCTATAAATACTCATAGACTCCTTCTGATGTTTCATCAGCCAGACAGTGGTTCATGCTTAACATATTTAACATTTAACAGTGGACCACCTACTTAACATATTTCTGGCCAAGGTCTTATCAAAGGCTAACTTACATGCATACTCATAGACTTCTTTTGATGTTACTTCAACCATAGTTTAGACCATATTTGACCTTATGAGCACATTTCTGGACAAAGAGTCCTTAATCTTGAACTTTCTATAAATACTCATAGACACCTTCTGATGTTTCATCAGCCAGACAGTGGTCCATATTTGACCTACTTAGCCTTTGAACAGACTTTGGCCAGAAATATGTTAACTTACTTTGCATACTCATAGACTTCTCTTGATGTTACTTCAACCATAGATTAGACCATATTTGACCTTATGAACACATTTCTGGACAAAGAGTCTTTAATCTTGATCTTTCTATGCATAATAATAGACTCTTTCTGAAGTTTCATCAGTAGTTCAAATATGACTTTTTGTACATATATCTTGCCGGAGAATCCTTGTTCTTGATCTTTCTATACATACTATACATTAACTCCTTCTGATGTTTCATCAGCCATAGAGTGGTCCATATTAGATCTACTTAACATATTTCTGTCCAAAGAGTCTTTGAACTTGAACTTGACCTTTCTATAAATACTCATAGACTCCTTCTGATGTTTCATCAGCCAGACAGTGGTTCATGCTTAACATATTTAACATTTAACAGTGGACCACCTACTTAACATATTTCTGGCCAAGGTCTTATCAAAGGCTAACTTACTATGCATACTCATAGAGTTCTTTTGATGTTACTTCAACCATAGATTAGACCATATTTGACCTTATGAGCACATTTCTGGAGAAAGAGTCCTTAATCTTGAACTTTCTATACATACTCATAGACTCCTTTTGATGTTTTATCAGCCAGACAGTAGTCTAAACTTGACCTACTGGACATATTTCTGGCAAAAGAGTTCATCAAAGGCTAACTTACTATTCATTCTCATAGACTTCTTTTGATGTTACATCATCCATATTTTAGTCCATATTTGACCTATTAAACATTTTTCTGGCCATAGAGTCTTTGGACTTGAACTTGAACTTTCTATACATACTCATAGACTCATTCTGATATTTCATTAGTCAGACAGTAGTCCATATTTTAACTAACGAATATATTTCTGGCAAAATAGGCCAGATCATCAAAATCATCAAAGGCTACCTTTCTATGCGTTCTCATAGACTCCTTTTGATGTTACATCAAGCATATATTAGTCCACATTTGAACTATTGAACATTTTTCTGGCCAAAGAGTCTTTGGACTTGAACTTGAACTTTCTATACATGAACTTGAACTTTCTATACTCATAGACTCATTCTGATATTTCATCAGCCAGACAGTGGTCCATATTTGACATACTTAACATATTTCTTGCCAAAGTCTTATCAAAGGCTAACTTTCTATGCATACTCACAGACTTCTTTTGATGTTACTTCAACCATTGATTAGACCATATTTGATCTTATGAACACATTTCTGGACAAAGAGTCCTTAATCTTGAACTTTCTATTTATACTTATAGACTCCTTCTGATGTTTCATCAGCAAGACAGTGGTCCTTTTTGACCTACTTAACATATTTAACAATCTGAGAAATCTGCTCATTTGTTAAGTAAGTCAAAAATGAACCACTCTCCTGCTGATAAAACATCAGAAGGAGTCTATGAGTATTAATAGAAAGTTCAAGATTAAGGATTCTTTGACCAGAAATGTGTTCATAAAGTCAAATATGGTCTAATCTATGGTTGAAGTAACATCAAAAGAAGTCTATGAGTATGCATAGTAAGTTAGCCTTTGATAAGACCTTGGCCAGAAATATGTTAAGTAGGTCAAATATGGACCACTCTCTGGCTCATGAAACATCAGAAGGAGTCAATGAGTATTTATAGAAAGTTCAAGTTCAAAGACTCTCCTGCCTGAAATATGTTAAGTGGGTCTAATATGGACCACTCTATGGCTGTATAGTATGTATAGAAAGATCAAGAACAAGGATTCTCCGGCAAGATATATGTACAAAAAGTCATATTTGAACTGCTGATGAAACTTCAGAAAGAGTCTATTATTATGCATAGAAAGATCAAAATTAAAGTGTCTTTGTCCAGAAATGTGTTCATAAGGTCAAATATGGTCTAATCTATGGTTGAAGTAACATCAAAAGAAGTCTATGAGTATGCATAGTAAGTTAACATATTTCTGGCCAAAGTCTGTTCAAAGGCTAAGTAGGTCAAATATGGACCACTGTCTGGCTGACGAAACATCAGAAGGTGTCTATGAGTATTTATAGAAAGTTCAAGATTAAGGACTCTCTGTCCAGAAATGTGCTCATAAGGTCAAATATGGTCTAATCTATGGTTGAAGTAACATCAAAAGAAGTCTGAGTATGCATAGTAAGTTAGCCTTTGATAAGACCTTGGCCAGAAATATGTTAAGTAGGTGGTCCACTGTTAAATGTTAAATATGTTAAGCATGAACCACTGTCTGGCTGATGAAACATCAGAAGGAGTCTTTGAGTATTTATAGAAAGGTCAAGTTCAAGTTCAAAGACTCTTTGGACAGAAATATGTTAAGTAGATCTAATATGGACCACTCTATGGCTGATGAAACATCAGAAGGAGTTAATGTATAGTATGTATAGAAAGATCAAGAACAAGGATTCTCCGGCAAGATATATGTACAAAAAGTCATATTTGAACTACTGATGAAACTTCAGAAAGAGTCTATTATTATGCATAGAAAGATCAAGATTAAAGACTCTTTGTCCAGAAATGTGTTCATAAGGTCAAATATGGTCTAATATATGGTTGAAGTAACATCAAAATAAGTCTATAAGTATGTTAATAGTAGGTTAGCCTTTGAGAAGACTTTGGCCAGAAATATGTTAAGTAGGTCAAAAAGGACCACTGTCTTGCTGATGAAACACCAGAAGGAGCCTATGAGTATTTTTAGAAAGTTCAAGTTCAAGTTCAAAGACTCTTTGGACAGAAATATGTTAAGGAAGTCAAATATGGACCACTGTCTGGCTGATGAAACATCAGAAGGAGTCTATGAGTATTTATAGAAAGTTCAAGTTCAAGATCAAAGACTCTTTGGCCAAAAATATGTTAAGTGGGTCTAATATTGACCACTGTCTGGCTGATGAAACATGAGAAGGAGTCTATGAGCATGTATAGAAAGTTCAAGATTAAGGACTCTTTGTCCAGAAATGTGTTCATAAGATCAAATATGGTGTAATATATTGTTGAAGTAACATCAAAAGAAGTCTATAAGTATAAATAGTAGGTTAGCCTTTGATAAGACTTTGGCCAGAAATATGTTAAGTAGGTCAAATATGGACCACTCTCCTGCTGATGAAACATCAGAAGGAGTCTATGAGTATTTATAGAAAGTTCAAGTTCAAAGACTCTTTTGCCTGAAATATGTTAAGTAGGTAAAATATGGACCATTGTCTGGCAGATGAAACATCAGAATGAGTCTATGATTATTTAAAGAAAGTTCAAGGACTCTCAGGCCAAAAATAGGTTCAAAATATCTCATTTGAACTACTGATGAATTATCGGAAAGAGTCTATGAGAATGTGTAGCAAGTTCAAAATCGAGGACTCTTTGGCCAGAAATGTGTTCAGTAGGTCAAAAATGGACCACTGTCTTGCTGAAGAAACATCCGAAGGAGAATATGAGAATGTATAGAAAGTTCAAGATTAAGGACTCTTTGTTCAGAAATATGTTAAGTACGTAAAATATGGACCACTGTCTGGCTGATGAAACAACAGAAGGAGTCTATGAGCATTTATAGAAAGTTCAAGATCAAGTTCAAGTTCAAAGACTCTTTGGCCAGAATTATGTAAAGTAGGTCAAATATGGACCACTCTCTGGCTGATGAAACATCAGAAGGAGTCTATGAGTATTTATAGAAAGTTATAATTCAAGTTCAAAGACTCTTTGGCCAGAAATATGTTTAGTGGGTCAAATATGGACCACTGTCTTGCTGATGAAACACCAAAAGGAGTCTATGAGTATGTATAGAAAGTTCAAGATTAAGGACTCTTTCTCCAGAAATGTGCTCACAAGGTCAAATATGGTCTAATCTATGGTTGAAGTAACATCAAAAGAACTCTATGAACTCTATGCATAGTAAGTTAGCCTTTGATAAGACCTTGGCCAGAAATATGTTAAGTAGGTCAATTATGGACCACTGTCTGGCTGATGTAACATCAGAAGGAGCCTATGAGTATTTTTAGAAAGTTCAAGTTCAAAGACTCTTTGGCCAAAAATATGTTAAGTGGGTCTAATATTGACCACTGTCTGGTTGATGAATCATCAAAAGGAGTCTATGAGTATGTATAGAAATATCAAGTTCAAGGATTCTCTGGCAAGATATATGTACAAAAAGTCACATTTGAACTACTGATGAAACATCAGAAGGAGTCTGAGTATGTATAGAAAGTTCAAAGTTAAGGACTCTTTGTCCAGAAATGTGTTCATAAGATCAAATATGGTCTAATATATTGTTGAAGTAACATCAAAAGAAGTCTATAAGTATAAATAGTAGGTTAGCCTTTGATAAGACTTTGGCAAGAAATATGTTAAGTAGGTCAAATATGGACCACTGTCTGGCTGATGAAACATCAAAAGGAGTCTATGAGTATTTTTAGAAAGTTCAAGTTCAAGTTCAAAGACTCTTTGGACAGAAATATTTTAAGGAAGTCAAATATGGACCACTCTCTTGCTGATGAAACATCAGGAGGAGTCTATGAGTATGTATAGAAATATCAAGTTCAAGGATTCTCTGGCAAGAAAAATTTACATAAAGTCATATTTGAACTACTGATGAAACATCAAAAGGAGTCTGAGTATGTATAAAAGTTCAAGATTAAGGACTCTTTCCAGAAATGTTTTCATAAGATCAAATATTGTCTAATATATGGTTGAAGTAACATCCAAAGAAGTCTATCAGTATAAATAGTAAGTTAGTCTGTGATAAGACCTTGGCCAGAAATATGTTAAGTAGGTCAAATATGGACCACTGTCTGGCTGATGTTACATCAGAAGGAGCCTATGAGTATTTTTAGAAAGTTCAAGTTCAAGTTCAAAGACTCTTTGGACAGAAATATGTCAAGGAAGTCAAATATGGACCACTGTCTGGCTGATGAAACATCAGAAGGAGTCTATGAGTATTTATAGAAAGTTCAAGTTCAAAGACTCTTTGGCCTGAAATATGTTAAATAGGTCAAATATGGACCACTCTCTTGCTGATGGAACATCAGGAGGAGTCTATGAGTATGTATAGAAATATCAAGTTCAAGGATTCTCTGGCAAGAAAAATTTACATAAAGTCATATTTGAACTACTGATGAAACATCAAAAGGAGTCTGAGTATGTATAAAAGTTCAAGATTAAGGACTCTGTCCAGAAATGTTTTCATAAGATCAAATATTGTCTAATATATGGTTGAAGTAACATCCAAAGAAGTCTATAAGTATAAATAGTAAGTTAGTCTGTGATAAGACTTTGGCCAGAAATATGTTAAGTAGGTCAAAAATGGACCAATCTCCTGCTGATAAAACTTCAGAAAGAGTCTATGATTATGAATAGAAAGTTCAAGATTAAGGACTCTTTGTCCAGAAATGTTTTCATAAGATCAAATATTGTCTAATATATGGTTGAAGTAACATCAAAAGAAGTCTAAAAGTATAAATAGTAAGTTAGTCTGTGATAAGACTTTGGCCAGATATATGTTAAGTAGGTCAAAAATGGACCACTGTCTTGCTGATGAAACACCAGAAGGAGTCTATGAGTATGTATAGAAAGTTCAAGATTAAGGACTCTTTCTCCAGAAATGTGCTCATAAGGTCAAATATGGTCTAATCTATGGTTGAAGTAACATCAAAAGAACTCTATGAACTCTATGCATAGTATGCATAGTTAGCCTTTGATAAGACCTTGGCCAGAAATATGTTAAGTAGGTCAAATATGGACCACTGTCTGGCTGATGTAACATCAGAAGGAGCCTATGAGTATTTTTAGAAAGTTCAAGTTCAAGTTCAAAGACTCTTTGGACAGAAATATGTTAAGGAAGTCAAATATGGACCACTGTGTGGCTGATGAAACATCAGAAGGAGTCTATGAGTATTTATAGAAAGTTCAAGTTCAAGATCAAAGACTCTTTGGCCAAAAATATGTTAAGTGGGTCTAATATTGACCACTGTCTGGCTGATGAAACATGAGAAGGAGTCTATGAGCATGTATAGAAAGTTCAAGATTAAGGACTCTTTGTCCAGAAATGTGTTCATAAGATCAAATATGGTCTAATATATTGTTGAAGTAACATCAAAAGAAGTCTATAAGTATAAATAGTAGGTTAGCCTTTGATAAGACTTTGGCCAGAAATATGTTAAGTAGGTCAAATATGGACCACTCTCCTGCTGATGAAACATCAGAAGGAGTCTATGAGTATTTATAGAAAGTTCAAGTTCAAAGACTCTTTTGCCTGAAATATGTTAAGTAGGTAAAATATGGACCATTGTCTGGCAGATGAAACATCAGAATGAGTCTATGATTATTTAAAGAAAGTTCAAGGACTCTCAGGCCAAAAATAGGTTCAAAATATCTCATTTGAACTACTGATGAAATATCGGAAAGAGTCTATGAGAATGTGTAGCAAGTTCAAAATCGAGGACTCTTTGGCCAGAAATGTGTTCAGTAGGTCAAATATGGACCACTGTCTTGCTGAAGAAACATCGGAAGGAGAATATGAGAATGTATAGAAAGTTCAAGATTAAGGACTCTTTGTTCAGAAATATGTTAAGTACGTAAAATATGGACCACTGTCTGGCTGATGAAACAACAGAAGGAGTCTATGAGCATTTATAGAAAGTTCAAGATCAAGTTCAAGTTCAAAGACTCTTTGGCCAGAATTATGTAAAGTAGGTCAAATATGGACCACTCTCTGGCTGATGAAACATCAGAAGGAGTCTATGAGTATTTATAGAAAGTTATAATTCAAGTTCAAAGACTCTTTGGCCAGAAATATGTTTAGTGGGTCAAATATGGACCACTGTCTTGCTGATGAAACACCAAAAGGAGTCTATGAGTATGTATAGAAAGTTCAAGATTAAGGACTCTTTCTCCAGAAATGTGCTCATAAGGTCAAATATGGTCTAATCTATGGTTGAAGTAACATCAAAAGAACTCTATGAGTATGCATAGTAAGTTAGCCTTTGATAAGACCTTGGCCAGAAATATGTTAAGTAGGTCAATTATGGACCACTGTCTGGCTGATGTAACATCAGAAGGAGCCTATGAGTATTTTTAGAAAGTTCAAGTTCAAAGACTCTTTGGCCAAAAATATGTTAAGTGGGTCTAATATTGACCACTGTCTGGTTGATGAATCATCAGAAGGAGTCTATGAGTATGTATAGAAATATCAAGTTCAAGGATTCTCTGGCAAGATATATGTACAAAAAGTCACATTTGAACTACTGATGAAACATCATAAGGAGTCTGAGTATGTATAGAAAGTTCAAAGTTAAGGACTCTTTGTCCAGAAATGCGTTCATAAGATCAAATATGGTCTAATATATTGTTGAAGTAACATCAAAAGAAGTCTATAAGTATAAATAGTAGGTTAGCCTTTGATAAGACTTTGGCAAGAAATATGTTAAATATGGACCACTGTCTGGCTGATGAAACATCAAAAGGAGTCTATGAGTATTTTTAGAAAGTTCAAGTTCAAGTTCAAAGACTCTTTGGACAGAAATATGTTAAGGAAGTCAAATATGGACCACTGTCTGACTGATGAAACATCAGAAGGAGTCTATGAGTATGTAAAGAAAAGTTCAAGATTAAGGACTCTTTCTCCAGAAATGTGCTCATAAGGTCAAATATGGTCTAATCTATGGTTGAAGTAACATCAAAAGAACTCTATGAACTCTATGCATAGTAAGTTAGCCTTTGATAAGACCTTGGCCAGAAATATGTTAAGTAGGTCAAATATGGACCACTGTCTGGCTGATGTAACATCAGAAGGAGCCTATGAGTATTTTTAGAAAGTTCAAGTTCAAGTTCAAAGACTCTTTGGAAAGAAATATGTTAAGGAAGTCAAATATGGACCACTGTCTGGCTGATGAAACATCAGAAGGAGTCTATGAGTATTTATAGAAAGTTCAAGTTCAAGATCAAAGACTCTTTGGCCAAAAATATGTTAAGTGGGTCTAATATTGACCACTGTCTGGCTGATGAAACATGAGAAGGAGTCTATGAGCATGTATAGAAAGTTCAAGATTAAGGACTCTTTGTCCAGAAATGTGTTCATAAGATCAAATATGGTGTAATATATTGTTGAAGTAACATCAAAAGAAGTCTATAAGTATAAATAGTAGGTTAGCCTTTGATAAGACTTTGGCCAGAAATATGTTAAGTAGGTCAAATATGGACCACTCTCCTGCTGATGAAACATCAGAAGGAGTCTATGAGTATTTATAGAAAGTTCAAGTTCAAAGACTCTTTTGCCTGAAATATGTTAAGTAGGTAAAATATGGACCATTGTCTGGCAGATGAAACATCAGAATGAGTCTATGATTATTTAAAGAAAGTTCAAGGACTCTCAGGCCAAAAATAGGTTCAAAATATCTCATTTGAACTACTGATGAAATATCGGAAAGAGTCTATGAGAATGTGTAGCAAGTTCAAAATCGAGGACTCTTTGGCCAGAAATGTGTTCAGTAGGTCAAATATGGACCACTGTCTTGCTGAAGAAACATCGGAAGGAGAATATGAGAATGTATAGAAAGTTCAAGATTAAGGACTCTTTGTTCAGAAATATGTTAAGTACGTAAAATATGGACCACTGTCTGGCTGATGAAACAACAGAAGGAGTCTATGAGCATTTATAGAAAGTTCAAGATCAAGTTCAAGTTCAAAGACTCTTTGGCCAGAATTATGTAAAGTAGGTCAAATATGGACCACTCTCTGGCTGATGAAACATCAGAAGGAGTCTATGAGTATTTATAGAAAGTTATAATTCAAGTTCAAAGACTCTTTGGCCAGAAATATGTTTAGTGGGTCAAATATGGACCACTGTCTTGCTGATGAAACACCAAAAGGAGTCTATGAGTATGTATAGAAAGTTCAAGATTAAGGACTCTTTCTCCAGAAATGTGCTCATAAGGTCAAATATGGTCTAATCTATGGTTGAAGTAACATCAAAAGAACTCTATGAGTATGCATAGTAAGTTAGCCTTTGATAAGACCTTGGCCAGAAATATGTTAAGTAGGTCAATTATGGACCACTGTCTGGCTGATGTAACATCAGAAGGAGCCTATGAGTATTTTTAGAAAGTTCAAGTTCAAAGACTCTTTGGCCAAAAATATGTTAAGTGGGTCTAATATTGACCACTGTCTGGTTGATGAATCATCAGAAGGAGTCTATGAGTGTGTATAGAAATATCAAGTTCAATGATTCTCTGGCAAGATATATGTACAAAAAGTCACATTTGAACTACTGATGAAACATCAGAAGGAGTCTGAGTATGTATAGAAAGTTCAAAGTTAAGGACTCTTTGTCCAGAAATGTGTTCATAAGATCAAATATGGTCTAATATATTGTTGAAGTAACATCAAAAGAAGTCTATAAGTATAAATAGTAGGTTAGCCTTTGATAAGACTTTGGCAAGAAATATGTTAAGTAGGTCAAATATGGACCACTGTCTGGCTGATGAAACATCAAAAGGAGTCTATGAGTATTTTTAGAAAGTTCAAGTTCAAGTTCAAAGACTCTTTGGACAGAAATATGTTAAGGAAGTCAAATATGGACCACTGTCTGACTGATGAAACATCAGAAGGAGTCTATGAGTATTTTTAGAAAGTTCAAGTTCAAAGACTCTTTGGCCAAAAATATGTTAAGTGGGTCTAATATTGACCACTGTCTCGCTGATGAAACATCAGAAGGAGTCTATGAGTATGCATAGAAAGTTCAAGTTCAAGTTCAAGTTCAAAGACTCTTTGGCCAGAAATATAAGTAGGTCAAATCTGGACCACTGTCTGGCTGATGTAACATCAGAAGGAGCCTATGAGTATTTTTAGAAAGTTCAAGTTCAAAGACTCTTTGGCCAAAAATATGTTAAGTGGGTCTAATATTGACCACTGTCTGGCTGATGAAACACCAGAAGGAGTCTATGAGTATGTATAGAAATATCAAGTTCAAGGATTCTCTGGCAAGATATATGTACAAAAAGTCACATTTGAACTACTGATGAAACATCAGAAGGAGTCTGAGTATGTATAGAGAGTTCAAGATTAAGGACTCTTTGTCCAGAAATGTGTTCATAAGATCAAATATGGTCTAATATATTGTTGAAGTAAGATCAAAAGAAGTCTATAAGTATAAATAGTAGGTTAGCCTTTGATAAGACTTTGGCAAGAAATATGTTAAGTAGGTCAAATATGGACCACTGTCTGGCTGATGAAACATCAAAAGGAGTCTATGAGTATTTTTAGAAAGTTTAAGTTCAAGTTCAAAGACTCTTTGGACAGAAATATGTTAAGGAAGTCAAATATGGACCACTGTCTGACTGATGAAACATCAGAAGGAGTCTATGAGTATTTTTAGAAAGTTCAAGTTCAAAGACTCTTTGGCCAAAAATATGTTAAGTGGGTCTAATACTGACCACTGTCCGGCTGATGAAACATCAGGACGAGTCTATGAGTATGTATAGAAAGATCAAGTTCAAGGATTCTTTGGCCAGAAATATTTTCAAAATGTCATATTTGAACTACTCGATGGCTGCATTCGTTCTTGTATAGATTTCGATGAAACAGTGAAATTGTCATGTGTTATCTTTTCAATGCACAGTAGAATTAATTGCCATGAAAGATACCTTATTATTTGTCAATTCTTTAATTCACGTGTCAATTCAGCTAGGTTGAGTATGCAGTGCAATGCAAGAGCACATATGGTGTGGTATCTATTCAATGAACATCGGAACAAGTTGTATGCATGTACTGCCATTTATGTTGTGCTATATCAAATTATTTAGATATTGTATGCGATGCAGTACAACATTAGTATATTGCGTTTTTATCTCTCCATTTCACGACGGAGTATGTTAGTTATTGTATACAATACATACGTTATTCATGAATGCACAACGGATTAAGTTAGTTCTTGTATACAGTGTATAATGCACAATGAATGAGTGTTGTTCTAGTATGCTTTGCAATGCTTTGCACATGTGGTTTATCTCCCTTTTGGATATCATATCACAACTGTGTGCTTTTGAATTCCAATGCACACAACATCTAACTCATGCTAACTTGCAAGATCTAACACTCTGAAGAATGCACAACAGAAGAATGAAGATTGCACAACGGAGGTTTTTATATACCGTGCAATAAAGCGACTGCTTTGCTTTTACCGTATGTTATGTTTTCAATGGACACAAGAATGATTTAGTTGTTCTATGCAGTGTAATGCAAAAGCACGCATATTGTGTTATCCGAAGGCGAATTTTATGTATTTTATGCACAATGGAAGTTGCAGTGCAATGCAGCAAAGCATAAGTTGTATCTCTTCAGTGCACAATGAAATAAGTTAGCTTTTGCATGCAAATAAATGCACAACAGATTCATTTATATCGTGCATGCACTGCAATGAAACATCACTTATGTCATGCTAATTCTTCAATGCACAGGGGAATGAGGTCTGTATAAGTTGCGATGCAACTCATATGCAATGCAGTATCTCTTAATTTCAAAATAAAACAAATTAGTTATTTTATGCAATACTATGAAAGATAGTATTGAATGTTTTTCACTTCACAACGAATTCAGTTAGATTGGGTATGTTCAAAGAAACAGTGCATATGTTATATCTTCTATGCAAAACAGAATGAGTTTAGTTCTTTATGCATTGCTATACAAAAGCACGCATATTGTGCTATCCGAAGTGGTAACTCAACATGCGTGAATAATGCACAACGGAATAAGTTAGTTATGTATACAGTTTAGTGAAACAGGTCATATGTTATATCTTTAATGCACAACTGAAAACGTTAGCTTTTGCATGCAAATAAATGCACAACGGATTAATTTATATCGTACATGCAATGCAATATCACATATGTCATGTGCTACTTCTTCAATGCACAAGGGAATTAATTACTTCTGTATGCGTTGCATGCAACAGCTCATGTGGTATGCGATATCTCTTCATTGCACAGCGAAATAAGTTAGACTAAGTATAACTCTATAACGTCATATGTGCAAGAGCACATATTGTGTTATCTCTTCAATGAACAGCAAAATCAGTTAGTTGTTTCATGCATTGGAATGCAAAAGCATGCATGTTGTTAAGTTTTCAGATGTCAACACGCGTGCTTTTGCATTCCAATGCATACATCACCTTACTCATTTTGCTGTTTATTGGAGAGATTACATATTTGTCGTTGCATTGCATTGCAAGATCTAAATTACTCTGAAGAAGCACAACAGAAGATTGACTAATTCAGTTATTGTATATGAACGGAATAAGTTAGTTTATTGTATACAGTTCAATGAAACAGACCATGTCAGTCAGTAAATTCAGGTCCTATATGCAGCGCTATGCAACAAGCACATATGTTGTATCTCTCCAATGCACAATGAAAACGTCAGCTTTTGAATGCAAATAAATGCACAACGGATTAATTTATATCGTACATGCAATGCAATATCACATATGTCATGTGCTACTTCTTCAATGCACAAGGGAATTAATGACTTCTGTATGCGTTGCAATGCAACAGCTCATGTGGTATGCGATATCTCTTCATTGCACAGCGACATAAGTTAGACTAAGTATAACTCTATAACTTCATATGTGCAAGAGCACATATTGTGTGTTATCTCTTCAATGAACAGCAAAATTAGTTAATTGTTTTATGCATTGGAATGCAAAAGCATGCATGTTGTTAAGCCTTCGATTGTCAACACGCGTGCTTTTGCATTCCAATGCATACATCACCTTACTCATTTTGCTGTTTATTGGAGAGATTACATATTTGTCGTTGCATTGCATTGCAAGATCTAAATTACTCTGAAGAAGTACAACAGAAGATTGAATAATTCAGTTATTGTATATGAACGGAATAAGTTAGTTTATTGTATACAGTTCAATGAAACAGACCATGTCAGTCAGTAAATTCAGATCCTATATGCAGCGCTATGCAACAAGCACATATGTTGTATCTCTCCAATGCAAAATGAAAACGTTAGCTTTTGCATGCAAATAAATGCACAACGGATTAATTTATCTCGTGCATGGATTGCAATGTTCAAGTTCAATTGCAACATCAAGTATGTCAGTGCTACTTCTTCAATGCACAGGGGAATGAATTAATTCTGTGTAAGTTGCGATGCAACTGCTTATATGTAATGTAATATCTCTTCCTTTCAAAACAAAACAAATTAGTTATTTTATGCAATACCATGAAATATAGCATATTTCATGTATTTCACTTCACAACGAATTCAGTTAGATTGAGTATGTTCAATGAAACAGTCCAGATGTTATATCTTCAATGCACAACGGAATGAGTTTAGTTCTTTATGCATTGTTGTGCAAAATGCATAGCTCTGCAATGCAATACGTTGCAAAGCAACAGCTCATATGTTATGCGATATCTCTTAATTGCCCAGTGAAATAAGTTAGACTGAGTATGCAATGCACTAGAAGAGCAACAGTAAAATGCATCGGAATAAGTTCGTTCTTGTATGCATTGCAATGCAACAGCACAGATGATTTATCTCCAAGTAATTTAGATCTTGCAATGCATTGCAACAACACACATGTAATTTCTTCAATGAATAGCAAAATTAGTTAGTTGTTTATGCATTGGAATGCAAAAGCATGCATGTTGTGTTACCCTCCTTCGGATGTCACAACCCGCGTGCTTTTTGCATTTCAATGCATACAACATCTAACTCATTTTGCTGTTCATTGAAGAGAATACATGCATTGCATTACAAGATCTAACTTTGAAGAATACACAACCGAAGATTGAATAATTCACAATAGAATAAGTAAGTTACTGTATACAGTTCAATGAAACCGACCATGTCACTACTGTGATTCTTCAAAGTCAGTAAATTCAGGTAATGTATGCCGCGATACATATGTTGTATCTCTTCAATGCACAATAAAATAAGTTAGCTTGTGCAAGCAAATAAATGCACAACGTATTAATTTATATCGTGCATGCAATGCAATATCACATATGTCCTGTACTACTTCTTCAATGCACAAGGGAATTAATTACTTCTGTATGCGTTGTTATACAACAGCGATATCTCTTCATTGCACAGCGAAATAAGTTAGACTAAGTATACTCTATAACTTAATATGTGCAAGAGCACATTATTATTTGTGTGTTATTTCTTCAATGCACAGCAAAATTAGTTAGTTGCATGCATGTTGTTAAGCCTTCGGATGTCAACACACGTGCTTTTGCATTCCAATGCATACATCATCTTAATAATTTTGCTGTCCATTGAAGAGAATACATGTGTGCTGTTGCATTGCATTATAATATCCAACTTTGAAGATGGCCAACCAAAGATTGAATAATTCACAACAGAATAGTTAGTTATTGTACACAGTTCAATGAAACAGACCATGTCACTACTGTGATTCTTCAACGCACAAAGTCAGTAAATTCAGGTCATGTATGCAGCGCTATTCAACAAGCACATATGTTGTATCTCTTCAATGCACAATGAAATAAGTTAGATTTTGCATGCAAATAAATGCATAACGGATTCATTTATCTCGTGCAATGAAACATTACATACCGGTATGTCATGTGCTACTTCTTCAATGCACATGGGAATAAATTAGTTCTGTATGCGTTGCGATGCAACCACTCATATGTAATGCAATATCTCTTCATAGTGAATGCTATGAAAGATAGCATATTTAATGTATTATACTTTACTGCACAATGAATTCAGTACGTTTTTAGATTAAGTTTTAGTTTTAAGTTTTAAGATTATGTTCAATGAATCCATGCTTATGTTATCTTAATGCACAACCGAAAAGTATAGTTCTTGTGTACATTGCTGTGCAAGCAGCACAGATGGTTTATCTCCAATACACATAGTAAAATAGATATTACAATGCAATGCAACAAACACACGTAATCTCTTCAATGAACAGCAAAATTAGTTAGTTGTTTTATGCATTTATCCTTGAATATATTTCTGGCAAAAAGAGTCCTCTACCTTTAACTTTCTAAACATAAAGACATGTTCTGATGTTAATTCAGTAGTTCAAATTTGATCTTTTGAACATAAATCTGGCCAGAGAGTTCTTGAACTTGATCTTTCTATACATGCTCACAGAGTGCTTCTGACGTTTCATCAGCCATACAGTGGTCCATATTTGACCTACTTAACATATTTCTGGCCAAAGAGTCTTTGAACTTGAACTTTGTATTAATACTCATAGACTCCTTCTGATGTTTCATCAGCAGGAGAGTGGTCCATATTTGACCTACTTAACATATTTTAGGCCAAAGAGTCTTTGAACTTGAACTTGACCTTTCTAAAAATGACCTTTCTGGTCCATATTTGACCTACTTAACATATTTCTGGCCAAGGTCTTATCACAGACTAACTTACTATTTATACTTATAGACTTCTTTTGATGTTACTTCAACCATATATTAGACAATATTTGATCTTATGAAAACATTTCTGGACAGAGTCCTTAATTTTGAACTTTTATACATACTCAGACTCCTTTTGATGTTTCATCAGTAGTTCAAATATGACTTTATGTACATTTTTCTTGCCAAAGAATCCTTGAACTTGATCTTTTTATACATACTCATAGACTCCTCCTGATGTTCCATCAGCAAGAGAGTGGTCCATATTTGACCTATTTAACATATTTCAGGCCAAAGAGTCTTTGAACTTGAACTTTCTATAAATACTAATAGACTCCTTCTGATATTTCATCAGCCAGACAGTGGTCCATATTTGACATATTTAACATATTTCTTGCCAAAGTCTTATCAAAGGCTAACCTACTATTTATACTTATAGACTTCTTTTGATGTTACTTCAACAATATATTAGACCATATTTGATCTTATGAAAATATTTCTGGACAAAGAGTCCTTAATCTTGAACTTTCTATACATGCTCATAGACTCCTTCTCATGTTTCATCAGCCAGACCGTGGTCCATATTTGACCTACTTTACATAATTCTGGCCAAAGAGTCTTTGAACTTGAACTTAAACTTTCTAAAAATACTCATAGGCTCCTTCTGATGTTACATCAGCCAGACAGTGGTCCATATTTGACCTACTTAACATATTTCTGGCCAAGGTCTTATCAAAGGCTAACTTACTATGCATACTCATAGAGTTCTTTTAATGTTACTTCAACCATAGATTAGACCATATTTGACCTTATGAGCACATTTCTGGAGAAAGAGTCCTTAATCTTGAACTTTCTATACATACTCATAGACTCCTTCTGGTGTTTCATCAGCAAGACAGTGGTCCTTTTTGACCTACTTAACATATTTCTGGCCAAAGTCTTCTCAAAGGCTAACCTACTATTAACATACTTATAGACTTATTTTGATGTTACTTCAACCATATATTAGACAATATTTGATCTTATGAAAACATTTCTGGACAGAGTCCTTAATCCTGAACTTTTATACACACTCAGACTCCTTTTGATGTTTCATCAGTAGTTCAAATGTGACTTTATGTAAATTTTTCTTGCCAGAGAATCCTTGAACTTGATCTTTCTATACATACTCATAGACTCCTCCTGATGTTCCATCAGCAAGAGAGTGGTCCATATTTGACCTAACATATTTCAGGCCAAAGAGTCTTTGAACTTGAACTTTCTATAAATACTCATAGACTCCTTCTGATATTTCATCAGCCAGACAGTGGTCCATATTTGACATACTTAACATATTTCTTGCCAAAGTCTTATCAAAGGCTAATTTTCTATGCTTACTCATAGACTTCTTTTGATGTTACTTCAACCATTGATTAGACCATATTTGACCTTATGAACACATTTCTGGACAAAGAGTCCTTAATCTTGAACTTTCTATCTATACTTATAGACTCCTTCTGATGTTTCATCATCAAGACAGTGGTCCATATTTGACCTTCTTAACATATTTCTTGCCAAAGTCTTATCAAAGGCTAACCTACTAATTATACTTATAGACTTCTTTTGATCTTACTTCAACAATATATTAGACCATATTTGATCTTATGAACACATTTCTGGACAAAGAGTCCTTAATCTTGAACTTTCTATACATGCTCATAGACTCCTTCTCATGTTTCATCAGCCAGACAGTGGTCAATATTAGACCCACTTAACCATATTTTTGGCCAAAGAGTCTTTGATCTTGAACTTGAACTTTTTATAAATACTCATAGACTCTTTCTGATGTTTCATCAGCCAGACAGTGGTCCATATTTGACTTCCTTAACATATTTCTGTCCAAAGAGTCTTTGAACTTGAACTTAAACTTTCTAAAAATACTCTTAGGCTCCTTCTGATGTTACATCAGCCAGACAGTGGTCCATATTTGACCTACTTAACATATTTCTGGCCAAGGTCTTATCAAAGGCTAACTTACTATGCATACTCATAGAGTTCTTTTGATGTTTCATCAGCAAGAGAGTGGTCCAATATTTGACCTATTTAACATATTTCAGGCCAAAGACTCTTTGAACTTGAACTTTCTATAAATACTCATAGACTCCTTCTGGTGTTTCATCAGCAAGACAGTGGTCCATTTTTGACCTACTTAACATATTTCTGGCCAAAGTCTTATCACAGACTAACTTACTATTTATACTTATAGACTTCTTTTGATGTTACTTCAACCATATATTACACAATATTTGATCTTATGAAAACATTTCTGGACAAAGAGTCCTTAATCTTGAACTTTCTATACATAATCATAGACTCTTTCTGAAGTTTTATCAGCAGGAGAGTGGTCCATTTTTGATTTCCTTAACATATTTCCGTCCAAAGAGTCTTTGAACTTGAACTTGAGCTTTCTATAAATACTCATAGACTCCTTCTGATGTTTCATCAGCCAGACAGTGGTTCATGTTTAACATATTTAACATTTAACAGTGGACCACCTACTTAACATATTTCTGGCCAATGTCTTATCAAAGGCTAACTTACTATGCATACTCAGACTTCTTTTGATGTTACTTCAACCATAGTTTAGACCATATTTGACCTTATAAACACATTTCTGGACAAAGAGTCTTTGAACTTGAACTTGAACTTTCTATAAATACTCATAGACTCCTGACGAATTTGACAATTTGACCTATTTAGCCTTTGAACAGACTTTGGCCAGAAATATGTTGACTTACTATGCATGCTCATAGACTTCTCTTGATGTTACTTCAACCATAGATTGGACCATATTTGACCTTATGAACACATTTCTGGACAAAGAGTCTTTAATCTTGATCTTTCTATGCATAATAATAGACTCTTTCTGAAGTTTCATCAGCCAGACAGTGGTCCATATTTGACCTACTTAGCCTTTGAACAGACTTTGGCCAGAAATATGTTAACTTACTTTGCATACTCATAGACTTCTCTTGATGTTACTTCAACCATAGATTAGACCATATTTGACCTTATGAACACATTTCTGGACAAAGAGTCTTTAATCTTGATCTTTCTATGCATAATAATAGACTCTTTCTGAAGTTTCATCAGTAGTTCAAATATGACTTTTTGTACATATATCTTGCCGGAGAATCCTTGTTCTTGATCTTTCTATACATACTATACATTAACTCCTTCTGATGTTTCATCAGCCATAGAGTGGTCCATATTAGATCTACTTAACATATTTCTGTCCAAAGAGTCTTTGAACTTGAACTTGACCTTTCTATAAATACTCATAGACTCCTTCTGATGTTTCATCAGCCAGACAGTGGTTCATGCTTAACATATTTAACATTTAACAGTGGACCACCTACTTAACATATTTCTGGCCAAGGTCTTATCAAAGGCTAACTTACTATGCATACTCATAGAGTTCTTTTGATGTTACTTCAACCATAGATTAGACCATATTTGACCTTATGAGCACATTTCTGGAGAAAGAGTCCTTAATCTTGAACTTTCTATACATACTCATAGACTCCTTTTGATGTTTTATCAGCCAGACAGTAGTCTAAACTTGACCTACTGGACATATTTCTGGCAAAAGAGTTCATCAAAGGCTAACTTACTATTCATTCTCATAGACTTCTTTTGATGTTACATCATCCATATTTTAGTCCATATTTGACCTATTAAACATTTTTCTGGCCATAGAGTCTTTGGACTTGAACTTGAACTTTCTATACATACTCATAGACTCATTCTGATATTTCATTAGTCAGACAGTAGTCCATATTTTAACTAACGAATATATTTCTGGCAAAATAGGCCAGATCATCAAAATCATCAAAGGCTACCTTTCTATGCGTTCTCATAGACTCCTTTTGATGTTACATCAAGCATATATTAGTCCACATTTGAACTATTGAACATTTTTCTGGCCAAAGAGTCTTTGGACTTGAACTTGAACTTTCTATACATGAACTTGAACTTTCTATACTCATAGACTCATTCTGATATTTCATCAGCCAGACAGTGGTCCATATTTGACATACTTAACATATTTCTTGCCAGAGTCTTATCAAAGGCTAACTTTCTATGCATACTCACAGACTTCTTTTGATGTTACTTCAACCATTGATTAGACCATATTTGATCTTATGAACACATTTCTGGACAAAGAGTCCTTAATCTTGAACTTTCTATTAATACTCATAGACTCCTTCTGATGTTTTATCAGCAGGAGAGTGGTTCATTTTTGACTTACTTAACAAATGAGCAGATTTCTCAGATTGTTAAATATGTTAAGTACATATTTTATTTATACTTATAGACTCCTTCTGATGTTTCATCAGCAAGACAGTGGTCCTTTTTGACCTACTTAACATATTTAACAATCTGAGAAATCTGCTCATTTGTTAAGTAAGTCAAAAATGAACCACTCTCCTGCTGATAAAACATCAGAAGGAGTCTATGAGTATTAATAGAAAGTTCAAGATTAAGGATTCTTTGACCAGAAATGTGTTCATAAAGTCAAATATGGTCTAATCTATGGTTGAAGTAACATCAAAAGAAGTCTATGAGTATGCATAGTAAGTTAGCCTTTGATAAGACCTTGGCCAGAAATATGTTAAGTAGGTCAAATATGGACCACTCTCTGGCTCATGAAACATCAGAAGGAGTCAATGAGTATTTATAGAAAGTTCAAGTTCAAAGACTCTCCTGCCTGAAATATGTTAAGTGGGTCTAATATGGACCACTCTATGGCTGTATAGTATGTATAGAAAGATCAAGAACAAGGATTCTCCGGCAAGATATATGTACAAAAAGTCATATTTGAACTACTGATGAAACTTCAGAAAGAGTCTATTATTATGCATAGAAAGATCAAAATTAAAGTGTCTTTGTCCAGAAATGTGTTCATAAGGTCAAATATGGTCTAATCTATGGTTGAAGTAACATCAAAAGAAGTCTATGAGTATGCATAGTAAGTTAACATATTTCTGGCCAAAGTCTGTTCAAAGGCTAAGTAGGTCAAATATGGACCACTGTCTGGCTGACGAAACATCAGAAGGTGTCTATGAGTATTTATAGAAAGTTCAAGATTAAGGACTCTCTGTCCAGAAATGTGCTCATAAGGTCAAATATGGTCTAATCTATGGTTGAAGTAACATCAAAAGAAGTCTGAGTATGCATAGTAAGTTAGCCTTTGATAAGACCTTGGCCAGAAATATGTTAAGTAGGTGGTCCACTGTTAAATGTTAAATATGTTAAGCATGAACCACTGTCTGGCTGATGAAACATCAGAAGGAGTCTTTGAGTATTTATAGAAAGGTCAAGTTCAAGTTCAAAGACTCTTTGGACAGAAATATGTTAAGTAGATCTAATATGGACCACTCTATGGCTGATGAAACATCAGAAGGAGTTAATGTATAGTATGTATAGAAAGATCAAGAACAAGGATTCTCCGGCAAGATATATGTACAAAAAGTCATATTTGAACTACTGATGAAACTTCAGAAAGAGTCTATTATTATGCATAGAAAGATCAAGATTAAAGACTCTTTGTCCAGAAATGTGTTCATAAGGTCAAATATGGTCTAATATATGGTTGAAGTAACATCAAAATAAGTCTATAAGTATGTTAATAGTAGGTTAGCCTTTGAGAAGACTTTGGCCAGAAATATGTTAAGTAGGTCAAAAAGGACCACTGTCTTGCTGATGAAACACCAGAAGGAGCCTATGAGTATTTTTAGAAAGTTCAAGTTCAAGTTCAAAGACTCTTTGGACAGAAATATGTTAAGGAAGTCAAATATGGACCACTGTCTGGCTGATGAAACATCAGAAGGAGTCTATGAGTATTTATAGAAAGTTCAAGTTCAAGATCAAAGACTCTTTGGCCAAAAATATGTTAAGTGGGTCTAATATTGACCACTGTCTGGCTGATGAAACATGAGAAGGAGTCTATGAGCATGTATAGAAAGTTCAAGATTAAGGACTCTTTGTCCAGAAATGTGTTCATAAAATCAAATATGGTCTAATATATTGTTGAAGTAACATCAAAAGAAGTCTATAAGTATAAATAGTAGGTTAGCCTTTGATAAGACTTTGGCCAGAAATATGTTAAGTAGGTCAAATATGGACCACTCTCCTGCTGATGAAACATCAGAAGGAGTCTATGAGTATTTATAGAAAGTTCAAGTTCAAAGACTCTTTTGCCTGAAATATGTTAAGTAGGTAAAATATGGACCATTGTCTGGCAGATGAAACATCAGAATGAGTCTATGATTATTTAAAGAAAGTTCAAGGACTCTCAGGCCAAAAATAGGTTCAAAATATCTCATTTGAACTACTGATGAATTATCGGAAAGAGTCTATGAGAATGTGTAGCAAGTTCAAAATCGAGGACTCTTTGGCCAGAAATGTGTTCAGTAGGTCAAAAATGGACCACTGTCTTGCTGAAGAAACATCGGAAGGAGAATATGAGAATGTATAGAAAGTTCAAGATTAAGGACTCTTTGTTCAGAAATATGTTAAGTACGTAAAATATGGACCACTGTCTGGCTGATGAAACAACAGAAGGAGTCTATGAGCATTTATAGAAAGTTCAAGATCAAGTTCAAGTTCAAAGACTCTTTGGCCAGAATTATGTAAAGTAGGTCAAATATGGACCACTCTCTGGCTGATGAAACATCAGAAGGAGTCTATGAGTATTTATAGAAAGTTATAATTCAAGTTCAAAGACTCTTTGGCCAGAAATATGTTTAGTGGGTCAAATATGGACCACTGTCTTGCTGATGAAACACCAAAAGGAGTCTATGAGTATGTATAGAAAGTTCAAGATTAAGGACTCTTTCTCCAGAAATGTGCTCACAAGGTCAAATATGGTCTAATCTATGGTTGAAGTAACATCAAAAGAACTCTATGAACTCTATGCATAGTAAGTTAGCCTTTGATAAGACCTTGGCCAGAAATATGTTAAGTAGGTCAATTATGGACCACTGTCTGGCTGATGTAACATCAGAAGGAGCCTATGAGTATTTTTAGAAAGTTCAAGTTCAAAGACTCTTTGGCCAAAAATATGTTAAGTGGGTCTAATATTGACCACTGTCTGGTTGATGAATCATCAAAAGGAGTCTATGAGTATGTATAGAAATATCAAGTTCAAGGATTCTCTGGCAAGATATATGTACAAAAAGTCACATTTGAACTACTGATGAAACATCAGAAGGAGTCTGAGTATGTATAGAAAGTTCAAAGTTAAGGACTCTTTGTCCAGAAATGTGTTCATAAGATCAAATATGGTCTAATATATTGTTGAAGTAACATCAAAAGAAGTCTATAAGTATAAATAGTAGGTTAGCCTTTGATAAGACTTTGGCAAGAAATATGTTAAGTAGGTCAAATATGGACCACTGTCTGGCTGATGAAACATCAAAAGGAGTCTATGAGTATTTTTAGAAAGTTCAAGTTCAAGTTCAAAGACTCTTTGGACAGAAATATTTTAAGGAAGTCAAATATGGACCACTCTCTTGCTGATGGAACATCAGGAGGAGTCTATGAGTATGTATAGAAATATCAAGTTCAAGGATTCTCTGGCAAGAAAAATTTACATAAAGTCATATTTGAACTACTGATGAAACATCAAAAGGAGTCTGAGTATGTATAAAAGTTCAAGATTAAGGACTCTTTCCAGAAATGTTTTCATAAGATCAAATATTGTCTAATATATGGTTGAAGTAACATCCAAAGAAGTCTATCAGTATAAATAGTAAGTTAGTCTGTGATAAGACCTTGGCCAGAAATATGTTAAGTAGGTCAAATATGGACCACTGTCTGGCTGATGTAACATCAGAAGGAGCCTATGAGTATTTTTAGAAAGTTCAAGTTCAAGTTCAAAGACTCTTTGGACAGAAATATGTCAAGGAAGTCAAATATGGACCACTGTCTGGCTGATGAAACATCAGAAGGAGTCTATGAGTATTTATAGAAAGTTCAAGTTCAAAGACTCTTTGGCCTGAAATATGTTAAATAGGTCAAATATGGACCACTCTCTTGCTGATGGAACATCAGGAGGAGTCTATGAGTATGTATAGAAATATCAAGTTCAAGGATTCTCTGGCAAGAAAAATTTACATAAAGTCATATTTGAACTACTGATGAAACATCAAAAGGAGTCTGAGTATGTATAAAAGTTCAAGATTAAGGACTCTGTCCAGAAATGTTTTCATAAGATCAAATATTGTCTAATATATGGTTGAAGTAACATCCAAAGAAGTCTATAAGTATAAATAGTAAGTTAGTCTGTGATAAGACTTTGGCCAGAAATATGTTAAGTAGGTCAAAAATGGACCAATCTCCTGCTGATAAAACTTCAGAAAGAGTCTATGATTATGAATAGAAAGTTCAAGATTAAGGACTCTTTGTCCAGAAATGTTTTCATAAGATCAAATATTGTCTAATATATGGTTGAAGTAACATCAAAAGAAGTCTAAAAGTATAAATAGTAAGTTAGTCTGTGATAAGACTTTGGCCAGATATATGTTAAGTAGGTCAAAAATGGACCACTGTCTTGCTGATGAAACACCAGAAGGAGTCTATGAGTATGTATAGAAAGTTCAAGATTAAGGACTCTTTCTCCAGAAATGTGCTCATAAGGTCAAATATGGTCTAATCTATGGTTGAAGTAACATCAAAAGAACTCTATGAACTCTATGCATAGTATGCATAGTTAGCCTTTGATAAGACCTTGGCCAGAAATATGTTAAGTAGGTCAAATATGGACCACTGTCTGGCTGATGTAACATCAGAAGGAGCCTATGAGTATTTTTAGAAAGTTCAAGTTCAAGTTCAAAGACTCTTTGGACAGAAATATGTTAAGGAAGTCAAATATGGACCACTGTGTGGCTGATGAAACATCAGAAGGAGTCTATGAGTATTTATAGAAAGTTCAAGTTCAAGATCAAAGACTCTTTGGCCAAAAATATGTTAAGTGGGTCTAATATTGACCACTGTCTGGCTGATGAAACATGAGAAGGAGTCTATGAGCATGTATAGAAAGTTCAAGATTAAGGACTCTTTGTCCAGAAATGTGTTCATAAGATCAAATATGGTCTAATATATTGTTGAAGTAACATCAAAAGAAGTCTATAAGTATAAATAGTAGGTTAGCCTTTGATAAGACTTTGGCCAGAAATATGTTAAGTAGGTCAAATATGGACCACTCTCCTGCTGATGAAACATCAGAAGGAGTCTATGAGTATTTATAGAAAGTTCAAGTTCAAAGACTCTTTTGCCTGAAATATGTTAAGTAGGTAAAATATGGACCATTGTCTGGCAGATGAAACATCAGAATGAGTCTATGATTATTTAAAGAAAGTTCAAGGACTCTCAGGCCAAAAATAGGTTCAAAATATCTCATTTGAACTACTGATGAAATATCGGAAAGAGTCTATGAGAATGTGTAGCAAGTTCAAAATCGAGGACTCTTTGGCCAGAAATGTGTTCAGTAGGTCAAATATGGACCACTGTCTTGCTGAAGAAACATCGGAAGGAGAATATGAGAATGTATAGAAAGTTCAAGATTAAGGACTCTTTGTTCAGAAATATGTTAAGTACGTAAAATATGGACCACTGTCTGGCTGATGAAACAACAGAAGGAGTCTATGAGCATTTATAGAAAGTTCAAGATCAAGTTCAAGTTCAAAGACTCTTTGGCCAGAATTATGTAAAGTAGGTCAAATATGGACCACTCTCTGGCTGATGAAACATCAGAAGGAGTCTATGAGTATTTATAGAAAGTTATAATTCAAGTTCAAAGACTCTTTGGCCAGAAATATGTTTAGTGGGTCAAATATGGACCACTGTCTTGCTGATGAAACACCAAAAGGAGTCTATGAGTATGTATAGAAAGTTCAAGATTAAGGACTCTTTCTCCAGAAATGTGCTCATAAGGTCAAATATGGTCTAATCTATGGTTGAAGTAACATCAAAAGAACTCTATGAGTATGCATAGTAAGTTAGCCTTTGATAAGACCTTGGCCAGAAATATGTTAAGTAGGTCAATTATGGACCACTGTCTGGCTGATGTAACATCAGAAGGAGCCTATGAGTATTTTTAGAAAGTTCAAGTTCAAAGACTCTTTGGCCAAAAATATGTTAAGTGGGTCTAATATTGACCACTGTCTGGTTGATGAATCATCAGAAGGAGTCTATGAGTATGTATAGAAATATCAAGTTCAAGGATTCTCTGGCAAGATATATGTACAAAAAGTCACATTTGAACTACTGATGAAACATCATAAGGAGTCTGAGTATGTATAGAAAGTTCAAAGTTAAGGACTCTTTGTCCAGAAATGCGTTCATAAGATCAAATATGGTCTAATATATTGTTGAAGTAACATCAAAAGAAGTCTATAAGTATAAATAGTAGGTTAGCCTTTGATAAGACTTTGGCAAGAAATATGTTAAGTAGGTCAAATATGGACCACTGTCTGGCTGATGAAACATCAAAAGGAGTCTATGAGTATTTTTAGAAAGTTCAAGTTCAAGTTCAAAGACTCTTTGGACAGAAATATGTTAAGGAAGTCAAATATGGACCACTGTCTGACTGATGAAACATCAGAAGGAGTCTATGAGTATGTAAAGAAAAGTTCAAGATTAAGGACTCTTTCTCCAGAAATGTGCTCATAAGGTCAAATATGGTCTAATCTATGGTTGAAGTAACATCAAAAGAACTCTATGAACTCTATGCATAGTAAGTTAGCCTTTGATAAGACCTTGGCCAGAAATATGTTAAGTAGGTCAAATATGGACCACTGTCTGGCTGATGTAACATCAGAAGGAGCCTATGAGTATTTTTAGAAAGTTCAAGTTCAAGTTCAAAGACTCTTTGGAAAGAAATATGTTAAGGAAGTCAAATATGGACCACTGTCTGGCTGATGAAACATCAGAAGGAGTCTATGAGTATTTATAGAAAGTTCAAGTTCAAGATCAAAGACTCTTTGGCCAAAAATATGTTAAGTGGGTCTAATATTGACCACTGTCTGGCTGATGAAACATGAGAAGGAGTCTATGAGCATGTATAGAAAGTTCAAGATTAAGGACTCTTTGTCCAGAAATGTGTTCATAAGATCAAATATGGTGTAATATATTGTTGAAGTAACATCAAAAGAAGTCTATAAGTATAAATAGTAGGTTAGCCTTTGATAAGACTTTGGCCAGAAATATGTTAAGTAGGTCAAATATGGACCACTCTCCTGCTGATGAAACATCAGAAGGAGTCTATGAGTATTTATAGAAAGTTCAAGTTCAAAGACTCTTTTGCCTGAAATATGTTAAGTAGGTAAAATATGGACCATTGTCTGGCAGATGAAACATCAGAATGAGTCTATGATTATTTAAAGAAAGTTCAAGGACTCTCAGGCCAAAAATAGGTTCAAAATATCTCATTTGAACTACTGATGAAATATCGGAAAGAGTCTATGAGAATGTGTAGCAAGTTCAAAATCGAGGACTCTTTGGCCAGAAATGTGTTCAGTAGGTCAAATATGGACCACTGTCTTGCTGAAGAAACATCGGAAGGAGAATATGAGAATGTATAGAAAGTTCAAGATTAAGGACTCTTTGTTCAGAAATATGTTAAGTACGTAAAATATGGACCACTGTCTGGCTGATGAAACAACAGAAGGAGTCTATGAGCATTTATAGAAAGTTCAAGATCAAGTTCAAGTTCAAAGACTCTTTGGCCAGAATTATGTAAAGTAGGTCAAATATGGACCACTCTCTGGCTGATGAAACATCAGAAGGAGTCTATGAGTATTTATAGAAAGTTATAATTCAAGTTCAAAGACTCTTTGGCCAGAAATATGTTTAGTGGGTCAAATATGGACCACTGTCTTGCTGATGAAACACCAAAAGGAGTCTATGAGTATGTATAGAAAGTTCAAGATTAAGGACTCTTTCTCCAGAAATGTGCTCATAAGGTCAAATATGGTCTAATCTATGGTTGAAGTAACATCAAAAGAACTCTATGAGTATGCATAGTAAGTTAGCCTTTGATAAGACCTTGGCCAGAAATATGTTAAGTAGGTCAATTATGGACCACTGTCTGGCTGATGTAACATCAGAAGGAGCCTATGAGTATTTTTAGAAAGTTCAAGTTCAAAGACTCTTTGGCCAAAAATATGTTAAGTGGGTCTAATATTGACCACTGTCTGGTTGATGAATCATCAGAAGGAGTCTATGAGTGTGTATAGAAATATCATGTTCAAGGATTCTCTGGCAAGATATATGTACAAAAAGTCACATTTGAACTACTGATGAAACATCAGAAGGAGTCTGAGTATGTATAGAAAGTTCAAAGTTAAGGACTCTTTGTCCAGAAATGTGTTCATAAGATCAAATATGGTCTAATATATTGTTGAAGTAACATCAAAAGAAGTTATAGAAGTTATATAAGTATAAATAGTAGGTTAGCCTTTGATAAGACTTTGGCAAGAAATATGTTAAGTAGGTCAAATATGGACCACTGTCTGGCTGATGAAACATCAAAAGGAGTCTATGAGTATTTTTAGAAAGTTCAAGTTCAAGTTCAAAGACTCTTTGGACAGAAATATGTTAAGGAAGTCAAATATGGACCACTGTCTGACTGATGAAACATCAGAAGGAGTCTATGAGTATTTTTAGAAAGTTCAAGTTCAAAGACTCTTTGGCCAAAAATATGTTAAGTGGGTCTAATACTGACCACTGTCCGGCTGATGAAACATCAGGACGAGTCTATGAGTATGTATAGAAAGATCAAGTTCAAGGATTCTTTGGCCAGAAATATTTTCAAAATGTAATATTTGAACTACTCGATGGCTGCATTCGTTCTTGTATAGATTTCGATGAAACAGTGAAATTGTCATGTGTTATCTTTTCAATGCACAGTAGAATTAATTGCCATGAAAGATACCTTATTATTTGTCAATTCTTTAATTCACGTGTCAATTCAGCTAGGTTGAGTATGCAGTGCAATGCAAGAGCACATATGGTGTGGTATCTATTCAATGAACATCGGAACAAGTTGTATGCATGTACTGCCATTTATGTTGTGCTATATCAAATTATTTAGATATTGTATGCGATGCAGTACAACATTAGTATATTGCGTTTTTATCTCTCCATTTCACGACGGAGTATGTTAGTTATTGTATATTGTATACGTTATTCATGAATGCACAACGGATTAAGTTAGTTCTTGTATACAGTGTATAATGCACAATGAATGAGTGTTGTTCTAGTATGCTTTGCAATGCTTTGCACATGTGGTTTATCTCCCTTTTGGATATCATATCACAACTGTGTGCTTTTGAATTCCAATGCACACAACATATAACTCATGCTAACTTGCAAGATCTAACACTCTGAAGAATGCACAACAGAAGAATGAAGATTGCACAACGGAGGTTTTTATATACCGTGCAATAAAGCGACTGCTTTGCTTTTACCGTATGTTATGTTTTCAATGGACACAAGAATGATTTAGTTGTTCTATGCAGTGTAATGCAAAAGCACGCATATTGTGTTATCCGAAGGCGAATTTTATGTATTTTATGCACAATGGAAGTTGCAGTGCAATGCAGCAAAGCATAAGTTGTATCTCTTCAGTGCACAATGAAATAAGTTAGCTTTTGCATGCAAATAAATGCACAACAGATTCATTTATATCGTGCATGCACTGCAATGAAACATCACTTATGTCATGCTAATTCTTCAATGCACAGGGGAATGAGGTCTGTATAAGTTGCGATGCAACTCATATGCAATGCAGTATCTCTTAATTTCAAAATAAAACAAATTAGTTATTTTATGCAATACTATGAAAGATAGTATTGAATGTTTTTCACTTCACAACGAATTCAGTTAGATTGGGTATGTTCAAAGAAACAGTGCATATGTTATATCTTCTATGCAAAACAGAATGAGTTTAGTTCTTTATGCATTGCTATACAAAAGCACGCATATTGTGCTATCCGAAGTGGTAACTCAACATGCGTGAATAATGCACAACGGAATAAGTTAGTTATGTATACAGTTTAGTGAAACAGGTCATATGTTATATCTTTAATGCACAACTGAAAACGTTAGCTTTTGCATGCAAATAAATGCATAACGGATTAATTTATCTTGTACATGCAATGCAATATCACATATGTCATGTGCTACTTCTTCAATGCACAAGGGAATTAATGACTTCTGTATGCGTTGCAATGCAATACTTATACAGTTCAATGAAACAGACCATGTCAGTCAGTAAATTCAGGTCCTATATGCAGCGCTATGCAACAAGCACATATGTTGTATCTCTCCAATGCACAATGAAAACGTCAGCTTTTGAATGCAAATAAATGCACAACGGATTAATTTATATCGTACATGCAATGCAATATCACATATGTCATGTGCTACTTCTTCAATGCACAAGGGAATTAATGACTTCTGTATGCGTTGCAATGCAACAGCTCATGTGGTATGCGATATCTCTTCATTGCACAGCGACATAAGTTAGACTAAGTATAACTCTATAACTTCATATGTGCAAGAGCACATATTGTGTGTTATCTCTTCAATGAACAGCAAAATTAGTTAATTGTTTTATGCATTGGAATGCAAAAGCATGCATGTTGTTAAGCCTTCGATTGTCAACACGCGTGCTTTTGCATTCCAATGCATACATCACCTTACTCATTTTGCTGTTTATTGGAGAGATTACATATTTGTCGTTGCATTGCATTGCAAGATCTAAATTACTCTGAAGAAGTACAACAGAAGATTGAATAATTCAGTTATTGTATATGAACGGAATAAGTTAGTTTATTGTATACAGTTCAATGAAACAGACCATGTCAGTCAGTAAATTCAGATCCTATATGCAGCGCTATGCAACAAGCACATATGTTGTATCTCTCCAATGCAAAATGAAAACGTTAGCTTTGCATGCAAATAAATGCACAACGGATTAATTTATCTCGTGCATGGATTGCAATGTTCAAGTTCAATTGCAACATCAAGTATGTCAGTGCTACTTCTTCAATGCACAGGGGAATGAATTAATTCTGTGTAAGTTGCGATGCAACTGCTTATATGTAATGTAATATCTCTTCCTTTCAAAACAAAACAAATTAGTTATTTTATGCAATACCATGAAATATAGCATATTTCATGTATTTCACTTCACAACGAATTCAGTTAGATTGAGTATGTTCAATGAAACAGTCCAGATGTTATATCTTCAATGCACAACGGAATGAGTTTAGTTCTTTATGCATTGTTGTGCAAAATGCATAGCTCTGCAATGCAATACGTTGCAAAGCAACAGCTCATATGTTATGCGATATCTCTTAATTGCCCAGTGAAATAAGTTAGACTGAGTATGCAATGCACTAGAAGAGCAACAGTAAAATGCATCGGAATAAGTTCGTTCTTGTATGCATTGCAATGCAACAGCACAGATGATTTATCTCCAAGTAATTTAGATCTTGCAATGCATTGCAACAACACACATGTAATTTCTTCAATGAATAGCAAAATTAGTTAGTTGTTTATGCATTGGAATGCAAAAGCATGCATGTTGTGTTACCCTCCTTCGGATGTCACAACCCGCGTGCTTTTTGCATTTCAATGCATACAACATCTAACTCATTTTGCTGTTCATTGAAGAGAATACATGCATTGCATTACAAGATCTAACTTTGAAGAATACACAACCGAAGATTGAATAATTCACAATAGAATAAGTAAGTTACTGTATACAGTTCAATGAAACCGACCATGTCACTACTGTGATTCTTCAAAGTCAGTAAATTCAGGTAATGTATGCCGCGATACATATGTTGTATCTCTTCAATGCACAATAAAATAAGTTAGCTTGTGCAAGCAAATAAATGCACAACGTATTAATTTATATCGTGCATGCAATGCAATATCACATATGTCCTGTACTACTTCTTCAATGCACAAGGGAATTAATTACTTCTGTATGCGTTGTTATACAACAGCGATATCTCTTCATTGCACAGCGAAATAAGTTAGACTAAGTATACTCTATAACTTAATATGTGCAAGAGCACATTATTATTTGTGTGTTATTTCTTCAATGCACAGCAAAATTAGTTAGTTGCATGCATGTTGTTAAGCCTTCGGATGTCAACACACGTGCTTTTGCATTCCAATGCATACATCATCTTAATAATTTTGCTGTCCATTGAAGAGAATACATGTGTGCTGTTGCATTGCATTATAATATCCAACTTTGAAGATGGCCAACCAAAGATTGAATAATTCACAACAGAATAGTTAGTTATTGTACACAGTTCAATGAAACAGACCATGTCACTACTGTGATTCTTCAACGCACAAAGTCAGTAAATTCAGGTCATGTATGCAGCGCTATTCAACAAGCACATATGTTGTATCTCTTCAATGCACAATGAAATAAGTTAGATTTTGCATGCAAATAAATGCATAACGGATTCATTTATCTCGTGCAATGAAACATTACATACCGGTATGTCATGTGCTACTTCTTCAATGCACATGGGAATAAATTAGTTCTGTATGCGTTGCGATGCAACCACTCATATGTAATGCAATATCTCTTCATAGTGAATGCTATGAAAGATAGCATATTTAATGTATTATACTTTACTGCACAATGAATTCAGTACGTTTTTAGATTAAGTTTTAGTTTTAAGTTTTAAGATTATGTTCAATGAATCCATGCTTATGTTATCTTAATGCACAACCGAAAAGTATAGTTCTTGTGTACATTGCTGTGCAAGCAGCACAGATGGTTTATCTCCAATACACATAGTAAAATAGATATTACAATGCAATGCAACAAACACACGTAATCTCTTCAATGAACAGCAAAATTAGTTAGTTGTTTTATGCATTTATCCTTGAATATATTTCTGGCAAAAAGAGTCCTCTACCTTTAACTTTCTAAACATAAAGACATGTTCTGATGTTAATTCAGTAGTTCAAATTTGATCTTTTGAACATAAATCTGGCCAGAGAGTTCTTGAACTTGATCTTTCTATACATGCTCACAGAGTGCTTCTGACGTTTCATCAGCCATACAGTGGTCCATATTTGACCTACTTAACATATTTCTGGCCAAAGAGTCTTTGAACTTGAACTTTGTATTAATACTCATAGACTCCTTCTGATGTTTCATCAGCAGGAGAGTGGTCCATATTTGACCTACTTAACATATTTTAGGCCAAAGAGTCTTTGAACTTGAACTTGACCTTTCTAAAAATGACCTTTCTGGTCCATATTTGACCTACTTAACATATTTCTGGCCAAGGTCTTATCACAGACTAACTTACTATTTATACTTATAGACTTCTTTTGATGTTACTTCAACCATATATTAGACAATATTTGATCTTATGAAAACATTTCTGGACAGAGTCCTTAATTTTGAACTTTTATACATACTCAGACTCCTTTTGATGTTTCATCAGTAGTTCAAATATGACTTTATGTACATTTTTCTTGCCAAAGAATCCTTGAACTTGATCTTTTTATACATACTCATAGACTCCTCCTGATGTTCCATCAGCAAGAGAGTGGTCCATATTTGACCTATTTAACATATTTCAGGCCAAAGAGTCTTTGAACTTGAACTTTCTATAAATACTAATAGACTCCTTCTGATATTTCATCAGCCAGACAGTGGTCCATATTTGACATATTTAACATATTTCTTGCCAAAGTCTTATCAAAGGCTAACCTACTATTTATACTTATAGACTTCTTTTGATGTTACTTCAACAATATATTAGACCATATTTGATCTTATGAAAATATTTCTGGACAAAGAGTCCTTAATCTTGAACTTTCTATACATGCTCATAGACTCCTTCTCATGTTTCATCAGCCAGACCGTGGTCCATATTTGACCTACTTTACATAATTCTGGCCAAAGAGTCTTTGAACTTGAACTTAAACTTTCTAAAAATACTCATAGGCTCCTTCTGATGTTACATCAGCCAGACAGTGGTCCATATTTGACCTACTTAACATATTTCTGGCCAAGGTCTTATCAAAGGCTAACTTACTATGCATACTCATAGAGTTCTTTTAATGTTACTTCAACCATAGATTAGACCATATTTGACCTTATGAGCACATTTCTGGAGAAAGAGTCCTTAATCTTGAACTTTCTATACATACTCATAGACTCCTTCTGGTGTTTCATCAGCAAGACAGTGGTCCTTTTTGACCTACTTAACATATTTCTGGCCAAAGTCTTCTCAAAGGCTAACCTACTATTAACATACTTATAGACTTATTTTGATGTTACTTCAACCATATATTAGACAATATTTGATCTTATGAAAACATTTCTGGACAGAGTCCTTAATCCTGAACTTTTATACACACTCAGACTCCTTTTGATGTTTCATCAGTAGTTCAAATGTGACTTTATGTAAATTTTTCTTGCCAGAGAATCCTTGAACTTGATCTTTCTATACATACTCATAGACTCCTCCTGATGTTCCATCAGCAAGAGAGTGGTCCATATTTGACCTAACATATTTCAGGCCAAAGAGTCTTTGAACTTGAACTTTCTATAAATACTCATAGACTCCTTCTGATATTTCATCAGCCAGACAGTGGTCCATATTTGACATACTTAACATATTTCTTGCCAAAGTCTTATCAAAGGCTAATTTTCTATGCTTACTCATAGACTTCTTTTGATGTTACTTCAACCATTGATTAGACCATATTTGACCTTATGAACACATTTCTGGACAAAGAGTCCTTAATCTTGAACTTTCTATCTATACTTATAGACTCCTTCTGATGTTTCATCATCAAGACAGTGGTCCATATTTGACCTTCTTAACATATTTCTTGCCAAAGTCTTATCAAAGGCTAACCTACTAATTATACTTATAGACTTCTTTTGATCTTACTTCAACAATATATTAGACCATATTTGATCTTATGAACACATTTCTGGACAAAGAGTCCTTAATCTTGAACTTTCTATACATGCTCATAGACTCCTTCTCATGTTTCATCAGCCAGACAGTGGTCAATATTAGACCCACTTAACCATATTTTTGGCCAAAGAGTCTTTGATCTTGAACTTGAACTTTCTATAAATACTCATAGACTCTTTCTGATGTTTCATCAGCCAGACAGTGGTCCATATTTGACTTCCTTAACATATTTCTGTCCAAAGAGTCTTTGAACTTGAACTTAAACTTTCTAAAAATACTCTTAGGCTCCTTCTGATGTTACATCAGCCAGACAGTGGTCCATATTTGACCTACTTAACATATTTCTGGCCAAGGTCTTATCAAAGGCTAACTTACTATGCATACTCATAGAGTTCTTTTGATGTTTCATCAGCAAGAGAGTGGTCCAATATTTGACCTATTTAACATATTTCAGGCCAAAGACTCTTTGAACTTGAACTTTCTATAAATACTCATAGACTCCTTCTGGTGTTTCATCAGCAAGACAGTGGTCCATTTTTGACCTACTTAACATATTTCTGGCCAAAGTCTTATCACAGACTAACTTACTATTTATACTTATAGACTTCTTTTGATGTTACTTCAACCATATATTACACAATATTTGATCTTATGAAAACATTTCTGGACAAAGAGTCCTTAATCTTGAACTTTCTATACATAATCATAGACTCTTTCTGAAGTTTTATCAGCAGGAGAGTGGTCCATTTTTGATTTCCTTAACATATTTCCGTCCAAAGAGTCTTTGAACTTGAACTTGAGCTTTCTATAAATACTCATAGACTCCTTCTGATGTTTCATCAGCCAGACAGTGGTTCATGTTTAACATATTTAACATTTAACAGTGGACCACCTACTTAACATATTTCTGGCCAATGTCTTATCAAAGGCTAACTTACTATGCATACTCAGACTTCTTTTGATGTTACTTCAACCATAGTTTAGACCATATTTGACCTTATAAACACATTTCTGGACAAAGAGTCTTTGAACTTGAACTTGAACTTTCTATAAATACTCATAGACTCCTGACGAATTTGACAATTTGACCTATTTAGCCTTTGAACAGACTTTGGCCAGAAATATGTTGACTTACTATGCATGCTCATAGACTTCTCTTGATGTTACTTCAACCATAGATTGGACCATATTTGACCTTATGAACACATTTCTGGACAAAGAGTCTTTAATCTTGATCTTTCTATGCATAATAATAGACTCTTTCTGAAGTTTCATCAGTAGTTCAAATATGACTTTTTGTACATATATCTTGCCGGAGAATCCTTGTTCTTGATCTTTCTATACATACTATACATTAACTCCTTCTGATGTTTCATCAGCCATAGAGTGGTCCATATTAGACCCACTTAACATATTTCAGGCAAAAGAGTCTTTGAAATGAACTTTCTATAAATACTCATAGACTCCTTCTGATGTTTCATGAGCCAGAGAGTGGTCCATATTAGATCTACTTAACATATTTCTGTCCAAAGAGTCTTTGAACTTGAACTTGACCTTTCTATAAATACTCATAGACTCCTTCTGATGTTTCATCAGCCAGACAGTGGTTCATGCTTAACATATTTAACATTTAACAGTGGACCACCTACTTAACATATTTCTGGCCAAGGTCTTATCAAAGGCTAACTTACTATGCATACTCATAGAGTTCTTTTGATGTTACTTCAACCATAGATTAGACCATATTTGACCTTATGAGCACATTTCTGGAGAAAGAGTCCTTAATCTTGAACTTTCTATACATACTCATAGACTCCTTTTGATGTTTTATCAGCCAGACAGTAGTCTAAACTTGACCTACTGGACATATTTCTGGCAAAAGAGTTCATCAAAGGCTAACTTACTATTCATTCTCATAGACTTCTTTTGATGTTACATCATCCATATTTTAGTCCATATTTGACCTATTAAACATTTTTCTGGCCATAGAGTCTTTGGACTTGAACTTGAACTTTCTATACATACTCATAGACTCATTCTGATATTTCATTAGTCAGACAGTAGTCCATATTTTAACTAACGAATATATTTCTGGCAAAATAGGCCAGATCATCAAAATCATCAAAGGCTACCTTTCTATGCGTTCTCATAGACTCCTTTTGATGTTACATCAAGCATATATTAGTCCACATTTGAACTATTGAACATTTTTCTGGCCAAAGAGTCTTTGGACTTGAACTTGAACTTTCTATACATGAACTTGAACTTTCTATACTCATAGACTCATTCTGATATTTCATCAGCCAGACAGTGGTCCATATTTGACATACTTAACATATTTCTTGCCAAAGTCTTATCAAAGGCTAACTTTCTATGCATACTCACAGACTTCTTTTGATGTTACTTCAACCATTGATTAGACCATATTTGATCTTATGAACACATTTCTGGACAAAGAGTCCTTAATCTTGAACTTTCTATTTATACTTATAGACTCCTTCTGATGTTTCATCAGCAAGAGAGTGGTCCATACTTGACCTACTTAACATATTTCTGGCCAAGGTCTTATCAAAGGCTAACCTACTATAAATACTCATAGACTTCTTTTGATCTTACTTCAACAATATATTAGACCATATTTGATCTTATGAACACATTTCTGGACAAAGAGTCCTTAATCTTGAACTTTCTATACATGCTCATAGACTCCTTCTCATGTTTCATCAGCCAGACAGTGGTCAATATTAGACCCACTTAACCATATTTTTGGCCAAAGAGTCTTTGATCTTGAACTTGAACTTTCTATAAATACTCATAGACTCTTTCTGATGTTTCATCAGCCAGACAGTGGTCCATATTTGACTTCCTTAACATATTTCTGTCCAAAGAGTCTTTGAACTTGAACTTAAACTTTCTAAAAATACTCTTAGGCTCCTTCTGATGTTACATCAGCCAGACAGTGGTCCATATTTGACCTACTTAACATATTTCTGGCCAAGGTCTTATCAAAGGCTAACTTACTATGCATACTCATAGAGTTCTTTTGATGTTTCATCAGCAAGAGAGTGGTCCAATATTTGACCTATTTAACATATTTCAGGCCAAAGACTCTTTGAACTTGAACTTTCTATAAATACTCATAGACTCCTTCTGGTGTTTCATCAGCAAGACAGTGGTCCATTTTTGACCTACTTAACATATTTCTGGCCAAAGTCTTATCACAGACTAACTTACTATTTATACTTATAGACTTCTTTTGATGTTACTTCAACCATATATTACACAATATTTGATCTTATGAAAACATTTCTGGACAAAGAGTCCTTAATCTTGAACTTTCTATACATAATCATAGACTCTTTCTGAAGTTTTATCAGCAGGAGAGTCGTCCATTTTTGATTTCCTTAACATATTTCCGTCCAAAGAGTCTTTGAACTTGAACTTGAGCTTTCTATAAATACTCATAGACTCCTTCTGATGTTTCATCAGCCAGACAGTGGTTCATGTTTAACATATTTAACATTTAACAGTGGACCACCTACTTAACATATTTCTGGCCAATGTCTTATCAAAGGCTAACTTACTATGCATACTCAGACTTCTTTTGATGTTACTTCAACCATAGTTTAGACCATATTTGACCTTATAAACACATTTCTGGACAAAGAGTCTTTGAACTTGAACTTGAACTTTCTATAAATACTCATAGACTCCTGACGAATTTGACAATTTGACCTATTTAGCCTTTGAACAGACTTTGGCCAGAAATATGTTGACTTACTATGCATGCTCATAGACTTCTCTTGATGTTACTTCAACCATAGATTGGACCATATTTGACCTTATGAACACATTTCTGGACAAAGAGTCTTTAATCTTGATCTTTCTATGCATAATAATAGACTCTTTCTGAAGTTTCATCAGTAGTTCAAATATGACTTTTTGTACATATATCTTGCCGGAGAATCCTTGTTCTTGATCTTTCTATACATACTATACATTAACTCCTTCTGATGTTTCATCAGCCATAGAGTGGTCCATATTAGATCTACTTAACATATTTCTGTCCAAAGAGTCTTTGAACTTGAACTTGACCTTTCTATAAATACTCATAGACTCCTTCTGATGTTTCATCAGCCAGACAGTGGTTCATGCTTAACATATTTAACATTTAACAGTGGACCACCTACTTAACATTTTTCTGGCCAAGGTCTTATCAAAGGCTAACTTACTATGCATACTCATAGACTTCTTTTGATGTTACTTCAACCATAGTTTAGACCATATTTGACCTTATGAGCACATTTCTGGACAAAGAGTCCTTAATCTTGAACTTTCTATAAATACTCATAGACACCTTCTGATGTTTCATCAGCCAGACAGTGGTCCATATTTGACCTACTTAGCCTTTGAACAGACTTTGGCCAGAAATATGTTAACTTACTTTGCATACTCATAGACTTCTCTTGATGTTACTTCAACCATAGATTAGACCATATTTGACCTTATGAACACATTTCTGGACAAAGAGTCTTTAATCTTGATCTTTCTATGCATAATAATAGACTCTTTCTGAAGTTTCATCAGTAGTTCAAATATGACTTTTTGTACATATATCTTGCCGGAGAATCCTTGTTCTTGATCTTTCTATACATACTATACATTAACTCCTTCTGATGTTTCATCAGCCATAGAGTGGTCCATATTAGATCTACTTAACATATTTCTGTCCAAAGAGTCTTTGAACTTGAACTTGACCTTTCTATAAATACTCATAGACTCCTTCTGATGTTTCATCAGCCAGACAGTGGTTCATGCTTAACATATTTAACATTTAACAGTGGACCACCTACTTAACATATTTCTGGCCAAGGTCTTATCAAAGGCTAACTTACTATGCATACTCATAGAGTTCTTTTGATGTTACTTCAACCATAGATTAGACCATATTTGACCTTATGAGCACATTTCTGGAGAAAGAGTCCTTAATCTTGAACTTTCTATACATACTCATAGACTCCTTTTGATGTTTTATCAGCCAGACAGTAGTCTAAACTTGACCTACTGGACATATTTCTGGCAAAAGAGTTCATCAAAGGCTAACTTACTATTCATTCTCATAGACTTCTTTTGATGTTACATCATCCATATTTTAGTCCATATTTGACCTATTAAACATTTTTCTGGCCATAGAGTCTTTGGACTTGAACTTGAACTTTCTATACATACTCATAGACTCATTCTGATATTTCATTAGTCAGACAGTAGTCCATATTTTAACTAACGAATATATTTCTGGCAAAATAGGCCAGATCATCAAAATCATCAAAGGCTACCTTTCTATGCGTTCTCATAGACTCCTTTTGATGTTACATCAAGCATATATTAGTCCACATTTGAACTATTGAACATTTTTCTGGCCAAAGAGTCTTTGGACTTGAACTTGAACTTTCTATACATGAACTTGAACTTTCTATACTCATAGACTCATTCTGATATTTCATCAGCCAGACAGTGGTCCATATTTGACATACTTAACATATTTCTTGCCAAAGTCTTATCAAAGGCTAACTTTCTATGCATACTCACAGACTTCTTTTGATGTTACTTCAACCATTGATTAGACCATATTTGATCTTATGAACACATTTCTGGACAAAGAGTCCTTAATCTTGAACTTTCTATTTATACTTATAGACTCCTTCTGATGTTTCATCATCAAGACAGTGGTCCATATTTGACCTACTTAACATATTTCTTGCCAAAGTCTTATCAAAGGCTAACCTACTATTTATACTTATAGACTTCTTTTGATGTTACTTCAACAATATATTAGACCATATTTGATCTTATGAACACATTTCTGGACAAAGAGTCCTTAATCTTGAACTTTCTATACATGCTCATAGACTCCTTCTCATGTTTCATCAGCCAGACAGTGGTCAATATTAGACCCACTTAACATATTTTTTGCCAAAGAGTCTTTGATCTTGAACTTGAACTTTCTATAAATACTCATAGACTCCTTCTGATGTTTCATCAGCCAGACAGTGGTCCATATTTGACTTCCTTAACATATTTCTGTCCAAAGAGTCTTTGAACTTGAACTTGAACTTTCTAAAAATACTCATAGGCTCCTTCTGATGTTACATCAGCCAGACAGTGGTCCATATTTGACCTACTTAACATATTTCTGGCCAAGGTCTTATCAAAGGCTAACTTACTATGCATAGAGTTCATAGAGTTCTTTTGATGTTACTTCAACCATAGATTAGACCATATTTGACCTTATGAGCACATTTCTGGAGAAAGAGTCCTTAATCTTGAACTTTCTATACATACTCATAGACTCCTTCTGGTGTTTCATCAGCAAGACAGTGGTCCATTTTTGACCTACTTAACATATTTCTGGCCAAAGTCTTATCACAGACTAACTTACTATTTATACTTATAGACTTCTTTTGATGTTACTTCAACCATATATTAGACAATATTTGATCTTATGAAAACATTTCTGGACAAAGAGTCCTTAATCTTGAACTTTCTATACATAATCATAGACTCTTTCTGAAGTTTTATCAGCAGGAGATTGGTCCATTTTTGACCTACTTAACATATTTCTGGCCAAAGTCTTATGACAGACTAACTTACTATTTATACTTATAGACTTCTTTGGATGTTACTTCAACCATATATAAGACAATATTTGATCTTATGAAAACATTTCTGGACAGAGTCCTTAATCTTGAACTTTTATACATACTCAGACTCCTTTTGATGTTTCATCAGTAGTTCAAATATGGCTTTATGTAAATTTTTCTTGCCAGAGAATCCTTGAACTTGATATTTCTATACATACTCATAGACTCCTCCTGATGTTCCATCAGCAAGAGAGTGGTCCATATTTGACCTATTTAACATATTTCAGGCCAAAGAGTCTTTGAACTTGAACTTTCTATAAATACTCATAGACTCCTTCTGATGTTTCATCAGCCAGACAGTGGTCCATATTTGACTTCCTTGACATATTTCTGTCCAAAGAGTCTTTGAACTTGAACTTGAACTTTCTAAAAATACTTATAGGCTCCTTCTGATGTTACATGAGCCAGACAGTGGTCCATATTTGACCTACTTAACATATTTCTGGCCAAGGTCTTATCAAAGGCTAACTTACTTTGCATACTCATAGAGTTCTTTTGATGTTACTTCAACCATAGATTAGACCATATTTGACCTTATGAGCACATTTCTGGAGAAAGAGTCCTTAATCTTGAACTTTCTATACATACTCATAGACTCCTTTTGATGTTTTATCAGCCAGACAGTAGTCTAAACTTGACCTACTGGACATATTTCTGGCAAAAGAGTTCATCAAAGGCTAACTTACTATTCATTCTCATAGACTTCTTTTGATGTTACATCATCCATATTTTAGTCCATATTTGACCTATTAAACATTTTTCTGGCCATAGAGTCTTTGGACTTGAACTTGAACTTTCTATACATACTCATAGACTCATTCTGATATTTCATTAGTCAGACAGTAGTCCATATTTTAACTAACGAATATATTTCTGGCAAAATAGGCCAGATCATCAAAATCATCAAAGGCTACCTTTCTATGCGTTCTCATAGACTCCTTTTGATGTTACATCAAGCATATATTAGTCCACATTTGAACTATTGAACATTTTTCTGGCCAAAGAGTCTTTGGACTTGAACTTGAACTTTCTATACATGAACTTGAACTTTCTATACTCATAGACTCATTCTGATATTTCATCAACCAGACATTAGTCCATTTTGACCTATTGAACATATTTCTGGCCAAAGAATCATTAAAGGCTATCTTACTATACATTCTCATAGACTTCTTTTGATATTATATCAACCATATATTTGACCTATTGAACACATTTCCGAGTATATTTACCGTATATAAAGGTAAAGTTTAAAGACTCTTTGACCAGAAATATGTCATATTACTGTAAGTCATTTTTGAACTACTGTTGAAACATCAGAAGGAGTCTATAGAAATTGAGCATATATAAAATGTTCCAAATCAAAGACTCAGAAATATGTTCGTTATGACAAATTTGAAAACTTGATGTAACATCTGAAGGAGTAATCAATATGTATGCTAAGTTAAAGTTCAAGGACTCTTTGGAAAGTTCAAGTTCTAGGACTCATTGGCCAGAAATGTTTTCAATATGTCAAATATGGATTCATATATGGTTGATGTAACATCAAAAGAAGTCTATGAAAATGGATAGTAAGTAAGCCCTTGATGATACTTTTGCCAAAAATATGTTCTGTAGGTCAAGTTTGGACTACTGTCTGCCTGATAAAACATCATAAGTCTATATGTATAAAAAGTTCAAGTTCAAGGACACTTTGGCCAATAACTTGTTCAAAAGGTTAAGAAACATAAGGAGCCTATGAGCATGTTTAGAAAGTTTAAAATCGAGGACTCTTTGGCCATTTATGGGGAATAGGTCAAATAAGGACTAATATAATGGATAATTTAACATCAAAAGAGTCTGCATGGTAAGTTAGATTTTGATGACTATTTGGTCAGAAATATGTTCAGTAGGTCAAATATGGACTACTGTCTGGCTGATGAAACATTCAAAAGAGTGTGTGTATGTATAGAAAGTTCTAAATATATTCTAAATGTCAAATTTGAACTACAGGATGGTTGAAGAAACATCAGAACAAGTCTATATGTTTAGAAAGTTCAATGTAGATGACTCTTTGGCCAGAAATGTGTTCAATAGGTCAAATGTAGACTAATATATGGTTTATTTAGCATTAAAAGAAGTCTATGAGAACACATAGTAAGTTAGACTGTGATAAAATTTTGTCCAGAAATATGTTACTGTAACTGTCTTGCCAGAAATATGTTCAGTAGGTCAAGTTTGGACTACTGTCTGGCTGCTGAAACATTAGAAGAAGTCTATGAAAATGTTTAGAAAGATCAAGTTCAATGATTCACTGACAAAAAAATATGTTCAAAAGGTCAAATTTGGCTGAAGAAACATCAGAACAAGTCTCTAAGTTTAGAAAGTTCAAGTTTAAGGACTCTTTGTCCAGAAATCTGAGAAATCTGCTCATTTGTTAAGTAAGTCAAAAATGGACCACTCTCCTGCTGATAAAACATCAGAAGGAGTCTATGAGTATTAATAGAAAGTTCAAGATTAAGGATTCTTTGACCAGAAATGTGTTCATAAAGTCAAATATGGTCTAATCTATGGTTGAAGTAAAAACCAAAGAAGTCTATGAGTATTTATAGTAAGTTAGCCTTTGATAAGACCTTGGCCAGAAATATGTTAAGTAGGTCAAGTATGGACCACTCTCTGGCTCATGAAACGTCAGGAGTCTATGAGTATTTATAAGGTTCAAGTTCAAGTTCAAAGACTCTTTGTCCAGAAATGTGTTTATAAGGTCAAATATGGTCTAAACTATGGTTGAAGTAACATCAAAAGAAGTCTGAGTATGCATAGTAAGTTAGCCTTTGATAAGACCTTGGCCAGAAATATGTTAAGTAGGTGGTCCACTGTTAAATGTTAAATATGTTAAGCATGAACCACTGTCTGGCTGATGAAACATCAGAAGGAGTCTATGAGTATTTATAGAAAGGTCAAGTTCAAGTTCAAAGACTCTTTGGACAGAAATATGTTAAGTAGATCTAATATGGACCACTCTATGGCTGATGAAACATCATTAGGAGTTAATGTATAGTATGTATAGAAAGATCAAGAACAAGGATTCTCCGGCAAGATATATGTACAAAAAGTCATATTTGAACTACTGATGAAACTTCAGAAAGAGTCTATTATTATGCATAGAAAGATCAAGATTAAAGACTCTTTGTCCAGAAATGTGTTCATAAGGTCAAATATGGTCCAATCTATGGTTGAAGTAACATCAAGAGAAGTCTATGAGCATGCATAGTAAGTTAACATATTTCTGGCCAAAGTCTGTTCAAAGGCTAAATAGGTCAAATTATCAAAGAAACGTCAGGAGTCTATGAGTATTTATAGAAAGTTCAAGTTCAAAGACTCTTTGTCCAGAAATGTGTTTATAAGGTCAAATATGGTCTAAACTATGGTTGAAGTAACATCAAAAGAAGTCTGAGTATGCATAGTAAGTTAGCCTTTGATAAGACCTTGGCCAGAAATATGTTAAGTAGGTGGTCCACTGTTAAATGTTAAATATGTTAAGCATGAACCACTGTCTGGCTGATGAAACATCTGAAGGAGTCTATGAGTATTTATAGAAAGGTCAAGTTCAAGTTCAAAGACTCTTTGGACAGAAATATGTTAAATAGATCTAATATGGACCACTCTATGGCTGATGAAACTTCAGAAAGAGTCTATTATTATGCATAGAAAGATCAAGATTAAAGACTCTTTGTCCAAAAATGTGTTCATAAGGTAAAATCTGGTCTAATCTAAGGTTGAAGTACTGTCTGGCTGATGAAATATCAGAAGGAGTCTATGAGTATTTATAGAAAGTTCAAGTTCAAAGACTCTTTGGCCTGAAATATGTTAAATAGGTCAAATATGGACCACTCTCTTGCTGATGGAACATCAGCAGGAGTCTATGAGTATGTATAGAAAGATCAAGTTCAAGGATTCTCTAGCAAGAAAAATTTACATAAAGTCATATTTGAACTACTGATGAAACATCAAAAGGAGTCTGAGTGTGTATAAAAGTTCAAGATTAAGGACTCTGTCCAGAAATGTTTTCATAAGATCAAATATTGTCTAATATATGGTTGAAGTAACATCAAAATAAGTCTATAAGTATGTTAATAGTAGGTTAGCCTTTGATAAGACTTTGGCCAGAAATATGTTAAGTAGGTCAAAAAGGACCACTGTCTTGCTGATGAAACACCAGAAGGAGTCTATGAGTATGTATAGAAAGTTCAAGATTAAGGACTCTTTCTCCAGAAATGTGCTCATAAGGTCAAATATGGTCTAATCTATGGTTGAAGTAACATCAAAAGAACTCTATGAGTATGCATAGTAAGTTAGCCTTTGATAAGACCTTGGCCAGAAATATGTTAAGTAGGTCAAATATGGACCACTGTCTGGCTGATGTAACATCAGAAGGAGCCTATGAGTATTTTTAGAAAGTTCAAGTTCAAGTTCAAAGACTCTTTGGACAGAAATATGTTAAGGAAGTCAAATATGGACCACTGTCTGGCTGATGAAACATCAGAAGGAGTCTATGAGTATTTATAGAAAGTTCAAGTTCAAGATCAAAGACTCTTTGGTCAAAAATATGTTAAGTGGGTCTAATATTGACCACGGTCTGGCTGATGAAACATGAGAAGGAGTCTATGAGCATGTATAGAAAGTTCAAGATTAAGGACTCTTTGTCCAGAAATATTTTAAGTTAGCCTTTGATAAGACCTTGGCCAGAAATATGTTAAGTAGGTCAAATATGGACCACTGTCTGGCTGATGTAACATCAGAAGGAGCCTATGAGTATTTTTAGAAAGTTCAAGTTCAAGTTCAAAGACTCTTTGGACAGAAATATGTTAAGGAAGTCAAATATGGACCACTGTCTGGCTGATGAAACATCAGAAGGAGTCTATGAGTATTTATAGAAAGTTCAAGTTCAAGATCAAAGACTCTTTGGTCAAAAATATGTTAAGTGGGTCTAATATTGACCACGGTCTGGCTGATGAAACATGAGAAGGAGTCTATGAGCATGTATAGAAAGTTCAAGATTAAGGACTCTTTGTCCAGAAATATTTTCATAAGATCAAATATGGTCTAATATATTGTTGAAGTAAGATCAAAAGAAGTCTATAAGTATAATTAGGTAAGCCTTTGATAAGACTTTTTGGCAAGAAATATGTTAAGTAGGTCAAATATGGACCACTGTCTTGATGATGAAACATCAGAAGGAGTCTATAAGTATAGATAGAAAGTTCAAGATTAAGGACTCTTTGTCCAGAAATGTGTTCATAAGGTCAAATATGGTCTAATCAATGGTTGAAGTAACATCAAAAGAAGTCTATGAGTAAGCATAGAAAGTTAGCCTTTGATAAGACTTTGGCAAGAAATATGTTAAGTATGTCAAATATGGACCACTGTCTGGCTGATGAAATATCAGAAGGAGTCTATGAGTATTTATAGAAAGTTCAAGTTCAAAGACTCTTTGGCCTGAAATATGTTAAATAGGTCAAATATGGACCACTCTCTTGGTGATGGAACATCAGGAGGAGTCTATGAGTATGTATAGAAAGATCAAGTTCAAGGATTCTCTGGCAAGAAAAATTTACATAAAGTCATATTTGAACTACTGATGAAACATCAAAAGGAGTCTGAGTGTGTATAAAAGTTCAAGATTAAGGACTCTGTCCAGAAATGTTTTCATAAGATCAAATATTGTCTAATATATGGTTGAAGTAACATCAAAATAAGTCTATAAGTATGTTAATAGTAGGTTAGCCTTTGATAAGACTTTGGCCAGAAATATGTTAAGTAGGTCAAAAAGGACCACTGTCTTGCTGATAAAACACCAGAAGGAGTCTATGAGTATGTATAGAAAGTTCAAGATTAAGGACTCTTTCTCCAGAAATGTGCTCATAAGGTCAAATATGGTCTAATCTATGGTTGAAGTAACATCAAAAGAACTCTATGAGTATGCATAGTAAGTTAGCCTTTGATAAGACCTTGGCCAGAAATATGTTAAGTAGGTCAAATATGGACCACTGTCTGGCTGATGTAACATCAGAAGGAGCCTATGAGTATTTTTAGAAAGTTCAAGTTCAAGTTCAAAGACTCTTTGGACAGAAATATGTTAAGAAAGTCAAATATGGACCACTGTCTGGCTGATGAAACATCAGAAGGAGTCTATGAGTATTTATAGAAAGTTCAAGTTCAAGATCAAAGACTCTTTGGTCAAAAATATGTTAAGTGGGTCTAATATTGACCACGGTCTGGCTGATGAAACATGAGAAGGAGTCTATGAGCATGTATAGAAAGTTCAAGATTAAGGACTCTTTGTCCAGAAATGTGTTCATAAGGTCAAATATGGTCTAATATGAGTATACATCGTAAGTTAGCCTTTGATAAGACCTTGGCCAGAAATATGTTAAGTAGGTCAAATATGGACCACTGTCTGGCTGATGTAACATCAGAAGGAGCCTATGAGTATTTTTAGAAAGTTCAAGTTCAAGTTCAAAGACTCTTTGGATAGAAATATGTTAAGGAAGTCAAATATGGACCACTGTCTGGCTGATGAAACATCAGAAGGAGTCTATGAGTATTTAAAGAAAGTTCAAGTTCAAGATCAAAGACTCTTTGGTCAAAAATATGTTAAGTGGGTCTAATATTGACCACGGTCTGGCTGATGAAACATGAGAAGGAGTCTATGAGCATGTATAGAAAGTTCAAGATTAAGGACTCTTTGTCCAGAAATGTGTTCATAAGGTCAAATGTGGTCTAATATATTGTTGAAGTAACATCAAAAGAAGTCTATAAGTATAAATAGTAGGTTAGCCTTTGATAAGACTTTGGCAAGAAATATGTTAAGTAGGTCAAATATGGACCACTGTCTTAATGATGAAACATCAGAAGGAGTCTATAAGTATATATAGAAAGTTCAAGATTAAGGACTCTTTGTCCAGAAATGTGTTCATAAGGTCAAATATGGTCTAATCAATGGTTGAAGTAACATCAAAAGAAGTCTATGAGTATGCATAGAACGTTAGCCTTTGATAAGACTTTGGCAAGAAATATGTTAAATATGTCAAATATGGACCACTGTCTGGCTGATGAAATATCAGAAGGAGTCTATTAGTATTTATAGAAAGTTCAAGTTCAAAGACTCTTTGGCCTGAAATATGTTAAATAGGTCAAATATGGACCACTCTCTTGCTGATGGAACATCAGGAGGAGTCTATGAGTATATATAGAAAGATCAAGTTCAAGGATTCTCTGGCAAGAAAAATGTACATGAAGTCATATTTGAACTACTGATGAAACATCAAAAGGAGTCTGAGTATGTATAAAAGTTCAAGATTAAGGACTCTGTCCAGAAATGTTTTCATAAGATCAAATATTGTCTAATATATGGTTGAAGTAACATCAAAAGAAGTCTATAAGTATAAATAGCAAGTTAGTCTGTGATAAAACCTTGGCCAGAAATATGTTAAGTAGGTCAAATATGGACCAGAAAGGTTTTTTTTAGAAAGGTCAAGTTCAAGTTCAAAGACTCTTTGGCCTAAAATATGTTAAGTAGGTCAAATATGGACCACTCTCCTGCTGATGAAACATCAGAAGGAGTCTATGAGTATTAATACAAAGTTCAAGATCAAAGACTCTTTGGCCAGAAATATGTTAAGTAGGTCAAATATGGACCACTGTATGGCTGATGAAACGTCAGAAGCACTCTGTGAGCATGTATAGAAAGATCAAGTTCAAGAACTCTCTGGCCAGATTTATGTTCAAAAGATCAAATTTGAACTACTGAATTAACATCAGAACATGTCTTTATGTTTAGAAAGTTAAAGGTAGAGGACTCTTTTGGCCAGAAATATATTCAAGGATAAATGCATAAAACAACTAACTAATTTTGCTGTTCATTGAAGAGATTACGTGTGTTTGTTGCATTGCATTGTAATATCTATTTTACTATGTGTATTGGAGATAAACCATCTGTGCTGCTTGCACAGCAATGCACACAAGAACTATACTTTTCGGTTGTGCATTAAGATAACATAAGCACGGATTCATTGAACATAATCTTAAAACTTAAAACTAAAACTTAATCTAAAAACTTACTGAATTCATCGTGCAGTAAAGTATAATACATTAAATATGCTATCTTTCATAGCATTCACTTGTTTCGTTTTGCAATGAAGAGATATTGCATTACATATGAGTGGTTGCATCGCAACGCATACAGAACTCATTTATTTCCATGTGCATTGAAGAAGAGCACATGACATACCGGTATGTAATGTTTCATTGCACGAGATAAATGAATCCGTTATGCATTTATTTGCATGCAAAATCTAACTTATTTCATTGTGCATTGAAGAGATACAACATATGTGCTTGTTGAATAGCGCTGCATACATGACCTGAATTTACTGACTTTGTGCGTTGAAGAATCACAGTAGTGACATGGTCTGTTTCATTGAACTGTGTACAATAACTAACTATTCTGTTGTGAATTATTCAATCTTTGGTTGGCCATATTCAAAGTTGGATATTATAATGCAATGCAACAGCACACATGTATTCTCTTCAATGGACAGCAAAATTATTAAGATGATGTATGCATTGGAATGCAAAAGCACGTTTGTTGACATCCGAAGGCTTAACAACATGCATGCAACTAACTAATTTTGCTGTGCATTGAAGAAATAACACACAATATGTGCTCTTGCACATATTAAGCTATAGAGTATACTTAGTCTAACTTATTTCGCTGTGCAATGAAGAGATATCGCTGTTGTATAACAACGCATACAGAAGTAAATATAGCTGCAAGCAGCCATTACCGGGGCCAAGCGCAAGAAGCGGCAACAGATGCCCTCATGGGTGGGAGTGGCAGACCAATTGCAGCAAGGAGCAATTAAAGACATTTTAAGATAATTTTGGGCAAATGGCTAAAAAATCATATACAGTAACTTTTAAGATGATTTAATGGATTATCACTTTCGACCAATAGGTGGCGCAGTTACGAAATCGATGTGATGTGGTCAGAGTGAGGTGACAATGACACATACAAAGTTTGGTGTCAAAATGTGAAGGCATTGCAGAGATAAAGGCTTAATAGTCATTTTGGCAGCATGCCTCAACTTTGCTGCTGTGGTATACGAAAACGGTTTCCTCTATCGTCACGAAATCCATAACTTTTAGTCGGCACGGTATGGAGATGACACGATTCGATTTTGGTGAAAATCGGACGAATGGTCTAGGAGAAGTTCGAAAAAGAAGGTTCTGAAAGTAAATAAAGATGGCGGACAGGAAGTTCGTCCAAATACGTCAAACTTGGTATCTATGTTCTCGGCATGACCCAAGGAATCTATTAAGACCAGTGTCATTACAATAAGCACATTTTTAAAAAAGTTATTAGCATTTTTGGAAATGTAATTTTAACTTTTGACCAACAGGTGGCGCTGTCTTGAAATCTTTTGAGTACCTTCAAGGCAAGGTGCTGGTAACAAATTCTGGGTTTCGTAATGTTACAGCAATGTGTTCATTAAGTATAGCATTTAACATCACAAAACTGCATTGAAATCAATGGGATTTTCATGTTTTGTTCTATTATAGCGCCACCAAGAGGCAAAATCCCACAATTTTTTTCATGTGTCCTCAGAGTGAGCCCCTACATCTGTGTGTCAATTTTGGTGAAGATATCTCGATTAACTTCAGAGTTATAGACATTTATGTGAAAAAACACGTAAAAAATGACCGCTACGTGACTTTGATTGAATTTTACGACCCCTTACTATCAATATTTTGGCATTTGGGCATTGGCGTATAGCTATCGACCTATGTTTCCAATTTTCTGACGGTGGTTTCGTCTCGATCGGACTAACGGTTTCGAAGATATCGGCAAATGTTTTTTAAGCGCTAAATCACAACGCTACACAAACCGTAAGTCGAAACCTAGCATATTTGGTATCTCTGGACTCGGCAACGATTCAGGACCTCAACGAGATGACTCCCGTGAAAATAAGTCAACCACAGCCAGAGTTATAAGCATTTGAAAAATAAATTTAACCACTAGGTGGCGCTGTTTCGAAACTTCTCAGGCTCCTTCAGGGCATGGTACTGATGACCCATACCGAGTTTCGTAACAATTCGTTCATGCGTTCAAAAAATACAGCATTTTAGCACATAATTCAAAATGGCCGACAGCCAAAATGGCCGATCTGGGAAAATTGGATATCAGTCGACTCGGCATGACGCCCTGAATCTAAAGAGACCACTTTTATGATTTTTGGACAAACCGTTCAGAAGTTATGAGCGAAAATAGCCGTTTTTCATATCTCCGGACCAGTAGGTGGCGCTGCGCCGAAACGCAGCATGTAGCCTCAGGTCATGCTTGTGATGACATGTACCAAGTTTGGTCTGAATACGATTAAGCGTTGCGGAGATACAGCCTTACGTCTGTTTTTGCAAGCGCTACGTAAAATTAATTTGCGCGTTTATCGAAAACCGTTAAGCGAATCAACTTGAATTCCATAACTTTTTGTCGGCACTGCCTGGGGATGATCTGGTGCAATTTTGGTGAGAATCGGACAAACCGTCTAGGACGAGTTCGCAAAAGTAGGTTTTTTAAACAATTCAAAATGGCGGCCATATTTTTATGACGGAAAATGACGTCATAGGTTGGGATCGAATCGTCATGAGCTCAGGAATCAGAGGAAAAAAGAATTTTGTTGATAGGCCTTACAGTTCAAAAGTTATTAGCATAATGATTTTGAAATTTTGGACAGGTGGTGGCGCTAGAGGCAATGAGTTAGAGACACCAAAATTGGTGCAATTACTGTTGGGACTGTCCTCTATCAGAATGTCAAACCGGAACAACTTTCCCGGATACGGTTCTATGGGCTGCCATAGACGCCCAGTCGGAAGAAGAAGAAGAAGAAGAAGAAGAAGAAGAAGAAGAAGAAGAAGAAGAAGAAGAAGAAGAAGAATAAGAACCGGAACAGATACAATAGGTGCCTCCGCACCTTCGGTGCTTGGCCCCTAATTAATTCCCTTGTGCATTGAAGAAGTAGTACAGGACATATGTGATATTGCATTGCATGCACGATATAAATTAATACGTTGTGCATTTATTTGCTTGCACAAGCTAACTTATTTTATTGTGCATTGAAGAGATACAACATATGTATCGCGGCATACATTACCTGAATTTACTGACTTTGAAGAATCACAGTAGTGACATGGTCGGTTTCATTGAACTGTATACAGTAACTTACTTATTCTATTGTGAATTATTCAATCTTCGGTTGTGTATTCTTCAAAGTTAGATCTTGTAATGCAATGCATGTATTCTCTTCAATGAACAGCAAAATGAGTTAGATGTTGTATGCATTGAAATGCAAAAAGCACGCGGGTTGTGACATCCGAAGGAGGGTAACACAACATGCATGCTTTTGCATTCCAATGCATAAAACAACTAACTAATTTTGCTATTCATTGAAGAAATTACATGTGTGTTGTTGCAATGCATTGCAAGATCTAAATTACTTGGAGATAAATCATCTGTGCTGTTGCATTGCAATGCATACAAGAACGAACTTATTCCGATGCATTTTACTGTTGCTCTTCTAGTGCATTGCATACTCAGTCTAACTTATTTCACTGGGCAATTAAGAGATATCGCATAACATATGAGCTGTTGCTTTGCAACGTATTGCATTGCAGAGCTATGCATTTTGCACAGCAATGCATAAAGAACTAAACTCATTCCGTTGTGCATTGAAGATATAACATCTGGACTGTTTCATTGAACATACTCAATCTAACTGAATTCGTTGTGAAGTGAAATACATGAAATATGCTATCTTTCATGGTATTGCATAAAATAACTAATTTGTTTTGTTTTGAAAGGAAGAGATATTACATTACATATGAGCAGTTGCATCGCAACTTACACAGAATTAATTCATTCCCCTGTGCATTGAAGAAGTAGCACTGACATACTTGATGTTGCAATTGAACTTGAACATTGCAATCCATGCACGAGATAAATTAATCCGTTGTGCATTGATTTGCATGCAAAAGCTAACGTTTTCATTTTGCATTGGAGAGATACAACATATGTGCTTGTTGCATAGCGCTGCATATAGGACCTGAATTTACTGACTGACATGGTCTGTTTCATTGAACTGTATACAATAAACTAACTTATTCCGTTCATATACAATAACTGAATTATTCAATCTTCTGTTGTACTTCTTCAGAGTAATTTAGATCTTGCAATGCAATGCAACGACAAATATGTAATCTCTCCAATAAACAGCAAAATGAGTAAGGTGATGTATGCATTGGAATGCAAAAGCACGCGTGTTGACAATCGAAGGCTTAACAACATGCATGCTTTTGCATTCCAATGCATAAAACAACTAACTAATTTTGCTGTTCATTGAAGAGATAACACACAATATGTGCTCTTGCACATATGAAGTTATAGAGTTATACTTAGTCTAACTTATGTCGCTGTGCAATGAAGAGATATCGCATACCACATGAGCTGTTGCATTGCAACGCATACAGAAGTCATTAATTCCCTTGTGCATTGAAGAAGTAGCACATGACATATGTGATATTGCATTGCATGTACGATATAAATTAATCCGTTGTGCATTTATTTGCATTCAAAAGCTAACGTTTTCATTGTGCATTGGAGAGATACAACATATGTGCTTGTTGCATAGCGCTGCATATAGGACCTGAATTTACTGACTGACATGGTCTGTTTTATTGAACTGTATACAATAAACTAACTTATTCCGTTCATATACAATAACTGAATTAGTCAATCTTCTGTTGTGCTTCTTCAGAGTAATTTAGATCTTGCAATGCAATGCAACGACAAATATGCAATCTCTCCAATAAACAGCAAAATGAGTAAGGTGATGTATGCATTGGAATGCAAAAGCACGCGTGTTGACATCCGAAAACTTAACAACATGCATGCTTTTGCATTCCAATGCATAAAACAACTAACTCATTTTGCTGTTCATTGAAGAGATAACACAATATGTGCTCTTGCACATATGACGTTATAGAGTTATACTTAGTCTAACTTATTTCGCTGTGCAATGAAGAGATATCGCATACCACATGAGCTGTTGCATGCAACGCATACAGAAGTAATTAATTCCCTTGTGCATTGAAGAAGTAGCACATGACATATGTGATATTGCATTGCATTGCATGTACGATATAAATTAATCCGTTGTGCATTTATTTGCATGCAAAAGCTAACGTTTTCAGTTGTGCATTAAAGATATAACATATGACCTGTTTCACTAAACTGTATACATAACTAACTTATTCCGTTGTGCATTATTCACGCATGTTGAGTTACCACTTCGGATTGCACAATATGCGTGCTTTTGTATAGCAATGCATAAAGAACTAAACTCATTCTGTTTTGCATAGAAGATATAACATATGCACTGTTTCTTTGAACATACCCAATCTAACTGAATTCGTTGTGAAGTGAAAAACATTCAATACTATCTTTCATAGTATTGCATAAAATAACTAATTTGTTTTATTTTGAAATTAAGAGATACTGCATTGCATATGAGTTGCATCGCAACTTATACAGACCTCATTCCCCTGTGCATTGAAGAATTAGCATGACATAAGTGATGTTTCATTGCAGTGCATGCACGATATAAATGAATCTGTTGTGCATTTATTTGCATGCAAAAGCTAACTTATTTCATTGTGCACTGAAGAGATACAACTTATGCTTTGCTGCATTGCACTGCAACTTCCATTGTGCATAAAATACATAAAATTCGCCTTCGGATAACACAATATGCGTGCTTTTGCATTACACTGCATAGAACAACTAAATCATTCTTGTGTGCATTGAAAACATAACATAAAAGGAAAGCAGTCGTTTTATTGCACGGTATACAAAAACTTCCGTTGTGCAATCTTCATTCTGCTATTGTGCATTCTTCAGAGTGTTAGATCTTGCAAGTTAGCATGAGTTAGATGTTGTGTGCATTGGAATTCAAAAGCACACAGTTGTGATACCCAAAAGGGAGATAAACCATATGTGCAAAGCATTGCAAAGCATACTAGAACAACACTCATTCATTGTGCATTATACACTGTATACAAGAACTAACTTAATCCGTTGTGCATTCATGAATAACGTATGTATTGTATACAATAACTAACATACTCCGTCGTGAAATGGAGAGATAAAAACGCAATATACTAATGTTGTACTGCATCGCATACAATATCTAAATAATTTGATATAGCACAACATAAATGGCAGTACATGCATACAACTACGAACTTGTTCCGATGTTCATTGAATAGATACCACACCATATGTGCTCTTGCATTGCACTGCATACTCAATCTAGCTGAATTGACACGTGAATTAAAGAATTGACAAATAATAAGGTATCTTTCATGGCAATTAATTCTACTGTGCATTGAAAAGATAACACATGACAATTTCACTGTTTCATCGAAATCTATACAAGAACGAATGCAGCCATCGAGTAGTTCAAATATTACATTTTGAAAATATTTCTGGCCAAAGAATCCTTGAACTTGATCTTTCTATACATACTCATAGACTCGTCCTGATGTTTCATCAGCCGGACAGTGGTCAGTATTAGACCCACTTAACATATTTTTGGCCAAAGAGTCTTTGAACTTGAACTTTCTAAAAATACTCATAGACTCCTTCTGATGTTTCATCAGTCAGACAGTGGTCCATATTTGACTTCCTTAACATATTTCTGTCCAAAGAGTCTTTGAACTTGAACTTAAACTTTCTAAAAATACTCATAGACTCCTTTTGATGTTTCATCAGCCAGACAGTGGTCCATATTTGACCTACTTAACATATTTCTTGCCAAAGTCTTATCAAAGGCTAACCTACTATAGACTTCTTTTGATGTTACTTCAACAATATATTAGACCATATTTGATCTTATGAACACATTTCTGGACAAAGAGTCCTTAATCTTGAACTCTCTATACATACTCAAACTCCTTCTGATGTTTCATCAGTAGTTCAAATGTGACTTTTTGTACATATATCTTGCCAGAGAATCCTTGAACTTGATATTTCTATACATACTCATAGACTCCTTCTGGTGTTTCACCAGTCAGAGTCCATATTTGACTTCCTTAACATATTTCTGTCCAAAGAGTCTTTGAACTTGAACTTGAACTTTCTAAAAATACTCATAGACTCCTTTTGATGTTTCATCAGCCAGACAGTGGTCCATATTTGACCTACTTAACATATTTCTTGCCAAAGTCTTATCAAAGGCTAACCTACTATTTATACTTATAGACTTCTTTTGATGTTACTTCAACAATATATTAGACCATATTTGATCTTATGAACACATTTCTGGACAAAGAGTCCTTAACTTTGAACTTTTTATACATACTCAGACTCCTTCTGATGTTTCTTCAGTAGTTCAAATGTGACTTTTTGTACATATATCTTGGCAGAGAATCCTTGAACTTGATATTTCTATACATACTCATAGACTCCTTCTGATGATTCATCAACCAGACAGTGGTCAATATTAGACCCACTTAACATATTTTTGGCCAAAGAGTCTTTGAACTTGAACTTCCTAAAAATACTCATAGGCTCCTTCTGATGTTACATCAGCCAGACAGTGGTCCATAATTGACCTACTTAACATATTTCTGGCCAAGGTCTTATCAAAGGCTAACTTACTATGCATACTCATAGAGTTCTTTTGATGTTACTTCAACCATAGATTAGACCATATTTGACCTTATGAGCACATTTCTGGAGAAAGAGTCCTTAATCTTGAACTTTCTATACATACTCATAGACTCCTTTTGGTGTTTCATCAGCAAGACAGTGGTCCATATTTGACCCACTAAACATATTTCTGGCCAAAGAGTCTTTGAACTTGAATTATAACTTTCTATAAATACTCATAGACTCCTTCTGATGTTTCATCAGCCAGAGAGTGGTCCATATTTGACCTACTTTACATAATTCTGGCCAAAGAGTCTTTGAACTTGATCTTGAACTTTCTATAAATGCTCATAGACTCCTTCTGTTGTTTCATCAGCCAGACAGTGGTCCATATTTTACGTACTTAGCATATTTCTGAACAAAGAGTCCTTAATCTTGAACTTTCTATACATTCTCATATTCTCCTTCCGATGTTTATTCAGCAAGACAGTGGTCCATATTTGACCTGCTGAACACATTTCTGGCCAAAGAGTCCTCGATTTTGAACTTGCTAGACATTCTCATAGACTCTTTCCGATATTTCATCAGTAGTTCAAATGAGATATTTTGAACCTATTTTTGGCCTGAGAGTCCTTGAACTTTCTTTAAATAATCATAGACTCATTCTGATGTTTCATCTGCCAGACAATGGTCCATATTTTACCTACTTAACATATTTCAGTCAAAAGAGTCTTTGAACTTGAACTTTCTATAAATACTCATAGACTCCTTCTGATGTTTCATCAGCAGGAGAGTGGTCCATATTTGACCTACTTAACATATTTCTGGCCAAAGTCTTATCAAAGGCTACCTACTATTTATACTTATAGACTTATTTTGATGTTACTTCAACCATATATTAGACCATATTTGATCTTATGAACACATTTCTGGACAAAGAGTCCTTAGTCTTGAACTTTCTATACATGCACAAAGACTCCTTCTCATGTTTCATCAGCCAGACAGTGGTCAATATTAGACCCACTTAACATATTTTTGGCCAAAGAGTCTTTGATCTTGAACTTGAACTTTCTATAAATACTCATAGACTCCTTCTGATGTTTCATCAGCCAGACAATGGTCCATATTTGACTTCCTTAACATATTTCTGTCCAAAGAGTCTTTGAACTTGAACTTAAACTTTCTAAAAATACTCATAGGCTCCTTCTGATGTTACATCAGCCAGACAGTGGTCCATATTTGACCTACTTAACATATTTCTGGCCAAGGTCTTATCAAAGGCTAACTTACTATGCATACTCATAGAGTTCTTTTCATGTTACTTAAACCATAGATTAGACCATATTTGACCTTATGAGCACATTTCTGGAGAAAGAGTCCTTAATCTTGAACTTTCTATACATACTCATAGACTCCTTCTGGTGTTTCATCAGCAAACAGTGGTCCATTTTTGACCTACTTAACATATTTCTGGCCAAAGTCTTATCACAGACTAACTTACTATTTATACTTATAGACTTCTTTTGATGTTACTTCAACCATATATTAGACAATATTTGATCTTATGAAAACATTTCTGGACAGAGTCCTTAATCTTGAACTTTTATACATCGGCTACTCAGACTCCTTTTGATGTTTCATCAGTAGTTCAAATATGACTTTATGTAAATTTTTCTTGCCACAGAATCCTTGAACTTGATCTTTCTATACATACTCATAGACTCCTCCTGATGTTTCATCAGCAAGAGATTGGTCCATATTTGACCTATTTAACATGTTTCAGGCCAAAGAGTCTTTGAACTTGAACTTTCTATAAATACTCATAGACTCCTTCTGATATTTCATCAGCCAGACTGTGGTCCATATTTGACCTACTTAACATATTTCTTGCCAAAGTCTTATCAAAGGCTAACTTTCTATGCATACTCATAGACTTCTTTTGATGTTACTTCAACCATTGATTAGACCATATTTGACCTTATGAACACATTTCTGGACAAAGAGTCCTTAATCTTGAACTTTCTATTTATACTTATAGACTCCTTCTGATGTTTCATCATCAAGACAGTGGTCCATATTTGACCTACTTAACATATTTCTTGCCAAAGTCTTATCAAAGGCTAACCTACTATTTATACTTATAGACTTCTTTTGATGTTACTTCAACAATATATTAGACCATATTTGATCTTATGAACACATTTCTGGACAAAGAGTCCTTAATCTTGAACTTTCTATACATGCTCATAGACTCCTTCTCATGTTTCATCAGCCAGACAGTGGTCAATATTAGACCCACTTAACATATTTTTGGCCAAAGAGTCTTTGATCTTGAACTTGAACTTTCTATAAATACTCATAGACTCCTTCTGATGTTTCATCAGCCAGACAGTGGTCCATATTTGACTTCCTTAACATATTTCTGTACAAAGAGTCTTTGAACTTGAACTTGAACTTTCTAAAAATACTCATAGGCTCCTTCTGATGTTACATCAGCCAGACAGTGGTCCATATTTGACCTACTTAACATATTTCTGGCCAAGGTCTTATCAAAGGCTAACTTACTATGCATAGAGTTCATAGAGTTCTTTTGATGTTACTTCAACCATAGATTAGACCATATTTGACCTTATGAGCACATTTCTGGAGAAAGAGTCCTTAATCTTGAACTTTCTATACATACTCATAGACTCCTTCTGGTGTTTCATCAGCAAGACAGTGGTCCATTTTTGACCTACTTAACATATTTCTGGCCAAAGTCTTATCACAGACTAACTTACTATTTATACTTATAGACTTCTTTTGATGTTACTTCAACCATATATTAGACAATTTTTGATCTTATGAAAACATTTCTGGACAAAGAGTCCTTAATCTTGAACTTTCTATTCATAATCATAGACTCTTTCTGAAGTTTTATCAGCAGGAGATTGGTCCATTTTTGACCTACTTAACATATTTCTGGCCAAAGTCTTATCACAGACTAACTTACTATTTATACTTATAGACTTCTTTGGATGTTACTTCAACCATATATTAGACAATATTTGATCTTATGAAAACATTTCTGGACAAAGAGTCCTTAATCTTGAACTTTCTATACATAATCATAGACTCTTTCTGAAGTTTTATCAGCAGGAGATTGGTCCATTTTTGACCTACTTAACATATTTCTGGCCAAAGTCTTATCACAGACTAACTTACTATTTATACTTATAGACTTCTTTGGATGTTACTTCAACCATATATTAGACAATATTTGATCTTATGAAAACATTTCTGGACAGAGTCCTTAATCTTGAACTTTTATACATACTCAGACTCCTTTTGATGTTTCATCAGTAGTTCAAATATGACTTTATGTAAATTTTTCTTGCCAGAGAATCCTTGAACTTGATATTTCTATACATACTCATAGACTCCTCCTGATGTTCCATCAGCAAGAGAGTGGTCCATATTTAACCTATTTAACATATTTCAGGCCAAAGAGTCTTTGAACTTGAACTTTCTATAAATACTCATAGACTCCTTCTGATGTTTCATCAGCCAGACAGTGGTCCATATTTGACTTCCTTGACATATTTCTGTCCAAAGAGTCTTTGAACTTGAACTTGAACTTTCTATAAATACTCATAGACTCCTTCTGATATTTCATCAGCCAGACAGGGGTCCATATTTGACATACTTAACATATTTCTTGCCAAAGTCTTATCAAAGGCTAACTCTCTATGCATACTCATAGACTTCTTTTGATGTTACTTCAACCATTGATTAGACCATATTTGACCTTATGAACACATTTCTGGACAAAGAGTCCTTAATCTTGAACTTTCTATTTATACTTATAGACTCCTTCTGATGTTTCATCATCAAGACAGTGGTCCATATTTGACCTACTTAACATATTTCTTGCCAAAGTCTTATCAAAGGCTAACCTACTATTTATACTTATAGACTTCTTTTGATGTTACTTCAACAATATATTAGACCATATTTGATCTTATGAACACATTTCTGGACAAAGAGTCCTTAATCTTGAACTTTCTATACATGCTCATAGACTCCTTCTCATGTTTCATCAGCCAGACAGTGGTCAATATTAGACCCACTTAACATATTTTTGGCCAAAGAGTCTTTGATCTTGAACTTGAACTTTCTATAAATACTCATAGACTCCTTCTGATGTTTCATCAGCCAGACAGTGGTCCATATTTGACTTCCTTAACATATTTCTGTACAAAGAGTCTTTGAACTTGAACTTGAACTTTCTAAAAATACTCATAGGCTCCTTCTGATGTTACATCAGCCAGACAGTGGTCCATATTTGACCTACTTAACATATTTCTGGCCAAGGTCTTATCAAAGGCTAACTTACTATGCATAGAGTTCATAGAGTTCTTTTGATGTTACTTCAACCATAGATTAGACCATATTTGACCTTATGAGCACATTTCTGGAGAAAGAGTCCTTAATCTTGAACTTTCTATACATACTCATAGACTCCTTCTGGTGTTTCATCAGCAAGACAGTGGTCCATTTTTGACCTACTTAACATATTTCTGGCCAAAGTCTTATCACAAACTAACTTACTATTTATACTTATAGACTTCTTTTGATGTTACTTCAACCATATATTAGACAATTTTTGATCTTATGAAAACATTTCTGGACAAAGAGTCCTTAATCTTGAACTTTCTATTCATAATCATAGACTCTTTCTGAAGTTTTATCAGCAGGAGATTGGTCCATTTTTGACCTACTTAACATATTTCTGGCCAAAGTCTTATCACAGACTAACTTACTATTTATACTTATAGACTTCTTTGGATGTTACTTCAACCATATATTAGACAATATTTGATCTTATGAAAACATTTCTGGACAAAGAGTCCTTAATCTTGAACTTTCTATACATAATCATAGACTCTTTCTGAAGTTTTATCAGCAGGAGATTGGTCCATTTTTGACCTACTTAACATATTTCTGGCCAAAGTCTTATCACAGACTAACTTACTATTTATACTTATAGACTTCTTTGGATGTTACTTCAACCATATATTAGACAATATTTGATCTTATGAAAACATTTCTGGACAGAGTCCTTAATCTTGAACTTTTATACATACTCAGACTCCTTTTGATGTTTCATCAGTAGTTCAAATATGACTTTATGTAAATTTTTCTTGCCAGAGAATCCTTGAACTTGATATTTCTATACATACTCATAGACTCCTCCTGATGTTCCATCAGCAAGAGAGTGGTCCATATTTAACCTATTTAACATATTTCAGGCCAAAGAGTCTTTGAACTTGAACTTTCTATAAATACTCATAGACTCCTTCTGATGTTTCATCAGCCAGACAGTGGTCCATATTTGACTTCCTTGACATATTTCTGTCCAAAGAGTCTTTGAACTTGAACTTGAACTTTCTATAAATACTCATAGACTCCTTCTGATATTTCATCAGCCAGACAGTGGTCCATATTTGACATACTTAACATATTTCTTGCCAAAGTCTTATCAAAGGCTAACTCTCTATGCATACTCATAGACTTCTTTTGATGTTACTTCAACCATTGATTAGACCATATTTGACCTTATGAACACATTTCTGGACAAAGAGTCCTTAATCTTGAACTTTCTATTTATACTTATAGACTCCTTCTGATGTTTCTTCATCAAGACAGTGGTCCATATTTGACCTACTTAACATATTTCTTGCCAAAGTCTTATCAAAGGCTAACCTACTATTTATACTTATAGACTTCTTTTGATGTTACTTCAACAATATATTAGACCATATTTGATCTTATGAACACATTTCTGGACAAAGAGTCCTTAATCTTGAACTTTCTATACATGCTCATAGACTCCTTCTCATGTTTCATCAGCCAGACAGTGGTCAATATTAGACCCACTTAACATATTTTTGGCCAAAGAGTCTTTGATCTTGAACTTGAACTTTCTATAAATACTCATAGACTCCTTCTGGTGTTTCATCAGCAAGACAGTGGTCCATTTTTGACCTACTTAACATATATCTGGCCAAAGTCTTATCACAGACTAACTTACTATTTATACTTATAGACTTCTTTTGATGTTACTTCAACCATATATTAGACAATATTTGATCTTATGAAAACATTTCTGGACAAAGAGTCCTTAATCTTGAACTTTCTATTCATAATCATAGACTCTTTCTGAAGTTTTATCAGCAGGAGATTGGTCCATTTTTTACCTACTTAACATATTTCTGGCCAAAGTCTTATGACAGACTAACTTACTATTTATACTTATAGACTTCTTTGGATGTTACTTCAACCATATATTAGACAATATTTGATCTTATGAAAACATTTCTGGACAAAGAGTCCTTAATCTTGAACTTTCTATACATAATCATAGACTCTTTCTGAAGTTTTATCAGCAGGAGATTGGTCCATTTTTGACCTACTTAACATATTTCTGGCCAAAGTCTTATCACAGACTAACTTACTATTTATACTGATAGACTTCTTTGGATGTTACTTCAACCATATATTAGACAATATTTGATCTTATGAAAACATTTCTGGAAAGAGTCCTTAATCTTGAACTTTTATACATACTCAGACTCCTTTTGATGTTTCATCAGTAGTTCAAATATGACTTTATGTAAATTTTTCTTGCCAGAGAATCCTTGAACTTGATATTTCTATACATACTCATAGACTCCTCCTGATGTTCCATCAGCAAGAGAGTGGTCCATATTTGACCTATTTAACATATTTCAGGCCAGCCCAGTCTCATCCCAAGACGTCATAATGACTGACGCTTTTGACCATACGTCAACATCCGACGTTTTAGGGTACCCTTTAACGTCAGCTAGATGACGCTATCTAATCCTAACCCTACCCCAGACCTAAACCTACCCGCGTCATCTAACTGACGCTAAAGGTAAAGCGTCAGTTGGATGACGCCCTAGGATCGTCATCTAACTGACGTTAAAGGGTACCCTAAAACGTCGGATGTTGACGTATGGTCAAAAGCGTCAGTCATATGACGTCTTGGGATGAGACTGTGTTATTCAGGCCAAAGAGTCTTTGTACTTGAACTTTCTATAAATACTCATAGACTCCTTCTGATATTTCATCAGCCAGACAGTGGTCCATATTTGACATACTTAACATATTTCTGGCCAAAGGCTAACTTACTATGCATACTCATAGACTTCTTTTTATGTTATTTCAACCATAGATTAGACCATATTTGACCTTATGAACACATTTCTGGACAAAGAGTCCTTAATCTTGAACTTTCTATACTCATAGACTCTTTCTGAAGTTTCATCAGTAATTCAAATATGACTTTTTGTACATATATCTTGCCAGAGAATCCTTAATCTTGATCTTTCTATACATAGTCATTGACTCCTTCTGATGTTTCATCAGCCATACAGTGGTCCATAATTGACCTACTTAACATATTTTTGGCCAAATTCTTTTCAAAGGCTAACTTACAATGCATACTCATAGACTTCTTTTAATATTACTTCAACCATAGATTAGAGCATATTTGACCTTATGAACACATTTCTGGACAAAGAGTCCTTAATCTTGAACTTTCTGTACATAATCATAGAATCTTTCTGAAGTTTCATCAGTAGTTCAAATACGACTTTTTGTACATATATCTTGCCGGAGAATCATTGAACTTGATCTTTCTATACATACTCATTAACTCCTTCTGATGTTTCATCAGCCAGACAGTGGTCCATTTTAGACCTAATTAACATATTTCTGTCCAAAGAGTCTTTGAACTTGAAATTGAACTTTCTATAAATACTCATAGACTCCTTCTGATGTTTCATCAGCCAGACAGTGGTCCATATTTGACTTCCTTAACATATGTCTGTCCAAAGAGTCTTTGAACTTGAACTTGAACTTTCTATAAATACTCATAGACTCCTTCTGATGTTTTATCACCAGGAGAGTGGTCCATTTTTGACCTTCTTAACATATTTCTGGCCAAAGTCTTATCAAAGGCTAACTTGCTATGCATACTCATAGACTTCTTTTGATGTTACTTCAACCATAGATTAGACCATATTTTACCTTATGAGCAGATTTCGGGACAAAGAGTCCTTAATCTTGAACTTTCTATTCATACTCTTAGACTCCTTCTGATGTTTCTTTAGTAGTTCAAATATGACTTTTTGTTCATATATCTTGCCAGAGAATCCTTGGACTTGATCTTTCTATACATACTCATAGACTCCTTTTGATGTTTTATCAGCCAGACAGTAGTCTAAACTTGACCTACTGGACATATTTCTGGCAAAAGAGTTCATCAAAGGCTAACTTACTATTCATTCTCATAGACTTCTTTTGATGTTACATCATCCATATTTTAGTCCATATTTGACCTGTTAAACATTTTTCTGGCCATAGAGTCTTTGGACTTGAACTTGAACTTTCTATACATACTCATAGACTCATTCTGATATTTCATTAGTCAGACAGTAGTCCATATTTTAACTAACGAATATATTTCTGGCAAAATAGGCCAGATCATCAAAATCATCAAAGGCTACCTTTCTATGCGTTCTCATAGACTCCTTTTGATGTTACATCAAGCATATATTAGTCCACATTTGAACTATTGAACATTTTTCTGGCCAAAGAGTCTTTGGACTTGAACTTGAACTTTCTATACATGAACTTGAACTTTCTATACTCATAGACTCATTCTGATATTTCATCAACCAGACATTAGTCCATTTTGACCTATTGAACATATTTCTGGCCAAAGAATCATTAAAGGCTATCTTACTATACATTCTCATAGACTTCTTTTGTTATTATATCAACCATATATTAGTCCATATTTGACCTATTGAACACATTTCCGAGTATATTTACCGTATATAAAGGTAAAGTTTAAAGACTCTTTGACCAGAAATATGTCATATTACTGTAAGTCATTTTTGAACTACTGTTGAAACATCAGAAGGAGTCTATAGAAATTGAGCATATATAAAATGTTCCAAATCAAAGACTCAGAAATATGTTCGTTATGACAAATTTGAAAACTTGTCTGGGTGATGTAACATCTGAAGGAGTAATCAATATGTATGCTAAGTTAAAGTTCAAGGACTCTTTGGAAAGTTCAAGTTCTAGGACTCATTGGCCAGAAATGTTTTCAATATGTCAAATATGGATTCATATATGGTTGATGTAACATCAAAAGAAGTCTATGAAAATGGATAGTAAGTAAGCCCTTGATGATACTTTTGCCAAAAATATGTTCTGTAGGTCAAGTTTGGACTACTGTCTGCCTGATAAAACATCATAAGTCTATATGTATAAAAAGTTCAAGTTCAAGGACACTTTGGCCAGTAACTTGTTCAAAAGGTTAAGAAACATAAGGAGCCTATGAGCATGTTTAGAAAGTTTAAAATCGAGGACTCTTTGGCCATTTATGGGGAATAGGTCAAATAAGGACTAATTTAATGGATAATTTAACATCAAAAGAGTCTGCATGGTAAGTTAGATTTTGATGACTATTTGGTCAGAAATATGTTCAGTAGGTCAAATATGGACTACTGTCTGGCTGATGAAACATTCAAAAGAGTGTGTGTATGTATAGAAAGTTCTAAATATATTCTAAATGTCAAATTTGAACTACAGGATGGTTGAAGAAACATCAGAACAAGTCTATATGTTTAGAAAGTTCAATGTAGATGACTCTTTGGCCAGAAATGTGTTCAATAGGTCAAATGTAGACTAATATATGGTTTATTTAGCATTAAAAGAAGTCTATGAGAACACATAGTAAGTTAGACTGTGATAAAATTTTGGCCAGAAATATGTTACTAGCTGTCTTGCCAGAAATATGTTCAGTAGGTCAAGTTTGGACTACTGTCTGGCTGCTGAAACATTAGAAGAAGTCTATGAAAATGTTTAGAAAGATCAAGTTCAATGATTCACTGACAAAAAAATATGTTCAAAAGGTCAAATTTGGCTGAAGAAACATCAGAACAAGTCTCTAAGTTTAGAAAGTTCAAGTTTAAGGACTCTTTGTCCAGAAATCTGAGAAATCTGCTCATTTGTTAAGTAAGTCAAAAATGGACCACTCTCCTGCTGATAAAACATCAGAAGGAGTCTATGAGTATTAATAGAAAGTTCAAGATTAAGGATTCTTTGACCAGAAATGTGTTCATAAAGTCAAATATGGTCTAATCTATGGTTGAAGTAAAAACCAAAGAAGTCTATGAGTATTTATAGTAAGTTAGCCTTTGATAAGACCTTGGCTAGAAATATGTTAAGTAGGTCAAGTATGGACCACTCTCTGGCTCATGAAACATCAGAAGGAGTCTATGAGTATTTATAGAAAGTTCATTTCAAAGACTCTTTTGCCTGAAATATGTTAAGTGGGTCTAATATGGACCACTCTATGGCTGATGAAACATCAGAAGGAGTTAATGTATAGTATGTATAGAAAGATCAAGAACAAGGATTCTCCGGCAAGATATATGTACAAAAAGTCATATTTGAACTACTGATGAAACTTCAGAAAGAGTCTATTATTATGCATAGAAAGATCAAGATTAAAGACTCTTTGTCCAGAAATGTGTTCATAAGGTCAAATATGGTCCAATCTATGGTTGAAGTAACATCAAGAGAAGTCTATGAGCATGCATAGTAAGTTAACATATTTCTGGCCAAAGTCTGTTCAAAGGCTAAATAGGTCAAATTATCAAAGAAACGTCAGGAGTCTATGAGTATTTATAGAAAGTTCAAGTTCAAGTTCAAAGACTCTTTGTCCAGAAATGTGTTTATAAGGTCAAATATGGTCTAAACTATGGTTGAAGTAACATCAAAAGAAGTCTGAGTATGCATAGTAAGTTAGCCTTTGATAAGACCTTGGCCAGAAATATGTTAAGTAGGTGGTCCACTGTTAAATGTTAAATATGTTAAGCATGAACCACTGTCTGGCTGATGAAACATCAGAAGGAGTCTATGAGTATTTATAGAAAGGTCAAGTTCAAGTTCAAAGACTCTTTGGACAGAAATATGTTAAGTAGATCTAATATGGACCACTCTATGGCTGATGAAACTTCAGAAAGAGTCTATTATTATGCATAGAAAGATCAAGATTAAAGACTCTTTGTCCAAAATTGTGTTCATAAGGTAAAATCTGGTCTAATCTAAGGTTGAAGTAACATCAAAAGAAGTCTAAGAGTATGCATAGTAAGTTAGCCTTTGATAAGACTTTGGCCAGAAATATGTTTAGTTCAAATATGGACCACTGTCTGGCTGATGAAACATCAAGGAGTCTATGAGTACTTATAGAAAGTTCAAGTTCAAGTTCAAGTTCAAGTTCAAAGACTCTTTGGCCAGAAATATGTTAAGGAAATCAAAAATGGACCACTCTCCTGCTGATAAAACTTCAGAAAGAGTCTATGATTATGTATAGAAAGTTCAAGATTAAGGACTCTTTGTCCAGAAATGTTTTCATAAGATCAAATATTGTGTAATATATGGTTGAAGTAACATCAAAAGAAGTCTATAAGTATAAATAGTAAGTTAGTCTGTGATAAGACTTTGGCCAGAAATATGTTAAGTAGGTCAAAAATGGACCACTGTCTTGCTGATGAAACACCAGAAGGAGTCTATGAGTATTTATAGAAAGTTCAAGTTCAAAGACTCTTTGGCCTGAAATATGTTAAATAGGTCAAATATGGACCACTCTCTTGCTGATGAAACATCAAAAGAACTCTATGAGTATGCATAGTAAGTTAGCCTTTGATAAGACCTTGGCCAGAAATATGTTAAGTAGGTCAAATATGGACCACTGTCTGGCTGATGTAACATCAGAAGGAGCCTAAGAGTATTTTTAGAAAGTTTAAGTTCAAGTTCAAAGACTCTTTGGACAGAAATATGTTAAGGAAGTCAAATATGGACCACTGTCTGGCTGATGAAACATCAGAAGGAGTCTATGAGCATGTATAGAAAGTTCAAGATTAAGGACTCTTTGTCCAGAAATGTGTTCATAAGATCAAATATGATCTAATATATTGTTGAAGTAAGATCAAAAGAAGTCTATAAGTATAATTAGTAGGTTAGCCTTTAAAAAGACTTTGGCAAGAAATATGTTAAGTAGGTCAAATATGGACCACTGTCTTGATGATGAAACATCAGAAGGAGTCTATAAGTATAGATAGAAAGTTCAAGATTAAGGACTCTTTGTCCAGAAATGTGTTCATAAGGTCAAATATGGTCTAATCAATGGTTGAAGTAACATCAAAAGAAGTCTATGAGTAAGCATAGAAAGTTAGCCTTTGATAAGACTTTGGCAAGAAATATGTTAAGTATGTCAAATATGGACCACTGTCTGGCTGATGAAATATCAGAAGGAGTCTATGAGTATTTATAGAAAGTTCAAGTTCAAAGACTCTTTGGCCTGAAATATGTTAAATAGGTCAAATATGGACCACTCTCTTGCTGATGGAACATCAGGAGGAGTCTATGAGTATGTATAGAAAGATCAAGTTCAAGGATTCTCTGGCAAGAAAAATTGACATAAAGTCATATTTGAACTACTGATGAAACATCAAAAGGAGTCTGAGTGTGTATAAAAGTTCAAGATTAAGGACTCTGTCCAGAAATGTTTTCATAAGATCAAATATTGTCTAATATATGGTTGAAGTAACATCAAAATAAGTCTATAAGTATGTTAATAGTAGGTTAGCCTTTGATAAGACTTTGGCCAGAAATATGTTAAGTAGGTCAAAAAGGACCACTGTCTTGCTGATGAAACACCAGAAGGAGTCTATGAGTATGTATAGAAAGTTCAAGATTAAGGACTCTTTCTCCAGAAATGTGCTCATAAGGTCAAATATGGTCTAATCTATGGTTGAAGTAATATCAAAAGAACTCTATGAGTATGCATAGTAAGTTAGCCTTTGATAAGACCTTGGCCAGAAATATGTTAAGTAGGTCAAATATGGACCACTGTCTGGCTGATGTAACATCAGAAGGAGCCTATGAGTATTTTTAGAAAGTTCAAGTTCAAGTTCAAAGACTCTTTGGACAGAAATATGTTAAGGAAGTCAAATATGGACCACTGTCTGGCTGATGAAACATCAGAAGGAGTCTATGAGTATTTATAGAAAGTTCAAGTTCAAGATCAAAGACTCTTTGGTCAAAAATTTTTTAAGTGGGTCTAATATTGACCACGGTCTGGCTGATGAAACATGAGAAGGAGTCTATGAGCATGTATAGAAAGTTCAAGATTAAGGACTCTTTGTCCAGAAATGTGTTCATAAGGTCAAATGTGGTCTAATATATTGTTGAAGTAACATCAAAAGAAGTCTATAAGTATAAATAGTAGGTTAGCCTTTGATAAGACTTTGGCAAGAAATATGTTAAGTAGGTCAAATATGGACCACTGTCTTAATGATGAAACATCAGAAGGAGTCTATAAGTATAGATAGAAAGTTCAAGATTAAGGACTCTTTGTACAGAAATGTGTTCATAAGGTCAAATATGGTCTAATCAATGGTTGAAGTAACATCAAAAGAAGTCTATGAGTATGCATAGAAAGTTAGCCTTTGATAAGACTTTGGCAAGAAATATGTTAAATATGTCAAATATGGACCACTGTCTGGCTGATGAAATATCAGAAGGAGTCTATTAGTATTTATAGAAAGTTCAAGTTCAAAGACTCTTTGGCCTGAAATATGTTAAATAGGTCAAATATGGACCACTCTCTTGCTGATGGAACATCAGGAGGAGTCTATGAGTATGTATAGAAAGATCAAGTTCAAGGATTCTCTGGCAAGAAAAATGTACATAAAGTCATATTTGAACTAGTGATGAAACATCAAAAGGAGTCTGAGTATGTATAAAAGTTCAAGATTAAGGACTCTGTCCAGAAATGTTTTCATAAGATCAAATATTGTCTAATATATGGTTGAAGTAACATCAAAAGAAGTCTATAAGTATAAATAGTAAGTTAGTCTGTGATAAGACCTTGGCCAGAAATATGTTAAGTAGGTCAAATATGGACCAGAAAGGTCATTTTTAGAAAGGTCAAGTTCAAGTTCAAAGACTCTTTGGCCTAAAATATGTTAAGTAGGTCAAATATGGACCACTCTACTGCTGATGAAACATTAGAAGGAGTCTATGAGTATTAATACAAAGTTCAAGATCAAAGACTCTTTGGCCAGAAATATGTTAAGTAGGTCAAATATGGACCACTGTATGGCTGATGAAACGTCAGAAGCACTCTGTGAGCATGTATAGAAAGATCAAGTTCAAGAACTCTCTGGCCAGATTTATGTTCAAAAGATCAAATTTGAACTACTGAATTAACATCAGAACATGTCTTTATGTTTAGAAAGTTAAAGGTAGAGGACTCTTTTGGCCAGAAATATATTCAAGGATAAATGCATAAAACAACTAACTAATTTTGCTGTTCATTGAAGAGATTACGTGTGTTTGTTGCATTGCATTGTAATATCTATTTTACTATGTGTATTGGAGATAAACCATCTGTGCTGCTTGCACAGCAATGCACACAAGAACTATACTTTTCGGTTGTGCATAACATAAGCACGGATTCATTGAACATAATCTTAAAACTTAAAACTAAAACTTAATCTAAAAACTTACTGAATTCATCGTGCAGTAAAGTATAATACATTAAATATGCTATTTTTCATAGCATTCACTTGTTTCGTTTTGCAATGAAGAGATATTGCATTACATATGAGTGGTTGCATCGCAACGCATACAGAACTAATTTATTCCCATGTGCATTGAAGAAGTAGCACATGACATACCGGTATGTAATGTTTCATTGCACGAGATAAATGAATCCGTTATGCATTTATTTGCATGCAAAATCTAACTTATTTCATTGTGCATTGAAGAGATACAACATATGTATCGCGACATACATTACCTGAATTTACTGACTTTGAAGAATCACAGCAGTGACATGGTCGGTTTCATTGAACTGTATACAGTAACTTACTTATTCTATTGTGAATTATTCAATCTTCGGTTGTGTATTCTTCAAAGTTAGATCTTGTAATGCAATGCATGTATTCTCTTCAATGAACAGCAAAATGAGTTAGATGTTGTATGCATTGAAATGCAAAAAGCACGCGGGTTGTGACATCCGAAGGAGGGTAACACAACATGCATGCTTTTGCATTCCAATGCATAAAACAACTAACTAATTTTGCTATTCATTGAAGAAATTACATGTGTGTTGTTGCAATGCATTGCAAGATCTAAATTACTTGGAGATAAATCATCTTTGCTGTTGCATTGCAATGCATACAAGAACGAACTTATTCCGATGCATTTTACTGTTGCTCTTCTAGTGCATTGCATACTCAGTCTAACTTATTTCACTGGGCAATTAAGAGATATCGCATAACATATGAGCTGTTGCTTTGCAACGTATTGCATTGCAGAGCTATGCATTTTGCACAACAATGCATAAAGAACTAAACTTATTCCGTTGTGCATTGAAGATATAACATCTGGACTGTTTCATTGAACATACTCAATCTAACTGAATTCGTTGTGAAGTGAAATACATGAAATATGCTATATTTCATGGTATTGCATAAAATAACTAATTTGTTTTGTTTTGAAAGGAAGAGATATTACATTACATATGAGCAGTTGCATCGCAACTTACACAGAATTAATTCATTCCCCTGTGCATTGAAGAAGTAGCACTGACATACTTGATGTTGCAATTGAACTTGAACATTGCAATCCATGCACGAGATAAATTAATCCGTTGTGCATTTATTTGCATGCAAAAGCTAACGTTTTCATTTTGCATTGGAGAGATACAACATATGTGCTTGTTGCATAGCGCTGCATATATGACCTGAATTTACTGACTGACATGGTCTGTTTCATTGAACTGTATACAATAAACTAACTTATTCCGTTCATATACAATAACTGAATTATTCAATCTTCTGTTGTACTTCTTCAGAGTAATTTAGATCTTGCAATGCAATGCAACGACAAATATGTAATCTCTCCAATAAACAGCAAAATGAGTAAGGTGATGTATGCATTGGAATGCAAAAGCACGCGTGTTGACAATCGAAGGCTTAACAACATGCATGCTTTTGCATTCCAATGCATGAAACAACTAACTAATTTTGCTGTTCATTGAAGAGATAACACACAATATGTGCTCTTGCACATATGAAGTTATAGAGTTATACTTAGTCTAACTTATGTCGCTGTGCAATGAAGAGATATCGCATACCACATGAGCTGTTGCATTGCAACGCATACAGAAGTCATTAATTCCCTTGTGCATTGAAGAAGTAGCACATGACATATGTGATATTGCATTGCATGTACGATATAAATTAATCCGTTGTGCATTTATTTGCATTCAAAAGCTAACGTTTTCATTGTGCATTGGAGAGATACAACATATGTGCTTGTTGCATAGCGCTGCATATAGGACCTGAATTTACTGACTGACATGGTCTGTTTCATTGAACTGTATACAATAAACTAACTTATTCCGTTCATATACAATAACTGAATTAGTCAATCTTCTGTTGTGCTTCTTCAGAGTAATTTAGATCTTGCAATGCAATGCAACGACAAATATGTAATCTCTCCAATAAACAGCAAAATGAGTAAGGTGATGTATGCATTGGAATGCAAAAGCACGCGTGTTGACATCCGAAAACTTAACAACATGCATGCTTTTGCATTCCAATGCATAAAACAACTAACTGATTTTGCTGTTCATTGAAGAGATAACACAATATGTGCTCTTGCACATATGACGTTATAGAGTTATACTTAGTCTAACTTATTTCGCTGTGCAATGAAGAGATATCGCATACCACATTGTTGCATGCAACGCATACAGAAGTAATTAATTCCCTTGTGCATTGAAGAAGTAGCACATGACATATGTGATATTGCATTGCATTGCATGTACGATATAAATTAATCCGTTGTGCATTTATTTGCATGCAAAAGCTAACGTTTTCAGTTGTGCATTAAATATATAACATATGACCTGTTTCACTAAACTGTATACATAACTAACTTATTCCGTTGTGCATTATTCACGCATGTTGAGTTACCACTTCGGATAACACAATATGCGTGCTTTTGTAAAGCAATGCATAAAGAACTAAACTCATTCTGTTTTGCATAGAAGATATAACATATGCACTGTTTCTTTGAACATACCCAATCTAACTGAATTCGTTGTGAAGTGAAAAACATTCAATACTATCTTTCATAGTATTGCATAAAATAACTAATTTGTTTTATTTTGAAATTAAGAGATACTGCATTGCATATGAGTTGCATCGCAACTTATACAGACCTCATTCCCCTGTGCATTGAAGAATTAGCATGACATAAGTGATGTTTCATTGCAGTGCATGCACGATATAAATGAATCTGTTGTGCATTTATTTGCATGCAAAAGCTAACTTATTTCATTGTGCACTGAAGAGATACAACTTATGCTTTGCTGCATTGCACTGCAACTTCCATTGTGCATAAAATACATAAAATTCGCCTTCGGATAACACAATATGCGTGCTTTTGCATTACACTGCATAGAACAACTAAATCATTCTTGTGTGCATTGAAAACATAACATAAAAGGAAAGCAGTCGTTTTATTGCACGGTATACAATAACTTCCGTTGTGCAATCTTCATTCTGCTATTGTGCATTCTTCAGAGTGTTAGATCTTGCAAGTTAGCATGAGTTAGATGTTGTGTGCATTGGAATTCAAAAGCACACAGTTGTGATACCCAAAAGGGAGATAAACCATATGTGCAAAGCATTGCAAAGCATACTAGAACAACACTCATTCATTGTGCATTATACACTGTATACAAGAACTAACTTAATCCGTTGTGCATTCATGAATAACGTATGTATTGTATACAATAACTAACATACTCCGTCGTGAAATGGAGAGATAAAAACGCAATATACTAATGTTGTACTGCATCGCATACAATATCTAAATAATTTGATATAGCACAACATAAATGGCAGTACATGCATACAACTACGAACTTGTTCCGATGTTCAGTGAATAGATACCACACCATATGTGCTCTTGCATTGCACTGCATACTCAATCTAGCTGAATTGACACGTGAATTAAAGAATTGACAAATAATAAGGTATCTTTCATGGCAATTAATTCTACTGTGCATTGAAAAGATAACACATGACAATTTCACTGTTTCATCGAAATCTATACAAGAACGAATGCAGCCATCGAGTAGTTCAAATATGACATTTTGAAAATATTTCTGGCCAAAGAATCCTTGAACTTGATCTTTCTATACATACTCATAGACTCGTCCTGATGTTTCATCAGCCGGACAGTGGTCAGTATTAGACCCACTTAACATATTTTTGGCCAAAGAGTCTTTGAACTTGAACTTTCTAAAAATACTCATAGACTCCTTCTGATGTTTCATCAGTCAGACAGTGGTCCATATTTGACTTCCTTAACATATTTCTGTCCAAAGAGTCTTTGAACTTGAACCTGAACTTTCTAAAAATACTCATAGACTCCTTTTGATGTTTCATCAGCCAGACAGTGGTCCATATTTGACCTACTTAACATATTTCTTGCCAAAGTCTTATCAAAGGCTAACCTACTATAGACTTCTTTTGATGTTACTTCAACAATATATTAGACCATATTTGATCTTATGAACACATTTCTGGACAAAGAGTCCTTAATCTTGAACTCTCTATACATACTCAAACTCCTTCTGATGTTTCATCAGTAGTTCAAATGTGACTTTTTGTACATATATCTTGCCAGAGAATCCTTGAACTTGATATTTCTATACATACTCATAGACTCCTTCTGGTGTTTCACCAGTCAGAGTCCATATTTGACTTCCTTAACATATTTCTGTCCAAAGAGTCTTTGAACTTGAACTTGAACTTTCTAAAAATACTCATAGACTCCTTTTGATGTTTCATCAGCCAGACAGTGGTCCATATTTGACCTACTTAACATATTTCTTGCCAAAGTCTTATCAAAGGCTAACCTACTATTTATACTTATAGACTTCTTTTGATGTTACTTCAACAATATATTAGACCATATTTGATCTTATGAACACATTTCTGGACAAAGAGTCCTTAACTTTGAACTTTTTATACATACTCAGACTCCTTCTGATGTTTCTTCAGTAGTTCAAATGTGACTTTTTGTACATATATCTTGGCAGAGAATCCTTGAACTTGATATTTCTATACATACTCATAGACTCCTTCTGATGATTCATCAACGAGACAGTGGTCAATATTAGACCCACTTAACATATTTTTGGCCAAAGAGTCTTTGAACTTGAACTTTCTAAAAATACTCATAGGCTCCTTCTGATGTTACATCAGCCAGACAGTGGTCCATAATTGACCTACTTAACATATTTCTGGCCAAGGTCTTATCAAAGGCTAACTTACTATGCATACTCATAGAGTTCTTTTGATGTTACTTCAACCATAGATTAGACCATATTTGACCTTATGAGCACATTTCTGGAGAAAGAGTCCTTAATCTTGAACTTTCTATACATACTCATAGACTCCTTTTGGTGTTTCATCAGCAAGACAGTGGTCCATATTTGACCCACTAAACATATTTCTGGCCAAAGTCTTATCACAGACTAACTTACTATTTATACTTATAGACTTCTTTTGATGTTACTTCAACCATATATTAGACAATATTTGATCTTATGAAAACATTTCTGGACAGAGTCCTTAATCTTGAACTTTTATACATCGGCTACTCAGACTCCTTTTGATGTTTCATCAGTAGTTCAAATATGACTTTATGTAAATTTTTCTTGCCACAGAATCCTTGAACTTGATCTTTCTATACATACTCATAGACTCCTCCTGATGTTTCATCAGCAAGAGATTGGTCCATATTTGACCTATTTAACATGTTTCAGGCCAAAGAGTCTTTGAACTTGAACTTTCTATAAATACTCATAGACTCCTTCTGATATTTCATCAGCCAGACAGTGGTCCATATTTGACATACTTAACATATTTCTTGCCAAAGTCTTATCAAAGGCTAACTCTCTATGCATACTCATAGACTTCTTTTGATGTTACTTCAACCATTGATTAGACCATATTTGACCTTATGAACACATTTCTGGACAAAGAGTCCTTAATCTTGAACTTTCTATTTATACTTATAGACTCCTTCTGATGTTTCATCATCAAGACAGTGGTCCATATTTGACCTACTTAACATATTTCTTGCCAAAGTCTTATCAAAGGCTAACCTACTATTTATACTTATAGACTTCTTTTGATGTTACTTCAACAATATATTAGACCATATTTGATCTTATGAACACATTTCTGGACAAAGAGTCCTTAATCTTGAACTTTCTATACATGCTCATAGACTCCTTCTCATGTTTCATCAGCCAGACAGTGGTCAATAACCCACTTAACATATTTTTGGCCAAAGAGTCTTTGATCTTGAACTTGAACTTTCTATAAATACTCATAGACTCCTTCTGATGTTTCATCAGCCAGACAGTGGTCCATATTTGACTTCCTTAACATATTTCTGTACAAAGAGTCTTTGAACTTGAACTTGAACTTTCTAAAAATACTCATAGGCTCCTTCTGATGTTACATCAGCCAGACAGTGGTCCATATTTGACCTACTTAACATATTTCTGGCCAAGGTCTTATCAAAGGCTAACTTACTATGCATAGAGTTCATAGAGTTCTTTTGATGTTACTTCAACCATAGATTAGACCATATTTGACCTTATGAGCACATTTCTGGAGAAAGAGTCCTTAATCTTGAACTTTCTATACATACTCATAGACTCCTTCTGGTGTTTCATCAGCAAGACAGTGGTCCATTTTTGACCTACTTAACATATTTCTGGCCAAAGTCTTATCACAGACTAACTTACTATTTATACTTATAGACTTCTTTTGATGTTACTTCAACCATATATTAGACAATTTTTGATCTTATGAAAACATTTCTGGACAAAGAGTCCTTAATCTTGAACTTTCTATTCATAATCATAGACTCTTTCTGAAGTTTTATCAGCAGGAGATTGGTCCATTTTTGACCTACTTAACATATTTCTGGCCAAAGTCTTATCACAGACTAACTTACTATTTATACTTATAGACTTCTTTGGATGTTACTTCAACCATATATTAGACAATATTTGATCTTATGAAAACATTTCTGGACAAAGAGTCCTTAATCTTGAACTTTCTATACATAATCATAGACTCTTTCTGAAGTTTTATCAGCAGGAGATTGGTCCATTTTTGACCTACTTAACATATTTCTGGCCAAAGTCTTATCACAGACTAACTTACTATTTATACTTATAGACTTCTTTGGATGTTACTTCAACCATATATTAGACAATATTTGATCTTATGAAAACATTTCTGGACAGAGTCCTTAATCTTGAACTTTTATACATACTCAGACTCCTTTTGATGTTTCATCAGTAGTTCAAATATGACTTTATGTAAATTTTTCTTGCCAGAGAATCCTTGAACTTGATATTTCTATACATACTCATAGACTCCTCCTGATGTTCCATCAGCAAGAGAGTGGTCCATATTTAACCTATTTAACATATTTCAGGCCAAAGAGTCTTTGAACTTGAACTTTCTATAAATACTCATAGACTCCTTCTGATGTTTCATCAGCCAGACAGTGGTCCATATTTGACTTCCTTGACATATTTCTGTCCAAAGAGTCTTTGAACTTGAACTTGAACTTTCTATAAATACTCATAGACTCCTTCTGATATTTCATCAGCCAGACAGTGGTCCATATTTGACATACTTAACATATTTCTTGCCAAAGTCTTATCAAAGGCTAACTCTCTATGCATACTCATAGACTTCTTTTGATGTTACTTCAACCATTGATTAGACCATATTTGACCTTATGAACACATTTCTGGACAAAGAGTCCTTAATCTTGAACTTTCTATTTATACTTATAGACTCCTTCTGATGTTTCATCATCAAGACAGTGGTCCATATTTGACCTACTTAACATATTTCTTGCCAAAGTCTTATCAAAGGCTAACCTACTATTTATACTTATAGACTTCTTTTGATGTTACTTCAACAATATATTAGACCATATTTGATCTTATGAACACATTTCTGGACAAAGAGTCCTTAATCTTGAACTTTCTATACATGCTCATAGACTCCTTCTCATGTTTCATCAGCCAGACAGTGGTCAATATTAGACCCACTTAACATATTTTTGGCCAAAGAGTCTTTGATCTTGAACTTGAACTTTCTATAAATACTCATAGACTCCTTCTGGTGTTTCATCAGCAAGACAGTGGTCCATTTTTGACCTACTTAACATATATCTGGCCAAAGTCTTATCACAGACTAACTTACTATTTATACTTATAGACTTCTTTTGATGTTACTTCAACCATATATTAGACAATATTTGATCTTATGAAAACATTTCTGGACAAAGAGTCCTTAATCTTGAACTTTCTATTCATAATCATAGACTCTTTCTGAAGTTTTATCAGCAGGAGATTGGTCCATTTTTTACCTACTTAACATATTTCTGGCCAAAGTCTTATGACAGACTAACTTACTATTTATACTTATAGACTTCTTTGGATGTTACTTCAACCATATATTAGACAATATTTGATCTTATGAAAACATTTCTGGACAAAGAGTCCTTAATCTTGAACTTTCTATACATAATCATAGACTCTTTCTGAAGTTTTATCAGCAGGAGATTGGTCCATTTTTGACCTACTTAACATATTTCTGGCCAAAGTCTTATCACAGACTAACTTACTATTTATACTGATAGACTTCTTTGGATGTTACTTCAACCATATATTAGACAATATTTGATCTTATGAAAACATTTCTGGAAAGAGTCCTTAATCTTGAACTTTTATACATACTCAGACTCCTTTTGATGTTTCATCAGTAGTTCAAATATGACTTTATGTAAATTTTTCTTGCCAGAGAATCCTTGAACTTGATATTTCTATACATACTCATAGACTCCTCCTGATGTTCCATCAGCAAGAGAGTGGTCCATATTTGACCTATTTAACATATTTCAGGCCAGCCCAGTCTCATCCCAAGACGTCATAATGACTGACGCTTTTGACCATACGTCAACATCCGACGTTTTAGGGTACCCTTTAACGTCAGCTAGATGACGCTATCTAATCCTAACCCTACCCCAGACCTAAACCTACCCGCGTCATCTAACTGACGCTAAAGGTAAAGCGTCAGTTGGATGACGCCCTAGGATCGTCATCTAACTGACGTTAAAGGGTACCCTAAAACGTCGGATGTTGACGTATGGTCAAAAGCGTCAGTCATATGACGTCTTGGGATGAGACTGTGTTATTCAGGCCAAAGAGTCTTTGTACTTGAACTTTCTATAAATACTCATAGACTCCTTCTGATATTTCATCAGCCAGACAGTGGTCCATATTTGACATACTTAACATATTTCTGGCCAAAGGCTAACTTACTATGCATACTCATAGACTTCTTTTTATGTTATTTCAACCATAGATTAGACCATATTTGACCTTATGAACACATTTCTGGACAAAGAGTCCTTAATCTTGAACTTTCTATACTCATAGACTCTTTCTGAAGTTTCATCAGTAATTCAAATATGACTTTTTGTACATATATCTTGCCAGAGAATCCTTAATCTTGATCTTTCTATACATAGTCATTGACTCCTTCTGATGTTTCATCAGCCATACAGTGGTCCATAATTGACCTACTTAACATATTTTTGGCCAAATTCTTTTCAAAGGCTAACTTACAATGCATACTCATAGACTTCTTTTAATATTACTTCAACCATAGATTAGAGCATATTTGACCTTATGAACACATTTCTGGACAAAGAGTCCTTAATCTTGAACTTTCTGTACATAATCATAGAATCTTTCTGAAGTTTCATCAGTAGTTCAAATACGACTTTTTGTACATATATCTTGCCGGAGAATCATTGAACTTGATCTTTCTATACATACTCATTAACTCCTTCTGATGTTTCATCAGCCAGACAGTGGTCCATTTTAGACCTAATTAACATATTTCTGTCCAAAGAGTCTTTGAACTTGAAATTGAACTTTCTATAAATACTCATAGACTCCTTCTGATGTTTCATCAGCCAGACAGTGGTCCATATTTGACTTCCTTAACATATGTCTGTCCAAAGAGTCTTTGAACTTGAACTTGAACTTTCTATAAATACTCATAGACTCCTTCTGATGTTTTATCACCAGGAGAGTGGTCCATTTTTGACCTTCTTAACATATTTCTGGCCAAAGTCTTATCAAAGGCTAACTTGCTATGCATACTCATAGACTTCTTTTGATGTTACTTCAACCATAGATTAGACCATATTTTACCTTATGAGCAGATTTCGGGACAAAGAGTCCTTAATCTTGAACTTTCTATTCATACTCTTAGACTCCTTCTGATGTTTCTTTAGTAGTTCAAATATGACTTTTTGTTCATATATCTTGCCAGAGAATCCTTGGACTTGATCTTTCTATACATACTCATAGACTCCTTTTGATGTTTTATCAGCCAGACAGTAGTCTAAACTTGACCTACTGGACATATTTCTGGCAAAAGAGTTCATCAAAGGCTAACTTACTATTCATTCTCATAGACTTCTTTTGATGTTACATCATCCATATTTTAGTCCATATTTGACCTGTTAAACATTTTTCTGGCCATAGAGTCTTTGGACTTGAACTTGAACTTTCTATACATACTCATAGACTCATTCTGATATTTCATTAGTCAGACAGTAGTCCATATTTTAACTAACGAATATATTTCTGGCAAAATAGGCCAGATCATCAAAATCATCAAAGGCTACCTTTCTATGCGTTCTCATAGACTCCTTTTGATGTTACATCAAGCATATATTAGTCCACATTTGAACTATTGAACATTTTTCTGGCCAAAGAGTCTTTGGACTTGAACTTGAACTTTCTATACATGAACTTGAACTTTCTATACTCATAGACTCATTCTGATATTTCATCAACCAGACATTAGTCCATTTTGACCTATTGAACATATTTCTGGCCAAAGAATCATTAAAGGCTATCTTACTATACATTCTCATAGACTTCTTTTGTTATTATATCAACCATATATTAGTCCATATTTGACCTATTGAACACATTTCCGAGTATATTTACCGTATATAAAGGTAAAGTTTAAAGACTCTTTGACCAGAAATATGTCATATTACTGTAAGTCATTTTTGAACTACTGTTGAAACATCAGAAGGAGTCTATAGAAATTGAGCATATATAAAATGTTCCAAATCAAAGACTCAGAAATATGTTCGTTATGACAAATTTGAAAACTTGTCTGGGTGATGTAACATCTGAAGGAGTAATCAATATGTATGCTAAGTTAAAGTTCAAGGACTCTTTGGAAAGTTCAAGTTCTAGGACTCATTGGCCAGAAATGTTTTCAATATGTCAAATATGGATTCATATATGGTTGATGTAACATCAAAAGAAGTCTATGAAAATGGATAGTAAGTAAGCCCTTGATGATACTTTTGCCAAAAATATGTTCTGTAGGTCAAGTTTGGACTACTGTCTGCCTGATAAAACATCATAAGTCTATATGTATAAAAAGTTCAAGTTCAAGGACACTTTGGCCAGTAACTTGTTCAAAAGGTTAAGAAACATAAGGAGCCTATGAGCATGTTTAGAAAGTTTAAAATCGAGGACTCTTTGGCCATTTATGGGGAATAGGTCAAATAAGGACTAATTTAATGGATAATTTAACATCAAAAGAGTCTGCATGGTAAGTTAGATTTTGATGACTATTTGGTCAGAAATATGTTCAGTAGGTCAAATATGGACTACTGTCTGGCTGATGAAACATTCAAAAGAGTGTGTGTATGTATAGAAAGTTCTAAATATATTCTAAATGTCAAATTTGAACTACAGGATGGTTGAAGAAACATCAGAACAAGTCTATATGTTTAGAAAGTTCAATGTAGATGACTCTTTGGCCAGAAATGTGTTCAATAGGTCAAATGTAGACTAATATATGGTTTATTTAGCATTAAAAGAAGTCTATGAGAACACATAGTAAGTTAGACTGTGATAAAATTTTGGCCAGAAATATGTTACTAGCTGTCTTGCCAGAAATATGTTCAGTAGGTCAAGTTTGGACTACTGTCTGGCTGCTGAAACATTAGAAGAAGTCTATGAAAATGTTTAGAAAGATCAAGTTCAATGATTCACTGACAAAAAAATATGTTCAAAAGGTCAAATTTGGCTGAAGAAACATCAGAACAAGTCTCTAAGTTTAGAAAGTTCAAGTTTAAGGACTCTTTGTCCAGAAATCTGAGAAATCTGCTCATTTGTTAAGTAAGTCAAAAATGGACCACTCTCCTGCTGATAAAACATCAGAAGGAGTCTATGAGTATTAATAGAAAGTTCAAGATTAAGGATTCTTTGACCAGAAATGTGTTCATAAAGTCAAATATGGTCTAATCTATGGTTGAAGTAAAAACCAAAGAAGTCTATGAGTATTTATAGTAAGTTAGCCTTTGATAAGACCTTGGCTAGAAATATGTTAAGTAGGTCAAGTATGGACCACTCTCTGGCTCATGAAACATCAGAAGGAGTCTATGAGTATTTATAGAAAGTTCATTTCAAAGACTCTTTTGCCTGAAATATGTTAAGTGGGTCTAATATGGACCACTCTATGGCTGATGAAACATCAGAAGGAGTTAATGTATAGTATGTATAGAAAGATCAAGAACAAGGATTCTCCGGCAAGATATATGTACAAAAAGTCATATTTGAACTACTGATGAAACTTCAGAAAGAGTCTATTATTATGCATAGAAAGATCAAGATTAAAGACTCTTTGTCCAGAAATGTGTTCATAAGGTCAAATATGGTCCAATCTATGGTTGAAGTAACATCAAGAGAAGTCTATGAGCATGCATAGTAAGTTAACATATTTCTGGCCAAAGTCTGTTCAAAGGCTAAATAGGTCAAATTATCAAAGAAACGTCAGGAGTCTATGAGTATTTATAGAAAGTTCAAGTTCAAGTTCAAAGACTCTTTGTCCAGAAATGTGTTTATAAGGTCAAATATGGTCTAAACTATGGTTGAAGTAACATCAAAAGAAGTCTGAGTATGCATAGTAAGTTAGCCTTTGATAAGACCTTGGCCAGAAATATGTTAAGTAGGTGGTCCACTGTTAAATGTTAAATATGTTAAGCATGAACCACTGTCTGGCTGATGAAACATCAGAAGGAGTCTATGAGTATTTATAGAAAGGTCAAGTTCAAGTTCAAAGACTCTTTGGACAGAAATATGTTAAGTAGATCTAATATGGACCACTCTATGGCTGATGAAACTTCAGAAAGAGTCTATTATTATGCATAGAAAGATCAAGATTAAAGACTCTTTGTCCAAAATTGTGTTCATAAGGTAAAATCTGGTCTAATCTAAGGTTGAAGTAACATCAAAAGAAGTCTAAGAGTATGCATAGTAAGTTAGCCTTTGATAAGACTTTGGCCAGAAATATGTTTAGTTCAAATATGGACCACTGTCTGGCTGATGAAACATCAAGGAGTCTATGAGTACTTATAGAAAGTTCAAGTTCAAGTTCAAGTTCAAGTTCAAAGACTCTTTGGCCAGAAATATGTTAAGGAAATCAAAAATGGACCACTCTCCTGCTGATAAAACTTCAGAAAGAGTCTATGATTATGTATAGAAAGTTCAAGATTAAGGACTCTTTGTCCAGAAATGTTTTCATAAGATCAAATATTGTGTAATATATGGTTGAAGTAACATCAAAAGAAGTCTATAAGTATAAATAGTAAGTTAGTCTGTGATAAGACTTTGGCCAGAAATATGTTAAGTAGGTCAAAAATGGACCACTGTCTTGCTGATGAAACACCAGAAGGAGTCTATGAGTATTTATAGAAAGTTCAAGTTCAAAGACTCTTTGGCCTGAAATATGTTAAATAGGTCAAATATGGACCACTCTCTTGCTGATGAAACATCAAAAGAACTCTATGAGTATGCATAGTAAGTTAGCCTTTGATAAGACCTTGGCCAGAAATATGTTAAGTAGGTCAAATATGGACCACTGTCTGGCTGATGTAACATCAGAAGGAGCCTAAGAGTATTTTTAGAAAGTTTAAGTTCAAGTTCAAAGACTCTTTGGACAGAAATATGTTAAGGAAGTCAAATATGGACCACTGTCTGGCTGATGAAACATCAGAAGGAGTCTATGAGCATGTATAGAAAGTTCAAGATTAAGGACTCTTTGTCCAGAAATGTGTTCATAAGATCAAATATGATCTAATATATTGTTGAAGTAAGATCAAAAGAAGTCTATAAGTATAATTAGTAGGTTAGCCTTTAAAAAGACTTTGGCAAGAAATATGTTAAGTAGGTCAAATATGGACCACTGTCTTGATGATGAAACATCAGAAGGAGTCTATAAGTATAGATAGAAAGTTCAAGATTAAGGACTCTTTGTCCAGAAATGTGTTCATAAGGTCAAATATGGTCTAATCAATGGTTGAAGTAACATCAAAAGAAGTCTATGAGTAAGCATAGAAAGTTAGCCTTTGATAAGACTTTGGCAAGAAATATGTTAAGTATGTCAAATATGGACCACTGTCTGGCTGATGAAATATCAGAAGGAGTCTATGAGTATTTATAGAAAGTTCAAGTTCAAAGACTCTTTGGCCTGAAATATGTTAAATAGGTCAAATATGGACCACTCTCTTGCTGATGGAACATCAGGAGGAGTCTATGAGTATGTATAGAAAGATCAAGTTCAAGGATTCTCTGGCAAGAAAAATTGACATAAAGTCATATTTGAACTACTGATGAAACATCAAAAGGAGTCTGAGTGTGTATAAAAGTTCAAGATTAAGGACTCTGTCCAGAAATGTTTTCATAAGATCAAATATTGTCTAATATATGGTTGAAGTAACATCAAAATAAGTCTATAAGTATGTTAATAGTAGGTTAGCCTTTGATAAGACTTTGGCCAGAAATATGTTAAGTAGGTCAAAAAGGACCACTGTCTTGCTGATGAAACACCAGAAGGAGTCTATGAGTATGTATAGAAAGTTCAAGATTAAGGACTCTTTCTCCAGAAATGTGCTCATAAGGTCAAATATGGTCTAATCTATGGTTGAAGTAATATCAAAAGAACTCTATGAGTATGCATAGTAAGTTAGCCTTTGATAAGACCTTGGCCAGAAATATGTTAAGTAGGTCAAATATGGACCACTGTCTGGCTGATGTAACATCAGAAGGAGCCTATGAGTATTTTTAGAAAGTTCAAGTTCAAGTTCAAAGACTCTTTGGACAGAAATATGTTAAGGAAGTCAAATATGGACCACTGTCTGGCTGATGAAACATCAGAAGGAGTCTATGAGTATTTATAGAAAGTTCAAGTTCAAGATCAAAGACTCTTTGGTCAAAAATTTGTTAAGTGGGTCTAATATTGACCACGGTCTGGCTGATGAAACATGAGAAGGAGTCTATGAGCATGTATAGAAAGTTCAAGATTAAGGACTCTTTGTCCAGAAATGTGTTCATAAGGTCAAATGTGGTCTAATATATTGTTGAAGTAACATCAAAAGAAGTCTATAAGTATAAATAGTAGGTTAGCCTTTGATAAGACTTTGGCAAGAAATATGTTAAGTAGGTCAAATATGGACCACTGTCTTAATGATGAAACATCAGAAGGAGTCTATAAGTATAGATAGAAAGTTCAAGATTAAGGACTCTTTGTACAGAAATGTGTTCATAAGGTCAAATATGGTCTAATCAATGGTTGAAGTAACATCAAAAGAAGTCTATGAGTATGCATAGAAAGTTAGCCTTTGATAAGACTTTGGCAAGAAATATGTTAAATATGTCAAATATGGACCACTGTCTGGCTGATGAAATATCAGAAGGAGTCTATTAGTATTTATAGAAAGTTCAAGTTCAAAGACTCTTTGGCCTGAAATATGTTAAATAGGTCAAATATGGACCACTCTCTTGCTGATGGAACATCAGGAGGAGTCTATGAGTATGTATAGAAAGATCAAGTTCAAGGATTCTCTGGCAAGAAAAATGTACATAAAGTCATATTTGAACTAGTGATGAAACATCAAAAGGAGTCTGAGTATGTATAAAAGTTCAAGATTAAGGACTCTGTCCAGAAATGTTTTCATAAGATCAAATATTGTCTAATATATGGTTGAAGTAACATCAAAAGAAGTCTATAAGTATAAATAGTAAGTTAGTCTGTGATAAGACCTTGGCCAGAAATATGTTAAGTAGGTCAAATATGGACCAGAAAGGTCATTTTTAGAAAGGTCAAGTTCAAGTTCAAAGACTCTTTGGCCTAAAATATGTTAAGTAGGTCAAATATGGACCACTCTACTGCTGATGAAACATTAGAAGGAGTCTATGAGTATTAATACAAAGTTCAAGATCAAAGACTCTTTGGCCAGAAATATGTTAAGTAGGTCAAATATGGACCACTGTATGGCTGATGAAACGTCAGAAGCACTCTGTGAGCATGTATAGAAAGATCAAGTTCAAGAACTCTCTGGCCAGATTTATGTTCAAAAGATCAAATTTGAACTACTGAATTAACATCAGAACATGTCTTTATGTTTAGAAAGTTAAAGGTAGAGGACTCTTTTGGCCAGAAATATATTCAAGGATAAATGCATAAAACAACTAACTAATTTTGCTGTTCATTGAAGAGATTACGTGTGTTTGTTGCATTGCATTGTAATATCTATTTTACTATGTGTATTGGAGATAAACCATCTGTGCTGCTTGCACAGCAATGCACACAAGAACTATACTTTTCGGTTGTGCATAACATAAGCACGGATTCATTGAACATAATCTTAAAACTTAAAACTAAAACTTAATCTAAAAACTTACTGAATTCATCGTGCAGTAAAGTATAATACATTAAATATGCTATTTTTCATAGCATTCACTTGTTTCGTTTTGCAATGAAGAGATATTGCATTACATATGAGTGGTTGCATCGCAACGCATACAGAACTAATTTATTCCCATGTGCATTGAAGAAGTAGCACATGACATACCGGTATGTAATGTTTCATTGCACGAGATAAATGAATCCGTTATGCATTTATTTGCATGCAAAATCTAACTTATTTTATTGTGCATTGAAGAGATACAACATATGTATCGCGACATACATTACCTGAATTTACTGACTTTGAAGAATCACAGTAGTGACATGGTCGGTTTCATTGAACTGTATACAGTAACTTACTTATTCTATTGTGAATTATTCAATCTTCGGTTGTGTATTCTTCAAAGTTAGATCTTGTAATGCAATGCATGTATTCTCTTCAATGAACAGCAAAATGAGTTAGATGTTGTATGCATTGAAATGCAAAAAGCACGCGGGTTGTGACATCCGAAGGAGGGTAACACAACATGCATGCTTTTGCATTCCAATGCATAAAACAACTAACTAATTTTGCTATTCATTGAAGAAATTACATGTGTGTTGTTGCAATGCATTGCAAGATCTAAATTACTTGGAGATAAATCATCTGTGCTGTTGCATTGCAATGCATACAAGAACGAACTTATTCCGATGCATTTTACTGTTGCTCTTCTAGTGCATTGCATACTCAGTCTAACTTATTTCACTGGGCAATTAAGAGATATCGCATAACATATGAGCTGTTGCTTTGCAACGTATTGCATTGCAGAGCTATGCATTTTGCACAACAATGCATAAAGAACTAAACTTATTCCGTTGTGCATTGAAGATATAACATCTGGACTGTTTCATTGAACATACTCAATCTAACTGAATTCGTTGTGAAGTGAAATACATGAAATATGCTATATTTCATGGTATTGCATAAAATAACTAATTTGTTTTGTTTTGAAAGGAAGAGATATTACATTACATATGAGCAGTTGCATCGCAACTTACACAGAATTAATTCATTCCCCTGTGCATTGAAGAAGTAGCACTGACATACTTGATGTTGCAATTGAACTTGAACATTGCAATCCATGCACGAGATAAATTAATCCGTTGTGCATTTATTTCCCATCTGCCTTTCTGCTGTTATCTCGGGACGCTTGTCCCGAGAAAAATGGCGTTCGTAGGCTCCAGTTTGGTATCCTGCCTCTCACGGGGATTTCGGATGCCTCAACGCCTGTGATGAGAAGACCAACGCCTGTGAAGAGACGACTCAACGCCTGCGAAGAGACGACTCAACGCCGGCGATATGTTATCCCCTAAATATTACATGATTAACTAAATGTATTTTTTCCAGGTACTCTCTGATATGGACTTACTGTAAAGCTTCTTTAAAACCCTATGATTGTTAGCCAGAGGAGAACTGGCCCCTGACTAGCCTGGGTTCTCCCAAGGTTTTTTTCTCCATCCAATCTGATGGAGTTTTGGTTCCTTGCCACTGTCGCCTTGCTTTTGGCTTGCTTAGTTGGGGATATTTAATATTCAACAATATTATTGAACTGTGTTGTACTACTTTCATGTTATCACTGTGAAGCTGCTTTGATGCAATCTGTATTGTGAAAAGCGCTATATAAATAAATGTGACTTGACTTGACTTGACTTATTTGCATGCAAAAGCTAACGTTTTCATTTTGCATTGGAGAGATACAACATATGTGCTTGTTGCATAGCGCTGCATATATGACCTGAATTTACTGACTGACATGGTCTGTTTCATTGAACTGTATACAATAAACTAACTTATTCCGTTCATATACAATAACTGAATTATTCAATCTTCTGTTGTACTTCTTCAGAGTAATTTAGATCTTGCAATGCAATGCAACGACAAATATGTAATCTCTCCAATAAACAGCAAAATGAGTAAGGTGATGTATGCATTGGAATGCAAAAGCACGCGTGTTGACAATCGAAGGCTTAACAACATGCATGCTTTTGCATTCCAATGCATGAAACAACTAACTAATTTTGCTGTTCATTGAAGAGATAACACACAATATGTGCTCTTGCACATATGAAGTTATAGAGTTATACTTAGTCTAACTTATGTCGCTGTGCAATGAAGAGATATCGCATACCACATGAGCTGTTGCATTGCAACGCATACAGAAGTCATTAATTCCCTTGTGCATTGAAGAAGTAGCACATGACATATGTGATATTGCATTGCATGTACGATATAAATTAATCCGTTGTGCATTTATTTGCATTCAAAAGCTAACGTTTTCATTGTGCATTGGAGAGATACAACATATGTGCTTGTTGCATAGCGCTGCATATAGGACCTGAATTTACTGACTGACATGGTCTGTTTCATTGAACTGTATACAATAAACTAACTTATTCCGTTCATATACAATAACTGAATTAGTCAATCTTCTGTTGTGCTTCTTCAGAGTAATTTAGATCTTGCAATGCAATGCAACGACAAATATGTAATCTCTCCAATAAACAGCAAAATGAGTAAGGTGATGTATGCATTGGAATGCAAAAGCACGCGTGTTGACATCCGAAAACTTAACAACATGCATGCTTTTGCATTCCAATGCATAAAACAACTAACTGATTTTGCTGTTCATTGAAGAGATAACACAATATGTGCTCTTGCACATATGACGTTATAGAGTTATACTTAGTCTAACTTATTTCGCTGTGCAATGAAGAGATATCGCATACCACATTGTTGCATGCAACGCATACAGAAGTAATTAATTCCCTTGTGCATTGAAGAAGTAGCACATGACATATGTGATATTGCATTGCATTGCATGTACGATATAAATTAATCCGTTGTGCATTTATTTGCATGCAAAAGCTAACGTTTTCAGTTGTGCATTAAAGATATAACATATGACCTGTTTCACTAAACTGTATACATAACTAACTTATTCCGTTGTGCATTATTCACGCATGTTGAGTTACCACTTCGGATAACACAATATGCGTGCTTTTGTAAAGCAATGCATAAAGAACTAAACTCATTCTGTTTTGCATAGAAGATATAACATATGCACTGTTTCTTTGAACATACCCAATCTAACTGAATTCGTTGTGAAGTGAAAAACATTCAATACTATCTTTCATAGTATTGCATAAAATAACTAATTTGTTTTATTTTGAAATTAAGAGATACTGCATTGCATATGAGTTGCATCGCAACTTATACAGACCTCATTCCCCTGTGCATTGAAGAATTAGCATGACATAAGTGATGTTTCATTGCAGTGCATGCACGATATAAATGAATCTGTTGTGCATTTATTTGCATGCAAAAGCTAACTTATTTCATTGTGCACTGAAGAGATACAACTTATGCTTTGCTGCATTGCACTGCAACTTCCATTGTGCATAAAATACATAAAATTCGCCTTCGGATAACACAATATGCGTGCTTTTGCATTACACTGCATAGAACAACTAAATCATTCTTGTGTGCATTGAAAACATAACATAAAAGGAAAGCAGTCGTTTTATTGCACGGTATACAACAACTTCCGTTGTGCAATCTTCATTCTGCTATTGTGCATTCTTCAGAGTGTTAGATCTTGCAAGTTAGCATGAGTTAGATGTTGTGTGCATTGGAATTCAAAAGCACACAGTTGTGATACCCAAAAGGGAGATAAACCATATGTGCAAAGCATTGCAAAGCATACTAGAACAACACTCATTCATTGTGCATTATACACTGTATACAAGAACTAACTTAATCCGTTGTGCATTCATGAATAACGTATGTATTGTATACAATAACTAACATACTCCGTCGTGAAATGGAGAGATAAAAACGCAATATACTAATGTTGTACTGCATCGCATACAATATCTAAATAATTTGATATAGCACAACATAAATGGCAGTACATGCATACAACTACGAACTTGTTCCGATGTTCAGTGAATAGATACCACACCATATGTGCTCTTGCATTGCACTGCATACTCAATCTAGCTGAATTGACACGTGAATTAAAGAATTGACAAATAATAAGGTATCTTTCATGGCAATTAATTCTACTGTGCATTGAAAAGATAACACATGACAATTTCACTGTTTCATCGAAATCTATACAAGAACGAATGCAGCCATCGAGTAGTTCAAATATGACATTTTGAAAATATTTCTGGCCAAAGAATCCTTGAACTTGATCTTTCTATACATACTCATAGACTCGTCCTGATGTTTCATCAGCCGGACAGTGGTCAGTATTAGACCCACTTAACATATTTTTGGCCAAAGAGTCTTTGAACTTGAACTTTCTAAAAATACTCATAGACTCCTTCTGATGTTTCATCAGTCAGACAGTGGTCCATATTTGACTTCCTTAACATATTTCTGTCCAAAGAGTCTTTGAACTTGAACCTGAACTTTCTAAAAATACTCATAGACTCCTTTTGATGTTTCATCAGCCAGACAGTGGTCCATATTTGACCTACTTAACATATTTCTTGCCAAAGTCTTATCAAAGGCTAACCTACTATTTATACTTATAGACTTCTTTTGATGTTACTTCAACAATATATTAGACCATATTTGATCTTATGAACACATTTCTGGACAAAGAGTCCTTAACTTTGAACTTTCTATACATACTCAGACTCCTTCTGATGTTTCATCAGTAGTTCAAATGTGACTTTTTGTACATATATCTTGCCAGAGAATCCTTGAACTTGATATTTCTATACATACTCATAGACTCCTTCTGATGATTCATCAACCAGACAGTGGTCAATATTAGACCCACTTAACATATTTTTGGCCAAAGAGTCTTTGAACTTGAACTTTCTAAAAATACTCATAGGCTCCTTCTGATGTTACATCAGCCAGACAGTGGTCCATAATTGACCTACTTAACATATTTCTGGCCAAGGTCTTATCAAAGGCTAACTTACTATGCATACTCATAGAGTTCTTTTGATGTTACTTCAACCATAGATTAGACCATATTTGACCTTATGAGCACATTTCTGGAGAAAGAGTCCTTAATCTTGAACTTTCTATACATACTCATAGACTCCTTTTTTTTTGTTTCATCAGCAAGACAGTGGTCCATATTTGACCCACTAAAAATATTTCTGGCCAAAGAGTCTTTGAATTTGAATTATAACTTTCTATAAATACTCAGAGACTCCTTCTGATGTTTCATCAGCCAGAGAGTGGTCCATATTTGACCTATTTACATAATTCTGGCCAAAGAGTCTTTGAACTTGAACTTGATCTTGAACTTTCTATAAATGCTCATAGACTCCTTCTGTTGTTTCATCAGCCAGACAGTGGTCCATATTTTACGTACTTAACATATTTCTGAACAAAGAGTCCTTAATCTTGAACTTTCTATACATTCTCATATTCTCCTTCCGATGTTTCTTCAGCAAGACAGTGGTCCATATTTGACCTACTGAACACATTTCTGGCCAAAGAGTCCTCGATTTTGAACTTGCTACACATTCTCATAGACTCTTTCCGATATTTCATCAGTAGTTCAAATGAGATATTTTGAACCTATTTTTGGCCTGAGAGTCCTTGAACTTTCTTTAAATAATCATAGACTCATTCTGATGTTTCATCTGCCAGACAATGGTCCATATTTTACCTATTTAACATATTTCAGGCAAAAGAGTCTTTGAACTTGAACTTTCTATAAATACTCATAGACTCCTTCTGATGTTTCATCAGCAGGAGAGTGGTCCATATTTGACCTACTTAACATATTTCTGGCCAAAGTCTTATCAAAGGCTAACCTACTATTTATACTTATAGACTTCTTTTGATGTTACTTCAACCATAGATTAGACCATATTTGACCTTGTGAGCACATTTCTGGAGAAAGAGTCCTTAATCTTGAACTTTCTATACATACTCATAGACTCCTTCTGATGTTTCATCAGTCAGACAGTGGTCCATATTTGACTTCCTTAACATATTTCTGTCCAAAGAGTCTTTGAACTTGAACTTGAACTTTCTAAAAATACTCATAGACTCCTTTTGATGTTTCATCAGCCAGACAGTGGTCCATATTTGACCTACTTAACATATTTCTTGCCAAAGTCTTATCAAAGGCTAACCTACTATTTATACTTATAGACTTCTTTTGATGTTACTTCAACAATATATTAGACCATATTTGATCTTATGAACACATTTCTGGACAAAGAGTCCTTAACTTTGAACTTTCTATACATACTCAGACTCCTTCTGATGTTTCATCAGTAGTTCAAATGTGACTTTTTGTACATATATCTTGCCAGAGAATCCTTGAACTTGATATTTCTATACATACTGTAAGGCCTGCTAATTCGATCCAAGGGCGGCATTCAAATTAGCGGTGAAGGTCACATGCGCGTTCCGTCTCTTCCAATGGCAAAGGGATTTATAATTAAATGCAATACTTTTTATCTAATGTATTAACTCGTTTCATCTGACTCCATAGAATGAAAGTGTTTTAATGATATCTGTGCATCATTAAGTATACGTTAATGTTTGACTATTCGTTTTAACTCCAATGAAAATAAAGTCAAAGTCTGTTAGAATAATCAAATATAACAATTTATTATGTCAGGTAAATGTATTTTAACAATTCCATAATCAATTGAAAGATAATCAATGCAAATCATCAAATGTTTTAGGATTAGAGAAATAGATGCGAACCCAACATGAACTACATGAGCTAAACCTCACGGGCTGATCTGAAATACAGAAAAAGCCACGATCCCTTGCTGCCTTCCATTAAATAGCCAGACCTCATTTCATATGTAAACCTGTATTCACAGTGGAAATGTACTGGTAGGTAACCATTTGCTTAGTTGTAATTTGCATTCAAACAAAAGGCCAGAAGGTGTTAACTCCGAGACAAACCCTTCTGTGTGAAGGATATTTCTATATTCTTAATAACCTTATTACCTTTTGTTTTACTTCTTTTGGAATGAGACACTCGTACCAGCCACCCTGAGACCTTTAAAATGATACTAAACACAATCCTTAATGATAATCATTCACATTAAACCATATATATATATATTCTTATGTGAGTTTTAGCTGTTACTGGGTGAAATGTAAATCAGGTGAGACTGCGTGAGGGGGAGGTCGAATGCTATTTCAGCAAGTTCCTTTGTTTCAATAGACCATGTGGTCAAGACAGTGTCTCCAACCAGTTCTTACAAGGCCAAATGTTCATTTCCAGCTTCAACCAGTTTCCCAGTCTTACAGTTCCCTCCTTGACCCCGTGGGTCAAATTCGAATGAAAACTTACGGGGTCACGCGGTAAGACGTTTGTTGTAATCCTTGAGATGTAACTCAAAATTGTCTTTGCAATGTCAGCATCTGTAGAAGCTCAGAGGGCTGTGTTCACCTGCAGAACACCTGTTCTCACCAGGTGTATGTAGCATGAGTCCAGCAGGTGGATGAGGCGTTCAGGCTTTCTGCCAGTGATCCTGTGACGTGAGCAAAGTTCATATAGTCAATCTGGACCTTTTGACTTGTTCAGTTGATGTGTCATTCCTTCATGGAGAAACTTCCGCTTCCCTGGCACCTTCCCCATAACGATAATCTGTCCCTTCTTGACCAATCCTGTCACCTCCCAACGGTGCGGCTGTCTGGACAGACCTCAGTGGATGAAGGTGTTCTCCTTGGCTTCACACTGCCTTGTGTGAGACACCTGAAAAGCATCTGAAATGTCCGCTTCACGATTGAACACATATGAACCTGAACTCGCGAAGAAATCCTTAGAAACGCATAATGCAACAAAACAAAATCATGTCATGTTCAATGTCAAATACCATGTTCTTGTCAGCAGGTGTGAATGGTACATTTGTCTCATATTAAATATCCAATTCTTAAATATATATATATTTTTTGGGTCTGAATTATACAAAGGAAATGCAGCAAGAGGTCAGTGTAATCAAAGCAATCAAATAAATGTTATGCATCAAGAAGTCATGTAATCACAATAATAATATTCAAAATTGAAAAAAAAATATGAAGAATCACTGTTTGTTCAGGAATCTTCCAATGCAAGCCACTTATGTAAATCTAAGAAGTGACTTGGAATATGCTTAAATGTATTCAAGAATGGAGATTGTTCATTCCTTGTAACAGGTGTGAGATTGTGTGTTTGTGTGAGGGTGTGTGTGTGTGCGTCTGTGTGTGAGTGTGATAGTTTGTGTGAGAGAAAGAGAGAGAGAGAGTGTGTGTGTGTGTGTGTGTGTGTGTGTGTGTTGTTGGCTAAGTCACAGTCAATGACAGGGTTGAATTGTAAATTCTGTAATTGTTTGAAGCGCTCACACTTCAGATCTATTTGTTATGATGTTTCTGTTATTAGTGGTTGTTGAGAAATCAGGGGCCCTCTGACCTTCCAACCACCCTAATAACAATCAGAAAGTTTAAACATTCTTAAATTTAATAGCAGGTCTGCCTCTGCTTTAATTTTGTTTTTGCATCATTGATTTGTGACTGTAGCCATTCATTCCCATCCTATGTGTGTGAAGCTATCTGGATCTGTTAGTGTGAAGATGGACAATAGATCTTTAGTGAAGTGACACTTTTGGACTCTATGTCATCTTTATCTTCTCATGATGTGTAGTGTTCAGTCTGAATAGACTTGATCTATTCCAGGTGATGATGCTGTGAGGGTGTAGTGATGGAGGAGTGTGTTCAGTGTTCATGTCTAGGAGATGGGTGGAATCGACTGGATAGCAATTGTGTTGCAAATTTTAGTTCCAGTTCTAAACTGGGAGGCCATGCTAATGTAGTGATGTGCTATTGTGAGATGTAAATGGCCTTTGAAGTGTCTTTTCACCCATCTCCCGAATCTCAGGTTATGTTCTAACAATCGTGAGGTCCGGCCGTCCTGGCATCCGTCCCCTGAGGAATTGCAGAAGTAACCTGACAGAAACAAGTGCAGAGAGAACCACAGTTAATTCTGATGTTTTCAACAGTTTCAAATTCAGACATGTGGGATTCTTTTGCTTCCTCCATTATCATGTCCATTGCAATTTTAATTCCAGCTGTCACATGAAACCGAGTTTCATTGACCAGGTCTGAATTATTGCTGTTGTTTCAGTGCAGTGTGCGACACCTTAAAGCTGCTCTTGTAGTCGAGCCTTCACAGTCTGCTGTGTCACAGCATTAAGGTCCCAGTTCTGCTGGGGACATTCTCTGGCTTTACCTCAAGTTGCTTTCATTACAGTCAGATCTGTGGTCATGGTGTCGTTCACACATTTGGTTAGTGCAGATCTCTAGTTACCTTTAAAAGGCTGTGGTCTGTCTGATGTTTAGTTCACACCCTCCTTCTAAATTTGCTTCCTTGATCAGTTGGCTATTACCTGTGCCACACTTCTGGGAGTGTTTTTTAAAGGCAAAAATTAAAAATTAAAACACACCTCCGCCCTTTTGGCACTGGATAGCAGGTCAACGAAATCGAACTGTACGGATTAATGTCACACTTCTCCAATTAATGCCTGCTTGGCGATTACAATATAATGTATATTAGAATTTAAGAATATAAATGAAATTATGTAAGGATTAATGTCACACTTCTCCAATTAATGCCTGCTTGGCGATTACAATATAATGTATATTAGAATTTAAGAATATAAATGAAATTATGTAAGGATTAATGTCACACTTCTCCAATTAATGCCTGCTTGGCGATTACAATATAATGTATATTAGAATTTAAGAATATAAATGAAATTATATTGTTTCTGGTCTCTGACGAGTCTCTGCTTGTTCTCGTCTCAATACCTTTGAGGGAAAAATTTGACAGATTCAATGAATTTTGATGTTAAACTATTGAGCCATTTGCTATTGGGCTGCTACCCGACTAGCAAATGACGCTAATAGCTGAAGGCCTTGAGTGACCAAAGTTGTTAGCTCAGTGAGGGTTTTAGGTGCATTTGAGTTTTGGTCACTTGCAGAGCGCTGGTTTGTGTCATCAGAGTGTGGCTGTCTGCGTTTTTTGAAATAGGGTGGAGGTCTGCCTCTGCCCAATGACCAGCACTTCTCCTCTGTATGGCCTGTTTTGTGACAGGAATTACAGAGTCTGCTCAGTTTTTCACCGTGTGGCTTTCTGAATTCTCCTGCAAATGGAGGATTTTCATGACATTCTAACACAGCTACCTCACCATGCATCTGTTTTCGTGACTCAATTCTTGTTGCCCAGCTAACAATACCTTCGAATGTATTTTTTGCTGGAGAAGCACCATACATGAGCGATTGTTGTACACGCGGTCCTGCATTTGTAAGTAGTAAGTCAAGGAGAGTTACATTGTTGTGGTTAACACCTTCAATTCCAGAATACTCCTCAAACAGTTCAAACATTTTTTCTGCATATGTCTCGAACGATTCTTCAGTACTCTGTTTCCGATTGAAAATCAATTCCCATCCAACAGGACTACAACCGCGCAGATCGCGAAGACATCGTTTTAGTCTATTAAAGATTTCACCCTCAGGCTCATCTTGATACACTGACTGCACAATGTTGCCTGTCATCAACGCCTGTGGTATCTTATAGTTCAGAACCTCTGGAATTGAGCTGATAACAATTTGCCAAATATCTTTTGGTTCAAGCTGAAATGCATGTTTTAGACTAACAATGCGTCTCCACCATGGTTCGAATGGCTCTTTCAAGGGCAATGGTCCGATCTCTGCTTTAAACAAGCTACATTCAGTTACCGTTAGAGGACGCCGAATGGTTGACTCTGTGCCATTTGGGTGCCGTATCACCTTAAAGGCTGAAACAGGCACTCTGTTCAAAACTCTATCACATGCTTCACCTGTCTGAAAAGATACAGGATTGTTAGGGCAGGCGGGCTCATTTAAGAAGTGCACATTTTTAGTCCCATCACTGTTGAGGTTTTTGGGAGACATGGACTTTTTAGCATTTAGTTTAGTCTTAAGATCTGCGATGGTGTATTTGTGATTTTTACACTTTTCAGTCAGGGCTAACTGCTCAGCTAGTAATTTATCTAGCTGTGTTTGAAGATCTTGAATCTTTGCCTCAGACATTTTTGCCTCTGCATTTTTAGAATGCACTTCTTCACATTTAACATCCATAAGCGAAGATAGAAATGTTGTTGACTTATCTAGCCGTTTATAACTTATGAAGTTTAAAGCCTCAATTATTTCACCATGTTTTGATTTCTTCTGTTTACTACCCACGGTTTTCCACCAAGTGACAATTTCATTGTCAATAGCGTCCACGTTAAGACCTTTTTTACTGAGTTTGTACAGTGTAGGCTCGACCTTTTCGGCCCACAACGTAAACAGGGCAGGATCATTATACATGTTCCAATTTATATTTGGGGAAATTTCGTTCCCTGCAGCTTTGAATATGAAAAGGTTTTTTGTTTCAGGATTAATGAGATGCGCGTTCGTGGTTTCTGACTCTCAAATTCATTGTGAATCGCATTATAACCACATTCAGCATAGAGACACACGCGTTTAATTCAGTTCACACAGGATCCGCGGCCTAGAATACAACATCAACAGCCTTTACCTAAGTGTTCCAAATACACAAACAGTAAAGCAATCCTGTGTTTAAAGAATAAACTTACAATTAGCCTATGTGCACATATGGTGGCACAAACAGCTATGAAGTGTGTTCTAGGAGTGCATTACAATGTTTAAAGCACAACTCCAAATTTGAAAATACAAATTATTGCATTATTGCCTTTTAATCCCATCTGTGTTAAAGTGGAAGCTTTCAAATGCAATATAGAGTTTGTCAAGATTAGTTTAGGTTTAGTATAGAATATTATTCAATGTGGCTTTTGTGCCCACCGGTGGGCTGGTCACACAAAGAGTTAAGCGTTTTTTTAATGCAGCATGGCTTTAGCATTTAGCATTAGCTTAGTTTTTAAGTAGCATGGGCAATACTAGCATTTAGCCTAGCCTCGTTTTGGAGGCAGCATGGCTTTAGCATTTAGCATTAGCTTCGTTTTTTAAGTAGCATGGGCAATACTAGCATTTAGCTTAGCTTCGTTTTGGAAGCAGCATGGACAATAACATTTAGCTTAGCCTTGAGATCCGATTTTAGCCTGTAAATAATATCATCCTGTTTTTCCAAATTTAGCTTTTTATAAACAATGCATCGATCTGCCTTTTTATTTATAAAATCACGTGTTCTCCGATTTTCTCCATTTACAAACTTTTTTTTTTCTTTCCTCTTGTGAAGTGTTGAGAAAATGTTGTTTGGCATTGTTATGGGTAGCTATAGGAAATCCCTTTGTTTAGTCCAGAACTGAAATACGTGAGGACGTGATAAGCGACAGCGCAGATGAAGAATGAAACCCCTTGTTAATAGATTAAAGATATCCTTGTTTGCCTAAGCAACAAAAAACGAAGGACATGCTTTTATGAATCTGAAACATTTAGTTCAGAAAATGCATGTGCAACTGCTCAAGAAAGTGTGCCTATTTCAGTTCTTCAGGTGATGCAGCACCGTAATCACGTCAGGGTCACCAATTTGTAAGGCCTGCTAATTCGATCCAAGGGCGGCATTCAAATTAGCGGTGAAGGTCACATGCGCGTTCCGTCTCTTCCAATGGCAAAGGGATTTATAATTAAATGCAATACTTTTTATCTAATGTATTAACTCGTTTCATCTGACTCCATAGAATGAAAGTGTTTTAATGATATCTGTGCATCATTAAGTATACGTTAATGTTTGACTATTCGTTTTAACTCCAATGAAAATAAAGTCAAAGTCTGTTAGAATAATCAAATATAACAATTTATTATGTCAGGTAAATGTATTTTAACAATTCCATAATCAATTGAAAGATAATCAATGCAAATCATCAAATGTTTTAGGATTAGAGAAATAGATGCGAACCCAACATGAACTACATGAGCTAAACCTCACGGGCTGATCTGAAATACAGAAAAAGCCACGATCCCTTGCTGCCTTCCATTAAATAGCCAGACCTCATTTCATATGTAAACCTGTATTCACAGTGGAAATGTACTGGTAGGTAACCATTTGCTTAGTTGTAATTTGCATTCAAACAAAAGGCCAGAAGGTGTTAACTCCGAGACAAACCCTTCTGTGTGAAGGATATTTCTATATTCTTAATAACCTTATTACCTTTTGTTTTACTTCTTTTGGAATGAGACACTCGTACCAGCCACCCTGAGACCTTTAAAATGATACTAAACACAATCCTTAATGATAATCATTCACATTAAACCATATATATATATATTCTTATGTGAGTTTTAGCTGTTACTGGGTGAAATGTAAATCAGGTGAGACTGCGTGAGGGGGAGGTCGAATGCTATTTCAGCAAGTTCCTTTGTTTCAATAGACCATGTGGTCAAGACAGTGTCTCCAACCAGTTCTTACAAGGCCAAATGTTCATTTCCAGCTTCAACCAGTTTCCCAGTCTTACAATACTCATAGACTCCTTCTGATGATTCATCAACCAGACAGTGGTCAATATTAGACCCACTTAACATATTTTTGGCCAAAGAGTCTTTGAACTTGAACTTTCTAAAAATACTCATAGGCTCCTTCTGATGTTACATCAGCCAGACAGTGGTCCATAATTGACCTACTTAACATATTTCTGGCCAAGGTCTTATCAAAGGCTAACTTACTATGCATACTCATAGAGTTCTTTTGATGTTACTTCAACCATAGATTAGACCATATTTGACCTTATGAGCACATTACTGGAGAAAGAGTCCTTTATCTTGAACTTTCTATACATACTCATAGACTCCTTTTGGTGTTTCATCAGCAAGACAGTGGTCCATATTTGACCCACTAAACATATTTCTGGCCAAAGAGTCTTTGAACTTGAATTATAACTTTCTATAAATACTCATAGACTCCTTCTGATGTTTCATCAGCCAGAGAGTGGTCCATATTTGACCTACTTTACATAATTCTGGCCAAAGAGTCTTTGAACTTGAACTTGATCTTGAACTTTCTATAAATGCTCATAGACTCCTTCTGTTGTTTCATCAGCCAGACAGTGGTCCATATTTTACGTACTTAACATATTTCTGAACAAAGAGTCCTTAATCTTGAACTTTCTATACATTCTCATATTCTCCTTCCGATGTTTCTTCAGCAAGACAGTGGTCCATATTTGACCTACTGAACACATTTCTGGCCAAAGAGTCCTCGATTTTGAACTTGCTACACATTCTCATAGACTCTTTCCGATATTTCATCAGTAGTTCAAATGAGATATTTTGAACCTATTTTTGGCCTGAGAGTCCTTGAACTTTCTTTAAATAATCATAGACTCATTCTGATGTTTCATCTGCCAGACAATGGTCCATATTTTACCTACTTTACATATTTCAGGCAAAAGAGTCTTTGAACTTGAACTTTCTATAAATACTCATAGACTCCTTCTGATGTTTCATCAGCAGGAGAGTGGTCCATATTTGACCTACTTAACATATTTCTGGCCAAAGTCTTATCAAAGGCTAACCTACTATTTATACTTATAGACTTCTTTTGATGTTACTTCAACAATATATTAGACCATATTTGATCTTATGAACACATTTCTGGACAAAGAGTCCTTAATCTTGAACTTTCTATACATGCTCATAGACTCCTTCTCATGTTTCATCAGCCAGACAGTGGTCAATATTAGACCCACTTAACATATTTTTGGCCAAAGAGTCTTTGATCTTGAACTTGAACTTTCTATAAATACTCATAGACTCCTTCTGATGTTTCATCAGCCAGACAGTGGTCCATATTTGACTTCCTTAACATATTTCTGTCCAAAGAGTCTTTGAACTTGAACTTGAACTTTCTAAAAATACTCATAGGCTCCTTCTGATGTTACATCAGCCAGACAGTGGTCCATATTTGACCTACTTAACATATTTCTGGCCAAGGTCTTATCAAAGGCTAACTTACTATGCATAGAGTTCATAGAGTTCTTTTGATGTTACTTCAACCATAGATTAGACCATATTTGACCTTATGAGCACATTTCTGGAGAAAGAGTCCTTAATCTTGAACTTTCTATACATACTCATAGACTCCTTCTGGTGTTTCATCAGCAAGACAGTGGTCCATTTTTGACCTACTTAACATATATCTGGCCAAAGTCTTATCACAGACTAACTTACTATTTATACTTATAGTTCCCTTTCAAGGGAACTCAACGCTGCGTATAGCGCTGCGGGAACGCCCCTGCGTGATTGCGTCATGAAGCACTCGTGAAATCAGTCCAATGGCGTGACGGGACGTCCTAGGCGGGTGACGTCATTGACCAGGAACCTATAAAGCACCCCTGGACCGAACAAACACTAGCTTCTGTGTCTTCACAAGCGTTCTATGTGAAATCGTATCTGTCTATTTGATGTGTGTTTGTCTTTCTATATATTATGAAAAAGCAGCAATTTAAGCAGTGTGTTACTCCCTGTCCTCGTTTCATCACGGGTGGGGATACACACGAGCTTTGTGTGATGTGTTTGGGATTGGAACATGCCCAGTCAGCTCTCGAGGGAGTTGGCTGTGAGCATTGTGAGAAACTGACAATGAAAACTCTCCGGTCCCGCCGAGCACTCTTCGAGGAGGGTGCTTCGGCTCGCGTTCCCCAGGGCTCGGGTCCCGCTGCTGCTGAGGCACGGCGAAGACGCTCGTCCTGGGGTTCGCAAATGGATTTAACGGCGGGGTTAGAGACGGGTGATCCCCTATCTCTTCCCTTAACCGTTGAATCCGACGCTTCAGTTCACGAGTCAGAAGCATGCGCTGCGGTTTCTTCTGCTCGCGCTGAAGCGCAAGTGCAGCAGCACTCCAGTTCCGAGGAACTGGATGTTGTGAGCTTGGGAGATGAGGATTTTGCATCACACACAGTCACACACACACAAGAGGAGCTTTTGGAGGTTGTCACTCGTGCTGTTGCTAGATTAAATATTGACTGGCCAGCCGGTGAACAGGAGTCATGTCGATCAAAGAGTAAATTAGATGAACGATTTTTGCCATCTAGATCGCAACCTCCAAAGCGGGGCTTACCGTTCTTTCCTGATCTCCATACTGAGGTATCGAGGTCATGGATTAGACCGGCATCATTCAGAGTTTTTAACCCAGCGACATCTGAATATTCGAATATAGTAGGGTTAAAGAAACATGGTTATGCGGCGATGCCTCAGGTGGAAGAGACGCTTGCGAGCTATCTCTCCCCCGAGTCTGCATCGTCGCTGAAAGCCCCGCAGCTGCCCACTAAACCAGTAAGAACAACATCGGTTTTAGTGGGTAGGGCATATTCGGCAGCAGGTCAGGCGGCTGCCAGTTTACATACTATGGCGGTCCTACAGGCATATCAGGCTGACTTGTTAAAAGACATAGATGATGAATGTGAGGAAGTGGGGAGAGATACAATAGCGGAGGTCAGGAAGGCAGCTGATCTATCTCTTCGGGCCACCAGGGAAGCGGCAAAATCTATCGGCCGCTCTATGGCAGCTCTGGTGGCCACGGAGAGGCATCTCTGGCTAAATCTCTCTGACATTAAAGAGAGAGATAAAAGATTTTTGTTAGATGCTCCTGTCTCCTCTACTGGTCTTTTTGGCGATTCAGTAAATTCGGTCGTCGAAAGATTTCAAGAAGCGAAAAAGCAGGCAGCTGCATTTCAAAAGTTTCTTCCCCGTAAGGTCTATGTCTCTGGGGCTGCTGGGCGGGAGCAGCCCCAGCCGAGTATGTCCTCCTCTCATAGAGCCCAGCAAAAGGTGAGCGTGGCTGTCCGTGCCCCCCCACAGAGAGACTGGGGGTCGGGACAGCGCGCTCAGCCAAGGTCTTCCCGAGGTAGAGCAGATCTGAGGACTGTGATTATCTCCAGGAAGGCCTCGGCGAAGAAGTCCTGACGCCAAAGGCGCCAGGATTCTGATGGTAGCCCCCTCCGAGGGGAATCGGTGTGTCGAGGCACCCGCTTCCTCTCGGTGCCATCAGGGGGCCGTGCTGCCAACCCTGCCACCTCTGGTGTTTCAGGACGCAGCGGTCCCCAGCGAGTTCTTATCTCCATGTCCGCCCGGAAACGTAGCGGCGTGGGGAAGCTCGCACCCTCCGAGGAGAGTTCGAAGTGGGTCAGTTCGGTTGCTTCCTGCCGGTGCGCCGTCTCAGGTCACCGAGCTGGCCGCTCAAATAACACCAGAGACCAGCCTCGAGAGGCTGGTTCCCTTAGTAGAGTATCTGGCAGCGTGGAAACTTCTGCCAAATGTCTCAGATTGGGTCCTGCATACAGTAAAAAAAGGGTACAGAATTCAGTTCGGGTCATGCCCGCCCAGGTTCAACGGGGTAGTACACACGGTAGTAAACTCCGAGCAGGCTTTGGTGATGGAAGGAGAAGTACGGACACTTCTGCAAAAAGAAGCTATAGAAAGGGTTCCTCCCCACAGCAGAGAGTCAGGGTTTTACAGCCCATACTTCATAGTTCCAAAGAAGGGTGGGGGGCTGCGGCCCATCTTAGATCTGCGTCGACTAAATCGAGCAGTCAAGAAGTTAAAATTCAAAATGCTCACGTTGAAACAGATTGTGTGTCAGATCAGGTCCGAGGACTGGTGTGTCACAATAGACCTAAAAGATGCATATTTTCACATCTCCATCTTTCCGCAACACAGGAAGTTCCTCAGGTTCGCTTTCGGGGGCGAAGCGTACCAGTATCGGGTTCTTCCGTTTGGCCTAGCACTGTCACCCCGCACGTTCACAAAGTGCGTGGATGCAGCTCTGGCTCCTTTGAGACTCCAGGGCATCCGCGTGCTGAACTATATAGACGACTGGCTCATCCTGGCACAGTCAGAACATCAGGCGGTCCAGCATCGAGATGCTGTGCTAGCTCATATGAAGAAGTTGGGGTTAAGGCTAAATGTAAAGAAAAGCGTGTTAGTTCCACAACAGAACACCACTTTTCTGGGCGTAATATGGGACACAAAGACCATGAGAGCATGTTTGGCGCCCGCCAGGATAAAATCGATCCTGGAAGCCGTGCGCAGGATAAGACTAGGCCAGTCACTCACTGTAGTACAGTTTCAAAGAATTTTGGGTTTGATGGCAGCAGCGTCCAACGTGATTCCTTTTGGCCTGCTGTACATGAGACCCTTACAGTGGTGGCTCAGGACCAGGGGGTTCTCCCCGAGGGGAAATCCTTTTCGCATGATCAAGGTCACGCGGCGATGCCTACGTGCCTTAGTTATGTGGAAAGATCCTTGGTTCTTGTCCCAGGGTCCGGTGCTGGGAGCTCCCTGTCGTCGCTTAACGCTAACGACAGATGCTTCCCTCATCGGTTGGGGGGCGACCATGAGTGGTCACTCAGCTCGAGGTCTGTGGAGCGACCATCATCTTTCCTGGCACATAAACCAGTTGGAGATGATGGCCGTGTTTCTGGCACTCAGACACTTTCTCCCAGACCTCAGGGGCCACCATGTGTTGGTTCGCACGGACAACACAGCGGTGGTCTCCTACATAAATCGTCAGGGGGGTTTGCGATCTCGCCGACTTTGGAAATTGGCACATCGAGTTCTGGTTTGGGCCCAGGGGAAGTTGCTATCAGTTCGAGCACTGTATATTCCGGGTTACATGAACAAGACGGCAGACTCTCTGTCGAGGCAGGGAGTGGTGCCGGGGGAATGGAGACTCCACCCCGAGGTGGTGGAGCTCCTTTGGAGTCGATTCGGGCAAGCTCAGGTGGATCTGTTTGCGTCTCGAGAGACAACGCACTGTCCCCTATATTATTCCCTAACGCATCCAGCCCCTTTGGGGTTGGATGCCATGGTACAGACGTGGCCGAGGTTACGTCTGTATGCCTTTCCCCCCCTGGCATTACTACCAGGAGTTCTGGAGAGAGTACGCCGGGACGGGGTTCGGCTCTTATTGATAGCCCCGTTCTGGCCGGGCCGAGTGTGGCTCTCAGACATTGTGTCTCTCCTCGAAGGTCCTCCATGGGAAATTCCGGTCAGGAGGGACCTTCTCTCCCAGGCGGCAGGGTCGGTGTTACACCCGCGTCCGGAGCTATGGAAACTGTGGGCCTGGCCTCTGAGGGGGATCAGCTCATAGACTCAGGTCTTTCGACTGAGGTAGTGGAGACCATGTTACACTCTAGAGCTCCTTCCACGAGGAGGCTCTATGCCCTAAAATGGAGAGTTTTTGTTGCCTGGTGTACAGGCCAGTCTGTGAATCCAGTTGACTGCCCAGTTGGTTCAGTACTAGATTTTCTCCAAGAAAAGTTTTCTTCGGGGTTGTCTCCCTCCACCTTGAAAGTATACGTGTCAGCTATATCCGTCTATCATGTTCCTATAGAGGGTGCGTCAGTGGGAAGACACCCGTGGGTAACTCGCTTCCTCCGTGGTACTTTTCTCCGCCTCCGTTCCAAGACCAGGACCAGGAGAAATTGAACTTACTTTGCCCAGTTAGGGCTTTAGATGCATATGTCCACAGAGCTGCCCTGTGGCGCAAATCTGATCAACTGTTTGTGTGTTTTGGGTCCCCGAGTAAAGGGAAGCCTGCATCCAAGCAGACTTTGAGTAAGTGGATAGTTGAGGCTATATCACTTGCATATGAGTCGGCCGGTCATCCATCACCACTAAAGATCCGAGCCCACTCAACTAGGAGTATGGCTGCTTCTATGGCCCTATTGTCAGGGGTTTCACTTCAGGAGGTATGTGATGCGGCAGGGTGGTCCTCTCCGCACACCTTTGTCAAATTTTATAACCTGGATGTGGCTTCTACTCCGGGTTCTCGGGTGTTTCTAGTATAATGTGCACGACGATTTCACATATACAGGCACTTGAGGATTATGGCGACGTGGGTATTCAGTTCCCGCAGCGCTATACGCAGCGTTGAGTTCCCTTGAAAGGGAACGTCTCAGGTTACGTATGTAACCATGGTTCCCTGAGAGGGAACGAGACGCTGCGTCGCTTTGCCATACTCCCAGCATGCCTGTGACCAACTTGTTCGACCTATCAGAAGCTAGTGTTTGTTCGGTCCAGGGGTGCTTTATAGGTTCCTGGTCAATGACGTCACCCGCCTAGGACGTCCCGTCACGCCATTGGACTGATTTCACGAGTGCTTCATGACGCAATCACGCAGGGGCGTTCCCGCAGCGCTATACGCAGCGTCTCGTTCCCTCTCAGGGAACCATGGTTACATACGTAACCTGAGACGACTTCTTTTGATGTTACTTCAACCATATATTAGACAATATTTGATCTTATGAAAACATTTCTGGACAAAGAGTCCTTAATCTTGAACTTTCTATTCATAATCATAGACTCTTTCTGAAGTTTTATCAGCAGGAGATTGGTCCATTTTTGACCTACTTAACATATTTCTGGCCAAAGTCTTATCACAGACTAACTTACTATTTATACTGATAGACTTCTTTGGATGTTACTTCAACCATATATTAGACAATATTTGATCTTATGAAAACATTTCTGGAAAGAGTCCTTAATCTTGAACTTTTATACATACTCAGACTCCTTTTGATGTTTCATCAGTAGTTCAAATATGACTTTATGTAATTTTTTCTTGCCAGAGAATCCTTGAACTTGATATTTCTATACATACTCATAGACTCCTCCTGATGTTCCATCAGCAAGAGAGTGGTCCATATTTGACCTATTTAACATATTTCAGGCCAGCCCAGTCTCATCCCAAGACGTCATAATGACTGACGCTTTTGACCATACGTCAACATCCGACGTTTTTACCCTTTAACGTCAGCTAGATGACGCTATCTAATCCTAACCCTACCCCAGACCTAAACCTACCCGCGTCATCTAACTGACGCTAAAGGTAAAGCGTCAGTTGGATGACGCCCTAGGATCGTCATCTAACTGACGTTAAAGGGTACCCTAAAACGTCGGATGTTGACGTATGGTCAAAAGCGTCAGTCATATGACGTCTTGGGATGAGACTGTGTTATTCAGGCCAAAGAGTCTTTGAACTTGAACTTTCTATAAATACTCATAGACTCCTTCTGATATTTCATCAGCCAAACAGTGGTCCATATTTGACATAATTAACATATTTCTGGCCAAAGGCTAACTTACTATGCATACTCATAGACTTCTTTTTATGTTATTTCAACCATAGATTAGACCATATTTGACCTTATGAACACATTTCTGGACAAAGAGTCCTTAATCTTGAACTTTCTATACTCATAGACTCTTTCTGAAGTTTCATCAGTAATTCAAATATGACTTTTTGTACATATATCTTGCCAGAGAATCCTTAATCTTGATCTTTCTATACATAGTCATTGACTCCTTCTGATGTTTCATCAGCATACAGTGGTCCATAATTGACCTACTTAACATATTTTTGGCCAAATTCTTTTCAAAGGCTAACTTACAATGCATACTCATAGACTTCTTTTAATATTACTTCAACCATAGATTAGAGCATATTTGACCTTATAAACACATTTCTGGACAAAGAGTCCTTAATCTTGAACTTTCTGTACATAATCATAGAATCTTTCTGAAGTTTCATCAGTAGTTCAAATACGACTTTTTGTACATATATCTTGCCGGAGAATCATTGAACTTGATCTTTCTATACATACTCATTAACTCCTTCTGATGTTTCATCAGCCATACAGTGGTCCATAATTGACCTACTTTACATAATTCTGGCCAAAGAGTCTTTGAACTTGAACTTGATCTTGAACTTTCTATAAATGCTCATAGACTCCTTCTGTTGTTTCATCAGCCAGACAGTGGTCCATATTTTACGTACTTAACATATTTCTGAACAAAGAGTCCTTAATCTTGAACTTTCTATACATTCTCATATTCTCCTTCCGATGTTTCTTCAGCAAGACAGTGGTCCATATTTGACCTACTGAACACATTTCTGGCCAAAGAGTCCTCGATTTTGAACTTGCTAGACATTCTCATAGACTCTTTCCGATATTTCATCAGTAGTTCAAATGAGATATTTTGAACCTATTTTTGGCCTGAGAGTCCTTGAACTTTCTTTAAATAATCATAGACTCATTCTGATGTTTCATCTGCCAGACAATGGTCCATATTTTACCTACTTAACATATTTCAGGCAAAAGAGTCTTTGAACTTGAACTTTCTATAAATACTCATAGACTCCTTCTGATGTTTCATCAGCAGGAGAGTGGTCCATATTTGACCTACTTAACATATTTCTGGCCAAAGTCTTATCAAAGGCTAACCTACTATTTATACTTATAGACTTCTTTTGATGTTACTTCAACAATATATTAGACCATATTTGATCTTATGAACACATTTCTGGACAAAGAGTCCTTAATCTTGAACTTTCTATACATGCTCATAGACTCCTTCTCATGTTTCATCAGCCAGACAGTGGTCAATATTAGACCCACTTAACATATTTTTGGCCAAAGAGTCTTTGATCTTGAACTTGAACTTTCTATAAATACTCATAGACTCCTTCTGATGTTTCATCAGCCAGACAGTGGTCCATATTTGACTTCCTTAACATATTTCTGTCCAAAGAGTCTTTGAACTTGAACTTGAACTTTCTAAAAATACTCATAGGCTCCTTCTGATGTTACATCAGCCAGACAGTGGTCCATATTTGACCTACTTAACATATTTCTGGCCAAGGTCTTATCAAAGGCTAACTTACTATGCATAGAGTTCATAGAGTTCTTTTGATGTTACTTCAACCATAGATTAGACCATATTTGACCTTATGAGCACATTTCTGGAGAAAGAGTCCTTAATCTTGAACTTTCTATACATACTCATAGACTCCTTCTGGTGTTTCATCAGCAAGACAGTGGTCCATTTTTGACCTACTTAACATATATCTGGCCAAAGTCTTATCACAGACTAACTTACTATTTATACTTATAGACTTCTTTTGATGTTACTTCAACCATATATTAGACAATATTTGATCTTATGAAAACATTTCTGGACAAAGAGTCCTTAATTTTGAACTTTCTATTCATAATCATAGACTCTTTCTGAAGTTTTATCAGCAGGAGATTGGTCCATTTTTGACCTACTTAACATATTTCTGGCCAAAGTCTTATCACAGACTAACTTACTATTTATACTTATAGACTTCTTTGGATGTTACTTCAACCATATATTAGACAATATTTGATCTTATGAAAACATTTCTGGACAGAGTCCTTAATCTTGAACTTTCATACATACTCAGACTCCTTTTGATGTTTCATCAGTAGTTCAAATATGACTTTATGTAAATTTTTCTTGCCAGAGAATCCTTGAACTTGATATTTCTATACATACTCATAGACTCCTCCTGATGTTCCATCAGCAAGAGAGTGGTCCATATTTGACCTATTTAACATATTTCAGGCCAAAGAGTCTTTGAACTTGAACTTTCTATAAATACTCATAGACTCCTTCTGATGTTTCATCAGCCAGACAGTGGTCCATATTTGACTTCCTTGACATATTTCTGTCCAAAGAGTCTTTGAACTTGAACTTGAACTTTCTAAAAATACTCATAGGCTCCTTCTGATGTTACATCAGCCAGACAGTGGTCCATATTTGACCTACTTAACATATTTCTGGCCAAGGTCTTATCAAAGGCTAACTTACTATGCATACTCATAGAGTTCTTTTGATGTTACTTCAACCATAGATTAGACCATATTTGACCTTATGAGCACATTTCTGGAGAAAGAGTCCTTAATCTTGAACTTTCTATACATACTCATAGACTCCTTCTGGTGTTTCATCAGCAAGACAGTGGTCCATTTTTGACCTACTTAACATATTTCTGGCCAAAGTCTTATCACAGACTAACTTACTATTTATACTTATAGACTTCTTTTGATGTTACTTCAACCATATATTAGACAATATTTGATCTTATTAAAACATTTCTGGACAAAGAGTCCTTAATCTTGAACTTTCTATACATAATCATAGACTCTTTCTGAAGTTTTATCAGCAGGAGATTGGTCCATTTTTGACCTACTTAACATATTTCTGGCCAAAGTCTTATCACAGACTAACTTACTATTTATACTTATAGACTTCTTTGGATGTTACTTCAACCATATATTAGACAATATTTGATCTTATGAAAACATTTCTGGACAAAGAGTCCTTAATCTTGAACTTTCTATACATAATCATAGACTCTTTCTGAAGTTTTATCAGCAGGAGATTGGTCCATTTTTGACCTACTTAACATATTTCTGGCCAAAGTCTTATCACAGACTAACTTACTATTTACACTGATAGACTTCTTTGGATGTTACTTCAACCATATATTAGACAATATTTGATCTTATGAAAACATTTCTGGAAAGAGTCCTTAATCTTGAACTTTTATACATACTCAGACTCCTTTTGATGTTTCATCAGTAGTTCAAATATGACTTTATGTAAATTTTTCTTGCCAGAGAATCCTTGAACTTGATATTTCTATACATACTCATAGACTCCTCCTGATGTTCCATCAGCAAGAAGGTGGTCCATATTTGACCTATTTAACATATTTCAGGCCAGCCCAGTCTCATCCCAAGACGTCATAATGACTGACGCTTTTGACCATACGTCAACATCCGACGTTTTAGGGTACCCTTTAACGTCAGCTAGATGACGCTATCTAATCCTAACCCTACCCCAGACCTAAACCTACCCGCGTCATCTAACTGACGCTAAAGGTAAAGCGTCAGTTGGATGACGCCCTAGGATCGTCATCTAACTGACGTTAAAGGGTACCCTAAAACGTCGGATGTTGACGTATGGTCAAAAGCGTCAGTCATATGACGTCTTGGGATGAGACTGTGTTATTCAGGCCAAAGAGTCTTTGAACTTGAACTTTCTATAAATACTCATAGACTCCTTCTGATATTTCATCAGCCAAACAGTGGTCCATATTTGACATAATTAACATATTTCTGGCCAAAGGCTAACTTACTATGCATACTCATAGACTTCTTTTTATGTTATTTCAACCATAGATTAGACCATATTTGACCTTATGAACACATTTCTGGACAAAGAGTCCTTAATCTTGAACTTTCTATACTCATAGACTCTTTCTGAAGTTTCATCAGTAATTCAAATATGACTTTTTGTACATATATCTTGCCAGAGAATCCTTAATCTTGATCTTTCTATACATAGTCATTGACTCCTTCTGATGTTTCATCAGCCATACAGTGGTCCATAATTGACCTACTTAACATATTTTTGGCCAAATTCTATTCAAAGGCTAACTTACAATGCATACTCATAGACTTCTTTTAATATTACTTCAACCATAGATTAGAGCATATTTGACCTTATGAACACATTTCTGGACAAAGAGTCCTTAATCTTGAACTTTCTGTACATAATCATAGAATCTTTCTGAAGTTTCATCAGTAGTTCAAATACGACTTTTTGTACATATATCTTGCCGGAGAATCATTGAACTTGATCTTTCTATACATACTCATTAACTCCTTCTGATGTTTCATCAGCCAGACAGTGGTCCATTTTAGACCTAATTAACATATTTCTGTCCAAAGAGTCTTTGAACTTGAAATTGAACTTTCTATAAATACTCATAGACTCCTTCTGATGTTTCATCAGCCAGACAGTGGTCCATATTTGACTTCCTTAACATATGTCTGTCCAAAGAGTCTTTGAACTTGAACTTGAACTTTCTATAAATACTCATAGACTCCTTCTGATGTTTTATCACCAGGAGAGTGGTCCATTTTTGACCTTCTTAACATATTTCTGGCCAAAGTCGTATCAAAGGCTAACTTGCTATGCATACTCATAGACTTCTTTTGATGTTACTTCAACCATAGATTAGACCATATTTTACCTTATGAGCAGATTTCGGGACAAAGAGTCCTTAATCTTGAACTTTCTATTCATACTCTTAAGACTCCTTCTGATGTTTCTTCAGTAGTTCAAATATGACTTTTTGTTAATATATCTTGCCAGAGAATCCTTGGACTTGATCTTTCTATACATACTCATAGACTCCTTTTGATGTTTTATCAGCCAGACAGTAGTCTAAACTTGACCTACTGGACATATTTCTGGCAAAAGAGTTCATCAAAGGCTAACTTACTATTCATTCTCATAGACTTCTTTTGATGTTACATCATCCATATTTTAGTCCATATTTGACCTATTAAACATTTTTCTGGCCATAGAGTCTTTGGACTTGAACTTGAACTTTCTATACATACTCATAGACTCATTCTGATATTTCATTAGTCAGACAGTAGTCCATATTTTAACTAACGAATATATTTCTGGCAAAATAGGCCAGATCATCAAAATCATCAAAGGCTACCTTTCTATGCGTTCTCATAGACTCCTTTTGATGTTACATCAAGCATATATTAGTCCACATTTGAACTATTAAACATTTTTCTGGCCAAAGAGTCTTTGGACTTGAACTTGAACTTTCTATACATGAACTTGAACTTTCTATACTCATAGACTCATTCTGATATTTCATCAACCAGACATTAGTCCATTTTGACCTATTGAACATATTTCTGGCCAAAGAATCATTAAAGGCTATCTTACTATACATTCTCATAGACTTCTTTTGATATTATATCAACCATATATTAGTCCATATTTGACCTATTGAACACATTTCCGAGTATATTTACCGTATATAAAGGTAAAGTTTAAAGACTCTTTGACCAGAAATATGTCATATTACTGTAAGTCATTTTTGAACTACTGTTGAAACATCAGAAGGAGTCTATAGAAATTGAGCATATATAAAATGTTCCAAATCAAACACTCAGGAATATGTTCGTTATGACAAATTTGAAAACTTGTCTGGGTGATGTAACATCTGAAGGAGTCATCAGTATGTATGTTAAGTTAAAGTTCAAGGACTCTTTGGAAAGTTCAAGTTCTAGGACTCATTGGCCAGAAATGTTTTTTAATATGTCAAATATGGATTCATATATGGTTGATGTAACATCAAAAGAAGTCTATGAAAATGGATAGTAAGTAAGCCCTTGATGATACTTTTGCCAAAAATATGTTCTGTAGGTCAAGTTTGGACTACTGTCTGCCTGATAAAACATCATAAGTCTATATGTATAAAAAGTTCAAGTTCAAGGACACTTTGGCCAGTAACTTGTTCAAAAGGTTAAGAAACATAAGGAGCCTATGAGCATGTTTAGAAAGTTTAAAATCGAGGACTCTTTGGCCATTTATGGGGAATAGGTCAAATAAGGACTAATATAATGGATAATTTAACATCAAAAGAGTCTGCATGGTAAGTTAGATTTTGATGACTATTTGGTCAGAAATATGTTCAGTAGGTCAAATATGGACTACTGTCTGGCTGATGAAACATTCAAAAGAGTGTGTGTATGTATAGAAAGTTCTAATTATATTCTAAATGTCAAATTTGAACTACAGGATGGTTGAAGAAACATCAGAACAAGTCTATATGTTTAGAAAGTTCAATGTAGATGACTCTTTGGCCAGAAATGTGTTCAATAGGTCAAATGTAGACTAATATATGGTTTATTTAGCATTAAAAGAAGTCTATGAGAACACATAGTAAGTTAGACTGTGATAAAATTTTGGCCAGAAATATGTTACTGTAACTGTCTTGCCAGAAATATGTTCAGTAGGTCAAGTTTGGACTACTGTCTGGCTGCTGAAACATTAGAAGAAGTCTATGAAAATGTTTAGAAAGATCAAGTTCAATGATTCACTGACAAAAAAATATGTTCAAAAGGTCAAATTTGGCTGAAGAAACATCAGAACAAGTCTCTAAGTTTAGAAAGTTCAAGTTTAAGGACTCTTTGTCCAGAAATCTGAGAAATCTGCTCATTTGTTAAGTAAGTCAAAAATGAACCACTCTCCTGCTGATAAAACATCAGAAGGAGTCTATGAGTATTAATAGAAAGTTCAAGATTAAGGATTCTTTGACCAGAAATGTGTTCATAAAGTCAAATATGGTCTAATCTATGGTTGAAGTAAAAACCAAAGAAGTCTATGAGTATTTATAGTAAGTTAGCCTTTGATAAGACCATGGCCAGAAATATGTTAAGTAGGTCAAGTATGGACCACTCTCTGGCTCATGAAACATCAGAAGGAGTCTATGAGTATTTATAGAAAGTTCAAGTTCAAAGACTCTTTGGACAGAAATATGTTAAGTAGGTCTAATATGGACCACTCTATGGCTGATGAAACATCAGAAGGAGTTAATGTATAGTATGTATAGAAAGATCAAGAACAAGGATTCTCCGGCAAGATATATGTACAAAAAGTCATATTTGAACTACTGATGAAACTTCAGAAAGAGTCTATTATTATGCATAGAAAGATCAAAATTAAAGTGTCTTTGTCCAGAAATGTGTTCATAAGGTCAAATATGGTCTAATCTATGGTTGAAGTAACATCAAAAGAAGTCTATGAGTATGCATAGTAAGTTAACATATTTCTGGCCAAAGTCTGTTCAAAGGCTAAGTAGGTCAAATATGGACCACTGTCTGGCTGACGAAACATCAGAAGGTGTCTATGAGTATTTATAGAAAGTTCAAGATTAAGGACTCTTTGTCCAGAAATGTGCTCATAAGGTCAAATATGGTCTAATCTATGGTTGAAGTAACATCAAAAGAAGTCTGAGTATGCATAGTAAGTTAGCCTTTGATAAGACCTTGGCCAGAAATATGTTAAGTAGGTGGTCCACTGTTAAATGTTAAATATGTTAAGCATGAACCACTGTCTGGCTGATGAAACATCAGAAGGAGTCTATGAGTATTTATAGAAAGGTCAAGTTCAAGTTCAAAGACTCTTTGGACAGAAATATGTTAAGTAGATCTAATATGGACCACTCTATGGCTGATGAAACATCAGAAGGAGTTAATGTATGTATAGAAAGATCAAGAACAAGGATTCTCCGGCAAGATATATGTACAAAAAGGCATATTTGAACTACTGATGAAACTTCAGAAAGAGTCTATTATTATGCATAGAAAGATCAAGATTAAAGACTCTTTGTCCAGAAATGTGTTCATAAGGTCAAATATGGTCTAATCTATGGTTGAAGTAACATCAAGAGAAGTCTATGAGTATGCAAAGTAAGTTAACATATTTCTGGCCAAAGTCTGTTCAAAGGCTAAGTAGGTCAAATATGGACCACTGTCTGGCTGATGGAACATCAGAAGGTGTCTATGAGTATTTATAGAAAGTTCAAGATTAAGGACTCTTTGTCCAGAAATGTGCTCATAAGGTCAAATATGGTCTAAACTATGGTTGAAGTAACATCAAAAGAAGTCTATGAGTATGCATAGTAAGTTAGCCTTTGATAAGACCTTGGCCAGAAATATGTTAAGTAGGTGGTCCACTGTTAAATGTTAAATATGTTAAGCATGAACCACTCTCTGGCTCATGAAACATCAGAAGGAGTCTATGAGTATTTATAGAAAGTTCATTTCAAAGACTCTTTTGCCTGAAATATGTTAAGTGGTTCTAATATGGACCACTCTATGGCTGATGAAACATCAGAAGGAGTTAATGTATAGTATGTATAGAAAGATCAAGAACAAGGATTCTCCGGCAAGATATATGTACAAAAAGTCATATTTGAACTACTGATGAAACTTCAGAAAGAGTCTATTATTATGCATAGAAAGATCAAGATTAAAGACTCTTTGTCCAGAAATGTGTTCATAAGGTCAAATATGGTCCAATCTATGGTTGAAGTAACATCAAGAGAAGTCTATGAGCATGCATAGTAAGTTAACATATTTCTGGCCAAAGTCTGTTCAAAGGCTAAATAGGTCAAATTATCAAAGAAACGTCAGGAGTCTATGAGTATTTATAGAAAGTTCAAGTTCAAGTTTAAAGACTCTTTGTCCAGAAATGTGTTTATAAGGTCAAATATGGTCTAAACTATGGTTGAAGTAACATCAAAAGAAGTCTGAGTATGCATAGTAAGTTAGCCTTTGATAAGACCTTGGCCAGAAATATGTTAAGTAGGTGGTCCACTGTTAAATGTTAAATATGTCAAACATGAACCACTGTCTGGCTGATGAAACATCAGAAGGAGTCTATGAGTATTTATAGAAAGGTCAAGTTCAAGTTCAAAGACTCTTTGGACAGAAATATGTTAAGGAAATCAAAAATGGACCACTCTCCTGCTGATAAAACTTCAGAAAGAGTCTATGATTATGTATAGAAAGTTCAAGATTAAGGACTCTTTGTCCAGAAATGTTTTCATAAGATCAAATATTGTGTAATATATGGTTGAAGTAACATCAAAAGAAGTCTATAAGTATAAATAGTAAGTTAGTCTGTGATAAGACTTTGGCCAGAAATATGTTAAGTAGGTCAAAAATGGACCACTGTCTTGCTGATGAAACACCAGAAGGAATCTATGAGTATTTATAGAAAGTTCAAGTTCAAAGACCCTTTGGCCTGAAATATGTTAAATAGGTCAAATATTGGACCACTCTCTTGCTGATGAAACATCAAAAGAACTCTATGAGTATGCATAGTAAGTTAGCCTTTGATAAGACCTTGGCCAGAAATATGTTAAGTAGGTCAAATATGGACCACTGTCTGGCTGATGTAACATCAGAAGGAGCCTAAGAGTATTTTTAGAAAGTTTAAATTCAAGTTCAAAGACTCTTTGGACAGAAATATGTCAAGGAAGTCAAATATGGACCACTGTCCGGCTGATGAAACATCAGAAAGAGTCTATGAGTATTTATAAAAAGTTCAAGTTCAAGATCAAAGACTCTTTGGCCAAAAATATGTTAAGTGGGTCTAATATTGACCACTGTCTGGCTGATGAAACATGAGAAGGAGTCTATGAGCATGTATAGAAAGTTCAAGATTAAGGACTCTTTGTCCAGAAATGTGTTCATAAGATCAAATATGGTCTAATATATTGTTGAAGTAAGATCAAAAGAAGTCTATAAGTATAATTAGTAGGTTAGCCTTTGATAAGACTTTGGCAAGAAATATGTTAAGTAGGTCAAATATGGACCACTGTCTTGATGATGAAACATCAGAAGGAGTCTATAAGTATAGATAGAAAGTTCAAGATTAAGGACTCTTTGTCCAGAAATGTGTTCATAAGGTCAAATATGGTCTAATCAATGGTTGAAGTAACATCAAAAGAAGTCTATGAGTAAGCATAGAAAATTAGCCTTTGATAAGACTTTGGCAAGAAATATGTTAAGTATGTCAAATATGGACCACTGTCTGGCTGATGAAATATCAGAAGGAGTCTATCAGTATTTATAGAAAGTTCAAGTTCAAAGACTCTTTGGCCTGAAATATGTTAGGTCAAATATGGACCACTCTCTTGCTGATGGAACATCAGGAGGAGTCTATGAGTATGTATAGAAAGATCAAGTTCAAGGATTCTCTGGCAAGAAAAATTTACATAAAGTCATATTTGAACTACTGATGAAACATCAAAAGGAGTCTGAGTGTGTATAAAAGTTCAAGATTAAGGACTCTGTCCAGAAATGTTTTCATAAGATCAAATATTGTCTAATATATGGTTGAAGTAACATCAAAATAAGTCTATAAGTATGTTAATAGTAGGTTAGCCTTTGATAAGACTTTGGCCAGAAATATGTTAAGTAGGTCAAAAAGGACCACTGTCTTGCTGATGAAACACCAGAAGGAGTCTATGAGTATGTATAGAAAATTCAAGATTAAGGACTCTTTCTCCAGAAATGTGCTCATAAGGTCAAATATGGTCTAATCTATGGTTGAAGTAACATTAAAAGAACTCTATGAGTATGCATAGTAAGTTAGCCTTTGATAAGACCTTGGCCAGAAATATGTTAAGTAGGTCAAATATGGACCACTGTCTGGCTTATGTAACATCAGAAGGAGCCTATGAGTATTTTTAGAAAGTTCAAGTTCAAGTTCAAAGACTCTTTGGACAGAAATATGTTAAGGAAGTCAAATATGGACCACTGTCTGGCTGATGAAACATCAGAAGGAGTCTATGAGTATTTATAGAAAGTTCAAGTTCAAGATCAAAGACTCTTTGGTCAAAAATATGTTAAGTGGGTCTAATATTGACCACGGTGTGGCTGATGAAACATGAGAAGGAGTCTATGAGCATGTATAGAAAGTTCAAGATTAAGGACTCTTTGTCCAGAAATATTTTCATAAGATCAAATATGGTCTAATATATTGTTGAAGTAACATCAAAAGAAGTCTATAAGTATAAATAGTAGGTTAGCCTTTGATAAGACTTTGGCAAGAAATATGTTAAATATGTCAAATATGGACCACTCTCTGGCTGATGAAATATCAGAAGGAGTCTATTAGTATTTATAGAAAGTTCAAGTTCAAAGACTCTTTGGCCTGAAATATGTTAAATAGGTCAAATATGGACCACTCTCTTGCTGATGGAACATCAAAAGGAGTCTGAGTATGTATAAAAGTTCAAAATTAAGGACTCTGTCCAGAAATGTTTTCATAAGATCAAATATTGTCTAATATATGGTTGAAGTAACATCAAAAGACTCATCAAAAATAAGTATAAATAGTAAGTTAGTCTGTGATAAGACTTTGGCCAGAAATATGTTAAGTAGGTCAAATATGGACCAGAAAGGTCATTTTTAGAAAGGTCAAGTTCAAGTTCAAAGACTCTTTGGCCTAAAATATGTTAAGTAGGTCAAATATGGACCACTCTCCTGCTGATGAAACATCAGAAGGAGTCTATGAGTATTAATACAAAGTTCAAGTTCAAAGACTCTTTGGCCAGAAATATGTTAAGTAGGTCAAATATGGACCACTGTATGGCTGATGAAACGTCAGAAGCACTCTGTGAGCATGTATAGAAAGATCAAGTTCAAGAACTCTCTGGCCAGATTTATGTTCAAAAGATCAAATTTGAACTACTGAATTAACATCAGAACATGTCTTTATGTTTAGAAAGTTAAAGGTAGAGGACTCTTTTTGCCAGAAATATATTCAAGGATAAATGCATAAAACAACTAACTAATTTTGCTGTTCATTGAAGAGATTACGTGTGTTTGCATTGTTGCATTGCATTGTAATATCTATTTTACTATGTGTATTGGAGATAAACCATCTGTGCTGCTTGCACAGCAATGCACACAAGAACTATACTTTTCGGTTGTGCATTAAGATAACATAAGCATGGATTCATTGAACATAATCTTAAAACTTAAAACTAAAACTTAATCTAAAAACGTACTGAATTCATAGTGCAGTAAAGTATAATACATTAAATATGCTATCTTTCATAGCATTCACTTGTTTCGTTTTGCAATGAAGAGATATTGCATTACATATGAGTGGTTGCATCGCAACGCATACAGAACTAATTTATTCCCATGTGCATTGAAGAAGTAGCACATGACATACCGGTATGTAATGTTTCATTGCACGAGATAAATGAATCCGTTATGCATTTATTTGCATGCAAAATCTAACTTATTTCATTGTGCATTGAAGAGATACAACATATGTGCTTGTTGAATAGCGCTGCATACATGACCTGAATTTACTGACTTTGTGCGTTGAAGAATCACAGTAGTGACATGGTCTGTTTCATTGACCTGTGTACAATAACTAACTATTCTGTTGTGAATTATTCAATCTTTGGTTGGCCATCTTCAAAGTTGGATATTATAATGCAATGCAACAGCACACATGTATTCTCTTCAATGGACAGCAAAATTATTAAGATGATGTATGCATTGGAATGCAAAAGCACGTGTGTTGACATCCGAAGGCTTAACAACATGCATGCAACTAACTAATTTTGCTGTGCATTGAAGAAATAACACACAATATGTGCTCTTGCACATATTAAGTTATAGAGTATACTTAGTCTAACTTATTTCGCTGTGCAATGAAGAGATATCGCTGTTGTATAACAACGCATACAGAAGTAATTAATTCGATTGTGCATTGAAGAAGTAGTACAGGACATATGTGATATTGCATTGCATGCACGATATAAATTAATACGTTGTGCATTTATTTGCTTGCACAAGCTAACTTATTTTATTGTGCATTGAAGAGATACAACATATCGCGGCATACATTACCTGAATTTACTGACTTTGAAGAATCACAGTAGTGACCTGTTGGTCGGTTACATTGAACTGTATACAGTAACTTACTTATTCTATTGTGAATTATTCAATCTTCGGTTGTGTATTCTTCAAAGTTAGATCTTGTAATGCAATGCATGTATTCTCTTCAATGAACAGCAAAATGAGTTAGATGTTGTATGCATTGGAATGCAAAAAGCACGCGGGTTGTCAAATTCGAAGGAGGGTAACACAACATGCATGCTTTTGCATTCCAATGCATAAAACAACTAACTAATTTTGCTATTCATTGAAGAAATTACATGTGTGTTGTTGCAATGCATTGCAAGATCTAAATTACTTGGAGATAAATCATCTGTGCTGTTGCATTGCAATGCATACAAGAACGAACTTATTCCGATGCATTTTACTGTTGCTCTTCTAGTGCATTGCATACTCAGTCTAACTTATTTCACTGGGCAATTAAGAGATATCGCATAACATATGAGCTGTTGCTTTGCAACGTATTGCATTGCAGAGCTATGCATTTTGCACAGCAATGCATAAAGAACTAAACTCATTCCGTGATATAAAGTGATATTGAAGATATAACATCTGGACTGTTTCATTGAACATACTCAATCTAACTGAATTCGTTGTGAAGTGAAATACATGAAATATGCTATCTTTCATGGTATTGCATAAAATAACTAATTTGTTTTGTTTTGAAAGGAAGAGATATTACATTACATATGAGCAGTTGCATCGCAACTTACACAGAATTAATTCATTCCCCTGTGCATTGAAGAAGTAGCACTGACATACTTGATGTTGCAATTGAACTTGAACATTGCAATCCATGCACGAGATAAATTAATCCGTTGTGCATTTATTTGCATGCAAAAGCTAACGTTTTCATTTTGCATTGGAGAGATACAACATATGTGCTTGTTGCATAGCGCTGCATATATGACCTGAATTTACTGACTGACATGGTCTGTTTCATTGAACTGTATACAATAAACTAACTTATTCCGTTCATATACAATAACTGAATTATTCAATCTTCTGTTGTACTTCTTCAGAGTAATTTAGATCTTGCAATGCAATGCAACGACAAATATGTAATCTCTCCAATAAACAGCAAAATGAGTAAGGTGATGTATGCATTGGAATGCAAAAGCACGCGTGTTGACATCCGAAGTCTTAACAACATGCATGCTTTTGCATTCCAATGCATAAAACAACTAACTAATTTTGCTGTTCATTGAAGAGATAACACACAATATGTGCTCTTGCACATATGAAGTTATAGAGTTATACTTAGTCTAACTTATGTCGCTGTGCAATGAAGAGATATCGCATACCACATGAGCTGTTGCATTGCAACGCATACAGAAGTCATTAATTCCCTTGTGCATTGAAGAAGTAGCACATGACATATGTGATATTGCATTGCATGTACGATATAAATTAATCCGTTGTGCATTTATTTGCATTCAAAAGCTAACGTTTTCATTGTGCATTGGAGAGATACAACATATGTGCTTGTTGCATAGCGCTGCATATAGGACCTGAATTTACTGACTGACATGGTCTGTTTCATTGAACTGTATACAATAAACTAACTTATTCCGTTCATATACAATAACTGAATTAGTCAATCTTCTGTTGTGCTTCTTCAGAGTAATTTAGATCTTGCAATGCAATGCAACGACAAATATGTAATCTCTCCAATAAACAGCAAAATGAGTAAGGTGATGTATGCATTGGAATGCAAAAGCACGCGTGTTGACATCCGAAAACTTAACAACATGCATGCTTTTGCATTCCAATGCATAAAACAACTAACTAATTTTGCTGTTCATTGAAGAGATAACACAATATGTGCTCTTGCACATATGACGTTATAGAGTTATACTTAGTCTAACTTATTTCGCTGTGCAATGAAGAGATATCGCATACCACATGAGCTGTTGCATTGCAACGCATACAGAAGTAATTAATTCCCTTGTGCATTGAAGAAGTAGCACATGACATATGTGATATTGCATTGCATTGCATGTACGATATAAATTAATCCGTTGTGCATTTATTTGCATGCAAAAGCTAACGTTTTCAGTAGTGCATTAAAGATATAACATATGACCTGTTTCACTAAACTGTATACATAACTAACTTATTCCGTTGTGCATTATTCACGCATGTTGAGTTACCACTTCGGATAGCACAATATGCGTGCTTTTGTATAGCAATGCATAAAGAACTAAACTCATTCTGTTTTGCATAGAAGATATAACATATGCACTGTTTCTTTGAACATACCCAATCTAACTGAATTCGTTGTGAAGTGAAAAACATTCAATACTATCTTTCATAGTATTGCATAAAATAACTAATTTGTTTTATTTTGAAATTAAGAGATACTGCATTGCATATGAGTTGCATCGCAACTTATACAGACCTCATTCCCCTGTGCATTGAAGAATTAGCATGACATAAGTGATGTTTCATTGCAGTGCATGCACGATATAAATGAATCTGTTGTGCATTTATTTGCATGCAAAAGCTAACTTATTTCATAGTGCACTGAAGAGATACAACTTATGCTTTGCTGCATTGCACTGCAACTTCCATTGTGCATAAAATACATAAAATTCGCCTTCGGATAACACAATATGCGTGCTTTTGCATTACACTGCATAGAACAACTAAATCATTCTTGTGTGCATTGAAAACATAACACAAAAGGAAAGCAGTCGTTTTATTGCACGGTATACAAAAACTTCCGTTGTGCAATCTTCATTCTGCTATTGTGCATTCTTCAGAGTGTTAGATCTTGCAAGTTAGCATGAGTTAGATGTTGTGTGCATTGGAATTCAAAAGCACACAGTTGTGATACCCAAAAGGGAGATAAACCATATGTGCAAAGCATTGCAAAGCATACTAGAACAACACTCATTCATTGTGCATTATACACTGTATACAAGAACTAACTTAATCCGTTGTGCATTCATGAATAACGTATGTATTGTATACAATAACTAACATACTCCGTCGTGAAATGGAGAGATAAAAACGCAATATACTAATGTTGTACTGCATCGCATACAATATCTAAATAATTTGATATAGCACAGCATAAATGGCAGTACATGCATACAACTACGAACTTGTTCCGATGTTCATTGAATAGATACCACACCATATGTGCTCTTGCATCGCACTGCATACTCAATCTAGCTGAATTGACACGTGGATTTAAGAATTGACAAATAATAAGGTATTTTTCATGGCAATTAATTCTACTGTGCATTGAAAAGATAACACAGGACAATTTCACTGTTTCATCGAAATCTATACAAGAACGAATGCAGCCATCGAGTAGTTCAAATATGACATTTTGAAAATATTTCTGGCCAAAGAATCCTTGAACTTGATCTTTCTATACATACTCATAGACTCGTCCTGATGTTTCATCAGCCGGACAGTGGTCAATATTAGACCCACTTAACATATTTTTGGCCAAAGAGTCTTTGAACTTGAACTTTCTAAAAATACTCATAGACTCCTTCTGATGTTTCATCAGTCAGACAGTGGTCCATATTTGACTTCCTTAACATATTTCTGTCCAAAGAGTCTTTGAACTTGAACTTGAACTTTCTAAAAATACTCATAGACTCCTTTTGATGTTTCATCAGCCAGACAGTGGTCCATATTTGACCTACTTAACATATTTCTTGCCAAAGTCTTATCAAAGGCTAACCTACTATTTATACTTATAGACTTCTTTTGATGTTACTTCAACAATATATTAGACCATATTTGATCTTATGAACACATTTCTGGACAAAGAGTCCTTATTCTTGAACTCTCTATACATACTCAGACTCCTTCTGATGTTTCATCAGTAGTTCAAATGTGACTTTTTGTACATGTATCTTGCCAGAGAATCCTTGAACTTGATATTTCTATACATACATATAGACTCCTTCTGGTGTTTCATCAGCCAGACAGTGGTCAATATTAGACCCACTTAACATATTTTTGGCCAAAGAGTCTTTGAACTTGAACTTTCAAAAAAATACTCATAGGCTCCTTCTGATGTTACATCAGCCAGACAGTGGTCCATATTTGACCTACTTATATTTCTGGCCAAAGAGTCTTTGAACTTGAACTTGAACTTGAACTTTCTATGCATACTCATAGACTCCTTCTGATGTTTCATCAGCGAGACAGTGGTCAATATTAGACCCACTTAACATATTTTTGGCCAAAGAGTCTTTGAACTTGAACTTTCTAAAAATACTCATAGACTCCTTCTGATGTTTCATCAGTCAGACAGTGGTCCATATTTGACTTCCTTAACATATTTCTGTCCAAAGAGTCTTTGAACTTGAACTTGAACTTTCTAAAAATACTCATAGACTCCTTTTGATGTTTCATCAGCCAGACAGTGGTCCATATTTGACCTACTTAACATATTTCTTGCCAAAGTCTTATCAAAGGCTAACCTACTATTTATACTTATAGACTTCTTTTGATGTTACTTCAACAATATATTAGACCATATTTGATCTTATGAACACATTTCTGGACAAAGAGTCCTTAACTTTGAACTTTCTATACATACTCAGACTCCTTCTGATGTTTCATCAGTAGTTTAAATGTGACTTTTTGTACATATATCTTGCCAGAGAATCCTTGAACTTGATATTTCTATACATACTCATAGACTCCTTCTGATGATTCATCAACCAGACAGTGGTCAATATTAGACCCACTTAACATATTTTTGGCCAAAGAGTCTTTGAACTTGAACTTTCTAAAAATACTCATAGGCTCCTTCTGATGTTACATCAGCCAGACAGTGGTCCATAATTGACCTGCTTAACATATTTCTGGCCATGGTCTTATCAAAGGCTAACTTACTATGCATACTCATAGAGTTCTTTTGATGTTACTTCAACCATAGATTAGACCATATTTGACCTTATGAGCACATTTCTGGAGAAAGAGTCCTTAATCTTGAACTTTCTATACATACTCATAGACTCCTTTTGGTGTTTCATCAGCAAGACAGTGGTCCATATTTGACCTACTAAACATATTTCTGGCCAAAGAGTCTTTGAACTTGAATTATAACTTTCTATAAATACTCATAGACTCCTTCTGATGTTTCATCAGCCAGAGAGTGGTCCATATTTGACCTACTTTACATAATTCTGGCCAAAGAGTCTTTGAACTTGATCTTGAACTTTCTATAAATGCTCATAGACTCCTTCTGTTGTTTCATCAGCCAGACAGTGGTCCATATTTTACGTACTTAACATATTTCTGAACAAAGAGTCCTTAATCTTGAACTTTCTATACATTCTCATATTCTCCTTCCGATGTTTCTTCAGCAAGACAGTGGTCCATATTTGACCCACTGAACACATTTCTGGCCAAAGAGTCCTCGATTTTGAACTTGCTAGACATTCTCATAGACTCTTTCCGATATTTCATCAGTAGTTCAAATGAGATATTTTGAACCTATTTTTGGCCTGAGAGTCCTTGAACTTTCTTTAAATAATCATAGACTCATTCTGATGTTTCATCTGCCAGACAATGGTCCATATTTTACCTACTTAACATATTTTAGGCAAAAGAGTCTTTGAACTTGAACTTTCTATAAATACTCATAGACTCCTTCTGATGTTTCATCAGCAGGAGAGTGGTCCATATTTGACCTACTTAACATATTTCTGGCCAAAGTCTTATCAAAGGCTAACCTACTATTTATACTTATAGACTTATTTTGATGTTACTTCAACCATATATTAGACCATATTTGATCTAATGAACACATTTCTGGACAAAGAGTCCTTATTCTTGAACTTTCTATACATGCTCATAGACTCCTTCTCATGTTTCATCAGCCAGACAGTGGTCAATATTAGACCCACTTAACATATTTTTGGCCAAAGAGTCTTTGATCTTGAACTTGAACTTTCTATAAATACTCATAGACTCCTTCTGATGTTTCATCAGCCAGACAATGGTCCTTATTTGACCTACTTAACATATTTCTGGCCAAGTTCTTATCAAAGGCTAAGTTACTATGCATACTCATAGAGTTCTTTTGATGTTACTTCAACCATAGATTTGACCATATTTGACCTTATGAGCACATTTCTGGAGAAAGAGTCCTTAATATTGAACTTTCTATACATACTCATAGACTCCTTCTGGTGTTTCATCAGCAAACAGTGGTCCATTTTTCACCTACTTAACATATTTCTGGCCAAAGTCTTATCACAGACTAACTTACTATTTATACTTATAGACTTCTTTTGATGTTACTTCAACCATATATTAGACAATATTTGATCTTATGAAAACATTTCTGGACAGAGTCCTTAATCTTGAACTTTTATACATAAGCTACTCAGACTCCTTTTGATGTTTCATCAGTAGTTCAAATATGACTTTATGTAAATTTTTCTTGCCACAGAATCCTTGAACTTGATCTTTCTATACATACTCATAGACTCCTCCTGATGTTTCATCAGCAAGAGATTGGTCCATATTTGACCTATTTAACATATTTCAGGCCAAAGAGTCTTTGAACTTGAACTTTCTATAAATACTCATAGACTCCTTCTGATATTTCATCAGCCAGACAGTGGTCCATATTTGACATACTTAACATATTTCTTGCCAAAGTCTCATCAAAGGCTAACTTTCTATGCATACTCATAGACTTCTTTTGATGTTACTTCAACCATTGATTAGACCATATTTGACCTTATGAACACATTTCTGGACAAAGAGTCCTTAATCTTGAACTTTCTATTTATACTTATAGACTCCTTCTGATGTTTCATCATCAAGACAGTGGTCCATATTTGACCTACTTAACATATTTCTGGCCAAAGTCTTATCAAAGGCTAACCTACTATTTATACTTATAGACTTCTTTTGATGTTACTTCAACAATATATTAGACCATATTTGATCTTATGAACACATTTCTGGACAAAGAGTCCTTAATCTTGAACTTTCTATACATGCTCATAGACTCCTTCTCATGTTTCATCAGCCAGACAGTGGTCAATATTAGACCCACTTAACATATTTTTTGCCAAAGAGTCTTTGATCTTGAACTTGAACTTTCTATAAATACTCATAGACTCCTTCTGATGTTTCATCAGCCAGACAGTGGTCCATATTTGACTTCCTTAACATATTTCTGTCCAAAGAGTCTTTGAACTTGAACTTGAACTTTCTAAAAATACTCATAGGCTCCTTCTGATGTTACATCAGCCAGACAGTGGTCCATATTTGACCTACTTAACATATTTCTGGCCAAGGTCTTATCAAAGGCTAACTTACTATGCATAGAGTTCATAGAGTTCTTTTGATGTTACTTCAACCATAGATTAGACCATATTTGACCTTATGAGCACATTTCTGGAGAAAGAGTCCTTAATCTTGAACTTTCTATACATACTCATAGACTCCTTCTGGTGTTTCATCAGCAAGACAGTGGTCCATTTTTGACCTACTTAACATATTTCTGGCCAAAGTCTTATCACAGACTAACTTACTATTTATACTTATAGACTTCTTTTGATGTTACTTCAACCATATATTAGACAATATTTGATCTAATGAAAACATTTCTGGACAAAGAGTCCTTAATCTTGAACTTTCTATACATAATCATAGACTCTTTCTGAAGTTTTATCAGCAGGAGATTGGTCCATTTTTGACCTACTTAACATATTTCTGGCCAAAGTTTTATGACAGACTAACTTACTATTTATACTTATAGACTTCTTTGGATGTTACTTCAACCATATATTAGACAATATTTGATCTTATGAAAACATTTCTGGACAGAGTCCTTAATCTTGAACTTTTATACATACTCAGACTCCTTTTGATGTTTCATCAGTAGTTCAAATATGACTTTATGTAAATTTTTCTTGCCAGAGAATCCTTGAACTTGATATTTCTATACATACTCATAGACTCCTCCTGATGTTCCATCAGCAAGAGAGTGGTCCATATTTGACCTATTTAACATATTTCAGGCCAAAGAGTCTTTGAACTTGAACTTTCTATAAATACTCATAGACTCCTTCTGATGTTTCATCAGCCAGACAGTGGTCCATATTTGACTTCCTTGACATATTTCTGTCCAAAGAGTCTTTGAACTTGAACTTGAACTTTCTAAAAATACTCATAGGCTCCTTCTGATGTTACATGAGCCAGACAGTGGTCCATATTTGACCTACTTAACATATTTCTGGCCAAGGTCTTATCAAAGGCTAACTTACTATGCATACTCATAGAGTTCTTTTGATGTTACTTCAACCATAGATTAGACCATATTTGACCTTATGAGCACATTTCTGGAGAAAGAGTCCTTAATCTTGAACTTTCTATACATACTCATAGACTCCTTCTGGTGTTTCATCAGCAAGACAGTGGTCCATTTTTGACCTACTTAACATATTTCTGGCCAAAGTCTTATCACAGACTAACTTACTATTTATACTTATAGACTTCTTTTGATGTTACTTCAACCATATATTAGACAATATTTGATCTTATGAAAACATTTCTGGACAAAGAGTCCTTAATCTTGAACTTTCTATACATAATCATAGACTCTTTCTGAAGTTTTATAAGCAGGAGATTGGTCCATTTTTGACCTACTTAACATATTTCTGGCCAAAGTCTTATCACAGACTAACTTACTATTTATACTTATAGACTTCTTTGGATGTTACTTCAACCATATATTAGACAATATTTGATCTTATGAAAACATTTCTGGAAAGAGTCCTTAATCTTGAACTTTTATACATACTCAGACTCCTTTTGATGTTTCATCAGTAGTTCAAATATGACTTTATGTAAATTTTTCTTGCCAGAGAATCCTTGAACTTGATATTTCTATACATACTCATAGACTCCTCCTGATGTTCCATCAGCAAGAGAGTGGTCCATATTTGACCTATTTAACATATTACAGGCCAGCCCAGTCTCATCCCAAGACGTCATAATGACTGACGCTTTTGACCATACGTCAACATCCGACGTTTTAGGGTACCCTTTAACGTCAGCTAGATGACGCTATCTAATCCTAACCCTACCCCAGACCTAAACCTACCCGCGTCATCTAACTGACGCTAAAGGTAAAGCATCAGTTGGATGACGCCCTAGGATCGTCATCTAACTGACGTTAAAGGGTACCCTAAAACGTCGGATGTTGACGTATGGTCAAAAGCGTCAGTCATATGACGTCTTGGGATGAGACTGTGTTATTCAGGCCAAAGAGTCTTTGAACTTGAACTTTCTATAAATACTCATAGACTCCTTCTGATATTTCATCAGCCAGACAGTGGTCCATATTTGACATACTTAACATATTTCTGGCCAAAGGCTAACTTACTATGCATACTCATAGACTTCTTTTTATGTTATTTCAACCATAGATTAGACCATATTTGACCTTATCAACACATTTCTGGACAAAGAGTCCTTAATCTTGAACTTTCTATACTCATAGACTCTTTCTGAAGTTTCATCAGTAATTCAAATATGACTTTTTGTACATATATCTTGCCAGAGAATCCTTAATCTTGATCTTTCTATACATAGTCATTGACTCCTTCTGATGTTTCATCAGCCATACAGTGGTCCATAATTGACCTACTTAACATATTTTTGGCCAAATTCTTTTCAAAGGCTAACTTACAATGCATACTCATAGACTTCTTTTAATATTACTTCAACCATAGATTAGAGCATATTTGACCTTATGAACACATTTCTGGACAAAGAGTCCTTAATCTTGAACTTTCTGTACATAATCATAGAATCTTTCTGAAGTTTCATCAGTAGTTCAAATACGACTTTTTGTACATATATCTTGCCGGAGAATCATTGAACTTGATCTTTCTATACATACTCATTAACTCCTTCTGATGTTTCATCAGCCAGACAGTGGTCCATTTTAGACCTAATTAACATATTTCTGTCCAAAGAGTCTTTGAACTTGAAATTGAACTTTCTATAAATACTCATAGACTCCTTCTGATGTTTCATCAGCCAGACAGTGGTCCATATTTGACTTCCTTAACATATGTCTGTCCAAAGAGTCTTTGAACTTGAACTTGAACTTTCTATAAATACTCATAGACTCCTTCTGATGTTTTATCACCAGGAGAGTGGTCCATTTTTGACCTTCTTAACATATTTCTGGCCAAAGTCTTATCAAAGGCTAACTTGCTATGCATACTCATAGACTTCTTTTGATGTTACTTCAACCATAGATTAGACCATATTTTACCTTATGAGCAGATTTCGGGACAAAGAGTCCTTAATCTTGAACTTTCTATTCATACTCTTAGACTCCTTCTGATGTTTCTTCAGTAGTTCAAATATGACTTTTTGTTCATATATCTTGCCAGAGAATCCTTGGACTTGATCTTTCTATACATACTCATAGACTCCTTTTGATGTTTTATCAGCCAGACAGTAGTCTAAACTTGACCTACTGGACATATTTCTTGCAAAAGAGTTCATCAAAGGCTAACTTACTATTCAATCTCATAGACTTCTTTTGATGTTACATCATCCATATTTTAGTCCATATTTGACCTATTAAACATTTTTCTGGCCATAGAGTCTTTGGACTTGAACTTGAACTTTCTATACATACTCATAGACTCATTCTGATATTTCATTAGTCAGACAGTAGTCCATATTTTAACTAACGAATATATTTCTGGCAAAATAGGCCAGATCATCAAAATCATCAAAGGCTACCTTTCTATGCGTTCTCATAGACTCCTTTTGATGTTACATCAAGCATATATTAGTCCACATTTGAACTATTGAACATTTTTCTGGCCAAAGAGTCTTTGGACTTGAACTTGAACTTTCTATACATGAACTTGAACTTTATACTCATAGACTCATTCTGATATTTCATCAACCAGACATTAGTCCATTTTGACCTATTGAACATATTTCTGGCCAAAGAATCATTAAAGGCTATCTTACTATACATTCTCATAGACTTCTTTTGATATTATATCAACCATATATTAGTCCATATTTGACCTATTGAACACATTTCCGAGTATATTTACCGTATATAAAGGTAAAGTTTAAAGACTCTTTGACCAGAAATATGTCATATTACTGTAAGTCATTTTTGAACTACTGTTGTAACATCAGAAGGAGTCTATAGAAATTGAGCATATATAAAATGTTCCAAATCAAAGACTCAGAAATATGTTCGTTATGACAAATTTGAAAACTTGTCTGGGTGATGTAACATCTGAAGGAGTCATCAGTATGTATGTTAAGTTAAAGTTCAAGGACTCTTTGGAAAGTTCAAGTTCTAGGACTCATTGGCCAGAAATGTTTTCAATATGTCAAATATGGATTCATATATGGTTGATGTAACATCAAAAGAAGTCTATGAAAATGGATAGTAAGTAAGCCCTTGATGATACTTTTGCCAAAAATATGTTCTGTAGGTCAAGTTTGGACTACTGTCTGCCTGATAAAACATCATAAGTCTATATGTATAAAAAGTTCAAGTTCAAGGACACTTTGGCCAGTAACTTGTTCAAAAGGTTAAGAAACATAAGGAGCCTATGAGCATGTTTAGAAAGTTTAAAATCGAGGACTCTTTGGCCATTTATGGGGAATAGGTCAAATAAGGACTAATATAATGGATAATTTAACATCAAAAGAGTCTGCATGGTAAGTTAGATTTTGATGACTATTTGGTCAGAAATATGTTCAGTAGGTCAAATATGGACTACTGTCTGGCTGATGAAACATTCAAAAGAGTGTGTGTATGTATAGAAAGTTCTAAATATATTCTAAATGTCAAATTTGAACTACAGGATGGTTGAAGAAACATCAGAACAAGTCTATATGTTTAGAAAGTTCAATGTAGATGACTCTTTGGCCAGAAATGTGTTCAATAGGTCAAATGTAGACTAATATATGGTTTATTTAGCATTAAAAGAAGTCTATGAGAACACATAGTAAGTTAGACTGTGATAAAATTTTGGCCAGAAATATGTTACTGTAACTGTCTTGCCAGAAATATGTTCAGTAGGTCAAGTTTGGACTACTGTCTGGCTGCTGAAACATTAGAAGAAGTCTATGAAAATGTTTAGAAAGATCAAGTTCAATGATTCACTGACAAAAAAATATGTTCAAAAGGTCAAATTTGGCTGAAGAAACATCAGAACAAGTCTCTAAGTTTAGAAAGTTCAAGATTAAGGACTCTTTGTCCAGAAATCTGAGAAATCTGCTCATCTGTTAAGTAAGTCAAAAATGGACCACTCTCCTGCTGATAAAACATCAGAAGGAGTCTATGAGTATTAATAGAAAGTTCAAGATTAAGGATTCTTTGACCAGAAATGTGTTCATAAAGTCAAATATGGTCTAATAGAGTCCAGACTCTTTGGACAGAAATATGTTAAGTAGATCTAATATGGACCACTCTATGGCTGATGATACATCAGAAGGAGTTAATGTATAGTATGTATAGAAAGATCAAGAACAAGGATTCTCCGGCAAGATATATGTACAAAAAGTCATATTTGAACTACTGATGAAACTTCAGAAAGAGTCTATTATTATGCATAGAAAGATCAAGATTAAAGACTCTTTGTCCAGAAATGTGTTCATAAGGTCAAATATGGTCTAATCTATGGTTGAAGTAACATCAAGAGAAGTCTATGAGTATCCAAAGTAAGTTAACATATTTCTGGCCAAAGTCTGTTCAAAGGCTAAGTAGGTCAAATATGGACCACTGTCTGGCTGATGAAACATCAGAAGGTGTCTATGAGTATTTATAGAAAGTTCAAGATTAAGGACTCTTTGTCCAGAAATGTGCTCATAAGGTCAAATATGGTCTAATCTATGGTTGAAGTAACATCAAAAGAAGTCTATGAGTATGCATAGTAAGTTAGCCTTTGATAAGACCTTGGCCAGAAATATGTTAAGTAGGTCAAATATGGACCACTCTCTGGCTCATGAAACATCAGAAGGAGTCAATGAGTATTTATAGAAAGTTCAAGTTCAAAGACTCTCCTGCCTGAAATATGTTAAGTGGGTCTAATATGGACCACTCTATGGCTGATGAAACATCAGAAGGAGTTAATGTATAGTATGTATAGAAAGATCAAGAACAAAGATTCTCCGGCAAGATATATGTACAAAAAGTCATATTTGAACTACTGATGAAACTTCAGAAAGAGTCTATTATTATGCATAGAAAGATCAAGTTAAAAGACTCTTTGTCCAGAAATGTGTTCATAAGGTCAAATATGGTCCAATCTATGGTTGAAGTAACATCAAGAGAAGTCTATGAGCATGCATAGTAAGTTAACATATTTCTGGCCAAAGTCTGTTCAAAGGCTAAATAGGTCAAATTATCAAAGAAACGTCAGGAGTCTATAAGTATTTATAGAAAGTTCAAGTTCAAGTTCAAAGACTCTTTGTCCAGAAATGTGTTTATAAGGTCAAATATGGTCTAAACTATGGTTGAAGTAACATCAAAAGAAGTCTGAGTATGCATAGTAAGTTAGCCTTTGATAAGACCTTGGCCAGAAATATGTTAAGTAGGTGGTCCACTGTTAAATGTTAAATATGTTAAGCATGAACCACTGTCTGGCTGATGATACATCAGAAGGAGTCTATGAGTATTTATAGAAAGGTCAAGTTCAAGTTCAAAGACTCTTTGGACAGAAATATGTTAAGTAGATCTAATATGGACCACTCTCTGGCTCATGAAACATCAGAAGGAGTCATGAGTATTTATAGAAAGTTCAAGTTCAAAGACTCTTTTGCCTGAAATATGTTAAGTGGGTCTAATATGGACCACTCTATGGCTGATGAAACATCAGAAGGAGTTAATGTATAGTATGTATAGAAAGATCAAGAACAAGGATTCTCCGGCAAGATATATATACAAAAAGTCATATTTGAACTACTGATGAAACTTCAGAAAGAGTCTATTATTATGCATAGAAAGATCAAGATTAAAGACTCTTTGTCCAGAAATGTGTTCATAAGGTCAAATATGGTCCAATCTATGGTTGAAGTAACATCAAGAGAAGTCTATGAGCATGCATAGTAAGTTAACATATTTCTGGCCAAAGTCTGTTCAAAGGCTAAATAGGTCAAATTATCAAAGAAACGTCAGGAGTCTATGAGTATTTATAGAAAGTTCAAGTTCAAGTTCAAAGACTCTTTGTCCAGAAATGTGTTTATAAGGTCAAATATGGTCTAAACTATGGTTGAAGTAACATCAAAAGAAGTCTGAGTATGCATAGTAAGTTAGCCTTTGATAAGACCTTGGCCAGAAATATGTTAAGTAGGTGGTCCACTGTTAAATGTTAAATATGTTAAGCATGAACCACTGTCTGGCTGATGATACATCAGAAGGAGTCTATGAGTATTTATAGAAAGGTCAAGTTCAAGTTCAAAGACTCTTTGGACAGAAATATGTTAAGTAGATCTAATATGGACCACTCTCTGGCTCATGAAACATCAGAAGGAGTCTATGAGTATTTATAGAAAGTTCAAGTTCAAAGACTCTTTTGCCTGAAATATGTTAAGTGGGTCTAAAATGGACCACTCTATGGCTGATGAAACATCAGAAGGAGTTAATGTATAGTATGTATAGAAAGATCAAGAACAAGGATTCTCCGGCAAGATATATGTACAAAAAGTCATATTTGAACTACTGATGAAACTTCAGAAAGAGTCTATTATTATGCATAGAAAGATCAAGATTAAAGACTCTTTGTCCAGAAATGTGTTCATAAGGTCAAATATGGTCCAATCTATGGTTGAAGTAACATCAAGAGAAGTCTATGAGCATGCATAGTAAGTTAACATATTTCTGGCCAAAGTCTGTTCAAAGGCTAAATAGGTCAAATTATCAAAGAAACGTCAGGAGTCTATGAGTATTTATAGAAAGTTCAAGTTCAAGTTCAAAGACTCTTTGTCCAGAAATGTGTTTATAAGGTCAAATATGGTCTAAACTATGGTTGAAGTAACATCAAAAGAAGTCTGAGTATGCATAGTAAGTTAGCCTTTGATAAGACCTTGGCCAGAAATATGTTAAGTAGGTGGTCCACTGTTAAATGTTAAATATGTTAAGCATGAACCACTGTCTGGCTGATGAAACATCAGAAGGAGTCTATGAGTATTTATAGAAAGGTCAAGTTCAAAGACTCTTTGGACATAAATATGTTAAGTAGATCTAATATGGACCACTGTATGGCTGATGAAACATCAGAAGGAGTTAATGTATAGTATGTATAGAAAGATCAAGAACAAGGATTCTCCGGCAAGATATATGTACAAAAAGTCATATTTGAACTACTGATGAAACTTCAGAAAGAGTCTATTATTATGCTTAGAAAGATCAAGATTAAAGACTCTTTGTCCAGAAATGTGTTCATAAGGTCAAATATGGTCTAATCTATGGTTGAAGTAACATCAAAAGAAGTCTATGAGTAAGCAAAGTAAGTTAACATATTTCTGGCCAAAGTCTGTTCAAAGGCTAAGTAGATCAAATATGGACCACTGTCTGGCTGATGAAACATCAGAAGGTGTCTATGAGTATTTATAGAAAGTTCAAGATTAAGGACTCTTTGTCCAGAAATGTGCTCATAAGGTCAAATATGGTCTAATCTATGGTTGAAGTAACATCAAAAGAAGTCTATGAGTATGCATAGTAAGTTAGCCTTTGATAAGACCTTGGCCAGAAATATGTTAAGTAGGTCAAATATGGACCACTCTCTGGCTCATGAAACATCAGAAGGAGTCTATGAGTATTTATAGAAAGTTCAAGTTCAAAGACTCTTTGTACAAAATTATGTTAAGTAGGTCTAATATGGACCACTCTATGGCTGATGAAACATCAGAAGGAGTTAATGTATAGTATGTATAGAAAGATCAAGAACAAGGATTCTCCGGCAAGATATATGTATAAAAAGTCACATTTGAACTACTGATGAAACTTCAGAAAGAGTCTATCATTATGCATAGAAAGATCAAGATTAAAGACTCTTTGTCCAGAAATGTGTTCATAAGGTCAAATATGGTCCAATCTATGGTTGAAGTAACATCAAAAGAAGTCTATGAGTATGCATAGTAAGTTAACATATTTCTGGCCAAAGTCTGTTCAAAGGCTAAGTAGGTCAAATATGGACCACTGTCTGGCTGATGAAACATCAGGTGGTGTCTATGAGTATTTATAGAAAGTTCAAGATTAAAGACTCTTTGTCCAGAAATGTGCTCATAAGGTCAACTATGGTCTAATCTATGGTTGAAGTAACATCAAAAGAAGTCTATGAGTATGCATAGTAAGTTAGCCTTTGATAAGACCTTGGCCAGAAATATGTTAAGTAGGTCAAATATGGACCACTGTCTGGCTGATGAAACGTCAGGAGTCTATGAGTATTTATAGAAAGTTCAAGTTCAAGTTCAAAGACTCTTTGTCCAGAAATGTGTTTATAAGGTCAAATATGGTCTAAACTATGGTTGAAGTAACATCAAAAGAAGTCTGAGTATGCATAGTAAGTTAGCCTTTGATAAGACCTTGGCCAGAAATATGTTAAGTAGGTGGTCCACTGTTAAATGTTAAATATGTTAAGCATGAACCACTGTCTGGCTGATGAAACATCAGAAGGAGTCTATGAGTATTTATAGAAAGGTCAAGTTCAAAGACTCTTTGGACAGAAATATGTTAAGTAGATCTAATATGGACTACATTTTGAAGGATTATAATCACCTGCATATGTACACATATTTTACAGACAGGTTAACATTAGCTCAATTGGACTATCAATACTCAATCATAAGAATTATAATTAAATATTAATATATCAATTATGTCTATCATATATCAACTCTAAGGATACCCCTGATGGAATTAATTCAGTATCGGATGATCTGCTTGTCCAGCAAGCTGATCACGCGATCTTTATCAACTCATACAGAATTATCCTACTTTATAGACTTTCAAGAGAAGCTATCCTCTGGCCACGAGGATTAACTTTCCTGTTCTATAAACAAAATTCTATTTAAAGTATCTTTAAATTTGTAAAGCACGTAGCTTTGGATCGAAACGTTAAAGGGACTTGTACATGAGCGACACAGACAGTCAACCAAATGAACAATGTATTTAATAAAGAGTACACTACGTATACAGTTACGAACGTTGCAAGGAATAAAATGTATTTACAGACAATAACACAACGACAAAACAAGACACTGAAAGTGTAAGAAACAGGGAGAGAGTGAGAGAGAGAGATCCGTAAGGATCACAGAATGGCAAAATTCACCTGGACATTTAAACCTTTGAGAGACAACACGGAAAAACACAATCTTAATGCTGAAAGCTCGATAAAACGAATACTTGCACAGTTACTCTTTGTGTGGCTGCTTCGAAGGCATGAGGATGCGCATTCCGTCTGGATCGTCACGTGGTCTGCGGAGGTGTCTGAGGCGCGTACTTTAAAGGTTTAAAGCTCCGTTGACTTAAAGTTTACCAAAGAAACAATTCAGGCTACGTTCATTCCACTCGTCCGTGGAAAAGAACACAGCAGAATCCGGAACGGAAAAACAAAACTTAACAAAACAAAAGAAAAGATCCCCGGAGGAGGATCACGAAGGAGTTACATGGTGATGCGAGGAAGAGGTAAGAGGGAAGAGAGGGAGAGTCTCTTTAAAGCAATTCGGTTCACGCCTTCTCTCGCGTGAATGAGCCAATCACCTGTGAGAAAAGTGCGCGGCAAAAGTGTTCCTTTGTCCTGTCGAGGCCTACTTGGTATGTTTTATGACAGTGACAGAAATGTTTTCAGAATCACTGCAAAGCTGGTACAACACAGTAAAATAAAATTTTCGGTATGTTCATATACATGTATGGCTTGGTCAGCCCCAGGGGATTCTGTAGGTATCAAAAACGACATGCACAGAGGATAATATTGCAAGGTTACATTAAAATGCATGCACTTACAGTCCATTTAGAACTATGATAGCAATATATGTATTCCCATCTGACTTGGGCATGCCGACACACATAAAAACATATCAAATATATTTCGGTAAAGTCTTTATATGAGGAAATTAATGAAAGGTTCATGTGTGTGTGTGTGTGTGTGTGTGTAACATCTCTGTGAAGCTCGGTGTCTTGTTGTCTGTTAAACCTCTGGGTGCCATAAAACTTGTCACCAAAATCATCTATGGTAGACTGGCTGGAGCCTACGTCTAATTTACCTCCATGAGTCCAAAGTTTAAAAGCTTTTTCACATGTTGGACTGCATGAGTCACGCTGACACGGTCCAGATACCCTACAGTTTACTACTTAAAAACATCAAAGCTAAACATCATATCTAGTCAAACTGCATCACGACATCACTACAAATACAGTATGGGATTAAAATCAGTGAACATCAATGTATAGGGTTAGGCTACGTTACCTTGTTTCAGTGGATGTTTTCAGTTCAGATGCTGAATCATTGAAGTCGTACTGTTGTGGTATGCCAGGTCTACTTTGCAGTAGACACATTGATTGCACCTTGTTCTCTTCCTTTTTAAGTTTGTAATGATCCCAAACTTTAGACATTCTCTGCCGTTTATGGACATCTTTAATCTCCGCCATCGCGCCAACTAAATTCAAAATGTATCACGCGCTATGGTGTGATCCCTGCGCGTATAGTGCGCGCCATAGGAATTTAACGAGGCTTCGAGGCAGAGTTTTTGCCTCAAGGAATTTTTGTAATCGAGTTAATCGAGTAACTCGATGAATCGTTTCAGCCCTAGTGTGAATGAATGAATGAACGGCACAGACGCGTGCTGTTGTTTACTATAGCTGTACAGCCCTCTACAGCTGTGCCGTTCATTCACACTCGACCAAGCTTTGACCAAACTATATTGCTATAGCCTACTGAGATGAGTAAACATAGACTAAAATATGTTGAAATAAAATGTCTTTGTATAAGCAACAAACTGCAAATTAACATTTATATGCTATTATAAAACGGTTAGTTCCAATCCTTGATTCTGATTGGTCAATAGCTGTGCTTTATTCATGATAAAACACGGCTATGACCGCTTCACCCAACGGTTCTATTTATCACTGCGCAACACTGCAGTTACTATTTTGTTTTTATTTGAGCTTTCATGCATATTACACATTGGAACGTTGTTGCTGTTCACAGTCAGGGACTATTTTTAGTGATTTTACTTCATGAAAGTTGCACTAATACATATTTTTTTTACTTTAATATTTTTATTGTGTGGTAACCGTTTTATAAAAGCAATAAGGTACTCGAGGCAAGTGCTGTATCGTGAATAAGTAACGGTTGAAGGGGTTGCAGGCACTCCACTTCGCGTCGTGCCTAACAACGCCCTTCAGCAGTTACTTATTCACGATACAGCACAGCCTCTCGTACCTTATTGCTTACACTTTATATGTTACAGAATAAATATGAATGTTTAGACAATATTTCGTTGATTAGTTTTTGGACAGATTATAAAGTTTTTACTTTAAAATAAAAACTACTGCCACATCAAATAAGCTTTTGTTCGCCAATTTCTGCTCATATGTTATATATATATAGTATGGGATGTTTTGTCAAAAATAAAGTAGGTATATTGAATTATCAACTAAGATGTGATTATAGTGTTTGTTCCAATATTCAAACCTTTGTTTCAAACCAGAATCCTTACCTTTGAAATATGTATGATAAAATATAGCCTATACTTTTTACAAAGAAAGATTACACTTGAAATATTAATAAAATTGCAATGGTTGATGTAATTGTATTTTTTTGTGTGTGTTTTATTAGTGACAATTTTGGGGAGAGGATACATATTCCAAAACTGTCTGAAAATACAGTATGAGAAATAACTACACAATTACTAGAAATGTTTACCTTGGATATTATACAATTTGCATGCATACAAAATTTGTGGAAAAAGATAAATTTTTTCAAGACATTTCCAACTCTAACTTTGAACCAATTCTATAGGCGTAATTTGCGGGTGGGACATGTCCCCACCACTTTTTGCCAGGGTCGATTTTGTCCCCACCACTTTTGAAACATCTCGCGGATTTAACTAGTACAAATAAATAAAACATCTCTAGTTAACTAGCAGAGCATTCATTTCGTTTGTTTGTTAAATAAGAGGCGATCTACCATGCTGAAATGTGTTGTTTTTTAAATCAAGTGATCAAAGTGCTTGTTGACTGCGATCAGTGGCGCGGATACAGTGTTCTCTTGTGGACTCGCGCTTTAATCCGTTGCGGAGACTCTCTATTCGTTCTGGTGAAATCACAAAGTAAAATGCACACAAACGTGTCCCTGCTTGATATACAACCACTGATAAACATAATCGGTTTTAATGAAAAAAAAAAAAAAAAAAAAAAACCTATACGAGTGCGGATTAGAACCCAGAACCTCTGACACGCTTGGCAAAAGTTCTGCCACTGGACCATTAAAGTACATTCTCATTAAACACAATGTACTATTTAAATCGATTGCTGGACATCGATATGTTATTGTACATAGGTACATCTGATTTATGATTTAGCATTGTATTAGCTCTTCCGAATGCGTCTCTGTCCCCAGCACATTTCAAACCAAACTGACGCCCATGTATATTAGGGGTGTAACGATTCACAAAATTCACGGTTCGGTTCGATACGATACACTTGTGTCACGATTCGGTTCGGTACGTTTTCGATACAGCAAAAAGAAAGAAATGCCAGAGAAATTTCCTTGATTTAATTAAAAAATTTATATATATTTTTATTAAAACTAACATCATAAAGTATGATATTTTTTTTACTTTGAGCAATGATGGAGCTATCCTTGACTTTTCTTAGGATCATATAAAACAAAACAGCTCCTTGGACAAAATGAAATGTTATATTGTAGTAGGCTAGTTATAAACAAAGGTTTATTTTAGTTCAGATTAACATTTGAGGGCATCAATTGTAATCATAATGTCAAAATTAAAAACCGACGTAATGTTACTTGAAAGCATTATAGCCTACTATTCCTGCCAAACTTCCATGATTACAGTTAGTCACATGTTACATGATTACTACAGTAAATCCATGGTGAATGTTGCTGATCCACCGAATAGTTCATTCATGGCACAATGTTTGTTCCTGGTTTCCACGTCAGCGCTGTTTGATTCGTTAATAACGGAGAAATGTAAATGTTTCTCACTAGATCTCGCAGCTATGTTATTACTTCAGTGGCAATTCAAATGCTTTCTTTACTGGATGTCTCAGCGCTGTGTAGTAACAGTGCTCCTTAATCAAGATCGGCTCGCGCTGCATTTGTCCAAACTGATAAACGGTCCGTCAACCACACAATAACGAGTAGCTCAGTTTCGTTCCGCTTACATTACATTTGCCATTTGATGTTGGGCAATGTTGTGGTCGCGCCAGCATCTCGAACGCGCTTACCACGCGCAATGCGCCTACATTTGAAATAACGAAATTTTGGTCGGCAGGAAAAATGGTCCAATGAACCGTTCGGTTTGAAAATGCGTACCGAAAACCGAACCGAAAGCCTCGTACCGAACGGTTCAATACGAATACGTGTATCGTTACACCCCTAATATATATATATATATTATATATATGAATCAGGGCATTATTCAGGATCCTCACAATCATTCACGCCCCCCCCCCAACCCCCCCCCCCCCCCCCTGCATATTACCTTTCCAAACAAAAAGTGTCTTACAAAATTTAAATCAATGTATTGTTTTGTGTAAATGATTAGGCAGGATAATTTTCAGATCATTTTGAAGAAAAAGCTCTAGGCCACAACATCCATTAGTCAAAAGTCTTGTGGACACATATTTAGTATGTGTTTTGTGGCCTAATTTCAGAAACTTTAATTTTTAGTTTTTTCAATAACATGCATAAACAATATTCTCTCAAAAATACAAACATGTACATACATGTTGCTCACATATTATGGTAGCCCTGTTTGTGCTAAATAGAGTGTAATTACACCTTTGCCATTAATATGTTTATAAGCAACTGAAAAAAGCACAAAAGGTGCATGTCAAAACATCTCAAGGACCCCAAAAACACCTTAAACCCCAGAGGGTTAATGATATGAGAGGGCATTGACTTGTCTTGGCTCATTGTTCGGAGCAGGAAATTAGTAAAGCTTTTGACTAACTTCTGTGCTTGACCCTCGTGTACTGAATTAAAAAGTAAAGTCTGTCCTGGTTGATTGTTGTTTTGCTTTCAATCAAGTGTTCAATAAAATTAATAAAGGGACTATACTTAATAATGTCACCATCAAAAACTCGGATGTCACATTTCAGTAGGCTATAGACAAAATGTGATGCTTTTCCAGAATCTCAGTTAAATCATTTTGCTTTTGAACGATACTGCTGAATCTGTCTGGTTCTTGTAATGAATTTGGCGAAGAGGTAATATCGTGGCTTTGTTGTCGACTTTGGGAAATAACCTGTGCAGCTTTCAGCTTGTGAACAGAGCTTTGCTGATACTGGGTCTGACCCACACTTATTTCCAACAGCAAATTGATTTTGATGTGCATTTAAGGTGAGAGATTGCACATTACTTCCGTCTTTGAGACGTACAACTGGAGATTTATAAAATGTTTGCTCTAATCACTCATCCATATTAGCATTCATGCCATCAGACACTGAAACGTCTTGGTTACGGATGTAACCCTCGTTCCCTGAGTAGGGAACGGAGACGTTACGTCGGATGACGGAGAATGGGGGTTTCGCCAGAAAGCCAATCCTCTTCGAGTATTAAAAAACGAGCCAATGGCAAAGAAATGCCATGGGTCTGCGGAATTTGCATAATGTATCTCCGCCTCACCGCGTGAGTATTTAAGGAGAGACACCTGCAACAGCAGATCATGTCTTCGCTGAGGAGCCGAGACTGAACTCAGGCGTCTACCCAGCGGTACAGCGGAAGTGGCAGGGAGACGTAACGTCTCCGTTCCCTACTCAGGGAACGAGGGTTACATCCGTAACCGAGACGTTCCCTTTTCGTAGTCACGAGTTACGTCGGATGACGGAGAATGGGGGTCCCCGTGTAATCACGCCACCTTCACAGCTGTCTTCCAGTGCCCTGCGAAGTCTGACCTCCCTGTCGTGATATAGGCACGGACGAAGGAGTCCTACTTAACACAGGAATACCAAGGTACACTGGGAAGCATATCTCAGGGGAGATATGCCGCAGCATGCCTACCCGTAGGGAGGACTTAAGAATACACATATGGCCCGAGGGGGCTACATATGGAGGAACACTGGAGTGACCAGCCCGTAGGGTGGCATCTACTTTCAACTCCAGGAGTGGCAAGGTGGCTTGCCGAGGGAAAGACACATGCTCAAAGAGGCTTACAGTGGAAATACACATGTGGGGGTTGCTCGGAGGAGGAACCATGCACACGGAGGCACCTAGCCGACGCACAGGCAATAGACACTGGCGGCAGCGTCAACAGTGCTGGAGGAACTCAGGGCTTCAGAGAGGAAGGCTACCTGAGGAAATATCGCACGTATCCAGTCCGTGGAGTGGAGTGGCGAGCAAGCGAAGACACCTAACGGTTCCCGTGTTAGCTTGAAAAAGACAGTACACGGGAGGAGACTGGCTCCACTCGGAGATCTGGCGAATGTGTTAGGTGTCGCCCAGCCTGCAGCTCTGCAGATGTCTGTCAGCGAGGCGCCACGCGCTAAAGCCCAAGAGGACACCACACTCCGGGTGGAGTGGGCGGTCAAACCAAGGGGGCATGGTCGACCTTGCTGCTGGTATGCCAAAGCAATGGCGTCCACTATCCAGTGAGACAACCTTTGTTTGGAGAGAGCCTTTCCCTTCAGCTTCCCACCATAACAGACAAAGAGCTGGTCTGAGGTCCTGAAACACTGCGTCCTGTCTACGTAAGCACGGAGTGCGCGTACTGGACAGAGCAGCGCCAAGGCTGGGTCTGCCTCCTCCCGGGGCAGCGCTTGCAGGTTCACCACCTGGTCCCGGAAGGGAGTGGTGGGAACCTTGGGCACATATCCAGGCCGGGGTCTCAGGATCACGTGAGAGTGACCGGGCCCGAACTCCAGGCACGCTTCGTCAACGGAGAATGCGTGCAGGTCCCCTACCCTCTTGATGGAGGCCAACGCAACCAGGAGCGCTGTCTTCATTGACAGGATCTTAAGCTCAGCTGATTGCAGAGGCTCAAAGGGAGCCCTCTGCAGGGCATTTAAGACCACTGAGAGGTCCCAAGAGGGAACGAGAGGAGGGCGAGGAGGATTCAGTCTCCTCGCTCCTCTCAGGAACCTGATGATCAGGTCGTGTTTTCCAAGAGACTTACCTTCAACTGCTTCGTGATATGCGGCGATAGCGGCCACATACACCTTCAGGGTGGAGGGAGACAGCCTTCGCTCCAACCCATCTTGCAGGAAGGAAAGCACAACACTGATCGAGCATCTCCTGGGGTCTTCTCGGCGAGAAGAGCACCAGTTAACGAAGAGGTTCCACTTCAACGCATAGACATGTCTCGTGGACGATGCTCTAGCGGAAGTGATGGTAGCCGCCACCGCTGGTGGCAGGGTACTCAAACCTGCCTCGTCCCGTCCAGGAGCCACACGTGGAATCTCCAAAGATCGGGACGAGGGTGCCATAGGGTGCCCCGTCTCTGAGAAAGGAGGTCCTTCCTCAGAGGAATTGGCCAAGGAGGTGCTGTCGCGAGGAGTATCAGTTCGGAGAACCAGGTCTTGGTGGGCCAGTATGGGGCGACCAATATGACCTGCTCCTCGTCCTCCTTGATCTTGCACAGAGTCCGTGCGAGAAGGCTCACTGGGGGAAACGCATACTTGCGTAGGCCCTGCGGCCAGCTGTGCGCCAGTGCATCCGTGCCGAGCGTGCCCTCGGTCAGGGAGTAATACAGGGCGCAATGGGATGAGTCGTGGGAGGCTATCTGTGCGTCCCCGAACTGGTCCCATATCAGCTGGACCGACTGGGGATGGAGTCGCCATTCGCCAGAGGTTGGCCGGAGCCGTGACAGCTCGTCGGCTGCAAGGTTCCGCACTCCTGGAATGTAAATAGCACGAAGGGACCTCAGGTGCTTCTGACTCCATAAGAGGAGGTGGCGTGCGAGTTGCGACATACGGCGAGAGCGTAGACCACCCTGACGGTTGATGTACGCTACAGTCGCGGTATTGTCCAAGCGGACAAGTACGTGTTGACCCAGGAGCAACGCGTGGAAGCGGTGCAGGGCAAGGCGTACTGCCAGCAACTCGAGGCAATTGACATGCATGAGGCGCTGGGGTCCTGTCCAGGAGCCCGCGGCTGCATGTCCATTGCACATGGCGCCCCAGCCCGTGGCAGAGGCATCTGTGGAGACGACAACATGCCTGGAAACTCGTTCTAGGGGAACTCCGGCCCGTAGAAAGCTGAGGTTCCGCCACGGGGTGAAGGTCTGACGGCAGGTCGGAGTTATTGGAACTCTGAGCGTACCGCGATGCCATGCCCACCTCGGGACCCGATCGCGAAGCCACAGCTGAAGCGGTCTCATATGAAGCAATCCGAGTGGCGTTGCCGCGGCTGCGGATGCCATATGCCCCAGGAGCCTCTGAAAAAGTTTCAGTGGGACCGCACTCTTGCCCTCGAACTGTCGAAGACAAGTCAGCAGTGAGTGTGCGCGCTCGCTCATAAGCTGCGCGGACATGGCGACCGAGTCTATCTCCATACCGAGAAAAGAGATCCTCTGCACGGGGCAAAGTTTGCTCTTCTCCCAGTTGACCCGAAGGCCCAGACGGGCTAGGTGCCGGAGCACAAGGTCTCTGTGTTCGCAAACCTGATCTCGAGAGTGAGCTAATATTAGCCAGTCATCGAGATAATTCAGGATGCGAACCCCGTGTTCGCGTAGGGGAACAAGGGCTGCCTCGACGACCTTCGTAAAGACGCGAGGAGACAGAGCCAACCCGAATGGGAGAACCGCGTACTGGTATGCCTGCCCCTCGAAAGCAAACCGAAGAAACGGTCTGTGTCGAGGTAAAATGGAGACATGAAAGTAGGCGTCCTTCAGGTCTATCGCTGCAAACCAATCCTGTGAAGGGAGCGGTTCAAGACGCGCAAGTCCAGGATTGGCCGTAACCCACCGGTTTTCTTGGGGACAATGAAGTAGGGGCTGTAGAACCCTGACCTCATCTCGGCTGGAGGGACAGCCTCGATTGCACCCTTCGCCAGCAGGGTAGCAACCTCCGCTCTCATGACCGGGGCATTGCCACCGACCATAGTAAAGCGGACTCCCCTGAAGCGGGGAGGAGACCGTGCGAACTGAATCGCATAGCCGAGCCTGATAGTTCGGGCGACCCAACGGGACAGATTGGGGAGCTCTAACCAAGCCCCCAAAAACTGATCCAGCGGAATCATCCGAGCCACAGGCGTCCCCCGGAGGGGCAGCGAAGCGGAGTGACCGGCACAGGCAAGGGTGGCATAGCGGCCCTGAGCGTGTGCACAGCCAAGCTCCGCGCCCTGACAGAGGAGACCAGGGAAGGACCAGCGTTCCACGGGGGTCTGCTCTGCCAGGGGTCTGGCGATAGAGGGGGATGAGAGTGGTGTGGTCCGGGGACGGCACGCACTGTCATCCTCGCCCTCAGAGACAGAGGAGGACGAGAGTGGCGAGGCACGGGGGCGTCGCGCACTGTCATCCGGCTCTGTGTGCTCAGTGATGGACATTTCGGTTCTTTCTTTAACCACATTAGGGTGCTGCCCACCCGTGGGTGAGCAGCGGGGAGTGGAGAACAAAAGATTCTCCCCCGGCCCTCCACCGGGGGAAGGAGGGGGCCTGCAACCGCCTCCTGGGAAAAAACCGACACCATCACTGAGCAGCCCGTCTCAGGAGCGCCGCTTGGCCTGGCGTTTAGCGGGGCGCGGGGCCTGAGGGGGCTGGGGCGCCTTCCTGCGGCTTCCTCCACGACGCGGCCCGGGTGAAGGCTGCTGCTGGGGCCGTGCGGGAGGGGAAGGAGCCGCAGGAGGGCGCCCTCGGCGGCGAGCAGGCTGAGGCGTCTGTGCCGACGGCTGGGTGGAGGCAGCAGCTGGCCGTCGGGGCAGAATATGTTTAATCGCCTCAGACTGCTTCTGTGCGGTTGAAAACTGCTGGGCGAAGTCTTCAACCGCTCAGCCGAAGAGGCCGGCCTGGGATATGGGGGCGTCGAGCAGACGAGTCCGCTCAACGTCCCGCATATCGGCCAGGTTCAGCCAAAGGTGACGCTCCTGGACCACATTAGTGGCCATCACCTGACCCAGGGAGCGTGAGGCAACTTTCGTCGCCCGGAGAGCGAGGTCAGTGGCGGCACGCAGTTCGTCGAACGTCCCTGGGTCAGTCCTGCCCTCGTGCATGTCTCTGAGCAGCTGGGCCTGGTAGACCTGTAAGGTGCTCATAGCATGCAAAGCAGCAGCCGCCTGTCCTGCAGCTCTGTGAGACCTCGCCACCATAGATGACGAGAATCTACAGGCCTTGGACGGGTGCTTAGGATTACCACGAGAGGAGGCGCTCTGAGTACACAGTTGCATCGCAACAGAGCGCTCCACCGGGGGAATCCCAGTGTACCCATGGACAGCTGTGCCATCGAGGGGAGGAAAGGCGGAGAAAGCTGACGAGCGTTCACGGGAGGTCAAAGGAGCCTTCCATGATCTCGACAGCTCCTCATGCAGCTCCGGGAAGAAAGGAATTGGGGTTGGCTCAGGCCGTGAGGCGGCAGCCGCACCCAAAAACCAATCGTCCAGCCGCGAGCGCTCGGGGCAGGGCGGAGGGTTCCACTCTAGCCCGATGCTCACGGCTGCCCGGGACAGCATGGCTGTCATCTCGGGATCCGACACGGGCAACGCTGGGACTCCCGAAGGAGGCAACGCAGCCGCATCCTCACTTCCCGAAGAATCGAGCCCACCTTGTGATGCCGCGATCGACATCGTGTCATCCTCTGGAGCGCCGAATGAAACACGCGGGGCTTCCGAAGAAGGACCCGCCTGAATCACCGCGGCACTCGCGGGTTGCAACACAGCGGAGGGGGGCGTGGTCCGAGGACGCATCGTCGGATTGCTCCACACCGTCACCCTCAGATCACCCTGTCCCCCAGCCGAACTACCACCTCTCGTGGAGGAAGCAGAACGGGTGGTGGACGCGGGGACTCTCACTGAAAGATCATTGAGTCTTAATCTAAGTGTTGCGATGGCCATGTTCCCACAGAAGGAACATGAGTCATCCACGAGCGCTGCTTTAGCGTGTTCAAAGCCCAGACACACAAAGCAGCGCTCGTGCCCATCAGAAGATGACAGAAATCGACCGCAACCAGAACACGGGCGAGACATCTTTAAAAAGACGTGCCACGTGCAGCTCTTTTAGGAGAGGAAAAACTCTGCAATGCTGAGGCGACCAGGGAGAAAACACAAAGTCAGGCAGACCACTGCACAGATCGCAGGCAATGTGCAGACTCGCTGGGTACCGCCGTCACACCAACACTGGAGAGTTCGCTCGTCTCGAAGAGGTGAGTCACTTGTAAACTCAGGTCTTGTGGCTGTGGAGTGAAGAGGTTCTCTTGGCTCCTCAGCGAAAACATGATCTGCTGTTGCAGGTGTCTCTCCTTAAATACTCACGCGGTGAGGCGGAGATACATTATGCAAATTCCGCAGACCCATGGCATTTCTTTGCCATTGGCTCGTTTTTTAATACTCGAAGAGGATTGGCTTTCTGGCGAAACCCCCATTCTCCGTCATCCGACGTAACTCGGAGTGACTACGAAAGGGAACAGTGTTTTCCTTAAGATCATCAGGACCTTTTCAAACATTCAATCTTTGCTGTGTTGGCAGCTATTTCTACTTGAATAAGTAAACTACTACTTCGCCAGTAAAGCACAGATACGTACGTGTTGATGTTGTGGATGGTGATTGTGGAGCTTGATCTTCTAGATCCACTAGACCTGCTGCTGCATACTGACTGATATTTTGTCATCTTTATCATTATCACAGACACTACTTGGTTCCACACCAGTTTCCATAACCTCTTTAATGATATCAGATTCTGATTTTTTTAAGGCTAAAAATCCATTTTGTTACGTTAGAATAGAAGGCATTAGTGTCAATTTAGGTTGATACCAGCTTGTCATATCTTCAATTTTGTCCTCTTCAGTCAACATATCAGCATATTCACTTTGTATGGACTGGAATTCGTCAAGCATCGCGTCGAATTTCAACATATTTGCTTTCACTTCATCAACATGTTCCGTATCAGTCATTAAAGTCTCAATGATATTTATTCTTCTTATGATGTGCGACAGTTTGCCAGCTCTATTCGCGACATCTCTTCTTTGAAATCTTTACGGTAAACCGGTGTTTAAATCAGTGTCCGAATCAGCCATTCTCGCTGGCTGTTCAATTATCTTCGCACATAAATCAAAAGTTCATATTTCTTAGCCGTAATTTACGTGAGTAAACTCAAGAATTTCCAACAGAACATTCATATGCCTGTTCGTTCATTGTTCCACAACACCGCTGATAACCACATTGCTTTGACAACACATAGCCATACCTTCCCTAGTGAAAAATAAATATACTAAAATGTATTTGAAATACATTTGTTTTATGCAAAGGATACAACAAATACATTACATATTTATGTACTTAATATAAATACCCTGCAATTGTACTGTTGGTATACTAAATTTGTATATGTAAAGCTCCAGTCCGTAACTTTTTTGGGTTAAAAATGATCCAAAATAATTTTTTGAGCAAGTACATAACCAGCCAGTGTTCAAAACTATCTGCTTGCCTTAGCTCGATTCAAAACGGTAAGCTTGGAATTTTTTTTAATTCCAGTGGTACTGGAAGGAGTCTCGGCTAGTAGGCTATATTGCGTGTGAGGATGTTGGAGGTGGAGATTTATAGCCTTTTCTCACAGCACTTGACTTAATTCAACTTATTAATTTGATGGCGGATCCAGAAAGGTTCAAACGAATCACCAGTGACAACTAGAGATTCACCCGTTGTAAAATGCAAAAGACTTTGGACTGAGAGTTTGGAAAAAGAGACTGCAACCGGGCCCATGCGAAAACAAGGATAAATATTTGAAGGGCTTTAGTCACGCAATGCTGATGTTGTTAACATTAACAATTTGAGAACAAAGTATAATTTGCACGGTTTGACGTGATATGAAAAACGATCGTTAGATTTAATCAGCGCGATATACTGCAATGCTTTTTTTCAGTTAGTTGGTCAGAAGAACAAAAGTGGATGTTACTTACTTGTTCAGATGACATTTTGGGGTGAAAATTCTTATGTTGGTCATACTTCCAAAATGTAGAATCTGTGATTCTGAATGCCAGTATCCACACCGCGTGGCGACTGACAGGCGCACACTCTCCTCAAAACATTGGATTCATCCGCGCTGTGCCGTGCCGAGGCACAACTCACATAAAGTTGATAATTCCGCGAATGACTGCAATTGCAGATTTCGAACAGAGATGGCGACAAAGAGAAAAAACTGCGGACTGCAGCTTTAAAGTCTGCTAAATTGGAACAACTAATTTTGTGCTTAATGCACTTTAGTTATCTGGAAATAGTGCTGAAGTTCAACTAAAGATAAACGCAAGTATATTTGATTGTGCTAAAATGGAACTATTGCAAGTAAACTTTAAATACACTATATACACTATATAATTTAATATCTTGCATTTAAATTATACAGTGATCATACTATCCTTACCAATAGTGATATTAAACACACAGGCTTAATATTAAGAAATATGCATTGTGCAATAAAGAAGTACTCACATTTAAATATATATATATATATATTTATATCAGTCTCAAGCAATATGTCAATAAATATATTAATGGGTTTGTACTATAGTTAGTATGAAATAAATGTAGGCCTATTTTAAATACATTTTGGCATAGGTTTTTTTCCCCACTAGGGTAGATCCATTGCCTCTGACATGTTTTCTCACCGTCATGCACCTCAGAAACTCTTAAGAAAATCCAAAGTTACCAAAACTCATAATTACGAGTTGTGGTGATGTTCATGTGCATTTGTTCTCATAAATACATTCTTTCTTACATGACTTGAAAACACCATTACTGCCGAAGCTAGCTAAACCTTGACCCCCATTGGCCTGCCCCAACGTCCTACCATTGGTTGAACCAGAAGTTGACACGTCAGACCGCTATGGTTGATCTATGTTTCGAACACACCATAAAGCCAATGCCATTGTTTATCAAATGCTTATCAGTTTTACATGAAGCTCTGTCTTGAGAGCAGAGTCTAAACTCTCTCTCTATACTTCAAAGCATCACCAATGATCTAATTAAAAGTTTACCCCTAGTTAGTATGTAATATGAATGGTGCAGTAGGCACGTCATCTGAGACCTTTTGATTTCTGTCTATCACTGACTTAGCAAGTTGTACGGAAGTGGCTAAATAAACAACACTTTTTTTTGTAAGCAGTAGGCAACTGACTAAAAAGGTAATAGTTACCCATGCACCCTCTGAAAAAGATCAGACAGGCGAGTTTGTGTCCGTGAAGATCCACGTAACCCGGCCGGCGTGCGACTCTGTGACATCGGGTCCCTAATAATGAACGAATAATTTAAAGTATGGGATACCCAGAATAATCAAATATCTAAATTCTAACCATTTATGATTAGTTCCTAATTAGAAACACAGTCTAAATGTAATAATCAGTTGAAATTGGAGTCAGATTAAGCCCAATTTGCTAAGTCAGTGATAGACAGAAATCAAAAGGTCTCAGATGATGTGCCTACTGCTCTATTCATTCATGAGTCACTCATACAAGGGTAAAACTAACCTGTCTCACGACGGTCTAAACCCAGCTCACGTTACCGATTAGTGGGTGAACAATCCAACGCTTGGTGACACAGTTTGACACAGATTTGCGGAAACACCAGACTCAACTTAATCTACTGATCATAATGATTTCAGAAGAATACAGAATCAATCAAATATAACATTTTATGTGTCAGGTAAAAAATGTATAATGCCAATTTACACAAATAAACAATTAAAAGCCAATTCAAAAATGATAAGGCCATTGTGAATGACATTGTAGCCACCTGGCAATTCTGTGCTCCTGTGCATGGTTTTACTGCAGTTATATGGGAAATAGCAGAGTGCTACGAGACAAACAAATTCAACATAGTCACACATGCAACTTGAAATGACTGGATAAATCCAGTGTTACAATTATTCCAATTTTACACAATACACATGGTTCTAGACTGCATAGCATCTACAACCATCTCTCCTCTGCTGAAAATGACCAAATTTGGCAACTTGTCAACTTTGTCGGCAAGTACAACTTCCCAGGGTCTATAATTAGATATATAAGACATTGCTTAAATTTCTCAGTGTACTAATGCAATATTTTTACAAACATTTCTTCTTTCTCATGATTATTTTGTTTGGTTTCAAGGTTCCTCTGACAATATGGGCCCTCTTGGTTTACAATGACATTTTATGCATTTGGCAGACACTTTCATTTTTTTATTGCATTGCTAGTGCCAAGCTATACGTGCTATACTGAGGCTACAGGTGTGCTGTATGAGCTACAGGAATGCTTCTTACTAATATTACTAAAATTGTTTGGCTGGTAGCAACCAGCCAAGAGTACGCTTGCTGTATGTTAGCCATGTTAAGATCTTCTGGCTGGTTACTGGGCATTCAAGGGTCTTCGAGCTAGAAACTTATGAAAAGAAGTTCCTGGGCCTTATTAATCTTATATATCTTATAGCTGGTTGCTAGGCATTTTAAGGGCTCTCTGACTGATTACTAGGCATTTGTTTTACTTTATTTTTGATTGCTGTTGGGTTTTATGGTTGGTTGAACCGACATTTACATGGATTAATAATAAATGTATATTTGTAAAAAAAACAAAAAAACAAAAAAACACCTGTAAACTTGTGTTGTAAACTCACTTTGATAGCCAATATAATGATCCACTTGATATGTGCTGATTATAAATTATTTTATTTTATTATAAACACATTTTGGTTACTGGCATTTTAATGCATAGCTAATAACAACTATGAATTATGATCATCATCTTTCACATGAAAAAAATCTCACATACAGTTTGTACAATAAGCCTATGTTTATAGTATCTTGTAAATTATAACAGTGGAGAAAATAATTATTTGATCCCCTGATGATTTTGTAAGTGTATAGATTTTGTAGGGATATTGGTCCATTCCTCTTTACAGATCCTCTCTAAATCCTTAAGGTTTCTTGGCTGTCGCTTTGCATCTTGAAGTTCCAGCTCCCTCCACAGATTTTCTATAGGATTAAGGTCTGGAGACTGGCTAGGCCACTCCAAGACCTTAATGTGCTTCTTGTTGAGGCCATGTCCACACTAATACGTTTTCGTTTGAAATATATTTTTCTCTCCGGTTTGGCCTTCCGTCCACACTGTGATGGCGTTTTAAGTCAATGAAAACATAGCTTCTGGAATACGCTCTCCAAAGCGGATAAATTTGAAAACGCCGTTTTCGCGTTGTAGTGTGGACTGTGAAGCCGGAGGTATTTGAAAACGATGACGTAAGTTTAGTCATGTGATCCATGTTGTACCAATAGATATTCATGTTTACCGGTATAGTGCCTGTTATGTGCCATTCACTTTTACACTGTTGCTAAAATATGTTACTTTGCACACTCTTCATATCACAGTACTGCAAAGATGACAGAAAATTTACTCACATTTGCTGTCCTGCGGCAATACAGGAGAGCAGTTGCGTTTTAGACCAAACATATGGTGACTGAGTGCGACCTGGACGGTCGCACTCAATCAGAGATGGTGAGATATTTTGCTAAATAAAATTATCCTGTTAGAAGAATTGCGCGATAACTTTATTATTTATTTTTCCATCTGTATCATCTCGTGAGCTTTTGTGAGGTTTCACACATGCGCAGTAAGGTGAATTTAGAAGTTTCTCATCCACACTGAAACGTCGGAAAATGCCTGAAAACGCTAGTGTGCACGGAGAGCGTTTTTAAACGAAAACGCCGCTTTCAAATGTATCCGGATTAATGTGGACGTAGCCTGAGCCACTCCTTTGTTGCCTTGGCGGTATGTTTTGGGTCATTGTCATGCTGGAATGTCATCTACGACCCATCTTCAGTGTTCTGGCTGAAGGAAGGAGGTTCTCATCCAAGATTTTACGGTACATGGCCCCGTCTGTTATGTTCTAGTTACCATTACAAAGCCAGGCCACGCAGGTGAACGGTTACATCTCTTCTTTATTACTCACTCTTAAAAGCACATACAGAACTCGTGCTCCACCTTCCTTATTCTACGCTTCTCCTCTCCGTCTCCCTCTTCTCCACTACCTCCCCCTAGTGGTCTCAGTAAGTATTGCATTGAAAAACAGGACACCACATCTCCCCCATTACGTAAAACAATTTCACGTAGTACCAATTAACTCAGAACAGTACTAAATTTCAATAGGAACACGTAAGCAGCGCCGCCGCTCCCACCACGCGCATCACGCGCTGTGCGTAGGGCACCAAGTGCTGAGGGGGCACCAAAAATAGCCTAATGAAAAACCAATCATCAAACTTCTTGTTATAATCAGATTCAGCGCGTTCTTCCTCTTCATTCCGCAGCGGCGCCGAGCAGAGACAGAGAGCACGTCAGAAACACAGGACAGGGTGTGTGTGTGTGTGTGTCATGTGTGTGTTCATCTGAGCCTCATTGGTCTGTCACTGCTCGTCAATGTCAGAATATTTGAGATGACCAATCAAATCAAAGTAGGCGGGCTTTATGTTCACAGACGCTGAGCGCGAATTTTAACAGTGCAACTCGACGCTTCAGTGTACGGTCAAGTGCGAGATAAGATGTAAGTAGCTAAACTTAACTTTATTTGACAGTTTTTTTTAGGTCATAAATGTTAAACGAATGACAAAAAATAATTAGGCAAACTAATATAGTTTTGTCTAATTTCGCTATTTTGAACTGAAAATAGGCCTATGTAACATGTAGCCTAGTGTAATAGTTTAGGCTATTGTCATTGTGAGGGGACAAGAAACATGAACAAAGCCGTTTTCATCATGTTAGCCACAGGATTAATAATGAATGTGTACATATTGAGAATAAAATACAAATTGTAACCTTTAGAAAATTAAAAAAAGCCAACTTTAGGAGGGGAAGAGACAGGGCAAGATAAAAACAAAGAGAAAAAGAGTGTGATGCTGATGAGGAGAGAAAAATAATCAGCTGCCCACTGACATGGTTTTAAAGCGGTTGTTAGCGAAAAAAATTTTTTTGTGCCTTCACAACATCTTTAAAATGCACATCTGTAGTTCAGAAAAATCCCAAATTTCCCCCGAACACCCCTAACTAACCTGCCTCAAATTCGGAACCCCAGTGATTATAAAACCATGCCATTGCATGGTAATGAAACTAGTTAATAGTAAGCATTAGACCCTAAACTAAAGTGTTACTTTTTAATTTTTGCATTTTTTTTATAAATCATACCCTCATTGGGGGCTTAGCCCCCCTAAATGAAAATCCTAAATTAAAATGTTTTTTTTTTTTTTTTAGGGGGGGGGGGGCGGGGGGGCATCATAAAGGAATTATGCTTAGGGCACCAAAATGGCTAGCAGCGGCACTGCACGTAAGCGTAAGCTTTTGCCTTATTACAACTAAGTTCTTTTACGGTAATTAACAACTGTTAAATTCTCAATTTCCCTTCTTCATTCATAATTCCAACAGAATTACAGAATCATTACAGGACTATATTCAATCTCCATCTGCGCTATACCTACATACAGTCAGTAACTCAAACCACTGTATACTCTTAATTAGTCTCAAAGTCTTTCAACCAAAAAGGTGGTTTGCACTGACGAACAGAACGTTTTCCTGTGCTCTGTTCAGTGTTCGGAACATTTGCGACTGAAACATCAACAGCAGGCTGATCTGAGGTCGGCTTCATGACCTCTGGAACCAAAGACAAGTTAGAAGAGTGCCACAGTCTTCCATCTGCCAGTCTGTACGTACTTGGGCCCACTTGCTTCTCTATTTCCACTGGTTGTGTGAACTTTGAGTGTCCTTTGGGAACATGCGTTGGTTTGCGTATGCGCACTCTATTGCCCACCTGAAATGTAGACACCCGAGCCCCTCGTTTTGCATCAGAGTATTGCTTCATTTTATTTTGGCGAACCGACACTCGTTGTCTAACTTCTTGGTCACGTGTGGAACTGGAGTGAGATGTGAACACCGTAAGTTTGGTTCTCATTTTCCTGCCGTATAACAGTTCAAATGGCGAAACACCAGTCATTGCATGTGGAGTAGAACGATACGTTTGCAAAAAGTCCAAGACTGTTTGTTTCCACGGTTTCTTTTGCAAAATGGCCATTTGCACACAGTCCTTGAGAACCTTATTAAATCTTTCCACAGCCCCATTAGCCGCAGGATGGTATACAGATGTTTTGGTGTGTGCAATATTTCGTTCATCCAAGAAAGCGGTAAAGACTGAAGAAATAAGTTGTGGTCCATTATCTGTTACCAGACTCTCAGGGTTTCCATGCCTACTGAAAACAGAATTCAGGAATCCAATTACTACAGGCGTTGTAATGGAAGGCGTAAACGCCACTTCAGGCCATTTTGAGTAATAGTCCGTCAGCGTAATAGCATATCTGCAGTCATAAGCAGCTGTCTCAAAAGGTCCTACTATGTCCAAACCCAACTTCGACCATGGACCGTCCGGAAAAGGCACCGGCTGTAATGGAGAAGCAGTAGTCTTTGCCGTCCTGTCTGACTCCTGGCACAACGAACATGCTGAAATCTGAGTTTGAACCATATTCCTGGAAACCAGTAGAGCTCACGCAACCGCTGCTTGGTCCTTACTATGCCCTGATGATTCTCATGTGCTAAAGTGACCATTGTAGCCACATTGAGATGTGCCTTAATTAGCTCAAATTATGCATAGGGAATTTTAATAATTAATCATGAATATGATTAATATATTGCATATTACAGTTAAATTATCGAAATTGAAAATAGATCGATTGTATATATGAATGGTAAATCATAACGAATTATAATTCCTCATTCATATATCAATGGTCTCATTACAGATCGATTATATGAGACAACTTTAAGGGAATCAATTTAGTTTATCAAACAATCGGTTTGTCCAGCAAACAGCCGTAAGGTTAACTAACCAACTTCTCAACAAGGTTGTCCCCTTTTATAAACTCCAAGAAATCTCAATGTTCCGGCCGTGAACATTAATTTTCAGGTGTTTATAAAATTTACGTTACTGATATAGTAACAACTTGTAAAGCTTTTGTAGCTATAGGACCGCATTTCATTGACTTATAAAGTATGAGCATTCAAAAACAATCAAAAATATAATGGTTTTAATAAAATGAAACTACGGATACAGAATTCTACATTTAAACACGGGATACATGTATGTACAGTAAACAGTAAAACTAATGATACAGACGAACAACAAACAGGAGTGAGAGAGAGAGATTGCGAGAGCGCAAGATTGGGAGTGAGAGAGAGAGAGAGAGAGAGAGAGTGAGAAGATGAGAGATCTTCTGGTTTGGCAAAATTCATCACAGACACAGAACCTTTTTAGACACCAAGAATCAACAGATCTTAAACCTTGAAAGAATGGTAAACGGTTACTTGCACAGGTAAAGCTCTTTGTGGTTGATGTGAAGCAGGGTGCGTGTCTCTGTCCTCGCGTCATGCGTTCACGTGGTCTTTCAGAGCGGGCAAAGCGCGTTAGTTTGAATGAAGGCTTAAAGGTCTTTGGTTCTCCTGGTGTTGCTGAGGAAAACTGTGTCTTGCGTGTGTGTGTATCTCTGTCATGTGGCTGCCGAGCCAACACGTTCGGGTTCGTCCAGCGAGCGCGGCGTGTTTGAATGTCCTTGTAGGTGAAGCTTGCCAGTCTGGCTGTGTTCATTTTCTTCGCGAGAAGACAGGAGAGGAGCCTTCGAAAAAGATAAAATAAACTTGAAGAAAACAAAAAGAGAAACGATGGATCATCACACTAAGGCGATGTCCAGACGCACGAGGAGTCACATGATGAAGCCACGAAGAGCCAGGGAGTTTTGGGCAGAGAGTTTCCAGGAAGCTTTCAGAAGCGTTTCAGAAGGGTTTCAGCAGCAGCCTAGGGAAGCTCGGCGCGTCTCTTTAAGGACACTTAGGTTCACGCCCCTTCTGGCATGAAGGCACCAATCAGCTGGGAGAAAAGTGCCCGCGGAAGATTCCTCTTTGTCTTGTCAGGATCATTTATGATGGTATAACATTTTGTCATTCCTACCCAGAAAGATTGTACAAACCGGACAATAGATTTTACAGTAATATCCTATGTATGACTGGTTCAGTCAAGACAAGACGGTCAAACAGCTACCAGACATGGCAGGTAAAAGTAGAAGAACATAGAGTTACATTCATATGCAGAATTACAAGCATTTTAAAGTTGGTTAACACGCTATAAAATTGTCAGTACTTCCTGTATGGCATGTGACGACATCTAAGCACAAAATGAATACATTTAAAACATTTAGAGGTACTTTTCTCTGAAAAGTTCCATGGCTGGTGTTGTGTGTTAATGTGTTGGAACATTCTTTTGATGAACTCTTAGACTTCAGAGCTATACACTAGCAAACCACACTTCTATTATAAAGTAAAGCTAATAAGATATGCATGCGTACAGGAAGGTTGGATACAATTTCTGTGTTATATACATTTATATACACATTATAGGACATTTGTGTGTCTGTGTGCATTAATGTGTGATTGTCCTTAAGCGTTCAGGCAGCTTTGTGGACTCTTTCTGTGGGGGGGGGGGGATGCGTGTCTCGTGAGACGGCGAGGTACGAATGGTTGTCCATTTGTTGAAGACAACGCTAGCTTGTTCCAAATGTGTCATGTGCTAGCCATAGTGGCACCAATCTGGTCAACATGCCCGAAGGGGGTCGTATACAGAATGCCCCCTTTGTTTACTCACGAAGAACTGACCTTTGTTTGCAAATCGGGATTCGCTAATTTAGATACTTCTCTCCGGATACCCTGTCAGAGTCACTACAGTCCCCCTTTTCGTCGGATGACGTCCCTGTTGTGGACATCATCGGACGACATCACGATGGCAGGATGACAGGCGAATCAGGATGGGCTTGTAGCAGGTGGGCCAGGATGGTAAGGCAGCAGGTGGAGCTTAGAGCTGAGGGCTCAGCTCGATGGGGTTCGGTGTGGTCTCTGGCTTGGCACCCCCTTTTCCGGGGATGCTGTCTGAGACCTTCAGGCACGGCTTTCGTGAGCTTGGCTGAAGATGTTTGCATCTCGTTGAGTCTCCTTTGCAGAGTGGAGGCCAAACCTAGTGTCAGAGTGTGGCCGGTTACCGTAGAGATGCAACGCGCAGTGTCGGCTGCGGTCCAGGCTTGGACAACAGGTGCGGTAGTCAAGACTGGCAGTCGAGACACAGCTTGGAGGGCTGTGTCGATAGGAGCAATGTCAATTCACTGGGACCCCCTTTTGCAAACCACAATTCCCGTTCTGGAGTTAGGGTGACAGTGTGGTTCCTGAAGAAGGGTGGGGTTTCCAGTTCTAATCTGTACTCTTTGCTTGGAAGATGGAACAATGTCAGGTCATCCGGGTGGAGGATGGCACCTTTCGGTACTGGAAACCACACACTCTGTTTGAGCAAGGTGACACGGGTGGCAGTGTCATGTTGGTTGTAAGTGAGCGTAGCTGTTCGCACGGGAGTGTTGACGAGCCATCTGTCACCTACAGTCTCTGCTTGTATCTCGGTGACTTGCGTGCGAGGCTTGGCTTCTGCAAGGCAGCGCGTGTCGCTGATCATGGGTTGCAAACCGCAGATTCCGTCAGTGTTGTCTTTGAGGAAGGGTTTGCTAGGGCAGAGATAGTGAGTGTCTTTGGTCGTGGGCTGTACATGTGGGGCCAGGTGCAGCGGTGTGTCGCTGGTCATGTGGTAGGCCACCCCGTCCGGGGCTGTGACCAGCGGAGTTTGAGCAAAGTCTTTCTGGAAGACAGTAAACAGCTGTTTCATGGATTTTACTGTCTGGTTCAGCAGAACGCTGTGACTGTTGAGAATTACCACAGTTCCCATCAATGTCTTTCCGATGGTCTACAGGGATGCACTCTGTGTTGTGAGTTGCAGTCTTAGCTGTGGGACCTCAGTCCGAATTTCAGTCACATGGTTCACTGCGTTGGCACTGGGCATACCAATGCTTAACAGAGTTCTGACAGCAGCGGCGGCTCCGAGCAAAGCTCCCAGGAACCGTTTGAAACGGTGGTTGTGTCCACCTAAGTCCGCTTGTGTGACAGTCATTTTATCAAGTTGGTTGAGCATGTGCTCGGCCTTGGCCTTGTCGTGAGCGAGGGAGTCCTCTGTCCATCGGGCATGGGTCCAGCTGTACAGCTGGGCTGCTGTGCTGGGGTGAGGTGCTCTGTAGACGTTGCGGGGGTTGCGTCGAACACACACTTTCTGGGTGTGGTTCCTGCAGTTGGTGATCAGGAGTTGTTGTCCTCTCCGGACGATGCCTGCTGTCGGACCTGGTGAGATGTCCGATTGCGGCTGTCCTCTGGTTGGAGGCACAGGCATCGCGAACCACAGCATCATCCTGGTAAAAGTGAAAGGGAGAGAGAAAGAGAAAGGGAGGAAAAATTTCAGCGAGTGTCGTCCTCGGTTGGCTCGGACAGTCTTTTCGCTTTGAGGATGCCGGTATGCCACTTGCTTCGGTGTCTTGCAAGTGTCTCTGGTGCTGAGCAGCACGTGGTGCGTCCAGGGCGTACATTGGCATGACCCCCCTTTTGCACTGTGGCATCACAAGCTTTGGCGCAGTGATGGCATCAGGTGCAGAACGCTGAATGTTGTCCTGTGCACGCAGCATGTGCTTGTTGACGTAGGGTGTCAGGGGCACTGGTTGTCGCTGGGTGCAGACGTCGTTCGTGGGTGGTTGGCGGGGTAGAGAGGTGGTGTCTCATAGTGTCCATTGTTTTTTTCACAGTCTCTGGTAGCTATAAGGTTAAGGTCAGGTGAAGCAGGGGCTCTGTGACATTTGGTCATACTTGTGGTGAGAGACTAATGCATGACCCTAAGAGTTCAGAACCACGGTTTAATGGGTTCGCTAGATATGTAGCATAAAGTTAGGTGTTTCATGTGTATCTAGCTAGTGATGTGTATCTAGCTAGTGATGTGTCTCTTTTATCTTTATCATCTTGGCTGTGGATGTTAAGACTTATGTGGTTCCGAGAGTATTTCCTGGAAAGGGCATAGCCGAGATTAAATAAATGACTTAAGATGGCTCTTACGACTTAATTATTTCTCTGGACTTAAGTAGTGGTTCACTACGGCTTGACGAAGTGAATGATGGGGAGAAAAAGGACAGCTTTCCTATTCCAATTATGCTTATTATCAATCCTTTGGACTATAGTTGTGCCCTAGTAAATTGTTGAAATTACCTGTGTTGCAGGGTCACAAAAATGAGTGCACTTGTTGAAAGTAAGCACAATCACAAATAAAGGTGTCTCTGTTTCCTTTCTGGGCCCAATGGGAAATGGAACCACATTCGAACAAGAGAGTAAATTAAATTAAATCATATAGATGACCAAATAGACCGGGGAATAGCTGACTGCTATTATTATCAAAGTGGGAAAAGTAAATAAATAAATAAATAATGAAAACAAAAATTTAAAAGAATAAATAAACATAAAGTAAGTAATCAAAACAGCGGTAATGATCTGAATGTGATAATAATCAGTAGCCCTAGTGACTAACTTTGGATTTGCCCAGACCAACACTCCACAGTGGGTTACAGCGGTTGCGTGTTCAAGGCCACACTCTGTGTGTCCCTTTAAATGTTAAGTCAACATGCTGATGGAAATTCTCATTACTATACGAGTTCTTCTCTAGCTGCACAGTTAACATGTAGTTAAACTTAAGTTCAATTGACAGGGCATCTGCAAATTTAGCTTACAGCGCTCAGCCAGGACTATGGTTAATTAGTGAAGGTGAAAGTTTAGCTGAGAAGAATTGAAAGTAAGGAAAGTGAGGAATTACAAACCCTAACTGGGGTAAAAGAAAGTATTCGAGAATACTTTGAATTGTGTAAACAAAAGCTGCAATTAAGGCTTTCAGTGAATGATGCTAACTGCTAACTGTAGAAGTTATTATTTAGCTTAGCTTAAGCTGGGTGAATGCTAGGGTAGGTTAGCCTAGCCATGTAGGCTGGTTTGTTTACAACGTGACATCACAAGTTAGCACTTTCTGTGACCAGTTGTTGTCATGGGAACCAGAGCATGTCAGAACAATTCAACAGTATCTGCAGAGTGTCTGCACATTTTACTGAGTTATTCATGTTTGAACGGGTTAAAAGGGGACTCCTATACTTTAAGTCTTTCAAGAACTTGGCGTTACATTCAGTAAAATGCAAATGTGTTTTGGCATTTGTTACTTTTACTCATGGAACTCTTCTCTTTACTTTAAACAACTTATTCTATTTGTTTACAGAGTAAGAAAATAGATTAGCTGTACGTCAAAGCTTGTCTAAGCCTATATAGTTTTGCCCTCTTATGCATAAAAGCAGACTTTTCAGCTAGTGAACAGTTTTGACCGCTAGGTATCACTCTGCTTGTAGATGCAGCAAAAATTTAGGTTTTGGTGAGCACACACACAAAAGGTTTTGATTATCTTAGTAGATGTGCATTAAGCAGCGTCGACTGGTGACTGGTTTCTTACATGTCATAACCTATTACTCAAAAAAAAAAAAAAAAAAAAAAAAAAAAATTGCATGTTGGTTCTTCTCAGATGTTATACTTCGAGAGTACCAAAATAGAGTAAAAACACAAATAAGAGATAGGATGAAACCGGAAATGAAGAGGAAGAAAGGAGTGTTTTACCTATTTAAGTTTAGCTAGGAGACATAAGTAGACTGTTGTTCCTTATGGGTAAGCTGCTGTTTTAGACTAAACTGGCAGGGACACATCAAACATCAAGGTCAACAGAAGAAGAAACCACGGGAAGTGTTTGCAGTTCTGTCTGGGGCCTGCTGTGCATTGGTGTTATCTGTACTTCATGTACTTAGCTTGGTGCTAAGGAGTGAGGAGGGGTAAAACACAAACAGGAAGTAGAATATTACTGACCTGTGTAACTCGCTAAGGAAACAACAGTCGCTAGATATTGTAATCCTATAGAGAGAAAGAAGATGAGAATAGTGACTAGTGATAGTGACTTTATCTAAAATAAAGTAAAGGTACAGTTAGGGCGTCCTTATAGCTCTATGAGACTAAAGGGAGAGCGTATCAGGCAATGTAATTAAATTTCAAATCTAGTTAAGCTTTATTGAGCTGAATAAGGATTCAGGCTGAAACCTGAAGTAAATAAATTGAAATAAAATCAAAATAAAAGGGTAAACATCGAGTGTTCTCATAGCTCTAGTAACTAGAATGGAAATCGACTAAGCAAGTTGATTTAATTAAATCCCAAATTTAATTTAATTCAACTGAACTGAGTGGGAATGTTCAGGCTCAACAGGTGTAAACACTCACAAATAAAATAGGGGTCGCCTTAAGTCAAAATAAAATAAATAACAAATGAAAACAAAAGTATCTGGGTTTCAATTTGAAAGTGAAACTGAAACCAAGAGGGAGGGGGTCAAGAGGTGGTTAAGCAAAGTCTTTATTGTGTCAGAAGCCCGCATCCGCTATTTTGGTTGTTGTAAACAGCGGAGCCAGCGGAAGTGGCTCTGAGGTAGGCAGTTTAGTTCGTAAAGTTGCCAAGCATTGTTTATTCACCTCAACCTTGAGGGTTGAAAGTGGCCCCAGCTTGTTGTTTGATGCGCCGGGTTTGGCAAAGGCATGTGTTTGATCATATAGCTGCAGGTCAGTCATGACCTTTGGGCAGCAGGTGTCAAAGTCTTTTAGTGAGCTGTAAGGTGCAGGGTAGCACAGTTGAACCTTGACCTGGTGTTGAGTCTGTGTCTTTTCATGGCTGGCTGTGGGAGTTCCCGTGACCTCTGTGGCCTGCCAGTCTGGCTCTGGTGACCTGTGTGACTGGAGGGGGTCAGGTTCTCGCACTTGAGCCCAAACTTGCAGTTGTTTGAAGTCTATTAAAGGCTCAAATCGATCTAGCAGATCTTTGCCAATTCGAAGTGGAAAAGTGTTCATTTGTGAGATGAGCACGGGATGGACTAGACTCGAAGGACCAATTGTCAGGTGGATGTGAGCTACCTGTTCTAGCCCGATGTTGTTCTGGCTGTACAACTGTATGCTCAGCTCACACGTTTGAGATGTAAGAGTTCGATCTTGTCTCTTAGCTTTGAGTCTTTCAAAAAGTTCAGCTGATATCAAAATGAGGTCTTAGCCTGTGCCTAGCAGGGCTTTAATGCTGAAATCAAGGTCTATCGTGATGGCTAGGTAGAGCTTTCGGGCCACCCCCTTTTGGATCAGGTTTCCCAGGAGTCTTGGCGTTGGGGCTGGTGTGTTGATTGATGGGCGGTTAGGGCCGGCCTTGTGTGGGTCGCTGCGGAGGCAGGTAGCCAAAACAGCATTGCTTGGTCTTTCGGGACTTTGGTCCCAGTTGTGTGACACTGTGCTGTCATGCTCAGGCTGTGCAGCGGTCAGCTGTGGTGGCTGGGTGATGCTGTCACTTTGTGGTGTGACAGCTGGCTCTGTGGCCTGGGGCCAACGAGCAGTGTTCAGGGTGCTTAGACACAGGATGTCGGGCTCGTACCTCTTGTTTCTCTTGTGAGATCTCCCGTGAAGAAGCTCTTTCAGCACCTTCCGGATCTCTGCCGTCTCTGACGTGGCTGGGTGTTGTGGGGCGCCCTCTATGGGCAGCTCTGAGTAGTGTTCAGAGACAGAGTAGATTGTTGGGTTTTTCAAAGTCTTTTGGACACAGTCTTTTGCTTGGTGTAAGCTTTTTGGGCCAAGTCTCTTAGCTGGTGGTGTTTTTTTTTTTTTTTTACGGTGGACTTTCACCTTTCTTTTCAGCTCTGTGTTGTTGGCTGAAAGGTGCGGACCGGCTGGTCAGGGGAAACTTTGTAGTCTGTACGAGTGTCTCAGCTCTGTGCGAACAATGTCAAGTTCGTATTCAAGATCGTGTCTCTGCTGAACAAGCTCGTGGATTTTAGCTTGGGCCGCTTGCAAGTGTTTTTCGCAGGCCGTGGCTTTAGTGTCTCTTTCTTTTAGTTCAGTCTCTGCTCTTGCAAGGAGAGCTTCACCGTTTTGGAGTTTCATGTTGAGCTCCTCTCTGGTTTCTTTCTCTGACTGCTCTTTTCGGTCTGTGTGTAGACGAAGATCCGACGGGGCAGTTTGAAGTCTTTCCACTTCCTTCTGTAGCTTGGGGTCGGTGTCATCCTCTTCCTCGGTTTCGAGGAGTAGTTGATCTAGACGATTGACGATCTGGGCCTCCTCCGCTTGCATCTTTAGCAATGCTCCTTCATGCTCCAGGGCGATGCGGCTCCTTTCGTGGAGGCGTGCTTGTGCGATGAGCTTGTGAGCGAGGTTTCCGACGTGTCGGGCCCAGTCTTTGTCGTTGTAGCTTTGGCTCGGTTTGTGAGCCATCAGCTTGTCCAAGTCGGCGTCCAGCTGCTCTTGGCTCGGGGGCTCTGAGTCACTGGCGACTTTGGGGAGGAGTAGAGGTGTGGTGGATCTCAGCCATGTCTCCAGGTTGTCCCAGCGGGCTGCGGGACAGGAAGACCGGAACAATACTGGCTCACTGCGGGCGAGAGGAGCACAGCACACACACAAGAAAGCAAAACCACTGCAAGTTCGTTTACGAGCTAATGAATTATGCTAATACGGGCTATGCCGTCTATGAGAATTTTGGCTAACTGATGCAGACAGTTAGATTGGGACAATTTGCGTAGGTCAGCGCAAGGCCTAAATAAAGATTTTGACAGGGCGGCAGCCTAGTGGGTCACATGGTGACGCTAGCTGCTCAGTGGTCGATCTGTTATTTAGCTGTCCTTTGTGTCATAGGTTCTGTCTCTAGGTGAACTGAAAGAAACAAATCACAACAGAACAAAAAAAATAGTGTGATAGAAAAGATTGCAGTAAAATTAAACAGAACAAATGAATAGGTCTGTAATAAAAGGGGAGATATACTAACACAGAGAGTGTTACAGGGGATAAGGAGGCCTGGTGCCTGCTATTCAGCTGGATTTATAGCCGGGCCCACGGGCTAGTGGGTTTACCGGTGGGAAGCCTAGGAAAAAGGGGTGTGGCTTAGAGAAGAGAAGATGGGCTCAACACTTAAATGGCCAGGGGAATATCTAATATTCTCTGGCCTAGCCTAAGTGGATGGATTTTACCTTATTTAGTTTGCCTGGGTGAATTGAGGTCACTCTGGCTGGAGCCAGCGTCGTGGTCAATCCTTCCGTCGCCCCCACGCTCAACCGCCGTGTCCTCGGGCCTCTCTGTTCATCTGTACCAAGGTGCGTTCCTCTCAAACAATCTGCGACTTTGGAGTGCCAGATTTCTGATGACACAGTTTTATGTGTCGCACCAATGGGGAGAGACAGAAAAGTCCGAGACTCACTCACGGTCCGCGCCGGTAACGCCAGTCAGACAAACCAGCTTGCCGGAAACCAGCCAGAGATGATCGTCAAATCACGACAGCGCCCTGGGGAATTCTACGTACAAATACAGAACAGGATTTAGCAAGCGAAACTCAAAGTGAATTAAGGTTTTCTTGTTTAACCCAATGGAGTAATTATGTATGTAGAAATAAAGGCAAAGGCTTTATTAAATAATAGTAAACAAAAAGGAAATTATGATAATGTTGGTAATTATCAAAATGACCTAACCCAAAAGAGAAAATAGAAAATAACGAAAGCCAGAGGCACAAAGGAGGAGGCAGGTAGTAGCGTGTTTGTGTCACTTGAATAGACAAACTTAATTCAAATTTAATTCAAAGAGGGTTAAATTAAATTTAAATAAGCATGTACGAAGAATTAAAGGGAAAATCAGAATAATATCAAATAATCACTAATGATAGCAGTGAAGTATCATCCACAATTATTAGATAATCAAAAACGAAAGGTAGAACTGGAGAGAGCAGGCTGAACGCAGAAGGAAGTGAACCGTAGTAGTGGGTTTTTGCCACCAGGGGGCGCACTTGTGGTTAACCTGGTTGAATCAGCCACCTTAATTTAAATTTAAATTCAAAGGAGTTGAAATCAAATCTAAATATGCGTGTAAGGGGATTGAAAAGTCAAGATGATATCCTATAATAATTAACGATAACAGTGAAGTATCGTCAATAATTATACAATAATCAGAAGGGAAAGGTAGAAATAAAACAATTCATAACGGAATGAAAAGAGAGAAAAGAGAGAAAACAAAATTGACATGAGAAACTTAATTCAAATTAAAGTTAGGAATTTGATATTCCAAACCGAATTTGAATAAGTGTAAGACGAGTTAAAGATCAGCATAATATCTGATGATAAATCAGATGGCTGAATAGGCAACTTGATTTAAATTAAAATTAAAATTTGTTAAACTCAATTTAAATAAGCGTGTACCGAAAGTTAAAGATCAGAATTATCTCTGATAATAATCAAGATTACTGCAAGGTATCATTAATAATTATGAAATAATCCAAAGAGAGAAGTAGAAATAAAACAATTCACAACGGAATGGAAAAAAAAAAAAGAAAAGAGGAATTGACATGAGAAACTTAATTCAAATTTAAATTAGGAATTTGATATTCCAAACCAAATTTGAATAAGTGTAAGACGAGTTAAAGATCAGAATAATATCTGATGATAATCACGACTACTGTAAGGTATCCGTGATGGCACATCAAATAAAACCAACTGGAAATTGACCACTTCAAAACAGAATGAAAGCAGGAAAAGTGATAAACCGACTTAGCAGGGGATGCCACGAGGGAGCGCCCCTTTTTAAGTGGGTATCAGTGACTGAGCTGAGAGTCTTAACTTAAATTTTAATTCAAATCTTGTTTGAATCAAATTCAAAATAATTGTAATCAGTCAGGGGCAGGAAAATCTAACATCCAATAATATTTAGCACAAGCAGAGCTGTTAATGCACATATATATATTGAAGTTAGACCGCAGAGTTCATTATCACAGGGAAAATGAAAAAAAAAAAAAAAAAAAAAAAAAACAAGAGAGACTTTGAAAACAAAGTGACCTGTTTGCCAATGCCCACACGGTGGCGCAATTTAGCTCGCGCAGAATGATGTCACGGAGCGGAAGTAATCTGAGACTATACTGGAAGGCTGCCCTCCAGTGTTCGTCAGCGGAATTACATTCAGTGTGATTTTACGCTGAGAATTTCTTTCTCCTAACGTCCACACGATGGCGCCATTTGAAGTCATGGGGTTGAAGAAACTTGCACTATTACAGTAAGCACTAAAAAGGTGTCTTTAGTGTTTGTCAGCGGAACTGAGCACTCGGCTTCAGAGTGATTTAACTCTGAGTGCGTTTCTATGCGTCAGTTGTCTGCAAAAATCACAATTATTTCAAAATCTCGGCGGATTTTTGGTGCTATATTTCACAAAAGTGTGTGGCAGGATTTCTTCACTGCACTACACGTAAATTGTGGACAACAGGAATTATTCATCTGTTGCTTCGGCTCCCGTACACACACAATCAATAGCACTTATGATTCAAATGTGTTAGGTTTACAATTGGTTAGCTACGCCAATTTGTACCAGGAGTTATCGTCAATCTAACGATTATATATCAGGCCTTTTACTACTGAATCAAAGGACTCTCGCTTTGATCAGATTGTCTCACACTAAAAAGAGATTCCTTCGTCTTAATAGGCGGTTTTAGACATATTAAAATGTATCACCTGCAGAGAGTTGTCTTCATCTCAAAACAGGACATTCGTGATATTAATACTGCAGTGTACTCATTTAACAGTGATAAAAACATGTCTATGCATATTTTAGCAGCTGTTAACATGTAACGTTACTGACTGACGTCGGGTTTTTGCCTGTCAGTTAGGAGTGAGTTCGCAGTGCGACTTATCTCACAATTTCAAAATTCCATATCGTGCGTGCACAAAATTATTAATAACCATATAAACAGATTGAAACTGAATTTGCTCATAAAACAAAGTTTGAAATGCGTCGCGTTCTCCACCATCTTTGTAGCCACATTGAGATGTGCCTTAATTAGCTCAAATTCTGCATAGGGAATTTTAATAATTAATCATGAATATGATTAATATATTGCATATTACAGTTAAATTATCGAAATTGAAAATAGATCGATTGTATATATGAATGGTAAATCATAACGAATTATAATTCCTCATTCATATATCAATGGTCTCATTACAGATCGATTATATGAGACAACTTTAAGGGAATCAATTTAGTTTATCAAACAATCGGTTTGTCCAGCAAACAGCCGTAAGGTTAACTAACCAACTTCTCAACAAGGTTGTCCCCTTTTATAAACTCCAAGAAATCTCAATGTTCCGGCCGTGAACATTAATTTTCAGGTGTTTATAAAATTTACGTTACTGATATAGTAACAACTTGTAAAGCTTTTGTAGCTATAGGACCGCATTTCATTGACTTATAAAGTATGAGCATTCAAAAACAATCAAAAATATAATGGTTTTAATAAAATGAAACTACGGATACAGAATTCTACATTTAAACACGGGATACATGTATGTACAGTAAACAGTAAAACTAATGATACAGACGAACAACAAACAGGAGTGAGAGAGAGAGATTGCGAGAGCGCAAGATTGGGAGTGAGAGAGAGAGAGAGAGAGAGAGAGAGAGAGTGAGAAGATGAGAGATCTTCTGGTTTGGCAAAATTCATCACAGACACAGAACCTTTTTAGACACCAAGAATCAACAGATCTTAAACCTTGAAAGAATGGTAAACGGTTACTTGCACAGGTAAAGCTCTTTGTGGTTGATGTGAAGCAGGGTGCGTGTCTCTGTCCTCGCGTCATGCGTTCACGTGGTCTTTCAGAGCGGGCAAAGCGCGTTAGTTTGAATGAAGGCTTAAAGGTCTTTGGTTCTCCTGGTGTTGCTGAGGAAAACTGTGTCTTGCGTGTGTGTGTATCTCTGTCATGTGGCTGCCGAGCGTTCGGGTTCGTCCAGCGAGCGCGGCGTGTTTGAATGTCCTTGTAGGTGAAGCTTGCCAGTCTGGCTGTGTTCATTTTCTTCGCGAGAAGACATGAACAGAGGAGCCTTCGAAAAAGATAAAATAAACTTGAAGAAAACAAAAAGAGAAACGATGGATCATCACACTAAGGCGATGTCCAGACGCACGAGGAGTCACATGATGAAGCCACGAAGAGCAGGAAGAGCCAGGGAGTTTTGGGCAGAGAGTTTCCAGGAAGCTTTCAGAAGCGTTTCAGAAGGGTTTCAGCAGCAGCCTAGGGAAGCTCGGCGCGTCTCTTTAAGGACACTTAGGTTCACGCCCCTTCTGGCATGAAGGCACCAATCAGCTGGGAGAAAAGTGCCCGCGGAAGATTCCTCTTTGTCTTGTCAGGATCATTTATGATGGTATAACATTTTGTCATTCCTACCCAGAAAGATTGTACAAACCGGACAATAGATTTTACAGTAATATCCTATGTATGACTGGTTCAGTCAAGACAAGACGGTCAAACAGCTACCAGACATGGCAGGTAAAAGTAGAAGAACATAGAGTTACATTCACCGCCGTCGGTGTATGAATGAGTGTGTGAATGGGTGAATGTGAGGCAAATGTAAAGCGCTTTGGAGGCCATTGGGTCTGTGAAAGCGCTATATAAATGCAGTCCATTTACCATTTACCATTTACCATATGCAGAATTACAAGCATTTTAAAGTTGGTTAACACGCTATAAAATTGTCAGTACTTCCTGTATGGCATGTGACGACATCTAAGCACAAAATGAATACATTTAAAACATTTAGAGGTACTTTTCTCTGAAAAGTTCCATGGCTGGTGTTGTGTGTTAATGTGTTGGAACATTCTTTTGATGAACTCTTAGACTTCAGAGCTATACACTAGCAAACCACACTTCTATTATAAAGCAAAGCTAATAAGATATGCATGCGTACAGGAAGGTTGGATACAATTTCTGTGTTATATACATTTATATACACATTATAGGACATTTGTGTGTGTGTGTGCATTAATGTGTGATTGTCCTTAAGCGTTCAGGCAGCTTTGTGGACTCTTTCTGTGGGGGGGGGGGGGGGATGCGTGTCTCGTGAGACGGCGAGGTACGAATGGTTGTCCATTTGTTGAAGACAACGCTAGCTTGTTCCAAATGTGTCATGTGCTAGCCATAGTGGCACCAATCTGGTCAACATGCCCGAAGGGGGTCGTATACAGAATGCCCCCTTTGTTTACTCACGAAGAACTGACCTTTGTTTGCAAATCGGGATTCGCTAATTTAGATACATCTCTCCGGATACCCTGTCAGAGTCACTACACCATGGTTCTGCGCAATGTCACTGGCACCACCAACCGTGAACCCCGGAACACTAGATTGTTTGTCACACAAAGTTCATGTCTCATTTTGAAGTACGGTTGCAGCGGGGAATCCAGGGCTTTTGCTGAAGCTGGCCAACCCTTTTCAATCTGAGCACGCAGGGCAGAAAGCTCAGAACAGGCCATTGAAGCAGCCTCAAACTCCTTTTGAGTAACTGACATTAGAGACATTGACAACAACGCAACTAGCTCAGGTTCTGCATCCGAGTCCGTGTCTGTGGTAGATGGCAAAGGCAATCTTGAAAGACAATCAGCTGTACAGTTCAACGAACCTGCACGATAGACCACGTCATAATTAAAGCATAACAGGCGCGCAGCCCATCTAGCTATGCGCATTCCAGCCCTGTCTGTTCCTTTTGTACAGAGAAGGGTCGTTAGAGCCTGATGGTCGGTTCGTAGTGTAAACTTACGCCCCCAAAGATAGGTCCTCCACTTTTCCACCGCCCACACACATGCCAAAGCCTCTTTCTCCACTGTTGCATACTTCCTCTCGGTCTGAGTTAAGGATCTGGAGGCAAAAGCGACTGTCCGCTCAGTGTTGTCTGGATGAATCTGGGTGAACACTGCCCCAAGACCATAATCTGATGCATCTGTAGAGATAATGGATGGTAAATTGGGGTCATACAGTGCTAATGCTGAACTTGCAAGCAACAATTGTTTCACAGTGACAAAGCAGTTCTCAGTTTCCTCGTTCCACTGAAACGGTCCCTCTTGGCGGATACATGCCCGTAAGGGTTCAACAACAGAAGCATAATTAGGTATAAATTTATTATACCATGAGAGCATACCCAGGAATGAACGTAGGGCTGGCACATCCTTAGGAGCTGGAGCTTGTACGATTGCCTGTAAGTGCTCAGTATCTGGCTGAACTCCTTGTGCTGTAACCAAGTGTCCCAAAAAACGCAGGCTCTTTTGCCTAATTTGACACTTTTGTTCGTTCAAACGCAACCCAGCCTCCTTTAGTCGGCTCAGTACCGTGTTCAGCGCAACGTCATGTGCCGCTGCTGTGCGTCTGCAAATGACGTCATCGAGGTAGTTCTGCACGTTTGGTACACCTTTGAGTATGCACTCCATCATCTTTTGGAATACCGACGGTGCTGAAGCCAAACCGTACGGTACCCTGCAAAACCGGAACAATCCTTCATGTGTGATAAACGCTGTTAAATCACGGCTCTCAGGATGTAAAGGCACTTGATGATATGCACTCTCAAGATCAATTGTGGAGAAGATTGTAGATCCAGCTAAAGCAGTCAATAATTCCTCCATGTGAGGCAGGGGGTAACTGTCTATTACCACAGCTTTGTTCGGTTCCCTGAGATCTACACACATTCTTATGCCACCAGTCTTTTTCATTGTAACCACAATCGGTGACACCCATGGAGATGCATCTATTCTCTCTATAACTCCGGCGGAAAGAAGTCTGTCCAACTCCGCGGACACGGCTTTTCTCACAGAAAAGGGAAGGCGTCGTAGTTTCTGTCTAACAGGCACGGCTGTATCTGACACCTTGACTTTATGCATAAACCCTGCAACACAGCCAACTGAAGGGGAGTCCACTTGAGTAGAAAGCTGTAACACTGGTTCTGAAGAGCAAGATGTGGAGGATGTAGCATGATCTGGCAGAATTGTATCTCCTTTAATGCATAGTTTAAGAGCTGTTATCAGATCCATGCCCATTAATGCAGTTCCTTTATCCACCACATAGAAGTTCACTGAGCATTTGCGGCAGTCTTTTACCACGGTTGCGTGCAAGCAGCCGATCACATGAATTGGAGTACGCGAATAAGTGACTAAGCATGCTGCAGGTGGCTGTAGAGGTACTTCCCCAAAGTAATCATCATACATGCTCTTTGGCAGAACTGAAACAGAAGCACCAGTATCAACAGTCAACGTGACAGGCCTCTGGACTGCACCGGCTTCGACTTGAACAGTACAGTGAAGTTTAGCGCCTACATCCTTATCTTGTAGTAACAGTAGCGTGTACTCAGGCATTGCTACTTCATGCACTGTGTGAGTATGCGTCGTTCTACAGACACGTGCAAAATGTCCTTTTTTCTTGCAATTTTTACAGGTTACCTTGGCTGCTGGACATTCTACTGCATTTGCAAGATGTTTATCTGATCCGCAGCGAAAGCAGGTACGTGAAGTCACCGTCCGAGTCGACGTGAATGAAGCAGAGGAGCGCGCGCCGGCCATTCTATTTTTAGATTCCCCCGCGCCGCGTCCATGCACTTTTATGTTTCTTTGCACATTCACAGTCTGTACGGAAAAGTTATGTGTACTCGTTATTGCTTTAGCGTGCTCTCCAGCCGATTCGACTTGTTGTGCAATTGTAACAGCATCCGCTAATGTTAACTTATCATGCAGCAAAAGCCTCTCTCGGATACGCGGATTAGTGACGCTTTCCACCAGCTGGTCACGAATCATATCATCTGCATTTGTAAACTCGCACGTAGACGAGAGTTCTCTCAGTGCAGCAACATACTGGATTATAGACACCAGCTTGTTGAGTTCTTTTCCGGAATGTGTGTCTCTCCATGACCACGTTCAACTTGGGTGTAAAATGAGCATGTAGAGCAGTAATAGCAGCGGCCATTGTATCGCCCGTTTCTGGTAACGTGTAAAATATTCTCTGCCCCTCCGTGCCCAAGCAATGCAACAGAAGGGCTCTTTTCCTGGCTTCCGACCATTCCTGTCCTTCAACGTCGATCACTAGTAGATAATTCTGGAACATCCGCTCCCATGTCTTGAAAGGAATCGCCGGGTCGCCCGGAGCAGGTAAGAAAAAGTTTGGAAATGGTGCAGACGATGCCATCTTTGCAGCAATAGTGGGTCGCCTCGTCGCCAATTTGTTATGTTCTACTTACCATTACAAAGCCAGGCCACGCAGGTGAACGGTTACATCTCTTCTTTATTACTCACTCTTAAAAGCACATACAGAACTCGTGCTCCACCTTCCTTATTCTACGCTTCTCCTCTCCGTCTCCCTCTTCTCCACTACCTCCCCCTAGTGGTCTCAGTAAGTATTGCATTGAATAACAGGACACCACACCGTCCATCAGCCCCTCAATATGGTGAAGTCTTCCTGTACCCTTAGCAGAGAAACAGCTCTATTGTTAGGGGAGGGGCCAGCCTCAATGGCTCCAGTGCGCCATCGACAGTAGGGGCAGGGCACCGTTTGAGCCCCGCCCAAAAAATCCTGAACACAGCAACGGTGAAAAACTGTTTAACGGTCTAACACCCGTTTCACACATACTCCGTTTGCAGTGCGTATGCGGTGCGTGTTGCGGTGCGTATACGGTACAGGAGCAGCGCGCTATGCTGCGTTTGCAGTGCGTAACTGATCCGCGGTTGTACCACAAACACATAGGCCTACTCACTATTTTTTATTTCAAATCCAGAAGTTATGCAGCATCTTTAAAACCCTCTATGGTACGGTGTTGCCTCCAGGCAACATAGTCTATTTTAGCTTTTTTTAAATAAAAACTAATACAATTTTATTTGTCAATGCTTTCTAAGGGGAGGGGAACTCAAATACTAACCAATGAAAATGCAAAAGAGTGGTAACATGACCCACAGGGGTCCATTGTGTTCCCTCTTTCAGCACAAGTGCACATGTCACATGGCTCCATATTTTCACCACTGACAAGGGCATTTTTCACTAATTTCTGTCCAGATAATCAACTACAAAAAATCTTAGTCACGTTCATTGGTTAGTAAAGAAGTATTTTCAAAAACATTACATTATATATCATCAAATGTATCATAGGGAATTACATAAAACTGCATGTTGCCTCGAGGCAACATTGTACCGTAATGGAATCACATAAGGCCATACCAGGCATACTAGGTTTGAATACAAGTATAGTTTAATTGTAAGGAAAAGAGTTTGAACTATCTAAATGTATCTGGATTTTTACAATCTGAAAACTCAGCATGGTTCGACAGTCACTATTGGCCACTATAGTGGGTAATCGGGCAAATAGTGGATTCGTGGGACGGGCGTGTGGCTTGTGAGTGGTCAGCGGGGGTTGATGGGACATTTGGCCACTATAGTGGGTAATCGGGCAAATAGTGGATTCGTGGGACAGGCGTGTGGCTTGTGAGTGGTCAGCGGGGGTCGACGGGACATTTGGCCACTATAGTGGGTAATCGGACAAATAGTGGGTTCGTGGAACGGGGTGTGTGGCTTGTGAGTGGTCAGGGGGGTCAACAGGACATTTGGCCACTATAGTGGGTAATCAGACAAATAGTGGGTTTGTGGAACGGGGCGTGTGGCTTGGGAGTGGTCAGCCGGGGTCAACGGGACATTTAGCCACTATAGTGGGTAATCAGACAAATAGTGGGTTTGTGGGACGGGGTCGTGGCTTGGGAACGTTCAGTGGGGTCAACGGGACATTTGGCCACTATAGTGGGTAATTGGACAAATAGTGGGTGAGTGGGACGGGGCGTGTGGCTTGGGAGTGGTCAGCCGGGGTCGACGGGACATTTAGCCACTATAGTGGGTAATCGGACAAATAGTGGGTTTGTGGGACGGGGTCGTGGCTTGGGACCGTTCAGTGGGGTCAACGGGACATTTGGCCACTATAGTGGGTAATTGGACAAATAGTGGGTGAGTGGGACGGGGCGTGTGGCTTGGGAGTGGTCAGCCGGGGTCGACGGGACATTTAGCCACTATAGTGGGTAATCGGACAAATAGTGGGTTTGTGGGACGGGGTCGTGGCTTGGGACCGTTCAGTGGGGTCAACGGGACATTTGGCCACTATGGTGGGTAATTGGGCAAATAGTGGGTGAATGGGACGGGGGCGTGTGGTGCCACACTGGATGAAGGCGGCGCTGCTTCTGGGATTTTCGGATTTTGGGGTGCTCCCGTCGGGCCCCTGGGGGTGTCAGGCCCCCCTGACTTCACACGGGTCATTAGGTCGGCCTGGGAGGTCTTCCACATGTTTGATCTTGCTGTTGTTCAGGCCTGGCCTTCATATTAGGAAAAGGTTATGGTGATTGTTAATGTTTACCCTGAAACAACACCGATTGTAATGTTTTGATATGATAACTTGATATGATGGTTTGTAGTACTTGCGTTCCACGATGGCACAATGTTGCCCGAGGGCAACAGCTGGATAATAAATGTTACTTTTTATTAAATATGAAATGTGTAAGTCATTAAAAACTTGATAAATGTGTTTGTTCAAGTGTTTAGTTAAATAAATTGATGTTTTCAATGAATATATCATTTTTTTCTTCATGAAAATGTCAAATGTTTCAATTTGTCCATTGTGGTACAATGTTGCCCTGAGGCAACAAACTTTTAATTAATAAATACATTTAAAAATAATGATAATGTTTATTGATATTGTTATAGTGTCCAATTTTAAGCAGGAAAAACATAACAAATAATTTTTTTCTCACTGATATCATATTGCGTACCATAGAGGGTTAAAAAAAAAGTTTTGTCAGCATTGCGATTCCCTTTCGTCCTGGGAACTCCAACGTGTCGTCGGGGAGTTCCCTGACGAATTGGGATCACGCTAGGGAGATCAATTGCCTTCGAGTGAATTAAAACGAGCCAATGAAAATTGGCAAGCAAGGTTTGCATTCCGCGACCCGCCTACCAACGCGGGTATAAAGGGCGGAAGTAAACATTGCGCAATGCTTTTAGCTTCGGAGCCGTCCGATTGTGTCCTCTCTGAGTGAGTGAGCTTTAAGAAATGTATCTTTCTTACAACTACGAGTCTGCTGTTTCGGGAGGGGATCTCTCTGTGTTGGTGAGATGGCGTTTCAGCGACCGCGCGGTTTCCTGTCTGCCGGCTGCGTCTATATGCTGTTAATTCAAAAAGCTGTTTTCACAGCTGGTAAACGGTTGAGTGCGCACAGCGGGCTTGCAGTTTCCCCGCTGTGTTGCCGCATTGGGTCCCTGTGTGCTTCAGCACGATAGAGAGAGTACTTTCTTCCTGAAAGAGAAACACGAGTGAAGATCGCGTCCTTTTCAGGATGACGTTTCACTTGTGTGTTTCTGGATGCGATCGTTTCCTGTCCTTATTTGACGGCCACGTTCATTGTTTCACATGCCTAATCAGTGTGTGAGACTATGTTCGTGGGTGGTTCGTGTTCTCTTAGGAGTGCATGACCACGTCGGCACGTTGTTCGCCTCCCCTTTCACGTAAAGGTTGGAGCAGCTCAGCGTGCCGTGTGCCGTCGAGCGCCGGCTGACAGCGCGGGTTGTCACGGCAACCCAGCGCGCGTCATTCGGCGCTCAAGATGCGTGGTCAAGATCAAGACTGGCGTGCCTCTATGAGGTGAGTCCCTTTGCTTATTTCCCGATCCAGTTTCTCTTCTGGTGCACCAGAGGAGGGCTGCTTTGGCGAATAACATTGGTGATCTGAGGGTTTCAGTGAGCACGAACCACTCACTCCTCTAGCGCATCGCAAACATGCTGAGATTGTGTTCGTGGGTGGTTTATGCTTTCTTATGAGAGCATGACCACGTCGGCACGTTGTTCGCCTGCCTGAGGGTTTGAGCGTCCAGCGTGCCGTGTGTCATCGAAGCGATGGCCACGTTCACTATCTTGCATGCCTGGTTGACGGCCACGATCACGGTTTCACATGCCTAATCAGTGTGTTGAGACTGCGTTCGTGGGTGGTTCATGTTCTCTTAGGAGTGCATGACCACGTCGGCACGTTGTTCGCCTCCCCTTTCACGTAAAGGTTGGAGCAGCTCAGCGTGCCGTGTGCCGTCGAGGCTTTTGAATGGGTTTCTGGTCCTTCTCATGAGGGACCAGGCATTTCATTCGGGGCCCCAGGGAGGACAGATGTCGATCGCTACATCGGAGAGAGGGCGGTTATACTCTTAAAATGATGCTGAGTTCGTACTATAATGGTGTGTTCTCATGCTGAAGATTCAGACTTAACGGCCACACTTTCCTGGGCTGTTCTAAAGCGCCTGGATGTGTGTGAAGAATTTTGGCAGTATGGAAGCATTTTGGTGCCAATATGGCAAGCCAAACATGCCTAAATCTGCAGAAGTTTTTCCTCTCTCACTACCACTGCACGTGCGTAGTTCTAACTCGGGGTTGAGCTGTGCTTAGTGACTGACCGTGATTAGTCACAGCGCTGGCCCTCGGTTAGACGATGTCCACACTGGTGGTCCAGAAGCACCTCAAAACCAGCCCGCTCGGAGTTTGTTTTCCCCCAGCAAAGGGAAGGGAAACAACCCTGAGAGGAGCGACCCAGAGTATGTGACGTTCTGCTCTTTGGGAGTGCGTGTCATTACCACTCCTTCCCCCGGGGGAGGGCCGGGTGGAGAATTTCGTTTCTGTTCCGCCGCTGGTTATCCTGTAATCAGCGGTACCCAAAGTTTGAGCAGTCCACTTCCTCTGAGTCGTTCACGGGCCCCAGCGCTCAGATGGCAGTGAGGGCTGCGGCCTTGTCACTCTCGTCTCTCGCTGGGTGAGGGGAAACCAGGACTCGATGCCCCCGGGCCTCGTTCCTCGTTTCCCCTCACGGTCGAGACTGGCAGTATAATAAGACCAGTTTCCTCCGTCCGAGAGGGTCAGAATGGCAGTGCGTGCCGCCCCCGAGCTGCACCACTCCCGTTCCCCTCTCCCCAGCTTGCAGATAGCAGTGACGCAGCCTCGGCTGCGTCACTCCGGTCTGCAGCTGGGCCCGGAGGCGCAGAGACCAGGACACGAGGAGTCAGGGCCTCGTTCTTCGTCTCTCCCCCTCCCTTCGCCACAGGGCAGCCCGCAGCAGAAAGCCTACGAGCTCTCTCTGCCGTCTGCCCCACGGTGGACCGCCCAGACCCCGCTTCCAGTGGCTACATTGCCACTGGAGCCAGGTCCCGGCCTTCCACCCCGCTGCCCCTCCGCGGGTACGCCGGTGGTTCGGGTGGGCTTATTGGGTCGGTACCTGGAAGCCTGGCTAGCGCTTCCGGGTCTGTCCCGATGGCTCGTCCGCACCATTCGGTTCGGCTATGCAATTCAGTTTGCACGCCGGCCTCCCAGGTTCAGGGGCATCCACTTCACCCGTGTGCGGTCAGTGGATGCCCCTGTCCTGCGGAAAGAGATCGATGTCCTGCTGGCGAAGGACAGATCGTTTCTACGGTTTGCTTTCGAGGGTCGAGCGTATCAGTACAAAGTCCTACCCTTCGGGCTGGCCCTGTCGCCCCGCGTCTTCACGAAAGTCGCGGAGGCGGCCATTGTTCCCATGAGAGAACAAGGCGTTCGCATTCTCAACTATCTCGACGACTGGCTCATTCTGGCTCGCTCGCGAGATGTGTTGTGCGATCACAGGGACATGGTGCTTCGGCACCTCAGCCGGTTGGGGCTTCAGGTCAACTGGGACAAGAGCAAACTCTGCCCCGTGCAGAGGATCTCTTATCTCGGTATGGAGTTGGACTCGGTCGCCCAGACTGCGCGCCTCACGGAGGAGCGCGTCCAGTATAATGGTACACCTGCCTCAGGTCTTTTCGAGGCAGGACAGCGGTTCCACTGAAACAATTTCAGAGGCTCCTGGGGCATATGGCAGCCGCAGCCGCAGTAACGCCGCTCGGCCTGTTACATATGAGACCGCTCCAGCACTGGCTTCACGATCGAGTCCCGAGGTGGGCGTGGCAGAGCGGCACGTTCCGGGTCAAAGTAACCCCGCACTGTCGCCAAACCTTCTCCCCGTGGTCGGATCCTGCGTTTCTACGGGCCGGAGTGCCCCTAGTCCAGGTTTCCAGGCATGCTGTGGTTTTCACAGATGCCTCTGCCATGGGGTGGGGGGCCACGTACAAAGGGCATGCAGTCTCGGGTCTGTGGACGGGGCCCCAGCTGCATTGGCATATCAACTGCCTAGAGTTGCAAGCAGTACGCTTGGCTTTGTGCCGCCTCAAGGGGCTTCTCAAAGACAAGCACGTACTGGTCCGTACGGACAGCACTGCGACCGTTGCGTACATCAACCGACAAGGTGGTCTACGCTCCCGCCGCATGTCGCGACTCGCCTCCCACCTCCTCCTATGGAGTCAGAAGCATCTGAGGTCGCTTCGCGCCACTCATGTTCCAGGGGAGCTTAACCGTGTGGCAGACGAGCTTTCACGGTTGCCTCCCCTGCCAGGAGAATGGCGACTCCATCCCCAGGCGGTTCAGCTGATCTGGAGTGTTTTCGGAGTCGCACAGGTAGACCTGTTTGCCTCTCCGGACACGACCCATTGCCAGTGGTTTTACTCCCTGTCCGAGGGGACCCTCGGCACGGACGCCCTGGCTCACAGCTGCCCGGGGCCTGCGCAAGTATGCGTTTCCCCCAGTGAGCCTTCTTGCACAGACTCTGTGCAAGGTCAGGGAGGACGAGGAGCAGGTCCTGTTAGTGGCGCCGTATTGGCCCACCAGGACTTGGTTCACGGAACTCATGCTCCTCACGACAGCCCCTCCTTGGCCGATTCCTCTGAGGAAGGACCTCCTTTCTCAGAGACGGGGCACTCTATGGCACCCGCGTCCAGACCTCTGGAAACTCCATGTCTGGTCCCTGGACGGGACGCGGAGGTTCTAGGTGACCTACCACAGGCAGTGGTAAACACCATCACTTCTGCTAGAGCCCCCTCTACGAGGCGCCTCTATGCGTTGAAGTGGAACCTATTCGTCGAGTGGTGTTCCTCCTACCAGGAGGACCCCCGAACTTGCCCGATCAGAGTCGTGCTTTCCTTCCTACAAGATGGGTTGGAGCGAAGGCTGTCTCCCTCCACCCTCAAAGTGTATGTTGCCGCAATAGCCGCACATCACGATGTAGTAGAAGGTAAGTCCGTGGGGAAGCACGACCTGATCATCAGATTCCTCAAGGGTGCTAGGAGGTTAAATCCACCTCGTGTTTTGCACTCTGTACCCTCTTGGGACCTAGCTCTGGTACTGAGAGCTCTTCAAAGTCCTCCCTTTGAGCCTTTGCTGACAGTAGAGCTGAATATCCTGTCCATTAAGACAGCGCTCCTGTTGGCATTGGCCTCTTTTAAGAGGGTCGGGGATCTGCAGGCTTTTTCGGTCGACGAATCGTGCCTAGAGTTCGGGCCGGGCCTTTCTCGCGTGATATTGAGACCCCGGCCCGGATATGTGCCCAAGGTTCCTACCACTTCCTTCGTGGATCAGGTAGTGAACCTGCAAGCGCTGCCCCAGGAGGAGGCAGACCCAGCCCTAGCTTTTCTCTGTCCAGTCCGCGCCCTGCGGGTTTACACTGACAGAACGCAAAGCTTCAGGACCTCAGATCAGCTCTTTGTCTGTTACGGAGGCCAGCAGAAGGGGAAGGCCGTCTCCAAGCAGAGGTTAGCTCACTGGTTAGTGGATGCTATCACCCTAGCGAATGAAGCTACGGGTGAGCCTTGTCCTCCCAGGTTGCGTGCTCACTCTACGAGAGGTGTTGCCGCCTCCTGGGCATTGGCTCAAGGCGCCTCGCTGACAGACATTGTAGAGCTGCGGGCTGGGCGACACCGAACACGTTCGCTAGATTCTACAGCCTACGTGTGGAACCTGTTTCCTCCCGAGTACTCGCTACGGCCAGTGGTGCGAGGGAATAGGTTGTGTCGGCTTGCTACGCCACTCCGTGCCTCAGCCGGTTACGTGCGTCTTTCGCTCCGTTGGCGCCCTACGTTGGTTAGCCTCGTGAGTTCCTCCATCACCCCTTCGGTGCCAGACGTGGCGGACCGCCGGCGCCAGGTCTACTACCTCTTAGGGAGTTGTTGTGTAGACTGGGTGTTATGTCCAGTGGTCTCTTCGGTGACCCATTATGCCACGTGCAGTCCAGCCGTGTCTTCCCCTTGACAGACTCGTTCTGTCGTCCCTGTTGAGTACGCTCCCACTCCCCTTGGAGGGGACTACCTCAGGGACTGCCATATGTTTCACTATCCCCCTGGGCTAGTACATATGTGTATTCCAGGCCTTCTTCAGGCATCTGGCTTCCGCAGCGTTCCCTTCCCCCTTTTTCGGGTTGGGCACGCTTTCCCAGTGTTATCCAATCCACTGTGTGGGTCTTGCGGAACAGCAGTGTGACTCCCTTGCTAGCTCCCGTAATTTGTGAAACTGCTTAGGGTAGCTTAGCTGGGCGCTGGAAGGGGCCAGCACCATGGCGTTTTGTTAGGGATCCCAATTCGTCAGGGAACTCCCCGACGACACGTTGGAGTTCCCAGGACGAAAGGGAACGTCTCGGTTACGTATGTAACCCTCGTTCCCTGAGTACGCCATGTTGCTGTACCTTCGCGGAGGACTGGACACCGTTCGGCTCCTCAGCGAAAAGCATTGCGCAATGTTTACTTCCGCCCTTTATACCCGCGTTGGTAGGCGGGTCGCGGAATGCAAACCTTGCATGCCAATTTTCATTGGCTCGTTTTAATTCACTCGAAGGCAATTGGTCTCCCTAGCGTGATCCCAATTCGTCAGGGAACTCCCCGACGACACGTCTCCGTTCCCTGTACTCAGGGAACGAGGGTTCCCTATCGGTCAGTCACTACAACGTAGGTCAGACTGACCAATAGGAATCTCGCTAGAGAGGCCAATCTACTTCGAGTGAAACTAAAACAAGCCAATGCACATTGGCATGCAATCATTTGCATCAGCTGCGCGTCCTCGTCAGCGCGGGTATTTAACAGCAGCTGTTATGATTGCACGCTAGCTTTTTGCTTCGGAGCCAAACGCTTCATGTTTAATCCTACAGAGTGTGACTACGAGCCTCTTCTTTGGACCTCTCCTTCCCGGTGCAGGCGTTACAGCACGGCAGCGCGAACAGTCATCTTTTTCTCTCTCCTGTCTGTGGTGTTGAGCAAAACCAAAAAGCTGTTGTAACAGCTGGTAAGGTGCGCCGTACGAGCGCTCAAAAGCTGTTTTCACAGCTGGTAAGACAGCGAGAGAGAGAGAGAAAGAGATCGCGCACAGACAGGTGCACATTCCTGTCTGTGTTCGCAGTGACTGTTCCCCTGCGTGTTTCAGCACCAGTGAGAGCAGTCCCTAAAAGAGCTTACACAAATAGAGAGCGTCTTTTAAAAAGAAAAAGATGACTTTCTATTTGTGTGTTTCTGGATGCGGTCGTTACCTGGGCTCACAGGATGGTCACAAACGCTGCCTCGTGTGTCTGGGCATTGAACACGCTGAGGCAGCGTTTGTGGATGAGTCATGTACCCATTGTGGGAAGATGACCATCGCGGAGCTACGGTCGAGACTCCTGTTCCTGCAAAGGGGCGGAGTCCCCGTGCCTCTGCCTTGTTCCAATCCTCCTCAGAGGGTTGCTTCGGGCGGGGGCGCGGGTGACCTGAGGATCACGGTGAGCGCGTCTCCTTCGGGGAACCAACCCCCTAGGAGCCCTCACCCCTCTCATGCTCCGCAGCCAGTTGAGCTTCCATTGGAGAAAGCTGGACCATCCTCGAGGTGTGTACCGGTTGTCTCCTTTGGGGCTCCCAGTGACCAGATGTCGATCGCTGCATCGGAGGGTGGGTCAGACCTCTCTGCGGACGACGACTCAGCACCGCTGCCTCCTTCGGGGGTGCCAGCGGTGCCTGAGACGGACCCGGAGATGATGGCCATGCTCTCCCGGGCCGCCAACGGGGTCGGGCTCGTGTGGAATCCTCCACCGTGTCCCGAACCCTCGAGGTTGGATGATTGGTATCTCGGGGTGGCGCGCGCTGGTTCTCAGCAACCCACCCCAGTGCCTTTCTTCCCGGAAGTGCATGAGGAGCTTACGGGAACGTGGACGGCACCTTTTACTGCCAGAAACCATTCCGGTGGCTCCTCCTCCCTCACCACCCTTGATGGCGGGGCAGCTAAGGGATACAGGCGCATCCCGCCAGTGGAACGGGCCGTTGCTATGCAACTGTGCCCTAACTCCACTTGGCGTGGAGAACCGTGTCTCCCTTCCCGGGCCTGTAAGTACTCGTCGGATTTAACCGGCAAGGCTTACAAGGCCTGTGGGGAAGCTGCCTCTGCCATGCACGCCATGGCGTTGCTGCAGGTCCATCAGGCCAAGGCACTGAAGGACCTGCACGAGGGTGGTCATGATCCCCAAGTTCTTCAGGAACTTCGCATCGCGACGGACCTCGCGCTTCGTGCGACGAAGGTGACCGCGCGGTCGGTGGGTCGTGCGATGTCCACCATGGTGGTCCAGGAACGCCATCTCTGGCTGTGTCTGGCTGACATGAGGGAGTCTGACAAACTCCGGTTTCTCAACTCCCCTGTGTCCCAGACCGGCCTCTTCGGCGACGCGGTCGAGAACTTCGCCCAGCAGTTCTCGGCTGTACAAAAGCAGACGGAGGCCATCAAACACATCCTGCCGCGGCGGCCAGCTGCTGCCTCCACCCCGCCGCCCGCGGCACCTCAGTCTGCTCGTCGCCGAGGGCGTCCGCCTGCATCTGCCCCTGCTCCCGTGCCGCAGCAGCAGCCTCCACCTAAGCGGCGCCGTGGAGCCAGTCGCAGGCAGGGCGCCCCACCCGTCCAGGCCCCCGCCAAGAGGGGCGGCAAAGCCAGGGGTAAGCGGCCCTAGGACGGGCGACCCGGAGATGGAAGGGACTGCTCTCCAGGAGACGATGACTGCATCGCTCCCTCCCCCGGAAGAGGGCCGGGTGGAAAATCCTGTGTTTCGTTTTGTTTGTGTTTCACCGCTGGCCTTAAAACCAGCGGTACCCAAATTTTCAATAAAAGAGCAGTTTCTACCATCTCTGGGTCCGAAGAGGACCTGGAGAGCAGTGGGGGGACAGAATCTTCACCACTCTCATCCGCCTCCTCTGTCGCCAGTGAGCAGCAGTGTGCAGTTCGAGAACGCCACCGAGCCGCCTCCTGCACCTCCTGCCCCGTGGAACCAGGTAAGTGCTGCACAGCACACACAGACCCTGCTACGGGCCGCCTCCCAGAGAGAGCCTCCCGAGCCGCGTCCCTGTGTTCCACCTCGCTGCCCCACTCCGGGTACGCCTACAGTCCCTTTGGTCCCGCTTGCACGGTCTCTGAGAGCCTGGTTAGCGCTCCCCAGTCCGTCTCGCTGGCTCATTCGGACCATCAGGCTCGGCTATGCGATTCAGTTCGCCCGGCGTCCCCCCAAGTTTCGGGCCATCCACTCCACTACAGTGAGAGCAGCCGATGCCCATGTCTTGCGTGCGGAGATCGCAGTCCTACTGGCGAAGGACGCGATAGAGCCGGTCCCTCCAGCCGATATGAGGTCAGGGCGCCACAGTCCCTACTTCATTGTACCCAAGAAAGGTGGTGGGTTACGACCGATCTTGGATCTGCAAGTTTTGAATCGGAGCCTCCACAAGCTACCGTTCAAAATGCTCACGCAGAGACGCATTTTCGGATGCATCCGTCCCCAAGATTGGTTTGCAGCGATCGACCTGAAGGACGCGTACTTTCATGTCTTGATTCTTCCTCAACACAGGCCGTTTCTGCGCTTTGCGTTCGAGGGTCGAGCATATCAGTACAAGGTCCTGCCCTTCGGGCTGTCCCTGTCTCCCCGTGTCTTCACGAAAGTCACGGAGGGGGCCCTTGTTCCCATGAGAGAACAGGGCGTTCGCCTCCTCAACTATCTCGACGACTGGCTTATACTAGCACACTCTCGAGATCAGTTATGCGAACACAGGGACCTCGTGCTCACGCACCTCAGCCAGTTGGGCCTTCAGGTCAACTGGGAAAAGAGCAAACTCGCCCCTGTGCAGAGGATCTCTTTTCTCGGTATGGAGTTGGATTCGGTCGCACAGACAGCGCGCCTCACAGAGCAGCGCGCTCAGTCGGTGCTGAACTGCTTGAACACGTTCAAAGGCAGGACAGCGGTCCCACTGAAATTTTTTCAGAGGCTCCTGGGGCATATGGCAGCGGCAGCAGCGGTAACTCCGCTCGGCTTGCTTCATATGAGACCGCTTCAGCACTGGCTTCACGGCCGACTCCCGAGATGGGCGTGGCATCATGGCACTCACCGGGTGGCAATCACACCGGCCTGCCGCCAGACCTTCAGCCCGTGGTCAGACCTCTCGTTCCTTCGGGCAGGAGTCCCCTTGGAACAGGTCTCCAGGCATGCTGTGGTTTTCACAGATGCCTCTGCCACCGGCTGGGGTGCCACGTACAACGGGCATGCAGTGTCAGGGGTGTGGACGGCTCCCCAACTGCATTGGCACATCAATTGCCTCGAGTTGCTAGCAGTACATCTCGCTCTGAGCCGCCTGAAAAGGCCGCTACGGGGCAGGGACGTGCTGGTCCGTACGGACAACACTGCGACCGTGGCGTACATCAACCGACAAGGTGGTCTACGCTCCCGTCGCATGTCGCAACTCGCCCGCCATCTCCTCCTCTGGAGTCAGAAGCGTCTGAGGTCGCTTCGAGCCATGTATGTCCCTGGCGTGCTCAACCGTGTGGCCGACGAGCTATCACGAGCTGTGCTTCCGGGAGAATGGCGACTCCACCCCCAGGTGGTTCAGCTGATCTGGAGAGAGTTCGGAGAGGCTCAGGTAGACCTGTTTGCCTCTTCAGAGACCTCCCACTGCCAGCTGTTTTACTCCCTGACCGAGGGAACACTCGGCACGGACGCACTGGCACACAGCTGGCCCCGGGGCCTCCGCAAATATGCGTTTCCCCCAGTGAGCCTACTTGCACAGACACTGTGCAAAGTCAGGGAGGACGAGGAGCAGGTCCTTCTGGTGGCTCCCTATTGGCCCACCCGGACTTGGTTCCCAGAACTCATGCTCCTTGGGACAGTCCCTCCCTGGCCCATTCCTCTGAGGAAGGATCTTCTGACTCAGAGACGGGGCACCCTATGGCACCCGCGTCCAGACCTCTGGAAACTCCATGTCTGGTCCCTGGACGGGACGCGGAGGTTCTAGGTGACTTACCCCCTGAGGTACTTAACACCATCACTTCAGCACGGGCGCCGTCCATGAGACGTGTTTACGCCCTGAAGTGGAACCTGTTTGTCGAGTGGTGTTCTTCTCGCCGAGAAGACCCCTGAAGATGTTCGATAGGGTCTGTGCTTTCCTTCTTGCAGCAAGGGTTGGAGCGAAGGCTGTCTCCCTCCACCCTCAAAGTACATGCTGCAGCTATTTCAGCTTATCACGACCACGTAGATGGCAAAACAGTGGGGAAGCACGACCTGGTCGTCAGGTTTCTTAGGGGGGCGAGACGATTAAATCCTCCTCGACCCCCCTCCATACCCTCTTGGGATCTTTCCCTGGTGCTTCGAGCACTTCAGGATGTTCCCTTTGAGCCTCTGCAGTCAGTAGACTTAAAGCTTCTTTCCATTAAGGCTTTGCTACTGGTTGCACTGGCCTCTGTCAAGAGGGTAGGAGACCTGCACGCATTTTCGGTCGACGAATCGTGCCTAGAGTTCGGGCCGGGTGACAACCACGTGGTACTAAGACCCCGGCCTGGCTATGTGCCCAAGGTTCCTACCACTCCCTTCAAAGACCAGGTAGTGAACCTGCAAGCGCTGCCTTTGGAGGAGGCAGACCCAGCCCTGGCTTTGCTCTGTCCCGTTCGCGCTCTGCGTATGTACGTGGACAGAACTCAAAGCATCAGGACCTCAGACCAGCTCTTTGTCTGTTACGGAGGCCAGCAGAGGGGAAAGGCTGTCTCCAAGCAGAGGATGGCCCACTGGATAGTGGATGCCATCGCCTTGGCTTACCGAGCTCAAGGCGTGCCCTGCCCGCTCAGGTTGCATGCACACTCCACGAGAGGCGTTGCATCCTCCTGGGCGCTGGCACGTGGCTCCTCGCTAACAGATATCTGTAGAGCTGCGGGCTGGGCGACACCTAACACGTTCGCTAGATATTATAGCCTACGTGTAGAGCCGCTCTCCTCCCGTGTTCTCACCCTAAACGGGTAGAAGCACCGAGAGGCCCGGCTCTGTCGGCTTGCTGCACCCTACTGTGCACCCTTATTGCTCCAGAGTGAAAAACCTGTCGAGTCCTCCAAAAACCCCTCGGCCCGGACATGGCGGAGCGTCCGGTGCCAGGCCTTTATCCGCTGAATCCTTGAGAACCGGATCTGGGCTGGGTTCCATATGTGTGACCCTACGGGGATCCCATATGTGTATATTTTCCACGGCTGCTCCTAACGGAAGCCCGTGTCTTTCCCTTGGGCAAGTCACCCACTATCTCATATGTAGTACAGCCTTCGGGCTAGTCCATATGTATTCCCCACATAACTCCTTGAAGTAAGTGGCTTCCGCAGCGTCCTCCTTCCTAACTGAAGGGCACGCTTTCCCAGTGTTATCCAATAATCTCACTGTATGGGTTATTACGGAACAACAGTGACAGATACACTCTGTGTGTAGCCTCCTCCTATCGTCCTTCTAGGCAAGAAGGTGTAGAGGCTTGCATGGGGCGCTGGATGGGGTGCAGCAGCTGTGGCGCTTTGGTAGGGATTCCTATTGGTCAGTCTGACCTACGTTGTAGTGACTGACCGATAGGGAACGTCTCGGTTACATATGGTAACCCTCGTTCCCTGAGGGAGGGAACGGAGACGTAGGTCCCGTCGCCACATCTGCTGCCGCCCGCTGGGGCGGCCAGCTTTTTCAGGTTTGGCTCCTCAGCAAAAAACTAGCGTGCAATCATAACAGCTGCTGTTAAATACCCGCGCTGACGAGGACGCGCAGCTGATGCAAATGATTGCATGCCAATGTGCATTGGCTTGTTTTAGTTTCACTCGAAGTAGATTGGCCTCTCTAGCGAGATTCCTATTGGTCAGTCTGACCTACGTCTCCGTTCCCTCCCTCAGGGAACGAGGGTTACCATATGTAACCGAGACGTTACATACGTAACCGAGACGTTCTCTTTGTACACATATACAACTTGAATGGACGTATGCACATTTAAACAACAATTTAAACAACGTAGGCCTATAATTCCATGCATTACTTCTATATATATTAAGTTGCTCAAGCAAGTGGTCAAATATTTAACCGTGTACTTATATTAAAATCGCAAACATTTTAAATTAAAACTTAAAATTGACAAAAACTGTATACGCACTGCATCTGGAACGGATCGACGGACTCCATCCGCGTGCAGTGTGAAAGCTCTAACCTGTTAACATGGGTACGGAAAAAAATACGCACTGCAAACGGAGTATGTGTGAAACGGGCGTAACTCCACAATTCAGTACTTCACAGTCTTTGTAATGTGTTTTAGCAATACATTTCTAACATTTATAATGTGTTTAGATTTTTTTTTTAGAATTGCCTTTACAGGGACTTTAAAGTGACAGGACTAATTCTGTGTTCCACATGGGCACATAACCAATCTGTGGGAGGCAGAATTCTTGCTGGTTGGTAGGGGATCAAATACTTATTTCACTTGATCAAATGCTAATCAATTTATAACCTTTAAAAGTACAGTATATAATTTTTTCTAGATTTTTTGGTTGATATTCTGTCTCTCTCCGTTAAAATAAACCTACCATAAATATTATGGACCCGTCATTTCTTTCTAAGTGGGGAAACTTACAAAATCATCAGGGGATCAAATAATTATTTTCTCCACTGTATAGTATAATATAACAACTTTGTTACTCTATAAAGCAATAAGTCTTTCCCAAAAAATCTGGTCATAATCAAACAATAAATATTTTGTGACCTTTGAGCCACATTTAATGCATGAATGTCATTTCATTACACTTCAAAACAAACATTTCACAAAAGACATATGTTAGGTTATAAATTATAAAACAATAGATAAACTAAACAAAATTTAAGAAGTATTTGGATACTTTAGTTGTCATACATTTACTAAAGGTATGTTTCACTAATGATATGGGCTGCGTTTCCCGAAATAATCTTGACGCTACGTGTTTCCCGAAACATTCTTAGTTAAGTATACCTTCTGTAAGTCATACGTTCGGAAGGTTGGTCTGGACCACTCTTAGCTTTGCCTTATCACTGTAAACAGGTGGCCATCACTGCAAAAAAAAAAACGTCTTTACATCTCAGTATACGAATATATTTCTGTAGTTAACCCCCCACCGCGTAAAAATCTCCAGCCAAATTACCTAGGCTACTGTTTTTTTGACAAACACCAAGGTCGTGTGGTGATTTAACTGCCGTCCGAATCCACATCTCTAAGTTTACAAGAAGAGATCACTTCAAACTTTTGTTTCAAACTGTTTAAATCCTTTTTGATCACTACCGCGCACCGTACGTACGATGTACACTTTTATTAGGCTACTGAAGTGCTGGAAAGTATTTACAAGAACAATATTTCATCACAGCTCCACCTCAGCAAACAAAAAGGAGAAAGAAGAAAGCACGTAAACATTTGTAATGGGCCGTTATTGTGGCAGCAATATATGATACAATTTTAAAATATGTAGGCTAGGCTATAGTTTGGATTATTTTTTATAATATCCCATTAATCCTAATAAATGCAATTTCCACTATTTCTAAAGTGATTATTTTATAAATAACACCGCTTTCTCATATAACGCAGAGAAGCATCCCCTGCATGAGTGAATAATTGATTCTCGAGCCATCGATATCAACAAATTTAGCACCATCGCCATGGACAGCACCTGGTAAAGTCGCACGTAAGAAGGTATATCTTAAGCAACTTCCTATGGTATGGTTCGGGGAACACGCATAGAAATGGTATACCTTTAGTTAAGTTATACCTTTAGAGTCTTCGTAGCGCGCTAAGAGACAAGGTTATCGGGAAACGCAGCCATGAACTACACCTGTATGAATGTGACTTCATTTAGAATATCCCTTATAAAATCACTTTGGAACCAGCTGGGTAAGCAATTAAAAAAAAAGGCTAAGAAGAAATGTAAAGTTAGTTCTGAGAAAATGATCCCATCAATTATTCTAAACATTTCACCAACATGTCCTTGTCACAGATATCTAGGAAAATATGATTACTACCAAGAGATGTCTATATAGATGAACATGCTATTATTTGAAGTTAATCAAACTAATCTAAGAAAAATCAAGTGAAATTTTCAGTTATGTAAACCTAGAATGCATCTCACAGTATTCTCACAGTACTGCTAGAGCAATCAAGCAAATAAAGTAGATAATTTTTTAACTTTCTTGTTTTCATTGCGTGAAGAGGCTAAACTTGGATTAGAAAAAAAGTGGGTTGTGATTGAAAAAAGCCCTTCATGTTAAGTGATGTCTGATTGTAAAAAATAGTTAACCTCTTTTACATACATAGTACATTGTAATGTACATCTGTTTTAGACTTGACACCTCAGAACCATATGTTCTTTAAAACTAGGGATGCACGATACCACTTTTTCCAGAATTAGGCCTTTTTCCAATACTTAAATTTTTGGTACTCGCCGATACCATTTTTGTAATTTTTAAATATATTAGGTAGAGAAACCAAAAGAAAATGAATTATATTAATTGGTTTAATTTTGTTTAGCAAAATATATTTACTTCAGTTATTTTCATGCTTAATTATGCCTGTTAAAATGTATTGTACAAGCTTCTGTTACTTTCACTGTTCATTCTATTCCTCTATCATATTTTACCTTTCATTTAATAGCACAGACAGTATATTTAGAGCTGCTTCAGCAGGGCTCAGTGCTAAGGATTTTTTTCTACTTGCCTGGTTGGGTCAGTGGTTCAAATGTTTAGATACCAGTGAAATAACAGAAAAAAACTACGAGCCTAATTAATGTAAATTTAAAACATTATTAAAAGACAAGTAAACTGTCAGTAATAAAATAAGAATAGGTCTAACAGTAGTTTTCAGATACAGAATTTAAATAAAGTAAGCAATTGTAAAATAACACTAGCTAACCATAGTCTTCACTGCATAAATTAAATATAGATATTTTTTTATTAAAGTTACAAAAGTCATTCAGTCAAGAGCAATTAGTGATTTATTTTTTGTCCTTTGTTTGATTAACATCAGTTAAGCTGATGGTTTATTAAGCTGGTTTATTAAGCTGTGCTGTCCCTTTACGACCGAATGCATGGTTCAAATATACATGCGTTTTATTTCTCCACTGTTTACGTTCAGTAAGGATATTACCAACTATGTTTACTAGGATACTCGCCAGTATGGGCATTTTTACATGATTTTGTGTGAATTCAGTTCAAGTGCAAGAAGACTTCAAGAATTTAATTCAGTATTCAAGCACTGTCTAAATGCGGCTTACTAGGCGTGAGCTTCGGATGTTTGCACACAGTAAATTTCTTGTCCTGTTATCAGGGCCGTACCCACCATTGAGGTCCCCGAAGTGTGAAATAATTGCCTACACTGTAAAAAAAAAAGAAGTAAATTTACAGGTAATGGTCAGTATTTTTTCTACAGAATTTTGCCGTTTTGTCATTATACAGTTTTTTTTACAGATATTTGCTGTAATTTAAAGGTCCACTATTGAATTTACAGGTAATTTTGTATTTTGGTTTTACATCAATTTTACGTTTTTTTTTAAAGGAAATTGTCTGTATTTTTACAGGGTTGTGTAATTTTACATAAAATATTCCGTAATATTTTACAGATTTTTTCTGTTAAATTAGAAAACAGAAAAGAAGGTATAACTGCAGAAATCAGTCATTTAACATGTTTTCCTTGAAGATGTGGGTGTTAAAGTGAGTTTTAAGGTTAAATAATAGTATTTCCGTACTATATAATAACTGTGATAGATCTAATGGTACATTTAATGTAATTTTACTGTAAAATACCATTCAATTTACAGTTTTTGAAAGTGAAAAAGAACAACTCATTGTATAATTTACAGTGAAAAACCGTAAATTGACATTCCCACAATTCCCTGCGTGACACTTCACATTTGATGTGTTTTTGTTGAAATAACTATGTTTCTTCATAGTTTTCTTAGTTTTTTCCGAATGAGTTATGTATATTAGGGTTTTATGTTACATTTAATGTTGTTAAACTATGTTTATTGCATTTTTTAAATTTCATGTGTTACCATGATGGTGTTTAATGTTTGTGCGAATCATACTGTGCAGTTTCTTAATATTAGTAATACTACTGTTTTGTGGAAGAGCTGCTTGTGATGAGCCAGCCTGCTCTCAAGGCAATTCGTATGAATTCATATGGCTTTTGCTAATTCGTGCATATTTTACAAGTTACCAAATTCGTATGAAATCGTATGAATGACCTATCCCTGACCCAGCCCCTAAACCTACCCATCACGATGGTTTAGACAAATCGTACGAACTCGTACGAGTGAGGTTGTACGAATTAGCAACCTTTTAATCTCTTGTACGAATTGGTCGTGAGATAGCGCTGAATGAGCTTTGAATGATCATGTGACTCTCATCACCACTGTGGTTGTTGGTTGACAATGTATTACAATGGTACAAAACAGATATTAATACTTCAATAGGTCAGTAAATTAACATTATATCAGATAATGAAAGATATTTTTGTGTAGAATAACAGTAATAAACCATAATTATAGGATAAGAAATTACCAGTTTTTTACACTTTTTTTCCGTCTTTTAACAGACATTTTCTGGCGCCCCAGCTGCCAGAATATTTCCGTTTTTTTACGAGTTGGTTTTTAACTGGTATTTCACGGTATTTTTCTGGCGCCCCAGCTGCCAGAATATTTCCGTTTTTCATGAGCTGCTTCAGCGGACTAACAACACTGCTTGTCAATGTCAAAATGTTTGAGATGACCAATCAAATCCAAAGTAGAATTATGAGAGAGCAATTTAACCATTAATTGAACTGATTAGTCCAAAAACACTGATTAATTATTAGGTTTAAATGTTAGTAATATGTGCCTTGTTTTACTTCATTTGCTATTGACATATCTCAACAAGCTTGCGGGTCTGTGCCGCTGAGCACTCAATCCACTCCGCGTTTCAGCTCGTGCACACCAGCTATATAGGCGTACATTTAAAAAAAAAACATTTTTTCTGTTCTCTGTTTTCTGTGTTTATTTGTCACAAGCTGTGTGGTATTGGAGCATTTTAATGAGTACGAGTACACTGGCCCAATACTTATACCGGTATCGTGCATCCCTGTTTAAAACCATGTATTGGCTGTGGAACACTGTAAAGAAAAGTGAGGAACAATCTAAATATCCTTCTGTTGTTTTACATCTCACCACAATTGAACATTCTGCAGTTCCACGTCACCAAGAATCTCCAGCTGATCAATGGAGGTCAAGTCCTGCACTCTGTGCTTGTAATCCAGCAGGTGGGATCCGTTAACTGCTATCTTAAACTGATGAAGCTGACATAGGATGATCATCTGACAAGACGAAGCAACAAAAAAATAAGAAATTTTATTGTTATCCCATTTCACAAATACACAATTCTTACTTCTGAAGACAAATAAAGTAACTCAAATAGAACATGCTAGAATCATGCTACATTAGAAACATGCTAGCAATGTGCTAAACCATTGCTGAAAAATTCAGTATAAACCAGCATGTTGGTCCAGACAGGTTCATGCTGGTTCGAGCTGTTAAAGTGCTGAAGCTGGTCAAGCAAAACTGAGCTGATATTTTGTTATGTTATGGGTAAATGTGTCATAATTGGACCCATACAATTTTGTTAGGTCTTTAGTAGAATTTTGCTTTCTAATTCAAGTCATTATTTCGTTGGAGCTCCTCATTTGGTTTACAGTTAAACATAAGGCGCCATTAAAAATAAACCATCCACTTGTTCCTGACGTGGGATCCTTGCTATTGTCTGGTCATAATGCAAACGAGCAGTGTAGAAAAACAATAGCCTAATTCAAAACGACCCTGAGCACTTGTGGTGTGAACATCTCCGTTGTTATGACAGGCTGCTTACTTTAACGGCAGAAACGGTAAAATGGTTGTCATTTTGTCTCGAGTTTCAGTTGAAACTAAGCTGGGGTCCAGTGTTGTGCCGAATGTTGACTCAATGTCAAATCATCACTGGTTTTGTTTATAATCTCCTTTGTTGTGCACTGACTACAGCAGCCACAAAATGGAGATGGTCCTCACTGCAGAACATGAAATCCACGGGGAGGAGTCGGATCCAGATCCAACTCCTCCCACCTTACATATACCTAATCCTACCCATCTCCCACTTCCCACCCTAATCCCTAAACCCACCCCTAATCCTACCCATCTCCACCCCTTGGATCTTGATCCGACTCCTCCCCATGGATCTCATGTACTGCATTGAGGTGCTACTGACAAAATGTGACATTTTGAGTGCCTTTTCAGAGTTCCTTTGAAACTCAAAGCTAGATAAGTGAAAATCTTTTACTCCTTATCTTGGTGCATTCGTCAACTTTTAATTTATAAACTAGCAAACATACAGTTCTAAAACCAAGCGTCACGGTTTTTACTTGTCTTGCATTTGAGATAGGAGTGAATTATTAAGAATATACGCAGCAGTGTTTACGTTATCATGGCGAGATCAGATCATTTTAAGCTGCCAAACTCCGGGAAAGTTTTCAGTCCAATTATCCAGTAAGCGAATGCATTCAAACAATCAGTCCAAAACGGCACTAATGTAAAGAAAACGTCCTCGGGTTACGACTGTAACCCTTGTTCCCTGAGAAGGGAACGAGAACTGCGTCGAATGACACTTTGGGGGAACGCCCCTCAGCGTAGCGCCTCTGAAATATGAATGAAACTGAGCCGATCTCTGATTGGTGCAACGTCATGACGTGATGTGTGACGGCACATAGGCGGAAGCTATAAAGGCAGCCGGCACACATAAGATGTCAGCTTCTGTTCTTCAGCAAGCGCTCCCAGGCAGGGGAAGGCATGGCCAAGGGACGCAGTTCTCGTTCCCTTCTCAGGGAACAAGGGTTACAGTCGTAACCCGAGGACGTTCCCTTTCGAGGGAACTCCAACTGCGTCGAATGACACTTTGGGGGAACGAGTACCCACTACGCCACAACGTGCCCTGCCTGCCCTAGTGTGAAGCTGCTCACAGGACTCCACTTAGGACGAGAGCACAAGAGAGCCGGGTGTCGACGGAATGTCCAGACTGTAAAACCTAATAAAGGTATGAGGGGTAGCCCATCCCGCTGCATCGCAGACCTCCTGGATGGGGGCCCCCGCGAGAAGGGCTCTAGAGGACGCCATGCCTCTGGTAGAATGAGCCCTCACGGCCAGAGGTGAAGGCAAACCGCGCACCTGGTAGGCCGTGGAAATCGCATGGACAATCCAGTTGCTGATGGTCTGTTTTGAAGCGGGAAGCCCCTTCTTGGGCGACCCGAAACACACCAGCAACTGGTCCGACTTCCGCCATGAAGAGGACCTCTGAATGTAAATACTCAGTGCTCTGACAGGGCAGAGCATGTGAAGTCTCTCTTCATCTGCCGTCACGTGAGGTGGAGGATGAAAAGCCTGCAGAACCGTAGGCCGTGCCGCACTGGACGGCACCTTAGGCAAATAGCCGGGCCTAGGGTGAAGAATGGCCTTAATGTTGCCTGGAGCAAACTCCAGGCACTCGTTAGATATGGAGAGCGCCTGGAGATCTCCTACCCTCCTCAGAGAAGTAATGGCCAACAAAAAGACCACCTTCAACGAAAGGTTCTTGGCCTCAGCCGACTCCAGCGGCTCGAAGGGGGCCTCGGCCAGCCCTTCGAGAACCACTGCCAGGTCCCAAGTGGGAACCCTGGTACGAGCCGCAGGTCTCATCCTCCAAGCCCCACGGAGGAAACGTACGACCAATTGGTGTCTCCCCAGAGGCCCATCACTCAGAGGAGCGTGGAAAGCCGCAATGGCAGCCACGTACACCTTGAGTGTGGATGGGGTAAGACCAGTGGAGAAGCGATCTTGGAGGAACTCCAGCACTGAAGCCACTGGGCAGTTAACTGGGTCCACCTCACGCTCCCTACACCAAACGGTGAAGACGTTCCACTTTAAGCCGTACAATTTCCTCGTGGATGGAGCTCTAGAGCTGAGTATGGTCTCCACTACTCCAGCTGATAGGCCGGCCTCTAGGTACTGTGCCCCCTCAGGGGCCAGACCCACAGTTTCCATAACTCGGGCCGAGGGTGAAATATTTAGCCCTCTGCCTGTGTCAGCAGGTCCCTCCTGATGGGAATCTCCCATGGAGGGCCGTCCAGGAGCAAAATTATGTCGGAGAACCATACTCGGGCCGGCCACAACGGGGCTACCAACAGTAGACTGATCCCGTCGCGACGGACTCTCTCTAGAACTCCCGGGAGCAGAGCGATCGGGGGAAATGCGTACAGACGTAGCCTCGGCCACGTCTGCACCATGGCATCCAACCCCAGCGGGGCTGGATGGGTGAGGGAAAACCACAGTGGACAGTGGGTCGTCTCTCGAGACGCAAACAAGTCCACTTCCACTGGGCCGAACCTCTGAGATATTGACTCCACCACCTCGGGGTGGAGTCTCCATTCCCCGGGCCTCAGCCTTTACCAAAGGATGTCTCTCGACAGGATGTCTGCTCCCTGATTTTGACTCCCCGGGATGTATGTTGCTCTTAGAGACAACAGTTTCCCCTGGGACCACAGGAGGATCTGATGCGCCAGTCTGCATAGAGGGCGAGACCTCAGACCCCCCTGATGGTTTATATAGGCCACTACCGACATGTTGTCTGACCTCACAAGGACATGATGACCTTTGAGGTCCGGCAGGAAGCCCCTCAGGGCTCGGAACACCGCCAACATCTCCAGGCAGTTTGTGTGCCAGGAGGCATGATGGTCCTGCCATAGGCCTGACGTAAAGCGGCCGTCCATGACCGCGCCCCAGCCCGTGAGGGAGGCGTCTGTCGAAACGGTTCTCCGGCGACATGACGCTCCCAACACCGGCCCTTGGGACAGAAACCAAGCTTTCTTCCACATAGATAGGGAACGAAGGCATCTGCGCGTAACCCTGATCATGCGGAACGGGTTTCCCCTCGGGGAGAACCCCTTGGTTTTTAACCACCACTGAAGGGCCCTCATGTGCAGCAGGCCGAATGGAATGACACTGGACGCTGCCGCCATGAGCCCCAACACTCTCTGGAAGTGCTTTACAGTGATGGCTTGGCCTAGCCTCATCCCGGACACTGTGGTCAGGATGGACTCGATCCGCGCGGGAGACAATTGTGCCCGCATCGTGACCGAGTCCCACACCACTCCCAGGAACGTGGTTCTCTGGGCTGGTGTCAACACGCTCTTTTTCGTGTTGAGTCTCAACCCCAGGCTCTGGATGTGGGCGAGGACGACATCTCGATGCCGAACCGCCAGCTCCTGTGACTGTGCTAAAATCAGCCAGTCGTCGATATAATTGAGCACCCTGATGCCCTGAAGCCTCAGCGGTGCCAGAGCTGCATCCATAAATTTGGTAAATGTGCGAGGGGAGAGAGCTAGGCCGAACGGAAGAACCCGATATTGGTACGCTTCGCCCCCGAAAGCAAACCTCAGGAACTTCCTGTGAGATGGAAGGATGGATATGTGGAAGTATGCGTCCTTTAGATCTATCGTGACAAACCAATCCTCGGACTGAATTTGACTCACGATAATGGGAATAGTGAGCATCTTGAACCTGAATCTCCTCAGAGAACGGTTCAGGTGCCTGAGATCTATTATTGGACGCAACCCCCCATCCTTCTTGGGAACTATGAAGTAGCGGCTGTAAAACCCGGACTCCCTGTCCGGTGGAGGAATACGATCTATAGCCTCCTTTGCCAGCAGGGAGTTTACTTCCTGTTCCAATACCCGACCCTGCACTGGGTCGACTACAGTCCAGACCACCCCGTTGAATCTGGGTGGGCGGGAACTGAACTGCAGCCTGTACCCATTTTGAATGGTGCGCAGGGCCCTAGGAGAAATATTCGCCAGATTTTTCCATGCATCGAAATATTTTACCAAGGGAACCAGGCTCTCGAGCCTGGCTTCGGGTATTATTCGGGATTCGTTCTCGGCCCCCTGAAGCGGATTCCCGGCAGGGCTGAACCGAAAACGATTCTCGATGGGCGGACGCGAATGCTGCCTGACTGCAAGCCTGTGGGGCGGACAGTGCAGCCTGCGTTCGCTGGATACCGATGTGTCCCGAAGCGTGTTTAACGGCGGGAGAGCAACATCGATTTCCTCTAGAAGCGGTACTCTTTCACCAAAAAATACTGTTTTAATATTATTACAGTCTCGTAATCTACACGCTGCCTCGGCAAACGCGAGAATCGAGCGGTAACAATATATTTGGCTTTCATCCCTCGAGAAGAAAGTCAACAGGTGTGAGGCTGAAACATCCGACAGCGCATGGTTAATTTTGTAGGCCTACGCGTCGAGATATTTCTCAATGAACACTGCCAGCACCCTCAGGAGCTGACTGTGAATGCCTTGCACAAAACAGTATTATTTCCCTGTGTGTCCCTATTATTGTAGACTCGCAATCTACGCGCTGCCTCGGCAACGGCGAGATTCGAGTCATTCACAATATATTTGGCTTTCATCTCTCGAGAAGAAAGTCAATGGGCGCGACTCGCGCGAGGCTGAAACACCCGAACACACGGCTGTGTGTGCGTCGAGATATTTCTCAATGAACACAGCCAGCGCCCTCAGGAGCTGACTGTGCATGCCTCGCACCCACACAGAATCTTTATTGCAGAGTAGACCGAATCTACGCGCTGCCTCGACAAACGCGAGATCCGAGTCACTATAGATTCTTTATTGCAATGCAGACCTTAAATCTACGCGCTGCCTCGGCAAACGCGAGATCCCAGTCACAGAATCTTTATTGCAGAGTAGACCGAATCTACGCGCTGCCTCAACAAACGCGAGATCCGAGTCACTAGATTCTTTATTGCAATGCAGACCTTAAATCTACGCGCTGCCTCGGCAAACGCGAGATCCCAGTCACAGAATCTAATTGCAAAGTAGACTCGTAATCTACACGCTGCCTCGGCAAACGCGAGATCCGAGCCACTATAGATTCTGTATTGCAATGCAGACCTTAAATCTACGCGCTGCCTCGGCAAACGCGCGATCCCAGTCACAGAATCTTTATTGCAAAAGTAGACCCGTCTACACGCTGCCTCGGCAAACGCGAGATCCGAGCCACTAGATTCTGAATTGCAATGCAGACGTTTAATCTACGCGCTGCCTCGGCAAACGCGAGATCTCAATCACAGAATCTTTATTGCTGAGTAGACCCGTAATCTACACGCTGCCTCGGCAAACGCGAGATCCGAGCCACTAGATTCCATATTGCAATAATTTAGGACAATTCTTATGGGACAAACAACACCAAATAAGACTGACAGTTTGACATAGAGCGCTTGCTGAAGAACAGAAAGCTGACATCTTATGTGTGCCGGCTGCCTTTATAGCTTCCGCCTATGTGCCGTCACACATCACGTCATGACGTTGCACCAATCAGAGATCGGCTCAGTTTCATTCATACTTCAGAGGCGCTACGCTGAGGGGCGTTCCCCCAAAGTGTCATTCGACGCAGTTGGAGTTCCCTCGAAAGGGAACCAGGCTTATTACATCAGAGATGACAGTGACTCACGGCCAGTTTTCAGTTAATTATTCATTCTGGTATACGTTGTAGGGTCTGGACCAATCAGACACACACTAATTATTCATATTCATTATATTTAATGAATATAAAGGTCTATGAAACTCTCCCCCAAAACTAACCTCACAAATGAAGTTACTTTGTCAGCCGGGTGTCCGGTTACAGAACACTTTAAGACTGATAACAGACTTTTACGACCTCAAAGGTCTGTGGCCACATGCGCCACATGCTTAAGAGAGAGAGACAATCTTTAATTAAATAAACTTTGCGGTATTACTCTGATCTATGAAGGAACATGCCTCACAGAAACTGTGATGATTTACTGTCTCGTGTACTATTATGTATAACAACATGGTATGTTTGATTGGGGTGTATGTGGTTGCACAACCACCCAACGGTCAATATAACCTCACCTGTATCATGCTTCCTACCTAATTAATCCTCATTTAATGACACACACTTTGATGTACATCACCTTCTCTTAGAATGCAATGTGAATTTGTTATGTCTATTTGAGCTTGAATGAACAGTCTAAGCACGCTGGGGACAAAGACCATAAATCAACTAAGAGCCGGTTCCCCTCTCGGACATGTCACCTTACTCATTGGTCCATTCAAACCTTAGGGGTTGGTTCTTTCTCAGGCTATATCAGAGGCAGGCAACAGTGACCGCCCTCTCTTGGTAGTTTTCATCCTGCCGCAAACACTGTTTCGGGTGATACGGGGGAACCCCCTCCCCCCTCCATGGGGGCCCAGAGGCCTCCCAGCAGGCCTGGATCCCAACCAGATCCGGCCTCATGGAAGAGAGAGGACAAAGAATCAAGGACAATCTCAGGAGTTTGTAACAAGGACTCTAACCCACCATGCAAGTTCATCATATCTTCTTCATCCAACAAAGAAGAAAATGATTGAGACTTCAACATCTGACATTCGCAGAATCAACAACTTCAGTTTTCAACAACTTTGATAATAGTGTACGCTACCCAGGCATGCAAGTATACTTTTGATTTGATGCTTTGAAAATGAAATGCTGATGTTCTTCTCATATAGTTACATGGAACTTCTCAATAGTTCTGTTTTCGGTTTCGTTCTATCACTCACCTATTTATGTATTCATGTGTATATGTTGTTTAGTTTATTTATATTCATATAAATATCTATATTTAGTTAATAAAACTTGTACATAATATGTATTTGGTTCTGTTTTGTTTGCAATACAAAGTCACTTTTACGATCGCGGTTTTTGCTACTTGCTCAAAGTGCTGTACATGCTAAGAAATAATTATTCTTCTGTGGCCATGGAAGATACCCTTTTCTTAGAATAAATTAATAATCAAAAGAGTTCGTTGGACGAACTGATTAATTGATTGTAATATTAATTCAGCCACATCAAGTTAATCCAATTAACTGACCCAAATATTCATAATTAATAATAACAAGTTATTATTGATTATTAATATTTCCAAAAAGCTGAGTTCCTTACAACATTTAGCTTTAAAACACGAGCTCAGTCATATTCTTTTGTGTAAAATACAGATTGACTGGAACGTCAAAACATCCCACCGCTGTATGGCCAGATGATGTAAAAAACTATGTTTCTCGGCTGGATAAAGCAAACCAGCATCTCGCTAGTAAAGTTTTGATGGATTTATTTTAGAATTAGTAACAGAGGCTTGGGCACAACTATCAAACTGTCAACTTGAGATTTGAATCCATGGCGCAAGGAAGTAGTTCCGCACAAAAGAGGGTTTTTAAAGACACACTGTTGTTGTTTCTTATTTATTTACACACTTGTGCTGTCGATCTGTTGTACAGTATAAATATCACACTCATAGCCATGCAATATGGCTGTATATCAGGCCTACGGCCGAATCACAGCCGTGCTGATATACAGCCATATCATTGTGGTGGTTGAGGAGATTCCCCCCTTCTATGTAAAGTGCTTTGAGTGCAGAGAAAAGTGCTATATAAATGTAATGAATTATTATTATTATATCGTATGGCTACTCGTGTGATATTGCTCATAATGTATATTATAAATGTATTATATATATATATATATATATATATATATATAGTCTACATAGGTGGCATAGGTCAAGTCACCTTCATTTATGAAGGTCAAGTCACGCTTTTACCAATATAGATTGTTTCAAAGCAGCTTTACAGTGATAATAGGAAATTAAAAGTAACAGAGATTGTTTTGGCTTTACAGCAGCTCTAGAATAAAGTTATTGTCCAGCTAAAGTTAGTTTTTGATTGATTTACTATCATTGCAAAGATCATTAGTTATTAACCTAGGGGCCGCTTACACGACACCGTTTTAACTGAGAACAGAAAACTTTTAATGCGTTCTGGCCGTTCATTTGCACGACAACAGTGTTTTGTGGCTGGAGAACGCAAACCTTGAAACAGGTTCAAAGGCGTAAGTTTTGAAAAATGTTACCATCTCCATGTAAACTTAAAGGGGAACTTGGCAACTCTAGCCATTTCTTCGCTGATTTTCACTTTTGTTGTCGCATGTTTTCTCATCGAGCTCCCCCTACAGCTGTGGGGCGTATATTTCACAACACTGTCGTAAAAAAAACTCACTTGCGGCACTCTCCTCCCCCTTTCTACTGCTGCTCATGTGCATTTGTTATTATCGGAGCCGGCCAACTTTATCGTGTGGAGTTATGTCTACCGAGGTGGGTAATACATCATACACAGTATCATAGAATTATGTCGAATTGCCATAAAGCAGTTCGTGTTTCTCGCTCGTTCTCGCTTCTCACAAGACTTCCTATTTCCAACTTACCGGGACGTTAGTCCCAATGTTGCAAGGTTGGTTTTCAGCCTGGGAGTGCTGGGGGGAGCAGGGAAAGTCACCATTCTCACCAGAACAGGTTATTTAACCATCCAAATTATTTCTAAACGGTTTTATTAAGTTGAAATAGTTGCCAAGTTCCCCTTTAAAAAACGTGAATCCTGTGAAAACGGCGACAGCGTGCACATGCATGTCATGTGTTTAGTCTATGGGCCCTATCTTGCACTCGGCGCAAATGACTTTGTACACTGACGCATGTATCATTCCTATTTTGCACCCGCGCAAAGCAGGCTTTTCCCTCCACAGACACACGTCGGTTAACTAAGAAATACACTTGCGCTCCCCGGGGCGGTTCAGCGCAAAGAGGAGGCGTGTTCCGGCGCAAACTTTCCCTCATGCTATTTTGCTGTTCTATAAAACAATTGCGCCACTGACCAGAAAAAAAACTAGTCTAAAGTCAGTGGCGCGTTGCGCGTTGTTCATTATGCTATTTTAAGGGCGCATCCTTGGCCATAATCAATGTAGCGTGTGCACAACGCGCATACACGTTGATTCTCTTATCTAAGCAGCAGTTTTCATTTTTGCAAATCATACATTATTACGATAGATAGATAGATAGATAGATAGATAGATAGATAGATAGATAGACAATTTATTATAAAAGCATACATGTAGCTTACACATTTACCCAAATTATCATACGCCTGTTTAACAGAAGTTAATTTGGGTGGGTTTCTCCATCCCCAATGTCACTTCTCTGTGTTTTACGGCCCTGACGAGAACGTTGCTCTCCTCGGCTGTGAACCGCTCCTGGCGCGCGCCTGGCAAATCCGCCGTTATAATAGGAATCCGCTTTAGAACAAGCGCGCCTGCTCTTAAAGGGAATGTGAGATGACGCTCTGATTGGTTTATTTCACGTTACGCCCAAACCACACCTATGAATAATGAAGCTACTTCAGACCAACCCCTTTTAGATTTGCGCCAGGCGCAAGAGGCATTTATCCCGCCGGGAAAATAGCAACAGCGCCGGGATCCGCCCACAAAGTTACTTGCGCTTTGCGCTTTGACACTTGCGTTTCAGATCGTTAAAATAGGGCCCTATAGGTATGCGCATTTGAATATATATGTGCGCAGGCTTTCTTTACAAATTGATATCGCCAAATAACTTGTCTGGCCTGCATAATACAGAATGTTAAGTCGTTTCCGCGGATCGATGCGAACTGGAATAATTTGGGAAGGGAAGGAGGCCTTCACAGGGGAGAGACACTTCAGGGCTGCGTTGTCGTTGTGTCTAGGGACAATGTTAGGAAGACTGTTCCACAGTTTTGGCGCTAAATAGGAAAAGGATCTACCGCCAGCAGTCGATTTTGATATTCTAGGTATTATCAACTAGCCAGAATTTTGAGATTGCAATAGACGTGAAGTCTCACTTGCGTTAAGAGCTCGCTCAAGTACTTGGGAGCTAAACCATTTAGTGCTTTGTAAGTAATCAGCAATATTTTAAAATGTATACAATGTCAACACTGCATAGGGAGCCAATCCAGTGTTGACAGAACCGAGCTAATACTTCCTGGTTCTAGTAAGAACTCTAGCTGCTGCGTTTTGGACCAGCTAGAGTTTGTTTATTAAGCGTACAGGGCAACCACCCATAAGAGCATTACAATAATCTAGCCTTGAGGTCATGAACGCATGAACTAACTGTTCCGCATTTGTCATTGATAGCATATGTCGTTATTTAGAAATATTTTTATAGGGGTGGTTGATTATGATTTCACTTTTTTAACTTTAGTTAGTGTGTAGTGTTGCTGTTTGAGCATAAACTACATCTGCAAAGTAACGACGCTCAAAGTTCAAAGCTAAGGGAGATATTTTCTTTTACACAAATTGCTTTTTTAAGGACTACAACAAACAGCTGATTGGGACTACAACGAGCTTCTTCCCGGGTTAATGACATCACAAATCCTAAAATTGAACGCAATTTATAGATTATCATGACAGAATATGCTAATCAATGACTAGAAGATAGTTAACTCCACATTAGCTACATAAATTCATCAACTGACCATTCCGAAACGTCCTGTTGTGTTCTACATGTTGTCACTTCTTCTTTTTCCGACTCATAACATAAAAGGCTAAAAGTTTTTGAAATTTTTGAGTGCATGTCTGTGTGAGGTAATCGGAGCCAAAGACATAATAGAGAGTAGACGCCCTATCGACCGTGGACGAGCCGTGGGGCCGCCATCTTAGACTGGTCACCCGCTCCGCTCAGTGTAATCTGTTTGGCAGGTGCAATGAGCTGTCAAAGCATTTAATTAATCATATCTCACTGAATACCGAACTGATTTTCACGCAGGTTTTTTTGCTGCAAAGGTCATACATGTAGCTATGATACAGGACACATGGTACAAATACACAAAATACAACCGATAGTACGGTAATGTTAAATCTTACTTGTGAAAAGTAATCCCCCGAGCCCTATTTGCGATGGTCCGCCGATTTGAGCAGGAATATGCTGAATATGCACAGTGCTCTGGCATCTTAACTGCTGCTATGCAACGCAATTAGGAGTATGACCGGTTAAAGATGGCGGCCGCATTTTGCACTGTGCCCAGAGGCCAATAGGGCATCTAGTGATATGTCTATGATCGGAGCTGATAACAAGCTCTGCCCTCTGTGCTCGGAGCAGCTCATTTGCATTTAAAGGGACACACACAAACAATGCATTTTTGCTCACCCTCAAAAAGTGACAATTTTAACATGCTATAAAAAATATCTGTGGGGTATTTTGAGCTAAAACTTCACATGCACACTGGGGACATCAGAGACTTATTTTACATCTTGTGAAAGGGACCCCTTTAAGATGGAAGAATGCAGTTTTACAGATGCTAGAAACGTGGCTTTCAAATGAAAGATTGGTATCAAAGAGCACACCCAGGTTCCTAACCGATGACGAAGACTTGACAGATCATCCATCAAGTGTTAGACAGTATTCTAGGTTATTACGTGCGGATAATTACTCTGTTTTTTCAGAATTAAGTAGTAGGAAATTACTAGTCATCCAGTTTTTTTATAGCAGTTATGCATTCCGTTAATTTTGTGAATTGGTAAGTTTCGTTAGGGCGCGAAGAAATATACAGCTGAGTATCATTAGCATAACAGTGAAAACTAATGCCATGCTTCCAAGCAAAGGTCAGAGGTACCTCAAAGTAGCTTCCAGCTGAAAAGGGAAAGTATGGCAGTTCACGCTCCTCTGGCCCCCATGACTGGCTGAGAAGAGAGTTCCTGATAAGCATGCCAGATTTGATGTGTGAGTTAAGGTGCAGGGCGATGTTGTTTGATTGGCTGCACCTTAGGTTAACAGTGAAACTTGAGAAAAGACAAAACAAGATAATTAGGTGTCAAAGGCAAAAACTGTACAAAAGATAAGTTTAGTATCTACCTGTGAGGGAATAAGCTGATATGCCCTTTGATTGTTATATGCTGCCCTGGAATGACTCCTCTAAGTAAACTGCCCTTGTAGGGTATGCTCTGCAAAATGACAGTTCATGTTGTGAGTCATGTTTTTATCATGTTAATATGAAGTGCATTTTTTTCATTAATAAGAAAAAAATAAATTATGCAAAATCAGTTGTTGATGTCAGGTGCAGGGATGCTAAACTTACTTGGTCATCTGATTTTGAAAATATTGCCTGTACAAAAACAGAAAATATGTCATTGCAAAGTTCAAATGCATATTATTTACCCTTTTCAACAACATCCTTTTCAGCTTTTATCCTTATGTTTTGTATACAAATATAATTGTATTATTATATACAAAAATGTATACCAAATGATATTAATTATGCATACATGGAGCTGAACTAACTGTATAATACTGTTTAAAAACATCAAAGTTGGCCAGTCTATGCACTGTAATCTAAGCACAGGGTGGCTACTATATTTAAAAATATTTATATTTTTGGTCACTATATCATTCCCATACTTGAGTGTTAATGACTCTACTATTATAATAGCATTTGGAATATAATAATGATAAAAGGAATAATAAAGAATGAGTAGGTGTGTCCAAATTTTTGAATAGCAGTGTTTGTCACTTACTGAGTCAGGGATAAAGCCAATGGCATGCAGTTCTACTTTTCCAGAGACTGAAAATGTGTCGACCATCTCAAGAGGAATTCTGTGTTCATACTCCAAAATGTGAACGCCATTTACTGCTACCTACAAGTAAATGAGTTAAATTCCTGTCACTTAAAAAATCTAAAATTTCTCTCTGGAAATAGCTCTGTTACAACAACTACTACGAATAATAATTAATATCTGCTTTAAACCAAATACGCTGAAGACTGTTAACTAGCTTTTACCTGTAATATAATGTTTCACACTCACTTTGAAAACATCACAAAGTACCAAGATAATGGTCTCAAAAGTAGCTCCTTGTTTAAAAGGCATGAGGTCCATATTTTCTTCTTTTCCCCAGTTTTCGTGTTGTAAAGTGTTGCACACAATCTGCGGAGAGCTGCTGAAGCGAGGATTGAAGTGAAAGGCAACATTCGCCCGTGGCTTTGAACTGCAGCCACATGTCAAATCAAACTGAAACCTATGGAAGCACATATTGTATTACACTGAAATATTTGTACCTCCCTTTTTAGTAGGCCTCATTTGTAGAAAGCCTAAGTCAATGTAATCACTTGGAACCTACTACGGCAACTGAAATGAGAAAATAACATTTTGGTGAAATATAGGGGTTTTAATTGAGTATACTGTATTAATATAAATGGAGTTATTGCTAAAATACCACCTGTAGTGAATCTAACCTGGCTGTACCACAACTTCACAACTTTAATGTGAAAATTTAGGTGAATTGTATAGTAAATTCTTATTTATAAATTATTGGTAATATAAATAGTTTGTATAATAAAAGGAGTTTTTTTATTTGTGGCAAAATCCACCCATAGCATATCATTGTGAGACAATTAACAGTGTATGTGAACATGCCATAGTCCTAAATATATAAAACTTACAAATCACTTGAATGAATGAATGATTTGACATTGCTTATACGCAAATTTTGCGTATTACAAAATACGCAAACGCATTATAATTTGTGGGTGGAATATTCAGACGGTTCCATAAGCAGCATAGGCGATAGTGTTCACTACAATATTAAAAGAAACTGGGACACAGAAGGGCATAGAACCTTAATCATAAATAAAATGAATGCAGACTATGGCATGCTTTAAGATTCTCATGTAATATATCATGATAATAAACCAACGGATGTATTGAGTTGACTTAACCTGTCAGCATCATTATGAACACATCCATGTATAACAATCATCTCTCCTGGGTGAAGACCACCCGGTATAATCTCAGTGAAGGGGACAGTCTGATGAAAATCAAAATGAAAACCACGTTATAAACATAATCCTTTTGCATTTTATTGCAGTCTAGGTTACTATTATGATGCTAGAAACAGAATGCTTAAAACAACAACAACAACAACAACAACAACGAAAAAAACAGATTTAACGCTTGAGAGGTTATAGGCTATATACAGTAGGCTAAATACAATATTGTTGTCGTAGCCTTTGCTGTAAGGGCGTCTCAGATAAATAAATCGATGACTTACCGGATTGAGAATCGTCTTTTTTGCATTTGCGACTGACATTAAAATTCCTCGATTTAACAATAATATACTTAAAATTTTCAAAACACGGCCTTGCTAAATTCCCGTTTTCTCCATTGACAAAGGAGTGACAGGTTGCGTCTCAAAATCTACGGAGCTGCATGCTAAAACACCATGTTTGAGCATCATTTGTAGGAGGTTCCAGACTGAAAAAAAATCCAACGAACGCGAGAGAGATCAAATCTGCGAGAGAGATCAAATCTGCGCGAGAGGAATATGAAGTAGGCAACGACTGAATTATAAAATAAAATTGGAGGGGTTGGGGATAGTCTCATGCTTTCATTTGTGTGTGTTTGTACTGAATTGTGCCAGAATTTTTATATTTTTTTGACAAAAAAAATCATTCATTCCTATGGAGGTCAAAATTGACTTTCTTTTTTATTTCAACCACAATCACCACTCCGATGATTTTTTTTATGATTTAAAAAAAAAAAAAATATATATATATATATATTTTCGGGTTCAAATGACCCGCTGGAAGGATGAAGAAAACTACCAGTAAATTGCTACCAGTAAATTGACTAGTGCAAACTTTTGTAAATCACCTTGCATGATTCACTGAAATGCTCTCCTCCCATAAATTAATATGTGAACTATGCAATCACCTTACAAAGCAAAGATGTCTGGGATGTAGTTTTACAAGTTTGTACACTGCCCTAAACATTTGACTCACTCACAAACCTGAAGATTGGTGACATCTTATAGAAAAAGGTTAAAAGGTGAGCTCTTAACATCACAACACAACAAATAACAACAATAAAGACAAAACTGTTTTCGATTTATTTTTTTTGGTCAGCAAACAGAGAAACAATAATTCTCTTACAAACCTCATCATTTATTCATGCTGCAATTCATGCTGGTAAATCACAAAACCTTACATTTCATCAATATTGTTCAAAGTTCTTTGTTCAGACAACTATTTGGGGGGACAACATTTGGGTGAAATCTGTTGGTCTACCATGGTGTTTTATGTTTAAGTTTAAAGTAATTCACACTTCTTAGCACTACTTGAATAAAATGGTCTCATAAACCATTGCTTTTTTAACAATGTAACTAATTGGTTTAAGTAATCCAACTTTTAAACATGTTTTACCTATGAACTTGACATATGGTTAAATACACATGGAGGAAAAGAAAATAGTGTTAGAGCCCCCAATAAGCAAGCCAAAAGCAACAATGGCAAAAACTAGTTTAAACATTTTAAAAAACGGTAAAGCTAAACTTTAATCTTTGCGTATTAATAGTTCATTACACTATCAGTCAGTTTGCAATATTGGGTCTAATATGCAAGTTACTAAATAACTTGTTTATTGAACTATTTATAAAAGTAATATCAACACAAATAGTGTTGTTGGTCTGAATAGCATGGATGTGATTACCTGTGACATTGTGTCACAACTATTATTATAATTATATGTATATTCATTTTAAATATATTACATATTGTAGCATAATCCACAATGATTTAATATTTGGGAGAGGGAAAAGGTGGTGTTTATATAATTATCGTTTTATATTCTGACATATGAGTCAGTGTCCAAAGATGTCCATCTAGCATGTTTAGAAAAACAATTACAAAGCAGCACAGTGGAATACAAAAAAAAAAAAAAAAAAAACATTCTGTGTGAACATGCTTTTAACTATGTTCTGTTGTAAAGTACAATGTAAATGAAAAATGTTCAACGCAAAAGAAGCTGTTATTCTGGAATTGCAATTCTGGAAGATACAAAGTGATTGTGGCTCTACATTTAGACACTCATTCTAACTCATGTAGAAATGTGGAATCTGGATATCAAAACAATCATACAAGAAGTGGTATAATTCTTTCTAATAATTAAAGAACAAGAATGTGTAATGTGAAAAGTTAAATAAAAATAAAATAAAAAAGGAAATAATAAGCAATACAATTAAGAGTATGTGGGCCTTTTACCAGTTCAAATGAAACTGTGTATGAAATGCCTAAATCAATTTGACACTTTCCAAGAAAACTAAACTAACTAAAAGAATTCCCTGACGCGTTGTCTTTGCAAGCCCCAGTCATGGCATTTGCACAGACAAACACAGTTTTCCATGTGAAGATGAAATGTGAATTGCAGAATTCAAGTGGATTTAAGTAGTCTTTTTAACCACATGGATGAAATAACAGGGCGCTTCTCCTTGCCCTGGGGTGTATTGCTTGAAGTCACCATATACATTGTGCTCGCATTTTCCAAAAAATGATGCTCTTAAAATCTCCTTAAAACTCTCCACACGATGGGGGTAGTATGACAGGCGGAATTTACTAAAAGACACAAAGAAAAAACATATTACTAAAAACATCATGTATAACCAATTCCTGATACACACATTCATTTTCAATGTATATAAAATATACACATTTATAATTCACACATTTATAATCTCATATAAAATAGTAATAGATCAACAAAAACGACAAGTAGGTATGAGGTATTGAAAGAACTGTTAAGCAAACTAGTGTTTGTGTCGAACATCTAAAAAGCATCTAAACATATTCATTCCAATTCAACAAATAATTTAGCATTTATCTTAAATGCTAACTACAAATTATTTTACATATACTAGGGATGCATTGATTGTTTGGCTACCGGCCGGCATAAATCTGTTCAGAAATTTAAGGCTGATCTTTTTTTATAACTGCGACATGCACAGATTTACGCATGAATAAACACTTGCTCAGCCCTTAAAGTATGACATCAGTGGAGGCTGTATTATTGCATACTGTAAGCATTTGCGATGTTATGGATTCAGACCTTGTTTATTTCAGATGATTATGGCTGATTGTTTTAAAAATATAAATAAGTATTAACTGTAAGGTGCCCGTTTTCAAGAATCGCTGCGGTAATTGTTCTGGCTCAGTAATCTTAGAGACAGAGGACAAATATCCTGCAAATGAATGTAAAAATAGATATGGTGGAATGGACTGGAGCAACATAAGGGTGTGTAAATGATAACAAAATGTAAATTTTAGTATGACACCACACTGAGGACAACTGAGGGACTCATACGCAAGTATTACAAAACAGGTTCAAACATTCAATGATGCTCCAGAGGGAAACACGATGGATTTAGAACCAGGGGGTGTAAACATTTGAACAGGATGATATGTACATTTTTCGTATTTTTTTTAAATATCATATTTTTTCATTTAGTACTGCCCTTCGGAAGCTACAAAAGATACCTGCATGTCTCCCAGTAGACAAATTAAGTACAATTTACCTTGATCTTCAAATTCAAATAGTTTACAACCTCTGGTTCTTAATGCACCACGTTTCCTTCGGAGCATCATTTAATATTTGAACCTTTTGTAATACCTGCGTATGAGTCCCTCAATTGTCCTCAGTGTGAAAGGATGGATCTCAAAATCATACAGTCACTGCTGTAAAGGATTAAAATATGCAAAAGATGCTGGAAAAGCAAAGAATTTTCAGGGTGTAATGGTACACAGAAGTCAATGTGTGACGCTACGTAACTCGGTTTTGAGGTCACGGTTCGAAACGAGTTTGGTACAACAGGAAAAAGGGTCATACTTTAGTTTAGGGTCCAATTGTCACTATTAACTATGATTTTTGCCTTTTTTTAAATTACTGCTTATAAGTTAGTAAGGTTTTTAAATTTAGGTATAGTTTAAGGAATGTAGAATAAGGTCATGCAGAATAAGGCAATAATATGTACTAAAAGTACATATTAAAAGTACTAAAAAACAGCCAATATCCTAGTAATATGCATGCTAATAATAAGCAACTAGTTAACAGTGAGAATTGGACCCTAAAATAAAGTGTTACCGGAAAAAGCAACATATGCAGTGCAAGGTTTCTTTTATTTGATTTTGAACAGATAGTAGTGCAAATTACAGTTTGTTCCACCAAGCGGCATTTAGTCCCCCCTGAGCTAGTTGGTACAGTACAGCCTCCTATTGTGTATTAAGCACTGATAATGCATCACAACCACCCAAAAACTGACCCCACCACAGTACCTCGTATCAGGCGGAGTCTGAATGTCCTCTGCTTGGGGCAGTATTAGAGTGTAGTCCAGTGTGATCATGTGAGGCTTGTTATTAACCCACAGCACTGAGGTGGAGATGTCCTGCCTCAGGTCACTCTGAAACACAAGTCCTTAAGTATATGAGCCTCACAGAATGCAACTTAATTTTTTAAGTTTAAATTTAAATTGATAAAAAAATGATAAAAATATGACTTGCTTAATGAGCCATTATAGTGTATATAATTTATTATCTCCAGATTTAAGCATAATTTTATGGAATGATTCAAAAACTACAGATCCTGTCAAACTGTATGTTTTTTTATATTCCTTCTTATATGCCTACAGTGTTGTCTTCTAATCCATGATTTGGCTCAGTTACATTCATGTTTAGGCTGGTAAGGCTGAGAAAATAGTTATCAGAAGGCTTACATGGAATGTCTATATTTTTTCACATTTTTGCAAGTGAATGCATAACTTTAGTTAAAAGCCAAGCACCGTTATAGTCTATATATGCTATTCTTAAAACACAATGAAATGAACTGTGGTGTGGTTACATGTACACAAATGGGTTCCCTTTCAGTCAGTCACATTCGACATTACTTTCTCAGGGGAGATCTAATTCGTCAGTCGTTCTGACGTAACTTCTCCGTTCCCTCTTTCAGAGAACGAGGGTTACATACGTAACAGAGACGTTTTACCTTATAGTAGATATTCTTTCCTTGGGGTGCTTGACCAGTCTCGAGGATGTAATCATAGTTACGGTGGTCAATAATTAGGATCCCTCCAGGTTTCACCATGCTGGCTATGTTTTGCAAGGCAAGCTTCTGATCACTCTGGTCCCCTGTGAGATATGAGAAAGAAGTTAATTAGTTAAATCTGTCAAAATCTGAAACCTATTTTGCTTTGGTATTCTTACCTTTGAAGTCTGGTAAATGAGCGAATGAGTTCCCTAGACAGATTACTGCATCAAACCCATCTCCAGGTTTCTTAACATCTTCGTGTAATGTTAGCCAGTTGGCCTCTTCAATTACTAAAAAGAAAAGATCAGACCATGGAGAAACTTTTAAAACATTTTTTTTTATTCTCACTCAAAACAGAGATCTTCATTTACCCCAGTTATCGAAGGCTGGCTCTTTTCTCCTCTCCCATCTCTCTTTAAGAGCATATTTGAGCATTTTGTCACTGGCATCCACACTAACCACCTTGAATCCCTCCTCTACCAACATGATGGAATCCACCCTTAAAAAAAGGTAAAAATGTGCAAACATAAAACCATGTGCAAATACATGTCATCAACACCATTACTGAGTAGGTTTCTCCTTAAGACAGTCTCAAAAACGCGGTTTGGAATCGCCAGTGTTTCTGATGTCACAAACTAACCAATCACGTCAACATGCCGGTGGGCTTTAGTGATTGAAGGCGGGGCTATATTAAATATAAAAATTAATATTTGCATATTAATAGTTACGCGTATACCAGGGATGGGGAACGTCGGTCCTGGAGGGCCGCTGTCCTGCAGAGTTTAGTTCCAACCCTAATCAAACACACCTGAACAAGCTAATTAACGTCTTCAGGATCACTAAGGCTACAGGCAGTGAGTTTTAATCAGGGTTGGAGCTAAACTCTGCAGGACAGCGGCCCTCCAGGACCGACATTCCCTATCCCTGGCGTATACTAAATGAAGCAAGGGTGTAGAGTTACATTCAAGCTATTTTAAGGCATGAAGAATTTTTTTTCACAGAATTTTTATTTATTTAAATATGTCATTTTGGTGATCAAAGATGAGTTTTAAGTGATACAATTATTGACTACAGGGGGACTAGTCCCAGACTAAAATGCATGTTTGAGCTGTTTTAACTGAAAGCAACTTGCACTGATATATCCAAAAATATGTCAGTGCCATTATTTTGGCTCGAGATGCACACCAGTAATGTTTTCTAAGGCACGTTTATAAAAGCTACTTAATTGTCCTAATTAAACTAAGGCATAATCCTGGCTTAATCTATGCCCTGTCTGTGAAACCAGGCCATAGAGTATTATCTTATGGCTTATGTTGACTTAATTTTTGTACAAACAGGTGCTGTATTAAGCAGCACATAAGGTACTGAAAAGTGTTTCTGTTGCTACATGAAAACATCTGAAACGTCTGTATTTGCTAATCTAATCTGTGAAAAATTGCGCAAAGGTCCCTACAGGATGCAGAAACTTGTGGCGTTTCAGGAACAAGACAAGAGTGGTACATTGTAAACATATACAGCGAAACTAGAGAGCCATTTTATTTCAAATTGGAAGTACTTCATAAAGCTCAGTGCAAGTAGACCATTAATGAACAAAAACCCCTGGGAAATTGAATGCATGTGTAATCCAATAGAAAAACAGAACAACATGTATCGGCTGGAGTTCAAAGGTATGTCTAAACAGAAAACAGGTTTTGTAGGTTATGCTGAGTTAACAATTGTCCATTAAGACTCCACAAAATACAGATTATCATTAATGTGTCAATTGGCAGGGAGCAGAAGTTCCAGTGGATCATATATATATATATATATATATATATATATATATATATGTGTATGTATGTATGTATGTATGCATGCATGTATGTTTGTAACTACCTCACCCCTATTTTCACGTACTTTCATCTCTTTATGCTGTACCTACAAAATATATTTCAATAAACATATATTGTATTACTTTGTTGGTGTCATATAGATTTTTTTGCAGTCAAATTCAAATGCCACTTTAAAAAAAATCATTGACACTTTACAATAAGTTTGTATTAGTTAACATTAGTTAACTACTGCTACTTTAGTTAACATGAACTAAGAACGAACAATACTTCTATATAATTAATTTAATCTTACTAAGATGAACAAACTATTACTGTATTTTTATTAACTAATATTAACAAAGATGAATAAATATTGTAACAAATGTATTGCTCATTCATTGTTAGTTCATGTTAGGTAATACATTAACAGAGTTAAAAGCTTATTGTAAGTATTACAGTTTTATTGTAAGTGTTACAGAATCATCTTTCAAAAGTATATTTAGACTATTACACAAAAAGATAAAACAATTAAAAAATATATATAAAACACACACACCGGCTCTGATATAACATCACTTAAAATACAGCTATACAGCTGCCAGTGGCCCAGTGACAAAAAAGCACAAGCACTCTTTCATCGTGGGACTCTGGCTGCAAAACTGACTTACTTTAGCCAAAATGGCATTCCACTTATCAAAAAGCTTCAAGGCCAACCCACATGACTCAGATTAGTAAGAGGTGGAGTTCAGTAAACCAAGACAGTAGCCTAAACAATCTATCAGTGGACTATTAAGTCCATTAAGCTTTATTAAATCTGAAATGACCCCCACCCCTATCAATCGGACAGATAAGCAGAGTAAATAAATAAAGTACTACAGACAATCGCCCTGGCCTTGTCCATCAGATATCATGCGAGGGAGAGTTTTTATTCGTTTTATTCATTTCTTAATTTTATAAGTTTTATTAGTTCATACCCTGTACCGCAGGCTACATCCAGCACCCTCTGAACCCCATGTTTTCTCAGCAGGGAAAACACCCAGCTCTTGTACTCCTCTGTCCGGCTCCGAGTGTCTCCGATGTACAGCTGCCACACTTTCGCTGCTTTACCGTCGGCATACTGATCAGGAAGACCAACTGCACCTATACCGAGAGAGCGTGTACGGTAAACACTGTCCACCATACTGAATTATCACACCACGTGAACTGTTCGTCTTCCGGATCTGAAATAAACCTCCTGCCTGTTTTCTGTCCTCGATTGTTTTGCGTCTCTTCCTCATGCTTACATGTCTGTTGACATTTATATTGCGTCTGTGTTGAAACGGAAACTTTTGACCAATCGGACACCCGTATACACTTACGCCTCCATTGCTATTGGCCGAGGCGTGTGATGACGAGCAAGGCTGCTGACACACCCGATCTGTGTTTCATCATATTTTTAAAAGGTTAAAATTAGATGTCAGGAAGAGAGTGATTGATATGATAATGTTGGCAAAATGTCGAAAAGTGGGTCTTAGGAACTAAAAGAACATTTTGCGTCTGAAGTTGTGAATATATGGGGGGATGGGGGGGTGCTGGGCCTCGAGGCAGCGCCCCAGAGCGACGGACGCCAGCAGGGCGGCGCTGCTGAGCAGAGAACATATATATATATATATATATATATATATATATATATATATATATATATATATATATATATATAAACCTGCCTCTGAGAGTTTTTAAAATGGATATTTATGGAAAGAAAAAAAGTGTCATAGCTGTTTTCTATGTCCATTGTTTTCATTCGTGAGTTTGTCTTATTTAAGATAATACACTGAAAAGTAACATGTTATGTGTAATTGGACATTTTGATGTAGGCTAAATAGTCCAATTAAAGTCATGATAAAGCTATGAAATGTATCATTTACTGTCTGTAAATTAGTTTTCTTCAGTTGCAGCAGACAGTCTGGACTCAGCACTATTTTTTTGCACTTGCATTCTTGAACAGATAATCTCTTTCCCACCCCCTCACCTCTCTTGTACTCAGTGACACCAGTGTGAGCACTGATTCAGAAGGAAATAGTAAATTAGCTGGCTACACTAGTGTAGTATCCATTCAAGCACAATAGCACTGGATGAAAGATAACAGTTGCGAAAACAGTCTGATTCATGTTGACTGTTCATGGAATCAGTCAATTCAAATTAAGTAAATGTAGTAAGTGAATAAAGTGTTATATCAATTGGCATTAAATCAGAGGCAATTTAAAGAGCATATTGCAGGTAAAAAAAAAATCTAAATTAATATATAACCTTGTATAAAAATACCATATGAAAAGTTAATGCAGGATTTAAAATGTTTTAAAACGACATAAGGGCACTAATTTAGTAGATAAAGTGAGCGTTTCTTGGACTGCTCGTAAAAACGGCTTTTTTTTTCAAAATCGCGTCATTTTACGTCACGCTAGGGAGCCTCAGCCTCGTCGGCTCAGTGCAGAGTAGGCTGGTATTCAGTGAGAGCGGCCGTGAGTCAGTGTGTTTTTGGTAGTTTTTGTATTTTAATTGATCATCGTCATGGTAAATTATTGTTTGTGGAGGTTGCAAAAACTCCGGCCTGTCAGGACATCGAGTCCACAGGTTTCCATAACAGGAAAAGGGACGGTGTTGTTGTATATCTTTCGTGCCTGGTGCGGTTTGTGCAGGTGAAGAGACGGGATTTCTCTTCCGCATCGGCTTCGAGAAACGCGGTCGTGTGTAGCGTTCACTTCAGATCGGAGGATTATCATCCCGGCGATATGATGGAGTTCAAAATGGGATGCCGAAGCAAAAATATTGATCGTCTAATACTGTACCAATGGCATGAAATAGTGTGATATAGGTAGTCATGCCCTAAATAGAGGCAACTTGTAATTGAAAAACAAAATTACTCAGGTTGTTTAAATATTCAAATCTTTAATTTTCTATTTATGTTATAAACCCAGGTGAAAAATATGTATTAAAAATGTACTTGGGTATGTTTTTAGTACAATAGAAATATACTCAAGTATAGTTTTTATACATTTAATAGTATAAATCTACCCTAAAAATACGAATGTCTGCTGGCCTGATATACGATGGTAATAATCTGTACAATATTGTGAGCACAGTGTATATCGTTAGCGAACGTGTATATATAAGCACGTCTCTCACCAAGACACCTGTCCTGTTCTCCACTGGTTCTCCTCACACCACAACTCAATTTGTCTCTGACCGTTCTGTCTGACATTATTCCTGGCCTGTCCCTGCTCTCTTGGCAGCATAGCAGGCTCATAATTGTATGGCTGTGGTCCGTCATACAAGTAAGTAAGTCCTTAGCGTCCGAAATGTCATTGCGATCCATTGTTTTCCTGTTGTTTGAATCAACCGCTCTCCCGCCCGTTATGTCACGCCCGCCACGCCCATTTTCAGACGCGGAAGTAAAATTTTCTCAAAAAAACGACTCCAGAAGCTTCTGTAGCGTATTTATAAGTATATTTTAAAGAAAATCTAGTTCCTACATTATTTTTCTATACATTGACTCGTTGGGTCCTCTAACCTGCAATATGCCCTTTAAATCAATTAGACAAACCAAAACATATGTCCAAGTGCTTAACTATTCTTACAATCTAATACATTAATTTAACCCCCCCAAATTGTATTTTTTAAGTTACTTGGAATTTTTAAGTTACATTAAATATTTGATCAAATTCTTCCCTTAATTGAGTGGTCCTGTAAAGTATTAATTTACAATGTGAAACATGTTGTTATTTCTAACAAATAAACCATTAAAAAAAGCTGTATGATTACAAGACTTTATAATATGATATATATTAGGATGTTCTGTATGCCCAAACAAACAGGACAAAAATCATTTTTCAAAAATATCAACCTAGAAATGACATCCTTAGTGATGGGATGAGATGGGATAGATAAATGTTTTGTAACATCAACATTGCACACTTTATCTGTGAGATCTGTGAGGAACAAATAAATAAAAATGTACAAATGAAAATGCTACATTGTTATCCACACTGCTTTTAAGTAGACCAGGTGTCTTTTTTTCATACACATTTGAGATTTATGCTACAGAAGAAAAGAGAAAGAGAAACAATTTAGAACAAATTTGACAAAGTAACAAGGAAATCCAGTCTACGTTTTCTCTTTCCTCAAGGGTGAGACATTCATACATTTATAATGGACAAGACATTGGTTTTGTGTAATTAAATTATTAACTTAGGCATGGACAAACACAGTATAAACATCATTTCAACCTTTGACCTTCTGCACAAAAAGAATGAGGTTAAAGAGCAGCTGAAATGAAATATTTGTGTTGATCAAGTGATGATTGATGAATGTTATCTCTATACAAATACGTATCAACAGAAAAATACTATACATACATTTATGCAACAGCCACAAGGTAAAGGCCTCAGTCTCAAAACTGCATTAAATTTGTTGTTGTATTCAGCCATGTCTTAACATTTAAACACTGATTTTCAAAGCTTATAGTTGCAATAATAAGTTTGTGAACCCGTCGATTATCTGAATGTCTGCATTAATAACTCATACAATTTGGTATGATCTTAAAGTCCCCGTGAACCGGAAGTTGCAAACGACTTTTCTCCAGTGTTGTGACGTATTTCCAAGAGAAACGGAATACTAAATGAGGCAAAATGGTGGGCGTGGCTTTTTCCCCAACTAGCACCTGATTGGATCTAGAAAAGTAGGTGTTTTCATTCAGCCTGTCTACTGTCAGTTGGAGGGGCGTGATTACGGATGTTAAGCAGACACCCAAACCGTGAAACCTACGTCATCAGGCAAGGTCCTCCAACGCAGAGGGGAGGGGAAATTTCAGATTTTGATTAAAGATTACGAAGCCAAAAAATTTTTGTGTGTGGATTGACTTGCATGGATGAATTGTTCACCACAAAACGATCAATTTAGGCAAACAAAGTAAGTATGGTCAATTTTGAATTCATGGGGACTTTAATTTACTAACAATTACAGACAAAAGCAATATAACATAACTAACACACAAACAATTGTACTTTTTTGTACAATTGTACATCAAGTAATTATTCACAGTGTAAGGTGATGTAAGTGAACCACTGAACCACCAGTACTTATGCCATGCTATGTGTCTGGTTTGGACTTTTGTCTTATTTCCTGTTTCTGTGCCATGTTTGTAGTCCTTTGTAGTTTTCATGTTGATTAGTTCCTGATTGTTCCCAGGTGTGTTGTTAGATACTAATAATCATATTATATATGTAAAATATCATTTATTGTTACTATTGTAAATCTATATTAAATTATTACGGATCTCCTTCAATGCTTTCAGAATCTTTATATTTTATACTTAATATTTTTATAATAACATATTTGAATGACAGTATTGAATGATATGAAAAAGGAATTCTTTTATTTATCAAAGTGATTGTTTTAAACAAGTTTTAACGTAGAGATTAATAAAAACATATTATTTTAGCTAAAGTATTTGTATGTACCCAAAATGATACTACTTGATATGATAAGGCCATCAGTCCTGCAATAAAGAACAATTAATAAATGCATATTTTAACTGGAATGCTAAAATGAAACTAACTTGCCATCCGCGTCCATCAGAGATACCTACATGAATGAACTGAAATGCTCTGGAGCAGAAACAATTTACTCAAGGAGATCAGTGTGATCCTTGCAGACCATCAGTTATGAAGGACACACAGATAAACAACATATGTCAATTTCAGATATTGCAATAGAAGACATTAAATAAGCTGCCATAAATGTTGAATGTTGGTTTGTCAGCTTAGATCGTTATTATTTATTTGAGGTAGCCTTGTACAATGCCAATGTTAAAATACATTTTAACCATAGTTACTTCAGATCACCAGTAGAGGTCATACTCGCCTTACTAATTGCCTAGCCCTAGGAAATCATCATCTGCGCATTCAAGTCTGAGTTTATTCGTGCTGAGTGTAAATCATCAGCAGGTTACATTGTAATTATTTTACCCATTATGTAATTCACTAAACAAATGTTTTGGCTCCTGTTCACAGTCAAGTATCAAATATTTATGGTGTTATAACAGGGGCGTAGGAGCAATTTTGAACCTGGGGGGGACAGTAAATGCTAGGGGGGGGGGGGGGGGGGGGGGGGGATGTCCCGAATTTTTGTATATACTTTTTTATATATAAGGCACTTAAATGCTTATTTCTAAATACTTATGGGAACAGACTGTATTACTTAGTTTGGTCTAAGCAGTGATTAAATTGTGATTTATTATGTGGGCTCTCTCTAGGGGGGTCCGGGGGTATGCTCCCCCGGGAATTTTTTTTGAAAAATAAACCATTAAATGGCACTTTCTGGAGAGTTTTGTGCAAAGAAATTGAGAAAATGAGTCTTACATGATATGTGAAAAACTGCAAGGTTAAGAGCATATACTTTGCATTGTTGTAGTATCAACAGGTAGGCTATTAGGACATTTAGCATTTAGGCTACATACATTACTGTTAATCAGTCATGTTGATTAACTAAAAATTAAAAACTCAAATAAATGGTTGATTTAATTTCCATCAACCACCTAGCTTACCCCCCAAGGATTGAAAAATAAAATCAATCTATACTTGTGGAAAGGTTCCTTGGTAGCTAAGGTCTAGCAAGTCTTATATTTCTGTAATTCACACAGATCAAACACAAATATGCTGCCTGAATAGATTGCTAGTTTGTTTTGAGTAGCCAGTTAGCAGTTCTCTTGGCAGTTTGCTGATAATCCGGTGTCTGAAGTAAAATGCTCAAAACATCTCCTGAGAAAAATCACATGGCCAACCTAGTCTTGGTCATTTAATTTAGATTTAGTCTTATTTTCCTTACCTTGTCATTTAAGGCCAGGGCACTTTATGTACATTTCTGGAACTTTTGCACGCTTCCACATCCCGCGCAACTAGGATCTCCCAGGAACACTCATTATATATTGCTGCGTACATTTATCCGTGTCACATAGATGCGCATGCGCGAGCGGTGCGCGATCATGGTCGACTGACAACGAGATTAGCAGCTGAAGAATTCGGCCGTTTTTTAAAATTGAATTATGTATTTAAAAGTTGCCGAATGGATTCATTTGGAGACTCCGAAATCGGCAGAGATAGGCAGGCAATGCAAAACAAAATCTTACATTGGGAAATAGTGGGGGGGACAAAACTTCGATTTTGAAATGTGGGGGGGACATGTCCCCCCCACGTATAATGGCTCCTACGCCCCTGTGTTATAAATTAAATTGTTATAATTGTAGGGGGAGACCGGGTGGTTGTAACATGGGAGAGTTGTAACACCACCAAAGCAAAAAAGCTAGGAGTCCTATGATCATTCAGTGTTTACTCAAATCGTAGCTGATCCCATATCAATGGACGTGAAGGCAGGAATAGGTAGCCTACATGCAGATTATATATATATATATATATATATATATATATATATATATATATATATATATATATATATATATATATATATATATATATATATATATATATATATATACACACAGTAGCCTATATATAACGATTTTGAGGAAAGAATTACAACTTTTTTGACCAAAACTATATTTAGTTTAGTACTTAAACGTTTGTATGTAACTTATATTAGATTAAATTTCGTTTCTCAGCAAAAATGTGATTTTTAACCTGCCAATTTCAAACAATTATGCTAATACAGCTTACTGAACATGGCTGAGAGGGTTGGGGTGGGTTGTAACACATCTTTAAAAAGTGTTACAACCATCCCCTTACATATACAACTAAGAACAGTTTCTTTTTAAAATTAATTTTACAAAATGCCAAGACAGACAGAGGTGTGTGTGTTTACAAAAAGGAACTCATGAGGATTCAATGGGCAGGACAGTCAAAACAGTTGGGAAAAAAATGTTGAAAGCCAGTGGTGAGGATTATGAGACCTCAGACAATGAAATTGTTGAATGAAGATGTTTGTATGGAGCCATTTGGTAACTGAAAGCCAGAAGTGTGGGTAAAATGTGCCCTATGCAGTTTCATACAATGCACACAATCCTGGGTCAAACTGAAAGTGGATTTAAGTTAGGGTCAATCACAGAGAAAGGCATTGTTTTAGATTGTTCTTATGGATTGTTTCAATAAACCTATTTTTTAAGCATACAATGTGGCCTCTGTTGTTGCTCTTTTTGTTTAATTGTTACAACTTACCCCAGCATGTGTTACAAACCTCCACAGTAGTGGGGTAGATTGTAACAAAGGCACACCATGTATTTGACAAACTCATAAGGGCTGTGATATTTGTGCAGATGTTTGAATTGGTGGATTTTGTAGTAAACAAATGTGTGTGATTTGTATAAAAGTTTGAGCACTCTAGCTCAAAACATCAGTGAGTTACAGTTGCTGAAGCAAAAAGTGTTACAACCAGTCTCCCTCTATTGTCTAAATTGTGTGGTGTGTGATTTCATATAAGGTCAATCATCAAATCCAGCTGTAACTGGCAATCCCAAAAGTACAAAATACTACATATATAATTACATATAAAAGAGTAATAAGAAAGTATAACTACATATCAGTGTAAAGAATTACAAATGTTGTTGTTTGGGAGAAATACTTTGAGCACTTGATCTTCGCAGCTGCAAAGTGTGTTACAGTAGAACTCAATGCATTGATACGTCAAAACTTAACTGAACGCAAATTGAACATCTTCACAAATGAAAGACAAAGCAGGCCTATATAGCCACAACAGTTGTATTGGGAAATTACAATGTAGGCTATAGTATTTAATACATTACATATGGACTATAAATTATGCAAACTATAGAATAAATAACTTACAATAGGCCTAAATAAAGTGACATTACATTTGGCCACATTCATCAAACAAATCTTACAGTCTTCCTGCTTTTTCGATTTTCTTGCTACTTTTTAAAGACATTTTGCTATTTTGATTATAAAATTGGTGAAAGTGTTGTTGAAACTATATTTATATTAATTCATCAGTATATAACAAAATAGAAGATCTAATTTCTTAAATTAGATGGATGTTTTATGTGGGATTAGAAGTTTAGTGGAGTCTGGAATAACCCAGGATCTCTAAGAAATATCTGAGAAATGTAAATATTTAAGGCCCGTTTACACAGAGGACGATAACTATAACGATAACGATAAAGATAACAATACACAGATATAGTTCTAAAAATAGCTAAATATAAAAGAATAGCAGGGTCCACGCCACAACAATAAAGATGGAATTATTTCAGCTGATAAACGATAAAAAAACCCCCATTGACAGCAAATCCATCATTTACTTGTACTGTTACATTTCTTCCAGGTATACTTTTTATCATTCCATGTGAAGTAACCTTTTTATCACCCTGTTTGTGAACCTTTATGACTTCTGAGGAGTGTCTTTATGAAGCAAGACTGTTTTACAATTCAGTAGAAACTTTTTATGGCGGCATGGTTAGTTGCAAACTTTACTCTATTCTTCCATTCTGCTGTGTTTCAGCATGTTTCTGATGGAAGTGATATGTGATACAATGCAAATATTGGCAGCTTTCAGAGTTACAATTTGTGTTAGGCCCAGCTACCAAAATTAATAACCCTCAGTTTTAAAGTGAGAAAATATAGTAGGTTTGAAATGGTAGATTGAAGTCTTACACTGGAGCATTTTAAGCAACACTGGCTCTGTGCTCACAGAGGTGTATTAATATTGTGGTCAAAATGGGTTCATGTTAATCAGTTGGCCAAATTTGAATAAAGCACTCAGATAGCCCAGTTGCCTCACGCTGTATTGCTGGTATGCAGGCTCTAATCTGAGTCTTTTCAGCATTTGATGAATGAAATAAATATTCAAGAGACTGTCGGTCCAGCACTTTTCCTGTACTGAAATATAGTGACTAATAAATCCCTAGATGTTGTATCACGCAAACAAACGTGACAAGTTCCCATTGTCACATCCCTTCCTCATGACCATTAAGTTTAAATAAGTGGCCTTTGTGTTTTAGAAATAGAATTCACACAGAGAACAATCGCGAGAATGTAATGACGTGGAAAAGACAAAGGTTTATAACTTTACAAGGCCATAAAATGGAAGAGATTATAGGGCCCATCTTGCAAGATGCACCATTAATGCTTAGTTGAAATTATGAGAAGTGGCAAAATTTGACCTTAAATGGGACTTTAAGTTTAACAGTTCAGTTTTACATATTACAGTGGATATAAAAAGTCTACACACCCCTGTTAAAACAGCTGGTTTTTGAATTGTAAAAAATGAAACAAAGATAAATGAAATCAGAACTTTTGCACCTTTAATGTAAAAAATACAAACTATGCAATGCCACTGAAAACAGTGACACAGAAAAAGGATAAAAATAAAAACCTAAATAACAAAAAAACTAAAATAAAAATAACCTAACTGCATAAGTGTGCACACTCATATAATGAATCTGGCTGTGTTCAGAATTAACAAATCACCAAGCTCATGTGAAATACTACATACCTGTCTTCATCTGAACTATTCTTGTGAAATTTTTACTTGTAAGACATTTTCAATAAAATAACATCCATTCAAGCAAACAAACAGGCAAAAGGCGGAGCAACAGACATATTATCAATAATTTAACATTCTGAAAGAAAAGGGGAAGGAAAAAAAAGGTTTATATGGTCATTCCTTTATATAATCTTATGTTGAAAGAAAAATATTAAAGATGAAAAACCGCACTCTCTAGTTATATCTCATATAGGCCTATTTATTAATACCATGTCCACACAGACGCGTTACAGCCTAAGCCATCATCAGTGTGTGTCATCAAATAATGAGATAAGTATATGAGATATAACTAGAGAGTGCGGTTTTTCATCTTTATTTGATAACTTCTTTATAACTCGCATCCATAAAACTTTTGAGAGTTGCGCCTGATCTCAGCACTAATTGAAAGAAAAACATTGCCATGCATCAATGGTACTTGGTTTAGCCTTGTTAATTCGTGCTGTTGATCTCCTTAAAGTAACCTGGAGGGTGGAAAAAAGAAAATTGTGCCGAGGTAACAAATTAATTTTGACTGTGGAGATTCAAGTCACTATTTCAAGGAGGCTATGAATCCAAAATGTTTTTGCACACATGTGCGGAATAAACTAGTTCTATATTATTGTTTTCTTTTCAGCTGTAAAACCAGCAAACATCATTCTCTTTTGTAATGAACTTATACAGGAGTCAGAATCATCATTGAGAAGACATAAACCTGAATTAGACATGGTATCAATTTGTAGTAAGGAGGACAAAACAAAATTTACATGTGTCCATAGGTTGACAACAATTGGACACTCCCAAAACATGTGAAGAAAAGTACCTGATGATACAGTGTTACAGATATTATAGGTCAATTGCAGTTTCATTTTGAACCTCTTGTTATATTATGCTCTATGGATGACTTTGAAATGGATAAGACGATGAGCCAAGTTTTTAGAAGTTAAGATGAGATTAGACCACACCCTCTCCCAGTCGACAGATCAGTTAAAATCGGATAATTCACGATTCCAGATAGATTTAATAGAAAGAGGCTTTGCAATGTGATAATTAAGTTTACTATATATTAAAGAGACAGATGGCCGACCAGAGGATAGTGTGATCCAATCCCACATAGGATGAGAGGAAATGGGGGATGCCCAGGGATCTCCATACGCCTTGAGAGCAGAGTAACTGAAAAAAGACAAAATGCTGGTAAACAAAACTTAGTTCTTAGTTCTTGAAGTGAGCAGAGTCCCTGGTTATCATATAACTCACTGCATGTGTGTATGGCCAGTGAAGACTAAGAGGGCTGGACAAATGGCCAATTTACACATAAAAAATGTAAGTTGTGCCATAAGGGTGTGTTGTTACAAAATTTGAAAGGTCTTTCCATCAGACGTTCAACTCTTTTCCAGATCCTAATAGAATTGGCCACAACCGGGCCGAATTTATATTTATCATTTTTATTTCCTTTGCCAGCAAATAAAATGTCTTGGAGCCTATGTGGTTTAACCTTGTCCTCTTCAATTACTCTCCATGAAACTTTAGAGGATCAACCCAAGTATGAAGAGCCTTAAGTTGGAATGACCAATAATATAATTCCAGATTTGGCACAGCCAATCCTCCTGAAAGTAAAGAATGCTGTAATATGGCAAGTTTAATTCTGGGTCGTTTACCATTCCAGATAAACTGAGAAAGTATGGAATTGATCTCCTTAAGCTGGAGGGGGAAAGCGACAGCATAGAAAAAAGAAAATTGAGCCGAGGTAACAAATTCATTTGGAGTGTGGAGATTCTACCTTGAAGAGAGACTTTAAAATTATATTCCATCTCTAATCTTTAATAGGAATAAATGAAGGAATACCAGAGTTAACCTTAACATTGTTAATTGGCATATTGGCATGGTAAAATTACTGCTCCTTTTCGGGCCAGTTGGAGTTTGTTTATTAACCCTGCAGGGCAACCATCCAGTAAAGCATCACAATAATCTAGCCTTGATGTCATGAATTTTAAGTGATTTTTCTGCATTTGACATTAAGTGCATATGTCATAATTTAAAGATATTTTATAGGATGGAAAATGCAGTTTTACAAATGCTAGAAATGTGACTTTCAAAAGAAAGCTTGCTATCAAAAAGGACACCCAGGTTCCTAACTGTCACAGTTGTGTTCAGTTTGAGTTTGTTTTCCTGTCTTTGCTTTATTCCTGCCTGTCAGTTTCGTTATTAGTCACTATGGTTCTCTTTCATCATCTCGTGTTCGAGATCCACCTATGGGAAGGGCATCCGTACCTGACCTCTGCAGAAACATCCAATTGCACCAAGTCTGGCTAGACAGACAGAAGCGCGCAGCCAAAGTCCGGTAAGGCCCCGCCCCCTACCTGAGGGCATATAACGCCTGCAAGCGCTGATATTCTCCAGTTGACATTCGCTTCTCGCGATCTCTGCACGTACACAGTTCGATTGGATTACACTGTTCACTTGCGTGTCTTCAGGAGGACATATCGACTGATCAGCCTCCGCCAGACGTGACAGTCGTTTTTCAACCTATCAACTGTGTTCTGCATCTGGAGCCGCCCGCGCTCTCGTCGTTTTCACCACCTCCTCCTTCCATGGCTGCCCGCCACGGATTTTCCCGAGTTCTTCGCCGATATGTCGCTGTCTAAACCTTCCGCTTCTCCGGGGAACAGCCTATCACGGGCCTGCCCGCCCGCGTGTGGTGCTCTCATCGCCGCTAAGGACCTGCACTCGTTCTGTGTGGTCTGCTTGGGTCTCAAACACGCTCAAGAAGCCTTGGAGAACCCGGAGAATTGCAGTCATTGTCTTATGCTGCCCAAGAAGCTTTTACGACGCCGTCTCAAAGTTGCCACGACCCAGTGTGCCGAGCTCGGCCTTTCTGACTCGGATGGGGGACACGGTGACGACGACGCGCTACCGGGGGACTCCCGGGGCGCCACCGCACTTATTTGGGCTGACCAGCCCAATCCTGCTTTCCCCGAAGAGGACATCTTCGCAGGCAACCTCACGCTCGTCGACGAACTGGCCGGTTCCGGCGACGAGGATGACACGGCCCTTCTTGGGGTCTCAGAGGACGAGGAGGCCATCCCGCTCTCTGGCGTTCCCAAGGCCATCGCCCACGCGGCCTTGCCTCAGTCCATCCTCCTGGAGGTTTGTGAGCGAGCGGCTGCTCGCCTCAACATTGAGTGGCCGGCTCCACAGAGCGCCACTGACCAGGAGAGGGACATTTACGACGGGAAAGTTTTGGGACCCCCTCCCAGCCCGAGAAAACAACTCTTCCCCGTCCTTCCAGCGTGCGCGAAGCACATGAGGCACAACTGGAGCGACCCCCTCGACTTCAAACACGGGCTCACGGGCCTTGAAGTTAAGGATATGGCGGCCCTTGGCATGGGTGACCCCCCCGCTATCGAGCCTTCCATCGCCAGGCACCTTAACCCCACCCAGGGAGGGCTGCTCGCTCCCCCTAAACCGGTCTTGCCCAACAAGATGGACAGTTTTTCTGCCTCAGTTCACCAGGCCGCATACAAGTCATCGGCCTTGGCTGTCAGGGCCCTGAACGTCTCTTCTCTCCTTTTGGACGAATTAGGGCAACAGCTGGAAAAAGGAACACCTTCTCTGCCCTTGTGGAAGGAGATCCTCACGGTGAACGACCTCGTCCTCCGTACGCTCGGCAGGCCGTCCAAGCCTGCGGGCGCTCTATGGCGCTGTCTGTTGTGGGAGAGCGCGCACTCTGGCTTAACTTGTCGGGCCTCCCTGACAGTGAGAAGAGGCGCATCGCGGGCGCGTCGGTGGAGCCCGGCCGGGCTCTCTTTGGCCCCACCGTCACATTAATGAAACAACGGTGTGACGACAAAAAGAAGGAAGACGAGGCCTTCAAGTTATGCCTTCCTCGGAAGGCGGCCCCACGCCAGGCGCCACCTGCGCGCTTGCCTAACCCACCTGCCATGGGACGACATTTCCATCAGGGCAAGGAAAGGCCCCACAACAAACCCCCCGCCCCACGGCAGAATAACCCACCGCCTGCTAAGCACTGGGGAAAATCGACTCCCGCCACGGCTGCGGCTGGAAGACCTTCTAACGCTACCCCCACCGACTCGAAAGGCAAGCGGCCTGCCTGATGCCTGATGGGGGAATCGAGTCCGCGTTCACGGGCCACGAGCCCGCCGGACTCTATTCTTGTTTCAGAACCCCTGTCCAAAAGAAGCAGGTTTTCCAGCTGATGGGTCGGTTCCCCCCCCCCGCTCGAGGCTGCCCAGCCCAAGTGTTTAGTGGACGTTGTGTGTCCCCCGAAAGGCTTCGGCCCCAGTGTTTCCCCAACACAAAACACACACAAAACAAAAAAACACATTAAAACAAACGAATCAAATGAATTTGTTACGGAGAGAGGATCTCTCTCCGCAGAGAGAATTAATCTCCCTGCAGAGAGAGAAAATCTCTCTGAACCCCTGCATGTCGCCCCTAGTTTGTCCACAAGGGGGCGCCATTGCATCACAAATGAGCCAGCTGGGCATACACAGCGCCGCCCCGGCTCGGGTGGGAACACTCGCGAGTCACGAAGGGGCTTGGCAAACTGTTTCGGCTCCCGAGTCGGTGTTGCGTACAATAATGCAGGGCTATAGAAGTGCAGTTTGCAATGAAACCTCCGCATTTCAACGGCGTTCTCTCTTCACACACGGAAGAGAGCGCCTCACACATTCTGAAAGAGGAAATATCCTCTCTCCTAAACAAGGGAGCGATTCAGGTGGTCCCCCCCAATCTGATGAATCAGGGATTTTATTCTCGTTATTTCCTGGTCCCAAAGAAGGACGGCTCTCTCCGCCCAATCTTGGACCTTCGTGTGTTGAACAAACATTTGAGGAAATACCATTTCAGAATGTTAACTCATGGCTCGCTCGCCCGCGCCATTAAACAGAACGACCGGTTCACACCGGTCGACCTGAAAGATGCTTTCTTCCATATAAGCATTTATCCGCCACACAGGAAGTTTCTTCATTTTGCCTACCAGGGCACATGTTACGAATTCACAGTTCTGCCGTTTGGACTCGCCCTGAGTCCTCAGTGTTTTTGTCTGTGTGCAGAGGCGGGCTTAGCACCCATGAGAATGTCAGATCTGAGGATTCTGACATACATAGACGATTGGCTCATTATAGCCGAATCGAAGGAGAAAGTGTTGCAGGACACCTGCCGTGTGCTCGCGCACATCAAATCCTTTGGGTTCAGGGTGAATGTGAGCAAGAGCAATTTTATTCCCAGTCAGAATGTAATTTTCCTGGGCTTGGAGTTGAACTCAGTCGCCATGCGAGCGTGTCTCTCGCAGGAGCGCATTCTCTCTCTAATGAACTGTCTGTCACAGTTCAGAGAGGGGGCGAAAGTACAATATCGCACATGCCTCAGGCTGCAGGGTCTGATGGCTTCATCCATCCAGGTTGTGACACTGGGACTCCTGAGAATGAGAGCGTTCATGAAATGGGTTTTGTCACTACATTTCAGCCCGATTCGTGATCTTTGCCGCTCTGTTATAGTGACGCGCGCCTGCTCGGCAGCCTTGCGCCACTGGAAGAGCGCAGACTTTTACGCACAGGGAACCCCCCTGGGGACGGTTATGATGTGGAAAGTTGTGACGACAGATGCGTCCTTAACAGGCTGGGGTGCCACCCAGGAGGGCAGAACGGTGAACGGTCTTTGGCCGCGCAGACTACGTTCAGCGCACATAAATTATTTAGAGCTTATGACCATTTGGAAAGCTCTGAATCATTTTCTGCCTCGTCTGCAGGGACATCATGTTCTCGTACGCTGCGACAATACCACGGCAGTGGCTTATATCAACCGTCAGGGCGGCGTGCGCTCGTCGAAACTTCACGCTCTAGCTTACAAGCTTTTGGTGTGGAGCAGACGGGTTTTCCTGCCGTTACGCGCAACTCATGTTCCGGGCATTCTGAACAGAGGCGCGGATCTTCTATTGAGGGGAAACCTAATCTACGGGGATTGGCGTCTTCACCCGCAGATAGTAGATATGTTATGGATGAGATTCGGACAGGCAAACCGTAGATCTATTCGCCTCGCGCGAAAACTACCATTGTCCTATGTCAGGGATGGGCAACATCGGTCCTGGAGGGCCACTGTCCTGCAGAGTTTAGCTCCAACCCTGAAAAAATCACCTGCCTGTAACTTTCTAGTAATCCTGAAGACCTTGATTAGCTTGTTCAGGTGTGTTTGATCAGGGTTGAAGCTAAACTCTGTAGGACAGTGGCCCTCCAAGACCGAAGTTGCCCATCCCTGTCCTATGTTCTTCTCGCTAAAGGATGTGGGGTGGATGCACTGGCCCACCCATGGCCCAAAGTGCTGCTGTATGCTTTTCCTCCCCTGTGCCTGATAATTCCCACACTGGCCAGGGTGAGAGAGCAGGGCCTGTCTCTCATTCTGATAGCACCCAGGTGGCCCAAAGCACCGTGGCTGGCGGAGATAATCCCTCTGTTATATGCCGAGCCGTGGCGCCTCCCCCCTCGCACGATTGTCCCAAGCGAACGGGGAGATTTATCACCCACACCCAGACAGGGTGGCTCTCTGGGCCTGGCCCATGAGAGGACGAACCTAAGCGCACTGGGGCTTTCGCCGCGTGTGATTGCCACTATACAGAATGCCAGGGCCGTTTCTACTCGGTCCTTATATGGCTGTAAGTGGCAAGTGTTCGAAGGGTGGTGTGATGGGCGTGGTCTCACATCTTATCAGTGTTCAGTTCTTGATATTTTGTGTTTCCTTCAAGACCTCATGGAAAAAGGGAGGTCTTTTTCCACTATTAAGGTCTACCTGGCTGCGATTTCGGCCTGCCATGTGGGTTTTGAGGGCTCAACAGTCAGGCAGCATCCGCTAATCCGCAGATTTATGAAGGGTGCCCGTCGCTCTTTGCCAGTCGTCAGGAGAACTGTTCCTGAGTGGGACCTCTCCATGGTGCTGGAGGCTTTGTCTCAATATCCTTTTGAGCCTCTGGGAAGTATTTCCCTAAAGCTGCTGTCCTTTAAGACAGCTTTGCTCTTGGCTTTGGCATCAGCCAAACATGTCAGTGAGCTACATGCACTCTCGGTTCACCCCTCGTGGACTATATTCTCTCTTAGTGGAGATAAGGTTTCCCTTAAGCCTAATCCGGCCTTCATGCCTAAATGCTTCCCTGCGTTCACTTCGGAGGTGTTGGAGCTGTTCGCTTTTCACCCTCCTCCTTTTTCCTCCCCGGAGGATCAGAGGCTAAATGCTCTGTGTCCCGTCCGTGGTTTACAGACATATATGACCAGGACCAGTGCTTTCAGGAGGAGCGACCAGCTCTTTATTTCATGGGCGCCCCCTCATAGAGGGAATCCCATATCTAAGCACCGCCTCTCACATTGGCTTTTGAATGCTATAGCTTTGGCATATGAATCAAAGGTAGTGCAGCCCCCAGGGGACATCAGAGCTCATTCCACGAGGGGCTTAGCCGCCTCTTGGGCTTTGTTTAGGGGAGTGTCACTGCAGGACATCTGCTCCGCTGCCAGTTGGGCTTCTCCTCATACCTTTGTGCGTTACTACCGGCTGGATGTCACCAGTACCTCGGTAGCACATTCGGTTTTAGGGGTGGGGTCTTCTTAGCCCTTCCCTGCAACCTCGTTGGAAGTACAAATAAGGAGTGAATGGGCCGGCTGGCCATGCACATTCCTGTCACCAAGCACTTCTGGGTGTATATATGCACATTCGTGTTGCTGGGATTATTATCATGTGTGTGCCACTTACATGTTTCATGTCCTGCATGTGCACAGCAGTTATGTGTGTGCGTCTGGTTTGCAGGTTCATGATTATGGGACGTGTCAGGCACCGCCTCCCTGGGGCGACCGTCCTTTCTGGCTTTCAGAACCTCACTGTGAGTGTATTGGGCAATCGGGGAGCTGTCCATGTCTCTCCCATAGGTGGATCTCGAACACGAGATGATGAAAGAGAACAATAGGTTACTATCGTAACCCCGGTTCTCTGAAACATCGAGTGGAGAGATCCACCAGCTTTGCCCCGCTTGCCGCACGAGAAGCGAATATACTTACTGGAGAATAGCAGCGCTTGCAGGCGTTATATGCCCTCAGGTAGGGGGTGGGGCCTTACCGGGCATTGGCTGCGCGCTTCTGTCTGTCTAGCCAGACTTGGTGCAATTGGATGCTTCTGCAGAGATCAGGTACGGATGCCCTTCCCATAGGTGGATCTCTCCACTCGATGTTTCAGAGAACCGGGGTTACGATAGTAACCTATTGTTACTGATTTGATTTGTCATTCTGTTTAGCTGTGTGATTTTAAATAACTTGGTCTGTCTTTTGTATTCAAGTTTCTGTGTTTCTGTTCTTAATTGTCCGGTCTGATTGTTGTTTAACGGTTGTTGCTTTGCCTTCATCTTTCTCTATGTGGATTATTAATAAAATACTTATGTCCAGGATCATCGCTGCAGCTCCGTTGCGGCCTCTGAAAGCCTTCGGAGTCGCCCGGTTCCATCGGCTCTTTGTCTGCGCCTGTCAGTCAGAGCACAGTTTGGTGCTTGTATTAAAGCTCTAGGAGTAGCAGTCAAAAACGTAGTCTTAGGAGGAGGAGGAATACAATTAATCATTTTAAATAGTAGCCTATAACAATATGTTGGCTTCTCGAACAAACATGATCTCTTAATTCGCTCCGTCTATGGGGGTACACTGAATAATTATTTATATTTCGAGTTTACCTCGCAATTCTGACTTTTTTTCTCAGAATTATGAGACACAATTATAAAAAGTCGATAAGTCTTTTTTTCCCTCAGAATTGGACTTTATAATTCGCAATTGCAAATTTATATCATGCAATTCTGGGATAAAAAGTCAAAATTGTTAGATAAAAAGACGCAATTACCTTTTTTATTCTGTGGCAGAAACAGGCTTTCATAGTTTTAACAGGGGTGTGTAGATGTTTTATATCCACTGAACAATGTCAGCAAAACAAACAAATGGATTTTTCAATTTAGGCTGGCGTATAATTCATGAAAATACACAAAAATGTTATGCGTTTTCTCACATTTCCTTTCAAAGAAATTTTGCTTCAAATAAGTCCAAGTGTCTTCCTTAAACCATTGCTCAAAGATGAGAGAGGGAAAAAGAACAAGGCAGACATCTGTTTATTTCAAATGAAAAATTCTCATTCAGTCCAACATTCAAATCCATACAGAGATCATCTAAACAGTAAAGTAGCACCACCAGGGAACAATTAAAATATGGAAATATAGCATTACAAAGTACAGGAAATTCAAAACATAACGTGAAAAAAAAAAAGAAAAGAAATCCAAAGCACTTTAACCTTTACATCACTTGGAGAGTAGAAGTACCTTTTCTGTGAAAGAATGGGGCGAACATTTGCATGAACAAAAACCAATACCACGACTTGACAGGTTAACCTCAGGTTAGTTAACCTTGGTCAGTGATGTCAATTCTGGTCGTCTATTCATGCCATTTAGCTCATAGCTAATTAAACCGAGACTACAGGAGACCAACAGTGATGGTTACTGATAGACCTTTTTCAATGTTTACATAGCAAACACACTGTTCTCTCAAATGAGAGACTGCACATTGAGAATGAAAGAGAGCTCTGGTTAAAGTGTAGCTGGGGAAACAGGGGTGGGCCTATAACAAAAGTTTGATAACACCATAAAAGACAACATTAAAGGGCCTCATTAGAAGAAACACAAATTGGTGCAAAATGGACTTACATGATATACACAGCACTGAATATTAGAAGACATACAGTAGAATGCATATTTCAATGCATACGGGAAGTAAAAAAAAAAAAAAAAAACCTTTTTAAAGAAAGCCAAAAGGAGATTAAGAGAGATCGCTCCTAGAACACACTTGAAATACAAACAACAATTCCAACTACAAACAGGAAACAGACTCAGGATGCAGCTCTCCACACCAGGGGCACTCAGTAGCATGACAGTGTGAGAACACACACATGGCTAGAGCTCAGCAGAGGGAATCACAACCAGGATCTTTCTTTTTTGCTTAGTGTATTGTAATGGTTATTTTGTCAGTATGCTGGTTACATATCAACACAGAACTAGCATGTCAACAAATGAGTCAGACACCAAAACGGTGGTTATGTTAGTAAAACTAACACTGTAATAACAATTGGTTTCTCATTTCTAATGTTGACTGATTCAATCATACTTGACAGTGACACATTGAGGGAGGCCGATAGAGTATTTTAGTGTGGCTCATCTGATTGTATTGACAGTATTAACAGTTCAGAAAACCATAAATATTGTGATTATCTTTGGATAGGAGTTAACAACACATTTCAGGAACATTAAAACAATGTCTGTCTGCATAAACAAAAGACTTGGAATAAAAAAAAAAAAGTAAAAGTAAAATTATGACATACCATTTTAAATAAATCCCAAGTTAAAACAACAGGACAATATGGTTACCCAAAATCAATATTTCAGGCTAAAATGGAAGACAATAAAATATTTGGTTTAACATCCAATAAGGATTAAGCTTTTTTTCTTTCCATCTTAAAAATAAATCACCAATATGGTGAAAAAACATGCAAACATCTTAATCTATATTATCTTACTATCAATAATCTATATTGTCAGTGAACTGGTTCACAATGAATCTGAGACCCCTGCAGGCCAGACAATTTAGGTAGAAACCTAAATTGTCTAATTTTATTTATTTGCTATACAATAAATAAAAACCTAATCAAGTCTAGAGCCAATGCAAAAGTCAGCTATTGATATACATATCTAAGTCTATGCCAACAGCTGCCCATGTTTGTTCATTTATATAATTGTTTTTTAATTTTAATGTCAGTTCAAAGTAAGACTTAAGTCTGTTGTTCCACTAGCAAAATCCTTAAAAAACAACAGAAATAATAATTAGTAAAATCACATTAAGCTTGTCTGCTCACATTAGAAGACAGATGGAAATGGGTTGTGAGAAATAACTTCCATTTTTATAGTTTACACCAATTCAAGTTCATAAAAAAAAAAAAAAAAATCCTTTACTAAGGTTTAAGATAGAAGACCAAATCCTATTATGAGACAGGATCAAATGTCAGTATTGTCCTCTTTGGAATACTCTTCCGCTAGCTGCTCATAGAAGTGGTCATGGTCCGACCCATCTGTGGTGAATACAGAGGTCTCAGATTCTGAGCCCTGTTCCACTATGCCTAAATTCTCAGCTTCGGATGAGACAGATTTCAGAAAGTCATTATCATCATCATCCTCCAGGTTGTTGTTTAGCAAATTCTCCTCATCAATGAAGGTGATGTTAGCATTGGGAAACATGAGGATCTGGTTAACTTTGGAGTCCAACGTGATCCGGCCATTACTGCAGCCTGCAGGTTCAAGACCTTCTTGGTTCTCTCCTGCCTCCTTGTCCAATTGATTCTCATATATTCTCATACAGTCTAGGTCAGTGTCTATCCCTCCTCCCCCATGCATTTCATTCATGAGAAGACATTCCTCTTTGTTAAGAAGGTAACCCTTGGATTTTGAGAGGGCTACAGCAACTCTATCACTGAAGCTAAAGCGGCGCTTCTGTCGAGGGGAGCGGTCTAGACTGAGGATGGAATTTCCTTTTACTGAAAGAGAATCATAGCAGCTCTTTGAGCGGTTTGGTGCTTTATTCCTGCTACCAGTGATGGAGCTGACACGTTGATCTTCTCCTTCCTTCTCGACACCTATCTGCTTGATTAAGTCATTGTAATCTTCTTTTTTCTTGGACAGGAAGCTGAAGATGTTGACTTCATTAGGGGTAGGTGGCAGGTGTAGGGTCTTGTGACTTTTTTTGATGCACTTTAACTCATCCAGAGAAAGTTTGCGCCTTTTACGGCGCTTCTTTAGAGCTTTGTGTGCCTCCACAACCATGCGCACCTTCCAATTGAAGAAAAGGGAGAGCCATGCCAGACCAAGATATATCCACACCTCCACAAAGTAGCGATAGAGAGTAGGGTAGTCAGTATTGGGATCAACACCTAAACAAAATACAGATAAAGAGAAACAAGTTTGCAAAATTGAACATAGACAAAAAAACATTGAAGTGATTTCCTTTAGTTTAAATGTTGGAATTTTGATATGCGCCCCGTGCTGGCAAAACGACTCGGAATGCGCACGGGCAAATTACAATGGTTTTCACAAAAATTAGTTCATTAAGCCGTCCTCTAGCGATCCCAATGCTCCAAATAGCGATTCAACATCTAAAAGTATCTTTTTGTTCGTTTTCTGAGAGGAGTACCTTTCCTTAGTCCATGAAAAATACAGTTTTTCTCTGCTCGCTTCTTGACGACTGGCACTCTCAGCACAAGTTTGGCATCATTTTAAAGCGCAGTATATAGTATATATTTCCTATAGATAATTGGTTTTGACTTGGTGTTATTACCAGGGATTTTAAGGTATGATAGGTGATTTTGTTTTGGAACCTTCAGTAAACTAACTTGATTTTTCTCAAAACTTTTCTCAAGACTTTGCTGACTATCAACTTCAAACAGGTGTAACTCAGTCATTTTTATGATTCCAACAAATCATACATCATTTTGAAGGTTTTTTAAATGAATAAAACAACAACACATTTTTGAAAATGTGCTCATTCCGACTCATTTTGCCAGCAGGGGTCATATTTTTTAACCAATTCCAAACCACATCAATCTTAATAACTACTATTCATTTAGTATTTATAAGTGACAAATTATTGTAAAGGAAGGCTAGAAGTGAAAAACACCTTATATTCAGGTGTACATAAGCAGGTTTTCTTTTAAAGGTAAAGTGGGCCAAAAAAAAATGAAGTAAAAAATTGTTAAATGCCCATGAGAAGGATGCAATTCTAAAAATTGCAAAATGAAGGCGTGACCAATGGACATATATATATATATACAGTAGTCAACATTTGAAGTGGATCAAAACCTTTCATCAAAGTTGAACAATACCCGTTCTTGACTTAAGACAACTTTGATGAACGTTTTTGATCCACTTCAAATGTTGACTACTGTATGTGTATATACTGTGTGTCTGTGTGTGTGTGTGTGTAATATATATATATACTGTATATATATATATATATATATATATATATATACACTCACCGGCCACTTTATTAGGTACACCTGTCCAACTGCTCGTTAACACTTAATTTCTAAGCAGCCAATCACATGGCGGCAACTCAGTGCATTTAGGCATGTAGACATGGTCAAGACAATCTCCTGCAGTTCAAACCGAGCATCAGTATGGGGAAGAAAGTTGATTTGAGTGACTTTGAACGTGGCATGATTGTTGGTGCCAGAAGGGCTGGTCTGAGTATTTCAGAAACTGCTAATCTACTGGGATTTTCACGCACAACCATCTCTAGGGTTTACAGAGAATGGTCCGAAAAAGAAAAAACATCCAGTGAGCGGCAGTTCTGTGGGCGGAAATGCCTTGTTGATGCCAGAGGTCAGAGGAGAATGGCCAGACTGGTTCGAGCTGATAGAAGGGCAACAGTGACTGAAATAACCACTCGTTACAACCGAGGTATGCAGCAAAGCATTTGTGAAGCCACAACACGCACAACCTTGAGGCGGATGGGCTACAACAGCAGAAGACTCCACCGGGTACCACTCATCTCCACTACAAATAGGAAAAAGAGGCTACAATTTGCAAGAGCTCACCAAAATTGAACAGTTGAAGACTGGAAAAATGTTGCCTGGTCTGATGAGTCTCGATTTCTGTTGAGACATTCAGATGTTAGAGTCAGAATTTGGCGTAAACAGAATGAGAACATGGAACCATCATGCCTTGTTACCACTGTGCAGGCTGGTGGTGGTGGTGTAATGGTGTGGGGGATGTTTTCCTGGCACACTTTAGGCCCCTTAGTGCCAATTGGGCATCGTTTAAATGCCACGGCCTACCTGAGCATTGTTTCTGACCATGTCCATCCCTTTATGGCCACCATGTACCCATCCTCTGATGGCTACTTCCACCATGTCACAAAGCTCTAATCATTTCAAATTGGTTTCTTGAACATGACAATGAGTTCACTGTACTAAAATGGCCCCCACAGTCACCAGATCTCAACCCAATAGAGCATCTTTGGGATGTGGTGGAACGGGAGATTCGCATCATGGATGTGCAGCCGACAAATCTGCGGCAACTGTGTGATGCCATCATGTCAATATGGACCAAACTCCCTGAGGAATGCTTCCAGCACCTTGTTGAATCTATGCCACGAAGAATTGAGGCAGTTCTGAAGGCAAAAGGGGGTCCAACCCGTTACTAGCATGGGGTACCTAATAAAGTGGCCGGTGAGTGTATATACTTCCTTTTATGAAAAAATGGTACCTTGGATACACAGCATAATATGGCTATTTGTGCATATCTCAAGAACTATAGAAATAAAGTTTGTAAGGACAAACTTTGATGTTGGCTTGACAAACGCTTTTCTGAAAGTTTAAAGTTTAAAATGTGATGGTTATATAGATGCAGTAAAAAAACATGCAGCTAGCATTGTTAACATTTAATATAGTCATTAGCTTGTTTAGCACATTGCTATCACTGTTTGCATGATTTAACATGCTGCTAACATGTTTTAAGACATTGCTAACATGTTTCTAGCATGACTTAACATGTTGCTACATGGTAATGTTTTTTTCTAACATTTCTAATTTATGTTGAAACTTGAAGATATTGGACTCTTCTGCGCAGGCACATCATCTGAATCGTAACGGTCAGCTGTTTCTGTACGCTGAGGTAAATTTATTTTATTTTATTGCTTAATTATATCTTTAAATTGTCATTTTTACACATTTAATGTAAAATGTCATTTTAGAGTTGAAATGTTTTAAATTTAAAGCATTTAATAATTTTCTGATTCATAAGTTTGTAACATTGTCATGTTTGCGCACCAGTCGCTGCAGGTAAACGATGAGGTATCTGTTGGAACTGTTTTAGTTATGTAAATTGTCAACTTCAATAAACTTATAACTTCATAACTTTCATATTTTCTAAACTGTATGAAAATAAGGTCAGTTCGACTGGATAAAAGCAGTTACATGCCTTTCTCATATGCTCTTGCTCACGTGCAAGGCTGTGAGATTGCTTAATAATATTAGTATTTGCTTATATCCAATGTTATTAATGAGATCTTTTAAAAAAAGTAATATCATGACTTTATCATGAATGACCCACTTTTAAGTATGGTTTCACTACGTAATTGATGTATAATCTTTTTACATTAGGGAGGAACTCCTCAACGGAGACATCACAGAGCACTGAATGGTAAGGGATTTTCCTGTATGTAACAGTGATTAAAGTTCACACACCAACCTCTCTGCTTTTGCTGACTACTACCATATTCTTTTACTGGAACAAAAAAACTGAGCCCCTGAGACAGTGGAATTTGTAGTTGTAGAGAATACCACGTGTATCAGTAAATTTGAAGTCACAGATAATTTTAGGAGTTGCAAAGTTACGCAAACAGTTTTTTCTCTCTTTCTCTCTCCCACAAATACAACACAACAGTTATTCTAATTAAATTCTTAATTGCAGGTGGACAAATTCTATTTTATGAATCTCAAATTATGAAACCCATAGACTCACTTTTTTGCTACAGTTGCTGCAGTGAATATGGTGCAAAACATTCACACACCTGTATGAAAAATGTTAAGTAATGGAAAATTTTTGCGCATCCCCAAATCAGTATGTAAATTTATTCAATGAAAGTTGTGCACATCAACTCAACTCAGCTCAAATTTTATTTATTAAACTCTTTCAAAATCATAAGAATGGACCAAACTAAGTGATATACATAAATAGCATAAATATTACAAACATAAAACAATAAATCACAATCAAGTCATCCATCATACAGCAAATCACTCACATTTATCAGACCTAATCAAGGGCCAAAAGCCAGACGAAATAAGTCAGTCATTAGATCACTTTTGAAAGTGTCCATACTTGAGGATTTTATAGAGAAGGGCAGTTCATTCCAAAGTGCAGGAGCTGCAACAGTAAAGGTGTGATCTCCACTACACCTCAAATGCGATCATGGGACAGTTAAACAAATACTCTGAGAGGAACGTAAGAGTCTGATATATCTTTTATATACTTTGGAGCCTGATCATGCAGTGCTTTGTAAACAAACATTAACACCTTGTATTGTATTTTACAGATGTGCCACCAAGGCTTCACTTATGCCCAAGTATAAAGCATTACAATAATCCAGCCATGTGGAAATGAAAGCATGCACAACAACAGTCTCCAAATCCTTGGTTGAAAGAATATGTTTCAGTAGACAATTTTCTCAACTTTTCAAGACTCTGTTCATTACATAAATCTACATTTTACTAGACAGTCCATAACTTTCAGTCAGTCCTTTCTCAGGCTGTTTATTCCCAAACATAATAAACTCAGTCTTATCCTAATTTAGTTGTAGGATGTAATGACTTGCAAACACCCCTTCACCCAAGTCAAACACTTATGAAAATGAACAAAGGATATACAGTCATCAAACTCTAAAGGAAAGTACAATTGCATATAAATAATTTTATATTTTCTAAAGATTGACCCTCAGGGGCAGCATATATAAAGGGAACAGAGTTGGGAGCACCCAAGAGATAGTTGCTGATGCAGAAACAGTTTCCAATCTTAACTGAGCATGTCCTGTCCTGCAGATAAGAAGAGAACCATTCAAGGGCCACACCCTTGATACCTACATAATATCTACATAATATCTGAGGCTTTCTATTAAAAAAACGATCTATTGTATCATGTTGTTGCTCAACATTAAAGCAACACCTTTCCCGGAGGCAATACAAAATATTATTAGCAACCTTCAATAAAGCTGACTCTGTGCTATGTTTAGTCCTAAAATATCCATAACATTATTTCCAGTAATAAAAAAACTTTAACGTCTTTCTCTAAGATTTTATTTATAAAAGGAAGTTTTGAAATAGGCCTGACATTTTTAAAAACCTGTGGATCCAGGATCGTCTTCTGTAAATTGGTTCAATGTCATGCTTCCCATATGATGGCACAGTGCCATAAAATAAAAGGATATTAATAATCGATAAAATACTAGGACTAATAATGTCAACGACCCCCTTAAGTAGTCACGAAGAAAGAACTTCATAGAGTGAGGTAGTCGGCTTTAAAAGCAATATGTCTTTCAACTGAGCTCAGGAAATGAATTCAAATTTACGCAAGCAATGTGAGGGTTTCATTGCTTCAACTACAACGTTCCCTTCTGGCGAAATATTCAACCTTAAAAGATCAACCTTGTTAATGAAAAACTTTTAAAAACTTACAAATCCTTGCACAGGGAAGAGAAGATGGATGGACTCAGTACCTTATATGGTAGCAATTTGCAAACAATGCCTGGGTTATTTACATTTTGTGGTAACATTTGCAAAAAAATATGAAAATCTAGCAGCATTACGAATGCGAATTCATATGATTTGTCTAACCCCTAGTGATGGGTAGGTTTAGGGGCAGGGTCAGGGGTAGGTAATTCGTGCAGATTCATATGAATTGGGCAACTCGTAAAATATGTATACGATTTAGCAAAAATCATACGAATTTGTATGAGTGAGGTCGTATGAATTCGTACAAATTAGCCACCTCGTAAAATATGTACGAATTGCCATGAGATCGGGTTGGTAATACATTTCTTAAAGTCAAATTGAACCTAATAAACATATGGTCCAAAATAGCTGTTTCCCCAACCCAAATGTTTTCAAAGAAAACACAAAATCAAGCATATGACCATGATTATGTGTTGGTCCAAAGACACATTGGGTCTCATTCATGAAACACGAGCAGAACGAATTTTTGTCTAAATCGTGTGTAAAGTGGTTCTGGCGTAAATTTTCGGATTCATTAAAATGTTCGGATTTTCCAAATGTTAGTTGGTACACAAGAAATCTACACCTGCTCCCAGCCACGCGTAGGCCTAAATAGTGCGCTTAACACCCGAACGTTTTGCTCATTAATAAGGCTGCATTTTAATTCACCTTAATCGGGTACATATTTGCACAGCATTTTGAAAAAATATTATATATAGTAATTACATACGTTTTTTCTTATTATGAGAGCCAGTAATAGCATCTGGGATGGTGGTCCTCCAGTTTGAATACTATTTTTCCGAAGTGAACTAATTAGTTTTTTGCTCTCAAGCTTAATGTCGAACCATTTTCTTCTCACTTCTGGGAATGTTCGATTAACAGATGAAACTCCATTAACTGCATCTGTAATATGCTGCCAAGCTTCCTTTTTTTTAGGACCCGATACGCCACTATGTACGCTTGAAAATAAATGTGGCGTTTTGAATGAACTTCTGATAATAAAACTTCAATTTCTGCATCTGAGAATTTTTTTTTCATTCGCATTCATGTCATAATATGATGCCCATATATAGTTGTCAGTCGGATTTAATGGGCGGGATTTATGGTAATTGAGAATGAACGTGCACGCGCGTCCCATTTACGACTGATTGGAATTCATTAACACACACACACACACATTTCACTATCACATCTGACGTTTACGAAGTATTTGTGAATCAGGAGAAGAGTTTTCGGGAAGGTCTCTTTACGCGCAAATCACTCGCATATTTACTCGTATATTTACGAATGTTTCATGAATGACACCCAATGAGATTAAATTTAAAGAATCAACCAAATTCTAAAAATTCTTGGGTCATAGGCTTACAAGGACAATAAACATGTATATTAAATCACCCAGAATCAAAATCCTATCAGCAGATGGAACAACCACAGATAACTCCTAAAAATCATCAAGAAATATTTTGTTGCATCTAGGAGGCCTACAGTATATATCAGGGTAAAAAGCACTGGTAAGGGCAGGTCAATCTTCATTAATTAAACTTCAAAACTTTTGAAACTTTCAACAGGCAACAATTTGCACTTAATCATATTATTAAAAATTGCCGCCAAACCTCCACCTCGACAAGTAGTCCTCAAGGTACTTAAATTACACCTAGGGGGTAAGAGTTCAGCAAGAGAGCTCATATCAGCACCAAGTCTCAGTAGTAAAAAGAAAGTCCAATCCATATGTTACATAAAAGCCATTTAAAATAAATGTTTTGTTAACTGAACGTGCATTTATCAAGTCCATTTGCACTGTAGTCAACTCAAGCTGATTAGAAGAAATGACACTTAGCTCTATTGACCCAATTCATCTCACAGAACAGAGATTTGAGTGAACCATGTTTGGTCCCTCTCAACATTGTCCAAGACATTGGTGACAGGGAAAATGGGTATCGGATAGCAAACCCATGACTCCATCGCTGATCTTACTCCACTGGACAGGTTCCTCAATTTCTTAAGTTTCACTAAGACTCCAGCACATCTGCCTCGTCTCCTACGTTGTCTTCTCTTCCAGCACACGCAGCCAGATCTACATGGCAAACTTTCATCAGCGCCTGAAACATGCACGTCTTTTCCGCAAACAACTTCATATTCAAATCGCGGTTCCATATGTCCATCGCTGGAGGTCAAATACTAACAACAAGAACATTTTCTGTGTTACTTCAAATTGACTGATACACGTGTGGCTGTTCTCTACAACTGCAAATTGACCAGTCACAGGTGCTCAGTTGTTTTGCTCCAATAACACCTTCATATTTTGCATATCCGAACTGGATGTATACAAATATAACAAAGGGACATAACTGAATATTGCAAGAGCAAAGACCTTTACTTACTTCATAAAGAAAAGCTATTAATCTGCTACATTTCTCTGTCCTTTATGTTAAAAGGTAAGATTTCTTTATAAAGTGTCTACTGTGAGATGTATAGTTAAAAACACACACACACTTTTTTGTGTTCTGGAACACAAAAGGAGAGAGAGCATTCAATCTCAATCATTATTAATTTATTTAATATAAAAAGATGCAATGATAGTTAATGGTGACCAAGACTATCAGTCTCTTAATGTCCTACTGTGCGTTTTGTGTCCCACTGAAAATAAAGTCATATTTGTTTGGTACAAAATATCATTGTGTATACTTGAGTTTTATTCTTGAGTCAACTATTTCTTTTAATTTGTAACTTACAGACTAGTTATATTAGCCTTTAAATTATTTTGTATATCTACTGAATGCGTGAATGTGAATGCCTTATTAATATTTAGCAATTTAATCTTAAGATTTATATAAAGATATATTATATAAGATGACCCCATTTTTTCAGATGTATTTTACAACAAAAAAACATTGTCATTGGAACAATATGGTAATATATCTTAACTCTGTTCTTTGTCATTCTAAATTCAAAATAATCTATTCATTTCTTAATATCAATTTCTGATAATCCCAGGTTGCTATGGTCACAGGTTGACACAGGAGGCTATGACTTCACATCGCATGGCCACGACATAAGGATGTCGTTACCACAACAAAATCATCTTGTGGCCATGACTTAACACGTTCTCAAGAGTTACTTCTGTATGTCGTGGCCACGACAAATCTAGGTGAACCGAACATGTCCCTTCCTGGTCACCGCATTCATTTTTTATCTCTGTAAGTGCAATTTTTATAACTACCTTGTATCTGTGTTGTTTTTGTAAAATATTCAAATTTAATCAATTAATCCAAATCAATCAGAATACTATAGTCTTTTACCTATTACATTTTGATCAACATCAACAAAAGCCATCTGTACATTACCAAGGTGCCATAGAAGCTGCATATGACATCCTGACTTGCTCAAAGGTGGCATAAATGTATTTACACAACAATTGCATAATATTATGAGATTAATGTAATTTTAAATAGCCTACATAAAGTATATAAATCAGGGATAGGCAACTTCTGTCCTGGACAGCCACTGTTCTGCATAGTTTAGCTCCAATCCTGATAAAAACTAGTGATCCTTTCTAGTGATCCAGGACAGAAGTTGCCATCCCTGATTTATATTTAATGTATGTATGTATGTATGTATGTATGTATGTATGTATGTATTTTTTATTTTTTTATTTTTGTATGTATGTATGTATGTATGTATGTATGTATGTATGTATGTATAAATATATAAATACAACTGGATCTCACTACAGCAGGGGTTCTTAACCCTTGCTAGCATGTTTCTAGATAGATAGATAGATAGATAGATAGATAAAGCCAACTTAAGTCACTATTAATTTTCTCAAGTGATCTATGATAACAAGCAGTTTTAACAACCAAGACACCCACCTGCTACAAGATCACCGAAACCAATAGTTGTCAAAGTGACAAAAGAAAAATACAAGCCCTCGATATAGGTCCAGCCTTCTTGAGACATGAATACAAATGGAGGAATCAGCAAATGGACCAGCACACCCCATAACAGAAAGACAGCTGTGCAGGTGAACTGTGTTTTCCGCTTTGAGAAGCCAAAAAAACAACAACAACAACCTTATAACACAAAAATAGATTTTCAAAATGCAGTTAGAAGTTCTCATAGCTATTTTTGTTATAGTTATTTATTATAGTGATAATCATTTTTACAATACAATGCCTGTGTGTGTTTGCTCCTTACCAATGTTACTCCTTTCTTAGTAAGATATTTCCCAAGGTGTTTAGCTCTTCCACCAAAAAACTTTCCAAGTTCACTGATCCAGGTGAAACACAGCGGCACTCCAAAAAGACCATAAAATATACAGAAAACCCTCCCTGGAGGCGTTTTTGGCGCAATATTTCCATAACCTGCAGAAATACATTTTTTTAGGGTGAAAATGGATTGCAGTTTATAGTGAATGCCATTCATCTCATTTTTTGATGTTCAATTTACACAGTCTAAACACATGTTATCTGGGCTTACAAGTGTTTCTCTGAGTATTATGCAAACAAACAAAAACACTGTACCCTTATGGGTACCCTTAGGATAGAGGGATATACCAGAATGGCTCTGAATCATGGGAAATAATAATAATAACTCCTCATTATTATAAATTATTTTTGTGTTAATGACAGTAGCATAAAATTCACCTGCATTTTTTTGTTTATTTTTTTGTCTAAAAATAAAAATCAATGTTTCCTTTGATTCTTTCTCCAAGATACTGCTTCAATGGACCAGATCCTTACCTATAGTTGTGATAATTGTAGCTGCAAAGATGACTGCATTGGGCCAGTTCCAGTTGTTGAAGGCTTTGTCCCCTGTGATGGTGACGCCTTGTCCTGCAGCATCAGACACCACCTATTTAAAAATGAAACAAACTGATGAAAACAGCCACACATTTAATTTGAACACAGTGTGACGTCAAGAGAGTATATTTTCTAGAGAAGCATGTGGATATGTTGTGTCTGAGACCAGACCTTATATCCTCTCATGCAAATGATATTATCAGCAGCCCCCTGAGAATGCTGATGAGCCTGCCTCTCTAGGACATGAGTGGGCCATACCTCAAATATAAGTTTCTCGACGATGGATCTGAGCTCAGATCATGCAAAGATATAGAGGTATAGTGAACGAGGCTTAAGACATCCCTTAAATCACAGATAAAATAATCGGTTGAGTGCAATTATTATACGACCGCTAACACGACACTGTTCTAACAGAAAAACTCTTAACGCGCTCTGGCCGCCCATCCGCACAAAACAGTGCCTGGTGTCTCGAGAATGCACTCCCTGAAATAGGTTCAAAGGTGCAAACGATTATCCGTTATCTCTGCGCAAACCTCAAAAACGCAAACCCGCGAAAACGCACACGGCACGCACATGCGCATCACGTGTTCAGTCCATAGGTATTCGCGTTTTAATATACAGTATATTTGCGCAGGTGTGTAGTCCTCCACAAATCAATCCTCAACAAACTAGTTGGTCTTAATGTCTGGTCTTAATTTATAATACAGAATTTTTTGTAGCGTCTGCATAGCCACACGAACCGGAATTATCCCGACAACATTTTATCTGTACAGAGGTAAAGGGAGGGCCTTCACAGGGGAGAGACTAGTTGTGTCAGAAAGCAATGTGTCAGAAAAATTCTTATTCACAATATTTCGAACAAGCCTGCTGTGTTTTTAAATGTGGGCAACATTTCTGGCAGTACCTCAGTCCTCATTTGGATATCTCTGTAGAATGTGCTATATGTTACACCGGATGTAAGCAGTGCAACATGATGCATCAAAAGCCAATAGAACCCATTATAACTAGTGATTTTGTCTACACTGGATGAACTGTAGCCAGTAAACTGATGCCCCGTTTGCTACTGAACAAATGTTTTTTTTTAAAAGTTAGCTTTTTTTCCAGTGCAGACAGCCTCAAGCTGCCATTCTCGATGTAGCTTTTAAATATATAAAAACTGTATGCAGTCGAGGGGGGCACATTAACTTGATTCCCAAATGTGTCTAGAAAAGCATTAATCTCTTCCAACATTTACAGAGAGGGATCATTTTGTGAGAGCTCTTTAGTTCATAATATCAACACTAGACAGAATCTCCCTGTGAACACGAATCCATGTCATGTAGAGATGCCGTCTCATCTGACAATGCTACATCCATGCCACTCTTACTTAGTTGCAGATCAACTCCAACTGCTCCTTTTTCACCACACCCTTTCCACTAAAACCACCTGGTGGATTACCACTTGTACTTGGTACAGAGTGCATTCCATACGCATCAAATTTGTCAACATCCAGTGTTTAATCCATAACTCAATGTTGCCACAGCAATATTCCTAAAGCCAGAAACTGTCATTGTTGTTTTCCCCTCATTATCTAATTGAATATTCACAGATGCAGATACACAGACTTCTGACATTCTTACCTCAGAAGTAGGTACAAGTTTAGATGTAGCGCCAATCTCTAATCCTAAAAGCAATGCCTTCAACTCACTCTTTATGCAGGCAAGCGTGCAGTTTATGACCAACATCAAAGCATTCAAAACACTTCAAGCTACCGGTTGTTGCGTAGATCATGTATGTTTTTAGGGTCACCCCACCCAGAGAGATCACTTTGAAAGAACTATACATTTTTCCACTACAAGGCCACATTCAATCAACTAATTGACAAAATGCTGCGCTTTCAAAAAGACCATGTCAGCCTTGATCATGTGAGAGGCAGATCAAATATTTTCATGGCCTATCACCTCCCCTGTCAAACAAGCACATTCTCCACTGTTATCAGCAGGTACACACCTAAAGCCACTGCGCAAGGACAATGTCTCTGCCTCCACACCCAACTCGCCTCACCAGCCAACAGAAACCACAAATCAACACTTAAATCATGTAGGGTAAAGATGAAATGGAAAACAAAAGTATACTTTGCTTCTACTGAAATGTCATTGCTGTTGCATCAGCGGCCAATGAGCTTGCTGCTCAAGCATTCAAATACTTGCCATAGTTTGCTGTTACAGTCTGACTACAGTTTTACTATGCTTTCAGAAACCCTCTCCCCAGCTCCACCTGTATAGATCTGCTACAGGGTTAATTCATGTATGTTACATGTGCAGCAGCAGTAGCATGTCTTACAGCAATGTCTGTAAAGGTATTCGCAGTAGCAAGTCTCGGTACTTGCTCAGCAGCAGCAGCGTAGCAGATCTATTCCGCCAAGATCAAATACATTAACATTGCCATATCCATTACCATGCCAATCTCTAGTACCATACCAATCTCCCGAGAGTTGTCATGACAGAAATACTGTTATTTAAGGGAGTGACGACAACATTGTATAACCAAACTCATACCCGTAAATTTTCAGTACCCACAACCGCATTCTTGGAAAAAAACGCGCTGTGTGAACTGAACCAGACTGGACTACAGTTGTTTGTCACATCATACAGTGCCAGAGAGCCGCTCTGTGCTGCACAATCGCGTTTCTACCGTGTGTTGTGGGTTTTTCATGTGTGGTTTCGGTAACTTACAGCGATGGAGATATGAGCTGTGTGTCATCTGATGGTTTTAGATCTAGCCACTGTTCTCCACGGGGGCTGTTCCCGTCAGTATTGCATTCTGCGTGTGACTCAAATGCTCCGCTCTCCACCCAGATATAAAAGCTGCTGTCGGTTAATAAAGATTTGACGGATGAACTCGTTTAGACTCTTGTCATGCCAAAAGTGATAAGACTGTAAGTAGGCCTATTCAAGACTGTAAGTTGCTGTTTGAATGGGATATTTCAAGGCTCACACCTGTAAGTAAATGCTCCAAGTCTAAGAGATTGGATAAGAGACCAATCGGAGTAGACTGGGTTTTTTCGGAAAGACAGGATTTAAAAAGACAGGAACTAAAACAGAGGGTTTCAGGGGAGTAAAAAAAAGGTTCTGTAGCAATGTACAGTATTTAGCTCTATTCAGACGGGAATATTTTTCTTATAATTTTTTTAGTCTGTGTTTTCATTTACCGATTAAGAGGGGACTAACATCTCCGTGTTTATTAAAGAGATGGGAATGTTTTCGGTAGCTCACAGACATGGCAGATTCAGACAGGATTAAAATCACAACGTACACCTGTGAAACCCAAATTTCTCCAGGAAGTTTTTTCTGAACTTTAATTTATGTCAATGTAGCCTATTCTAGCAGACCCCAAAAGTAAAAGAGTGAACTTGTACATGAGCACCTTAAAGTTAGATGAGCAGTTTAAAATGTAATCTTGGGTGAACAAGTCTAACTTTCAAAATTTGTTGCCACTACTACAGCTATTGAATTAAGAAGAAAAAAAAATGCTTTGCAGCCTGTTGCCATTCTTTAAGTTACCTCAATAACCTCAATAAGTTACCTCAGTGTGAATATCCAGAACTAACAAGCATACTTCTTGTTTAGTGGTTATGACTTGAAATGTATTTATAAAAATCTGTTACAATGCACTGTAAAAAAAATATGATAAATAAGTTGTCTACAACATATTTTTACATTGCTTTAACTCATGAAAAAAGTTGAAAGTTGCTTAACTTATTCTGATAAGTTATAAAAGATTCAACTTATTTTTTTTAAGTCAGTTTAATGTAATGTTATTTTTTACAGTGGTGAATACAAGATGTCTGTTGCACTTAGCCATTACCTACCTGAAAACATTCCCACCTCTGTAATAAACACGGAGATGTTAGTCCCCTCTTAATCGGTAAATGAAATCACAGATATTTTTTTTTTAAACTCAAATATTGTTTAGAAAACAATATTGTTCAGATATTCCCATCTGAATAGGGCTAAATACTGTACATTGCTACAGAACCTTTTATGAAATTGAAGGAGTTGGATCTGCAGTTAAAGAAACAGGATTACAACACGCAGCATCTTCAATATCAGACTTTGGAGTTAGAAGCTGATAATAAATTCCTCCATCTCCTTGTTCACCATTGAATGTCAGTTTCATCGGCACAGAATCAAAGTCCGCCACCCACTACTTGCTCCTGTGTTGGTGCATCTGTGACCAGCTTTGATGAGTAAATGTTACCCTTGTTCCCTTTCAGAGTGACGGAGGTAGACTCTTATTTTGTCGCTTTCAAGCGCATAGCAGCTACATTATTTTGGCTAAAAGAGTTGTGGTCATTGTTTTGCAACGTAAATTAGTGGGTAAGGCTCAGGAAGTGTGTATCGATCAAAGTTTTATATGAGACAGTTAAAGCTGCTGTTTTGAGCATACGAATAAGTACCTGGTGATAAGTACCTGAGGCTTATAGGGAAAACGGGAGAATAGAGAGGCAGCCTTTAATGGGTTTCATAATACAAATGTGGCTCGCGAGGGACAGAGGCGCATGTTTTTTCTGTCGCAAGCCAGGACATTTGATTGCCGATTGTAAGTGCTGGAATCAGAGTAAGCTCCCTGAGAAACCAAAGGGAGTTGCTTTAGTTCATACTGCTCCCTCTGCGGTTAATTCTATTAATTCGCATACAAATTTATACAGCCCACTTATTATGAATGGTTCGGTATCTCTTTCCGGTGAGTAGGAACATTTTAATTACTATCTTGCGGGATACTGGCTACGCTCATTCCTTTATTGTGGAAAGCGCACTAGATTTTTCACAAGAACAGAACAGTACTGCAGATCAAGCGGGTTAATCCGTGGCATTGAGCTTGGCTGTATCAAAGTTCCCTTGATGAGTTTACCTCAAATCTGATTTGGTCAATTGTGAAGTTGGGAGTACGTTCTCAGCTTCCCATAGAACAGGGGTGTCAAACTCCTGGAGGCCAATAGCCCTGCAGAGTTTAGCTTAAACCCTTAAACACACATGATCTTCTGGCTTACTTGAAAACTACAGGTATGTGTGTTGAAGCAGGGTTGGAACTAAACTCTGCAGGGCCGTGGCCCTCCAGGAACTGAGTTTGACACCCCTGCCATAGAAGGAGTGGGTCTGATTTTTGGCAATGATATCACTGGTGGTAAAGTCTTCCCTCAGCCCATTGTTGTGGACAAGCCACACATGTGTCTGGGTTTTGTGGACAGGTTGACGTGGGCCAACAGTTTCCTTCTGTCTTTCCTGCCTGCGTGGTAACCTGTGCTCAGACTAAAGTTTGATGATGTTTTAGATGTGTCTAGGTTATTAGGATATTTCTCCTAATTTGTGTGTTTTTGACTAAGATTTTGTCATCCAATTTGAGTCATGCTTGAAACTGGGAAGAAACAGCTGGCGGCTGCGCAGAAAGCTGATCCGTCTCTAGTCAAGTGTCTCGCTGTGGCAGTACAAAAAGATGAAGTAGCCGATAAGGATGTGGCTTATGTTTGGGAGGACGGAGTGTTTATGCGTAAGTGGTCTCCATCAGAAAAGGATCCGAGCTGGAAGTGTTTCAGGTAGTGGTCCCTAGATTTTGTGCATAGCTCATGATCATGCTCGCTCTGGCCACCTGGGAGTAAACAAGACTTTCAGTCGCATTCGCTATTTTTACCGGCCTGGTTTGAAATCAGCGGTTTGAGTACTTTTGTTCGTATACTGCTTTGAAACAGGGAAAGATTGGGATGAAGACAGCACCACAAACTAGCGTACTTGAGTATGTGAATTCATTCCGAGAACGCCTACACAGAGCTCGTGAAGTGGCACTTTCTGTGTACTGTCCCGAGGAGGACGGGCTTAAGATGCGAGATGTATCGTTTGCTCTGTTGGACAATTCAACACTTTTAGCGGATTTAAAGTCCCATCTGTGTTATGTAAGTGAAGCGTATCAGAGTGATATTACCCTATATAAAAAGTTCCCTTCTCCTTTTTCTGATGTGCCTAGTCAAACCACAGTATTGGAGCATGATATTGATTTGATGCAAAAATAATGCAAGAGTCGTCTGCATACTTGTTAGAACATGATTTTGCTGTGCCAAGTTCCAGTTCAAGTTCATGGAGCTCACCCTGTCTACTGGTGCCTAAATCAGGTGGGAAAGTTCGATTCTGCACAGATTACCGCAAGGTAAATTCCATAACGAAACCTGATTACTATCCTTTACCGAGGATGGATGACTATTGATAGGGTTGGCGCTGCAAAGTTTGTGACTAAGCTGGACCTGTTAAAAGGTTACTGGCAGGTACCTTTGATGGCAGGGCCGCCACCTTCCAACGCCTAATGAGGATAGCAGTGCTGGCTGGCTTAGAAAACTGTGAGGCATAGCTGGATGACATTGTTGTTTATTTATCTGACTGGGAACAGCATCTAACAAGTCTGTATACAGTGTTTAAACGTCTAAGCGATGAATCTCTTATATTGAATCTTGCCAAGTGTGAGTTCGGTAAAGCTGTCGTGACATATCTTGGGAAATGTGTGGGTCAAGGACAAGTGCGCCCTGTCGATGCAAAAATTGAGTGCATTGTTGATTTTCCAGCTCCAAAAACAAAATGGGAGTTTTGTCGTTTCTTAAGGTGAAGCATGCTCGGTGACACTGTAAAACCCATGGCCAGAATTGTGTGTTCATGTGGAAAATTAGAGAATCGCTAACTGGTCCGGAAGATTGATGTTCACTTTGTAAATAAATCATGCAATCAGTAGGCCTACACTGAATTCAAGCCCACAGAATTTCACAGAAAGCTCAGCAGAATTTCCGCCCTTCATTCACAAAGTTGTACCCGTTGCATATATTTCATTCAATTCAGCAGATTTTCTTCCAAAACCAGCACAAAACAATGCATAGATTCCATGTGGGCCTATCACAGTTGTGTTGTCCTTCATTTTGAACAGATGACTTAAGATGTTACGAGCTAGCCCGGGTATAAAGCATGAAATTGCCAAATAGACACATTCAAAATTTCCTTACAATCGAGGCCTCAGGAGCCTATTTAAATGCAATGATTGTTTCACATGTTCTTTATTGTATGACAAGTTGGTCACAGGCTTGTAAATCTGCCCTCAGGCCACTTGAGTCATTATATAAAAGTTCTCTAAAGATTCATGATAAGAAAGCCAGACGATTCCATCATAGTCATATTCTTGTAAAATACAAATTTCTCAGTTTTGAAAACCTGATAATCCACACAAACCTGTGTTTGATGTATAAGATCCTCCATGAAAATGCTGCTCCTCCACTAAAAGAGTTCATATCTTTGGGCTCTGAAAAAAAACAGCTCGAGCCACTAGATCTACGGTGCGAGGCGAATGCAGGATCCCTAAACACAGGACCGCATTTGGAAACTATGCTTTTTCTTGTGTGGCTGCTCGTCAGTGGAATATGTTGCCTATAGAGCTGATAAGAAGCACAAATTCGTATAATTCTTATACGTTCTCACGTCTGGCAAAGAAATGGCTTTTGTCAAATCAAATTTGCACCCACATGTGACCGATGTTGTGCATGTGAAGACTTGATTTTTTAATTTGGCAAGTTGGCAATTATTTATTTGGTCAATGTAAATTTCATTATTCATGTATGTATGATGTATTATGTATTATGTATTTAATTGTAACATCAGCCCAGGGACTACTGGTGGATATTAGCTCTTGAGCTAAAACCTGGTACTATGCATCTCTCCCCTTGAGGTTAATGTTTATTGTACGCTGTCCCTGTTTCTCTAAATAAAAAAATAAATAAAATAAATTCCTATTCTAATGTGCTAAACAATTTCTTTAAATTAGGAAGGGAGTTCACACAAGCCCCTAGCTAAACATTCAGGTCATTTAAAAGTAAACGATAATCCATGGTTAAATCTGCATTAAATAATATGAAGGTAAATAATGGATCTTTGCCTTTTACATCATGCAAGGTGTTAAAAGTATTAACGCTCTAACGCAGTGTTCAAAAATTTTTTTCCAGGAGACACCCATTTTCACATTCAAAATCATTAACAACCCCCAAAGACACAAAAAACTTTTTTACAAAAAATGTTTTATTCTATTCAACAACAGCAGAAACAATAATAGCATTAACAACTACGGCCGGATTTGACACTACGCGTTTCACGGAGGGAAGATAAAAAGAAAATGCTATCAAAACTTTTTTTTTTTACAAGGCAGTCAGACTCAGTTCCCTTCAGAGATACATTCATAGAACTTACTCATACTTTAATTCATATAATTTCCCTCAGCACTTGCGTAAAACCTCTCACTTCTTTGACATTTTTTTTTAAACAAAACAAAACCTACGCTGCATGCTGTGTCTGCATGAGACTGTTGACTGTTTGAAAAACTGTCCAGTATTAAGCAATCAAATGTGGTTTTAATGATGATCAAACTATTAAACTGTGATACTAGCCTTCAGAAATTGCATTGTAGTTTATCATCAAACTGGTAACGTTTCATCCCTAATAGAGTGGCGACCCCTCGTAAATCTTTAGTGACCCCCAGGTTGGGAAACACTGCTTCAACTCACCACACACCTAAAGCTGCCAACGGTTCTTACAGTGAATGCAGTTTAGTTACATACATGATGCAGGGCCACTGCATGGTAAAGCAAGTCCAGTCCTTGATTCTGATTGGTCAATAGCTGTGTTTTATTCATGATAAAGCACGACTATGACTGCTTCCCCAAACAGTTCTGTGCATCACGCAACACCCTTAGCCATTACCCTTAGCAACATAAATGTGTTTATTTTCTATTTTACAAACTTCTTATTACATGGAAATTCCATGGTTTTATATACTTTTTCCACATATGGTACTGAGAAAGGGTCCGTATAGTGATTGTGATTTTGACTATCGTGATTGTGATTTTACACCATTAGATGGCAGCAAAAAAATATTCAAATTTTTATATTGAAAGGGACTGAAACAAGGTTGTAAACAAGGACGTTATTTTACCTCTCAAATCGAGAATGTGAGTGGACAAGTGTGAAAGCTCACTACAGAGCTACTGGAGGCCAAACTTAAATCAAAGAAAGCAATGGAGTAGTCTTGCTGCAACAGAAAACACTGCTGAGCCTAAACTAAAGTTTCCTCATGCTGAGAGAAAAGCAGCTGAATTTGTGTGAGGAAATAACATATTGAGTTAAAAAAAAAATATTTATGAGAACGGTTCCTAGTCTGTTTTTATTTGAGCTCCATGAGATGACCCATATTACACCTAGGAACATTCTGTTGCTGTTCACAGTCAGAGACTATTTTTTTCCAGCAGAAGTAAAGCATTTAGTGATTTTACTTCATGAAAGTAGCATTGATGCATATTTTTGGCTTTAATACTTGTATTGTGTGGTAACTGTTTTGTAAAAGCAATAAGGTACTCGAGGCTAGTGCTGTATGGTGAATTAGTCACGGCTGAAGGGTGTTGTTAGTTGCAGGGGTTAACAACACCCTTCAGCCATGACTGTTTTGCTTTTACAAAACAGTATATGACTTATTCACCATATAGCAAAGCCTCTCGCACCTTATTGCTTACATACATACATATAGTCATACTGTATGCATGCATACATATATTGGTCCATCAAGTCCAACATCTAGCTACTGGGGCACCTCAGGGCTCAGTGCTTGGACCACTTCTCTTCTCCACATGTCATTACTAGGATCTGTCATTCAGAAACATGTTTGACACACAACTCTACCTTTCATTCCAGCCAGATGAACTGACGGTAGCTGCTCGCATCTTAGCCTGCCTGACAGACATTTCATGCTGGATGAAGGACCACCACTTTCAACTCAACCTTGTGAAGCCTTCTTGTGGTCTCAGCCAACCCAACACTTCATCACAACTTCTCCATTCAGATATGTTCGTCAACCATAAGCTCATCCAGGACAGCCAGGAACCTTGGAGTTGTGATCGATGATCAGTTAAACTTCACAGACCATATTGCTAGAACTGCCTGGTCCTGCAGATTTGCCTTATACAACATTATAAGATCAGGCGCTTCCTATCGGAGCACACTACACAACTCCCGGTCCAAGCTCTTGTTCTATTGTAATGCTCTCTTGGCAGGCCTTACAGCATCAACTGTCAAACCTCTGCAACTGATCCAGAATGCTGCAGCAAGAGTGGTCTTTAACAAGCCGAAGAGTAGGGTTGGGTACCGAACTACGACCGAATTACGTCGGTACTACAGAGTACCGATTCACATTAAATCAATCAGTGTCAAATTTCGGTACCTGAGAACACATCTGGGCGCGAGAGTAAGACTATTTAAATACAAATCCTGCATGTTCTGTGTCTCTCTGTGTGAATGAGTGGCGCAGACGCACGGTTTCATTTACCACACACACACAGTTTTTCAGCCTCTGCAGTCTCACTATATGAGAACATGAATGCATTTCCAGAGCCGCTCTGAGAGTCACTGAAGTTCATCGCCATTTTACAGTTTCATTTAAGAAATCTATCGTTATAGCCTATTATTAATACACGGAAACTCTCAAGGTCTTCACCACAATCAGTCAAAATAAAATTGTTTTAACTTGATAATATATTACGGTTTACAGTAGAATTTAGATATCTCAATTTAATAATAATACTAACACTACTAAATAAATTATTATCAAATGTATTTAAGGAATAATCACACTTTTTCTTCTGTGTTGTAATTTTAACAGTATAAAGCTCAGTTGTGCCACATGTTGTTTGACAAAAAAAAAAAGTTTAATTTAATATAAAATATCAATTAAATTAATGTTTTATGTCTTCATTTGATTACTAGAAAATTCACAACACAGAATTTGTGGAAAACAAAACATTTCATAGAAATGTTTTTTATTTTGTTTTATTACTAAAATGGTTGTTTTTATTTATATTCAAGCATCACAGACAATGGCAGACTACTAAGGTAGCTTTGGCATAATGTCAATAACAATGCTACAAATGACTTAATTTATTTACAGTTATTGAGGCAAACATGCCTAAATTACCGAAAAAAGGTACCGTTGGGTACAGGCACCGAATTTCGGGTACCGGTACCGGTTAAATTTGTGAACGGTACCCAACCCTACCGAAGAGTGCACGGGTCACACCTCTCTTCATAAACTAGCACTGGTGCTCGCATCAAATTCAAGGCACTGATGTTTGCCTAAAGAACAACAATTGGCTCTGCACCTCTATACCTAAACTCACTACTTCAGATTTATGTGCTCCCAGAAGCTTGCATTCTGCAAGTGAACGGTGCCTTTACCATGACTGTTCCATGCTGGTGGAATGACCTGCCTAACTCAACCCAGCTGCTGAGTCATTTTCAAGAAACAGCTGAAGACGCATCTTTTTTTATCAACACTTGACCCATTAATACTAACACTTGCTATTCTATATATCTATTTTAAAAAAAAAACACCTTGCTTTGTGTACTGTGCTAGACTAACTGGGACTAGTTAGACTAACTGGGACTAGACTAACTAGACAGCACTTGCATATTGTTGCCCTTTTGTTGGTTTTATTGCTTCTATTGTTCTCCTCTTTGGATAAAAGTGTCTGATAAATTATTTATTGTAAATATATACAGTATATAATTTTTCCATCTTTTTGTCTCTTTTAAAATGCTTCTTGCTTCATGCGAGCAATATGTTTTGGAGCCCAAGACATTTGTTGTTCCTTGCTAAGGCCGGCGGGTGAACCAACTTCAGATTAAGGCTAGATGCACTTCCTCCTTAAACTATTTCATGACTTTCTATTTAAATGTGTTTTTAAGTTACATGTCGTCTAGCAACAAATTACGCGTCCCAGCATAAGCACTCATGATAAATTATGTGTTAAAGCAGTTTGCAAAGTTCAAACCACTATAATTTGAACAGAAAAGCAAGCACTGCATGCATGCATAATTTAGTATGGCAGCTAATTCGAATAACAAAAGTTTTATTCAAGTTCTGAATGGATTATACACTGTATTGCAAAAAGTATTGGGACACCCATTGCATTCAGGTGTTCCAATCACTTCCATGGCCACAGTTGTATAAAATCAAGCACCTAGGCATGCAGACTGCTTCTACAAACATTTGTGAAAGAATGGGTCGCTCTGAGGAGCTCAGAGAATTCAAGTGTGGTACCGTGATATTGAAAGTCCATTCGTGAAATTTACTCACTACTAAATATTCCACGGTCAACTGTTAGTGGTATTATAACAAAGTGGAAGCAATTGGGAACAACAGCAACTTAGCCACGAAGTGGTAGGCCCACGTAAAACCACAGAGCGGGTCAGTGCATGCTGCCAACTTTCTGCAGAGTCAATAGCTACAGACCTCCAAACTTCGCGTGGTCTTCAGATTAGCTCAAGAACAGTGCGTAGAGAGCTTCATGGAATGAGTTTCCATGGCGGAGCAGCTGCATCCAAGCCTTACATCACCAAGTGCAATGCAAAGCGTGGGATGCAGTGGTGCAAAGCATCAGGTGCAGTGGTGTAAAGCACGCCGCCACTGGACTCTAGAGCAGTGGAGACGAGTTCTCTGGAGTGACGAATCACGCTTCTCTGTCTGGCAATCCGATGGACGAATGTGCGTTTGGCGGTTGCCAAGAGAACGGTACTTGCCTGACTGCATTGTGCCAAGTGTAAAGTTTGGTGGAGCGGGGATTGAGGTGTGGGGTTGTTTTTCAGGGGTTGGGCTTGGCCCCTTAGTTCCAGTGGAAGGAACTCTTAATGCTTCAGCATACCAAGACATTTTGGACAATTTCATGCTCCCAACTTTGTGGGAACGGTTTGGGGATGGCCCTTTCCTGTTCCAACATGACTGTGCACTAGTGCACAAAGCAAGGTCCATAAAGACATGGATGAGCGAGTTTGGTGTGGAGGAACCTAACTGGGCTGCACAGAGTCCTAAACTCAACTCGATAGAACACCTTTGGGATAAATTAGAGCGGACGCTGCAAGCCAGGCCTTCTCGTCCAACATCAGTGCCTGACCTCACAAATGCGCTTCTGGTCAAAAATTCCCATAAACGCACTCCTAAACCTTGTGGAAAGCCGTCCCAGAAGAGCTGTTATAGCTGCAAAGGGTGGGCCAACTCCATATTAAACCCTATGGATTAAGAATGGGATGTCATTAAAGTTCATGTGCATGTAAAGGCAGACGTCCAAAAACAGCTCGCTTTATAATCACTAAAAAGCTGTCACCTCAATTCATTGCGATCTCATAATGTTCCGCTATAATCAATGAAGCTGACTGCACAATTAATCTTACATACCCTACATCATTTCTACACTTTGTTTGTTATAAGTTAACACAAGTTCCATAAGTTCCAATTTCTAATTTCCTTTATCTCTTGAAGGTGACATAAGACTTAGATCTATAAAAAAAAAATATTGCCTTGACTCTTAACCCATGTATTGTTAATTTCCTCTTAGTACGCCATTCATGTGTTTCTCACACAAAAGTCTAAACATTGAGCCTTTCAGGCACCATCAAACATTGTGAGCTGTTTGTTTAGATCTGTCAATCTTTTTCCTGCTCAACCAATAGCGAGTGTTTAGGGTGTAGCTACTGTAGCAGGTGGAGCCAGAGGGTGTCTCCTGTTTAGTCTGTGTTTGACCATGACTGATGCGTTACATGAAAAAAGACGTTCAAGCCAAAATTCGCTGCATTTAGACCTCCAACAATTTAACAGGTCATGAACTTGCCAAAGTGGCACTGCGATGCCTCGTGCTACAATGGACGCTTCATAACATACAGCATCATCATGAATTATATACAATATGGATGTACTGACTGCTTATAAAACCTAAGCATTTTTACGTATTTACTAGCCTGACTTCGTCATACTCATATTCTAGTCAGAATGTGAGTCTGATACTGCTCCATAGGGCTTTGATTATGAGGCGTGTCTTAACCGAACCAGGAAAAAAACAAAACTCTGCACTCATTTGGATAGACCTACAACCAATCAGAGCAACGTATAGTTGCTTAGCATAGTTTCAACAGAACTCAACTGCACGCACGCTGGAAGAAGTAGTAAAATAATGAGTGTTGCTTCTTTTACTTGGTCCTCTATGTGAGTGTGCGACCAAAGGAGAAACCACAACGACCACAGGGTTTTCATTGCGTCCCATCTTCTTAGTGACCATCGGAGCCAGCTGATAAAATAAACTTTTGCTGAATCCTGTAGTAAGGACGGCAAACACATCTTTCCGAGCGACAAATGCCTTGATTGCAGTTCGATGTTCGTCTTTTAAAATTAATGCGCTGTCGATTTCTTTTACAACAAACGCGGTAGCAGAATCTATACATCTCAATTCTCCAGCTGCAGTCAACTTTGAGGGAAACCAGTTCAACCCAAGCGCTCTTTGATAACGCGATGATTACGTAACTAAAGAACATCTGTCCATAGGGCTGTGAATCTTTGGGTAGGCAGCGATTCGATTCGATTCACGATTCATAGGTTTTCGATTCGATTCAAGAACGATTTTTGCAAATTCAGAAAGATTCGATTCAATGCGATTCACATTAAAATTCGATGCGATTCGATTAATTCGATTCGATTCTTAATTTTTTATATGCATTCATAGGATTATTTAAATCAAATGCTTCCCCCAATGGGTCTTAGTCAGGGTGTGAATTATACAGCTGGCTTCGGGGGTCAAAAAAAAAAAAAACAAAAAAAAAAAACGACATTTTGTCTATTGTTAATGTTAGTTCATGTTAGTTTTTAATGAATCTATTATTATAAAAAAATATTTCCAAAGCCTATAAATTAGCATTTGTAAAAATGTAAACCAAGATTTAGGCTTTAAAAGTATAGTTCATCATGCTAACTATTTTGTAGGAATGGATACACAACCTTAAAGTGTTCCTGGTACATTAAACATCCTTCATTGTGAGACTAAAAATACCATGAACTTTCCCAACTAAACCTTAGCCTAACTAACGTTTCCTCATGGAATAGCTACTCTTTGTTCTCTTTATCCGACTGAACATTTTCCTTGTGATTCTGAAAGAAAACGCGCCGGCTGTCTACTTGTGCTATATTAACGATTACGAATGCAACTTTAATGCGCATCTGATTGATGGATAAACCACGCGCTCTTATTTCAGTGTAATTAATGTTGTAGTTATTTCATCAGTTCAGTTTAACGACATTAAGTTACATTTTATTCATCATTCATGATTAATCGGAAGCGTGTGCATTTTAGACATTTTAGACTCCTATTATACGTTTTCTCTTTCCATGTAATAAATGCGCACCCTTGAATAAGTGGGGTTTTACATTAACTGCTCAGGACGGGTATGATCCATTTCCGTAAAACTTCAGTATCTTATCTTAAAGAAAATAACGGTGACGTTTCCACGCAACGAACGCGTTGTTTCATAGCAGTGCCCGCGCAATGATATGGCAGCTTTATCAATGGCTTGCTTTCTCGATAGAGAGCTGTTATCTGCTCATGTGAACACCAATGGCTGTCCTGAGGAGAGCTCAAACATGGACTGCTCAAAAATCTGTAGATGAGAGCTATATGGGACCGAGCGCGAGCGAAATCCAGTGAAAGATCGTAAGAGTGCAGCGAGTATGTGAGAGCTGTGAGGACGCCGCACAACGCCTCATTAATTCGCGCATGTAGTCATTTAATGTTTATATGTTTTAAAGCACTGAATCGATATAGAATCGCAAATTATTCGATTCTTAGCATTTTAAATCGAATATTGACCGAAATAAACGATTCACGATTCGAAATACATGTTTCAAGATCGATGCATATGCATCGTCAGGATTTGTAATCGATGCATCGAGAAAACGAATGAATCGTTACACCCCTATCTGTCCATCATCGTATAAAGCCCGCCCTGGCAATTTGATTGGCCCGACTAATTTTGAACCTTTAAAAGTTTCTAGGAATGCTCCAAACGAAACGATCGATCAGAGGTATAATAAATATTAAAAGCTCAGCGGTTGCGGCAGTATCTCAGTCTCAAAAGGGTAGAGTAAAATAACAGTGCATCTAATTCAAACTACTATATTAAAATTCCGAGTCCGACCAATTGGCACTAACAGTAGCTGCCGTTGATTCAGCAGACATGTGCTGCTCTCTTTCCACTCTCTGCACTCCTTCCTCACACGAAAACATGTACTTCTCATTAAAGCTCCAGGTGAAGGGCTGCCATATACTACAAAAATACAACCTCTAATAAATAAAGCGATCCCAGTTATTGTGTTTTAGCTGGGAAATAGTGTTCTCAAAACAAGCCCCAAGTATTTTGTGTACGTCTTTTTTTCAGAAATCTGCCATGTCCCACAACAAACAGAATAAACAGTATAAATTATTTTTACTTATCAAAATAAACATTTTGATAAGTAAAAGTTAAACAGTTACAGAAATGTTATTAATTTTAGACCATTAAGACCATTAAGTCTAGTATGCACTGTTGGAGGTCATTTGAGACCCCAAATGACATTTGCTGAAATAAAAAAAATGATAAATTGGAATGTAGTGTTGCACGGTGCACCGATACTTCAAAAGTATTGCGATTCTTGGAAATTAAAAACGTCACGATTGCTAAATTTATTAGTAGGCCATCTATACTTTTATGAATGACCGCGTTCCAGATTTGTAAGAGACGCATTTCATGTTGGTGTGTGCAACGCACGCTTCCAGTGCCCCCTATGGACGTCTGTGTTTTTTCTCCTCACGCACGCAGCAAAGAAGCTGCAGCTGTCATTAGACAAACACTACAGCGAGATGGCTGCATGTGCGAGCACAAGTGATACTGTGACCGCCGGTCAGTAGTGGAGTGGCAATCCGGAGAGTCGGGACTTTTCCCGGTGGGCCGGTAGTGTTTCGAGGCCGCGAGGGCCGGTCTGATAGTTATACATTGCAAGTTCTTAGCAACACCATCCGGCGGCCTGGTGTGCCCGCTGGTCAAACTGTGCAGAATAGAGAGTCTCCGCAACGGCGAAAGATTGAAGCGCAAGTGAAGATGGTGCGCGAGCCGCAAGACACTGTATCCATGCAACTGATAGCAGTGAAAAAGAGCGCTCCGCTTGATTTAAAAAACAACAGATTTTAGCGCTAGATCTCTTATTTAATAGCGAACTAAATGAATGCTCTGCTAGTTAACTGGAGATGTTTTATTTATTTTTGTATTAGGTGTACAACTTTCCCCCCCAACTTTCATAGATAACATTAATAATTTGCAAGCTGCTAAAATAAAGCATACAAATCATCAGCTAAAATGATCTATAGGCTATATGATTATAATCAGAGCATGTGCATGTTTGTCAGTGATTTATTTATATTAGGTTCAGTGCCGCTGCTAGCCATTTTGGTGCCCTAAGCATAATTCCTTTATGATGGCCCCCCCTAAAAAAAAACATTTTCATTTAGGATTTTCATTTAGGGGGGCTAAGCCCCCAATGAGGGTATGATTTATAAAAAAAAATAAAAAGCTAAAAAGTAACACTTTAGATTAGGGTCTAATGCTTACTATTAACTAGTTTCATTACCATGCAATGGCATGGTTTTATAATCACTGGGATCCCGAATTTGAGGCAGGTTAGTTAGGGGTGTTCGGGGGAAATTTTGGATTTTTCTGAACTACAGATGTGCATTTTAAGATGTTGTGAAGGCAAAAAAAAAAAAAAAAAAAAAAAAATCGATAACAACAGCTTTAAAACCATGTCAGTGGGCAGCTGATTATTTTTCTCTCCTCATCAGCATCACACTCTTTTTCTCTTTGTTTTTATCTTGCCCTGTCTCTTCCCCTCCTAAAGTTGGCTTTTTTAATTTACTAAAGGTTACAATTTGTATTTTATTCTCTATATGTACACATTCATTATAAATCCTGTGCCTAACATGATGAAAACGGCTTTGTTCATGTTTCTTGTCTCCTCACAATGACAAGTAGCCTAAACTATTACACTATAGGCTACATGTTACATAGGCCTATTTTCAGTTCAAAATGGCGAAATTAGACAAAACTATATTAGTTTGCCTAATTATTTTTTGTCATTCGTTTAACATTTATGACCTAAAAAAAACTGTCAAATAAAGTTAAGTTTAGCTACTTACATCTTATCTCGCACTTGACCGTACACTGAAGCGTCGAGTTGCACTGTTCAAATTCGCGCTCAGCGTCTGTGAACATAAAGCCCGCCTACTTTGATTTGATTGGTCATCTCAAATATTCTGACATTGACGAGCAGTGACAGACCAATGAGGCTCAGATGAACACACGAACACACACACACACACACGCACACACCCTGTCCTGTGTTTCTGACGTGCTCTCTGTCTCTGCTCGGCGCCGCTGCGGAATGAAGAGGAAGAACGCGCTGAATCTGATTATAACAAGAAGTTTGATGATTGGTTTTTCATTAGGCTATTTTTGGTGCCCCCTCAGCACTTGGTGCCCTACGCACAGCGCGTGATGCGCGTGGTGGGAGCGGCGGCGCTGATTAGGTTATTACAGCATTTAAAGAGCACAGACCTACGCAAAGGAGGTGCATGTGAAACACCTTGTAAGAAATACTTTTCCTTTTCAGGAAAAGTATCGAAAAAGTATCGAAATCGCAATTCTTGACTTGGTATCGGTATCGAAACAATAATTTTGGTATCGTGACAACACTATTGGAATGATGACATACTGTAGCAGAAAAAGTGAAGCAGATGTGCTGAATGAAAATGCACTTTCTCTCCCTGACAGCGGATGGCTCTGATGGAACAGCAGAAATACAGCCGTTACCCTGTTGACCCCGTACACAAAACAGCTGCACTACTTTCTGTTTCTGCACAGTATTAAATGTTTTAAACAGCTATTCAGATTTTTGTATTCACAATGGTGTTCATCACAGCACTAAACGCTTAAATACTTAGACTTACTAGGCTTTTTATTTACAAAATTAAACATTTAGTTAACATTAACTAACAATAAAAATACTTCTAATGCATTTATTAATCTTAGTTAATGTTAGTTTCAACATTTAATAATACATTAAAATCTAAATCTGAGCTAACACAAACTAACAATGATCAGTTGTATTTTTTAACCAACGTTAACAAAGAATAATAACATCTGTAACAAATGTAGATATTGCTCCTTGTTAATGTTGATGCATTAACTAACAATACTAATGAGACCTTATTGTGTGATAACTATTATTCTTAAAGTGAAACCTTTTTTTACTTTATACATTTTTTGTGTATTATTTTATTGTATTTAAATGTTCAGTTCCTTTTGTTATAAGAAAACAGTTATTAATCCTGTTGTAGTATCACAACACTTTTTTTGCAACTTATTTAAAATTCAATTCAATTCAAATTTGTTTGTATAGCGCTTTTCACAATACATATTGTTTCAAAGCAGCTTTACAAAAAAGTGCATTTCAGAAATGTACATAGAAAAATAGTTAATCATGTATTAATTTAGGGCATAACATATCGCCGGCATCGAGTCGTCTCTTCACAGGCGTGGAGACAGAATCGTATTATTCACTCACACAATCGTATTATTACGATTATCGTATTAATAATCGTATTATTACGTATTATAATCGTATTATTACGATTTCAATATCATAATAATACGGTATACAGTGATAAAAGCTTCAGCTTTTTCCACTAAACCATGGCACATTGTCCATGTTTTCTCCACAATGAAAGTTAGAAATGTGGATCTTTTGTGAAGTGAATTTTGCACAAGTTGTTTTATTCAAAAATATTTGTAATTTATTTATATATTTAAAAAAAATATAATAAATCCCCCAAAACTGCACAAACGTATAGTAAAAACATTATTAAAGTGAGTGATATTACATTAAAACTTTTTTTTACTGGCACCAGAAGTCACACAGAACAGAATGATGTTATAATATCAAATAAACTAAACTCAATTGCTTAAAATAAATGTAAATGAAAACAACCTCATTGATCATAAACATAGAAGAATCAATCGATTAATTTGACGTATTAAATATTATAGCTTAAATAAGAATTTGTAAACATTTTGTATGTTGGTAAAGTTGTACGTAAAGGATTTATGTTTTAGATGCCATCAAAACATTTTAGTGCTTAAACTTAATATATGTGGGACTGAACCATTATAAGCAAAGTGCATACAAATACTCATGTAATCACAACACAGCCTCTTCAATTACAATTTTTTTATTTTCAAAATAAAATTTTCACCATCAATTTCAAAATTCAAAACTTAATTCTGCTTTGGAAAATTGTTTTTGTGTGTCAGAAAATGATAACGAAAACAATAAATAGTTTTTGCTTACTCATCAGCTTGTAAAATCACTTATCAGCTTGTGCTGTAAATGATACACTCCTAGTCGTATAGAGCTTCGGTAAAATGGTCTAATAGAACACTCAAGCATGCAAGATTAATAAACGACTTTAAGACGAGATCAATTCCCCCTCTTGAACTTTTACTTAAGCAAATTAGCAAAAGCAAATTAGCAAAAGCAGCACAGTTATGTTGCTCTAAATATCATTAAACAGGTTATCAAGCTAAGCTTTAACCAATTACTTTCTTCTCTTTCCAATTAAATGTCTATGAAAAAACTCAAGACAACAGGCTGATTCACACCTACACAGCAATGTGAATTACATCTATAAAATGAATATACAGCTTCAAATGGATGGATCTTTCCAAATATATGAACAGGCTTTCCAGAGGTGACCTTAATCAAATATAACATTCTCACTTCTGCAACGCTGCATTTTCATTGCTCACTTGGCTTACAGATTCATAAAAGGATGACAGTACAGTCAAGAATGCTGTTAACCCCGAGGGCAGATGAAAGTTAATTATTTAGCAAACAGGTATTTTACAGATGGACAATTTCAGTGTTATGAATTATTACACAGTTCTAAGGTAATGGCTGAGACTATACACTTTATAGAAATGTGAATTTAAAAGCACGAATCATTAACAACAAAACCTGTAAAGAATAAAAATAGTAAAAAAGAAAAAGAAAAGAAAAGCCAAAACCTGACCTTTTTCTATGGTAAGTTTGACATTTGCATGGAATTGCCAAGATTTCATATTAGTGCCAATTATAACTCCCTTACTTGATTCCCTGGATTTATTTAGACTTTGATCTTCATTTAACAAACCATAAAACCAGAGAAAGTTTCCATTATGGTTCTTTGTTATGTTAAAAAATGTCAAATGCTTTAAACCAGTGCAACTCAGCATACACAAATTATACTCATCCTTCTCAAATGCAGCAATATGTCCCCCAATTGTCTACTTCTTTCAATAAATGGTTCAAACATGAGGCTTGTTGCTTCTTAAATTATAAAACCACAAACAACTACTATGAAAACCGAAATATGAAACAGGCTAATGTAGGAATGCCTATAATCATGTCTGGTACTTCGTAAAAACTATGTGGCTTATTTAATATTCATTGTTGTGAGTTACTATATAAGGTGCTGCTGCTGTACAAACACTGGTTGTGTTTTAGAGTCATTTGGCAGACAGCTACCTCAGCTTATAGACAGCCCAAAATGCCCTACAAGACCAGAGTGAATGCTCCTCTCACTGAAAGTCTTTCACCCTACTCTGTCCCTCATGCCTTGAAACAAAAGAGGACAAAGAGAACTGAAAGTGAATGTGACCACAGTTTGGAGAGGGTCATTCCCACTGGGGGCAACATATACCCAATCCACTCAAATGTCAGTTCCTTTGGGGGATGGGGCAGGAAAACATACAACTTGTTTCTACATGTCTTTTTTTTTGTTGATTCAAGTAAATTAATGTCCCGAGAGACTCCTTACTCTCCTGTAAATTTTGTCCAGTCCTAAAATATTTTAACTCAGGTTGACATTTAAAATCCGTTCTTATTGTCACTAGTCAAATTATTTTATTACCATAATCATCAAACATTAACATCACAAAAATGGTAAGGTTCTGTTCCCTAAACAGTAGCCTACTGCATGTACATTGATGTTTCAAATGTTTCTCAAAAGCCCACGAGAGCTTCCTCAGTTATATTAAAATGCAAAATATTTTGTTTTCACATTACTATATGGTAAGTGGATAAAATATTTGTAGGAGACACATTTTTTGATAGATTATATAAATCTAATTGGTTAAGAGCAGGTGCAATAAACAGTAGAGTATATAACTACCCAATGCACACTACCCATATGTGTTCACTTTACTCATAAATGTCTTACTCCATATAGCCTACTATACCTCATGCATTACAGATTTCTCACAGAGGGCTACAACCAGAATTAAATTTATGAACACAATTGGAATGCATTTAGCTTTCGGTTTCCTGCGGTCCAACGTAAAGACGAGTTACAACAAGTAATTTTGCACATTTGTTAGAATTAACGTAACTCAAACTGGTACTCCTACCTCTAGAATGTAGTCCAGTTCAGCCTTTGTAAGACATGGGAACTGTTTCAATATTTTCTCCTTTTCGGCTTTATACTTATTCACTGCAAACTCCCAGTTCGGTTCTTCGATGAGTTGGAATATTGCTGCCCCAATGGACAAATAGAAAATGATAGCTGAAGTCAAAAGGGGACCCTTGTCCACCATAATGAATGAACTCAAGTTAGGTGGAGTGACTTTAAAAACAAATTCATAAACAGCGCCCACACTCTTCAAAGTAATTAATTTAGTGCGAGCTCAAACTCGTCCTTGCCGATTCCTTCATGAATAAAAAAGGTGCGTTTCGGAGTGAAGTCGCCGGGAGAGTTTGCGGTCCACGTGCGCCGCTCGCACAGCTAATGTAGAGCTCTGGTGAAACTCTTAGTTCAACACACCATGACAAAAGGAAGTTGGCCAAGATCCACCCACTGTACTCTAGACCTCCCTTTCTTTCATCACATTCACAACATTTAACTTTGTTGCAATTTCACATTTTCTTATTAATGTATTAGGCTATACATTTCTAGAATACTAATTTCTATCGTATGTAAATAATAAATAAATAAATGAATGGTAAATCTTAAGGATTTAATAAAAATGAATGAATTACACTATACTTTTATAAACAAACAAGCATGTAAATGAAGATACATATTTATGAAGATGGTGATACATTAAACTCACCGTAATTCGCACCTTGATAGCACGCAAATATTTCTGCGCGTTATCGCTCGTGTCAGCCTCTGGTTTTCCGCTATACATACTGAAGCGCGCGCGCTGTTACTTTCATTAAAAAATCAAAAAAAAAAAAAAATCTGCAATTTACTGTTCAAGTGACAGCTTCTCATCTGCTTTTAATCTCTATTTGTGGACTAACTAACAACAGGTTATAGCTTTAGCATAGTAGTTTGAAGACTTGCATAACAACAACAATATAACTCTGATAATAAGAGAGCTGAGAAGAAAATACATTTGTATTTTTTTGTTGTTGTTATGTTTATAAAGAGGTTGCATATTGTTTTTCACCTTTGTATAACATTCAATGCATGCCATTTTGACATCCTTTCAGATTAAGTTTTTAAGAATCTCATGTATGCTGATTAGCCTATTGCATTTCCTTCCAAAATTATTTTGATACCTTTTAGGCTGACATTTTAAAACTGGTTCTGTGGCCACTAAAATGTTTGGATATTGTGAGTTTCATGGTTAGTATTATCTATTAATTATTTGTTCTTTTAAAAAGCATAGGTTATGGGTTTCATAATTATGGTATAATTTCTTAGGCTACTCTAAGTATTTTCTATAGTGTTTTGTTTAAAATAAAATAAAACAAAGACTGAAATTTAATCTCCTGTCTTAGATGTAGGTCCAATGTGCCACAGAAAAGAAAAGCCTTTTAAGACAGCAGATGTTTGTTCTATATGAAATGCACCTACGATACAGTAGCTGATCTCTTGAAGTTAGGCTTATAGTCATTCACATACAAGTTATGTTGTTTCATTTTTCAAAATTCAACAAAACCTGTTTCAGATTATGTTTACAAAAGGTGTGTGGGTGAGTCATTGTTCTTAAAAAAATACTTGTTCTTGTACATGCATGGAGTCAGACAGACTTCTCAAGAACCAGTCGACTAGAGCCCTATGCAAACAGGACTAGTTGTCTAAACGATCTTTGAGTACGATTCTTTTCACCTCAATGTGATTTCATGTACCAATTCAGATGGGACTAACATCTCTGTGTTCTGTGTAACATCTTTACAGAGGTGGGATTGTATGTTTTCTAGACGTGGGCATTATAGAAGGTCTTCTGCTGCATGAGTGCATCATGTATAACATGTTTTTTAATGAATTACTTATCGATAGAACTTAATTTCTTATTAAAACCCATATGTAAATAAACTTCAAATGAGTTTATAGAAGTGTCTGTTTATAATAAACTCACATAAGTGAGCATAGACATTTAGACATTGAAGACTAAAATGTCATCTTTTAATGTTTTCATTATTTAATATCATGTATCTGTATTATTATTCTTTATTAATATTCATAATAATAATCAGTTGTATTATCTTGTGGGGTTTAAATGCATGTGGTTGAATGCATGAAGAGATTATAGATAGCATGGATCTATGTGAGGAACACATGTCAGACAGAGGGAAAGCTATATATTGCTTAGAGGTATGTGTGCAATGTAACATGTTCACTCAGCATAGATGTTTCTATTGATGCAAATGTAACATGTGTATGTATGACTTATGTTCCATTTTAAGTTTAAGCAACGAGTTTTGTTACCTTACAAGGCAGTTGAAAGTCTCTCTGTGATGTATATAAGCTCAATCTGACTATACTGACTCAGAGAAACACGGAAACGCATAGACCTGGCATGAATACAACATCTTCTAAAAGTTTCTCTCCTGACATATAAGAATAAAGATTTTTCTTGGCAAGATAACTGGTGTCCGGTCCTAGCCTGGTTCTACCAGATTCTCGTACATTTCATTTGTACAGAGAGTCTGGCCTCTCTCCATTGAGAAACGTTTACTTCCTTGTAGGCGGGTTCTATGTTAAAGTTAAAAACTATTGGATCTGCCATAGCCAATCGTAACATGTGGTCGTGACTTAAGTCATGCGCCGAAACTGGCCGGAAACAACAAGTGCGAATGATCATAAAATAATGTGCCTAATATAACATCTTGCCAATGGACTACAGTTGAAAATTAGCCTGCTGGCAAACACTGGCACATTTACAGAAATGTTAATTAATGTGCACTGTCCTTGAATAAATAAATGAAATGAAATCAGAGGATTATGCTTTCTTTTACTGTCTATGGGGTTATGTTTAGAATAAGATGTCTGTCAACGAGAGCTGCAGGTTTTGTTCATCAAATTTAAGAGTTCAAGGAACAATTGTAAATTCTAAATGTATTTTTGACACTAAGGACAGTGATGTACCTATTCAGTCAACTGTCGAAGCTCGGTCTAATCATTAACAATACGCCGCTGCGATCGTTTCGGATCTGCCGCAAATGCTGTACAGTGATCACCAGGCTAGAGTGAGCTGGAAAATCAAACTTTTCCCGAACCCCGTGCATGGGGAGGAGGGCCACAACAACATGGCCACCAACAAAACTTAGCAAACATTGTTCTTGCTCCGGCTTTAACTTCTGTATATTCGGCAGTTTTGCAACAACGGTCCGAATAGCTTTTCTCACGTCTTTCTCCGCTGCCATTACTAAACTCCAACTCAAACTGACGCACTACATCAACGTCATCGTTCTCAGCCACTCCCTTTGTTCGCTGATTGGTCCTACAAAAAATTGATTTCTGGAAACCTAAGAATATACAGCAGTCCCAGACGTAGTACTGAAGGAAAATGAAATTGAGCGGAAGAGGGCGCAGCCAGGCTAGTCCGGTCCCGTGAATCAAATAGCAACGGGGAAAAGGCTTAATTCCAAGTCTACAAAACTTAAACTGGAATGTCACTGTTTCTGTCACTGCGACTTCCCGAACACGCGCACGCACACATCACTTTTAAAGTAAAAGTGAAAATTGAGGATGCAGAGGATCGTAATGGATCGAGATATCGAATTGAACTGAATCGAATCGATAAGCAATATCGATAATGGAATCGGAATCGTTAAATTCTTATCAATTCCCATCCCTACCTGTCACTACTAATAGACAGGGAGATAAATTGTCTTCCTGAAGTCTGAGCTGTGATGGCGTGGGCGCTGACGTAGGGGCCATTCACATGTTATGTCTTTTGCATGCTCAGGTTCGTTATTTTAAATGTAGACACACAACAAGTGTGCTCACAATAGAGAGTGATGCCGCTGCGATGCTTATGCGGTGCAATACGTTTGTTTTTTCCAGGCTACGTCATAGCAAGATGAAAAATCCCAACTTTTCAGAATGCAGAAAGTGCACCGCAAGTTATGTGACAAGAACCAGAGGATACCCAGAGCTGTACAATTTGTAAAATTTTGGTTCTGGAAATCCATTTAAAGCCGCCGTTTTCCACGCATTTTTAGATGCGGCATGTGAATGACCCCTTCAGAGGCTTCAGTGAAATGATGCCTCAGTGGGCAATGCTGCCAGAATCAGCCAATAAATTAGCCTTGTGATGATAAACCTGTAGGTTATCGCCATGTGAACATCAGTTCACAGTGTTGTTGTGTACATTGATTTATTGTTTAATGTTATGATTGTTTTCATATCGTTTATCTTTGATTAATGATATTATTTGTGATCATGTTATCTGTTTAGATGCATATGCAAGAACACTGACATTGAATGTTCCCATAGTCAGGAGAGTTAACCGACCCCTACTGTTGGTATGATCCACTAAGTGTTTGGCGGGAAAATAGCATATATAAAGGAGTGAGGATAGTTGAGCCGGAGAGAGACGGGCCAAGTGCCAGAGCTAGTACAGTCAAATGCTGTAAGATGTGAGTCTTCATTGTCAGAGGTTTGTTCCTTGAGGCTGGATCTGATGCCGTGTTTTGCTGCTTTCAGCATGTTTTATTTATGTTTTGTAACGTCTATTTTGAGTATTTTTGATGATTTGTTTTGTTTATTTTGAACTTGATTTGGAACATGTGTGCTGAGACGCTGTCCTATATAAATTCACTTCAACTTTAATGATCTCCTGCGTGGTACTCAAGTCATTCCATCTCTTCCCGGGCCTATCGGCAAACAAATTGACGCAACAACTTAGGGTAACGGTATACAACCAGCCCTCTGACAACAAGCCAGGGTGACTTTCCTACATCAAGCGGCTGTAGTTGAAACCACATCCCGACAAGCCTGATTATATGGGCTTCAGACTATCGTCACACCAGAGTGTTCCCGTAGCGTCTGATAATGGTGCAGCATCGAGTGAATCTACGAAAGTCAACCCATTTTCAAGATTTGAAAAACTTTTGTGAGACTGAGACATTATACTGAAAATATCTTCCTCATGACTTATTTTTACCTCAGTCTTTCTTCATAGCAGTAATTTATCAGTAATTCATGCAGTAGATCCTCAGTTAGCCTTAATTCTTTCACACTGACTCCTTACAACAGAAGACTCTGTAATTTTGTAAGATCCATGTGAGACTGAGATTGGCTCAGTCTTTGTCCCTTTGAGGAGTACCATTGTTTGATGAGGTTACATAAAGGTTTTCCCATGGAAATCTATACACACAAATGTTCACATGACACAAAAGAGAACTGAGTCTTTGTGTTTTTGCAGTCTAGGCATAAAATCTTGGAAACTTGCACAACCTCAATCTCCAGATCATATAAAAGGGAAAGAACAAAACATAAGTGATGGAAATTTAGATTATATAGTGCCACGTGGTAATAAATTCCTATAGCTAAGGGACACGATGATATTACAAAATTGTAATCTCAGAAACTTTCCACTTCCTGGGCTTCAATTTAGCATTGATCCTGCAACCCTAGCATCTTATGTACTTAGGCACCCCTACCTAGTTTAATGTCCTTAAGATGAAAGCAAGACGGAAATCAAGGAAATCACAGTGTATGATGGGTACAGACTCCAGTAGCTTCAGACTATGATTCTATTCAGTCTGAGAATATTAAACATTTAATATTTTGAGCCAATTTTAGAACACATTATTTATTTTATTTCTCATGCATCTACTAGCAACAAGACGCATTTTTCTTTTCATAGTTTATTTGTAGTAAGTGATCCTCAGGAGTTGTGTATTGCAAGGGAAACAGGTCAGTTTAGCTAAAAGGGAATTATTTATTACATTATAGGGAATTTTGAAAGAATCACTTATTTATTAAATTATAGGGAATTTTGAAAGAATCACTTATTTTACAGCAGAGCAAATGACTCGTCCTTGAACGGGCCGTAACTATCAGCTCTGCAGCGGATATTAATATCCAAACTATAGTGAAAACACAGATCAGCAGTTTAAGACATTAAATTTGTAACACAAGAACACAACACAAGAACACTTCTCTTTAAAATACAAACAAGTCTCTATTGATTAATCTAACACAGTGGTTCCCAGCCTTTTTTACCTCCAAGGCCCCCCTGCTCTCCGAATCAATATTGCAATTCAAAGATTTACTCAAAAGCAACAAACAGGTACAGGCAGGCAGAGGGTACACTCAAAAAACATCATAACATTACAAGAACCGACCAAGACTAACTGAACAGAAGGAGACTAAATACAGATACAAAAGAAAACTAACGAGGTGAGGACAGGTGACACAGATGAGGACAATGAACAGGTGGGTAATTGAGGGAGTGAGTTCAGGTGTGGAGACAAGGATTCTGGGTAGTGTAGTGAAGACTAAGACAGACAGGTGCAGACGAAGACTGTGACAGAACGCCCCCCTTCAACAAGGCGCGACCTCGCGCCGTAGAACATCAATGGGGTGGTGGGGGTGTGGGCGCCCTGGAGCTCTGGCTGGACGGTCTCTGGCTGACGTGAAGCTCTGGCTGGACGGTCTCTGGCTGACGTGAAGCTCTGGCTGGACGGTCTCTGGCTGACGTGAAGCTGTGGCTGGACGGTCTCTGGCTGACGTGAAGCTCTGGCTGGACGGTCTCTGGCTGACGTGAAGCTCTGGCTGGACGGTCTCTGGCTGACGTGAAGCTCTGGCTGGACGGTCTCTGGCTGACGTGAAGCTCTGGCTGGACGGTCTCTGGCTGACGTGAAGCTCTGGCTGGACGGTCTCTGGCTGACGTGAAGCTCTGGCTGGACGGTCTCTGGCTGACGTGAAGCTCTGGCTGGACGGTCTCTGGCTGACGTGAAGCTCTGGCTGGACGGTCTCTGGCTGACGTGAAGCTCTGGCTGGACGGTCTCTGGCTGACGTGAAGCTCTGGCTGGACGGTCTCTGGCTGACGTGAAGCTCTGGCTGGACGGTCTCTGGCTGACGTGAAGCTCTGGCTGGACGGTCTCTGGCTGACGTGAAGCTCTGGCTGGACGGTCTCTGGCTGACGTGAAGCTCTGGCTGGACGGTCTCTGGCTGACGTGAAGCTCTGGCTGGACGGTCTCTGGCTGACGTGAAGCTCTGGCTGGACGGTCTCTGGCTGACGTGAAGCTCTGGCTGGACGGTCTCTGGCTGACGTGAAGCTCTGGCTGGACGGTCTCTGGCTGACGTGAAGCTCTGGCTGGACGGTCTCTGGCTGACGTGAAGCTCTGGCTGGACGGTCTCTGGCTGACGTGAAGCTCTGGCTGGACGGTCTCTGGCTGACGTGAAGCTCTGGCTGGACGGTCTCTGGCTGACGTGAAGCTCTGGCTGGACGGTCTCTGGCTGACGTGAAGCTCTGGCTGGACGGTCTCTGGCTGACGTGAAGCTCTGGCTGGACGGTCTCTGGCTGACGTGAAGCTCTGGCTGGACGGTCTCTGGCTGACGTGAAGCTCTGGCTGGACGGTCTCTGGCTGACGTGAAGCTCTGGCTGGACGGTCTCTGGCTGACGTGAAGGCTCGGCTGGGCTGGACGGGACCAGCGGTGAAGGCTCGGCTGGGCTGGACGGGGACCAGCGGTGAAGGCTCGGCTGGGCTGGACGGGGACCAGCGGTGAAGGCTCGGCTGGGCTGGACGGGACCAGCGGTGAAGGCTCGGCTGGGCTGGACGGGACCAGCGGTGAAGGCTCGGCTGGGCTGGACGGGACCAGCGGTGAAGGCTCGGCTGGGCTGGAGGTCTCGGCGGGACGAGACTCTGGGACTATGGCCTTCCTGGCAGCACGTGCTGATGTCAGCGGGGGTTCGGCTACACAGGAAACCAGTCCAGGACGTCCATATACCGACCCGGTGGCTGGTTTGATGGTAGGCGTGGTGGAGATGGCTGGAGATGGTGGTTGAGTGGCGATGTCATCAGCCTTCACCGTAGGTGAACCACAGCACATGGTCCAGGTACTGGGCAAATGAGCCTGGGATTGCCGCAGCTGGAGCTTGCTGGTATAGGATATCATCCAACCCACACCAAAACAGTCTTTTGGACATCATCTGCCCAGCTTACCCCTTCAGAGAGCTCCAGGAATTCGGTCACATATTCCCCAATGTGACGACCATCCTGGAAACAGGTTATAAGAGGGTTGGTGGAGTTGGAAGCAGGGATGAAAATGCCCATCTTAACCTGTAGTTTGCGGTCGGTTCTTCTGTCACGGATGTGGTGTAGATAAAGACAGGCTGAGGCAAAAAGTTCCAATTCAAAGATTTACTCAAAAGCAACAACAAACAGGTGCAGGCAGAGAGTACACTCAAAAAACACCATAACATTACAAGAACCGACCAAGACTAATGAACAGAAGGAGACTAAATACAGATACAAAAGAACACTAACGAGGTGAGGACAGGTGACACAGATGATGAGGACGATGAACAGGTGGGTAATTGAGGGAGTGAGTTCAGGTGTGGAGACAAGAAGGATTCTGGGTAGTGTAGTGAAGACTAAGACAGACAGGTGCAGACGAAGACTGTGACAGTCATCCTTTCACTAAGCGATGAGTATTTAACAGAGATGAAGCCGTTTATCGTGTGCTGTCAAGTGCACGTGAATGTGCCGATTATGTTCAATATTACTTGCAATTCGTAGTGTATATATTGCACCCAGTGTTTGATTTGTATGTATGTATGTGTGATCATCACGTTAACAGCTGAAATGCTTGCTATTTCAAGTTTATTAACACAATGTTTCTGATTATGTGCCGTTCATTTATATCACTTCATAATTAGTTTCGGTTTTGAACGTTTTACCATTTCTAAATAATGGTAATTATTTAACATTTACCATTTCTTTGTTGCATAAGAATTTCATTGCTTGTATATTGATTTCTTTATTTTATTCTAGAATTGAACTTGATAACTTCTTTATTTGAGAGATTGGTAGCTTTATGGAAATAATGTTTGTGTAATAATACTCAAAGACATTTGTTAGTATATATTTTTATTCCTTTCTTTTTGTAGACCACACACATCTAAACACACTATTAAGCTGTAAAACCTGTGAACTGCTGTGTTGTGTACAGCCAACGATTGCCAACAATAAACCTCCTTTGCCTGGAACTGATCGAATCCAGTGTATTCTGACCGACACCCCATTGAGGAAAGCTAGATATAAACCATCACCTATTACAGTCCAACCTTTTCAGTCCTACTATTGAACAAATGGTCATTCGAGCCGGATCTGGCATTTCTCATGGACAAAGAATTGATCAGCATCAATATGCAACCTGAAGCATCATTGTGACAGATTGTGAGACCCAAACGCCAGGTTCATCCTCCTGCCTACCTTAAAGGTCCCGTTCTTCGTGTTTTTTTGAAGCTTTGATTGTGTTTACAGTGTGCAATATAACATGTGTTCATGTTTCGCGTGTAAAAAAACACAGTATTTTTCACACAATTTACTAATCTGTATACCGCTGTTTTCACTGTCCAAAAAACGGCCTGATGACTTCCTTGTTCTATGAAGTCCCTACTTCAGAAATACGTAACGAGTTCTGATTGTGCCAGCGGTTCCTGTGTTGTGATTCGACAGCAGCTTATCGCACGTTGCCCGGAAAGGTCACGCCTCTTACCATAAATTGGAGATGCATGCGCAGCTAAAGTGCTTCTTCTCCGTGGGAGCGCAACAAGACCACACCCCCTTTTTTTGTGTATTCCTGTGGGCGGAGATTAGTCAAAAAGCTGTTCCAGTTATGTCATTAAAAAAGGAAGTAGAGGGATGTAGTCCAAACCGGCCGTTCGCTGTATGCTTTGAAAGGGGACTTCTGTTAAATAAAATATCTCGCTAGGCATTGAACTTTGAGCTTTATAATTTTACAGGTATTATTTATGCTCTAACAGCAACATTACACACTAATTAAAGTTTGAAAAATGGAATCGCGAAGAACGGGACCTTTAAAGACTTTGATCTTACGACTGTGCGTCATAGAGCAGTCAGCCAGCCGGTATCGCCTCACACAACACAGCATTCATAGTGGCTTGGAGAGGCTGTAGAGAACATTCCTTCACCTTCTACCGAGTATCGAGTACCATAAGTCAAGGTTTATGGGACACAGTGGATAAATGGTCCGTAATCGGGAAGAGGGATCCTTCTTTCCAAGGAATGGATAACACTGAACTGCAACAACCTAGCGCCATCTACGCCCCAGTGCAGCCAGTTCACCATCCACAGTCTTCTCCATATCATCAGCCATGGGAAGAACACCAGTCTATGCCATAGCCACAGACATATTTCCCTGCACAGGATAGGCTGCTCCCGCATCCTGGAACTGCATGCTACCATCCACACTCGATGGTGTCTCCATCTTTGCCCCCGCCTACCTATGGTAAGCGACGCCATACAGCCTACACAACAGCACCATCTCTTAGGCCACACAACCCCTTTCCTGCTATAACAGGTGGCTCCCCACTCAGTTTGAATCAGGGTACAGAGTATTACAATCTGCTCAACCCAGCATACAAATCCAGCAAAGTGTCACAGGTCGGGGGGAGCCAAACCAGACTGCGCCCACCCCTCAAACCCAGGACCACCTCGAGGAGCGTACCAGAGACCAGACAGACAAGAAGATTTTCTAAAAGTAACAATCTTTATTTGAATAAAAGCAAGAATTAAAAGTCTTAATACGGGCTTCGTCTCTCTTTCCAGGGAGGAGGAGGCCGAGGGGTTCACTGCGGAGGCCCGGGTTACTGGCAGCCACAGAGGAGGAGGGAGCCGAACGCCCGTCTGGCGTGCAGGTAAGTAACGTGGTAAGGAGGCTCTTTTCGGCGTAATACAGGCGGACAACGGTCCGGGCAGACCAGGGCCGGGACCACGGGCCAGGAGGGGACTCTCTCCACAGGACAGGTGGGTAGCAGGTAAGTTTCTTCCAAGCGTCAGCTATTCGGCAGATAATCGGCACAGGGGGCGATGGAGTCCAGAAGGGGGACTCGCTGCCGATCAAGTAGGCAGTCGGGTAGGTCCCCCGAGTGCCTTTCCGCCCTTGACGGCTCCAGCCAGAGACAAGGGTACCCTGTATAATCCAAGACAGAGACAAGTGTGCAGGTTCAATTCTATTTCGGTGAAGTGAGGACTTACGGCTGGAGCGGGTGGTTCGGGACAAGCAGCGCTGCTGCTGGGATGTGTCTCTCCTCTGAACAGGCAGCACACGAGAAGGCCGAGGCAGAAGAATCTTCTATTTAAATAGGCAAAGCCTTTGATACAAGAACGAACAGGATCCTTTCGTATAATGGAGAATCGGCTTACGGCTGGACTGGGTTGCTCCCCACAGGCACTATGGGATGTGTCTCTCCTCCGAACAGGCAACACCCAAGAAGGCAGTGGCAGAAGAACCTTAAATAGACGGAGCATTTGATACAAGAACAAACATGATCCTTTCGTATAATGGGGAATCAGGCTTACGGCTGGGCTGGGTGGTTCCCACGGTAACACGAAGGCTGGGGTGTGTCTTTCCTCTGAACAGGCAGCACACAAGAAGGCGGTGGCAGAGGAACGTTCTATTTAAATAGACAGGACAAGTTAAACAGGACAATCACACTCCTCTCCCATATCATAGGACCTGGTGGCCGAAGTGGAACATACACATCCAACCTGAGGGCTTCGTTCCGCAAACACTGGCGAGAATGTGAACTGGAGAACACTGGCGGTTAAATAAACATGTATATCCACACACTGCAACTTCACGTCAAGTCCAATACTGTGTGACACTTCAATTCAGGCACCGCAATCCACTCTCAAATCTTAGTGCAATAAGGCCAGCACTCACCCAATGTTCAATCCCTCCACTGTTGCGCTGAATCAACACTCAGAAGCTGATGAGATGCAGAGGATTTCGCACCGCATGGAACACAGCGTCTTCAACACTCTTTCACACTCAGAAGAAGATATCAGGGTTTCAAAGATGAATCAGTTCACACTCTTAGTGGTAATTATATTTGTGGTCAATACACTTCACAATTCCTTATCCAATTCAGTGCAAGACATGCATTCACACGGATCTGGTGTTTCCTTACTTATCTTTCTCCCTCGAGTGATGGCATTCTCCAATCTTGACTCAATCTCCACAATTCACTCACTTCACATCCAATTCACGTTCCAGCTTGCACTCCCTCAATCACCGTTGCACCCCTTTCCAGTCAGATCCTCACAGCCGCTCCAAAGATCCCAGCAAACCCAAGCCACTGCCAAAGAAATCGATCTCTCCCGGGGGAGTACCACACTCGAATGCCTTTTCCTTTTCCTTTTAACTGCTTCTCGGGGCCGTGTTTCCCAATCACAGATCCCCACACCAAACACCCGCACCTGGTACCGCTTAGCTAATCAGCTGCCGCTGTCATGGCAACTGACAACAAGCAAACCAGCACGGTGTGCCGGTGAAATCGTCCCGGGGGGAAACACACTCCTAGCGGAAATTAGTTCCGCTAGATTTGTCACCTTGTGACAAAAGCCTCAAAGTGACTCTAACATGTTAGACATTTTAGGAACAATGATTGGTCAACTATAGATAATGAAAGATCAGATCTTGTCTGCCGCACCTACTAAATCACACATTGAGCCAGCCGTGTGGTGAACGTGCTCCCCATAATTTCCCTTCCTGGCAGAATCATGATAAACCAAATCACCCTCCTTATCAGAGAACAGCCCATCCGATGCCGGGCCTCTATGCAGATACTCCTGTCCCTCACTGGCATTCAAGAACGTTGTACGAGTCCCCTTGTGAGACCTTGGATTATCCTAAACCGGTGCGTTCTCAGTCCCAGAAACCCACTGGGCCAAAGTCAGCACATAGAGCTCCTTTTTCCTCTAACATGAATCCTACAAGGCAAGAAACCACCTACCGAGGTCCAGTGCCAACCATACCCAACTTTTGTACTAAAGACCCCAGCGAGTTTACCCGGTTAAAGATAGCCCTTGAGAACCTTTTACCACCAGACAGAACTGTTACAGTACCAAATCTTGCTGGATCATCTGAAGTTAGACGAAGCCTGTCTGGTGGCAGATTCCTACCTCAATTCACCATTTCCATACTCTGATACCATGGCTGCTCTGATTAAAAGATTTGGCCAGCCACACAAGTTGGCACTCAAGAAGATCGCCAAAGTGATGGATTCCCCAGATATCCGACGAGGAGATACTGAGGCCTTTGACAATTATGCTCTACAGATCAGGGCTCTCGTTGGTATGTTGGATACCCTTGGAGATGAAGGTGAAGCTGAGCTTCGATGCGGGTCACATGTAGAGAGACTGTTGAGTAAGTTACCTGCTGAAATAAGATCAGGATTCCAAAAACAGATGTCCCTCAGCACCGGATCAAGTTAAGCCATTTAAAGTGGGGAAACCTTAAGTCCCACCTAGAGCCTTTTGTCCATACTGTGATAAAGAGGACCATTATCTCAGTCAATGTACCACTTTTAAGTCCTTTGATAAACAACAAATGACAGACTGGACCCAAACCAATCAAGCTTTTGAAAATCCTGCACAAGGTCAACACAAAGAGAAGGTTCCTGCCTGGTTAAACCAACCACTGAGACACTGTACTTGGACAGACCCACTGACTGCAGACATGTTCTCCTTGGTCTGGCCGATTACTCGTATTCGGTTAGTTTGCTGGAGAAATACAAGCACCTTAAAGATCTCCCCCTGCAGGCCTGTGAAAGAGTGAGTCCTTTACTTCTCATCAATAACCACCTAATCACATCCGAATTGGTTCACCTGGTTGTCCGGCCGCCATAAAGACAAGGCTTGGATGGACACTGCAGGGACCAGCCAAGATCCTGGAGACCCAGTTGCAGCCACAACTAGGGATGGGAATTGATAAGAATTTAACAAATCCGATTCCATTATCGATATTGCTTATCGATTCGATTCCTTATCGATTCTCTTATCGATTCTAATTGGGTGAGGGAATAAGTACAAATTTGTTTGTTTGTATTAACTTATTGAACTTATAACTTATTTGTTTGTTAATTATTATTAACTCGCTGACACAGCACAGAGTATTAGGGGTGTGAACCTACACTGGTCTCACGGTTCGGTTCGATTACGATTATCATGTCATCGATTCAGTTCAATTCGATATCTCGATGCATTACATGCACTGCATCCTCAATTTTACTTCAAAAGTGATGTGTGCGTGCGTGCGCGTGTTCACCTGTTCGTGAAGTCGCAGTGACAGAAACAGTGACATAATGACATTCCAGTTTAAGTTTCATGGGACTAATGTTCATGCTGTGTGGCCAAATGTTTCTGCATATTGGAGGTCCCCCCCCCCACCTTTGACGAAATGGAAATTTTACAGGTGTTGCAAGTGACTATATTGTTATGAGGCGCCGTCATACTCTCATTGAGTGTGTGTGTGCTAGCGTCTCATATGAGTATGTGCGTGGAGAGTTTGTGTGTGCGCGCGCGCGTCTCATATAAGTATGTGCGTGGAGAGTTTGTGTGTGCGAGCGCGTCTCATATGATGTGCCTGGAGAGTTTCGCGCATCTCGTGTGTGTAGAGTTTGCATGTATGCGTGAGTGACTTTAGGTGTGTCGTTGTGCATTTCGTATTTGTTTGAGCATTCAGCAGTATACATGTATGTTTGACTACTTAGTATACGTGTATGCAAGTGTTTCATATATGTGTAAAAACATTGAGTTTTACATTAAATTAGCTCAAATTATATATAGGGAATTTTAATAATTAATCAGGAATATGATTAACATATCACATATTACAGTTACATTAAATCATCGAAGCTGCAAATAGACCGATTGTATACATGAATGATCACCACAATGAGTTATGGTTCGTCATTAATATATCAATAGTCCCATTACAGATCGATTATATGAGATAACTTTAAAGGAATTAATTTAGTTATCAAACGATCTGTCTGTCCAGCAAACGGCCGTAAGATTAACTTATCAATTTTCAACAACAATTATCTCTTTCTTGTAATTCAAAAAAGCTATTTTCTGGACATGAAAAATCACCTTCTTGTTATTATAAAATTTAGGTTACTGAAATAGTAACGAATTGTAAAGCTTTGTAGCTAGATCAAACATTTCATTGACTTTGTAAAAATGAGCATTTTAGACAGAAAGCAATCAAGAATATGGTTTTAATAAAATGAAACTACAGATACAGAATTCTACATTTAAACCCGGGATACATGTCTGTACAGTAAACAGTAAAACTAACGAGACAAACGAATAACAACGGGAGGGTGAGAGAGAGAGATTGAGTGAGAGAGAGAGAGTGAGAGAGAGTAAGAGGATGAGAAAGTGAAACTAAAGGTCAGGATTAGAGATTGCAGTACGGCACAAACCACAGACAAAATGAACCTTGAGAGACACAAAGATCAAATCCCCTGAATGGGGTAAACAGATCTTAAAGCATTTAGATCGATAGGAATTATACTTGCATGATTCTCCGTGTGGCTGAGAACGAAAGCGTGTGTGTGTGTCTCTGTCCTCGTGTCACGCGTTCACGTGGTCTTTCAGAGCGGGCAAAGCGTGTTAGTTTGAATGTCCTTTGAGGTGCAGTTGCCGGTTGAGTTCAGCTGTGTTCATTTTCCTCGCAAGAAGAAATGAAACAGGGACTGATGAAGCGTCGAAGGGATAGGAGAGTGAGAGTTGCACAATGGTTCTCTTTGTGTTGCCGAGGAGAATCGAATCTTGCGTGTGTGTCCTTACGAGCGGGTGCGTGCTTTCTCGTCTCTTCCGGTCGAGCGTGGTCGCTGAAGGTTCAAAGAGTCTCTTTAAAGTTGAAGTTGCCGATTACATTCATTTCACTGAAACGGAACGTAGGAAAGTCCGAAGACGAAAATAAAGAAAGATTAAAGAAAAAGGAGAAACACGGCGTAAAACTCCCTAAGGAGCCATGGAAGCGGAAACCTCTCACAGGGAAAAAGCTCTCTATAGGAACTTCCTGGGGTCAGTCTTTTATGGAAAAACTGGGTTCACGCCTCTGTTTGCGCGAACCACACATGACCGTCCGCGAATCTGAAGCGGACAAAGTTTTCTTTGTCCTGTGGGGGATGCCCACTGGACTGAGGAGATTGTGTTGAGCCGTTCGGCTCCAGCACTATGAAATGTGTCACCGGGGTGACAAAGGCAGGCGGAACCTTTTAATCACGGCCGGGTTTCCGAGGGGAGGGATTTCCGGTGTGGGACCCGGAAGACTCCAGTTCCGGAAAACTCCGAGCAGAGACGGAGGATGATGAGTTGATACAAAACAGGTGCGGGAGAGGATGATTGCGATCGCGATTGGGACGCGTTGTCAGTTGGGAAGGATAAAAGGACATTTCATCTTCAACAAAGGAAAGGAAGGAGAGAGGAATAGCGGCGGGAGATATTCGGGTGAATCTGGAGATGTGGAGATGCGGGGAGGAGAACTGTGGTGGGTAACACTTTAGAATACGGTTCCTTCGTTAATGAATAACTACACAGGAACAAATAAGTAACACAATATTAACAATCTAGTAACTACTATTAACTAACAAGAAATTCTGATTAACAAATTAGTAAGTAACAGCGCACAGATGAAAGTGGTAGTTCACTATTAAATAATCAATAACTACTTTTTTTAATGCTTCCCAGAGAACTACTGTAAGAATCATGGTAACTAACTAGTAATGACTCAAGTGTTACTACATACTTCTAAAGGAATGACTAATTATTTGGATCCGTATTCTAAAGTGAAGATCACAGTAACTAACTAGTAATTACTCAAGTGTTACTACATACTTCTAAAGGAATTACTAATTCTTTTAAGCTTTTGAGGTTTTTGGTGAAGTTTTAGATAGTAATTCCCATAGAAGTATGTAGTAACACTTGAGTAATTACTAGTTAGTTACCATGATCTTCACTTTAGAATACGGATCCAAATAATTAGTAATTCCTTTAGAAGTATGTAGTAACACTTGAGTAATTACTAGTTAGTTACCATGATCTTCACTTTAGAATACGGATCCAAATAATTAGTCATTCCTTTAGAAGTATGTAGTAACACTTGAGTCATTACTAGTTAGTTATCATGATTATTACATGAAAAGCCAATCCTAAAGTGTAGAATCTTCAAATCCCTCACAAGATATTTGCACGCACGTATGAGGTTGGAGACATTAATAAAATTTTTTTTTTTTTTTTTTGAGGTATAGGTTAAATAATAAAATCACTGTATATGGTATTTGGATGGCCGATAACTCAATATGTTCCAGCCGTCACCGTGACTCTGGCCAATTTTCTGCCATTCCTCTGGACTGGCATTGAATCACTACAGGACAAGTAAGGTCCCGACAACTGCATTTAAAAAGCCATTTCTTTAAAATTATTCAGTTGATAAATAGTTCTCTAGGAGAGAGCATAGGCTAATTATTTCCCAAATCATAAGTCTGCTATGCTATTACATATTGATAAACCGTGTGTATTTGTTTACAGCAGTTATTAATGTTAATGTAGTGCTAGTCATTTGTCCTGCATTAGTTATTGATTAGTTTTGCATGAACTATTAATATTCTTCAGTAGTTCTCTGGGAAGCATAAAAAAAATAGTAGTTATCAATTAGTTAATTGTGAACTACCACTTTCATCTGTGCGCTGTTACTTACTAATTCGTTAATCAGAATTTCTTGTTAGTTAATAGTAGTTACTAGATTGTTAATATTGTGTTACTCATTTGTTCCTGTGTAGTTATTCATTAACGAAGGAACCGTATTCTAAAGTGTTACCCTGTGGTGGATAAGAGATAAGTGCTGTTGATGTTTGGATTGAGAAATGAGAAATCTGGTGGAGGACATGATGAGAGGATAAGTGCTGTTGATGTTTGGACTGTGATATGAGAAATCTGTTTGGAGGATGTGATGAGGCTGCATGAAGTGTAATTTTGTCTGTTTGGAGGAAGTTGAATGTCCCACGCTCCATTGGAAGAAGTCCAAGAGATTGTGAGAGGTGCAGTGGACCAGACCCCCTGTCTCCGCCCTAGTTTGTGAGTGACGAGACTTTGCAGTGTTGTTCATTAATATAAACACGTGTGCAGATTTGTGCGAGTTGCAGTTGAGCACGAGTGGAGGTGTAATGCAGTGACATTGGGGAAGCGGTCCTGGCTGTGGAGACATCGTCCGCGACTCATTGGATGGAGACCATTGGAAGAAGTCATCTAGTGGTGAAATTCTCCTTTTCTCCTCTTTAATCGTTACGGGGCATTGTGAAGTGTTAGTTTGCTGTGGAATCCTCATCTCCTCTCTGTCTGAGCCCTGTGAATAGAGCCAGCTTTGCTGTGGAATCCTCATCTTCTCTCTGTCTGAGCCCTGTGAATGGAGCTAGCTTTGCTGTGGAATCCTCATCTTCTCTCTCTGTCTGCCGGAGCCTTGTGAGTAGAACCAGCTTCGCTGTTGAATCCTCATCTTCTCTGTCTGAGCCCTGTGAATGGAACTAGCTTTGCTGTGGAAACCTCATCTTCTCTCTGTCTGAGCCCTGTGAATGGAGCTAGCTTTGCTGTGGAATCCTCATCTTCTCTCTCTGTCTGCCGGAGCCTTGTGAGTAGAACCAGCTTCGCTGTTGAATCCTCATCTTCTCTCTGTCTGAGCCCTGTGAATGGAACTAGCTTTGCTGTGGAAACCTCATCTTCTCTCTGTCTGAGCCCTGTGAATGGAACTAGCTTTGCTGTGGAAACCTCATCTTCTCTCTGTTTGCCTGAGCCCTGTGAATAGAGCCAGCTTCGCTGTAGAAACTTCATCCTCTCTCTCTCCGCCTGAGCCCTGTGCATAGAACCAGCTTCGCTGTTGAATCCTCCTCTTCTCTCTGTCTGAGCCCTGTGAATGGAACTAGCTTTGCTGTGGAAACCTCATCTTCTCTCTGTCTGAGCCCTGTGAATGGAGCTAGCTTTGCTGTGGAATCCTCTTCTCTCTCTGTCTGCCGGAGCCTTGTGAGTAGAACCAGCTTCGCTGTTGAATCCTCATCTTCTCTCTGTCTGAGCCCTGTGAATGGAACTAGCTTTGCTGTGGAAACCTCATCTTCTCTCTGTCTGAGCCCTGTGAATGGAACTAGCTTTGCTGTGGAAACCTCATCTTCTCTCTGTCTGAGCCCTGTGAATGGAGCTAGCTTTGCTGTGGAATCCTCATCTTCTCTCTCTGTCTGCCGGAGCCTTGTGAGTAGAACCAGCTTCGCTGTTGAATCCTCATCTTGTCTCTGTCTGAGCCCTGTGAATGGAACTAGCTTTGCTGTGGAAACCTCATCTTCTCTCTGTTTGCCTGAGCCCTGTGAATAGAGCCAGCTTCGCTGTAGAAACTTCATCCTCTCTCTCTCCGCCTGAGCCCTGTGCATAGAGCCAACTTTGCTGTTGAACCTTCATCTTCCCTCTGTCTGCCCGGGCCTTGTGAAGAGAGCCAGCCTTGCTGTCGAATCCTTATTCCTTTCCATCCATCTGGATCCTGTGAGTAAAGTAGTTATACTATTGCACGCCCACCTGTGTCCGCTGTCCGCCGGTGCCCTGGGAAGCGAGCCAGCTCTGTTGCTGATTCCGTACTCCTCTCCGTCCATCCGAATCCTGTGAAGAGAGAAACAGTTCTGCTGTGAATCCGAGAGAAACAGTCCCGCTGATAACTCTTACCGGTTCTCTGCCTGCCTGTGCCCTGAGAAGAGAGCCAGCTCTGTTGCTGATTCCGTACTCCTCTCCGTCCATCCGAATCCTGTGAAGAGAGAGACAGTTCTGCTGTGAATCCGAGCGAAACAGTTCTGCTGATAATTCTTACCTGTCCTCTACCTGTCTGAGCCCCGAGAAGGGAGCCAGCTCTGTTGCTGATTCCGTATTCCTCTTCGTCATCCGAATCCTGTGAAGAGAGAGACAGGCCTGCTGTGAATTCGAGAGAAACAGTTCCGCTGATAATTCTTACCTGTTCTCTGCCTGTCTGAGCCCCGAGAAGAGGGCCAGTTCTGTGGCTGATTCCGTACTCCTCTTCGTCATCCGAATCCTGTAACAAGAGAGACAGTTCTGCTGTGAATCCGAGAGGAACAGTTCCGCTAATAATTCTTACCTTTTCCTTGCCTGCCCGAGTCCTGAGAAGGACCAGTTATACGGCTGAAACCTCACCTTCCTCCAGTTGGTTTGAGGTTGTTTTTACTTAATTTATTCAATAAAGATTCTGTGTTTTTCTACATTACTTTGCCTCTGTGTCCTCTGTGGTGTTGGCTCCTCGCGGTGGTACGTGAGTCGGGGGCTGGGACGGCCGGTCATCTGGCGTCCACTTCTCCCCCGACCCGGTGACAAATGTGTAAAAGAATGCACATTATTGCATTCTGCTATCGGAATTCGGCTCCGTTAGATTGAGAGAATTACAGAGATATCAAACATGTCACATGAAGATTATAGGAATACAGAGTTACATAAGATATGCATTTTATAAGCATTTAGTTCCTTCAAAGCAAGTTTGTTCCTTCGAACAAACGTCATACATGCAGTGAATATAAACTGAGAAACACACAGGAGTATAGGAAACATTGACATGCTTATATTCTAAGTTTAATGTTCAAAGTTCGTGTATGTGTGTGCGTTAATGTGTGATTGTCCTTCAGCGTTCAGGCAGCTTTGTGGACTCTTCCCCCTTTCAGGGGGGGGGTCAGGATGTGTGTCCCGTGAGACGGCGAGGTTTGCATCAGGGGAACGGGTGACCACAACGCTTGGCTTGTTTTCAATGTGTCATGTGCCAGGGAGATCCCAGTCATAGTGGCGTCCCCCTGCTGGTCAACATGCCCGAAGGGGGTTGTGATGATTGGTTGTAATGTCATAGGGTAACAGAGGGGGGCAGTAGTGGGGGCCGGAAAGTTAAAAGCACAATACTGGCATGGATGAATAAAACAGAGAAAATGTTCATGAAAAAGATGCAGTTTATTTCATGCACGACAATAAACAAAACATGGTACCAGGAGTAAAAATCTAAACGGGGTGCGTTGTGAAAAGCGACATGGATTCTTTGAAGCCACCGAGTTGTCTAAAACTAAAGGGGAATGTCGACAGCAATTGGCGCACCTTCAAGCAGCAGTTTCAGCTGTATATCGCGGCCATGGGCCTAGAGACGAAGCCGGACATTAGGAAGGTAGCGTTACTGCTAACTATAGCAGGCCCTCAAGCCATAGAAGTGTACAATACCTTCGTGTATGATAATGCTGATGACAAAGATGAGCTGGATAAAGTGCTTGAGAAAATTGATGCCCACTGCTCTCCGAAAAAGAACGAGACATATGAGAGATATGTTTTTCGCTCAAGAGTGCAGCAACAGCGCGAACCTTTTGATAATTTTCTGACCGACCTGAATCTTAAAGCACAGTCATGCAATTTTGCTATACTGAGGGACTCCATGCTCAGAGACCAGATTGTGTTTGGTGTGGAGGATAAAAAAGTCAGGGAAAGGCTACTGAGGGAAACGGAGCTGACGTTGGAAGGGGCTATCAAGATCTGCCAGGCAAGTGAGCTTTCGCAAATGCATGTAAGGACATTCAGTGAGATGACGGCGTCGGCGAGCACAGCGAGCGTCAGAGAAAGTGATGACGCGGCTGTCGGTGCTGTTTCCAGTGAAGGAAGGAGACGCACGCAGACCCGACCTGCACAGCGAACAGACGGACAAGCATTTAAAGGGGCATTATGCAGAAATCCCGTTTTTGTCAAACAGTGACCCCTAGAGTTACTGTGGAGTACTTGAATTTAACGTTACTGTCGTAAATACCACTCACTCAGAGCGTGACATGGCCTGTTACATAGTATACAATAGTACGTTGTGTTTAATTTGTCGTTTAATGAGATATAATATATGTTGTTAGTGGTGAGAATTTTCAGGTGATTAAATACATAGATCCGACAATTTTAATGGTCCAGAGGCAGAACTTTTGCCAAGTGTGTCAGAGGTTCTGGGTTCTAATCGGTACTAGTAGTATAGTTTATTTTCCTCATCAAAACCGACTGTTTATTAGTGGTTGTATTTCAAGCAGGGACATGTTTTTTGTGCATTAGATTTTGTGATTTCACCTAAACAAAATATAGAGAGTCTCTCAGTCCCCGCAACGGATTCAGGCGCGCGTCACAACAGAACACTGTAACTTATCTGCACCACTGATCGCAGAGGCAACGAGCACTTTGGTCACTTGATTTCAAAAATAACACATTTCAGATCGCCTCTTATTTAACAAACGAACGAAATGAATGCTCTACTAGAGTTACCTGGAGATGTTTTATTTGTTTGTAATGGTAACGTTACATCCGTGCCGCGAGAAGTTTCAATGGGGACATAACACACCCGCAAATTATGCCTATGCTCGTGTCCGACTCCTCGCTCGGTCAGTCTGCCATTTCCTCTTTCTCTGTTCCTCCGACAATGCTTTCCTAGCTTTCTGCATCTTATATGCCGGCTCAGCCATGACGATAGTGTGACAAACTCCATCCATCTATACCTTGTTCCTGTGTGTATGTGTGCAGTTGCCGTAAAGGAATATGTTACATCGCGAGAGCTGATATCACGCGATACTTCCTGACGCGGCCCGCCGCACCGAAGTTGCAAGTGAGATTTTTGCGCTCACAGGCACCAGGGGGGGTCGAGACGCCCACCATTCAACCCGAAAGAAGTTATATAACCATTTCAATAACTCTGAAGCTGTTCAGTTAAGCTAAAAAAGCTGCATAGTGTCCCTTTAATTACAAACGCTGCGGTTTGCAGCACAAGCCAAAACAGTGTCCAGCTTATGGTAAGCTATGCTCTAATTGTCGGGGCAAGAACCATTTTGCAAAGCAGTGTTTCTCAAAAAGAAAAGAGGAGAAGAATAGAAAATCTATAAACATAGTGGAGGACACAGATCTGTGTGAAACATTCTTTGTTGGTATGGTTAACTGTGAAGAGGAAACAGAAAAACAAGTCAATGCTGTCAGAGAGGATAAGTGGACAGCACCATTGGAGATAAATGGGACTATAATAACAATGAAACTGGACACTGGTGCAAAGGCAAACCTGATTAGCACGTCTGACATTAAAGTGATGAAAATGAAACCAAAAATACACAAAGAAATGACAGAGTTGAAAGACTACAATGGACAGAAAATAGAGTGTTTAGGTACATGCAGGCTGAAAGTGACTGTAAAAGAAAAAGTACACCACCTATTCTTCTCTGTTGTTGCTGAGGACCTTGATTCACTACTGGGTGATAAAGCCTGTGAGAATTTGGGGCTGGTAAAAAGAGTGTATTGCATCAACACAGCTGCAAGTACACCGAGTGACACTGTTGACTCCATAACACAGAACTATGAAGATGTTTTTAGAAGTCTTGGTGCACTGCCCTTCACATATAAAATCCAGTTAAAAGAAAATGCACAACCAGTTGTGCATGCTGCACGAAGAGTTCCAGCACCACTGAGAGACCGTTTAAAAAAGGAACTGGACAGGATGACGATGTTGGGTGTGATAAAGAAAGTTGAAGAACCAACCGACTGGGTCAACTCCATGGTGTGCGCAAAGAAAAAGAATGGCGACCTGAGGATATGTATGGACCCAAAGGATCTGAATGAGAACATTAGGCGTGAGCATTTTCAGATACCCAAGCGTGAAGAAATCACAAGTGAGATGAGGTGTGCCAGATATTTCTCAAAACTTGATGCATCACAGGGTTTCTGGCAGCTAAAATTGGATGAAAATAGCACCAAATATTGCACCTTTAACACGCCTTTTGGCAGATACTGCTTCCTCAGACTTCCCTTTGGCATCATCTCAGCATCTGAGATATTTCACAGAGCCATGGAGCATATTATCGAGGGACTAGATGGAGTTCGGGTGTATGTTGATGACATTATCGTGTGGGGCTCCACAGTCCAAGAACATAATGCGAGGCTGACAAAAGTGCTGGAGCAGGTACGCAAGTATGGATTAAAGCTAAACAAGAGCAAATGCCAGTTTGGAGTTGAGGAAATTATCTTTCTGGGAGACAAGCTCTCTGCACAAGGCATTCAACCCGACCAAGAAAAAGTCAATGCCATAATAGACATGCCAAGGCCTACTGACAAGACTGGAGTGTTACGCATCATGGGGATGGTCAATTTCATAGGTAAATTTATTCCAAATTTATCCGCAAAAACATCTTGCATCCGTGAACTCCTACACAAAGAGACTGAGTTTAAATGGACAAGTAGACATGAACATGAATGGCAAAAACTCAAAGAAACACTGACAACTGCACCTGTGTTGGCATTCTACGACCCGACTAAGAGGATCAAAGTGTCGACAGATGCCTCAAAGAACGGAATTGGTGCAGTGCTTCTACAAGCTGAAGGTGAGCATTGGAAACCAGTGGCCTACGCATCCAGGTCCATGACAGAGACTGAGTGTCGATATGCTCAAATAGAAAAAGAATGTCTGGGGCTAGTGTTTGGCCTGGAGAGGTTCCACAGCTACGTTTATGGCCTACCCTCCTTCACAGTGGAGACAGATCATCGTCCACTAGTTGCCATTATCAAAAAGAATTTGAATGAAATGTCACCAAGGATCCAACGTTTAATGATGAAAATGCAGAGGTATGACTTTGAGCTGATCTACACGCCAGGAAAGCACCTGATAATAGCAGATATGCTTTCACGAGCACCTACAAGTAACATCGAAAGTACCACTGAAGAGGATGTTCAGTGTCAAGTGAGCATGGTGTCTTCTGCACTTCCGATATCAGACGCAAAGTCCAGGCAGATAGTTGTTGAAACAGCAAAGGATACAGAGCTGCAGTGTGTTATTAACAACATAGAAAATGGATGGCCTGTAGGTTCCTGCACACAGTTCTATCACATCAGAGGTGAACTCAGTGTCATTGATGGACTGTTGCTGAAGCAAAGCAGAATTGTCATTCCACTAAAGATGAGACATGATGTACTACACAGGATCCATGAAGGCGAAGTCGAGAAATGCAAACGAAGAGCGAAAGAAACAGTTTTTTGGCCTGGAATAAACAAGGACATTGAGAAATTGATCAGTATATGTGAAACATGTCAGAAACACAGGAACAAACAAACCAAAGAGCCTATGCTGGTAACAGAGGTATCAACAACGCCATGGCACAAGGTTGGAATGGATTTGTTTCAGCTTAAAGGAAAGGACTACTTGGTGATCATTGACTATTACTCAAACTTTCCGGAAATGGCTTTGTTGTCAAACACATCATCAAACTGTGGCATAACCCATGCAAAATCCATTTTTGCCAGGCATGGCATACCAAACACTGTAATGAGTGATAATGGACCATGTTTCAGTAGTAAAGAATGGCATGACTTTGCAGAACAGTACGACTTCAAGCATGTGACATCCAGTCCTCTGTATGCGCAGTCAAATGGAAAAGCGGAAAAAGGAGTCCACATTCTCAAACAGCTCCTGAAGAAAGCTGCTGACAGTGGCTCAGATCCTTACCTTGCGCTACTAAGTTACAGAGCATCACCACTGGAGTGCGGACTGTCACCTGCTGAATTGTTGATGAGTCGAAAACTGCGCACTACATTGCCAAGCTACATGAAACAAAACAAAGATTCAAGGCTTGAACTAAATGTCATTGACTAATGACATAGTCAGGATCGAAAATCCTGATGGTTGGAAAACAAAAGCAACTGTTCTTCAGGAAGTAGCTCCAAAATCGTTCACTGTGAGGACTGAGGAAGGACAAATCTTCAGACGTAATCGCCGCAGTCTTCTTAAAACACAAGAGACTTTCCCAGAGCTCGGCAATGCCCATACTGAGTCTGAGTCCATTTCTCCACCTGTCACAGACTGTAACACCATTGCACATACTCCAGGTGAACATGTGCTGAGAAGATCTACCAGAATAAGTAGAAAGCCTGAAAGACTGAATCTGTGATAATAGTAATTGACAGTAATACAATGTTAAAGTAAGAAAATAGGTACAACAGCTGTTCGCTGGTAGTTTGTTTGGTTTATTGTTGAAATGTTTGCCTTAAAGAAAGGGGGATGTGATGATTGGTTGTAATGTCATAGGGTAACAGAGGGGGGCAGTAGTGGGGGCCGGAAAGTTAAAAGCACAATACTGGCATGGATGAATAAAACAGAGAAAATGTTCATGAAAAAGATGCAGTTTATTTCATGCACGACAATGAACAAAACAGGGGTCGTATACAGAATGCTCTTTGTTTACTCACGAAGAACTGAGCTTTGTTTGCAAATCAGGATTCGCCAATTTAGACACATCTGGCCGGATACCCTGTCAGAGTCGCTACATATGTGTGCGTGAATGAAGTTTGATTTAAGCCCTAGACGGCACCTCATATATTGTCGTCTTTTCGCGTGAAATATAACCAAACGAGCGCTTCTGTCTCGATGACATGTTTGCTGCGTTCTGAATCAAAATAACGCAGCGCGTGTGTGACGTCATGACACATTTGCAACGAGAGGAACCGATAAGCGGAATCGTGAAGCAGGCATACTAACGGTTCCAGGGAATTGGTTCACTGGGAACCGGTTCTGAAGAAGAACCGGTTCTCGATTCCCATCCCTAGCCACAACAGTGCCTTTTACTGTCTCTCAACCCTGTTGAACTGGAACTCAAAAGATATGTTGAAAGGCTATGGCAACTTGATGCTTTGCCTTTCCGCTGTGAAAAGCAGGTGACAAGGTCCACCGAGGTCCAGGAGGCTATTAACCTCTTAGAGACCAGGACAACTAGCGTGAAGGTGAATGTAATCTTACGCTATGCGACACCCTTGTTGCTCAGAAAGGAGTCACCCTTCTTTTGTGCTCCAAAAGAGGCTTTGCACTATGACAGGGGAGACCTGGTATATCCTGCACCACTTAGTCAGCCACAATAGTGAGGACCGTATTGTGTTCAATTGCTCTTTCCAATATAAAGGACTGAACCTTAACAATTCCTTGATGGTCCAGCCTTGAGCCCTTCTCTGCTAGGTGCTCTACTTCGTTTCAGGGAGGCTATCAGCGGTGATATACGTGGAATGTTCCACCAAGTTCTAATCCTACCTGAGGACAAGCCCCTCCTGCGCTTTCTCTGGCGTGGCATGAGACGAGACGATCCCCCTGACATCTATGAATTGCAGGTGCTGCCGTTCGGAACCATGTGAAGTCCCTGCTGTGCATCCTTCGCCCTCCAAAGACACTTTTCATCGCACAGCACAGCCGATGAAGGTGTGAGACCTTCCGTTGACCGATGCTTCTATGTGGATAACTGTCTACAGAGCTTAGCATCTGCTCAAAGGCAACGGAGCTACTAGACAAACTTCTTAAGCTGATAGCGTACGTAGGGTTTGATATCCATCAATGGGCCAGCAATGTGCAAGACGTTGTTAGTCACTTGCCACCAGAAGCTAGATCTTACAAGCTAGAGCTGTGGCTTTCACATGATAAACTAGACCCACATGAATCCACCTTGGGACTGAACTGGCACTGTAAATCGGACCATCTAGGATTTAACCCTCTGGGGTCTGAGGTGTTGTCTGGGCCCTGGAGGTGTTCTGAGATGCTCTGACATTTGTGCTTATTTCTGTTACTTGTGACATTTCCATGGCTAAAGTCTGTTTACACTGTATTCAGCACAAACTTTGCTACAATAATACGTCAACAGCATGCATGTAAAAGTTTGTAGTTTTGAGATAGTGACGTTTATTCGTGGTTTGTGAAAAAACTAAAAACTGAAACAAGGTCATGAAACCCATACTGATTATTTCTTCACAAGACTTTTAAAAATTGTATCACGTAGCCTAGAATATTTGCTTCAAAACTATATGAAAATCATCCTGCGTACTCATTCAGATAAAACAATATATTGCTTTAAAATTTGTAAGACATGTTTTGTGTAAGAAAGCTCTATGCGAGGAGGTGAATCATCATGAATATTGATGTGTTTCACACCTGAGAAAGAAAAACTCCAAGGAGGAGCATAGGCCACTGACAATATTTCTCCACCTCGTCCTGTTCTGTGCCAGCTTCTTCAAATCTTGCCATCTGTAGCCAGCTCTTTCCATCTCGGCTGTAACACTCCTCCTCAAGGTGTTTCTTGGTCTCCCTCTACCACGTTTGCCCTGTGGGTTCCACTGCAGGGCTTGGCGTGTGATGGAATATTTCGGTTTCCACAATGTGTGCCCAATCCATCCCCATTTTCGTTTCTTTATTTCCACTTCTATTGCAGGCTGCTTTGCTCTTCCCCACAGCTGATGTTAAGAATACGTCTGAGGCAGTGGTTGGTGACGACTTGTAGCTTGTTCGGGAGGTTCTTTGTTGTTTTCCACGTCTCAGATCCGTAGAGGAGTATGATTTTTATGCTTGAGTCGAAGTGTCAACTAGTCCCTCCCCTGTGAGGGCCTCCCTCCCACCCCTTACCTCTCTACAGATAAAGCGTTGTCTGGAAAATTCCGGTTCGCGTGGCTACGCCAAAGCGATACAAATTGATTCTACATTGCATTCCCAAATAGGTGTTCTTGATGATGGTGGTGAACTTTTCTGGTATGCTGTAGTGTCTCATCAGTTGCCAGAGCACTTCCCTATTCAGACTATCGAAAGCTTTCTCAAAGTCCAGAAATACTGTGTAGAGTGGTGACAAACTCTTGTGACTGCTCAAGGATGATTCGAAGGGTTGCTATTTGGTCGGCACATGATCTATTTTGCCTGAATCCAGCTTGGTTGTCTCTAAGCTCTGCGTCCACTGCTGCCTTGAGGCGTTGCAAGATTATCCGGTTAAGGATTTTGCCTGGTATGGATAGAAGTATTATACCCCTGTACTTGTCGCAGAGGCCTTTCAGAGTTGCCTTTCTTGGGTATTTTTACCAAATGGCCTTCTTTCCATTCCCCAGGCAGGTCTTCTTCCTTCCAGATCCTACCAAACAGGTCATATAATATTTGCGAGGATGTTTCTACATTTGAATTTGAATTGTTTATTGATCCAACAATCAGCTATCTCATATACATATGAGTGCTGTTCTTCCTGTGGTCAAAATCACTATTACATATCAATTTCTACAAAAAAAAAAGAAAAAAAAGCATGCATTCATACAACATACAATCATAAACAAAGACATTTAGTAGAAGATGAACTAAAAAATATTCCTTAATTTAAGTTGGTTACAATTTAAATCAAACTCATGAACTAAGAACCCGTGTATACTTATGTATACTTACAGGGTCAAAATCTTTCACTTATATAACACCGTCTTTAACAAACAGAAATAAAAGTCATATAAGAACTTGTGTAAATAAATACAATTTCAGTTTAATTTTAAAGACCATCTTACTAGCTTCATGTATACTTATAGGGTCAAAATCTTTCACTTATATAACACCTTCTGTAACAAACAGAAAAAAAAGTCATATAAGAACTTGTGTAAATAAATACAATTTCAGTTTAATTTTAAATACCATCTTACTAGCTTCATTGACCAAAAAAATAGGTAAGGAATTCCATGCTCCCATGGCCCTATAGTGAAATGTTCTCTGTCCAGCTCCTGTTTAACCAGGCAGAAGAAATCTTCCCACTGATGACTGACGTGTAACATATTCGTGTCCATCCTGAGAAAACTTAAAATTATTAAATAAAATAACAGGAGTCCTTGTTGTTATGACATTTCTTGCAAAACCAAGAAGAGAATAATATAACCTACTTTTAACTGGTAACCAGTTTAACATATTCAACATATCACAAACTCTAGTTCTATATGAGCAATTAAGCACTATACGAGCAGCTTTGTTTTGTGCCACCTGTAATCGATTAAGGTTATATTCTGATGTATTGGACCATATCACTGTACAATAATCTAACTGAGAGAGAACCAAAGCTTCCATTAATTATTTAATCAAAAGTCTTGGTAAATATATTTTACAATATCTAATTGCAGCCATCGTTCTCCCCATTTTCTTCAACATTTCATCAATCTGATTTGTCCAGGATATACGGCTATCAATCAATACACCAAGTAACCTAACTTGTGTAACCTGTTCTATTTCTATGTCATCTAATTTTAATTGCAATATTGGCTCTACTCTCCCTACCCTCTTAGAACATTATACACAACATTTTGTTTTTTCTATATTAAGTACCAATTTATTTACATTTACCCATCTCCTAATACGCACTAACTCTTCATTTAGAGTCTCTTCAAGCTCTCTTGACGTAAACGCTGATGAATATATGGTAGAATCATCTGCGTACATAGCAATGGATGCATTGTTTAAAACTAAAGGTAAATCATTAGTAAATATTGAAAATAAAAGCGGCCCCAAACAACTCCCCTGGGGCACTCCACAGCTCATAACCTGATTTCTCCAAACTTAAATTAAAAATAGAGACTTCAAGCTTTGTAAAGACATATGTCTCATGTCTTTACATATGAAATATGTAAAGACATATGTTTGTCTGTGTGACAAACATTCGCTGAGTTACAGGTCATTTTCTGTCGAGTCTCAGAATGAACTTCACATTGAGAGAGACGGCATCATGTTTATTTTCTTTATTTTACAAAAAACACAATATTTTGAGTGTATTAGTGTAAATAAAAGACATTTAACAGTTTTGTATGACAAAAATCTGAAAAAAAAAAGTTATTTGAGTCTCTTTTGCACTGATAAGAAAAAAAGCGAGCTGGTTGCGCCGGCGCGACCACCGACCCCAGAGGGTTAAGCATAGACCTGTTACTTACAGTGCTCTGATGATGCAGAACATGTATCGTGGGTTAGCAAGTCAGTATGACCCCCTTGGTGTCATTCTTCCTTTCACCATATGAGCCAAGGTGATTGTTCAACAGCTCTGGGCAGAGAAGCGATGGGGACTTTTATTTAAGTGCTTGACCACCCGGGCAGTGCACCTTGAGGTGCTGACGTCCATAGACAGTGATGCCTTTCTCATGGCACAACGACAGTTTATAGGTCGCCGTGGGAAATCTGCAGAGTTATACTCTGACCAAAGGCACCAACTTCCGAGGGGGTGAGACAGAGCTTAAAGAAGCCTTCAGTCAGCTCAGTGGTGATCTACAACAGCAGCTAGCGAAGCAACAGATTAGCTTTCATTTCAATCCTCCAGCTGCTCCACACTTTGGAGGGGTGTGGGATCGAGATATTCGTTCAGTTAAAGTGCCCCTATTATGGATTTGTGAAAATTACCTTTCATGTAGTGTGTAACATAGCTCTAATTGAATGAAAACATCCTGCAAAGTTTTAAATCTGAAAGTGCACCGTGTATAAAGTTATTGTCTCTCAAAAGTAAGAGTCGACTCTGGGTCAATTATATGAATTGTTTTTCAAACGAATCCTAAGGCGTTTTGTTGTGACGTCAAGATGAAACATTAGCATATTGCCAGCCCACTTATTGCGCGCATAGACACCAGGGAAAACTTGAACCCCCTCAAACACTGCAGCTGATTCCTGTGGATACTGGATAGCATCATGTTGAGAAGACACTGTGCTCTACCATAGAGTATAGAAGAACAAGAGGTGAAACTCTGATGCTTTTTTGGTAACAGCCACTAGGTGGCGCTTCGGTAGCGCGTCCGCCATTTTGGGGTGAAAATTCCAACTGGAGTTACTGGACAACAGTACAGACAACAGTTTTTTGAGGTAGTTTTTTCTTGCATTAGTGAGTATTTCCATTTTATGCAACTTTATTATTAGTTACCAACTCCACTAGGCCTGAAATATATTTTGTACGTTTTAATCCCCTGGATCATGCTAGAAACATGATGATATTATAGAACAAGATGCATTGCTGTGCCCTTTATCCTATAACTTTAATTGCCACTTTGGACAGTGGCTGTGTTTTTTTGTTTACATAGTCTTGCTTTAACGGTCATTGATATAAGATAGTACTGCAAAAAAACAGTTTACTGTAAAGCTATTCTATTGCTGTTATATATTTATTGTCCAACATTTACAATTTAGTACAATTACATTTATTTGCTGAATTCCTTTATTTCATTGATAACTTATTTTTGTATGTAACGTTATGTGTACCTCCTGGAAACGGTCTAACGTTATTATAACTTTATGAACTGATATCACTTTATTCTTACCTGTCACACTTAATGTGGAGAGTAATATAATTAATTAAATCCTTGAACTTCCCTGTCTCAAGTTATGTGGGGGAAAAAGCCTGGTTAAATAGCAACTTCTTTTTAACTGCTATAATGTTAACTGTTGCGAGTTAAAATAATCACCTAATTATTTCAACCTAAAAATGACCTCTGCACTGGACTAAATATATGTATAATATATGACTGCCGAGCCGCTTTCACCCCAAAATGGCGGACGCGTAGGGCTACTGCTGGGCGCTGGTGTTGCAATGGAACGTTCTATTGGCTTTCACTTCTTGTCAATATACGTTCTTTGGCTCTACAATGTTAAGGTAAAGACAGTTTTTTTCCACTGCCCAAGGACGAGTATGTTAAGAATCAGTGGTTAAAATGGAATCTTTACAACGATACCACAGCAGTATAGCCCGAACCTTGTGCTGTGTTCCCATCATTTTACTGACTACTGCTTCTTCAAACTAAATGCGTTCAACGGTGGATTCGCAAGCCGGTTGTAATTGAAGGATGGGTAATCACCGTTGAACACGTACTAAGTGTCAAAAGCACGAGTATTGCAGAAACAATACATTACCTGTCGTACTTCCTTGCAGGAAAGATTGTCAGCTTCACTTGGCATTTTGATACAGTTCCCCACACGTGCACCTAAATAAATTCAGCAATTAATTAGTCTGTGACGGATTCTGTTACCTGTGATGGTACTGTTTACCAAGTTAATGATAACTGCTGGTTAAGGAGTTTGTAAAGCCTTGATACAATGTCATCCTTTCACTAAGTGATGAGTATTTAACAGAGATGAAGCCGTTTATCGCATGCTGTCGAGTGCACGTGAATTTGCCGATTATGTTAGCCTAGCCTGGGAACCACATGTTCATTTTCTCGTATTTGAGGCGTGGTTTACGAATGCCCAGAGCCATTTATTGGGTGCTAAGAATGTCTATCAAATGCGCCTGTACATAGCTCATAGCCAATCGTTTCAATTATACCAGATGACGTATGTAGAGCGACAGAAATTAGACGAGGAAGAAGACGATGGGTCAGAGATGTATGTGTACACGATGGCGTGTATCTAACGGCCGCTTCACACCGCATGCGTGAGCGGCGCGTATTTTTTTCGGCGTGCATGTTAATCAATGAGTGCATTCACACCGGGAGCAGGAGCAGCGCCTGAGCGGTGAAGAGGGGGTTTCGGCGTCGAATCTGTTTTTGCTGCACTGCTCACGCTAAATTAAAGTGAAGGCACACCTTTGATGGACAAAAATAAATATGATTTCACACAAAAAGTGCCCAAAATGCACAGAATAAGCATGTCTAGTGAGTTTAAACAAGAACTTGAGTATAGGCAAATAAAATAAAATAAAGACTCAAAAATATTTATAGAAGATTTAGGCTACCCGGTAAAAACTTGTTTTTAATTATTCAGTTTGGGTGAAAGTTGTGTATTATATAAAAAAAAAAACTAAAGTAAACCAGACAGAAAATATTATATATAAATGTTCTTTTAGTTTATGTAACACACAGACAGCTACATAGGCTAGCACAACCCAAATCAAATCCGAGTGTGTGGTTTATTTGTGTGTTTTGTTTTTTATCCGCGGAGTATGCTGTCTTGTAAACATATCGAAAGTATGACTGAAACTAATAGATTGGAGCCATTTTCTGGGTTGTTTTGTTGTTTAACATTAATGTGAATGTTGTACACCTCCCCATAACAAACTTTCAAGACTATCAATGTTATAAATGACCAACTTCTAAAAACAAATGTATAGTTGTCTTTGTAAAGAATTGCTCGCTTATGTAGTTTTGGAGCCGCTGCTGTGACACTGTACAAACTCCTCCAGTGTGAATACTCTCGCGCGTCTGCAGCTGCAGTGATGATGTAGTTATGCTTACGTGCTGCTCAAGTGCTGCTCACGCTTGCGGTATGAAACGGCCGTAAGGCTGCATCGAAAGGTAACTTCGCGTTTGCTGCCATGTTGGATCCATAGGTATAAAAAAAACTGCTTCGGTGTGTCGCATAGACGTCGTCATCGTCTTGCTGCTCCCTCCCCGTTCTGTGATTGGTTCCCTAGATGAGGCGAAAATCTGGATCATGGAATCCAGACTGCCTAGCAGTGTGAATAAAATCGCGCTGCAGCAAGGCAGCATGGGGAAACCCAGGCTACGATTATGTTCAATATTACTTGCAATTCGTAGTATATATTTTGCACCCAGTGTTTTATTTGTATGTATGTATGTGTGATCATCACATTAACAGCTGAAACGCTTGCCATTTCAAGTTTATTAACTCAATGTTTCTGATTATGTGCCGTTCATTTATATCACTTAATAATTTGTTTCGGTTTTGAATGTTTTACAATTTCTGATCACTGGGTGGCGGTGTTGCATAAGAATTTCATTGCTTGTATATTGATTTCTTAATTTTATTCTAGAATTGAACTTGATAATTTCTTTATTTAAGAGACGCAGCTTTATGGAAATAATGTTTGTGTAATAATATTTAAGACATTTGTTAATATTAATCTTTATTCCTTTCCCTTTGTAGACCACACATATCTAAACACACTATTAAGCTGTAAAGCCTGTGTACTGCTGTGTACTGCTGTGTTGTGTACAGCCAACGATTGTCAACAATAAACCTCCTTTGCCTGGAACTGATCGAATCCAGTGTGTTCTGACCGACATCCCATTGAGAAAAGCAAGATTTAAACCAACCAAAGTTTAGTCTGGAGGCTGTATCGAGAGCAGTGGCCGAAATCACTGCTGCGGCAGTGAGGAATAAAGTTTAGTCTGAAATCTGTGGCAAGTTTTGGTGGCGTACAGTTGCCTGAAATGAAACCCATGCTGGGTGTGCTTGCAGCACTTGAACGGAGATAGGCTGAAGTCATGAGCTACAGGGTGGAAGGGGAAAATCCTGCAATTGCAGAGGAAAGGAGGAGAGCAGGTGGAGTTTTCTGATTCATGCAGAACAAGTGCGCAGCATCTATTAAATGGGTAATTGATAAGCTAATCTAATGTGAGACAGATTGACCTGATGTCAGTTTTGAAAACGTTTTGGAACCAACATTTCAAAAGAGATAGGAATATTATTGTCGTTGACGAAGAGGGAATTTGGGAACTTCTGTGGGCTCCCAGCTAACAAATTTAGGTTATATAAACGTTGTGGGAACATTGTTTTGAAATGTTCCAAACATGTTATTTAAAGGTTTTTTAAAACGTTCTACTATTTTTACCTAAATATAATATTACTTGCACATTTATTTGTAACATATTTTCTTGGTAATTTAAAAATCCTCTAAACATTCCCCCGGGAACATTGCATCTACTCTTCCATCTATTCTCCACACCGCTTAGGATTGCGCTGTTGCTGGAGCCTATCCCACCATCTCGGGTTACAGGCAGGGGAAACACCCTGGATGGATGGCCAGTCCATCACAGGGCTCACACACAAACAATTTAGTATCACCAATTTACCTATGCTGCGTGTCTTTGAACTGTGGTACCTGGAGGAACCCACACTGACACACGGAGAACCTGCTAACTCCTGGCTCTACCCACTGAGCCACTGTTTATATTTATGTTTATAGGAATTCAAGTGATAAAAATGTGGGAAAAAAAAACAGTTGCTAGGCAACAAGAACAGTCCTCCGTAGGCTAGACCGGTCCGAGTCCTTCGAATGCAGCCTTTGATATGGAACGCAGCTGTAGTTAGCAACAATTTGTTAATATTGTGACAATAAATTGTGTTTGTTTCATTTTCAAAATAGCCTGTGGTTTACTGTAAGGAAGTACATTCGTTAAGTATTCACGTACAAATATGAGGTACTGAGGTTTTTTTTCCCCCTTTCACAGAACAACAATACTTTTCACGGGGAAACGAAGGGCGCATTTGAAGTCGCTTTTGAATCGGGGTAGCCTTCAACGGTGACGCGCCACGATGACGCAATCGGCCTTCAAATGCGCCCTCCAGAGGACGCAGCCTCTGAATTGGGACACACCTAGGGTCTGGTCTAATTGTTCAACCCAGAACACTTACTCGACTACCCACATGTGTATAATCACCTGTATGCTACCGTCTCGAACTCTCCGATCTTCTGTATTCCTCAGTCTTCACTGATCACCTCGTCATCAAGCTAACCAGCCTTCCAGTCACCTGTTATCTCCGCCTGCTAACAAATAAGAACAGTCATTACCCTGCCAGTATCATCTCAATGATCTACATTCCAGTTACTTACCTGTTTTCATCCCGTGTGTGTCTCAAACTGTTTGGATTTTACATTTGTCTGCCTTCTGTTCCATGACAAGTAGAAAACTAAACTGTAAGAGTCTCTGGGAAGTACACAGTCCAAAACATGGAGTCGTAAAGAGCAAAGCTTATATTTTCTATACCAAAAACACAACCCCACCAAGTTGTAACGAATGGATAGAGGGGACAATAGCAAGTAAAACAGATCTTTATTAGAATAAATAGCACCAGTCTCAGAGTGAATAGTGAAGCAGACGAAGTTCTCAGTGGTATAGGAGAATCGCAGATGCAGTTCACAAGAGAGGTGTGAAGATCACAAGATCCTTCTCAGTGCGGTGGTAGTCTCCGATGATGGTGGTGATGGCAAGGCAGCGCAGGCTTGCGTGGACAACTCGATCCGATGGTCAGGCGTGAAGTGATGAACCCAGTGTTGGTGAAGAGTGAAGACATAAACTGCAACGGCGAACCTCCAGACGAAGACAAGGCAGGAGACACAGGGAGCCGAAGAAACAGGAACACAACAGGTAACATCCACAAAACAACGATCTGACAAACACAAGACGCACGAGGTGAGTATAAATAGGCAGTGGTAATGCACAACTCCTGTCGCTGATAACCCCGGAGGATAATCAGCGACCACGCCCACAAACACATACATTCATTCACAAATACACACACAGGGCAAGGGAGCGTCAATGAATTCCTCAACCGTGACAGTACCCCTCCCCCTAGGAGCGCCTCCTGGAGCTCCCAGAGGAACCTACCTGTTGACAGTAATCATCAATAAGGGACTGATCCAGAATGTCCCTAGCAGGAACCCAACTTCTCTCCTCCGGACCGTAACCCTCCCAGTCCACCAGATACTGAAATCCGCGTCCCCTCCGTCTCGAGTCCAGAATTCGATTTACCGAATACGTGGGTTCCCCATCTACGAGTCGCGGCGGTGGGGGAACCGGGGCTGGCGGAATAATGGGTGAATAAAATACGGGTTTCAATTTGGAAACATGGAACACGGGATGAATTCTTCTGTACGCAGGATGGAGTTTGAGGCGAACCGTCACCGGACTAATGATCTTGGTGACAGGAAATGGGCCAATAAATTTGGGAGCTAGCTTATTAGAAACGGAGCGGAGTGGAATGTTCTTAGTAGAAAGCCACACTTTGGAACCGACGACATACACGGGAGGTCTTGACCGGTGGCGATTGGCCTTGACCTTGGTGCGCGCCCTTACTTGGAGCAGAGTCTCACGGGCTCTGGTCCATGTACGGTGACACCTCTGGACAAAAGCGTGAGCGGAGGGGACCGCGACTTCGGATTCCAGACTAAGAAAAATAGGTGGCTAGTACCCTAAGCTACCCTCAAACGGAGATAGGCCCGTGGATGACACAGGTAACGAGTTGTGTGCGTACTCCACCATTGAGAGTTGTTGACACCAAGAGGAAGGATTCTTGGTGGCAACACATCGCAACATTCTCTCCAAATCTTGGTTGGCTCTCTCGATCTGCCCGTTGCTCTGGGGGTGGTAACCCGAAGATAGACTGACAGTGGCTCCCAGTAATTTACAAAATTCTTGCCAAAATTTGGAGACAAATTGGGATCCCCTGTCAGAGATCACGTCCATTGGGAGGCCATGTAACCGAAAGACGTGATCGATGACAGTCACCGCTGTTTCCTTGGCCCAAGGCAATTTGGGCAAGGGAATAAAATGAGTCACCTTCGAGAACCGGTCCACTACGGTTAAAACAACCGTATTGCCTAGGGAGGGCGGGAGGGCAGTAACAAAATCTAGCGCTATATGGGACCAGGGTCTCGAAGGGACAGACAGCGGTTGAAGAAGCCCATCTGGGGGTCGATTGGAAGTCTTACCAATCGCACAGATCGAGCAGGCCAAAACAAAATCTCGAATGTCGCAAGCCATAGATGGCCACCAGAATCGTTGCTTAACTAGAAATCTAGTTCGGTTTACTCCTGGGTGACAGGCTACATTGGAACAATGACCCCACTGAATAACGTCGGACCGTAATCCCTCCGGCACAAACAATCGGTTCGGTGGGCACCGGGACGGAGGTGTTACCCCTTCTAAGGCCGTCTTGACCTCCCATCGGAGTGTGGAGATGAATCTAGTCTCCGGTAAAATGCACTCGGGAGTAGACAGGCGTTCGGATGGATCAAAAATACGAGATAAAGAATCGGGTTTGATGTTTTTAGAACCCGGGCGGTACGAAAGAGTAAAATCAAAACGACCGAAAAAAAGAGCCCACCGAGGCTGCCTGGAGTTGAGTCTTTTGGCAGATTGAATCTATTCTAAGTTCTTGTGATCAGTCCAGACGATAAAAGGTACCCCCGACCCTTCTAACCAATGTCTCCATTCTTCCAATGCTAACTTGACTGCCAACAATTCTCTGTTACCAATGTCATAGTTACGTTCGGTAGGCGACGAAAAGCGATGAGAAAAGAACGCGCAAGGATGCATCTTGTCGTCTGAAGAAGAGCGCTGCAAGAGCACTGCGCCTACCCCCACCTCTGACGCATCGACCTCCACCACGAACTGACGTGACAAATCAGGGGTCGTAAGAATGGGAGCCGAAACGAAGCGGCTCTTCAGGTTGGCGAATACAGCTTCGGCTGTTTCGGACCACCTGAACGTCGTTCTGGGGGAGGTCAAGGCAGTCAGAGGTGCGGCTAGTTGGCTGTAATTACGAATGAAACGTCGGTAAAAATTGGCAAACCCCAGAAACCTCTGTAGGGCCTTACGGGAATCTGGACTTGGCCAATCCACCACAGCCTTAACCTTGTCAGGATCCATACGTACTCCCTCAGACGAAATGACGTAACCTAGGAAAGGGACAGACTGTGCATGAAAAGCGCATTTCTCTGCCTTGACAAAAAGCCCATTCTCTAGCAACCTCTGAAGCACCCGTCTGACGTGCTGAACGTGTTCCTGGAGAGACGAAGAAAAAATCAATATGTCATCCAGGTAGACATAAATGAACTGATCGACCATGTCTCTCAGCACATCATTGACGAGTGCCTGGAAGACCGCTGGGCTATTGGAAAGTCCGAAAGGCATAACCAAGTATTCAAAGTGCCCCCTGTGGGTGTTAAAAGCGGTCTTCCATTCATCCCCCTTCCTGATGCGGACCAAATGATAAGCATTACGTAAGTCCAGTTTTGTGAAGACCGACGCTCCCTGCAACCTCTCGAAGGCTGAAGACATCAACGGCAAAGGATAAGTATTCTTTACCGTGATGTTGTTCAGCCCTCGGTAATCAATGCAAGGTCGCAGAGAACCGTCCTTCTTCCCCACAAAAAAGAACCCCGCCCCCGCTGGAGAAGAGGAAGGTCGGATGAATTTGGATGCCAGAGAATCAGAAATACATTTCTCCATGGCCTCCCTCTCGGGAACAGACAGAGAGTAAAGCTTGCCCTTGGGCGGAGACGTACCTGGCAGTAGATCTATAGCACAGTCATAGGGATGATGCGGAGGAAGAGAAGCAGCTCTGGACTTACTGAACACTTCCTTCAGGTCGAGGTACTCAGCGGGCACGTTTGACAAATTCACAGACTCCTCCTGCAAGACAGAACAAGACAGAGACGAACCAGCAGACACTAAACAAGATGCATAACACTCCGTGCTCCAGGCAGAAACAGAGTTATGTCCCCAGTCCACCCTGGGATTATGCTGCACCAGCCAGGGGTGACCGAGGACAATAGGAACCTGAGGGGAGTCCATGAGGAGAAATGACAGTTCTTCAGAATGATTGCCGGATGTGATGAGTGTTATCTGACTGGTGGTGTGAGATACTGTGGGTAACTGTTGACCATTGAGTGCGTTGACTGAGATCTTGTTAGTGAGTGGTATGGTGGGTATCTGAAGCTGTTGTGCAAGTGACCAGTCCATAAAGTTACCTTCTGCGCCGGAGTCGAGTAGAGCTTGGCAGTGATGTGACCGAGTTGCCCACTGCAATCTCACCGGGAGGAGGGTGGAAGAGGTTTTCTGGATGGAGACCCCGCCCGACAGGATCCTCTTCCTCACTGCCGGGCACGCTCTTTTACTGGGCAATTATTGAGAAAATGTCCAGCCCCGCCACAGTAGAGACACAATCCTCGGGACCTCCTCCTCCTCTCTCTCTCTCTCTTCCCGGGAGAGCCGGGCTCGACCCACCTGCATGGGCTCGTGATCGTCGACGGGGCTGACCGCATCACGAACGTTGAGTGGGGCGACTCCTAAGCTCCTCTGTGTAGGTGCCGTACGAGTGTGTAGTTCCAACCGATGCAGGCGTGCATCCACTCTTAAGGCCAGTTCGATCAGGTCGTCGAGCTTCTCTGGCAGGTCCAGGGTATAAATCTCGTTTTGGATGCGGTCAGCCAACCCATGCATGAAGATGTCCCATTGCGCCTCCTCGTTCCAGCGGCACTCTGCGGAGAGGGTGCGAAACTCGATTGAATAGTCGGTGACGGATCTTTCTCCCTGGCGGATATCTGCGAGCCGCCTCTCTGCCTGCGACTGCCCGGTCAAACACCCTCCTCATCTCCTCCGAGAGTGCCGCGAACGAGTCACAACAGGTTCGATGATTTTCCCACACCGCCATCCCCCATAGCGCCGCCCGCCCGGACAGCAGTGTAAGCACGAAGGCCACCTTCGAATCTTCAGTGCAAAATGTCTGGGGTTGGAGAGCAAAAAACATAGAGCACTTGGTCAAGAAAGCTCTACAATAACTTGGCTCACCAGAATAACTCTCCGGCGTCGGCAGACGCGGCTCATGTTGACGGACGGGTGCGGGGGGAATCGGCGGTGGGTTGGGCGCAATGGGCTGTCTCAGTTGTTGAATCTGTTGGGTGAGCCCAGACACCTGCGCTACCAATGCCTGCACCGCTCTTCCAGTTGCAGCGAGATTCTCTTCCTGCTGCTTCATACGGGCTGTGTTGTGTGTAAAGTAATCTGTGACTTCAGATTCACCTGCTGCCCCCTGCATGGTCAGATCGTTCTGTAACGAATGGATAGAGGGGACAATAGCAAGTAAAACAGATCTTTATTAGAATAAATAGCACCAGTCTCAGAGTGAATAGTGAAGCAGACGAAGTTCTCAGTGGTATGGGATAATCGCAGATGCAGTTCACAAGAGAGGTGTGAAGATCACAAGATCCTTCTCAGTGCGGTGGTAGTCTCCGATGATGGTGGTGATGGCAAGGCAGCGCAGGCTTGCGTGGACAACTCGATCCGATGGTCAGGCGTGAAGTGATGAACCCAGTGTTGGTGAAGAGTGAAGACATAAACTGCAACGGCGAACCTCCAGACGAAGACAAGGCAGGAGACACAGGGAGCCGAAGAAACAGGAACACAACAGGTAACATCAACAAAACAACGATTTGACAAACACAAGACGCACGAGGTGAGTATAAATAGGCAGTGGTAATGCACAACACCTGTCGCTGATAACCCCGGAGGATAATCAGCGACCACGCCCACACAGATTTTCATACATTCATTCACAAATACACACACAGAGCAAGGGAGCGTCAATGAATTCCTCAACCGTGACACAATTTAAACAAGGGATAAAATAACACAAACTCAAACATACAACTAGACAGCGTCCAAGTCAAATTAAAGTCCTGATTGCTAAGTGTAATGCATTAGTTCAATCCCAGCTAACAAGGAACGTTCCCGTAACTTTCACTAACGGCCTTTAAAGTTATTTAAATGTTAGGACAAAATATTTTTAAAACATAAAAAAAAAATGGATGTTTTGAACACATGAAAACATTCAGAAATAACGTTTTCATAACATTGCAAAAATTATATAATGGAAAATTCCTTTAATATTCACATAAATCAAGATTTTTTTTTTTACTACATTAGTTATCTTGCTGAGGCTTCTGCTCTCCAGAGCTCCGCCAGGATAGCAGTTGCGAGTCGTAGGCTCCTCTTGATTTAGAGAGTCGTCATGCTGAGGCCTCCGCTCCTAGAGCTCGGCTACACGGTAGGGTAGTATGTCAGGCTCTCTGTGAGCCTCCTTGGCTACTGACCTCAGTGTGGAGTGTTGCTAGGGCTCCTCTCATTATGAGAGTCGCCGTACTAAGGCCTCCACTCTGCAGGGCTTCAGAATAAATTATTTCAATAAATTAACAACACACCTTCGTGACACATTTTACACATTTTATTTTATTTTATTTTATTTTATTTATTTCATTTATAAAGCTTTTCATCAACTCACAACCCCTATGAATGTAACTCAGATTGAATAGACAAGGAAAGTTTCAAAACAATAATTGGAATGAAGCAATGCAACATGAAGTGAATGTCTGGTGTCTGAGATAATTATTAAAACAGGGCCTTGGCACTCAACGAAAACAGCCTCCATGTATATCCAGATCACACAGTGATCAGCTACCCTGATCTACCCTGATCACACAGTAATCAGCTACCAATAATATTTTCGGTTCCATTTGTTTGTGAACAGGGGAAATATCATGAAAATTCATATATACTCCACCCACCGTAACAGTGTTTCTCACAGGAGCTGAATATTTCTCAACACCGCTCTCAATGTTTTGATTGAGTCTGGGAGGCTCAATGTTTACAGTTTTGGGGGAGATAAACCCATGAATGGCATACTAATAGTAGTGAACAAACTGGGTTAAGGGAATGTATTTTACCATAACAATTATTACATGCTTCACCTTTAAGTAGCTTGAGTGGTTAAATAAATTATGAATCCTGATTTCACTGCATAATATTTTGAAAATCCCATGGACATTTCCTCTCATAACAGATGTCAAAAGATGTCTGTAATTTCTTACTCTCCTGGAGTGTGTCTGCCAAGAAATCAAAAGTCGGTAGAACTTTATTTTACAGTCCTGTTCCCCATGCACATACTATGTACTTATTATAGTAATTACAATAACTGGGTAATAACTAGGTACTAACCCTAAACCTAACCTTAACCCATGTTATATAATAATAATAATAATAATAGTTTCTTAGGTAAGTAGACTGTAAGTACACATATTGTAAAATAAAGTGCAACCCAAAAGTCAATATAAAGTAAAACTTTATGGTATGGCAGGCAATAATATCAAACAGAGGTAAGTGTAGTGAATGACCCCTGGTAGCCCCATAGGTGTGCATTAAGGTTACTGACACATAGTGCAGGCCCTCTGATTGTGTGTGTTGTGACGTTTTCATCTTGTTGTCTTAACCGTCTAGTTAAACCACATTGTGTCATGCAAAGGTCATTTCACCCATAGAAATTGGGAAGGTGTAACACCACCACCAATCAGAGGGTTCCGTTCATTTACAAAACGTTTTCTGAGAAAGGAGGAGTGTTTTGGCAACACTTCTGAAGTACCATTCTTTTGTTATTCCACAGCTGCTCTCTAAGAGTCAGATTTAATACACCAAAGGCCTAAACTTACACTTACAGTGGTGCATCCTGAGCTTTGTACTACATTTAATGATTAGAGAGTGTGGTGTTAATGTGGACCTCATTATTAGTTTTAGTGTCAATTATGGGTGCCCATGGTTGACATGAGTCTATGCAAAAGTCTTTAGTTATGGACATAGTGTGGCTAAGAAATGTTATATGTAATTTATTATTTCCACAACAAAGTTTAATTTGTTGTAATAAACATATATATGGAACATTTTATCATGTTTAAGTTTTTTTTGTCACACAAGTACAAATGAGGTGATTCTGCTTCATGTAACCAATGCACCCTCCTGATTCACAAATTATTAAATGTGGTTAATGCATTATGCCGTGGTTTTACTTGAATGACTTAACTGTTATATATAATTAAAAAAACACTTTTATTTTGAACTAGTTCTAATACTTTACCTACTTTTATTTTTATCATATGATACTTAAAAACATTGGTAGAATGGTTTGTTTCCTCAACACACTGCATAAGTTACATTCCATTGATAATGCAGAACAACAGCACAAATGCATAATTTTCCTGTTATCACTGTAAAGCTGCTTTGAAACAATCTGTATTGTATAAACCGCTATATAAATAAAGGTGACTTGACTTGCAGACATTAAACATGGGTGAACTCAGGGTGAAAGAGACAGGACCTGTGCCCTAATTATCTCCCTCATTATCACATGTACTTAAGTTCAGTTATATTTCTGTTTCATTGTTCAGTCTCGTCTGTGTATACCTGTGGTTGCGCAGATTATGCCTTGCTCTATGGTTGCCTTTGGATTATCTATTAAAGTCTTTACTTTGACCTTCATCTTCATCGTCGTGTGCCTATCTACAATCACTGTCTGTGACACATGGGAGGACAACAACTGAAAATGAACACAAGAAACACTGGGGCTGCATCCAAAATCAAATTCTTCCCTACTATATATAGTAGACGAAAGGCAGTGTGTGACAAAAGAAATATGTCCGAATTCACAGTACTTAAAAGAGTAGGCAAAAAGTACCCGGATTACCTACTACTCCTGGCGAGATTCTCAAGTGTGCACACGATGGACACTCCCATGAGGCCACGGGAGAGGATTTGCGAATGGCAGTGAAGCGACGCAACTGACACTTGTAAGTCACATGATAATGACAACATGGCGAACGTAGTACATCCGGATTACATTCATACTACATACATTCAGACTGTATAGAATGTACTTGTTTAGTCCTCGCAAAGTAAGAACTTATTCAAAATAAGTACCTACTCCAGAGAGTATGCAATTTCGGATGCAGCCTGGGATATATATACACAGAGGGTCAATAGACTAAAAAGACACACCTGGTAAATGATGACCCACTCCCTTAATGGCACTTCAGTGCAAGGCAAATTTATTTACAGTGCTGTAATCTAAAGTGAATAGGTGTGTCGCAATATACCGGTATTGACGATAATCGTGATATTCAAAGCATGAAATATCAACATCGTGTTAATTTAGAGTGTGACAATATACCGGTATTGGTGATAATGACAATGTTTAAAATTAATAGGACTCTTATGATAACATGACACGTAAATACTCCAGCGCCAGTACCTGGTTGACCTCTCAGGGGGCAGTATTGCACCCACTGACACTTATCAAACAAGAAGAAGATGCAGGTCGCGTGTGCGCCTGCGCAGCTATTCTGAAAGAGAAGAACCATGTCGTCTGAGCGAGAGAGTGAAACGCTCTGTCCATACCCGAAAAAAGTAAGCTCGCCAGTATGGGAGTTTTTCGGCTTCAAAGAAAACAGCACCTTAGACAGCCCAATCTGCAGAATGTGTAGCAACACCAACCTTTTTACCCATCTCTATGTCCATCGCCCTGCTGATTACACCCTTTTACAGAGAGTAAGTTGCGATTATTTTACTAGTCATGGAATGGGAAATGTGACATTAACCTGTTAACAGCGGGTTTCTGTGTTCATATATTTAAATAAAGGGTGATTATTAAGTACCCCGTTTTCTTTACTGGAGTATTTGTATACTTATTTTTGTATTGAGTACTTATTTTTGTATTTGTATTTGCACTTGATATTTTTGTTCAAATCTGTTAGTTGTTTACAGTGCATCTCTGAGCGTTTTTCCTGGTCTTGGTTTTGGATTTCTTGCCTGTCTCTGGATTAACCTTTTGCCTGTGTTCCCTGGCTGACCCTTTTGCCTGTGTTCCCTGGCTGACCCTTTTGCCTGTGTTCCCTGGCTGACCCTTTTGCCTGTGTTCCCTAGCTGACCCTTTTGCCTGTGTTCCCTGGCTGCCTGCCAGCCTGCCTGCCTGTTTGTTTGTTTGATTGGATTGCCTGCCTGTGTTTGACCTTGCCTGTACTTTGGATTACGTGTTTGGATTGTCCCTATTAAATAAACTGCATTTGGATCCTCATCCTTCTTGTCTCAGAGCAGTTCGTGACAGTATCCTTTTGTTTATTGGGTAAAAAAGGAAAAACTAAATAAACAAAGTAAAAATTAATTTGACTGATAACTCCCCCCCCCCCCCCCCCAAGGTTTCTATAGATATTGCGATATATCAATATCGTGAATTCTTTTGGCCACAATAACCGTAGTGTGAAAAATCTAACATCGTGACAGCCCTAAAAGTGAGGTAATGTATTTAAAAGTGTACCAAAAAATCCCAAAGTAGCAAACAAACAATACTGAAACAAAAGAACGCAAAAAAAAAAATTGCTTCAGTGGTAAACAAGTGCTGACTATGAACTTGGCCTTAGATTTCATTGGCCAAACTCTGCCCCTTTTTGGGCTCTACCATTACCAGGTAAAATGTCTTCCTCAACATAACTTAACATAACTGTACATACAATTAAACATCAAATCAACCTAATCTACACATAACAATAACCCCACATTAATGACAAATCATATTTTAACTATTTTTTCTTTTCTTATATTAAACCACTTTTCTTATATGTACCACAGAGACAAAATAAAGATGGTTTCGGCGGACTCTGGTGCAGTGCAGTTTGTGACGTCATAACCGGTCGCCGCTCTATAACGTCAAGTCACCTTTATTAATATATATTTTAGGGCTGTCAAATGATTAATCACGATTAATCACATCCAAAATAAAAGTTTTTTTTACATAATATATGTGGGTGCACTGTGTATAATTATTTTGTATATATATAAATACACAAACATGCATGTATATTTAAGAAAAAAATATAATTTATATATAAAATATTTATATTTATATATAATATAAATTATATATAAATCTATATACAGTATATACATGAAAATATTTCTTAAATATATACAAGCATGTGTGTGTATTTATATATATAAAATAATTATACACAATGCACCCACATATATTATGTAAAAAAAAACTTTTATTTTGGATGTGATTAATCACGATTAATCATTTGACAGCCCTAATATATTTACAAAGCAGCTTTACAGTGATAACAGAAAAAATATGCAAATCACCAGTTTGCCAGATTGGACTTCTTTTGATGGGGTTGGACGATTCCCATCTCTAAAACTCCATCACTCATGGAGACTCATGAGTGATGGATTTTCAGTGCGATAAAGGACCAGATTTTGAACTTATAGCTGTATATCAAGCGATCGCAATGGCAAAAGTGGCCTAAAAGTTGCACGGTAAAGAGTGGGAAACTCTCAAAACATAAATTACACCTGTGGTGGGAGATGACTCGAAGGCTCTTTGTAAATTATAATTGAAATATATGAAATATATTTAATCAACATCAAAAGTGACTATGGGAACTTTTGCCTGTGCAAAGTTCTGCATTATGTTCTATGTACTTCATGAAATTTAAAACACAAAGGTAAGCACATTATTGTTGTTGTTGTTCTGTTTTTTTGTTGTTGTCGGATTATTGTTCAGTATGTATCAATGAATGACACATTTTTTACTGTAATGGTGTGTGTATGAACGTGTGTGAAAAGCCTGCAAATTATGCTGCTTTTTCTTTCCAATCACTTATATTGGGCACTTTTTGCTCTTAAATTGGCGTATTCTTACTGTTGACATTTTTCAAGAAGTAGTTTTATAGATATAGTAATTTATGCTTATTTGGCGTGCTGTCCTAGCCTGGGAAAACCCAGACAACTTCCGGCAAATTTAGATTTGCTCTGGAAGTTAGTCTGGCAAAGAGCTCATTGAAGTCCATTTCCAATCCGTCGAAATCGCGGCACCAATCAGAAACGTTGGGGCGGGCTTTACACAATGACGACAGCACAGCGACGGTGAAGCAGATTTTTTACATTTACAAAGATGGATGCCGCCGTGGAACTATGTGTGACGGTTATAGTTGAACACCGTCATTAGAACTCTATAACCGCCAAAACCATGTTATTAAAATATTTTTTTCACAAAAATTTATGCGGAGTTAGTGGTGCGATCGGAGGCTGCTACTGCTGAAGATGATTCGGGAGAGGTCTGTGCCCCTTTACCGATCAGAGCGCGCGCTGACACGGAGTAAAGCCTTGTTTATACTCGACGCGTCCGCACGAGCGCGAAGGTGCGTGGGGCAAAAATGACGCGTTCGGTTTGCGCGTCTAAATTGCAAAGTGTTTTTTGTTAAGGTTTTGTTTACTGTGTGTGATTTATTTAATGGAAAGCACATTCACTTCCAGTTGTCTTGCTGTTAATTTTAAATAAACGTAGAGCAAGTAGCTGATCAGTGTCTGCTCGTTTATTCAAACTACCGGTGTTGTTCTATAACAGACGAACGTCGCTCTGCATACGTCATCTTCTTCATCGCTCTGATTGGTTTTAGGTCTATCCAATTGCTCCAAGAGGCATTTGAGCTACGTCCGTTGGTGACGCCCCTTTGGGAATGATTTGTCTATGAAGCTTTGCCAGACCCTAACTCAGTTACAACTGAGAATGGTCTGGTTTTAACCAGGCTAGTGCTGTCCAGGAGAGGGCTCCAATCTCAGAATTTGGCCCGAACCCAGATTACTCCTCCTCCTCGACTGGGATAGAAACCAGCCGATGGGGTGGTGGATGGATGCTGTGAAATGGTCGTGGGACAGAGGTGAGGGACGGCTATATATACCGGCTTCCTCTTGTGCTGATTGGTTGATTACCTGAACGTGCTCCTCCTGAACTTTGTTAAAATAAACTTAATTTCACAAGTTCACATGTACATGAAATCAGATATAGTAAATTATGCCTGATTTGGAGTGCTGTCTGGTCTCCAAGCTCAGAATTTGGCCCGAACCCAGAGTATTCCCCCAAAAAAGCAAAGTAAGAGCGGGACAGCAAAACAGAAAAACTATATGAAATTAACCCCCCAAAAAGTGAAGGGCAAGATAAAGTATTCGCAAAACCAAGCTTGACCATTCGACCAGGAGGGCTCTTGCTGGCGGGTAAGCCCCTGCAGCAGCAGCTGAACGGTAAGCTCTCGCTTACGCCGTGGGATTAGACGAGCGTGATTTGGAATCGAGTTTAGCCGTTCGACCGAGAGGGCCCTCACAGCGTCCAACGGGAGCTTTGGATGAAACTGCTCGTGGCCAGATAGGGAGCCAACACGACGGCACGAACGCAGGCGTCCAACGACGTCTAGGTTGTTGGTTAATATTAAAATGAATTATAATATTGTAACAGTTTCACTGTGTCTTGTATTTATTTCATTTCTGTATGTGCTTCTGTTCAGTCTTAATCACCTGCTAGTTAGACTTCGCTGGTGGCTGTGCTTGAAGCATGCAAGCTTTGATTGGAGGAGCTGCAGGGAAGAGTTGTGCAGGAAGAGAGAGAAGCCTTGCTGAAAGGTGAAATAGAGAATATGAGAAAGAACAGCAAAAAGCTTGTAGGGACATTCATTTGATTAGAAAACACACCCACACACACATATTTCCCTGAGGACTTGTGACATAAGTTACAGGCTTAACAGACTCTCTGTGTTCTCAGACTCACTTGTCCTTTTTCCACCAGATTTAATTAGAGAATTGGTGTGCTGTGGAATGCCTAAATGGTTAAATTATTAATTAGAGAACTGTCATTCATGGTGGCCATCTGACTTCTTCAGGTTGCTACTGATGTGAAACACGTATGATTGTATAAAGTATTCTAGATGTACAATCATTATTCGGTGCCAACAAGTACATTAGTCAAGTCAAGTCACCTTTATTTATATAGTGCTTTTTACAATACAGATTGTTTCAAAGCAGCTTTGCAGTGATAACAGGAAAATAATGCAACAAAGTTTGTTTCTGCTGTACAGCAGATCTAGAAGAAAATAGCGTCATAGTCCAGCTTCATTCAGCTGATTGAGTGAGAGGCAAGTTATTCAACATGATAAACCATGGTGGAATTGACTAAATTCTGGTTTGTATTTAATTTAACATGAATCATGAGATGTTTTGTTCATTAGAAAGGCTCCCATGGCAGATGCCTAGAGTGTCACTGTGAGAAGCATACATGTGTTTGGCCTAAAACCATGTTGTGAAAAGCCTTTTCCTAACTCTCAATGAAGAGTTACCTTGGTGTGTTTGTTTTACACAAGATCAATATCAGGCTATACATGGTTATCTTTTATTTACACATATTGCTCATGTTCCCCAAGCACACATCACACACTCTGGCACCCTCAAAAGGTAGAAAAACATCCCACCCACACCCACACACACCCACACACCCACCCACCCACACACACACCCACACCCACACACACACACACACACACACACACACACACACACACACACACACACACACACACACACACACACACACACACACACACACACACACACACACACACACACACACACACACACACACACACACACACACACACACACACACACACACACACACAAATGGCAACAAATGACCAATGTCTAAAAGCTGAAATTACTCTAGCAACTTAGCAACACTGATAAAAGAAAGCAAGAGTTTTCCTCATCCAGATCAATTTATTCTGATATTACTATAGTGTCACAGGGGTGCTGTAGTCTACCCAGCATTTTGGCATTTTCTACCCAGCATTTTTGCACCAAAGGCAGGGAAACACCATGAACAGGTAAACAGGGTTAACACACTCTCACTCACACCTACAGGCAATTTAGGCTGTGTTGAGACTGCCAGGTTTTTTGCATATCCAGATTTTATCCAGATGGGTTTTTCAAAGTCTGGACAGCAAAACAAACAAACAAACACATGAAATCAGATTTTTTTCAAATCTGATTCGAACCACATTTGGAGGTGGTTTGAAATGCGATTCCAATCAGATTTTTACTGATGTCAGTCCTGACATTCTAGCTGCTAAAATTGGATCAAATGTTCTTTTGCGTCACTCTTAACCAGACACACAATGATAAAGTCATAACCGGTGACGGAAATACCGGAAGTATTCATGCGGTATTCAAATGTCCAAAGATTTCAGCCATGACTACAGCACGGAACATCACAATATATCTCCTCAGTTGCTGAGCTTTTCTTTTGTGATGGAGGAGTTCTGTGCCGTGGCTTGACAGGGCACTTATTTGGAGAGAGAGATGATGCACCTCCATTTTTCCTGCATAAAGGCTATTTTCACATATGTGGGTATGCCTACGTCCTTACCAAAGCAACCCATACAGATACAGTAGGTTGGTTATGTCTGGGCACACGAATCTTATTTGATCACTAGCAATTAATAGTGCCTGTCAGTCTTGAATACAAACAGTCTCAATAGTTGAGAATACGAACGTCGCGTTCTCTCAGAGGAACTATGGCTGCCTCCGCAGCCTTTGTGAAGACGCAGGGCGACTGGGACACCCCGAAGGGTAGAACTTTGTCAGTACAAAGTTCTACCCTTCGGGCTGTCCCAGTCGCCCTGCGTCTTCACAAATATGCCCACCCTTCGAGCGCAAAACGTAGAAACGATCTGTGTTGAGGGAGAATCGAGACATGAAAGTAGGCATCCTTCATGTCGATAGCTGCAAACCAATATTGGGGACGGATGCACCTGAAGATGTGTTTCTGCGTTAGCATTTTGAATGGGAGCTTGTGTAGGGCCCGATTCAAAACTCACAGGTCCAAGATTAGTCGTAACCCACTGCCTTTCTTAGGTACAATGAAGTAGGGGCTGTAGAACCCCACCTTCATATCTGCTGGAGGGACCGGCTCGATTAATTAGAGGGACTGCGATCTCCTCCTGTAAGACAGGAGCATCACAGGCCGGCACGGAGGTGAACTGGATGCCCCTGAAGACAAGGCAAGGTGATTTACGTGTCGTGCTGGAGCCCCGAATGAAACGCTAGGTTACGAGAAGGACCAGCAATCCCATTTGGAAGCTGCCAGGTATGTGACAGTGAACGTGGGCGTCAAACTCGACGGCACACAGCACACTGAGCGTTCAAGCCCTTAAGATAAAGGCAAGACGAACTACGTGCCGACCTGGTCTCTCATGAGAGAACATGAACCAACGACAAATGCAAGTCTCAGCATGTTTATGGTGCGCTAGAGGAGTGGGGGGCCCACGGAGATAGCTTACTCGGCAGGGAAGCCCCCACTGTGATCCTCAGGTCACCAGAAGAGGTAGATCGTGGAATAGGCGAGGGGACTCCACCACATTTGAGGCACTCGAGTCAATGCGCTGATTTGCTGTGACAACCCGTGCTGTCAGCCCACAGCTCGACGGCACACGAGCACTCAAGCCCCTATGAGAAAGGCAGGACGAACAACATGCCGACTTGGTCATGCTCTCCTGAGAGAGAACATGAACCACCCATGGACACGAACACAGTCTCAGCATGCTAATGCCCAGGCATGTGAAACAGTGATCTTGGACAACAAATAAGGATAGGAAACGACCGCGTCCAGAAACACATGGCAAGAATGACATCTTTAAAAAGATGCAGTGTCACATAGGGATGGGAATTGATAAGATTTTAGCAATATCAATCCCACAAGATGTATGTGTCATCACAGAAAACATTTCACCAATGGATAGTTTTTTTTCTTCATTTATTTAAAGTGTGGTTTAAGTCAGCTGAATGTGCGGAACGCTTTTCAGAGAGGATAAGGCAACGTATTTTAGCACAATTCACACCCAGCGGTAGCCTAATTCAGGAAAAACAAATCTCCGAATGCTCCACATGAAACTTTAGTCTCCCGACCTTACCATCGTGTCGTTTATTTTGATTAATATGTGCGAGGGAGAGAGAGCAAGACAGCGCTTAGTTTTGAGTGAAGCCTTGCTCCGAAGAGAGAGAGTGCGCACGCGCGACCGGGGCTCTCTCTCTCTCTCTCTCTGCACGTTCAGTTTAACATGCGCCCTGTCACAAGCGCAGCAGTTCAACTACATTACTCACCGATCAAATAAGACTTTGGAGGTACAAAAATTCGCTTTGGACGCCATGCTATGGTGCTTGATAAAGGACAAAAGGGACAGTTGTGAGTTCACGGTCTTTAGCCTACATACTATGGCTGACTCAGAGCAGGAGCATCGATAAGAGGACTCGTTAACGTCGAGGGCATACAATATCGATGGATCGTAAAACTTAGAACCGGTTCTTGAGTGGAACCGGTTTTCAATTCCCATCCCTAGTGTCACACCCGTGAAAGCTCTTTTGGGGAAATTTAGCTCTCTCTGGTGATGAAGGGCACAGGGGAAATGGCACAACAATTAGGAATTTAGTGCAGCCTGTTGTGTGCACTCATACTAATTTAATGTGCAACCTCTTATAAGCTGAATGAACTGCGCATTGAAGGCGTAACACTCTGAAGAGCTGTGAAAAGCTTTTGAAAGCTCTTAGGAGATCGCGACCACAGCTGAAAGTGCCGTCACACCAACACCAATCGGAGAGGCTTCTTCTCTGAAGAACAGTAGGCTCGTAGAACACACTCTCAGTTAAGATTGCAGAGCAGTAATAGTAGAACAGTTCGGCTCCGGCTTCAGGGCTGTGCGTCAGATGAACATCTCGCATGCCAATGATTATTGGCTCGTTTAGTTACACTCAAAGTGGATTGGTCTCTCAAAGTGATCCCCAATTCATCGGTTCACTTCGACGTAAAATTCAGTTCATGTTCGACTGATTTCTCTGTCATGGTTTTAAATAGTTCCAGACCTAGTCTAGTCCAAAGTTTAATAAGCTGATTTCCTGGAGGAAGACTAGAGCTACTCCAGGACTAAACTGAGGCTTAAATTAAACCTACCAGGAGGCAGGTTTAACTTCAGATTAACGTTGTGTTTCAAAGAAGACACATGTATTACTTGGATACATACAGTCGTGGTCAGAATTATTGACATCCTTGGCAAATATGAAAAAAACATTCACAAAAAAAAAATCACAAAAACTTAACCTTTCATTGAAGAAAGTTACCCATTTTTTTGTTTTTGTTGATTTTGATGTTTGTTTTGGATCATTGTCCTGATGGAAGATCCAAACAGGTCCCATTATAAGATTTGTAGCAGATGTAGCCAGGTTTAAGATTTTTTTATCTGTTGCTATTTGGTTCCATTATGCCATGTAAACTGTCCAGGACCTCCAGCAGAAAAATAGGCCCACAGCATTAAAGATCCAGCAGTATATTTGTATATATATATATATATATATATATATATATATATATATATATATATATATTTTTTTTTTCTTTATTCTTTTTTTTTTTTCTCTGGCCCAAAGACTTAACTATTTTCTGCAATTCTCCAGCTGTGGTCCTTAGAGAGTCGTTGGCCTCTCAAACTATCCTCTTCACCTTGCAATAAGACAGTAAAGACATACGTCCTCTTTCAGACAGATCCGTAACATTTCCTGTTGATTGGAACTTCTTAATTATTGCCCTGATGGATGCTGGAAATTTTCATGCTATTTTCTTAAATTTTTGGGAGTTTCTACTTTGTGCTCTTTTCCTGACTTTCTAATTTGCTCAACAATCTTTTGCTGCACATCAGTACTATATTCTTTGGTTTTACTCGTGGTGGATGATCAAGGGAATTTGACCTTTTTGTTCCCTCATCTTAATAGCCCTGTAAAACAGGAAGCCACGGCTGGACAATTTCACCCTGGTGTGCTAAAAATTGTAAATATGATTGGGAATATAATTCACAATAATTTGTAGGGGTACCAAAAACATTTATTTCATAATGTGGAATTTAGCCCCACCTTTTTAGGAATTTGTATCCACCATTTAAAATTGCATTATAAAATACACTGCCACAACATTAAAATCATACATAAGCAACACCTTGAACTCTTTCGCATGTTCCTCAAACTATTCCTGAACAATTTGTGCAGTTTTTCTTTTTTTTTTTGGAACATTGTAAAGTAAGTTCATTGCTGATTTTTATTCGAATGTGTTATATGTTAATGTTTTATTATAGACAACAAATAAAGTTTTTCTTTAAATATGACATACGTAAATGTATTTGTATTTATGCATTTTTTTATTTATGTATTATGTATTTTCTCGGATTGAAATATATGGAAGGCAAAATATATTTTTGAATGCTTATATATACACTCACCTAAAGGATTATTAGGAACACCTGTTCAATTTCTCATTAATGCAATTATCTAATCAACCAATCACATGGCAGTTGCTTCAATGCATTAAGGGGTGTGGTCCTGGTCAAGACAATCTCCTGAACTCCAAACTGAATGTCAGAATGGGAAAGAAAGGTGATTTAAGTAATTTTGAGCGTGGCATGGTTGTTGGTGTCAGACGGGCCGGTCTGAGTATTTCACAATCTGCTCAGTTACTGGGATTTTCACGCACAACCATTTCTAGGGTTTACAAAGAATGGTGTGAAAAGGGAAAAACATCCAGTATGCGGCAGTCCTGTGGGCGAAAATGCCTTGTTGATGCGAGGAGAATGGGCCGACTGATTCAAGCTGATAGAAGAGCAACTTTGACTGAAATAACCACTCGTTACAACCGAGGTATGCAGCAAAGCATTTGTGAAGCCACAACACGCACAACCTTGAGGCGGATGGGCTACAACAGCAGAAGACCCCACCGGGTACCACTCATCTCCACTATAAATAGGAAAAAGAGGCTACAATTTGCAAGAGCTCACCAAAATTGGACAGTTGAAGACTGGAAAAATGTTGCCTGGTCTGATGAGTCTCGATTTCTGTTGAGACATTCAGATGGTAGAGTCAGAATTTGGCGTAAACAGAATGAGAACATGGATCCATCATGCCTTGTTACCACTGTGCAGGCTGGTGGTGGTGGTGTAATGGTGTGGGGGATGTTTTCTGGCACACTTTAGGCCCCTTAGTGCCAATTGGGCATCGTTTAAATGCCACGGCCTACCTGAGCATTGTTTCTGGCCATGTCCATCCCTTTACGGCCACCATGTACCCATTCTCTGATGGCTACTTCCAGCAGGATAATGCACCATGTCACAGAGCTCGAATCATTTCAAATTGGTTTCTTGAACATGACAATGAGTTCACTGTACTAAAATGGCCCCCACAGTCACCAGATCTCAACCCAATAGAGCATCTTTGGGATGTGGTGGAACGGGAGCTTCGTGCCCTGGATGTGCATCCCACAAATCTCCATCAACTGCAAGATGCTATCCTATCAATATGGGCCAACATTTCTAAAGAATGCTTTCAGCACCTTGTTGAATCAATGCCACGTAGAATTAAGGCAGTTCTGAAGGCGAAAGGAGGTCAAACACAGTATTAGTATGGTGTTCCTAATAATCCTTTAACATAGTGTATATATATATATATATATATATACACAGTACACACACACACACACACACATATATATATATATATACACATGTATATACAGTTGCAATTTTTTTCAATGAAAGACCAAAAGGATAAACAATGCCGATTTATTTTTTACAGCCATTTTTGATGCATTGTGCCATTAGTTGTGACCATAACTGTATATATATATATATATATATATATATATAATATATATATATATATATATATATATAATGTATAATTTTAGAAAATATATTTAAAAAGTGTCATACCTATACAAAAAACTATTTGGTAAAATATATTTTGGTTTTGTTTAATATATGTCAGCCATTTTTGTATATTTTATCAAATAATTTTTTGTATATGTATGACATTTTTTAAATATATTTTCTAAAAATATACAAAAATGGGCAACATAATTTGGTATTTGTAACCAAATAATTTTTGTATATTTTGAAACATGTTAAAAAATATTTGAATTATATATATATATATATATATATATATATATATATATATATATATATATAATTTATTTATTTATTTTTGCCGTATGCGTATGGGATTGTAGGATTGGTACACCAATGTCACTCAATATTTCCTCAAGACCTGACGAGGTTCCTAAACTCTCTAATTAACAGAGTGCATTAGTGAGATAAAAGACTGGAAGACTAGTAATTTCCTCCTCCCTTTCTCAGACTGCTCAGAGGCTTTGGTTAAAGATCCAAATGCAGCTTTTATTGGGCAATCCAGAATCATAATCTACGTAACAGGCAATTGGTCAAAACACTGTGCAGACAATCCAGACAAACAACGCCAGGGCAGAAAACACAGGCAAACAGGGAAATCCAGGACAATAGACAGATCAAAACTAAGACATGGGAAACCAGGATACAAGGGCTCAGAATTGCAATGTAACATTGAGCATACAAGACTTTCACCAAGAGTGACTGAGAGATACATTACTTTTAAAGGCAGAGGTAATGAGAGAATGAGACTCAGCTGAATACAATCAGGGATGATGAATGAGTTCTGGGAAATGTAGTTTGTGAGGTAACAACAATAATCTGGGGTGGAGTGCCCTCTGGTGGCTATCAAGGGCACTCCAGCTGGTGATTGTGACACTCCCGAATTCTGACAAAACAGAGGTTTTAATTATTGGGCCGAATACGTCTAAACAAAGGATGCTGCAATTTAATCTGTCCTTGGATGGTTGTACAGTTGCACCGTCCTCTATTATTAAGAACCTGGGTGTCATGTTTGATAGCTACATATTTTAAAAGTTACAATGCCAATGTTTGTAGGACTGGATCCCCTGGTGTAGCTTGTTTCTTGTTCATGGAAACAAGAATGTCTTAGGGTTTCCTCAATAGATTAATTGGAATATATTGTGTCCTGCCTTAGAATAATGTAGGCCCTACTTTAAAAAACAAACTTGATTATTTGTTTATTTATTCATTTGCTTGTTTGTTTGTTTTTTTATTCACTTTTTGTATAATTTTCTTTGTATAAAATGTCCATAGTTGTCTACTATCCTGGGTCGAAAGAATGTTTAACAAATAAAGAATGTTCAAAACATTTTACCAACCTAATGCAGTTCCCTTTTGAGGGAACTTAACACTGCGTCGAGAATCGACTCTTTGGGGACGCTCCCTTAGCGTGCGCCTCTGAAGTATGAATGAAACTATTCCAATCCTGATTGGTGTTGCGTCATGACGTAACATGTGACGGCATAACCGGATGCATAAAAGCTATGCCGGAACAAACACAAACTAGCTTTTCGCTCTTCAGCAAGCGCTCTGTGTTGAAAACTGTCTGTCTTATTTGGTGTTGTTTGTCAGAAAATATTGTTATTATGGCCAGCGAACAATTCAAAGCTTGTGTGCCTCCCTGCCCTCGTTTCATCTCGGGTGGGGACACACATGCTTTATGTGTGAGTTGTTTGGGAGCGCAGCATGCACGGGCAGCTCTCGAGGGAGCTGCTTGGGTAGACTGTGAAGCACTTCCCATTAGAGTGTTGCGCTCCCGGCTGGCGTGCTTTGATGAGCACGGTCAGGCTCGCGTTCCCCATGGTTCTGGTCCCGCGTCCGTTGAGGCGGCGCGGCGATTGAGATCGTGGGGTTCGCAGCGGGATCTTGTGGATGAGATTGAGACTGCTGAGGCACCTTCTCATTCTTCATCCGAGGATCTCGTAGCCTCTGAGAGTGGTGCAGGAGCCCGCATCGCGGCTTCTCCTGCCCATGATCAGGTCCCGATGCTTGAGCTCTCTGCTTCCGAGGAAGTAGATGTGCTCAGCATTGATGCGGATGACCGTGATCTAGGCGCGCCAGTTCACGGCCAAGGTTATGAGGAGCTGGTGGAGGTTGTGACTCGTGCTGTGGCCAGACTTAACATCAGCTGGCCACATGATGAGCAGGGAACGCAAGTGAGAAGCAAGCTTGATGAGCGTTTCCTGCAGCACAGATCGCAACCTCAGCGCCGGGGTTTGCCGTTTTTCCCCGATCTCCACAAAGAGATTTCGAGATCGTGGGATAAACCGCACTCATCCCGTGTCTCCAATCCCAGTATGGTGGATTATAGTAATGTTATGGGGGCACGGGATATGGGTTATGGGAAGATGCCTAAAGTGGAAGAGGCTTTAGCGGGTTATCTTTCTCCTGAGTCGGCATCTTCCCTAAAAACCCCGGCGTTGCCTAGTAAGCCCTGCAGAGATACATCTGCATTAATAGGCAGGGCTTACATGGCGGCAGGTCGGGCTGGTTCATGTCTGCACTCTATGGCACTCTTGCAGGCATACCAGGCCGACCTCCTGAAAGATTTGGATGAGGGGGAGGGGCCAACTCCTGAGGATATTGCGGAGTTAAGGAGAGCCACAGATCTGTCTCTTCGGGCCACAAAAGAGACGGCCCGCGCCATTGGCCGCTCTATGGCAGCTATGGTGGCCACGGAGAGACATCTGTGGCTAAATTTATCTGGCATGAAGGAAAAGGATAGATCCTTTCTGCTGGATGCGCCGCTTTCGCCTTCTGGCCTGTTCGGCGACGCCGTTACATCGGTCGTCGACAGGTTTCAGGAGGCGAAGAAACAATCTGCGGTGTTCCAGCAGTACCTCCCCCGTAAGGCAAAATCCAAATCGAGTAGGGTGGGGCCAAAAGATCAGCCCCAGCCATTAGCTGGCTCCTCACACCGAGCAGAGCAGAGAGAGAGCGTTTCCTCTAGAGCCCCTCCTCCTGGAGCTTGGCAACAGAGGAAACACTCTCAAAAATCGAAGTCCTCCAACCAGAAGGGCGACCTGAGGGACGTCATTCAGGCTAGGAGGGCTTCGGGGAAGAGGTCCTAACCGAAGTGGTAGGACCTCTGAGGGTTGTCCCCTCCGCTGTAGGGCAACCGAGGTTGTTCTTGCAGCGGAGCCCTCTAGGAAACGATGTATGTTGCCCGCCGTCAACGACGCTTCGGGCCGCATCTCTTTCCAGCGAAAATATTCTAATAAAGAAAAAGCATCAATTATGGTCACAAAAGCCGTATCGACTACACCCTGCCGGTATTCCGCTTCAGGGAGTCGAGAAAGATGCTCGAAAAACACCAGAGGCCAGTCTCGAGAGGCTGGTACCCCTAGTAGATTTTGTAGAGGCATGGTATCATCTTCCCAACATATCTGCATGGGTCCTGCATATAATAAAATCAGGGTACAGACTGCAGTTCGCGCGCTGCCCCCCCAGGTTTTCAGGGGTAGTGCAGACTACAGTGGTTCCAGAGCAGGCTCAGGTGATGGAACAGGAGGTACAGACTCTGCTGCTAAAGGAAGCCATAGAACGTGTTCTTCCTTTGGACAGGGAGTCCGGGTTTTACAGCCGGTACTTTATAGTTCCAAAGAAGGATGGGGGGTTAAGGCCAATTTTAGATCTCAGGGTTTTGAACCGGTCTCTGAGGAGGTTCAGGTTCAAAATGCTAACCATTCCTGCAATCGTGAGTCAGATCAGATCCGAGGACTGGTTTGTCACGATAGATCTAAAAGACGCTTATTTTCACATCTCCATCCTTCCATGTCACAGGAGATACCTGAGGTTCGCTTTCGGGGGCGAAGCTTACCAATATCGGGTTCTTCCGTTCGGCCTAGCACTCTCTCCCCGCACATTCACCAAATGTATGGACGTAGCCCTTGCTCCACTGAGACTTCAAGGCATTCGTATATTGAATTATCTCGACGACTGGCTCATCCTGGCTCAGTCTCGGGAGATGGCAGTTCGGCATCGAGATGTCGTCCTTGGCCACATTCAGAAATTGGGGTTGAGACTCAATACAAAGAAGAGTGTGCTAGAACCATCCCAGTGCACGATGTTTTTGGGAGTCGTGTGGAACTCGATTACGATGCAGGCACGAATGTCTCCCGCACGTATCGAGTCAATTCTGGGGATGGTATCCAGGTTAAAGCTAGGCCAAGCCATCACTGTAAAGCAATTTTAAAGAATGCTGGGCCTCATGGCAGCGGCATCCAACATCATTCCTTTGGGCCTTCTACACATGAGGCCCCTTCAGTGGTGGTTAAAAACCAAGGGGTTTTCTCCCAAGGGAAATCCGTTTCGTATGATCAGAGTAACGCGCAGATGCCTTCGTTCTCTACAAATATGGAAGAAACCTTGGTTCCTGTCCCAAGGGCCAGTGTTGGGAGTGTCTTGTCGCCGGAAAACCGTTTCGACAGACGCCTCCCTCACTGGCTGGGGCGCGGTCATGGACGGCCGCTTTGCCAGGGGTCTGTGGCAGGACCATCATCATTCTTGGCATATAAATTGCCTGGAGATGATGGCTGTGTTCAGGGCTCTGAGGAGCTTCCTCCCAGACATCAAAGGTCACCATGTATTAGTACGATCAGACAATACGTCAGTGGTAGCCTATCTGAACCGACAAGGGGGACTCAGATCGCGCCCTCTGTGCAGACTGGCGCATCAGATTATTCTTTGGTCCCAGGGGAAAATACTGTCTATCAGAGCAATGTATATTCCGGGGGTTCAGAATCAGGGAGCAGACATCCTGTCGAGGCAGGGGCTGAGGCCCGGGGAATGGAGACTTCACCCAGAGGTGGTGAAGTTAATATGGGAGAGGTTTGGACCGATGGAAGTGGACCTGTTTGCGTCTCGAGAGACGTCCCACTGTCCGCTTTGGTTCTCCCTCTCACATCCAGCCCCACTGGGGTTGGATGCCATGGTACAGGCCTGGCCGAGGCTTCGCCTGTACGCTTTTCCCCCGATCGCTCTGCTTCCGGGAGTCCTGGAGAGGGTCCGTCAGGAGGGCATCAGTTTACTTCTGGTTGCCCCAAGGTGGCCGACCCGAGTATGGTTTTCAGACATAATATCACTCCTGATAGCTCCGCCATGGCAGATTCCTCTGAGGAGGGATCTGTTGTCTCAAGCGGAGGGCACAGTCTTCCACCCTCACCCAGAGCTGTGGAAGCTGTGGGTCTGGCCTCTGAGGGGGTTCAGTACCTAGATGCTGGTCTATCAGCCGGAGTGGTTGAAACCATACTTAGTTCTAGGGCTCCATCTACTAGGAGATTATATGGCCTCAAGTGGAATGTTTTTTCCGCTTGGTGTAGAGAACAGGAGTTGGATCCAGTTAACTGCCCAGTGGCTTCAGTTCTGGAGTTTCTTCAAAATCGTTTCTCTGCGGGTCTCTCCCCTTCCACACTTAAGGTGTACGTGGCTGCCATTGCGGCTTTCCATGCACCATTGAGTGAGGGGCCTCTGGGGAGGCACCAGTTGGTCATTCGGTTTCTCCGTGGTACTCGGAGGATGAGACCGACAACCAGGTCCAGGGTTCCTACCTGGGACCTGGCAATAGTTCTTGAAGGGTTATCCCTGGCCCCCTTCGAACCTTTGCAGTCGGCTTCGCCTAAGGACTTAACGCTAAAAGTGGTATTTCTCTTGGCTATTACCTCACTTAAGAGGGTGGGAGATCTCCAAGCCCTGGCAGTGACACCAGCTTGCTTGGAGTTTGCCCCTGGCAGAGTTAAAGCTTTTTTGCACCCGAGTCCGGGCTATGTGCCTAAAGTTCCATCTAATACGGCTCGGTCTACAGTCCTTCAGGCATTCCATCCTCCACCTCATGTGTCGGCAGAAGAAGAGAAGCTTCATTTGCTCTGCCCCGTCAGAGCTTTGAGCGTGTACCTTGAGAGGTCCTCTTCTTGGAGAAGGTCGGACCAATTATTAGTATGTTTTGGGTCACCTAAGAAGGGGCTCCCGGCATCCAAGCAGACTATTAGTAATTGGATTGTTCAAGCTATTACTGAGGCTTACAAGGTGCGCAACTTGCCTTCACCTTTAGCCGTGAGGGCTCATTCAACTAGAGGCATGGCTTCCTCTAGGGCCCTTCTTTCGGGAGTACCCCTACAGGAGATATGTGAGGCAGCCGGTTGGGCTACTCCACATACTTTTATTAGGTTCTACAGTCTCCACCTTCCTAGTACGCCTGGTGCACACGTGCTTAGTCCTCGCTGAGTGCCTAAACAGTTTCACTCCGGGACAGGCCTATTCGGTGCGTGGCCTAGTGGGCACTCGTTCCCCAAAGAGTCGATTCTCGACGCAGTGTTAAGTTCCCTCGAAAGGGAACGTCTCGGGTTATGACTATAACCCTTGTTCCCTGAGAAGGGAACGAGACACTGCGTCGTTCTGCCACGCTCCTTAAGGCCTGAGAGCGGCTTGCTTCATCGCTAGGCTAGTTTGTGTTTGTTCCGGCGTAGCTTTTATGCATCCGGTTATGCCGTCACATGTTACGTCATGACGCAACACCAATCAGGATTGGAATAGTTTCATTCATACTTCAGAGGCGCACGCTAAGGGAGCGTCCCCAAAGAGTCGATTCTCGACGCAGTGTCTCGTTCCCTTCTCAGGGAACAAGGGTTATAGTCATAACCCGAGACGTTTTATTTATTTACAAAAATGGAAATGGAATTAAATTAGATTTTTAAGTACATTTAAAATGCAATATGATCTCTGGCCATCATGACATCAGCATTTTTGTGTTAAATTAATAGTTTTCAGTGGAAAATTCCTGTGCACACTTGCCTGCTTCTGTTTGACTATAAATGGAAATCCTAGCCAGTGGGTTTGCATGAATGAAATCTTCCAGCCACAGAGCTGACATAGCTTGAGCTATGACTTACATGATAAAAAGCAACACAGACATCAGTCTTTGAAGGTTAACACCTGCTTTTTAAACACATCCCAGTTTTGTATACAGTATATACTATACAAAAATGGACAAAAGGATTGGGACACATCTCTTAATTATTAAATTAGTTTTTTTTTTTTCAATCTGACCCATTGCCACATCAGCTGTATAAAATCAAGCACCTAGCCATGCAGTCTGCATTTACAAATTATGAGTTACAGAGTATGAGGTCTTGCAGAAAAAAAGGGTGTTCCTAATTTAGGAGTGTTTTCAAACAGGGATAGTTTTCAACCTCTTTACCTGATTTACTATCTTCGGATGGCCAATTCCAAGAGAAACACTGACAAAGATCGCCTGCATATAAATGCAAGTGGATTGTTGTAAACTGGCAAATTGTTTAAAGTGTAAATTGCAGGTTAACCACCACAACCAATTAATGTGTAAATTAAAGTGTTCAATGTGTATATATGTAAAAATGTCTGTCTTAAAATGCGTTAAAATAACATTTATTGGGGTTTCTTCAAAGGTAGCATGTTTTTTTTACCGTAACTGGGTGATGACGTCATAAAAGGGAGCGCGGGCGGCAATCATAGACAGTATAAGAAGTGGACAGAGCCATCTCATTGGAACTCAGTTGAGACAGTTGAAGCCCATTTTTAGCGATTTTTGAGCACTTCCGTTCCTGACGCGCAGACTCAAACCGACTCAAATAAGCTTGATGACGTGAGCAACCTGTCTAACAGACGTTAATCTTCTAGTAGCTGTGCGTGAAAATTGCCAACGTTAATCTTGCAGAGACGGGGAACTTGAGGAAAGAGTTCTTTGGCGTGAGTGAGCAGGAGTAAGTATTCTGTTGCTTTTATGGACTCATTATCTATGGGCTTCTCCCTTGACGGGACGTCCCCCCGATTGCCTGCGAGCTTCTCCTCCTGTCTGTACGGTCATTTCTGTACAGCGCGACAGAGAGTCGAGTGGTTATGACGCAATCGTTAGCCTATTTTTACTAAATCTGTTTCTACGGGGCCATAATGTAACATAGAAGGTAATGGAGCCCTTTATACATTGTCGTGTTTCTTTAGAAATAAATAATGGACAAATGGAGTCTTTAAACGCCTCAGATGTAAAGTTATTCGCTGTCAAAGTGACGCCAAAATGAATGGGAGTCAATGGAAATGCTAACGCAAGTGAAGTTCTGCTACAACATGGCGGCACCCGGCCGGCTTCAACTTCCGGTCGATGGATTACCCCCTTGGCGGCAATGCACTCACTCTGTGTGTGCCGGTTGAGGGAGAATAAAACGATTCGCGGGACTCCCGCAAACTAGAAATATCTACGAATAAAACATAAAAACGAATACATTTTTATTCATCTGTTGCAGAAAAGCAATAAGAACAACTAAAACAAAATAGAAACGGTTTACAGGCAGAGTTTCTATTTCTAACATGTCTGCAGCGTTGAGCGATGTAGCCAATCACAGACATATGTGTTGATGTCTTGAACGCAAGAATGGCCAATCAGAAGCATTTACGATGGACTCCCCTCACCGCTCAAAACTGACTTTTTGTTCAGTGCTGAATTCTGTATGCTGGCAAATCCTCTAATTATAACAAACATAGTGTATATATTATGAAAGCTTCATTGATAATAACAGAGATGTGTGAGATCGCGATGAACTGATGTCAGCTTTTTAGGAATTATTATGGGAGCGCACTTTGCGCGGAGTCATGCCAAACCATGCACGCAGTAGCCTGCTTGCTTTTATGTTATAACAGTGGTTTGTGTGTTAATGCTTTATAACAAATAATTGATCAGGAGCATGTATGCTGATGTGTATGGTGGCGACACGTAGGCTAACTTGAAAGTATTTGGAGGTACAGAAAAAAAAGTCTTTTTGCGGGTGGGAGCGGGACAAAACATAAATGTTGCGGGCGAGAGAAAGTAATATAGAAAGTAGTTGAGAACGTCAGTTATAACGACCCACGTATTAAAAAATAGTCGGGTTTAAACCGGGCTTGGGCTCATAATTACAGTTAATGTGTCGGGCACGGGCAGGGCCGGACCGGGCTCGGACACAGCGGACTCGGGTAGGGTCTTGCTTGATTTTTTTGGGCCCGATCTAAGCTCTACCTCGGGTAAGTTATGGTAACACTTACAGGCACGAATCAGCCGTTTGTCCTTGGGGAACTTGTGGAGCCTCTCCCCCGTTTTTGATGTATTCGTACATCCCGCACAAACACAAAAGTTAACCATTTTTGCTAGCTAGGTCTCCAATATAACGTAACTCCAGGCCTGGAGCATAGACAGTAAAAGCTTGGAGTACCTTTTATGACGTCACGCCCAGCCTAGTGGAAGGGAGGGGGCGTGCTTAAAACCACTGTGAAACGCACCAACTTTTCATATTATATTCAGCATTTTGGTATAAAAAACATAAAAAAACAATGGTGGGCGGTTCTTATCTTTATGTTTAGTAAGCACATTGCATTATCTTCGTGAAAAATTTTACCTGCAATTTACACTTTAACGTTTTTGATTAATTTATTAATTTGCTATAGCTTCCCAGTTAGATTTAAAAAGCATCAAGTACTATACTTTCACTCACAATCTCGCATTAACCATTATTAGCTCACTGAATCTGTTTGTCAGTTGATTTGTTTTAGTTTTGTCATCTGCTTGTGACTAATGACACAAATGACTTCCAGCATTGACTGTAAATGGTCAATAAAGTGATGCTAATGTTTAAAGTTATCTTAGGGGGCTTTTACACTGGGCTCGTTTGCTGCGGTCCGAGCCCGAGCGCGTTTGTTCCCGGCGCCCCCCGCAGCGTTGGTCTGGTTTCACACTCAACTTGATTCTATCGAACCTTGGTGCGTTTGCATGCATATCACGTCATCGCAAACGTGCACGGCGCATGATAGAAAACAGAACGCGGGTCAATATTGTGTTTTTTTATTAATTAATTAATTAATTAATTGAGTGAACAATACAGGCTTACTGTACGTGTGTCACATAAGGTGGCCGTCTGCTGCTTGCAAATGGACTCTTTTGAGGAGACAGTGGATTTCCAAATTTGGTGCCCTGATTTCACGCGCAATGCACGAATACACTGCAGGCTCACTCTCGCTCGTATCCAAGGTAAATCATCAACACTATTACATCAACACCCTTAAAAGTGTTTTATTTAACTGAATACATCACAATAAGCTAAAACGCATGCGCAGGTCACTTTACTTCCTGAACAAGTGCGCACCCGAGTCCGTGCTGCTTTCACATTCAGGGTTCGGTACCCCAGTGCGCACCCGGGTCCCATGACAGCGTTCACATTAGCGATTTTTCATGCGAACTGTGCCCCGTTCCGAACTAAACTGCCAGTGTGAAAGCCCCCTGAGTCATCATTTTACATATACACTCACCTAAAGGATTATTAGGAACACCTGTTCAATTTCTCATTAATGCAATTATCTAATCAACCAATCACATAGCAGTTGCTTCAATGCATTAAGGGGTGTGGTCCTGGTCAAGACAATCTCCTGAACTCCAAACTGAATGTCAGAATGGGAAAGAAAGGTGATTTAAGCAATTTTGAGCGTGGCATGGTTGTTGGTGCCAGACGGGCCAGTCTGAGTATTTCACAATCTGCTCAGTTACTGGGATTTTCACGCACAACCATTTCTAGGGTTTACAAAGAATGGTGTGAAAAGGAAAAAAACATCCAGTATGCGGCAGTCCTGTGGGCGAAAATGCCTTGTTGATGCGAGGAGAATGGGCCGACTGATTCAAGCTGATAGAAGAGCAACTTTGACTGAAATAACCACTCGTTACAACTGAGGTATGCGGCAAAGCATTTGTGAAGCCACAACACGCACAACCTTGAGGCGGATGGGCTACAACAGCAGAAGACCCCACCGGGTACCACTCATCTCCACTATAAATAGGAAAAAGAGGCTACAATTTGCAAGAGCTCACCAAAATTGGACAGTTGAAGACTGGAAAAATGTTGCCTGGTCTGATGAGTCTCGATTTCTGTTGAGACATTCAGATGGTAGAATCAGAATTTGGCGTAAACAGAATGAGAACATGGATCCATCATGCCTTGTTACCACTGTGCAGGCTGGTGGTGGTGGTGGTGTAATGGTGTGGGGGATGTTTTCTTGGCACACTTTAGGCCCCTTAGTGCCAATTGGGCATCGTTTAAATGCCACGGCCTACCTGAGCATTGTTTCTGACCATGTCCATCCCTTTATGGCCACCATGTACCCATCCTCTGATGGCTACTTCCAGCAGGATAATGCACCATGTCACAAAGCTCGAATCATTTCAAATTGGTTTCTTGAACATGACAATGAGTTGACTGTACTAAAATGGCCCCCACAGTCACCAGATCTCAACCCAATAGAGCATTTTTGGGATGTGGTGGAACGAGAGCTTCGTGCCCTGGATGTGCATCTCACAAATCTCCATCAACTGCAAGATGCTATCCTATCAATATGGGCCAACATTCCTAAAGAATGCTTTCAGCACCTTGTTGAATCAATGCCACGTAGAATTAAGGCAGTTCTGAAGACAAAAGGGGGTCAAACACAGTATTAGTATGGAGTTCCTAATAATCCTTTAGGTGAGTGTAAAGTTCATGCTGTAAAAAAATACTCTAAGACAGGGGCGTCACTAGGATTTTCATTTTAGGGGGGCTAAGCCCCCAATATGATTTAAAAAATATATATAAAAAAGGTAACACTTTAGTTTAGGATCTAAAGATCACTATTAACCATTTTCATTACGATGCAAAGGCACGGTTTTATAATAACTGTGGTCCCAAATGTGAGGTAGGACAAATAGGGGGGTTGGGGGTCTCCCCGAGAAAATTTTGATTTCTCTGATCTCTGATATGTGGATTTTTAGATGTTCTGAACGCCAAAAAACTTGGATAGTGGGCAGCTGATTATTTTTCTCTCCTCATCAGCATCACACTCTTTTTCTCTTTGTTTTTATCTTGCCCTGTCTCTTCCCCTCCTAAAGCTGAGCTTTGACTGATATAGGCTTTGACTGATATTGTCAGTGAAGAAAGTAAACATAGGGTCAACTGATAGGTTGATTTTGCCTATGAATCATTTTCTCAGACGCGTTTATTTACTGAAAGCTACTAAAGGTAATTAAGTTTATTAAATGCATTCACAATATGTAGGCTACACATTTATTATTGATCTAATGCCTAATACAGGGCCTAATACAGGGCTTTAGTCACAGAGGTCCTAAATTTGAGATTGGTAGGGGGTTCAAATTTTTTATTTCTCTGATATGTGCATTTCAAGACGTTTGAAGACCAAAAAAGGATAAGAAATAGCTTTAAAACCATGTCAGTGGGCAGATTATTTGTCAATACCTGCTCTCTTCTCATCTCTATCACTCTTTCTTTTTTTCTCAGTCTCTCCCTTTCTCTTCCCCTCCTAAAGCTGAGCTTTTTTAATTTACTAAAGGCTACAATTTGTATTATATTCTCAATATGTACACATTCATTATTAATCTTGTGCCTAACATGATGAAAACGGCTTTGTTAACGTTTCTTGTAAACTAATTATTACATTACATGAGTCACGTTACATAGGCCTATTTTCAGTTCAAAATGGCGAAATTAGACAAAACTATATTAGTTTGCCTGATTATTTTTTGTCATTCGTTTCACATTTATGACCTAAAAAAGTAAAATATGAAATGTTAAGTTTAGCTACTTACATCTTATCTCGCACTTGACCATACGCGTCGAGTCGCACTGTTAAAAAATTCGCGCTCAGCAGCGTCTGTGAACATAAAGCCCGCCTACTTTGATTTGATTGGTCATCTCAAATATTCTGACATTGACGAGCAGTGACAGACCAATGAGGCTCAGATGAACACACATGAACACACACACACACACACACACCCTGTCCTCTGTTTCTGACGTGCTCTCTGCTCGGCGCCGCTGCGGATTGAAGATGAAGAACGCGCTGAATCTGATTATAACAAGACTGAAGCGAACACGAATTTGTGTAGCCTACATTAATCGCACATTTTTAGGGGGGCTAGGCAGAAGTTTAGGGGGGCTGAAGCCCCCCTAAAAAGGGCCTAGTGACGCCCCTGCTCTAAGATAAGATACAATGCAATCATGTGCATCTGTATTTATGTTGAAATAAATAACAACAAATACACCTACAATAATAAAGTTAATACTTGCGTAACACTAAATGTAAAGCAGTATCAAAATTGGTACTTGAATGGTTCATGTGCAGAGCCCTGTGCTTATCTGTTGACTAGTGCAGTTATGTCACACTTGAACAGCTTTTATGATGAAGGTTTACACTAAAATTTGGCATGCATGTTGTGAGAGACTTAACACATAAAATACATACTCCTCTCTTTTGCTGTTGCTCACTTGCCATAGTTTGTGTGCTGTGCTATTAACATATTTTGAAGTACAAAAACCATATATAAGACAGCTAATAGCATGAAAAGATTAATGTTTGTGAAAGATTAATGTAATATTAATGTAAGAGTTAAAAGTGTAGCACATTGTATTAAAAGATTAATGCTGATGTTATATTTGAATATTTCAATGTTAATTCAGCAGTATATATTGTGTTAAAGTGGATGTTGTTGTGGGGACTTTTATTATGACGGGGGTACAGAGAGGAGAAAGAGTTAATAAAGAGAGAAAAGAGGCTAAAGAATAACTCGTCCGTGTCCGAGGGTTTTATTGCTATATTCCTAAAGTTATCTTTGGATTAAAGTCCCGAGAACACCCACAAACAAGTATTACATTAAAGGTCACTCTTTCTTGTCACACAACGAAAATGTTGTATATATGAAATGAGTAAAACCCAGTCCACTGCCTCCATTGAGCTCTCAGAGTGGAGGCTTTAGCATAACGACCCTCTATAGAGAGAGGAAGCCTACGCTCTACGTAAAAAAAAAAAAAAACTCACCTCACAGAGAGCCACAACTTGGACATGTTATCTTATGCGGAGCTCTGGGAAACAGAGATCTCAGCATGATGACTCTCTAAATCGAGAGGAAACCAAACAACGCTTCCCTAAGTGTGGTTCCTCCAAGAAGCCTCACATAGAGCCATATGCCGCGTAGGAATGCCGACCAAGCTCTAAGAACGGAGGCCTTAGCAGGATGACTCTCTAAAGCGAGATGAGGCCTAACTACGTTCAACTTAGCATTGACTGCTTACCAAGAAAGCTCCCAAAGGAGCCAGACAACTCGATACTGCCATCCAGGTGGAGCTAGAGGAAGCCTAGCAATGCCCGCCTTGAAGACAGTTAAACAGACTGCCTCCATGTAGCTCTCAGAGCGGAGGTCCTGGAAAAAAGGTTGGGAACCACTACTCTACGCTAAGGACTGCTTACCAAGGAGGCTTACAAAAGAGACTGACAACTTGATTCTGCTATCCAAGCCGAGCTCTGGGGAGCGGAGGCCTCAGCAGGACAACTCTTTAGAGTGAGAAGAGGCCTTACAACACTCAACCTTAAAGACAGTAAGGTGGCGACCACTCGGAAACAAATGCCTTCGTAGGATCTCAAAACTGCCGACACTCTTTACGTCAAATAAGTGTTTATGAACTGGGGCGAAAAACCCACTTCCTTTCGTGTTCTCAAGATCGAAAAGAGCTCATCCCAGGGACTGGAGGACCCTGATTCAAGACCCGACTTAGGGGGAGGGTTCTGCTCTTCAATCAAACCCGAGGAAAAACGTCCTCTCTAGACTCCAACACTCACAAAGGTGCCTACAACTAGAAAGGGTTTGCATGCTGGGGCGAAATTTTTTTATTCCTGTCGGGTTCCAAGATATTGTTGACGTGTACTACCTTAAAAACTCTGGTACTACTGTTTAGACGTATTTCAGGCACCCTTTTATACTCCGGTCACACTAGTAGTGACGTCATAGGCTGTCGCCGGCCAATGTTATTGTCGTGTTTAGACGTATTTCAGACACCTGTCATGCTGGAGGCATTCCCCATAGCATGCTTATTTTTAAGTTCTTTACGCTGTTTTAATTCAAGTTAACACGCTGGCGCGTTCGTGGAAAGCTAATTTAGCATGCCAGAATTAAAACCTGATTTTAGAAAAATGCGCCCAGATCACCCTTTGGACTCCACTACCCTGCTCACCTCATCCCTGCACCTTGTTTATCAATAAACTCACTATTCACTTTCCATCTTCCTCTCAGTGTCTGCATATCCATAACATTGGTCTGGTGTGCCACAACATATTTAAAAACTTCACTGTTTCATATAAATTAATCACAAGATTTTATAGCACAACGTGCTGTCAACATAAAAATATATAGACTATATGATTACTTTCCTGTATAGTCAGCATGGGAATTCACCTCCATTCTAAAAAGAGTACCTCATAAATGAATGAGGCATTTATATAGCGCTTTCATATGTACTACTGTACACCCAAAGTGCTTTACAATCATACCAGGGAATCTCTCCTCAACCACCACCAGTGTGCAGCATCTACTTGGATGATACGACGGCAGCCACAGTACAACGGTGCAAATGCGCTCATCACACACCAGCTACAGATGGAGAGGAGAGATAGAGCCAATTCAGTTGATAGGGATTATTAGGAGGCCATGATTGGCAAGGGCCAATGGGTGGAATGTGGTCAGGGCACCGGGGTTACACCCCTACTCTTTTACGAGAAGTGTCATGGGATTTTTAATGACCACAGAGAGTCAGGACCTCGGTTTTACGTCTCATCCGATGGACATTGCTCTTTTGACAGTATAGTGTTCCCGTCATTATACTGGGACGTTAGGACCCACAGAGACCACAGGGTGAGCACCCCCTGCTAGCCTCACTAACACCTCTTCCAGCAGCAAACTGGTTTTCTCAGGAGGTCTCCCATCCAGGTACTAACCAGGCTCAGGCTAACCCTGCTTACCTTCAGTGGGCAACCAGTCTTGGGCTACAGGGTGATATGGCTGCTGGCCAATATCCAGCAGTGTCATTCTCATCCTGTTGTCTCATTCACAATTGTAATATTTCTAGGACTTTTTTTGTGATGGCCCTGTAAAATACGAGGATATGTTGCTCTGAATCCTTTTAAATTTTCTTTAATTTTGTCTAGCTGTAGTTTTCATGCTGAAATAGACTGAAATTTTGAGAATCTGTGCATGGATTAAAGAACTAATCCATAACAAATAGAAGAACACAAATCCATAACAAATAGATTCTCCCCACTCAGTGAAACACCCACTGTGAATCCTGTTGAATGTGCCATAGTTATTGGCGATTCTATTACACAGAACGTGAAAATAGAGACACCAGCCACCATAGTAACGTTTGCCGGGAGCCAGAGCAAATTTAAAAGTGCTGGCTAATGCTAATCGTAAATTCTCTAAGATTATTATTCACGCCGGCACAAATGATGTTCGACTTCACCAGTCGGAGATCACTAAAATTAATGTTAAAGAGGTGTATGAAACTCACAAGTGCAATGTCAGACACTGTCATTTGCTCTGGCCCCCTTCCTGTTCGCCGGAGTGATGAGATACTTAGTAGACTGTCCTCACTCAATGGCTGGCTGTCTAAGTGGTGTCCACAAAATAACACAGAATTCTATGTTATTTTGCGGACACCACTTAGACAGCCAGCCATTGAGTGAGGACAGTCTACTAAGTATCTCATCACTTTTCCATAGACAATTGGAAAAGTTTTTGGGGCAGACCTGACCTGTTGAAAAGAGATGGTATTCATCCCTCCTGCGATGGTGCTGCTCTTCTCTCTAGTAATATGGTACATATTCTTAGAGCTCAAACATGAATTGGGGCTCAGGTCAGGAAGCAGACAGGCTGGCTAAACCGACCGTCTGCTAGCTGTCTCACGTCACTGAGGTCAGATAAATACCATCACATAGAGACTCTGTAACGAGATGCGGTTGAAGCAGAGATGAAGCAGGATCCAAATGCAACACGCTTTATTTAACAGACTATAAACTAAACTTGGATACAGGACTCGGGACTCAGGAACAGAACAGGATACGAGAACAAGAACAACCAACATCAACGTTAACAGTCAAACATTAAACAAGAACTCACAAAGACAAGGCTGAAACACAGGGCTTAAATAATCAGGGACAAACGAGCTAAACAAGATAACAAGGGGGCGTGAGAAATCAGAAACACCTGGGATAACTAATAGACAAGACAGGGAATCATAGAACATGACAGGACACAAACCCACATCGTGACAGACTCTTTCACCTAGATATCATCATATAGAGACTGTGTCTGTTCCCCGAATTCCCCGAATTAGGAAATACAAAAAAACTCCCAAACCCATTTAAGGGTAAAAATTTAATTGATGTTCAACAAATAAAAAACAGGTATAATACAGATGAACAAATGATAAAGCTCGGGTTGCTGAATATTTGATCCCTTACTTCAAAAGCACTTTTTGTCAATGATATGATTACAGATTATAACTGCTGTGCTGTGCTAAAACCAGACGATTACATTACTTTAAATGAGTCCACCCCCCAAGATTACTTTTATAAACATGAGCCTTGTCTGAAACTTGCTGTAATTTATAGTAATATCTTCAGAATTACTGAGAAGTCTTGTTTTAAATATAATTCTTTTGAAGTGTTGGTGCTTAATGTAACACTATCTAGTGTTAATGATAAATCACGTTTGAGATTTGTGCTGTCTACTGTATACAGGCCACCAGGGCACCATACAGACTTTATCAAAGAATTTGCTGATTTACTATCAGAGTTAGTACTGGCTGCAGATAAAGTCCTAATTGTTGGGGATTTGAATATACATGTAGATAATGAAAAATATGCATTGGTATTGGCATTTAAAGACATTCTGAACTCTATTGGAGTAAGACAACACATGGCAGGACCTACTCATTGATGTAATCATACTCTAGATCTAATATTATCACATGGAATCAATGTTGATGCCGTTGAAATTCTACAGCAGAGCGATGCCATCTCAGATCATTATCTAGTCTTGTGTATACTCTAGCACGATTGCGTACAGAGAGGCCTTAAATGCAGATAGATCTGCTTATTTTTCAACTCTATTAGAAGAAAATAAACAAAACCCTAGGTATTTATTTGAAACAGTGGCTAAATTAACGAAAAATAAAGCTTCAACTAACACAGTCTCATCCCAAGACGTCATCTGTCTGACGCTTTTGACCATACGTCAACATCCGACGTTTTAGGGTACCCTTTAACGTCAGTTAGATGACGATCCTAGGGGGTCATCTAACTGACGCTTTACCTTTAGCGTCAGTTAGATGACGCGGGTAGGTTTAGGTCTGGGGTAGGGTTAGGATTAGATAGCGTCATCTAACTGACGTTAAAGGGTACCCTAAAATGTCGGATGTTGACGTATGGTCAAAAGCGTCAGACAGATGACGTCTTGGGATGAGACTGGGCTGCTTCAACCACAGACGTTCCAAGCAGCACAGCAGTAATGACTTTATGAACTTCTTTACTTACAAGATTGATAATATCAGGGAGAAAATTATAACTATGCAACCGTCTACTACAGTATCACATCAGGCAGTGCATTGTAGTCTCTTTGAGGAAAAATTTGATTCATTCATTGCTATAGGAGAGGAAGAATTTTCTAAATTTGTTAAATCATCTAAATCGACAACATGTATGTTAGACCCTATACTGACTAAGCTATTGAAAGAGATGCTTCCAGAGGTCATAGATCCTCTTCTTAATATCATGAATTCATCTGTGTCATTAGGATACGTACCAAAAACTTTTATGCTGGCTATGATTAAACCGCTTGTTAAAAAAACGCAACTTGATCCTACAGAATTAGTCAATTACAGGCCGATCTCTAATCTACCTTTTCTGTCAAAGATACTAGAAAAGGCAGTATCTTCAAAACTATGTTCCTTTTTAGAAAGAAATTATATCTGCGAGGATTTTCAGTCAGGATTTAGACCGTACCATAGTACTGAGACAGCTCTCATTAGAGTCACAAATTATTTGCTCTTATCATCCGATCGTGGTTGTATCTCTCTATTATCTGACTTCCATCTGACTTTAGCTGGAGATTAACTTTATTCTGGAGCTGCTGTAGAACCAGAACAATCTCTGTTACTTTAATTTCCTATTATCACTGTAAAGCCGCTTTGGAACAATCTACATTGTTAAAAGCGCTACAGTATATAAATGAAGATGACTTGACTTGACTAAAGCCACTGAAGTCACTAACCTAATAATTCAAATAATTCACATACTTATTTATTATAAATTTTTAAGGCCAGATAAGTAGTTTGTTGAGGGTTGGTTTATAAAGAAGGACTACACGCCTGAGCACATACATATTCAAACGCGCATACCTATAGACTAAACACGTGATGCACATGTGCAGGCCGTCGGCGTTTTCGCGGGTTTGTGTTTTTGAGGTTTGCGCAGAGATAACCTTTTTTTTTAAATTTTCCAAGGCTTGCACCTTGAAATATACTTCAGGGTTTGCATTCTCGAGCCACCAGGCACTGTTTTGAGCGGGCCGGAACGCGTTGAGTGTTTTCTGTTAGAATGGTGTCGTGTTAGCGGCCATTAAAGGAGAACTCCGGCCCAAAATGAACCTTTGGTCTAATAAAACATTGGTACCTAGTCAACCGTTCTCTGAGATTTGTTTTCATGATAATCGAATGTAAAGAGTTTTATCTCTAAAAACTGTTTAGCGTATAACGCTAGTAATGGGGGCATTTAATAAGTAAAAAGAAATCGCTAGTTAATACCACTAACAAGGCTCAAAATAGCCCCACACGAACACAGTAACATAATGAGGGTCCCTACATGCAAAACGAAGCCTTGAGAACTTTGTAAGTGTACAGACCGTTTAATAAGAAGATAAAGATAAAGACAGTCCACTTCGTGTATACAGACAGGAGCCATCTTTGGAAAACAGTCTCGACTAATCAAACCACGAACGACGTGCTAAGTGAGCTGAACTGTATGAAGTTCAGTGAACTTCTGAACTGTATGAATGGCGTTCGTGGTTAGATAGTCGAGACTGTTTTCCAAAGATGGCTCCTGTCTGTATACACGAAGTGGACTGTCTTTATCTTTATCTTCTTATTAAACGGTCTGTACACTTACAAAGTTCTCAATGCTTCGTTTTGCATGTAGGGACCCTCATTATGTTACTGTGTTCGTGTGGGGCTATTTTGAGCCTTGTTAGTGGTATAAACTAGCGATTTCTTTTTACTTATTATATGCCCCCATTACTAGCGTTATACGCTAAACAGTTTTTAGAGATAAAACTCTTTACATTCGATTATCATGAAAACAAATCTCAGAGAACGGTTGACTAGGTACCAATGTTTTATTAGACCAAAGGATTATTTTGCGCCGGAGTTCTCCTTTAATGATCTTTGCAACGTAAGGGAAATCAATCAATCAAAACTAACTTTAGCTGGACAACAACTTTATTCTAGAGCTGCTGTAAAGCCAAAACAATCTCTGTTACTGTAATTTTCTATTATCACTGTAAAGCTGCTTTGAAACAATCTATATTGTTAAAAGCACTATATAAATGAAGGTGACTTGACTTGACTAAAGCCACTGGAACCAGGATAGTCACTAACCTAAATGTGCAGTGTCAGTGTGGTTTCCTGTTTGTTGCGTGACCATACTTTTGGATAGGCTGTTCGAACACAGCAAAATATATATCTAAATATTATATAAATATATACAAATTTATCATTTATATGTTTTTTTTAATATGTATGAACAATAATAAAAATAAACATGACACTTTATTTTAAGTTATTTTGCATGTAAAAAAAAAAAAAAAAATATATATATATATAATCCTAACAACATAAATTAAATTGTAACTATTGGAAAAAATTGCCATTCTGCCTTTTTTTTTTTGTGTGGGAAAGAAATTCTCACAGTTAAACTCTGAATCAGTTGCACAGCTACAAAAGAGTGAAAGTTAAAATTCTTCTTTTGATGGCCTTTTTTAAAAAGCTTTTATGGCCTGGATTTTTAAAAGTGCGTGGCCTCATTGTGCCCTCGTGTGGTGCATGCTCAATTGGCAATTTTATTAATAATGTGCCATGGTGAGAATGCTATGGTTTCCCATTATGGTGACAAATTGAATTACAATTTTAAAAATATTTATTTATTTATTTATTTGTGTGTGTGTGTGTGTGTGTGTGTGTGTGTGTGTGTGTGTGTGTTTGGTCATATATTTTTCTCAGGGAGGAAGTTATATTTTTAAAAGTTATATATAGTGTATATATGGTGGGTGGTGGTTGGGGTTTTCAGTTCTCATCTGGCTATAGAACAATATAACAATACAATATTTACATAATGTCAACATTAATTAGATATGTTAGTATATTTACTCTTTATTGTAATATCTCAAATATATTTAAATATTTTTGTATTGTTTGTACTAAAGCCATCTGTTAACTATATTAAATAAATAAACAAATGAATAAATGGTGTACATTTTTATACTCATAGGCCCTCATTTATCATTCTTCCGTAGAAACGGGCGTATATGTTGGCTTTAGATTATGCTTACACTCCTCTCACCGCCTGATTTATGAAGCTGTGCGTACCTTTGAAATCCAGGTGTACGCTATGCCTGCCCTTGATAAATCCCGCGGCTGAAAACGATCGTCATTAGAATAACACGCCCCTATATATTCAAGTCTCCGCTTCCCCCACGCCCTCATTTTACGCCATGGACACACGGAAGACGGCACAGAAGAGAAACTTCTCCGACGTGGAGCCGAAATGACCTATCACAATGCATTATTTTACAGCACGTCTTTTGAATTAGCATTCAATTTCGAATCACGTCACATGTATTGGGGTGTACAATAGTGATGATGATGAGGATGATGATGATGTGATGTGGAGTACCATTCATTCACATTAATAATTGCATGACAATTTGTAATATTCTCCTTATTATTATGATTTTTATTATTAATGACGCTTATTGTTATTTAGAAGAAGAACGTCGTTATTATTATTTGTATTATTATTATTATTATTTAAAAGAAGAAGAATGTATTTTTTATTATTTTGTCAGTCTGAATTATTTTTTGGTCATTGAAAGCCTTTCGTTACCGAACCCAGTCCGTGCGCACCTGCCGGGCCAAACCCTGAAACGTCAGGGTAAAGCGCATAGGCTCGCAACTGAAGGAATACATATGGCTAAAAATCAAATTGCTTTGGTAAAGTCACACAAATTAAACATTGAAGTCCATGTTGCACAAAAATAAACACTGAAGTTTATAATTACTATGTTGTTGTTGTTGGTCATATTATCATATCTTGCAGTTTGTCAGTGCATTTTGTGGTGTTAGGAATTGTTTTTCTGCGCATTTCCGCACTAACTCAAAACGTGCGTACATGTACACCACCTCCTGAGCTGGTGTAGGATTTGAGCGTGCCGTACGCCAACATCCATATTGATAAATCTCAAAGTCACCGTGGTTTTGGGTGTACGCCAGGTGTACGCTGGAAATTTGGTGTACGCACTTTTGATAAATGAGGGCCATAGAGTACAGTGTACCGACTGCCTGCTGCTACCCCCACCCCCACACCCACACACACACACACACACACACACACACAAACAAATAATTTGTTCATCTGTAAATCAAAAGTAATGATTAATAATAATATAAAATATGGATTTATACCATCTGTTTTACCTTCCCGCTGCCACATCTCTTCTGTGTTTGTTTATTTTTGGGACTCTTAATTTGAATTATAGTTGCCTATTATATGTTACCTAGGCTTCCAATTATGCACATAGATTGTCTTATTATAGGGAGATGAGAGGGTCTGTATCTCTTACCGTTGGAGAAAACATAACGGCTAACTTGGATCACGTGAGGCACCTCAGCCTGTCGTGTAATGGCAGTGACGTCAGTGCCCGCAGTTCAAAGTTTTATGACAGTCAGTTACATCTTACTTAAAGGCACAATATGTATTTTTTCTGCTTTAAAAATAGCAAAAATAACTGTCTCTATGTTATATATTTCTATGAGATATGTACTTACATTATCCCGACAGTTTCCACCAACTTTAAAATCCGGAGAAATGTATAGTTTAATTCGAAGACATGGGCCGTTTCTTTATTTCCGTTTTGTCGCCCGTCTATGGCGTCATATAACCTTTGACTCCTCTATTTTCTCTAACTTCCTGCGGAACCGCCAAACACAAAGGGGAACACCGAACTACCGCCAATAAAAGAAAAGAAAACGACGTAGAAAAAAAAGTAGTAGCTAGTATCATTTTGCAACTGCACCAAACTTGAGGGGGGTGCAGTGTGCGTAAGATTTCGACGAAATGTCAAAAGCGTCACATGTATGACGCCTTGGGATGAGAACGGGCTGTAACACCAGAGCTCAACTAAAAATCCAAAAGATGTCAGCACTGGTGTTCATTTCTTTGGTTGGGCCTCCTGTGAATCAGTGGAATCCACAGAAATGTGTAAAGAAATGGGTGCTCACAAGAAGAGCAGCAAATCACACAGCTTGCCCACAAAGGAAACCAGTGCAAATCAAGTCCCAGTACCAGTCAATATGGGAGCTATTTTGACTGGATGTGAGAATAGCCACAATATTTGGACCATTATACATAGTTGTTTTGTTGTTGTTGTTTCTTATGTTTTATAATACAGCAAAACTTTTGATTCTGCATTTTGACTTTGACATCGACTCTGCAATAGGTCTATCTAGGTTGTGATTTATTTCTGTTATAGTTGTCTTCAGCCATTTTGGTGTGTTAAATTTGAGTCAGTTTTGGACCACCAATCTTTAATTTTGTATTTACATTGTGAAAAACAAGGTTGTGTTCCATATTGTGGAGTTCAGCAATTTTACCATAGTATCGTCATCATATCAGTGTAGATGTACATGGACAAAACTAAACCATTAAAATATCAAGTAAATAAGTATTGTGATACTTGGTGCCACAGTCACACTCTTGTGCCAAAAAGTATTGCTATACCACGATACTCAATATGTTGTCCCACGGTGAGTCATTTTTCCCTGTTGCACCAACACAAAATTTGAGGGTTCCCCCACCTGACAAAACTTTAACCACTGACTACAGCCTACAGTTTGCTAGTAGGTACTAGCTAGCTATGCCTTCGTCCCGGAAATGCGTATTACCTGGATATGATCAACTACAAAACAGGGGTGCGTTTCCCAAAAGCATCGTTGGCCAACTATGATCGCAATTTCCATTGAACTCTATTGGTAACGACGGAACTTGCGACTATAGTTGGCTTTGGGAAACGCACCCCAGATCGGTGTCCTTATTTAAATTTCCGAAAAACGACCATATTAAGAAGAGGTGGATTAATTTTGTGAAGAGCCATCTTGATGGAGAGCTGAGGATCACCACCAACACCCGCCTCTGTAGTGGTCATTTTACACAGGATAGTTTTATAAACTTTCGTCGGAGACAACTGGGATTCACTGATAATCCGCTGTTACTGGTGAATGGGGCCGAACCGACTATCTCCCGCCTCGGCCTTCATCCTCCCGTGGTTTCAGCGCAGCCCCCAGCGTTTGAGAGCTGCTCATTTTTTCAAGATTTTTATAGCTTATTTTATTTACTTGGCGGCTTTTTTTATCATTCAAATTTGGCTGGGTGGCTAATAACACATTTGTCTGTGGTGTGACAAACTCAGAACACATAATTTTGACTTTACAGGGACTTTAAAGGTGCTCTAAGCGATGTCAAGCGTTTTTTAGGCCAAAACATTTTTTGTCACATACAGCAAACATCTCCTCACTATCCGCTGGCTGCCTGTCCCCTGAACACACTGTAAAGAAACGTGATCTCTGTAGACAGCCCAGGCTCCACAAACAGCAACAAAAACAAACTGCGGCGACCCGCTCCACGAAACATAACAAACTGTTCCAGCCAATGACCGACAAGAAGGGTTTGGGGGTGTGGTTTGGGGGGTTAGTGTGTGGATGAGGAGGAGGGAGGGTCTAGCTAGCCTCCGTTTTGTTTGACAATAGTTCGAACGTCAACAAGAAGTCACCCAGGATCGCTTAGAGAACCTTTAAGATTACACTAAAAACTTTATTGTAATTTAATATATAAATTTAATATATATTTAATTAATTAAAATTATGTTTTTTTAACCATCATTCATTAAAAAGCATTATATCATCATCATTAGACACACAGCAGTCATATATCATTAAAGTGCAAGAATAACTTAGCAGTGATAGAAAGAACACCATGTTTTATTTTAATTAAACAACATACAATATAACACAATATTTATAATTAAATTATTAATTTTCACTTTATTCATTAAAATGCATAATATCAGCGTCATATGCATACATACAGTTATAATAGTCGTTATGCCGTAAATGATTCCTACCTGTCTCAACATTCCCTTATCTGCCTTCTCTTATAAAATAATTTTTTTATCATAGTAAAATCTACACATCATTCCCAACAAAAGTATTATTTAGCCTAAAACATGATGAAGATTAGTGGACAAGCAGTCGATTCATTAAATGATGAGCTATTTCCTCACAAAAGTGGTTTATTCAGTGTAGTGAAGCCTCCTCTCCATTGACATCCATTCGTACCGCCACAGCATTAATATTAGCTGTACGCTTTTTTGGCTAAATGTTGCAGGCTTGTCTTCTAGTGGCTTTGTTATACCCTTGTTTGTTTCCATGGTTATTAAGTACCACCAGTTCCTTATTCAGTTCCTTGTTATTTTTTAGTATGTTTGAGTTCCCTGTTGCCCGTACTCATTAAAATTATATGGTGGTTTATTTTCTCCTTCTCTGAGTTCCTTGAATTAAGAGATAATATGTACAGCAAGCAATTAAATCCTCTCTTCACCCCAGTGTGACAGAGGAACAGACCATAGTATAGATCTAGCAGATGTATAATTCCTCCTCCTCACCCAGGGAGATCTGTGAGTTTTTACACTTGGCCAAATCAGTGCACTTCCCTGACAATTCCATTATCATGTTTTTTTTAGAGCGGGTTTAAACAAAAGTCACTGCTGTCTTGGTATGGTCCTCAAAGGACATTTCATCAGTATGTGGATCAGGCTCTGCTAATAGGTGAGTCACAGGAAGATCATGACAACACTGTCAATGCCTGCTGCCTCCGTCACTGAGCTTGTGCCAGCCGCCCTGTCTGCCCTGGAGCTACTTCCCACCCCCAAAGCCCTTTCTCCTCTCCTAATTTCGCCCAGTTTGGTTCTGTCTAGAACCCTAGCCCTTCTTTCTCCGCTGATCTTATCAAAGCCTTGTAAACTCCTGTGTTCCACCCAGGGCTCTATCCTCTACGACTTCATCAGACCGCTTGACTCCTCCTCATCCTCATTCTCCTTCTCTGCTGGCTCTCCTCAGCCCCTCGGCTCCACCGGTGCAACCACGGTCTCCCGTCCAGCCAGAGTTAGGGCTTCCGGCAGAGAGTTATGACTCTTGAGATCCACTACAGATCTCCATTTCGGTCTTCTGATTCCCTGGCTCTGCCATGGACAATAACCCCTCAGGATCCTCAGTGGATTTCCATCCCCTTTGCTCTGCCAGTTCCACAGTGGGCTCCTCCTCCGTTGTCTCCTCCACGGTGGTCTCCTGCTCCTTCCATTCTACCATGGTGGTCTCCAGCTTCACCGGCTCTTCCTAACAACAACGTTCCTGCAGCTCAAATGGTAGAGCATGGTGCTAACAACACACGGCCATGGGTTCAATCCCCCAGAAAGGCATGATAATATATATACTCTGAATATAATGTAGGTTGCTTTGGATAAATGTGTCTACGAAATGCTTCAGTTTAACTTGGTGGTGTAGACATTAAATTAGCATGAGTTTAACAGAATATTGATGAAAATTAACTCAACAAAATATAAAAAATGTGACTACAGCGTGCATGTATGCAACAACAAATAGACTAAGAAATTAATAAGTGAAACAAATAAACTTTAAGTGTATTTTCTACATGTTCTCAAAACATGTCCAGCTCACAACGTTAAACCGAGCCTAAACGGCGAATGACCGGCGCCGGTTAAGTAACTTGTCTAGTTCACTAGTCCTTGATAGTTAAAAGCTATCTAAAACGGTGGACCTAACAATGAGGTCAACGGCGTTAGAGAACTAGCTAGCAAGGAGAGTAGTGTGAAACCACCTCATGAAACAACCCACAAGAAACAACCATAAGTAGATGACTAAATAGAGAAAAATGCCATCTGGGCTGTTGCCTGGTCAAACAAGCGCCCCGTCGTAGGTCTAGGGCAACCATGGGACCTACTTCGAAAAATCGGCCACAGGGAAGGAACAAAGATGTGGTAAGGCTAATTGATGCCAAACACCCGCCGTCATTCGGCACATGGAACGTAAGGACACTTTGGAAGGATGGAAGCCTCGAATTACTTGTCGACCACCTTAACAAGGTTCAGTTGGGACGTCATTGGTCTGTCTGAGGTGCGTAGAACGAATTACATAGAAAGAAGTAGAACCCTCGTGGACTTGACAACTCCACATAACTTATTTTTTTTCAATTACGCATGAAGTTTATTTACTTAATAATTTTAAGTCAAGTTTTAAGTTAAGTCAACTGATCACTTTTACAGTGTATGTACTTTTAATTAGGTATGTACTTGTGTTCAGGTTCTATTGCAAAACACATTTACTGCTATTGATGTGTGATAGGGGTCAAGTCAAGTTACCTTTATTGATATAGCGCTTTTTACAATACAGATTGTTTCAAAGCAGCTTTACAGTGATAACAGGAAAATAATGCAACAAAGTTTGTTTCTAGAAGAAAATAGTTATTTCTCAATTGTAAATTTTAGGGACCTGTTGGTTTGTGGCGTGACAACGATTAATCTTCAGCGAACCAGTGAGATTTTAAAAACAAACATTGGGTCTCATTTACTAATAATTGCGTATGCTATTCATATTTATAGGCACATTTGATCTTTTCAAACTTTCCGCCTAATTCACAACACGTGTGTGTGTACACACAATAATTTGTTCATAACCTCGGCTGTTTCTCAATATGCATTCTTCAGCGATCTTGCGTCCTTGTGTTCTCGCTCTACGTCATCATCAACCGCCGAAGTTCAATTCCAATTCTCAAGAACGTGAATATATTGGATGCATGAAAGTACCCAGATGTGTTCTTAATATCGAGGATGCATCGAATGCAGACTTGGGCTGCGTTCCACTCCACTTTTAGACACACACTTCCCTAAGCACTTCTCCTCTGGGGAATCCCCGCCACCATTTTGAAGTGCGTTCCACTTCATGAAGTGGACAAGTGAAGTTTATATGGACAGTCCCTCAACCCCTTGATTTTGACAGAGGAAGCTTCATATGTACACTTCAGGCAGCTCCATATACCACAATGCAACGTGATTGTTACGTCATCACATATCGGGCTTAATTTCCCAACACTACAAACTCTATGATATATTAATCATTATTTTTTAAAATTTAAAACAACCCAAACACACCTATATAGAATGCTGCATTAAACCAATTTGTAAGGGAAACTAAAGTAAATAATATATCAACTCCATAGAGGATTCAAGTTTAGGCTTAGGACGTTCCAATTCAGCACATTGCCAGGGTTCCACCAGTAGTGGACACTCGTGCAACGTAAGCAATGACATACATCCGAGTGAACGAGACTGAGGGAAGTTGGCGAGGGAAGGGCATAAAAAAAACGAACTGGAATGCAGCCTAAAGATAATCGAACCGTCGGAAATCCCAGAAGATGCTGCAAGCGGTCGACGTACGGAAGCCTGTAAGCTTTAAAATTCTCGTTCTCACTTAAGAGATTCCTGTGCAAATACGTGACGGTTAGTGAAAGTTAGTGAAAGTAGTGAAATCTGTTTGTTTTGCTTAATTTTTGCTTACTTCAGCATCCGCTTTTCAGCAGCGCAAAGTTGATTCTGCGCTAATTTGATCTAATATTTGATGGTTTTTTAAAAATGTTGTAGATTTAAGTATCAAATGAAAATCGATTAAATTATTGTTTATATTTTGAGACAAAGGTCTTCTTAATGATTTTCAGTTTTGTTCAAGGTAATTAAAGCAACAGTTTTTCAATAACGGAAGAATATGTAAAAAGTATGGTATTTGGGGTAAAAAGCATATCTGCTATCGGGGCAAAAGGCACAATAATAAACATGATAATAAATGTCTGACTTTTCCATTTTCCATTGTTATATTAACATATTTTGATGACAGTATATTTATTGATAAAAAATGTATTATTTTATTTTGCCGAAATAAACAGAAAATAGTACAAACTTTGCTAAAGTGATTGTTTTGAACAAGTGATAATTTAGATTTTTAATTAATTATTAAAACCATATTCCCCCCTCGTCACCTCATACATGTAAAAGATTTTTTAACAAAATTAACCACTTTTATGATTTTCACACAAAATTGATTGCTCCATCAATGTTCAAAACATATAGTTATGCAATCATGCACTTTGGGAGGAGTGAAAAGCTAATTATTTTCTTAAGGTGTGCCTTTAGCCTCGTTGTACCATATGTATATATATATATATATATATATATATATATATATATATATATATATATATATATATATATATAGCACATACTCTTAATGGCCTTATAAACATTTACACATGAACATTTAAACATAGATATTAAACTTAAATATATTTCTAGATTATGTGTGTGTGTGTGTGTGTGTGTGTGTGTGTGTGTGTGTGTGTGTGTGTGTGTGTGTGATTTTTCCGTACGAGTGGTTTCAGTTGTTCCAAAATGTTTTGTAAATTTAGAATACATTTTAGAACGAACGTTTTTGATGAATCATGATTTGTTCGTGAAAACGTTCATACACAGATTTCACACACAAACTCTTGCGTACGCATGCTTAGTGAATGAGACCCATTATCAGTCAGACAAGTGATGCTCAAATTTCTTGATGGTTTTAACAATAAACTTTGCTCACTGACCTTTAGCTCAGTTTAATATTTAAGGATACTTTAAACATTGAATAACTGATTTAATAATTACCCATACATTGTTTGATGATTAGTAGTTACAGTATTATTCATACACCTCCTGTTTTAAATTCAATTATCATGTTTCTTCCACTTTCAGTCCTTTTTCCGGCTGTTCTTTGGGCTCCTCCACTTGATTTTGTGCATCCTTCCTTCCTCTCAGGTAAGCATTCACAGTCTCCAGTAAATCAATGGAGTGATTGATTAGAAGAGCCAGCCAAGCCAGGCCAAAGAATATCCAGGCTGCCATCATACAACTGTACCACTCTGGGTAGATTATTGCTGGGTTGTGATCTGGCAGGAGAAACAAAGTAGTAAAGATGTTATGATCAGGTTAGGGCAAAATTCTGAAATTGAAATCAAATTGAATTTTGGAATGTAAGTTGAATTGTAATGAAAGGACGATGACTCAAGTTTAGCAAGAAAACAAAACAAATAGTTGTACAAAATTGTTTGTACCCTGATATGTAGAGTACATTCTCAACCAATTATGTATTTTTCTAATTTATCTTATTAAATACTGTTTAGCTCTGTATTGAAGACTTTCTTGGTGTTCCATCATATATAAACTATAAATAAATGTTAAATTATTAAATATAATGTGTATAATGCATTATTAAATGCTATGCGTACAACAATAATATGAATTTCCTCCTATTGCCTTAAATACATATATTTAACATTTGAATTACACTTCTGCATCTTATTTGCTACCTCAATTCAAAATTCAAATTCAGGAAAATTCAAATTCAATTTTGAATGACACACACCCAAATAAGTGATGTCACTTCCTGAATATAGGGCTACAAGAATAATTACAAAATATAATTACATTTGAGGTAAAAGAAGGCTTTATTTAATGATAGAAAAACAACTGCTATTATGTAGATATAAAGCCCATAACCGATAACAATGATGTGAGCACAAGAGCATCAGAGCATGTTTGTTAATTTTTGTATGTGTGGTCTCCTACCTGCAACATAATCTCCAAATCCAATAGTGCTAAGTGTTATAAAGCAGTAGTAAATGGCTTCAGCGTAACTCCATCCCTCATATTCTTTGAAGAGCAACATAGGAAGCAAAAAGTACAGTAACGCTGAACTTACGAAGGATATACTGTGAATGGATATTCGTACACATTTCTGTGGGAAATAACAGAGTCATGGGCACAGTCAAGGGTAAACGTCAAACATTTTCATTTTCAATTTTAATTCCTTATTTTAAACAAATATCTATTAGATATTTAATATCTAATTAAATTAGATTAGATTAAAGGAGTTAAATTCTCACCCCTCGATCAATTTTTTTCTCCAGAAAATTGCAAAAATTCCTCTCAATAGCCAACATGTATTTTCCAACTCTATTTAAGATCACTACATTCAGGGGAATGCCAAAAAGAGCAAACAACACACAGAAGATCTGGCCAGCCGTTGTCAGTGGAATGATGTTACCATAGCCTGCAGAAAGAATAGAAGAAAAACACTTTGTGTAACCTTTACCCAAATGAATGAATGCCACAAAACAAACCAAATTAAACTGGACTGTCAAATTCAAGGTGTTAAGTTTCCCAATTCCTCACCAATAGTTGTGACCACTGTCGCCGCAAACACAGATGAGCTGGTAAATTTCCAGAAGCCATCTGCGGTGTCATTACTGTCTGGACTCAAGCCACTCACAGACGCTGCTTTTATCATCTTTGAGACAGTGATGACAACCAATGAATGAATGAAATGGCAATAAGAAACAGTAACTGAGTGTGTCATTTCATTAAATAAAAAAAATATAAAATAACCATCTAAATAATCTCAATAATAGACCAACAAGAAGTGCATGAATATATTTCCATTCAGTTATACATTGTTATAAACTGGACATTCAGTTATAATGCAGTTTATACAAAAATAAACTGGTAGCCCTGTCTATTTTCTGCACTAGTTTTGTTTCAAAGACCTTTTGTCCAAAAGCAATAATTATTTTGAATGAATACAAGTGATTCATTAAGTTTGAATTCAGGTTTTTGCACCAAAAGAGTATTTTTTCCTTTTACGAATGAACCATAGAAGCCACACATCCATTTTAAATGATGTAAAAAGTTGTCCAAGCACTTGCTCACTGTATCTACCCATCATTGTTATTGCTGTTAATGTGGAATAAGACAAGCACTGTAACAAAAAGTCATGTACCATGTAGTTAAGGAAAATCTAGTCTCATACCTCTGCTAGTTCTCGGAGGCCATTCTGACCCACACAAGGGTACTTCTCGAGTAGTTTAATTCTTTTCTCCTTGAGAAGATCAATCTGTTGCAACACATACCATCCTTCTAGTTTCCAGAAGACCAGCCCTCCAACAAGGACATAGGCTACATAAAAAACTCCAAGGAACAGAATAGAAGGTAACCGAGTTAGGCTAAGAAACTGACATAACTTTCCTGAAAACACGGGGAACATGGTGCCTTTGGTTGCCTGGCTCACCTGTCTGCCAATGCACCTGCAGGTTAGTGCTACTAGGTGTGGATTTACTCTGTTTATGTGACAGGCAAATCACCCCCTGTGTAATGAATGTCAGAATCAGACCTTATGACCTGGCATGCAAATGTTGATTGAAGGAGCACAGAAGACACAGGGAGTGAGCAGTTAAAGAGGGAGGTTGAAGTGGTTTGAAGGTACAATCAGTAATCTCTGACAATGGCTAAAAATCATGGCACTACTCTGAATAAGGCCGAATGAGTTGGTTCAAATTAATTTGATCAAATACAGTTTTTAGAAAAAAAATATGCTTGTTCAACTTAAACATTTAATTTGAAAATAAATTATTAGGTAGAAATACTTCTAATTTCATTCCCCCTATATAGAGACAATCGAGACAAAACTTGGTTATTTATTCATTTAGCAGACACTTTTATCCAAAGCAAATTACAAAGAAATACAAGCGATTCATCTCAAGGAGGCAATAAACACACAAAATGCTAACAAAGATTCAAACATTATTCAGGCTAGTACAAGCTAGGAGGATTTAATAGTGAAAGCATAACATATATTTTTTATTCTTTTTTTTTATTGAAGAGTCAGCAGGATACCATTAAGTGCTCATGGAAGAGATGCGTTTTCAGCTGTTTCTTGAATATTGTCAGGGATTCGGCTGTCTGGATAGGGCTGATCTTCCTGGTGTTGTGCAGTGCAAACCTGTATGACCGTGCTGACTTTGCAATGTGGTCTCTGACTGTCAGCTGGTCTTCAAAAACTACCCACGATTTTTGGACGATCTGGATGGAATTATTGTTGATGAGCCTTGCGAGACGGTGAAATTATGCTGAATAGTCAGCTAAGAAGACAAGTAGTTCTGTAGATTGAGTTGCAGGTGATGGTCTTTTATCCATGCTGAGATTTTCACCAGGCAGTCCAAGATCCACGCAGCTACCGTCAGATCGTCTGCCTGTAATGAAAAGTAGCAATGGTAGGAGAATCTATATACACCTGTAAAATAGGTCCCAGTAATGCATATGAATATATGGAGAAGAGGAGGGGTCAAAACACTGACCTTTAGGGTATCCCTGTGACTAGTTGATGTACTTTAGATTCTTCGCCTCCCAGGCAACCTGGAAAGAAAGATCTGGTGGCTAACGGTATCAAGCCAGTTGTGCCAGTCTGTGGAAAGCCTATCAATAGAGACAAAATATGTTATTAGATACCATATTTAACAAATGGCATAGATAAATCGGATTATTTGAGCAAATATGACTTACTATCACTAGGAGGTCGTCACATTGGGGCTGTTTACACCTGGCCACTTCATGCGTTTCCTGTGATCGATAGCTATTCGATCTTGAAAAGACCAGGTGTAAATACCCTCCGAAACGCATTTGAGACAGATTTAAATCCGATCGCTCAAACCACTTCAGGAGGTGGTCTGGGCACCATTCCAAAGTGTAAATGCATCTGGTTTTTGAAACCACATATGTTAATTGTACTCCTCCCAACAATGCTAAAAAATAAACGTGTGAGTACGTGTTATAGGCTATATGTCATGTTATAGCCAGATATGATGGCGCTACTGCAGCACACATCACTGCAGATGAGCAGCTGAGCATCTATTCTTCAAGCCAACGTGCAAACTATTGCAAATCAAAGTGAAAGTTGTAGACGCTTAACACACAATCATATTCATTAAAAGTAAAGAAACAAAATTATCTTACCTGGGCTGTTGCCGCTCTCTCCTTGTCACAGGCTTCGTCTGCACCTGTCTGTCTTAGTCTGCACTACACTCCCCAGAATCCTTTTTGTCTCCACACCTGAACTCACTCCCTCATTATCCACCTGTCCCTCATCATCATCATCTGTGTCACCTGTCTTCACCTCGTTAGTGTTCATTTGGACTTGTATTTAGTTTGCTTGTGTTCAGTCTGTCTTTGTCGGTTCTTGTTTTGTGTCACGTAGATTTATTTTGTGTGTACCCTTTGCCTGCCAGTACCTGTTTGAGTTTTGTTAAAAGTAAAGTTTATTTGAATTGGATCTGTTGACTGCTGCCTCTTCATCTGCCCGCACCACACCCGTGATAGAAGAACCGACCAAGAAAAAACATGGAAGTTGGCCGCTTCCTTTCGAACCCTGTTGATCGTCTGACTCATTGTTTCCAGGAGGGCCGCGCGGTCGAAAAGTATGTGGAAAATTTCCTACTGATTTCTCACCTCGTAGATTGCCCGCACCGCAGAGGACGTCCTGAAGACCGTATTCTGGTGCGGACTAGATGATCTTCTGTACCAACAAGCTCCAGCGGCAGCAATCCCAGGCACTTTTGTCCAGTACCTGGATTATGTGCTGTGGTTGAGTGGCTCAACCTTCACCGTAGGTGAGGCTGAAGATGACATCAGCACTCAACCACACACACCAGCCATCTTCACCATGCCACCCATCATCATCCGGAATTCAGAGCCCGCTGATCCTGCGCCAGAGACCGTCCAGCCAGAGACCGTCCAGCCAGCTCTGGAGGACGCAGTGCTCCTTGTGGGATCCATGGCTGTTTTGTGTGTGTGGACAGCACACACATTCGTTACAGCCCATGAACCCAGCCCTGAGCTTCCTTCGCCGCTGGTCCCGTCCAGCCCTGAGCTTCCTTCGCCGCTGGTTCCGCCCAGCTCAAAGCCCTCTTCACCGCTGGTTCCGCCCAGCTCAAAGCCCTCTTCACCGCTGGTTCCGCCCAGCTCAAAGCCCTCTTCACCGCTGGTTCCGCCCAGATCAAAACCCTCTTCACCGCTGGTTCCGCCCAGCTCAAAGCCTTCGCCACTGGTCCCGTCCAGCAAAGAGCCCTCACCGCTTGCCCAGCCAGAGACTGTTCACGTCCCGTCTGCCCAGCCTGAGGCGGTTCACGTCACGTCTGCCCAGCCTGTCCCACATCCAGTTACTCTCCCCAATAATTTTTTGGGGGGGGGCATAGGCCACCCGAAGGGTCTTCAACGCCGTGGCCGCCCGAAGGGGTCTCTCCGCCATGGCCACCCGAAGGGGTCTCTCCGCCATGGCCACCCGAAGGGTCTTCAACGCTGTGGCCGCCCGAAGGGGTCTCTCCGCCATGGCCACCCGAAGGGTCTTCAACGCCGTGGCCGCCCGAAGGGGTCTCTCCGCCATGGCCACCCGAGGGGGTCTCTCCGCCATGGCCACCCGAAGGGTCTTCTCCGCCATGGCCACCCGAAGGGTCTTCTCCGCCATGGCCACCCGAAGGGTCTTCTCCGCCATGGCCACCCGAAGGGGTCTCTCCGCCCTGGCCGCCTGCACGTCCTGCTCCGCACTGGCCGCCTGCACTTCCTGATCCGCCCTGGAGGCTTCCCCTCCCAGTTTGGCCACGCCCTGGCCAGCCTTCAGGGCGCCCGCCCCCCCACCCCTTTGATGTTCTACGGCGCGAGGTCGCGCCTTGTTGAAGGGGGGCGTTCTGTCACAGGCTTCGTCTGCACTACACTCCCCAGAATCCTTTTTGTCACCTGAACTCACTCCCTCATTATCCACCTGTCCCTCGTCATCATCATCTGTGTCACCTGTCTTCACCTCGTTAGTGTTCATTTGGACTTGTATTTAGTTTGCTTGTGTTCAGTCTGTCTTCGTCGGTTCTTGTTTTGTGTCACGTAGATTTATCTTGTGTGTACCCTTTGCCTGCCAGTACCTGTTTGAGTTTTGTTAAAAGTAAACTTTATTTGAATTGGATCTGTTGACTGCTGCCTCTTCATCTGCCCGCACCACACCCGTGACACTCCTATTGCGGTCTTTGCTTTTGAGATAAGCTGATTTTCAATAAAATGCAGCTCATATCTGTTGCTTTAGCTCACGTGAACTCTATTAAATCTGCATATAGCTTGGGAATTGAAGATCGGATTTATATCCGTTTTGTGAAACGCCAGTTCAGAATGCTTACGACCAGGAAAATCCTCGCGCAAGTGCGCCACGGGGACTGGTTTATGTCAATAGATCTGAAAGACGCCTATTTCCAAATACAAATAGCGTCCCATCACAGGCGATTCTTGAGATTCGCCTTCGAGGGCCAGGCATATCAATACACAGTCCTGCCGTTCGGCCTGTCCCTAGCACCTCGTCCCATGCGCCCACTGCAGATGTGGCTGAAAGCGTGGGTTCCACCCAGGGCATGGACAGCGGGTCGACCTTCAGTGTGTTTCAGCTCTGGAACCTTGGAAAATAACCGACTGGTACCAGTCAGGTGTGAGTCTGGGGACCGCTTTGAGTGTGAAGGTGGTGTCTACGGACGCCTCCACCTCGGGGTGGGGAGCACTGCTCGAGGGCAGACCGCTAGCCGGCCTGTGGTCGGAACGGGAAAAGCTCCTTCACATAAACTGCTTGGAGATGATAGCAGTCGACAAAGCGCTACGGCGTTTTTGTCCCCAGGTAACAGGCCACCACGTCTTGGTCCGGTCGGACAACATGTCAGTGGTGGCATACATAAACCGCCAGGGCGGCGTCAGGTCACGAAACCTTCACAGGCTGACGGAACGCCTCCTGGTCTGGGCTCAGCACAACCTGCTCTAACTGAGAGCAGCGCACGTGCCTGGTCACCTGAATGTGGGACCAGACAGACTGTCCAGGAACAATGTTCCAGCAGGGGAGTGGTCGCTGCACCCGCAGACGGTCCAGCTGCTGTGGAAAACGTTCGGCAGAGCACAGGTGGACCTATTCGCGTCCCACGAAAACGCTCATTGCCCGGAGTTTTTCTCGAAAAGCAAGGACGCGCTGGCTCATGTTTGGCCCCGCTGCCCCCTATATGCTTTTCCTCCTGTCTCGCTCCTGCCTCAGGTGTTGGAACGAATCAGGGAAAACGGATGCCCAGTGCTGCTCGTAGCTCCGCTCTGGACAAACCAGACGTGGTTCCCTGCCCTGATGCAGCTGACCAGCACTGCCCTTTTCGTTTTGTTTGGCGGGCATTCCAAGGGACTTGCCGCCTCAAAACAGAGCCTATCCAGATGGATAGTGGATGCCATTGCACTCGCTTACACTGCAAAGGGCCTGCAGTGCCCCTTGGGTGTCAGAGCGCACTCCACGAGAGGCGTGGCCTCTTCGTGGGCATGGTCAAGCGGGGTTTCCCTGCAAGATATCTGTACGGCCGTGGGCTGGGCCTCGCTGTCTACATTTATAAAATACTATAACCTGGAGGTACCCGCCTTACAAGCTAAGCTTTTGGCGGTCTAAACTTCAGTGCTATCTGCCCCGCTGTGCAGCCCAGATGCTGAGTTTACTGCAGCCCCATGAGTGTTGACACACGTATGGCCACCCAGATCAGGCTGAAAGCTTTCACCCTGGCTGCGCGTTTTATTGTCATATGATATCCCCGCTGGGTGCTTTTTTATAAGGAATGACGCTTCCAGCCTCTCTTCCTCCACTCTATGTGAGTTTATGGTGATTATGCACTACATGAGCCCTGGGCTTCGGCCCCTGGGACTTTGGTGTTGGATCCCTGTGAGGGAGAGGGAACGAGTACTGCGTATCTTGCCGTGCTTGGGACACGCTCTGGTTCGCTTCGGCGATGAAAACCAGCTTGTACCAGCCTAACGAGAATATTTATAGGGTGAGACCACGCCCTTTCTGGCGGGACGTGACGATATGGGCGCGAGTTGCCCCCATTGGTCATTACGTCACGCAGAGTCTCTCTCGATAGGCTGCTGGATTTGCCGCAAGAGCAGCCAATAGGCGCGCGAGCTGTTTCGCCTATGTCTGCTTGCTGCTGCAAAGCGTTTTACATCAATAAAAAATTAAGGATAATTTTTGGCTTCAATATCTTGTGGAAAAGAGTTTTTCCCCTAGCGTAAGCTATTACGCAGTAATCGTTCCCTCTCTAGAGAGAACCGAGGTTACGTTAGTAACCGAGTACGTTTTACCCTTTGTTCTGGTATTAGTCAGGGTTTTGCTGTAAAGTTGTATTGTTTCTCCTGCGATTCCCTAGTCTTCTGTGGGTGAATTCAAATAAAATTTCCTTGGACTTGGATTCCTGCTTGACTCCTGCGAGTGTTGGAACCTAACAGTGTGACGCTACCCTTTCCTAAATCAAACTAAATTGAGTTGATCAAATTTAAATAAATCTCTAGCACTATTTAAACATTTTATGTTAGAGGTATTAAATATAGGTATTACTCCTAATTAGATATGTTTAAATAAAGTGAACAATATTTAAATGTATCAGATCTATGAAGGGCCTTTACTCCACTCTGTCTGGTCTACAGCCTTTATAATGGCAAACACAACATTCACTTAAACATATATTATACACATATATGCAAAATGTATGAAACCCCAATATTTACTATTTTCAAATCTCTGAACCACTGCACTTGAGTTCAGTTATGTAGGTATGAATAAAGAGAGAAAGAGAAATAGTTTGAGTTATGGACATTTGAATGTGTATTTGAATATGGTTTAGGCTAAAAAAAAACCCAGATACAAGTTAGCATAAACGTAATATGATATGTGCACACAAAATAGACATGTGTTTGGATAATTGTATATAAAAAAAACGGTCCCACTTTATATTAAGTGGCTTTATGTACTTACATTGAAAATAATAATTTGATATAATGGGCTTAATTGTGAAAATACATGTTTTTACTTATATTTTAAAAATACCTGCTTGTAATTACAGCTGTAATTAATTTATGTAATTACATTTGTAATTACAATGTTGACCCTTCCCTTACACCTTAACCCAACCTTAAACCTACCCACACCACCACACCTGTCCCTAACCTTACCCGTATCACACCTCAATAGCAGCTAAAGTGTTTTACAATACAAGATGAAGACAATAAGTACATTGTACTTATTTTCTGATGTAGTTGAGCCACTTGATATAAAGTGGGATCAAAAAACAAATAAAGACATATAAAAAAACAAACAATTTAACTATTTATTTACATATGTTCTTAATAATCCTTCCCTATTCTAGCTTGTACTATCCTGAATGATGGCTGACACTTTGTATTAAAGCAACACTAAGTAAGATTTTTTACCTTAAAATAATGTTTTCAAAATCGTTTCAGTGGTTCATCAAGTCGTGACATGGTGAAATGCACTTATGCCACCGCTTTGCGGTCCTTTATCTGATATATCCACGCTATGTAAGATTGCCAGATTGGGTCGCGTTTCTGTAGTCCGAATGAGACATAAGAAAACTACAAATTTGACTTGCTTTACGGCAAGCGTTACAATTGCCGATAGGTGGAGCGTACTCGACAGTAGACTACAACTACATGTAAGATACCTAGCAGCCGGGTAGCTTTTGAATGGTCATCATGATTCCAAAGCCGGTGCTGGATAAACAGAGCATGTGCGTGTGTGCGCGTGCGACAGTAGAATGCGGTAGGCTAAATTATTTACGACAGCAGTAATGGACAATTCCACTTCCAACCTGTAGGGCGACCACAGAGGAAAAGTTACTTGGTGTTGCTTTAATAGCACTTCTTGTGTTTATAGCCTCTTTAGATTAATTGTTTGTTGTTTTCCTCAATTCTAAGTTGCTTTGAATAAAAGCATCTGCTAAATGAATAAATGTAAACATAGGTGATATGTTTTAATGGTGCATTCAAGTCATCCTGGGAAGTTCGTATTTACAAGTTGGGAAGTCGTATTTTCAACGTCAGGTTCATACAAAAAATACAGCAAGGTTGTTAAACTCTACATCTAGAAAATTAAGAGCAAAAAATTTGCATTTCAAACAAATTAGATTTAGTTGGAAAAATGTAATTCAATTTCGTGGAAAAGTTTTTCTTAATTTAATTAAGTTCGTTCAACAGCTTTTTTTTATAGTGTACTTTCAACAAAATATACCATTAACATCTAAAAGACCCTCGAAAAACATTCATAAAGTTTATTGTACTGTACAACATGAGCTATACTGTATGCTAAACTACATGGCTCTAAACAAAATTAAAGTGATCACACAAGCAACAGTCAAAATGACCTGCAGTGTAAATATTATTGAGCGCTCACTGTCCTACTTGCTTGTTCAGAATCCATTGTGAACAAAGGGATTCAAGACCATACATCCACTTAAACATCTCCTTCACCTTTATTTATATGAGGTTCTTACAATACAGATAGTTTCAAAGCAGCTTTAGAGTGATAACAGGAAAATAATGCAACCAAGTTTGTTTCTGCTGTACAGCAGATCTAGAAGAAAATAGTGTCATAGTACAGCTTAAGTAAGTTCAGTGAGGGTTCATTTTTGTTGTAAAAAAGTGATAAATTTAGTTAATTTATATAAATAGCCGCTCTGGAGAAAACAGTGATGTCATCGTCCAGGTCTCATATAATGGTGCCATTGCAGGCAGATCAATAATATTGTTGAATATTAAATGTCCTTGAGAGTAGTTGGTAGGGTAAGGAATTTTTTTCATAAACAGTTTTTATTTTTGTTGAAACTCTCTTCACATCCTAATAGCAATCAATAATAAAAGTGGTCTAAATAAAATGTACATATATCTTTTGTGGAAGTCTCAGGACCATACAATGTTCATCCAATCATTGCATTCGGTATGAAATATTTCCATAATGCCGCCCAAATGCATATGCAAAGAAAGAAGGCGTGGCTTCCCAGAGGAAAAAATTATTGCTCAGTGGTTGCTTTCCCTAAGCTCAGGAGACTTAGTTGTGATTCTCATACATCTCTCATTTTAGTATCAACAGCATTTCAGATGTTTCTCCGAAAATTCCGTAGAAGAAAAAAAAAATAGACACAAATGAGACAAGTCACCGAGACTCTGGTGGAAGAAACATAGAACATCTCTTTACTGTCTTGCTGCAATCTCTTTCAAGACTCCATTATAGGAGTATTTTATTGTTCAGAGGTTGCTCTTTTTAAGCTTAGGAGACTTAGTTGTGATTCTCAAATATCTCTAATTTTAGTATGAACAGTGTCTCAAATGTTTCTCAAATTAAGTTGTTGAGATCTTGTCTGAAACTTTGGAGGAGACAATTTTGAGACCACTGGGGTCTTTAGTTAAATCTGAGCACAGTGTGTGCTGTTGTTGAGATCTCTTCTAAATTTTAAAAGAAACAAATATGAGAGCTACAGTTTGTCTAGCTGAGGAGAAAAAATTGAGCACATGTTGCTGAGTTCTTGTCTGAAACTTTGGAGGAGACAATTATGAGACCACCAGGGTCTTTAGTTTAAGAGAAAATTCTGAGCATAGTGTGTGATGTTGCTGAGATCTCTTCTGAGTCTTTAGATGAGACAAATGTGAGCGATCCAGTGTCTCTAGCTAAGGAGAAAAACCTGAGCACAGTGTGTGATGTTGCTGAGATCTCTTCTCAATCTTTAGAGGAGATAAATGTTAGTGATCCAGAGTCTCTAAGGAGAATAATCTGAGCACAGTGTGTGATGTTATTGAGATCTTGTCTGAAACTTTGGAGACAAACGTGAGCGATCCAGTTTTTCTAGCTAAGGAGAAAGATCTGAGCACAATGTGTGATGTTGTTGAGATCTCTTGTACATTTTAGAGGAGACAAGTGTGAGACCACCAATATATCTACAGTAGCTAAGGAGAAAAATATGAGCAGAGTGTGTGATGTTGCTGAGATCTCTTCTAACTTTAGAGGAGACCATTGTGAGAGTGTTAGAGTTTTTGTCTCAGGAGGTAAGTGTGAGAAGCAGGAGACTCGAGATAAGTGTGAGAAGCAGGAGACTCAAGCAAAAGTTTCCATTTGATGTTAAAGTAACCTAATTTTTGTCTAGGAGAAACGTTTGAGATGTTGAAGAGATCTCCTTTTTTTTTTCTTTTTTTCTCTGGGTTCAGTTATCGTAGTAGTGTTGTCGCTGCCATGTTGTGAGAAGCTGTGAGTTTCTATGCTAAAGCAAAAGCAGCACTTTATTGATATGGTAAAACTGATGACATTATAAACTGTCTTTATTATTGCTTTGGGGGCTGAAGCTCATGATTATGGTGAGAGGGCGTGAAATTTCCGACACACACTTGAGGTGTTCGTTCAATCAGAATGCACTGGGTCAGCTGGCCAATCAGAGCACACTACAGGGCTTTGTAGAAATCGACGTGTTTTAGACAGACTGAGCATACAGGAGCTACAACAATTTACAGTATGTGAAAAACAAATATGTATTTTTTTAACATTAAAGCATGTTAACATATTCTATTACACCCAATACACAAAATAATGATATTTGAAAATTATATCATATGACCCCTTTAATCCTTTGCATAATGTGCTCTGGCTGTGCACGTTCATGTGTTTTGAAGGAGGCTTGGCTTTGGAGAGCCTACTGAAGGATCTTATGATTTCAAAGCTAGCTTGCTATTGTTAGCCTCTCCGAAATTGCCTACCGTACCTTTGAAAGTCTAGCATGGTTTGTTTAGAGATGACACTCCACTTTTGTAATCTAATGCAATGTTATTCATTATTAGAATTTTTCAGTTGTCAAATCTATTATTCAGACAAATGTTATGTTCAAGAGAAGAAGGAACAAAGGTTAGGAACAAAGCTACTGTCAGCTCTTCTACAAACAAATGTGTCAAACTCCACTCCTGGAGGGCCACTGTCCTGCAGATTGTAGCTCCAACCAGCTCCAAAACGTCTGCCTGGAGGTTTTTAGTAATCCTGAAGACCTTGACTAGCTGGTTCAAGTGTGTTTGCTTGGAGCTAAACCCCCCTGATCCCCTGATGATTTTGTAAGTTTGCCCACTTACAAAGAAATGAAGGATCTATAATTTTTATGGTAGATTTATTTTAACGGATAGAGACAGATTATCAACCAAAAATCCAGAAAAAAACACATTACATAAAGGTTATAAATTGATTAGCATTTGATCGAGTGAAATATGTATTTGATCCCCTACCAACCAGCAAGAATTCTGCCTCCCACAGATTGGTTATGTGCCCATGTGAAACACAGATTAGTCCTGTCACTTTAAGAAAGTACTCAGCTTGTTATGTGTATAAAAGAAACCTGTCCACAGCATCTGTATCTTCCATTCCAACATCTCCACCACCATGGGTAAGACCAAAGAGCTGTCAAAGGACATCAGGGACAAGATTGTAGACCTGCACAAGGCTGGAATGGGCTACAAGACCATCAGCAAGAAGCTTGGTGAGAAGGAGACAACTGTTGGAGCCATTATTCGGAAATGGAAGAAATAAAAAATAACCATCAATCGCCCTCGGTCTGGAGCTCCATGCAAGATCTCCCCTCATGGGGTAAGGATGTTCACGAGAAAGGTGAGGGATCAGCCCAGAAATACACAGGAGGAGCTGTTAATGGTCTCAAGGCAGTTGGGACCACAGTCACCAAGCAAACCATTGGTAACACACTACGCCACAATGGATTGAAATCCTGCAGCGCCTGCAAGGTTCCCCCGCTCAAGAAGGCACCTATAGAAGCCCGTCTGAAGTTTGCCAATGGACATTTAATGATTCAGAGAAGGCTTGAGAGAAAGTGCTGTGGTCAGATGAGACCAAAATTGAGCTCCTTGGCATCAACTCACTCGTCGTGTTTGGAGGAAGAGAAATGCTGGCTATGACCCCAAGAACACCATCCCTACAGTCAAGCACGGAGGTTGAAACATTATGCTCTGGGGCTGTTTCTCTGCTAAGGGTACAGGATGACTTCACTATATTGAGGGGCTGATGGACGGGGCCATGTACCGTAAAATTGTACCTGGCCAAGTACCATGTACCCATGTACCTTCCCTCAGCCAGAACACTGAAGATGGGTCGTGGATGGGTCTTCCAGCATGACAATGACCCAAAACATACCGCCAAGGCAACAAAGGAGTGGCTCAAGAAGAAGCACTTTAAAGGGGTCATATAATGGTACATGCACTTTTTCAAGTTGATTGTACTGAAATGTGTGTTGGCAGTGCCTGTACACAACCATCATATAATAATAAAAATCCATCCAGTGTTTTTGTTTTAATCTCCTTATGTTTTCCTCTGTCTCAAATCGAGCCGTTCGATTTTGTGACGTCACTAAATCGGACGCCCCTCCCACGATAGTTGATTGATAGCAGCGTTTCAACACAGACCCTCACTGAGCGAACTGTCATCATAGTCCGTCATTGTTGATACGCTGGAGCAGAATGGCGTCTAAGCGATTGTGGTGTTCTGTTCTTGGGTGTAATAATGAACACAGCATGTCATTTTGATGTTCCTAAATCCGAACTGCTGAAGACTGGCAGAGTTTTGTTTTCGAAGGGAATATTCCCCACGAGCAACGTCAATTGCTTCATGTTTGCGCGATTCGCGAATCTTTTCTCACCAGACTGCTTTATAAACGAGGATCAGTATAAAGCTGGTTTTGCTAAGAAGCTGCTCCTGAAAAAAGAATCGGTACCAACTATTCGTGTCCCTGCTGCACCTCCAGAAGAAGTGAGTGTAAAATTTTATTAACCTTTATATTAATCTTTGCAAATCGCTTGCACGCTTCACGATGAATGTGGCTAAGGTTTACACTCAGGGTACATTACGGCATGTTTTCTATGTACGACGTTCTCAATATAATTCTTAATCCCACGTTTATAATGAACAACGCGTTATGGTTATTGTGTTATTACAAACTGAGTACGTATACATCAGTAAATACATAGCATTCGTACATCTCACTAAGTCACTCTAACGTTACCCTGCCAGTACATACAAAGATAAATCAAAGTGACATTATGTTAACCAACCATTCAGAAACGTCCTGTTCGAGCCTTAATTGTCGAACTTCTTCATGGCCGTCATCTTGTTCCGGATCCGACTCCGGTACAAACTGATACGGTTGCACAGATGTGTCCTCAGAGACTCCCGCTGCCATTCTTTCTCCAAAATATACCCTCAACAGTTGTCAAGGCAAAACTCCACGTGTGTTGTCAAAACGCCCCACAGAACAGAGGGGCGGAGTGAGCGAAGCTCATTATCATTTAAAGGCATATGCACTGAAACGGCGTGCTGAAAACAGAGCTGTTTTTGACCAGGTAAAATGAGTGTTTTCTTACAATACTAATGAGAATTTTTAATTAAAGTATATTACAAACTTTTCATTTAGACCCTAAAGAATCAAATTAACTTGTATGAAAATGGCAATATATGACCCCTTTAAGGTCTTGGAGTTGCCTAGCCAGTCTCCAGAGTCTTTCTATTAATCCTATAGAAAATCTGTGGAGGGAGCTGGAACTTCGAGATGCAAAGTGACAGCCAAGAAACCTTAAGGATTTAGAGAGGATCTGTAAAGAGGAATGGACCAAAATCCTTCCTGAGATGTGTGCAAACCTAGTGACCAACTACAAGAAACGTCTTACCTCTGGGCTTGCCAATAAAGGGTTTCCCCGCCAAGTACTAAATTATGTTTTGCTTGGGGATCAAATACTTATTTCACTCACTGAAATGCAAATCAATTTATAACCTTTATATAATGTTTTTTTTTCTGGATTTTTTGGTTGATATTCTGTCTCTATCCGTTAAAATAAACCTACCATAAAAAGAATTGACCCTTCATTTCTTTGTAAGTGGGCAAACTTACAAAATCAGTAGGGGATTAAATAATTATTTTCTCCACTGTAAGTGGTTTAAACTACAGCTCTCGACCTGTGGTTAGAAACATAGTGTACATCGGACTGCTCAAATAAACCAGTGTAATGTCCCAACCTTTCTAGCTTGACCCTTAGATGTTATTTTCAAAAAAATAATATATATATATATAGCTATCATTGATTCTGCACAAAATGGTTGTCCATGGTTTATTGAAGTAATGATAAATAAACTGAACAACTAGATAATTTGATTATTTACAGAGGGTCTTAACATCAGCAATTAAGTATTCGTAATTCAATTCAAGTCCTAAAAGAAATGTGTCATTGAGAGCACTCCATACAGCAATGGATATTCCCCATACAGCAATGGATATTCCCCACAGTATGAAGAGAAATGTAGAAAGATTCCTCATTGGTCTGAAGTAGATGTTTGCTACCTTGTGTTGTGAGTAAATCATTCCTGTTCCTGTGACAAAGATTTATCATCCATACAGTAATTTGAGCCTGTCATCAACACAGTGGTTAAAGTGTTTGACCTGTAAAGATCACTCAAGCACAAACATTAAGGCTCTAAAGAAAGATATCAAACTCTATTAAAATAATAGAGCAGTTTTGAGAGTTAGGAGATATTTACCTGGCTGCTCACTGTTCATCTCAAATGTTACTGCTGACCATTAATGTCATTTGAAAGATATTTGAGACTTGTGTGACTTATTGTCTATATATCCTGAATTATTATTATTTCTTACAATTAACATATCATAATATACTAAATTTAAAGCTTATTAATAAAATTCTGTTTGATTAATTTGTCTAAAACTTGGGAATGACCTGGCCAGATTTTACATGATATATTTTTTTTTACCTAAACTATATATCTTGACATGATATCTGTATATTGCTGGCATATTCCTGATTACATAATGGAAGGAAGCAAAGAAAGGCCATTTTATGTCTGTTCAATCTGATGAAAAAAAGTGCTGCTCCCTTATGCAAATGACTGCTCAGAACCTTATTGCGCAAACAAATCTATTCAGTCATGCAAACTAGTGCTTCATAAAACAAAATGTGACCAGGGCTGCATTTCCCAAAAGCATCATAAGCCTAAGTTGATCATAGAACAATTGCCACGGTCTTTACGGTCAACTTAGGCTTACTAGGCTTTTGGGAAACGCAGCCCAGATCCTTGTCTTGAGATTTTTAAGCAGACAAAAGTCAAATATGGTTGCCAGTAGAAATCAAATACAGAATAGCACTCTTGGTATATTGCTTTTTACGAAATAGATAGTTTTATGTATTGGATGTTTGCAAAGAACAAGAATCAGCATTTATTTACTGTTAAATAAGTTCTTGAAAACAGAATTATCTTCACTCCATTTGCATCTACTGTCAGTAAAAGGAAAAAGGCCAGTTTACCATTAATTGAAAACAAAATCTTTTTAGACCTCAAAAAAGTACAGATATTTTCTGTGAATGAATGAAACAAAAGAGGTACATGTACAGTTCAACAGCAGAAAAAACCATTTGTCAACAGCGAAATTACCAGAAATATCTGACAGACAGCTTTATATCAGAGCAAAAATGAAAACAAAACAAAAAACAAAAAAACAATGTTATTATTTTAGATGTATATAAATATATACATAAGTAGATGTATATAAATAAGACAATAAATCAGTGTCAGGAAAGAAAACAAAGGATATGATCACTGTAAATAAGACTAATTTGGGTTTGGCAGGGTGACAGATTTCTGATCAGGTTAACATTTTATGGTAGCTTGTAAAAAACGTGAGACAAGTGCCTTTTATTTACAGTTTATTGTTGCTATGGAACTACACCACCCTTATTTCTAGCTCCTAATTTTCAGCAAGTTTTCCACTCAAAGACAACAGATATATACAATAGGCAGCAAGGTTTTAAATGGAGATATAAGTGATATAGATAGTCAATGTGCACAGCACCTTTTGAGCCACATGAGAGTTTCGACATGTTTAAGAGTCATTAAAATGTCCTTTAGGGGTTTATCTGGCCTAGAGGTATGTAAAAATGTGTGATTGGCGGAACATTGCTTGAGTCCTCCATGAAAAAGAACTGTTCTTATTTTGCCTCTCCTGAAACAAAAAGACACAAAGAGACATGATAATTAACAGGTCATCCATATGTCTCAGTTTACTATAGAAAAGGCAAACATCCCACAACTTAAAACATAATGTATAACAATAGACAGCTTGTTGCAATCCATTGACAGCTATTTAATTAACACTTTGAAGGCCCAGAAAGGTAGGAAAGACATTGTTAAAATAGTCCATATGACTCCAGTGGTTCAACCTTAATTTTATGAAGCGACGAGAATACTTTTTGTGCGCCATAAAAACAAAATAACGACTTTATTCAACAATTTCTTCTCTTCCGTATCAGTCTCCGACGCGCGTTCACAAGAGCACCACGACGCATGCATGTGGTGAGGACGCAGGAGCTGGCGTTCTGACATACGACCCGGAAACGCAGGGCTGTGTTTGTAAGCATGAGTCGTGGTGCTCTCGTGAATGCGTCAGAGACTGATACGCAATAATTAAATTAATAATTAATGACAGAATAAAATTTTTTGGTTGAACTACCCCTTTAAATATGCCATGGAGGGATATATTAAAGATTTTAAAATAAATATGGTGGATAACAAGATTAATTTGGAAGCGAGGGTTTACAGATCACAATGCAAGCGGGAGAAGCCTCATGTTATTGGTCGCCACGATCACGGATTACAACATCCAGGATCAACACTGTTCATGTACCACAGGGTAAGATTAAATTTATTTACATTTAACTAGTTTAATATGGAGAGGCACTGAAATGTAGACCTTCGTTTATGTGTTTTTGACCTACACTGTACATGAGAACAGTTGGCTATTTAGGTTTGTACGTTAGCATGGACTCACTAACTTTATTGTAACTTAATGAGAGTATGACAAACAGAAAATGAACGTTTTTGCCTTCATTGGAATTCGGGTTGAATCCTCAGGGAACCAGGTTACTGCGCCCACATCAAAAGCAGACATTTTGTTCTGTCTTGTTTGGGTTTAGGAAATGGAATGAAATAAATTACATGCCCATCTTCTCAGGATACCGGAAATCAGTGTAAAAAGTACCCCAGGCACATCGTTTTACCATTTTTGTAGCATAAATACCATCAAACCGATGAGAGCTTCGGCTCTTCCAATATTTCTCTATGGCGCTGAAACCTAAAGATGTCCGAGTTACGGTGCCCGTGCAACTAATACTCAACTGCCATTGGCTCATCTGCGTTCAAGGGGAGGGGCTTACTGATGGGTAATTTGGCAGCTGCATTATCAGCTCAACAACAAAAAAAATTAAATTGTGCTAGTAAATCACAAGAGAATTCTACATTGGCTAGTTACGAGGTAGCTCACCTAATAGTGCAGAACGGGAAACCCTTCACTGAAGGCGAATTTGTGCCTGACGAAAGTTGCCACTATAATTTGCACAGAGAAGATGCAAGATTTCCAGAGACACAGTCCGACGACGAGTTGAAGACTTTGTCGGCAAACCTTAAGGAACAAGTGTCAGGCAAAGCACCCGCGTTGGATTTTTACTCAATTGCGTGCGAAAACAGCACTGATTCCACAGACACTGCACAGCTGTTATTTTTTTTGCAAGGTGTGGACAGTGATTTTTTTATTTCAGAAGAAGATTTCCAAAATAAAAGTTTGTGTTTACATAATATATGTGTGTGTACTGTGTATAATTATTTTTAATACATAAATACCCACACATGCATGTGTATTTAAGAAATATTTGCATGTATATACTGTATATAGACTGATATAGCCTATATATAATGTATATTTTATATAAATATAAACATTTTATATATAAATAACATTTTTCTTGAATATATACATGTGTGCATTTATATACAAAATAATTATACACAGTACACACACATATATTATGTAAACACAAACTTTTATTTTGGATGTGATTAATCGTGATTAATCGTTTGACAGCCCTATCTGTAACATATCGTTTTTATGATATATTAGCATACCCTTGTGAAAAAGAAGTGTTCTTAATTGTATTGAAAGCGTACTTTTTGTGTGCTTAAAATAATAAAAGTATACTTTTTGAAAAGTGCACTTGCAGATAATATAATATTATTAAAATTAAAGACAACTTAAGGTGTACTTAAAGGGAATACACTTTAATGAAAATATTTATTAACACACTTAAGTGCACTTTTTACAAATGCATTTTGTAATAATATCTAATTAAGTTTAACTTAAAGTAAGTACACTTTCATCACAATATTTATAAACACACTTAAGTGCACTTTTAAAAATGCACTTTGTAATAATGTCTTATTAAGCTTAACTTAAAGAAAGTACACTTTCATCATAATATTTATAAACACACTTAAGTGCACTTTACAAATGCACTTTGTAATAATGTCTAATTAAGTTTAACTCAAAGTAAGTACACTTTCATCACAATATTTCTTAACACACTTAAGTACACTTTTTAAAAATGCACTTTGTAATGTCTAATTAAGTTTTACTTAAAGAAAGTACACTTTCATCATAATATTTATAAACACTCTTAAGTGCACTTTTTACAAATGCACTTTGTTATAATGTCTAATTAAGTTTTACTTAAAGCAAGTACACTTTCATGACAATATTTCTAAACACACTTAAATGCACTTTTTAAAAATGCACATTGTTAATGTCTAATGAAATGTTACTTAAAGAAAGTACACTTTCATGACAATATTTCTAAACACACTTAAATGCACTTTTTAAAAATGTTTACTTAAGTTTTACTTAAACATGCATTTTAAATAATTAGTATTTTATAGTGTTTTAAATAAGTACAGTTATGTTTATGTATTGACTAATATACTAAATAAAATAATAATTTTAATGGAAAACATGGAAAATAATTGATTTTAATTTCAACTCAAGTGTGTTGTCCAAAATTATTTTGTTACTGTATTTTAAATGCGTTTAGTCTATAATATACTGTGTGCATTAATGCATTTGAAATGTATTTTCCCTCTAAACTGCAATACATTTGCTTATACAGTATACTCCAGTACAACTTGTTGACATTTTTATCACCAGCTCCTGCTCTATGAACTCAATTAAAAGTGTCAGTTTTCTACTTAGTATTTGACAATAAAATGTCATTTATGAGTTCTTAATGTAATATTAATGTATTGTACTTTACATCTGTGTACAGAATACTTTTAATATCATTATGTTGTTCTAAGTCAATTAAACACATATTTAATTGCATTAATTTTGCGAGCAAAGTTTAACAAATCTAAACAAAATTAATTTACATTTAAATTCAGTTAAATACTTTTAATTTAAATTAAACTAGACTATAAAAATGATTGACTTTTAGTTAGGTGAATGAGTCACGTTTTGTGAACTCACAGAGTCTAACAACACAATGTGTTGTATATCTGTAAAAAAAAAATCATTTCTGAATCATAAAGCAACACTGGCCCAAATTTCCCGGTCAAATTTTGAATACAAACCAACCAATGACGTGAAGGCTCATGAGCCAATGTCACATAATTGGTCAAGTTGAGAGTCACCATAACAACTAACTTAGTAAGGACAGTCGACGAAAATTTTTGTGCATTTGCATCCTGACGCATTAAGGTAAATATTACTAAAATATTCACATACGTTTTGATTAAACTATAAATGTAAAAGAAAAAGACGTCCGTTCTTCGATTTCTGTTGAGTTGTAATTTGCACTTTATTTTATTGAAACTAACGTTACTTCGACTTGATCAGCAACTTGTGACATTTATTGTGTGACCCTTTCAAAGGATTGACTGGAGATGGAAACTCAGAGGAAAGGAAAGGTTTGTCAAATGCTTTAATATGATATTTTTTATATGACTGAATTGTTATTTATTGTGTGACTGTATATATATATATATATATATATATATATATATATATATAGTGACTGACAGATGAGTTGAGCAGCTTTACTGACATAATTGTGACACTAAATCCTAAATAAATAGCCTATTTTAGTGATATTTTAAATTGTAAATGTATGTCCTAGATAAACCAATTGCATCTAAATCAGATTACAGTGATTATCATATTCAATAAAATGTTTTTATTTTTGTTTTCACAGATGCTGTGATTGCTCGTTTTGAAGGGACCACTCCTTCTCAAGTCAGGGCTGTACTTTGACAGAAGTGCAATGAGAGTTATGCAAAAAACAAAAAACAAAAAATCAGGAAAGTAGTGTCTAGATAAGAATTAAATGACCATATTAATACTGTAAGTTAACTTTTTTGAGTTTATTTTTTTCTAAGGGATTTAATTATGCAATATTGATACTTGTTTGATTCTAATTTTACAATATTAAACTAAGATTTTCCTCATCATTTGTTTTGTTTTCTAATTTATTTATGTTTGTTTGGACATATACAACTTTATTCATTATTCATTCATTAAATGTACTTTTGCAAAACAAAAAATTACATTCATAATTTTTTGACTACCAAACTGTTTTATTGTCAGTGTAAGCATTGTGGTTTTTGATTGTTTGCAATGCATTCAACTGAAATGAATACATATTTAATTAACTAGTGTTTTCCCCCAGTATTTTTAGAAGTACATAATAACCATATTTCACATACAATAGGAGCAGTTAAAGTACATACTGTAGAAAAATGCATTAAAATCACTCTTAAGTTCAAATGATTGCATTTAATGTAAATTTAAATTGATATATTTGAATTTCTTTTGCAAATATGTATTTGTGTTTAAAACATTACATTTAATTAAGAATTAAGTGTACTGTTAATTAACATTAAAGTATATTTTAGTTCACATTAATTGCTTGTCAGTAGATTGAACAGTGCACTTTAACTATATTATAAAAACACAAGCAATTATGAAAGTAAATATAAAGTTGTATTAAAGTCCCACTTAAGTTGTTCCAAAAAATTTATTAATTACACTTAATGTGCATTCAGTGCACCGAAAACATTGCATTTAATTCCCACTTAAGTGTATTGTTGACTGACATTAAAGTATATTTTAGTTCACATTAATTGCGTCATTATATTGTGTAGTGCACTTTAACTATATTTTAAATACACTAGAAGCAATTATAAAAGTAGATATAAAGTTGTGTTAAAGTCCCACTTAAGTTGTTCCAAAAAATCACTCTCAATGGCAACTTAATATATGATACATTTGAAATTAATTACACTTAATGTGCATTCATTTGGCCCAAAAATTGCATTTAATTCACACTTAAGTGTATTTTTAACTGACATTAAAGTATATTTTAAATCACATTAATTGCGTGTCATTATATTGTGTAGTGCACTTTAACTATATTTTAAATACACTAGAACAATTATGAAAGTAGATATAAAGTTGTGTTAAAGTCCCACTTAAGTTGTTCCAAAAAATCACTCTTAATGGCAACTTATTACATTTTATTTCAACTTAATATATGATACATTTGAAATTAATTACACTTAATGTGCATTCAGTGTGCCGAAAAACATTGCATTTAATTCACACTTAAGTGTATACCTTTAAAGTATATTATTTGTGTAATAAGTACACTTTATAAAAGTACACTAAAGTGCACTTTTTTTCACAAGGGTATAAATGTTAATTTGCAGTTTAATGCGTTGCTTATAAGGCACAGATGCAAGCTGTTCTCTAGTAAACAACAGCACGCATCTGTGCAGTTCATTCATTCACACATAGACATGCGATTCATATTTAAACAGTCTTTTTGCGGTTTACATACACTATTGCATTTCGCGATTAGAACAAAGCACTTAAGGATAAAGACATTTTATTCCACCTCAGCTGGATCCGTTGCTCCTCGAAATGAAACTAAACCGGCACTTCTGAGGTAAATTTTCCAGGATTATTATTACGATAGTATTATTCCTCACAGCGTCGTAAAGTACATGAGTCTGATTAAACTTGATGTGTTTTATTGAGTCATCTTGCCTCAGATTATTTGCGTTTGAATAGCGTGCACTCTCCGTGGGCGTGGTCACATTAGGACTTAATGAGCTATAACGAGCTGAAATGAGAACGACTGACATCTTTCTTTTACAGATTACATAAACTGAGAATATTTGTTTTTTTAATATAAATTACTTCATTTAAAAGAAGAGAATTCAAGCTTTATGCCTGTGTGCCTGTATGCCTGTGTGACTGAGTATTCGCTGAGTTACAGTTAATTTTCGGACACGTTTCAGAAAGGACATTGAGAGAGATGGCAGAATGCGCATCATGTTTAGTTTTCTTTATTAAAGCACAACACTTTGTTTTTATTGTGAGTATACACAAAAAAAATAGACACTTAACAGGATCGAATGATGTATAATACTTATATGTAAGATCAAAATCAACAGAGTATTTTGAGTCTCTTTTGCACTGATAAGAAAAAAAGCGAACTGGTCACGTCGGCGTGACCGCCGACCCCAGAGGGTTAATAATCTGCATCACTCAAATATTGTAATATAGTTGTATAGTAAAGATTAATCATGTTTACAAATCAGTTGCTCTGCGGTTGAAAAATCAGCTGAAAAATCCTATTAACTCCCATGAACCTTGGCACGAAATTTGTGAAAGCACATGGGGGTGTTACAAAACACTGCTGAGTTAGAGGATCCAAGTACAGCCGCTTATTAAACGCAATCCAGAATCGTAATCCATAATAACAGGCAAAGGGTCAGATATACACAATAGTCAAACATTCCAAATATAAGGCAGAGTCCAAGAAACAGGTAAACAGGCAAACAGGCAAGCAAGGCAATCCAGGAACAGGCAGGAGGTCAAAACCATAGGAACCAAAATATAAGTGCACAGAATTACAGTGGCAGTGGCAAATACAAACAAGCTAATGAACCAGAGGTGGGAGAAATCAAATCCCAATGAGTCCGGGCAATGCATTATGGGGAATGTAGTTCATAACGGGAGAGCAAAGGAGTGGGGAGGAGTGCCCTCAGGTGAAGATCAAGGGCACTCCAACTGGTGGATGTAACAGGGGGTTAAGCTCTTATAATTAGGGCGGGCATCCAGTTTAAAAGTATTACTGTGTGAACTGTGTATCTACATACTAGCAACCATTTAGAGCACCCTAGCAATCATATAGTAACAAGCCATATTTCAGCACCACAGCATCGTACAGAATTTGGCTCTCTTGCAATCACATACATCACCGTAGCAACTGCCTAATGCTAAAGTTTGCCATAGCAAGGACCACTCACATTTTCTTCAGAAAATTTACGTCTAGTTCCTCTTCGTCTTCTTTTCCCATACAAATTTAATAATTTTCTACCTTGTCCCACACTGTTTGTCCTACAACCATGAATGAGGTGTCAAATTCACCTTTTTTAAGCGATCGGGTGTACGATGTCTGCTCGGCGGACTTAACATTGGCAAGGAATTTGCCTAACACTTGTCTTGGTTCTGGTTCTCGGATTAACCTCTGGCACTGTTCGTGCCAGTACTGGACTGTCTACCTGGGTCTGATCTCCACTCATCTCTAACCTTAGTCCTGATCTGCCTCATCTATGTTGATTGTCTCCTGATAATAACTTTCTCGACTGTCTCGTCTGACTCGTCTGTCTTTTCCTATCTAGATTTGGTCGTTGAATGGACTGTTTCTCTAGCTCGACCCTCACCGGTCTGACTAACACTTCGCATCTGCCCTTCTTTGATTAAGCCATGTCTTTTGCCTTGAGTTTAAGTTATAGCATCTGTCTGCTTTTGGGTCCTTCCTTCCAGTAAATCTGAAATCACCTCTGTGCTCTGTAATATAGCTTCAAGGAAACAAGCTCAGCCATCACGAAGAGGGAAAAGGAACTCTTCAACATCCGCCTCACCATGAATGCTCTGGCAGCACAAGCCAACCAGCTTTCGGGCTAACTCCAACGGATTCAGCTCGCCGATCAAAAACCTGTGCTGCCAGTGCAAAAAGTGATTGAGTTGGATGTTATTATAGCAGTTACACAATATCTTATGGAAAGATAAACTGTTTTGTTTCTGGACTAATATGGTGAAGAACCTTCATGAGTCAGAGCAGCGATGTCTTCCACTGGTTGTGCTGGGTTGCCTTACAGTGGGAAGAAACTAGTTTGAGCATAATTGTTTGCATCTGTTTGTGTTGTCCACAGAAACCTGATCCAATGCAAGTGAAACTTTTCCACACAAGGTGTGGAAAGGTGTTGCCATCTGGTTTGCCTGCTGTTCACTATGCCAATAGCCACGTTTCCACTGTCAGAGCCAAAGCGGGCGTGCTAGTGCGTGCCAGGGCCAGTCGCGTTTCCACTGTCACTTCCGGGGCTTGATCGGGCCTCGTCAGGACTTCCTTTGGGCCAACGGCCAGGGTTTTTTGGCCTGCCGAATACCTTGATCCATACCTTGGTCCAGCTCGGGCTTGAGGAGTGGTTGTTAACAGAGGAGGAGTTTACCTGAGTCAGGAGATGGCAGCGCTGGATGATATACTGATGATATACCAGCTATCATCAGCATTAAATACTATTAAAATCCTTTTAGCTCAAAACCCACTTTCAGACCGCAGCGAGTGTTTGAAATAACTTCTGTTTGTGATCCGATGTTGATTCTGATCACCGTATAAGGCAGAATGCTAAGGCTATTCGCTAACCATTACCATAGTTAACGTGGTAAATACGACCGCTTCAAGAAATCAGACAAATCATATAGGCTATCACAATCGTGTATTTATTGTATTTGTCAGAATGTCTTGTCTCTTTATACCGTTTCTTTCTCTTTAATATTTAAAATGTTTCCTTAGGTCTGTGTGTGTGTGTGTGTGTGTGTGTGTATGAATAAATGAATAATACCTGTGCTGTTGAGCAGGTTGTGTCTGGCTCTGATGAAAGCCTGTATCTCGGCATCAGTCTGTTTATCTCCAGTTAAAGGAATAGAGGCAAATGAGAGGTCAGCTGAGGGCAAGGCTCTGCAACACAATAAACAAACTAAGACATGAGGTATTGTTAGGATCGGCTACATAGTTTCTCCATCATTTATCACCAGTGGTGTAAAGTATGAGTAAATTTAACTTAAGGTATCACACACCGGACACGCAGTTTATGGCCAGCAATATTGTTATTTTTTTTTACAACATTGACATTATGAAATTAAGATAATGTCTGTACTATGTTATGATTGTACTGTACAATTAAATACAATCGTTGCTAAGTCTGCAGTCTGAACACTTTACATTAACTGAATAATTGAGAATCTCACCTGAGAATCCGATAACATCAGCTGATTTCTGTAAATGAATGTAAAACTAAATGTATCTTGCAGTACAGGGTGAAGTCATTATGTACATTAACGACGATTTGAGACAAATATAATGTAAATTTAGTATAAAACTATGTAAATGGCGCTCTATGGCACAGCAGGATTTTGAACAGCGTCCTGAGTCCTAGCTAGGCGCCACAGACTTTACAGTGATAACCGGAAAATAATGCAACAAAGTTTGTTTCTAGAAGAAAATAGCGTCATAGTCCAGCTTAAGTAAGTTCAGTGATGGTTCATTTTTGTCGTAAAAAAAGTTGTTAAGTTAATTTATATATATATATAGTCACTTTGGTGAAAACCGTGATGTCATCGTCCAACTCCGTTCAGTTCTCATATAATGGTGTCAATGCAGGCAGATCAATAAAATTGTTGAATATTAAATGTCCCCAACTAAGCAAGTCAAAAGCCAAAGGCGACAGTGGCAAGGAACCAAACCTCCATCAGGTGACAGAATGGAGAAAAAAAACCTTGGGAGAAACCAGGCTCAGTCGGGGGCCAGTTGTTCTCTTGCCAACGAATGAACAGTGTATGATTTTGATTCAGGCTGCATTACAGGTCAGAAGTCAGATTGGATCAGAACATTCAGAATGTTTATCCAGTTCCATCTGGTTAAAGATCGGAGTCATCACGCCGGTATGGAGACGGGTTTGTTGAGGATCAGTGCCGATGGCTGTCGTGTAGATGAGGCCTTCACAGGGGAGTCTCTAATTGACAGTTTCAGTTTCTATGCGTTGTGGTCTTGTCTAGGCGCAGGTCCTCCATCTGATCTGGATACGTCCCGAATCCGGCTGACTACATCATGCGTTGTGGTCATGTCTATGCGCAGGTCCACCATCTGATCTGGATACGGCCCTGGAGGCTCACTGAGATCCTACTAATTAGTAAAGCCCAGGTCCTAAAGCAGGACAGCCTGGTAGGCCTGCAGCACAGCCATAGCCATATGCTCTGCCATTAAGGCACACAGCACAGCGGTTTGGTAGGCAAAGACGGAGCCTTCAATGCCTTCAAGAATCTCTTTGATCGGAGGGATAGAAGCATAAAAATATTCCAGAATATAACTTTCCCCAAGATCTCCCCACCTCAGTGGGAAGATCTGGGAGAAAGGGAAGGCTTGTGAGTGCTGGGTGGTTATGTCCCGATAAAAAGCGTTCATACGAGAGACTATGAGCAACCTTGCACTTCTTGCACTTCCGCGGCAGATCTAATCTCGCTGTGGTGTGGGACATAACTTTCAAAAAACTCGTTTGTTCGGGAATCTGACATGGATGTACACACTTATTAAAGGGTTTAGCATAGTCGCCTTCGTTAGACACATATTCAAACAAAGGTATCCTGAAGACAAGAAAGAGGATGACGTATTGCACAGGTGCACTTTTATACCAGTGGTGACGTCATAGGCTGCCGCCTGCCAATGTCAAGTTCACGTTTTAAACGTTCATGCCGGAGGCGTTCCTCATAGCGGGTCGCAGCGTGAGTTCCCTTTAGAAAGGGAACTAAGCAGTTTATTTCTGCTACAAAAGAAGTGATATCGTCATCGAAGGTCATTGAAGGTACTATATCTTTTGAGTGTTGATCTTACTCACCCAAACTTGTCAACAAGCAGAGATGGGCACAAATACATCAAAAAGTATTTAATTACAAATTACAAATACTTACTCATCAAATGTATTTAAATAAAATACAAAATACTGTAGTAAAAAGTTATTTGTAATTTGAAAATACAAAAATACAGAAAAAATTTACAGTCTTTTGAAGTGCAAGAATAACTGTGAAGTTAGATACACATAAGAGTATAGAATACCGGCCGTTTAGTGCAGATGATGCGCTTTTAACGTACATGTTGCCATATACTGTCATAAAAAAGATAATTACGCCTATAACACTATATTTGTATTATATTACAAAAAACTAGTTGCTGCTGCTGTGAGGGTGTTTCTAATACAGTGGCTGTGACAAAGTTGCAATCTTTTTCTCTTCCGACTGCATTATCCATCTCTCTCTTTTTTAAATTCTTTTTGAAAGTTGTGAAAACGCTGTTGTGGTGTTTTTATTTTGCTATTTGAGCAAGTGGGAACACACAAAATATATTTCATGTAGTGTCTCATTCACTGCTATAGAATTTTACCTAACTATGACACCTTCCACTTTTGAGAAACCCGAAAATGTTAACAGGGTCAATAGTATGATGTAGTGATGAAAGTTAATATATGCGAGACAAAATTATATATTTTAATAAGGAATTTAATTACAAATTACATTTAATTTATTTTTGTTAAGGAAAATACAAATTACAAAATACCCAAAAGTAATTAAATACGTATTTCAAATACATGTAATTAAAATACTGCCCATTTCTGTCAACAAGGCTACTTTACGCGAATGTGAGAGCATTAGCAGGTAGTTGCTGGTTTGCAGGTTTGTCATATTTGAGATAAGGACATGGCTGCAGCCATGGTGACATTGCCAGAACCAGCATGTCCAGTGCAAGTAAGCTTATGGGTTTTAATCTGACACCACTAGCTTTTAATGTAAATTGCTATCCCTAGCACAACTTTTACTTTTTCATCAAGGTTTATCTTTATATTGTTTTTGTGTTTTTATAAATTAGATATATTCTGTATATGTGTACTCCTCACGTATATTGAAAACATGAATTTATATTGTTATAAGTGTAAAACATGTGTCTAGTCACTGATTGGGAATTTAACAGCCAATCAAATTTGAGTATTCAGGTAGACCATGGTAAAACAAACAATACAGGGTTTAGATTTATTTTTAAACTCTCTGTCTATCTTGCTTGTTAGGCTTTTATTAAAGTTTATTAATGTAAACATATTTTCTGTCCTATTTTACAAATTGATGAATGAGAAGACTTCAAATGGATCCAGCATTCACCCTAGTCCGCCTTCGCCAAGGAACTCACTCTTGGACCAAATCCAGGACCTTCCACCAGCTGGAGTGCCCATGATATCCACCAGCGGACACTCCTCCCTAGTCATTGCTATCAGATCATGAACTTAATTTACCATAACTCAATGCCTAGACTCATTATGTTGCGATTAGGTCAGCTGTGCCCCATTATCTTGTTAAACTCTGCCTATTTACAGACTGATCTCATGAAATGGCGTATGTATGACACGCCAATTCGTATTTCTATTTTTGGCGTGCTATCAACACGCATAATCGCTTTTCAGCGTGTTTATCAACGCCGTTGACTTAACGTTATACTACTGTATATATAAATATATGACCTAACGTTACCCCAACACCGTCCCTAAACCTACCCGTCACTGGGGTTAATACCATTTATGAGTCTTCCTCTACCATCCTAGGAAAAAAAATATCGCTCCCCAGATGTAGATCTACATTTTGCTTCGTTTCGCTCGGACATTTAACGGCGTGTACATACACGCGGAATCACTCGGACATTTAACGGCGTAGACATACACGCAAAAGATGACGGTTCATTTCGGCGTGGACATACACGCGGATAGCTCAAAATGCGTATAGATAACACGCTACTTGACTTGAAAGTGGCGTGTATGTTTATGCAAAGTCATGATGTCATGTTGCTATTTAAGACCTGTATTTTCACCCAGTTATCGCAAAGTCTTGAATTTGTTACACTGCAATTTTGAGCGATATCCTGGTTTCCAGTGTCTTGTTTTTTTTTTTAATTATCTGCCCATTAATCTGGATTACCCCTTTTGCCTGTGCTTTCTGCCCTGTTGTTTATTTGGATTGTTTGCCTGTGTGTTTGAACCTTTGCATGAAATGTTGACCCAGGATGAGGTATAGGGCTGTGCAACCTTAGGGGGTGTTGATAGACTCAATCTACTCCATCTATGTTGTGATCATCGTTCTGAATCCGATCTGGATGTAGTCTCTGACAAAAATGTGATTTTCTCTGCTTTTTGCTCAAAATTTTGCTTTTTTATGAAACTTATCCACATTCAAGTGTTGATAAAAAAGAATGCATTAAGCTACATTTTTGTTTTTGTTTAATTTAATTTAATTTTTTTAAAGCAGAGGCCCTGTTATTTCTTTTGATATATTGTATGTTCAGATATTCATACAACAAAATATTCTGGGGGCCATGAACATTTTGTGAAAATGATGAAAAATGCTGGCAGTGGCTGGAAACTTTTTTTTTTTTAAACGCTGGCGTGGAAAGAGTTAATTAATAAAGTACAATCACTCAAATACTTAACATCCCTGAATCTTAACTTTTATTTGTTATGCAGAATCATATCTCTTACCTCTCTCTCATATCTCTTTTTCTTTGACTTCTCTCGTGAGGATCAGTGTCATCACCTTTTGGATTATTGTTCCTGAATGAAAAGAACCCTTGGTAAATGCAAAAAATATTATTGATCACAATAATAATGAAAAAACTACAAAAAAACTATTGGTCAAGGTATGTTTGCAAAGAAAAAAAACTTCTTGTTCAAATTGCTTTGTGAAATTAGGCTGAAGCATTTTTGAGCATTTTGTCACAAATTAAATTCATTGGCATGGTGGCTCAGTGGGTAGCGTTGTCAAGTTCCCCGGTTCGAGCCCCGACTAAGCCAGGAGTCCTCTCTGTGTGGATTTTGCATGTTCTCCCTGCATCAGCATGAGTTTCCCTCACAATCCCCCAAAAAAAACTTGCAATATAGGTGAATTGGAAACGCTTAATTGTCCCAAACCATGTAATGGGAGGGTTGAGGAAAGACCTGGTGACTTACCCTGGAAAAATCATCGCCAAGAAAATTCATGGACTGTCTCTCGTGTATGGCAAGAGATGGCCCATAGAATCACCAAGAGTCGGATACGACTGAAATGGTTAATTCATTAATTAGACACTGCGATACCATCGCTTTGGGAACACCTTCAGTGTGACGAATGTCTGAAGCCTGTAAACCATTACGCCAATTTGATTGGCCAGTAGCGCTTAGCACCGCCCCAAGAATATGTCACGTATGTTTCATACCGTGCGACAGGTTCATCGCAGGAGGAGAGACTCACGACAGGTGCATGCAATGTTTGGGCCTTAATCATGCTTAATCATCTGTCGACACTGTGATAGCCTGCGTCTAAAAGTTTTGCGCTCTAGGCTCGCCTGTTTTATGAGGAAAGAAGGCCTCTCGTCTAAGCCCCACCTCTCCGTTTCTGCGGTTGCCGGAAGAGATGGATGTTTGGGCTGACGATTACGAGCCGGAGCACATGGAGAGTGAGCAGATGGAATATTCTCCCTTTCTCTCTCTTTCCCCGAGCCGCTTGTTTGCAGACGAGTGCGGTGCGGACACTGTCATTTTCCTTTTGACGATGACGTGCTGTCTACAGCGGCCTCTGATTCTGAGGAGCATATAGGCGATTTGTGTAGCTCTCTCCCTCTGAGCGAAACACACTTCTACGTCATACAACGGGTTGTTAGAGGTGGTTACTCTTGCTGTAGACAAGCTGGTGCTAGAATGGGACAGCGAGCCTGCTCAAACTCTGGCCTGCTCTGGTTCTCCCTGTCTCCTCCGTCGCCTCTGGGACTGGATGCTCTGGTTCAGGAGTGGCCCAGAGCCAGGCTTTATGCCTTTCCACCGATTTGATTACTCTAAGCGGCTCTCTTCAGAGTACGAACGGCCAAATCGGACATCTGTTGCTGGTGGCCCCATTCTGGTCCACTCAGATATGGTTTTCAGACCTGGTCAGTCTGTTAGTCGGCCCTCCTTACACGAGGCGCCTGTATGCTTTAAAATGGAGGCTGTTCACCTCTTGGTGCAGCCCACACGACCTGGACCCAGTTCATTGTCCCGGGGGCTGGTTAAAGTCTTGCTGCGACCTAGGCCAGGGTATGTTCCTAAGGTTGTGTCAACCTTTTTTCGTTTCCAGCAAGTGGTCTTGGAGGCTTTTTCCCCTCCTGACTCTGAGTCTGGGAGTGATGCACGGCCTCTAGCCGGTGAGGGCGTTGAAGATCTATGTCGACCGCTCAGCCCAGTGGCGTAGATCGGAGAAATTGTTTGCGTGTTTTGGTGGTAAAAACAAAGGAGCTGCTGTCACCAAACAGAGAATGTCTCATTGGGTGATCGAGGCTATCTCAGCGGCTTATGAGGCGTGTGGTTTGGCTTAGCCTCTAGGTGTGCATGCTCATTCCACCAGAGGAATGGCTTCTTCTCAGGCTCTTTTTAGAGGCACTTCTTTGGAGGATATTTGTGTTGCGGCCTTCCCATACTTTTCGATTAGTGCTTCCTTCGTAATGGAAATCTGATGAAATAGCGCACAGCACACTGATATGAAGCATACGTGACGTATTCTTGGGGAGGTGCTAAGCGGTACTGGCCAATCAAATTGGCGGGATGGTATAAGGGTTTCTGACATTCGTCACACCGAAGGTGTTCCCATATCGGTATTGCAGTGTCTCGCTCCCTACTCAGGGAACCAAGGTTACATACGCAACCGAGACGTTTTGTTTTTTGGAGCTTTAGTAGAGTTTCTGTTATGTTTTTGAGGTTTTGATCATTGTGTTGAAGAGTGTGCTTGTAAAAAAGCTATTGGCAGCCTTAAGATGTTAACCGTGTGTGCTGCTTCACTCAATGAGCAATATTTTCTAATGTCAGTACTGAGAACAGTCTCTTTTAATTACTTATCGTATACGTTATATGAAATAATGAATGGAATTATTTTTTATAATGCTAACATATGCTACTAGTGAGTAGGACACAGTAATTTAAATTTGAGACTGTTCAACGAAATATAATTTGTTCAAATTAACTTGTTTTAGTCATGTTGTACTGATCTACACCAATTGCGTGAAAAGTTTTCCTTTTAAGAATCTGACTATTTGGGAATCTGCATAACAGAATCTGACCACAAAGGTGGACCAAATAAGCTATTCACATAGCTTAAAAATAGGAGAGATTTTATTATTGCCTTTAAATGGCAGTGACAACAAATGTGGTCAGTCAGGTTGGAATACAACAGGATAACGTTATGTGGTAATGAGGCAATTATGCTGTAACCAAATCACCAAATACTTGATACTTGGAGTGTATTCATGTAACAATGGGCTTGATACATAAGCAAATGATTTTTGGCTTTCAATATTTCTGATAAGAAGGCAATCATATGTTGACAGTAAAATGTTTATGTTGCAGTAAATGTTGTTGACAGTAAAAAAAAATGTTTGTTTCTATAACTAATTCTCATTTGTTTGTTTCTCACTTTCAGCAGCATGGGACACCCATACAAACATGTACATATTTCACAAGCAGCAACAATGCAAAACATTCAATCCTATGAAAATGATCAGACTTTATTTCTTATTTAACTGCTTCTTGTTTACAGTTGGTATATATATATATATATATATATATATATATATATACACTGGTCAAAAAAATAAAGGGAACACTGAGGGGGCTTTTCACTGGGCTCGTTTGCTGCGGTCCGAGCCCGAGCGCGTTTGTTCCCGGCGCCCCCCGCAGCGTTGGTCTGGTTTCACACTCAACTTGATTCTATCGAACTCTGGTGTGTTTGCGTGCATATTATGTCATCGCAAACGTGCATGGCGCATGATAGAAAACAGAACGCGGGTCAATATTGTGTTTATTATTAATTCGCTGCTATTAAGCGCAGTTGAGTGAACAATACAGGTTTACTGTGCGTGTGTCACATAAGGTGGGCTTCTGCTGCTTGCAAACGGACTCTTTTGAGGAGACAGTGGATTTCCAAATTTGTTGCCCTGATTTCACGCGCAATGCACGAATACACTGCAGGCTCACACTCGCTCGTATCCAAGGTAAATCATCAACACTATCATCCCTTACAAGTGTTTTATTTAACTGAATACATCATAAGCTAAAACGCATGCGCAGGTCACTTTACTTCCTGAACAAGTGCGCACCCGAGTCCGTGTTGCTTTCACATTCATGCGAAGGGCGGCACGGTTGGGGAGCAACCGAACTCAGACCACCTCCTCCAGGTAGTCTCGGGTTCGGTACCCCAGTGCGCACCCGGGTCCCATGACAGCGTTCACATTAGCGATTTTTCATGCGAACCGTGCCCCGTTCCAAACTAAACTGGCAGTGTGAAAGCCCCCTTAAACAACACAATGTAACCAAGTCAATCACACTTCTGTGAAATCAAACTGTCCACTTAGGAAGCAACACTGATTGACAATCAATTTCACATGCTGTTGTGCAAATGGAATAGACAACAGGTGGAAATTATAGGCAATTAGCAAGACACCCCCAATGAAGGAGTGGTTCTGCAGGTGGTGACCACAGACCACTTCTCAGTTCCTATGCTTCCTGGCTGATGTTTTGGTCACTTTTGAATGCTGGCGGTGCTTTCACTCTAGTGGTAGCATGAGACGGAGTCTACAACCCACACAAGTGGCTCATCCAGGATGGCACATCAATGCGAGCTGTGGCAAGAAGGTTTGCTGTGTCTGTCAGCGTAGTGTCCAGAGCATGGAGGCGCTACCAGGATACAGGGCAGTACATCAGCAGATGTGGAGGAGGCCGTAGGAGGGCAACAACCCAGCAGCAGGACCGCTACCTCTGCCTTTGTGCAAGGAGGAGCAGGAGGAGCACTGCCAGAGCCCTGCAAAATGACCTCCAGCAGGCCACAAATGTGCATGTGTCTGCTCAAATGGTCAGAAACAGACTCCATGAGGGTGGTATGAGGGCCCGACATCCACAGGTGGGGGTTGTGCTTACAGCCCAACCCCGTGCAGGACGTTTGGCTTTAGCCAGAGAACACCAAGATTGGCAAATTCGGCACTGGCGCCCTGTGCTCTTCACAGATGAAAGCAGCTTCACACATGTGACAGATGTGACAGAGTCTGGAGACGCCGTGGAGAACGTTCTGCTGCCTGCAACATCCTCCAGCATGACCGGTTTGGCAGTGGGTCAGTAATGGTGTGGGGTGGCATTTCTTTGGGGGGCCGCACAGCCCTCCATGTGCTCGCCAGAGGGAGCCTGACTGCCATTAGGTACCGAGATGAGATCCTCAGACCCCTTGTGAGACCATATGCTGGTGCGGTTGGCCCTGGGTTCCTCCTAATGCAAGACAATGCTAGACCTCATGTGGCTGGAGTGTGTGTCAGCAGTTCCTGCAAGAGGAAGGCATTGATGCTATGGACTGGCCTGCCCGTTCCCCAGACCTGAATCCCAATTGAGCACATCTGGGACATCATGTCTCGCTCCATCCACCAACCACAGACCACAGACTGTCCAGGAGTTGGTGGATGCTATAGTCCGTGTCTGGGAGGAGATCCCTCAGGAGATCATCCACCACCTCATCAGGAGCATGCCCAGGCGTTGTAGATAGATCATACAGGCACGTGGAGGCCACACACACTACTGAACATCATTTTGACTTGTTTTAAGGACATTACATCAAAGTTGGATCAGCCTGTAGTGTGGTTTTCCACTTTAATTTTGAGTGTGACTCCAAATCCAGACCTCCATGGGTTGATAAATTTGATTTCCATTGATAATTTTTGTGTAATTTTGTTGTCAGCACATTCAACTATGTAAAGAAAAAAGTATTTAATACGATTATTTCATTCATTCAGATCTAGGATGTGTTATTTTAGTGTTCCCTTTATTTTTTTGAGCAGTGTGTATATATATATATATACTGTATCTCACAAAATACTGTATCTCACAAAAGTGAGTACACCCCTCACATTTTATTATATCTTCTCATGGGACAACACTGAAGAAATTACACTTTGCTACAATGTAAAGTAGGGAGTGTACAGCTTGTATAACAGTGTACATTTGCTGTACCCTCAAAATAACTCAACACACAGCTATTAATGTCTAAACCGCTGGCAACAAAAGTGAGTACACCCCTAAGTGAAAATGTCCAGATTGGGCCCAATTTAGCCATTTTCCCTCCCCGGTGCGGTGTCATGTGACTCATTAGTGTTACAAGGTCTCAGGTGTGAATGGGGAGCAGGTGTGTTAAGTTTGGTGTTATCGCTCTCACACTCTCTCATACTGTGTTGCGTTCCAGTCCAAAATTGTCATGCCCTTCACTCGCTAACTTCCCTCCGTCTCGTTCACTCGGATGTACGTCATTGCAAACGTTGCATGAGTGCCCACTACTGGCGGAAACTGCAATGGGCTGAATTGGAACGTCCTAAGCCCCTGATCACTTGGAATCAGCTATAGAGTTGATTTATTATTTAAAAAATGTTTCCCTTTAAGAATTTGTTTAATGCCGCATCCAAATGTATATAGATGTGTTTGGGTTGTTTTAAAAAAAAAAAAAAATCATAAATTAATATATCATAGAGTTGTTTGTGGTGGTGGTGATTAGACAAGATCTGCAGTGACGTCACAATCGTGTTGCATTGTGGTATATGGAGCTGCCTGAAGTGTACATATGAAGTAGACTCGCCCCCTCTGTCAAAATCGAGGGAGAGAGGGTCTGTCCATATAAACTTCCCTCTTCCACTTCACGATGTGGAACGCACTTCAAAATGGCGGCAGGGATTCCCCCGAGGGGAAGTGCTTAGGGAAGTTCGCAAGTGCATGTCTAAAAATATAGCAATAGTCACTGGAAGTTCAACATGGCACCTCATGGCAAAGAACTCTCTGAGGATCTGAAAAATAAATAATTGTTGATCTACATAAAGATGGCCTAGGCTATGAGAAGATTGCCAACACCCTGAAACTGAGCTGCAGCACGGTGGCCAAGACCATACAGCGCTTTAACAGGACAGGTTCCACTCAGAACAGACATTTTCACTTAGGGGTGTAAGGTATAATAAAATATGTACAACACACACACACACACATTTATATACAGTAGTCAACATTTGAAGTGGATCAAAATTAAGGTGGGATAAGGGGTAAAAAACTAAAACATGTCACTGTTAACACTTAATTTCTGACTGATGTTCAAAAAAAAAAAAAATAATGTAAAACTTTGATGAAAGGTTTTGATTCTCTTCAAATGTTGACTACCACACACACACACACACACACTGTCACCTGGTTAACATGCAGCTGAGAGGGCTGACGTGACTTAGACTGCTTCCTGTGTTCTCTGCGCTGTAACCCTGATGAAGAACGATACAAATATATATGTTATGCCAATGTAAAAAATTCTAGCTTCCCATATATTTTCATAGTCTTTTAAAAACAAATTATAAAGTAAATCAATGTATGGAACCGTACACTGCATACAATTCAGAATTTTGAATATTATAGCACCACCTAGTGACAGCTAGTTGTTTCTTTTTACAGCCAAATAGTCTCAACTACTTGATTTACATGGTATCATCAGTTTGATGTGGCAATAATAAAAATATTTAGTGTCATTTAAATCTTTTCCAAAATAATGACAAACTTTCTGTTTTGCATATTCACAAACACATTTCTTTGTAACACAACAACAACAAAAATAAGTGTCTTTGGTGAGGCTTGTTCTGAAAATGGTCTGAGAAGCTAATTTTGGTTAGGAATGGACCCACTTTATAGGAGGAATAAAAAGTAAAAAAGGGAGCAAATCTGTTCAGGCAAATATAAAACCTTGGAAAATTGCTAATAATATTCTACAAGCTTTTTGAATATCTGGAGACTTGATTTTAAAATAAACAAAAAATTACAGTGGCATTAAAAATGTCCATTTGTAGCCTCTTAACTTGCAGTGTGGCATCAATTGTTCAACTGATCTTCATAAATGTATGATGGAGCAGAGAACACATGGCCTTTTGCTCAGTATGTTATTCTCATTTATGTACACATTAGCTGATTCTGTGATGTGCTTGTGGTTAGAGATGAGCAGTTGTCTGCGCTTAAATAAAGAGATACTTGTTTAGACTGGTTATATAATGGTCAGTGAACTGAGATTACATTGAGGAGAGGCCAAGCAAATAGCATGTACACCATGTTGCTGTAATTTATAGTAATATCTTCAGAATTACTGAGAAGTCTTGTTTCAAATATAATTCTTTTGGTGCTTAAAGTAACACTATTTAGTGTAAATGATCAATCACGTTTGAGATTTGTGCTGGCTACTGTATACAGGCCATACAGACTTTATCAAAGAATTTGCTGATTTTAATACTAAAAATCAATACTAACTAAGCTATTGAAAGAGATGCTTCCAGGGGTCATAGATCCTCTTCTTAATATCATTAACTCATCTTTGTCATTAGGATACGTACCAAAAATTTTTAAGCTGGCTATGATTCAACCGCTTGTTAAAAAACTGCAACATGATCCTACAGAATTAGTCAATTACAGGCCAATCTCGAATCTACCTTTTTCTGTCAAAAATAATAGAAAAGGCAGTCCTCACAACTATGTTCCTTTTTAGAAAGAAATGGTATCTGCGAGGATTTCCAGTCAGGATTTAGACCGTACCATAGTACTGAGACAGCTCTCAGCTGAGAGTCACAAATGATTTGCTCTTATCATCCGATCGTGGTTGTATCTCTCTATTAGTGTTACTCGATCTTAGTGCTGGATTTGATACTATTGACCACAACATTCTTTTAAATAGACTCGAAAATTATGTTGGCATTAGTGGAGTTGCACTAGCATGGTTTAAATCATACTTATCTGACCGTTATCAGTTTGTAGCAGTAAATGAAGAGATGTCTTATCGATCACAAGTTCAGTATGGACTGGAGTACCACAAGGCTCAGTACTAGGACTGTTGCTGTTCACTCTGTACATGCTACCCCTTGGGAGATATCATAAGGAAGCATGGCATTAGTTTTCACTGTTCGCTGAAGGACCTGCGCCTGGAGACTATGACAACGCAGTCCTGAAGTGTCAACTAGTCTCTCCCCTGTGAAGACCTCCTTCCCTTCCCTTTACCTCTGTACAGATAAAACGTTGTCAAAATAATTCCAGTTCACATTTCCGGCTACGCGGAAGCGATAAATAATTCTGTATTATATATTTTTAAGGCCAGACAATTTAATTTGTTGAGGTCAATTTGTAAAGAAAGACTGTGTAGTCTTTCTTTACAAATTGACCTCAACAAATTAAATTGTCTGGCCTTAAAAATATATAATACAGAATTTGAATGTGCTGCGCACATTCAAACGCGCATACTGTACTGTACTGTAATACACGTACTGTAATACACGTGCACGCAGTCAGCATTTTCACAGGTTTGCTTTTTTGAAGTTTGCGCAGAGACACTTTTTGTTTAAAAAAATTTCACGGCTTGCACCTTGGAACCTATTTCAAGGTTTGCGTTCTCGAGCCACCAGGCACTGTTGTTGAGCGGGCCGGAGCACGTTAAGGGTTTTCTGTTAGAACGGTGTTGTGTTAGCGGCCCCTAAGTTAATAACTAATGATCTTTGCAATAGAAGTGAATCAATAAAAACTAACTTTAGCTGGACAATAACTTTATTCTAGAGCCGCTGTAAAGACAAAACAATCTCTGTTACTTTAATTTCCTATTATCACTGTAAAGCTGCTTTGAAACAATCTATATTGTTAAAAGCGCTATATAAATGAAGGTGACTTGACCACACAAATCACTTTCTTTTCTCACCCAAACTAGTTCATTTTCTTTTACATCTGTCGGGATGTATAAGGGAAACAAATGTCATTTTGCACTTGATGATACATGATACATAAGCAAAGGAAATTAATATTTCCCAAAATGTTTATTTTCACGTACAGGCCTTCCACTTAATTTGCTTTTGTGGTGTTTGCATTGAGATATGGTCAGTTTGAGCTGCTATGTTCAGATACTGTTGGCAAAGCGCAGGATCTAAATTCTTCAGTTGCTAACTGTGCTAAGATTTATATTATTTATTTTATGGATTATGTTTCAGTTGGCTTGGGTTTGATTTATAAGAAAACAAAATTGCTGGACTACACGGTTTTTTTTTAAACAACGTTTAAATTTAATTTTTTTAATGGCTTACATAATTTGGTTGTTACCCCATTTTATTCGATTTTCAGGAAGTGAAGTGCCTGAATACTGTTTTACTCACATCAGTTGGTGCTTATTCAGTTTTAAGTTCTTAAAATCACTCAGTACAATAATAGGCATCTATACAAGTGCATATCTAGGGCTGTATGTCCCACCACAGCATTTCAATCCGTTTAAAGATGAACTGAACTGAAAAAAATCGACATTGATAACGTGTTGTTTATGACAATTAAAAGTAAATTACACTAAAAATTTTAATTAAAAATATCAATATAGCTTTTTTAAGCAACACATAAATTGCGCTTGTTACGCTGGCAGTTTCGATGACGTCACTGGCATGGTAGGACACGCAAAGGTGCATAGGCAACAGCTGCAGGTCCTAATACACAGACGAAAATGAGCACTTTTAACGGCATGGGTTACGCATTTGAACCTGTGAGGGACAGTCCAGTAGTTTCTGACTACCACCACCACATGGAGGATCAGTTTCAGGCTCCACATAGCCTACAGCACAGGATCGTTTGGGGCGAAGTGACTGGTGTGGGTGTGTGAGCTGCCGGAGCATGGACACTGCACCGGAGTCAATCTGTTGCAGAGAACAGTCACAAATGCACTTGAATAAATACCAAAAAGGGAGTCTATCTTAAATGATTTCTTGAACGCAATGGCCAATCAGAAGCAACACATATAACTGTGATTGGCTACATCACTCAACATGTTGTTATGAATAGAATGTTATGAATAGAAACTCTGGCCTGTAAATCGTTTCTATTTTGTTTTAGTTGTTCTTGTTGCTTTTCTGCAACAGATGAATAAAAATCTATTAGTTTTTATGTTTTATTCATAGATATTTCTAGTTCGCGGGAGTCCCGGGAATCGTTTTATTTATAACCCGCACACACAGAGTGAGTGCATTACCGCCCGCGCTCGCACTCGGAGTCTCGGCCATGATCAGATCTAGTGCCGCGCAGCACTCTATTGCGTTGGGAGTGCACGTCTCAAGGTCAAGGATAGTGTCGGGAAATATCGCTCGGGCAGAATAAGCTCTAGTTCACTCTTCCTACGCTAAGGAACCGAGAGTTGTCATCCAGTCTCTTTGCTAGAGAGAGAGAGAGACGAGGAAAACAAACAAGCATGCAAATAGATATTATCGCGGCCGGAAAAATTATCGAGCTAATTTTATTTTGTCGTGCGATCAATTTATTTATTGACTATCGCGACAGGCCTACTAAATAGTCTATCACAAAAAAATGCTCACTACAGACTCGAAATCCAGGGGCTGTCGGAGGGCTAGACAGTTTTAAGGCAGCTAGCCATGACTTGAGGGCTGGTTTCCTTGTCAAAGGTAGCCTGTGAAAATGTATCGTAACCCCAGCTGCCTTAGCCCTATACAATTCATTACTACAGCCAGGGGCAATACAGTATGAACCCCCCCTAGACCTGTTGGTTTCTGTTTCCCCAGCCATGTCAGCTAGCCTCAGACTATTTACATGCTATGTGTTGAGAATCATCAGAATCAGAGAGATCCATTTGCAGCTTAATTTATTGAGCAGAATAGTCAAACAGGCAAAGGTCAGAACCAGCAGATACAGCAGTGAAGACAGGGCTGAATCGTAGTACAATACCAGGCAGAAGATCAGGGCAGGCAGCAAACAGTCAAGGTCAAAGAACAAAGCAGAGGTAACATAGGCAGGTAGCAGACAGGGAGATATCCAAAACGGGCAGGGTCAACAAAACAATCAGGCAGTCACAGAAATAAACGCTCAGAAATGTTCACAGTAGCAAAACAAGACTTCGCACTGAGAGCTGCGTGCAGTGCAGCTAAAAAGCCTAGTAAATGAGATGCAGCTGGGCATGGTGATTAGAATCAGAACCGGGGCTATTGGGAAATGTAGTGTGGTGAGGGAGTCAATATTCAGGCGAGGGTGCCCTCTGATGGCTGGAGAGTGAGGTTACAGAGTCTGAGATTGTGACAGAGCCCCCTCCCTGCGAGCGACTCCTGGCGTGAGGTGGCTGACGACGTCGGGGTCTCCCACGTGGTCGGGGAGCAGGTTTGTTGGGATGGGCGTGATGGAAGTCAGTGATTAGACTGGGGTCCAGAATGTCTGTGGCATTGACCCATGAACGCTCCTCTGGTCCGTATCCATCCCAATCGACCAGGTACTGTAAGGTGCTGCCCCGACGCCTGGAATCTAGGAGTTCCTGGACTCGATAAGCCTCCTCGCCCTCCACTAGAATGGGTTGGGGGCTCTGTTCCTGGGATCTCTCCTTCTCCCTCTCGTTGGGGCCATCAGCAGGTTTGAGCAGTGTCGGACAAAGTCGGTGGTGTCTGGAGCTAAAGAGGGCCACCAGTAGCGATTTTGTAGCAGCTGAATGGTGGTAGTTATACCCGGATGTCCAGAGCTGGGAAGAGCATGAACGTGCTCCAGGACCTGGTTCCGGAGCGTATCGGGGACATAAACCCGGTTGGGTGGACAGGCAGACGGGATCTCTGATCGGGAGTTGATTTGCTCAATCTCGGTTTCAATGTCCCACTGAATGGGAGCGACAATGAGGTCTGGGGCCAGAATTGTCTTGGAATCTTGTGCTGTGGGCTCGTGGTCACATTGACGTGATAAAGCATCTGCCTTGGTGTTCTTGGAACCTGGACGATAGGTGACTGTGAAGTGGAATAGGGTAAAGAACAGTGACCAGCGAGCTTGTCTAGGGTTCAGTCTCTTGGCGGTGCGTAGGTATTCCAGGTTCTTGTGGTCGGTGAAAACGGTAAAGGAGTGATTAGCACCCTCTAACCAATGCCGCCACTCTTCGAAGGCGGCCTTCATGGCTAGAAGTTCTCGATCTCCCACATCGTAATTCCTCTCAGCAGCATTTAGTTTGCGGGAGTAAAACGCACAGGGATATAGTTTGGGTGGTGACCCCTGACGTTGAGAAAGAACAGCTCCCAAACCGGTGTTGGAAGCATCCACTTCTACCACGAAGGGTAATTCAGGGTCAGGATGGTGCAGGATGGGTGCTGTGGTGAAATGCTGCTTGAGCTGATTAAAGGCTTGGGTGGCCAACTCATTCCATGGAAGACGATGAGTTCCCTTCTTCACCAGGGATGTGAGTGGGCTTGCCACTGAACTGAAGTTTCTTATGAAGCGGCGATAAAAGTTAGAAAATCCGAGGAAGCGCTGCAGTTCTTTCAGGGTGGTAGGTTGTGGCCATTCTAGGACTGCTCTGACCTTGCCCTCGTCCATGGCGACTCCTTCTGGGCTGATGACGTACCCCAAGAATGTAGTGGAAGTCTGATGAAACTCGCACTTCTCCAGTTTCGCGTATAGCTGGTGCTGGATGAGCCTCTGGAGAACGACTCGAACATGCTGCACATGGTCAGTCAGGGTGTCAGAGTAAATCAAGATGTCGTCGATGTATACTATAACTGATTTTTGAAGCATGTCTCTGAACACGTCGTTTATGAACGACTGGAAGATGGAAGGACTGTTCGCCAGGCCGAAAGGCATGACCAAGTATTCGTAGTGCCCTGTGCTGGTGGAGAAGGCCGTCTTCCACTCGTCCCCCTCCCTGATATGAATGAGGTTATACGCACAGCGTAAATCAAGTTTGGTGTAGTACCTCGCGGAGCGGAGCAACTCCAGGGCGGCTGGTACCAAGGGAAGTGGATAGCGGAACTTGACAGTAATGTTATTCAGGGCACGATAGTCAATGCAGGGTCGGAGTCCTCCGTCCTTCTTCTGGACAAAGAAGAAACCGGCAGACACCGGAGACGTGGAAGGTCGAATTAAACCCTTTGTGAGTTCCTCCTCAATATATTTCCTCATGGACTCGGATTCAGGTTGGGAGAGAGGAAATATACGACCCTTGGGAAGTGTGTGCTCTGGTAGTAAGTCAATGGCGCAGTCACTGACACGATGAGGTGGGAGTTTAGAGGCATTTATTTTGCTGAAGGCTTCTGATAGATCGTGATATTCGGAAGGAAGATTGTTCGAGTTGGTTCTCCCCACCGGTAAAGTTATCACCCGGACAGGTGATGGAGCGACCTGGACAAGGCATTTGGAGTGGCATGAATCGCTCCAGAGAGAAATTTGATTGGTTCTCCAGGAGATTTGGGGATCATGTTTACGAAGCCAGGGCAGGCCTAAAATCACAGGTGTGTGTGGAGCGTGGAAGACGTAAAATTGTATGATCTCACGGTGGAGTGCCCCAGTTTGTAGATGGAGTTCCTCGGTGATGTGAGAAACATGACCTGAGCCTAGTGGTCGTCCATCGATGGCCTCGACTGTGAGAGAAGAGGGACAACGAATTAATGAGATGTTATGTTGAGCAAAATCTGCAGATATAAAATTCCCAGCGGCTCCGGAGTCCACTAAAGCAATGGTGGTAATCTGCTGGCCATTGGCCGTGATCACAACAGGCACGGATACACATGAGTTGGGGTTTAATGCATCGACATTGAGACTCACCGGTCGAGATGCAGTTAGACGTGGTCTGGATGGACAGGCAATACGAAGATGACCAGCCTCGCCACAGTACAGACACAGGTGACGAAGGATCCTTCGATCTCTCTCCTCTGTAGACAGATGGTAAGTGTTGATTTGCATGGGCTCAGGTTCTTCAGTGCGAGCGGGGATTGACGCTCGGGGAACTGGGACGTTGCGGAGAGCAGGAATAGTGCGATGGCTCGCTCGGCGAGATCGTATGAGGTTGTCAATTTGAATGGTGAGGTTTATGACCTGGTCGAGGTCTTTACCCTCATCACGACAGGCTAACTCGGACTGTAGTTCGTGATTCAAGCCTCTTCGGAAGACCACTTTAAGGGTGTCGTTATTCCAGGAAGTCTGCGCAGCAAGGGTGCGAAAAGTAAGAGCATATTCAGCTGCAGTAACTTTACCCTGCGTGAGTTCAAGCAGACGATCGCCAGCACCTTTCCCCTCCTTAGAATGTTCGAAGACCTCACGAAAGCGTTGGGTAAACACATTGTATGACGGAAATGCAGTTCCATCATCCCTCCACACTGCCGTTATCCAATCCAAAGCCCTCCCAGTGAGTAACAAGCAGACATAGGCGATCTTACCAGCTTCGGTGGAGTACAGTGTGGGTTGTTGTGCAATGAATAGAGAGCATTGGAGAATGAACCCCTTACACTTGTCAGGATCTCCGTTGAACTTTTCTGGATGCGCGAGACGAGGACCCATGGTAGGTGGAATTTCGGCAGGATGGGGAACGGCGGCTGTGGCTTGAGTGGGCGACTGCTCTGATGACGACCTTTGAAGCCCTTGTACTGCTTTGACCAACTCCTCAGTTAAAGAGGTGAGACGACTCAACTGATGGTGATGGGCAGCGAGTTGACCTGCTTGGGCAGAGAAGGCTGCAGTCAAGGTTGATATAGCTGCTGGATCTTGAGGTGGCGAAGTCTTCTGTTGAGAATCATCAGAATCAGAGAGATCCATTTGCAGCTTAATTTATTGAGCAGAATAGTCAAACAGGCAAAGGTCAGAACCAGCAGATACAGCAGTGAAGACAGGGCTGAATCGTAGTACAATACCAGGCAGAAGATCAGGGCAGGCAGCAAACAGTCAAGGTCAAAGAACAAAGCAGAGGTAACGTAGGCAGGTAGCAGACAGGGAGATATCCAAAACGGGCAGGGTCAACAAAACAATCAGGCAGTCACAGAAATAAACGCTCAGAAATGTTCACAGTAGCAAAACAAGACTTCGCACTGAGAGCTGCGTGCAGTGCAGCTAAAAAGCCTAGTAAATGAGATGCAGCTGGGCATGGTGATTAGAATCAGAACCGGGGCTATTGGGAAATGTAGTGTGGTGAGGGAGTCAATATTCAGGCGAGGGTGCCCTCTGATGGCTGGAGAGTGAGGTTACAGAGTCTGAGATTGTGACACTATGGCTGCTCTGCTGGTGTTGGTTGGCAACGGAGTAGCCTACCATGCCAGTGACGTAGCCGAATGTTGAAATCCAACATGGCGGCGCCCGTGTAACAAAAACAACATTTTCAACGTACAGTTTTATCCCTTTTAACAAATTCTACCATTTTAATAATTGTACCAATGATAATAAATACAATAGATCTGTTATATCACCGTTTTTCAAATTTCAGTTCAGTTCATCTTTAAGGTCTGGACTTTGACTGTGCCATTGCAAAACCATGCCATTTATGCCATTCTGTATTAGATTTGCTGGTTTTCTTAGGATCATTGTCCTGTTAACCAATTTTCGGCCAAGTTTTAGCTATCGGACAGATGACATCACATTTGACTCTAGAATACATTGAGGTACAGAGGAGTTCATTGTTGACTCAATGACTGCAAGGTGCCCAGGTACTGTGGCTGCAAAACAAGCCCAAATCATCACCCCTCCCCACCACCGTGCTTGACACCTGGTATGAGGTATGATGTGTTTGGTTTTTGGCAAACGTGGTGCTGTGTATTATGGGCAATCATCTCCACTTTGTTCTTGTCTGTCCAAAGCACATTGTTCCAGAAGTCTTGTGGTTTGTTCAGATACAAATTTTCAAACCTAAGCCGTGCTGCCATGTTGTTTTTAGAGAAAAGAGTTTGTTTTTCTCTTGCCAACCCTTCCAAACAAGTCATACTTGTTCAGTCTTTTTATAATTTTACTATCATGAACTGTAACATTTAACATGCTAACGCTTGCTGAGGATCAATTAATCAAAGGCATTTGATTAGCAGTGCCTACTGCAACTTATCCTCTTAATTCCTATGGAAGCAGTAAGGGTGTACTATTTTTATTATATCCTGATATTTAAAATAATAGAATTCAAAAGGGTGTACTTTCTTTTTCACGACTATGTGTATGCCGAGTTGTGCATCATATAAAAAAAAAGAAGCACCCAATGCAGGTACGTTGGATGGGTTTATTATAAGCGAAATGCTCGAGTTCGCTCTATACAGAGTGTTAGCTACTCAGTTGCTTACTCTCATAACTCATAGCAACACAGTTAAAAGCAATTTTTATATATATATATAGTACTCTGGAGAAGTGGTCGATATCGGTTGATATTTGACGTTACGTCGACGTGATGACGTAATTGGGATCACTTCAGGGAGCCCTATCATCTTCGAGTGTCTACAGAACGAGCCAATGAACGTTGGCGTGCGTGAATCGTGCCCCGCAGCGAGGGTATAAACAGGAAGCGGGCGAACTCACTCATTGTCTTTTACTTCGGAGCCGAGCTTCCCGTTCATCTCTGAATCTGCAGACTGCTGTACTTCATTGAAAACTCTACAGACAGTGTTGGTGTGACGGCGCGAGCAGCGAGTGGCCGCGAAAATGTCTTTGTTCAAACAAGCGTGACCCTGCATCCTTTTCAGGATGTCATTCTGCTTGTGTGTTTCTGGATGGTCTCTCCCTGGCACCAGCAGAAGGCCACAATAGCTGCCTCTCGTGTTTAGGCATTCAGCACTCTGAGGCAGCCTTTGTGAATAGTTCATGTTCCCATTGCGGGAATATGACTATGGCAGCGTTGAGATCGAGAGTCGCTTACCTCAAGGGAGGTGCAGTCTCCTCACCTATGCCCCGATCTAGAGCCTATTCTGGACCGCATAATAGGCCTACTTCGGCGCTTAGCCAGGGTGATCTGAGGATTACCGTGAGGACTTCCCCTCCGAGATGGGCGCTATGCTTTCTCGGGCCGCCGAGAAGGTCAGGCTTGCGTGGAACCCTCCACCTCGTCCCGAACCTTCTCGTTTGGGCGATTTCGGTTCCATTCTTTCCGGAAGTGCATGAGGAGCTCACTAGGACGTGGACGGCGCCGTATAGTGCCAGAAGCCGTCCTAGTGGCTCCTCTCTCCTCACCACCCTCGATGGCGGAGCAGCTAATGGGTATGTGGATGTCCCGCCGGTGGAGCGTGCCGTTGCAATGCAACTGTGTCCAGCGTCCGCTTCCTCCTGGCGGCGTAATCCACGCCTCCCGTCCAAGGCTTGTAAGTTCTCGTCCGGTCTTACGGCGAAGGCTTACAGAGCCTGTGGACAGGCTGCTTCCGCCCTCCATGCCATGGCGCTCCTGCAGGTCCACCAGCCCCAGGCGGTCTCTGGTCCTTTCGGCTCTTCAGAGACCTCCCTTTGAGCCTTTGCAATCAGCCGAGTTAAAAATTCTGTCCTGTAAGACAGTACTCCTGGTTGCATTGGCCTACAAGAGGGTAGGGGACCTGCATGCATTTTCGGTTGACGAATCTTGCCTGGAATTCGGCCCAGCTAACTCTCACGTGATCCTGAGACTCTGGCCCGCATACGTGCCCAAGGTTCCTACCACTCCCTTCCGGGACCAGGTGGTGAGCCTGCAAGCACTGCCTTCGGAGGAGGCTGACCCAGCCCTGGCTTTTCTCTGTCCCGTTCATGCTCTGCGCCTATATGTGGACAGAACGCAAAGCCTCAGGACCTCAGACCAGCTCTTCGTCTGTTACGGAGGCCAGCAGAAGGGAAAGGCTGTCTCCAAGCAGAGGATGGCCCACTGGATAGTGGATGCCATCGCCTTGGCTTACGAAGCCCACGGTGTCCCTTGTCCGCCTGGGTTGAGAGCCCACTCCACACGGCGCATCGCTGACAGTTATCTGTAGAGCTTGCGGGCTGGCGACATCTAACACGTTTGCAAAGTTTTAACGTCGAACGTGAACGACTGATAGGGAATGTCTCGGTTACTAATGTAACCCTCGTTCCCTGAAGGAGGGAACGGGAGACGTTATGTCCCGTCGCCACTTTTGCTGACCATCACTGTAACGGCCGTCACAATCTCGGCTCCTCAGCGAAAAACAATGAGTGTGTGCGCCCGCTTCCTGTTTATACCCGTGCTGCGGGGCGGGGTGCGTGATGCGATTCACGCACGCCAACATTCATTGGCTCGTTCTGTAGACACTCGAAGATGATAGGACTCCCTGAAGTGATCCCACTTACGTCGTCACGTCGACGTAACGTCTCCCGTTCCCTCCTTCAGGGAACGAGAGTTACATTAGTAACCGAGACGTTTTATTTTGACGGTGCTCCAGACTTTTATTTTGACGGGCGGGGCTGAGAACACCAGCGCCTGAGAAGAGAACGGCAGCTCCTGATCACACAGCGCTCACTCACATTCTCCGTCTTCAATAGTTTACGATCTCTGTCAGTCATATCTAATAGTTTGTTAGACAGAACTGGTAAACAAAGAAAGTAAATGGTATGCGAAAAAGTAAAGCATTTGCTTTTATATTATTTGTAACAGAAAAGGCAAACAATCAGGCTAAAATACTTTCTCATTTACCGTAAACAATCAGCAAATGCGCATCTACATAATTTAAACAAATCTCTGAATATCTAATAAACATTTAATTTCATAAACTTTGCAGATTTAATCAAATCCAGCTGTGATATCTTGTGAAGTCTGCATTTGTAGCCTGCATACGTGTTACTGCGAGTATCGGTCGGTCCGTGCGAAGTGAGTGAATGCGAACAGAAGATCAGCTTCACAGGACATGAGATCGAAAAACTTTAAATCCTTCATTTTAAAATATGCTGTGCCATATCCAGTTGCCCACTGTGTCATATTCATATCATTTTCATTGTGTGCTGTATGTAAAAGTAGCGTAACCTTGTCTTTATTTGGAAAAATATGATTACCAGTGCGCACGAAATTACCAGATTACGGAGTACCCTGTTTCAGTGTTTACTTCCTTTTTATTCACATATTCATATATTTTTTAAACAATTACTTTATTTGTGAAAAATACTGTAATAGGATTGCAGATTCAAGAAGTTGCCATCTAAAATATAAGCATGTTTATTTTAAAGATTTGTTTTCTAATTTATTTCTAATTTATTAAATATTGATTAAAATAAAAATAAAGTATATATATAAATATCGGCTTTATATCGGCCACCCTGCTCTCTAAGATATCGGCATCGTCCATCAAAAAAACAATATCGGTCGACCACTACTCTGGAGTACTCTGGGTTCAGGCCAAAATACTTAGCTCGGAGCCCTCTCCTATACAGCACACCAAATACTATCTATCTGATCATTTGTAAGAATGAACTCGTGAACGGTATGGCGTATCGGTTTAGGACACACAAAAGACTCAGATCTAAATCAGAGACGACAAAAAAGAAACACCATGGCGGGTGTCAATTTAAATGTACAGTATGCCGGATGTATATATTTTTTTTAATTAAGAAAATTTAAAAAAAGTATAATATAATAAATATTAAATGTAAAAAATAATTTTCCCTATGGAGAACATAAAATACTATGAAAATAGTTCATAGTATTTCATAGTATTACAAAACTAAATTTAGTCTATTTAGTTTTGTATCAAATACTATGTGATTTTCGTTGATTTTGTTCCCTATTTTAACGATCTGAAATGCAAGTATCAAAAGCGAAACGCAAGTAACTTTGTGGGCAGATCTCGGTAGCTGTTGCTTTTATACCGGCGGGATAAATGACTCTTGCGCCCGACGCAAATCTAAAATGGGTTGGTCTGAAGTAGCTACGTTACTCATAGGTGTGGTTTGGGCGTAACGTGCAATAAACCAATCAGAGCATCATCTCACATTCCCTTTAAAAGCAGGCGCGCTTGTTCCATGGCGGATTGCTATTATAATGGGGGATTTGCCAGGCGCACGCCAGGAGCGGTTCACAGCCGAGGAGACCGACATTCTCGTCAGGGCCGTAAAAGACAGAGAAGTGACATTGCATGGGGATGGGAGAAACCCACCCAAATTAGCTGCGGTTAAACAGGCGTATAATAATTTGTAAGCTAGATTTATGCCTATTTTTTCACATCTTCATGGACACCACAATTATTTCCCTCGTGTGGTAATATTTTTCCTTGTAATTATATATGGTTTGCAAAAATGGGAACTGCTGAGTCTGTGTAGATGAGAGAAGCAAAGTGTATGCGCGTTGTGCACACGCTACATTATGGCCAAGCATGCGTCCTTAAAATAGCATCTGAATAACGCGCCACTGACTTTAGACTAGATAGGGCCCATAGACTTTTCACCACCCTGATGTAGGATTTGAGGGCGAACCAAACACAAATTAATCTTCCAGATGATTCGTTCAAACATAATTCCACACAAAAACCTCAACTCCACACTCCAGACACCAAATCAACAATCAGGGACCATAAATGAAGTGGGCTCCATTCAGTCTGAGCAAACTGATGTAGTTTGTTAAACTAAGTAGCTAAATAGTTTATGGACATGCACACTTGTAAAATATTATCCTAGTTAAAGGTAGAAGATGTCAACCACAAGTAGTTTGTAAAAGACGGATTGGTTCGGAGATGGCACAGCTCGAACCTCACCAAAATAACGGCAGAGGTTGTTTGATCCCAAGACAACAGTTTCAAAACAGACCTTCTTCTTCACAGAATCCACAGAAATGCTTTTACATGATATGAATGCACCAGATCATTCCAAATGCTAGATGGACTTAACATGGTTTAACTGAATCCTTTTATATCATGCCTATAACCTATATATATGTGACTTTTATGCTTAGATCAAATATAAGTCTTGCAAATGTTATAACTATTAGACAGTTGACTGAAAGTGTTTCTTGTTTTTAATCAGTATGATCGTATGCTCATAATTCAGAAGATGGCTTGATTGAAATCTGTGTAAAATGTATTGTATTCTTATAATATGAATCATGTCTAAACTGTACTTCTGTACTGTCTGCTAGAGCTGGAAAGTTAAGAGACCACAGATAAGGTGATTTACGATGAGAGTGGAAGAAACAGCCATCTCTAAACTAAAGAGCGTCTGGTTTAAGATCTGGTTTAAATAATGGCGCAAATACAAGTAAATTGACTAGCGCAAACCTTAGTAAATCACATTGCATGATTTATTTAAATACTCTCCTCCCATAAATTGTAAGTCTGAAAGGGAAACTCCTATATGGATATGCAATAAGGTCAGCCGCAAAAATAACTGTACCCGCACCTTTTCAGCGCTAATTTTTCACTGCATGTCTTAAGTAAATCCTGAAAGTTGCTTTTAAACAACAAAGCAGACGCTACCGCAATTTTATCATCATGTAAGCTTTATGGTACACCTCAAACAAGGGAATTTATAGTGTTAATAATACTTATTAGCAAGTTTGCTTGGACTTGACAGAGAGACAAAGCACATTCACTCTAGTCAAGGGCTGTACAGCTTAGACCACATGACAGTCAAGTCAAGAATGACCACAAACTGTCACATGTAATCACCCAGAAATTGAGCTAGTGACATATTGTTAATCATTGCATTTCAGAGAAATCGTCTCATTCCCTTTCGAGGGAACTCGCACTGCGTCGTTGAAAAACGACTCTTTGGGGAACGAATGCCCACTAGGCCACGCACCGAAAAAGGCCTGCCCTAGAGTGAAACTGATCTCAGGCACTCAGCTAGGACGAGAGCACATGTGCGCCAGGCGTACTAGGGAGGTGCAGACTAAAAAAACCTGATAAAAGTGTGCGGGGTAGCCCAACCGGCTGCCTCACAGATCTCCTGGAGGGGCACTCCCGAGAGGAGGGCCCTAGAGGACGCCATGCCTCTAGTAGAAAGATCCCTTACGGCCAAAGGTGAAGGCAAATTGCGCACCTTGCAGGCCTACTTATGGTTTGTATAGCCGGGAGCCCCTAATAGGTGACCCAAAACACACTACAGCATGTCCGACCTCCTCCAAGAAGAGGACCTCTCAAGGTAAATACTCGGAACTCTAACTGGCAGAGCAAGGAACCTCTCCTTTTCTGCCGACACATGAGGTGGAGGATGAAATACTTGCAGGACCATGGACCTAGCCATGTTAAATTGCACTTAAGGCACATAGCTGGGTCTCGGATGCAGGATGGCCTTAACTCCGCAGGGGGCACACCCCAAGCAAGCTGGTGATAATGCCAGGGCTTGGAGATCTCCCAGTCTCTTTAAAGAAATAGCTAAGAGAAAGGCTATCTTGAACGTGAGGTCCTAGGCGAAGCCGACTGGAGGTATTCGAAGGGAGCCAGGGATAGCCCTTCGAGAACCACCGCCAGGTCCCAGGAAAGAACCCTGGACCTGACTGTCGGTCTCATCCTCCAAATACCATGGAGAAATAGTAGTTGGTGCCTCCCCAAAGGCCCAACATTTAGTGGTGCATGGAACGCCGCAATGACGGCCACGTACACCCCACGTGTAGATAGGGAGAGATTAGCAGAGAAACGATCTTGAAGAAACTCCAGAACTGAAGCCATTGGGCAGTTAACTGGGCCTAACTCAAGTTCTCTACACCAAGTGGAAAAACATTCCACTTGAGGCCATATCTCCTAGTAGACGGAGCCTTAGAGATAAGTATGGTTTCGACCACGCCAGATGATAGACCAGCATCTAGGTACTGAGCCCCCTCAGAGGCCAGACCCACAATTTCCACAGCTCCGGACGAGGATGGAATATAGTGCCCTCCGCTATCAGGAGTGAAATTAAGTCCGAAAACCATACTCGGGCCGGCCAAAACAGGGCTACCAGAAGAAGACTGATGCCCTCCTGAAGGATCCTCTCCAGGACTCCCGGAAGCAGAGCGATCGGGGGAAACGCGTACAGGCAAAGCCTCGGCCAGGCCTGTACCATGGCATCCAACCCCAGCGGGGCTGGATGAGTGAGGGAGAACCAAAGTGGACAGTGGGACGCCTCTCGAGACGCGAACAGATCCACTTCCATTGGTCCAAACCTCTGCCATATCAACTCCACCACCTCTGGATGGAGTCTCCATTCCCCGGGCCTCAGCCCCTGCCTCGACAGGATGTCTGCTCCGTGATTCTGAACCCCCGGGACATATATTGCTCTTATAGATAATATTTTCCCTTAGGACCAAAAAAAAAAAAATCTGATGCGCCAATCTGGATAGAGGGCGCGATCTGAGTCCCCCTTGTCGGTTCAGATAAGCTACCACTGATGTATTGTCCGAACGTATCAAGACGTGGTAACCCTTGCAGTCTGGGAGGAAGCTCCTCAGAGCCCTGAACACATCTCTAGGCAATTTATATGCCAAGAATGATGATGGTCCTGCCACAGACCCCTAGCAAAGCGGCCGTCCATGGCCGCGCCCCAGCCAGTAAGGGAAGTGTCTGTCGAAACGTTTTTCCGGCGACACGACTCCCCTAACACTGGCCCTTGGGACAAGAACCAATGTTTCTTCCATATTAATAGGGAACGAAGGCATCTGCGCGTAACCTTTATTATACGGAACGGATTCCCCTTGGGGGGGAAAACCCCTTGGCTTTGAACCACCAGCGAAGGGTCCTCATGTGAAGCAGGCCCAAAGGAATTATGTTGGATGCCGCTGTCATGAGGCCCAGCAGTCTTTAAAATTGCTTTACAGTGATGGCCTGGCCTAGCTTTATCCCTGACACCATGGCAAGGATGGATTCGATACGAGCGGGAGACATACGTGCCCGCATCGTAACCGAATTCCATACCACGCCCAGAAGAGTATTCTTCTGAGCTGGGTCCAACACATTTTTCTTAGTGTTGAGTCTCAACCCCCGGTTCTGAATGTGGCCAAGGACAACATCTCGATGCCGAACTGCCATTTCTCGAGACTGGGCCAATATGAGCCAGTCGTCGATGTAATTCAGTATACGGATGCCCTGAAGTCTCAGTGGAGCCAGAGCCGCATCCATACACATAGTGAACGTGCGGGGAGAGAGTGCTTGGCCGAACGGAAGAACCCGATATTGGTATGCTTCGCCCCCCGAAAGCGAACCTCAGGAACCTCCTGTGACATGGAAGGATGGAGACATGAAAATAAGCATCTTTTAGATCTATCGTGACAAACCAGTACTCGGATCTGATTTGGTTCACGATAATGGGAATAGTAGGCCTTTTGAACCTGAATCTCCTCAAAGAACGATTCAAAAGCCTTAGATCTAAAATCGACCTCAGTCCGCCCTTTTTATCCTTCTTTGGAACTATAAAGTACCGGCTGTGAAACCCGGACTCCCTGTCTGGTAGGGGAACACTTTCTATGGCCCCTTAATTCCAGTAGAGTCTGTACCTCTTGTTCCATAACCCGAGCCTGTTCTGGAACCACTGCAGTCGGTACCACCCCAGCAACTTGGGAGGTCGGTGACCGAACTGCAATCTGTACCCATATTTTATAATATTCAGGACCCATATAGATATATTCGGAAGGCGTTGCCATTCTTCTACAAAATCTACTAAGGGAACCAGCCCCTCGAGACCGGCCTCGGGTGTTTTTCGAGCACCATTCTCGACTTCCTGAAGCGAAGGACCGGCAGGAAAAAATCGAGAAAGATTTTGTGACCATAGTCGGTGCCCTGTTGCAAGCTTTTGGGGCGAATGCCACGGTGTGCGTTCTCTGGAAACCAATGTAGCCCGGAGCGTGCAAGACGGCGGGCAACATCTTTTTTCCCGAGGGCTCCTGCTGCTAGAACAACCTCGATTGCTCCACAGCGGGGGGGGGGGGGGGGGGGGGGGGGTCAGCCCTCAGAGGTCCTACACTACAATTAGGACCTCTTTCCCGAAATCCTCTTCACCTGAAGGACGGCCCTCAGGTCACCCTTCTGGCTGGAGGACTTCGGTTGAGAGCACTTCCTCTGTTGCCAAGCTCCCGCAGGAGGGGCTCTAGAGGCAACGCTCTCTTTTTGCTCTTGCCGATGGGAGGAGCTGGTTAACGGCTGAGGCTGGCCACTTGGACCAGCCCTCCTAGATCCAGATTTAGAGCGGTGAGGGAAGTACTGTTGGAACGCCGCTGACTGTTTTTTCCCTTTCCTGAAAACCTGTCGACGACTGCAGTGACAGCGTCGGAGAACAGGCCAGAAGGTGATAGCGGAGCGTCCAACGGAAAATATTTGTCTTTCTCTTTATACCGGACAAATTTAGCCACAGATGTCTCTCCGTAGCCACCATAGTTGACAGAGCGGCCAAAGGTATTCACGTGCCGTCTCCTTAGTGGCCCGGATAGACAAATCTGTGGCTCTTCTCAACTCCGCAGGACAGACTCTTCTCAAGTCAGCAGGAGTTGGTCCCTCGCCCTCATTTAGATCTTTAAGAAGATCGGCCTGGTACGCCTGCAAAATCGTCATAGAGTGCAGGCATGCACCAGCCTGACCAGCCACCATATAAGCCCGGCCAACCAGTGCAGAGGTGTCCCTGCACGGTTTATTGGGCAGCGCCGGGGCTTTAAGCGAAGATGCCGCATCAAGAGAAAGATAGCTCGCTAAAGCTTCCTCCATCTGCGGCATCTTGCCATAACCCGCCTCTCTCGCACCCACCACATTCGAATAATCATATAATGAATGTGATGAGATACGTAAAGAGTGGTATTCTTCCCAGGATCTAGCTCTTTATGAAGATCTGGGAAAAAAACGGAAAGCCCCGGCGCTGCAGGAATCTCACGTCTAGCTTGCTTTGACGGGGATCATCCTGCTTATTTTGTGGCCAGCTGATATACATATATATATATATATATTTATTTTTTAAGTCTGGCCACATGAGCAGAAACATGAGCCGGCGAGTGTGACTAATGTTGCTCGTTCCCGATGCTGAGCACATCTACTTCCTTAAAAACAGATAGCTCGAGCACCGGGCACTCGTCACGGGCACAAGAAGCCGCATCGCGGGCTTCTGCGTCGTGAACGAGTGTCATAGAATCTGCGGATGATGAACGAAAAAGTGCCTCAGCAGTCTCGTTCTCATCCGCGAGATCCTTCTGCGATACCCACGATCTAAGCCGCCGCGCCGCCTCAACGGACGCGGGACCCGAATCGCGGGGATCGCGAGCCTGGCCATCATCAGAAAATAATATAGCCAAGCGGGAGCGCAGCACTCTAATAGGAAGTGCTTCACAGTGTTCACAGGCAGCCCTCTCGAGAGCTGCCTGTGTGTGCTGCGCCCCTAAACAATACACACACAACTGATGCGTGTCCCCACCCGTGAGATATATAGGGCAGGGGTGCACACACGTAGTGTATTGTTCACTCGCCATAATATAGAGCTTTGCACAGACAAAACAACACCAAATAAGACAGACAGTTTCACAGAGAGCGCTTGCTGAAGAGCGAAAGCTAATGTGTGTTTGTGCCGGCGTAACTTTTATGTGCCGTCACATGTTACGTCATGACGCAACACCAATCAGGATTGGATTAGTTTCATTCATACTTCAGAGGCGCACGCTAAGGGAGCGTCCCCAAAGAGTCGTTTTTCAACGAAGCAGTGCGAGTTCCCTCGAAAGGGAACTGGACTGAACTGTAAAGTTACTAACTAGCAAAATATCAAGGAGTAACAGAGCATGCTGCTATATATTGTGAACAATAAAACCTGTAGTCTAGCACCCTCCTGGATCCACCAATTCTCGAAGTCCCTTTGGAGTTTCACTTTTGACTTTTCACGCAACAGCTGTAGATGTTCAATCTCTGTCCTCAACCCTTTTAAACATCCAGATGTGATCTTGTAACTATAAAAAAAAAAAAAAAAAAAAAAAAAAACATATTTCATAAAGATCATAATACTCAAATAAATAAATAAAAACACTTTTTAAACTGTTATTTGTAGATTGTCAGATCAAATAAGGTTTGCAGAGTGAATTACAGATAATTTAGTAGTAAAATGAGACACACTTTTTCTTCTGCTCCTCTATCTGGTTAAGGATTCTCTCCTCAACAGAGTCTGACTCTGATTCTGTTTGGTTTCCTGTTAAGACTAAAGAGAAGAGAAATACAATAAGAAGTGACATAATCCAGAACTATTTAAAGAACTTTAAACACACTGTCACAACAGCTGCTTGACAACAACAAGTTTGACAAATTTTCCAGTACTCAAAATACTATTTTAAATACTATTACTATAAAAATACTATTTCCATAAATCTTATGGAAAGCATGGCTAATTCTGTTGTGCTAAATATTCACAGTAACGCATTTTAAAAAGGCATGTACTTATTGGGTTTGTTGTTTGTAGAGGCCAACTGATATTGGTTTTGACACTAATTTTCATTGAGTTTATTAGTTTTAGAAACTATCGACTGATAAAATGGTTATCAGACAGATTTTACATCTTAATTATTGTTATCGACGAAATCCAATATCTAATTGTTTGGTCGGATTCTGGTTGCAGGACGCCAGGCAAATGCATGTTCCTATCCATTTGCAGAGCTTTTATTAAACACACAATGGTAAATGGCAATAATAGTGTGGAAGTCACCATAAGATAGTAAATCAGGCAGGGTCAAACACCGATAATCAGTCCCAAAGAGTACATTCACATCTGGTTGAACAGGCAGGGACAAAACACAAATAATCAGTCCAAAGAAACTATGAGGCAAAAATGCAGAAGGGTAGACAAGCATGATCATACACAAAAGGGACATTTCACAGGAGAAAACCACTCAGAGTTGTTACCTCTGGCAAACAAAACTTCACACTAAGCACCAGATACTCCGTGGTTAAATAGTCTGAGGTGATTGGCAGATAGAAAACAGGTGTGACTAATATTGTGTGAGAGAGAGTCCTCTGCATGGCGCTAGGGCGCTATTATCCTGAGACGGGAGTGTAACACCCCTGTTTCACACAACACACCAAAGCAGAATATAAAATTGTTATCCATAGAGTCAAATGAGAATTATTACATAATGTACTTACATGAAACAAAAGACAAATTAGTATTTAAATGATTCAATAACACAGAGTAGAGACAGCACCTCAATCTGCTGTATATTTTAATTCAAATAATGGGTGAGTAGTTCCATTATTTTGTGCTGCTTTATTAGTTTTTTTTTTCTTTCCTTTTTTTCAGTCATTAGGACACATTTCTCATTACTTAGATCGATAAGTAATATTGAGAAATGTGTAACTTAGGTCACTTTTAGAAAACTCTTCATAAAGTTTTCTTTACCAACTTTCAGCTTGACACAGCAGTAAATTTCATTACCAAAATGCACTAAAAATTACAAAACACTTCATACACATACATTACTGTCATAACAAAGAAGGAGACAACACAGATAAGTAGCGAAACACTGGTGTTTTATTTGTTGGCCAAATATTGTTGGAGAAATGTATGTCTACATCTGATTTAACGTTTGATCTGTACATCAGCATCGGGAAATAACATTAGAATCTCGTTCACTCTAGAGAAAGCTGCTTACATGTAGGCTACACAGGGAAAATAACCATGAAGGCATTGAATTAAACAAACTCAGCGTTTGTCTTTATCATCTTTTTCGCATATATATTGTCCCTGATAATCATCACATAAACTTACCGCTTTCTCTATTTCTGCAAATCCGTTTTAATATATTAATGACTTTCTCTACACATTGCTCTGGACTTCGTCAACATACGCTTGCACCACCTGCTGGTGAGGTCGACTAACAGCAGATAGAGTTTATGCATCGGCAATCTACTGCTATTCCTGCAGTTCCCGGAAGTGAAACGTTGAATTTTCTGTCGAATTTGAACCACTTAAAGTAACAACAGGTCGTTTTTTGCTCTCGGGCTCCCCCTACAGTTGGGAAACAGTATTGTCCTCTACTACTGTCGTAAACTCTGTCATCCTACATGCACGTGCAATTGTTGACAACCAGGATAGCCCTGAACACTGTAGGAGGAGGTCACATGCAGGTGTTCTGCTTGCGTCGCGTGTGAAATGTCTTCATCCCAGGTACAGTGGCATATATTTCAGCATGTCATATGAATATAATTTCATGGGTTTTATTTTTTTTCTAACGACAAATGATCGCGATGCTCACGTTTACAAGCCAGCGTCATTATAGTAGCCTAGTCTATTGGTTACCGTTTTACTGGATCTATATGATACTTCAATGCAATGTTTGAGTGGTTGATAATAACCATATATCGTCAATATTATAATATCAAGCTACCATAAATGAATCTGCAAATTTTACAAATCGATTTGCATTATAGCTTGAGGCAAGACAAATAAACAAATATCACAGACATGTTAGGTATCCTAAAATATGATTTTATTAATAATCTTCCTCCTTTCTTTGTACATGTTGAGTAGACTACACTTTTTAGGTCAAACATTTGCTATTTGCATTTCATCGATTGCAAAGTTCAAATCAGAACGAGAATACTAGCGATAGCTAACCATCTAAAACTAGAATATCGTTTACTAGCTACCAGATTGATAATTCGCTACTACTCTAGCGAATTAGAGAGGTTAGAGAGAGGCATTCTTTTTTCGATGGGGCGTTCGATGCTCCCTGCACACGCAAGGTCTCTCGCTCGCTTTCTCTCTCTGCCGTCCGCGCGCGTTGGAGCACAGTCTCTGTCTCGCGTGCGCGCTCGCTCTAGATTCCGGGAGATTTGAACTAATTTGCGGTATAACTTGTCGATCACGAGTGGCTCAACAGGTAGATCTATAGATAAACTCATTTTTCAGGGATTTGACCGACCGGGTTGACAATTTAGCGTGAGAAACCGGGGGTGTGGCGTACGTGTGAGCGTGTGAAACCAATCAAATGCGGGTGTCTCACGGCCAATGCGTGAGTTGGCAGCTCTGCAATGTTGATCCTCGTTCTGCCTTTAACGCGATCACTTTCTCTTTTTCTCTTTTTGCTTTGCTCCGATAAAACCTTTGCTTTCTTGTTTTTCTGTGCTGCTTCGCCCATGACTATAACATTTGGCTCGCAAGTCCGATTTTAAGGAAGTGGGGGTGGTGGTGGAAGTGACGTATATGCCGTAAAGCAGTCGAATTTTGTAGTTCTCTTTGTTCGCCGGTTACTACCCGAAACCCGAAGTTTAAAAGTACGATTAAAAACGCTACAGACCCCGTCAGGCTATGGCAGACGTGTCATTCAACCTATTGTAAGTCGATGTACCATCACAAGAGACTTGGAAATATATTATGAAGGTTGAAAAGTTACCTGTTGTTACTTTAATTTGTGGAAGCTAATTTGTAAAACGAAATAAAATTGACTGAAAATTGCGTGTCGAATATTATAGGTTCTATTTTTAAACATAATTAATATTTTTGAAGTGAAATCTGAAAGGTGAATATGGATTATTGAATTTGTAATAATAAAAATGTGTGTGAAATGTTTTAAATCGAAATATTCACAGCTTAAATATACAACCATGTTGAATCTTAGCCCATAAAAATGCAAGCCCTAAAAATACAATGCATTAAATGCAAGCACGGTTAATGCAATGCATATTTTTTCAAGTAGTGCAATTCAACAAACTTTTTTGTTTCAAAACCATTTGTCATTAATTTTCTTCCATAAATAATTAAATAAACATGTCAAGTTGTAGAAAATGTGTACGATGTATGTGTTTAACCTTGATCATACAAGGTTAAAAACATTTAAATGGACATATCAAGAAGTACAAAATGTGTATGATGTGGTATTTTAGTGTATCCCTAGATAATGTTTCTTTTGAAAACATTTCTTTACAAGAATGACACCTCTCTGTTGTTTATGTGAAAATTGGCCTGTAGGTATACATACAAATTTGGTGGTGGTTGTGTGGGTCCTAGCACATGTAATAAAACTGTAAAACAGATATTGAAAAATATTGTGTTATCAATAAATATGCGTATATACCATTTTCACCATATTTATTTTTTGCAGAGTTCAGAAATGGCAGTGTTCAAAGTTTGTTTGTTTCCAATTGATGTTTCCCATAATGGAAACCAGGCTGGTCTAAAGTCAGAAATAAGCTTCATGTTAAAAGACAGGGCACCTGCATTGATGTAAAAGTTTGTAAACTTGGAACAGTTCTCTTCTAACCTGATCAAAAAGCCAATGCAGTTGCTGCCTTGTGGCACAAACTGACCCATCTTTGACTGAAGAGGATGAGGATGTGGTAAGAAAAAATAATGTAATACTGAATGACTAGAGGACTTAAGTATTTTGAAAGTCACCAACCTTGGGCTGCCATTTGCTTTCGTCTAATTTTCAGCTGGGTCTTCAGTTCATCTGGAAGTGAGGGAAATATGTGAAAGGAGATAAAGAAAGACAAATGCGAAAATTATATGCACTGTTGATCTCTTCAATTTAAAGTTATTATGAAACATGTGTTCTCTTACGAGAGGTTCTCTCGTATTGCGTAAGTTTAGCTTACGCTACGGGAAAGATTCATCTTCTCGAGATATTGAAGCCAAAAAATTATCCTTAATTTTGTATTCATTGTCAACGCAGTGCAGCAGCTAGCAGACTTAGAGCAGGCAGTCTTGCGTGCTCATTGGCTGCCCTGCGGGCATCTGCTGCAGCCTACCAGTGAGCCCCGCGTGACGTCACGCCCAATGAAGGGCGCCCGCGCCTTCATAGCGTCATAGCCCGCCAGAATGGGCGTGGCTTAGCGTATAAAAGAAGGGGCTGTAGGCTGAATTCCCTGATTTTCGTCTCTTCAGCGAAGCCCTTCGCATCGCTGGATCTGAGAGAAGCCACCGCCGCCGTCGAACAGCGAACAGCCAGCTTAGGACAGCGCTGAGGAAGCCGGCCGACTTCGCCACCTTCAGCCATCCGTGCGAGCTACGCTATCCGGCGACGTATCCTTTTTACATTTCTATTGTATTCTCTTACTCCGCTGATGCGGAACTGATGCGTCTGCTGACGCAGGCGGTTGACCGACTCGGGCTCGAGTGGTCGCTGCCGAAGGAACCCGTGCCGAACAGGCTCGACGGATGTTTCCTGCAAAGTCGCCGCCGTTCAGCCCCAGCAAGTAGGCCCGCTCCGTTCCTACCGGAGCTTCACACGGAGTTGACAAAGTCGTGGAACACACCCTTCTCTTCGAGGCTTCAGTCTCAGGCCTCCGCGTCGCTCTCTCCCAAGTGGACGGCGCCGCCGAGAGAGGATACACGGCTATTCCTCCTGTGGAAGAGACGGTCGCAGCGCACCTTTGTCCGCCCTACGTGAGATGGCGGTCAAGGTCAGCCCTCCCGTCCAAAGCATGCAGAGCCACATCCGCCTTGGTCGGCCGCGCATATGCCGCCTCCGGCCAGGCCGCGTCTGCTCTCCACTCCATGGCTGTTTTACAAATCCTGCAAGCCGACCTCCTCCGTGAATGGGACGAGAAGGGCCAGGACCCAGCTGCGGTTACAGATCTGAGAAGCGCGACGGATCTCTCTCTCCGCGCCACCAAGACCGCAGCTCAAGCCATCGGACGAGCCATGGCTGTGTTGACTGTGACAGAGAGGCACCTCTGGTTAACGCTCGCGGATATGAGGGAGGCTGAGCGCGCCACCTTCCTGAACGCGCCGCTCTCCCCTACTGGTCTCTTCGGCCCAGCGGTGAACGGGATCGTTGACCGTTTTTCTGAGGTACAGAAGACCACGCAGGCCATGAACCTCTTCCTGCCGCGACGCTCAAGCTCCGCCACAGGCCGCTCTCGCGAGAGACAGAACCAGCCTCCGGCGCGAACCAGCACCCAGCATCCAGCACAGCCTCAGCCTTCGCAGGGACGCCAGGGCGGCCGCCCTAGGTCGCGCTCAGACAGCCGTCACAGACCGCCGCCCCCCAGAGGGCCTCGGCAAAAGATCACGCTGAAGTCTGAGCACACGAAGCCGTCCTAACCAAGAGAGAGAAAAGACGCGCGCGTCCCGCTGCGGCCGGACCGCCGTCAAAGGTTATTTCCCTGACAGTCCCCTTCAAACAGGCTACTGCAAGTGGTTCATTTGGCAGCCAACGAGCTGGTTCATTTACCCTCTCGCCTGCACACAAACGCCGTTTTCACGGCGACCCAGAGAAATCTCAAAAAGAGTATAATGTCTGGTCCGGCTCACGCCGTTGGTGTTTTAAGTGTAGTGAAAGTGCCCACGCCCCAGTGTTCACCCCTACACACAAGCACATCAAATCTCGTGTCACTCACAGAGCACACTCTCATAAAGCGCAGAAAAGCCGCTCGAGTGTTGAATATAAGAAATGTGTCCACAGGTCTGTGCCCACTATCTGCCCGCTCTGTTACATGGTCAATAAAACAGGTTATGAATGTAAGTCTCGTGCCCGCCGGAGAGCGTTCACGCTTACTAACACACACCTCCCCCCGGGCGCCGCCCGCGCGTTTAAATGTTATCACAAAACGCAGGGCATTGATAAGACGCTCCCCATCCGTTATGATCGGGGCGTCAAATACACTTGTAAGTCTCGTGCCCGCGCTCACGCTTACAGAAAGCTTTTCCGCCCAAAGCGCTGCTCGCGCGTCAAAAAGTGAGATTAAAATGCTCCCCATCCCTTATGATTGGGACACCTCACATAAATCAGACGGTCTCGGCTTTCAGCGAGCAGCCATTGCCCAGAACCGAGAGCGTGCGCGCCGCGCTTTCGGCTCCGGCTCAGCTTCACAAGCCCGCAAATGGCGGCGATCTGAACCCGGAGGCCATTCGCCCCCTAGCGGCTCACATAGCTGCGTGGGAAACTACCCCAGGGATTTCAGAATGGGTTCTGAGCACAATAAAGCAGGGCTATACACTTCAATTCATTCGCCGTCCCCCACGCTTTCGAGGCCGGACCGCGACGATAGTGAATGCGGAAGTAGCACACCTACTTCACGCAGAAATAGCAAAACTGCTGTGCAAAGGGGCTATAGAAAAAGTACCGCCTTCTCTGAGCGAGTCCGGCTTTTACAGCCGATATTTTCTCGTACCCAAGAAAAACGGAGCTTTCAGACCTATCCTAGATTTGAGACATTTGAACAAGGCGCTTGCAAAAAGACCGTTCAAAATGCTTACGACCAGAAAAATCCTCGCGCACGTTCGCCCGAGGGACTGGTTTATTTCTCTAGATCTGAAGGATGCCTATTTTCAGATTCAGATATTACCCCGTCACAGGCAATTTTTGAGATTCGCCTTCGACGGTCAGGTATATCAATACACCGTCCTGCCGTTCAGCCTGTCTCTAGCACCCTAGTCTCAGCCTCAGACGTCACGCCCACGGAACGTTGGCTAAACGTCTGATGCATATGGTACACTTAACTGGAAACACTTCAGGAATGTCGAAGTCGTCATCTGATTGGTTGAATTTTATCGGATTTCCGGGGGTGCGAGTGTCGCGTTTATTTTCGGTCCGCCGGGAAACAAAGCGCAGACGTGTGATTGCGGAAGAAAAACTGTTGTGTTTACATGAGTGACAATGAGCATTTATCAAGATCAGCTGAACGTAGGATTCTCAAAAGTATGCGAGGTTCACGGCATAGACTCTTGAAGTTTTCTTCTCCTTCTTTGATTTTCTATGCTGACTGACTTGTTGCACGCCGGTCTGTTATTGTGGGGACATTTCCACGCACCGAAACGTGACGCTGAACGAAACGAACTGTAATTGGTTGTTTGACATGTCGGTCAAACGGCCTTATGGGCGGGCCTTGGCCAAAGAAAGCTGCTATGAATTCCAGACCTTCAGCCGTCAGTCTGAAGGTCTGGCTACGCGAGACTTCTAGCACCCCGTACATTTACGAAGTGCATGGACGCGGCGCTCGCCCCCCTGAGAACTCAGGGGCTGCGAATAATGAACTATCTGGACGATTGGCTGATATTGGCACAGTCAGAGACGGAACTGTTATCTCACAGAACAGTGCTTCTCAGTCACCTGGAAAGCTTGGGTCTCACGGTCAACTGGACCAAGAGCTCATTAATGCCCAGTCAGTCAATTTCCTTTTTAGGAATAGAACTGAATTCTGTGGCCATGACGGCTCGTTTGTCGACACAGCGCGCGCGCCGTTCGCCGCCTAGCCGCGTCTTTCCAGAAGGGCAGCTTTCTCCCTTTGAAAACGTTTCAAAGGATGCTGGGCTGTATGGCTTCAGCGGCAGCGGTGCTCCAGCTGGGCCTACTGCGCATGCGCCCGCTCCAACGCTGGTTGAATGCTCGAGCGTCTCGCCGAGCCTGGGTTTCTGGCGGCCAGAAAATCAGAGTGACTCAGACCTGCATAGCGGCTTTGCAGCCCTGGTTAGTAGCCGACTGGTACCAGCAGGAAGTGATGATGGGAACCATCTCTTATCGGAAAGTCATTTCGACAGACGCGTCCAACTCGGATGGGGCGCGCTGTTCGAAGGCAGACCGGCCTTTGGCCAGTGGTCAGACTAAGAGAAGTGTTTTCACATAAACTGTCTGGAAATGATAGCGGTCGAGAACGCGCTGAAGCGCTTCCTCCCGTTCATACAGGACCATCATGTTCTCGTCCGCTCGGACAACATGTCTGTGGTCTTGTTGTCCGCTCGGACAACATTGTGCTATGTAAACCGTCAGGGCGGTGTCAGATCCAGAAACCTCTGCAATCTGACGGAACGCATCCTTATTTGGTCCCAGATGCACCTGCGCTCGCTGAGGGCGGCGCATGTGCCTGGCCATTTGAACGACGGCCCAGACAAACTGTCCAGGGACAACGTTCCCCCAGGAGAATGGTCCCTGCACCCCCAAACGGTCCAGAAACTGTGGCGCCTATTCGGCAGAGCGGAAGTCGGCCTATTTGCGTCAAAAGACAACGCTCATTGCCCGATGTTCTTTTCGAAGAACGAGGACGCGCTGGCCCAGGTCTGGCCCAGCCTCCCACCGTATGCTTTCCCTCCGGTCTCCCTGTTACCACAGGTGATCAAGAGAATCAGGGAAACGCGCCACTCGGTGCTCCTCATAGCTCTGCACTGGGAGAATCAGAATTGGTTCCCGGAACTAGCACGGCTGTCACATGCAGCTCCATGGCCTATTCCGGTGAGGGCAGATCTCCTCTCTCAGGCTCGCGGCTCGATCTGGCATCCCCATCCAGAGCGCTGGTCTCTGCACGCATGGTTGATCAAGGGGTACTCGTTGCCCTGCCAGAAAGAGTGATGAACACGATCACGCAGTCTAGAGCTCCTTCCACGAGAAGGCTCTACGCGTCTAAATGGTCGGTGTTCTCCAAGTGGTGCACCGACAGAGATCTGGACCCGCGGACGTGCGAGGTTGCGCATCTGCTCACTTTCCTACAAGAGCTGATGGATAAGGGGAGGTCCCCATCAACGCTCAAAGTTTATGTGGCGGCCGTGGCGGCGTTCTCAGAATCGACGCACGGCCAGTCACTGGGAAGACATGAGCTGGTCATCCGCTTCCTTAAGGGAGCTAGAAGGATGAATCCGCCGCGCCCCCCGTCGGTTCCTATGTGGGATCTTTCCTTGGTCCTCGAGGCCCTGAAAGCCTTCCCATTTGAGCCACTAGACTCCGTGGAGTTGAAATACCTATCACTAAAAAACGTTTTTCTGACCGCACTGTCATCAGTCAAACGTGTGGGGGACCTGCACGCGCTGTCAATCAGCGCGACGTGTCTTGAGTTCGGGCCGAATGACTCTAAAGTCATCCTCAAACCTAGACATGGCTATGTTCCAAAAGTGATGGGCACTCCTTTCAGAGCGCAAGTCATTTCACTGTCGGCTCTGCAAGCGTCAGACAGTGAGACAGACGTGAATCTCCTTTGCCCGGTCAGGGCGCTGAGGTTTTACACTACGCGCTCCGCCTCTTTCAGGCGCACGGAGCAGCTGTTTGTTTCGTTTGGTGGGCGAACCAAAGGTCTCGCTGCCTCGAAACAGACTCTGTCCAGATGGATAGTGGACGCTATAGTGGCCGCTTACGCGTCAAAAGGTCTGCAATGCCCTCTGGGCATCAGGGCTCATTCCACTAGAGGCATGGCCTCATCGTGGGCGTGGTCCAGCGGGATTTCTATCCACGACATATGTGTAGCGGCGGGCTGGAGCTCCCCGTCTACCTTTGTCAGGTTCTATAACCTAGAAGTTCCCGCCCTGCAGGCTAAACTTCTGTCAGTCTAAGCGAGTTGTGTGTTCTGCCCAGATATATCATGCACAGACCACTATCACGGGACTCAGCTCTCCTGGTTGAGCTGCACTAGTAGGGATGTGCTATATGCTTATACAGACCAGTGCTCTGCTCTGTATTCCCTATGTGTGCTTATGTACGAGTGATGGCCCGCGTGGCTGGCCACCTTATTTTTCCACTTATTGAGTTCCCCGAGAAACCTCGGCGACTCATGGGTGGTTGCTTGGCGCGCACGGCGTTGACAAAAAGTTCCCGTAGCGTAAGCTAAACTTACGCAATACGAGAGAACCTCTCGTAAGAGAACGTACTCGGTTACTAACGTAACCTCGGTTCTCTCTAGAGAGGGAACGAGTATTGCGTAACCGGCCGTGCTCGCGCCACGAGTGACTTCGCTTCAGTCGACGAAAACCAGGGAATTCAGCCTACAGCCCCTTCTTTTATACGCTAAGCCACGCCCATTCTGGCGGGCTATGACGCTATGAAGGCGCGGGCGCCCTTCATTGGGCGTGACGTCACGCGGGGCTCACTGGTAGGCTGCATCAGATGCCCGCAGGGCAGCCAATGAGCACGCAAGACTGCCTGCTCTAGGTCTGCTAGCTGCTGCACTGCGTTGACAATGAATACAAAATTAAGGATAATTTTTTGGCTTCAATATCTCGAGAAGATGAATCTTTCCCGTAGTGTAAGCTAAACTTACGCAATACTCGTTCCCTCTCTAGAGAGAACCGAGGTTACGTTAGTAACCGAGTACGATATCCTTTGACAGGTCATCATGCACCAGTACATGTGCATTATGCTTCCCTTTTTAGTCAGCAGACATTGATAAGAGGCGACACATATTCGGGCAGCACAACCCTCTCTCTGACACATGTCTCACTTCATTCCACAGTCCACATTAGTGAACTTTGGAACACATCTGATTTCTTTTTACAAACAATGTATTGGGTCCTAGCAGGTCTTAAAGGGCCGAACCGGCAGCCTAATATTCTGTGTGATTAATGTTAAAGGGGTCCTCGGATGCCCATGTCCAAGATGCTGACACTCAAACAGATCGTGACTCAAATCAGATCCGAGATAGATCTAAAAGATGCATACTTCCATATCTCCATCCTCCCTCAGCACAGGAGGTTCCTGAGGTTTTCTTTCAGGGGCAAAGAACACCAGTATCAGGCACTTCCTTTCGGTCTAGCTCTATCACCCCGCACATTCACGAAGCGCGTAGATGCAGCTCTGGCCCCACCAGGCTGCAGTGCATACGCATTCTGAATTGCATAGACGACTGGCTGATTCTAGCGGAATCAGAAAAGTTAGCGGTTCGGCATCGAGATGTCGTCCTCGCTTATTTGTGAAGGTTGGGGTTGAGGCTCAATGCCAAGAAGAGTGTGCTTTCTCCCGTACAGAGGACCTCAGTCACGATGCGAGCCGTTCTGTCGCCCGCTCGTGTAGCTGTTATCCTTACTGCCACAAAAGAGCTAAAGCTAGGCCAGTCACACACTGTGAAACAGTTCGAGAGACTGTTAGGCCTCAGGGCAGCAGCGTCCATTGTGATACCCTTTGGCCTGCTGTACGTGAGACCTTTGCAGTGGTGGCTCAGGACCAGAGGGTTCTTCCCGAGGGGAAACCCACTCTGTATGATCAAGATCACGCGGCAGTATCCCTGCACCTTGGTTATATGGAGGAAACACTGGTTCTTGTCCCAGGTTCCGGTGTTGGGAGCTCTTTGCCATCGAGTTGCTATCTCGACAGATGCTTACCTCACCAGCTGGGGAGCGGTATTGGAAGGTCGCTCAGCTCAGGGCTTGTGGAGGAGTCATCATCTCTCTTGGCACAGGAATTGCCTAGAGATGATGGCCGTCTTCAATGCGTTGAGACATCTCCTCCCAGACCTGAGGGGCCATCATGTGACTGTTAGGCCTCAGGGCAGCAGCGTCCAATGTGATACCCTTTGACCTGCTGTATGTGAGACCTTTACAGTGGTTGCTCAGGACCAGAGGGTTCTCCTCGAGGGGAACCCCACTCCGTACGATCAAGATCACGCGGCAGTATCCCCGCGCCTTGGTTATATGGAGGAAACTCTGGTTCTTGTCCCACAGACAACACATTGGTGGCCTCTTATTTTGGTCCCTCTATCTGGAAAATACGCTCTCTGAGGGCAGTGTATATTCTACGGGGGCCAGAATATTGGAGCAGACACCCTGTCGAGGCCGGGGCTGAAGCCAGGGGACTGGAGACTCCACCACGAGGCGGTGGAGCAAATATGGGAGTTTTACGGCCAGGCAGAAGTGGATCTGTTCACGTCTCAGCATACGACACACTGTCCACTCTGGTTCTCCCTCACTCAACCAGCCCCCTTGGGGCTGGATGCTATGGTGCAGACGTGGCCGAGGCTACGTCTGTACGCATTCCCTCCTGTTGCTCTGCTCCCAGGAGTTCTGGAGTGAATCCGCCAGGATGGAATAAGCCTACTGCTAAGTAGCACCACCCTGGCTGAGCCGAATTTGGTTTGCAGACCTAATTCTTCTCTGCGACGGCCCTCCCTTGGAGATCCCGATCAGGAGAGACCTTCCGTCTCAGGCAGGGGATGCAATATTGCACCCCCGGCAGGGGATTTGGAAACTGTGGGTTTGGCCTCTGAGGGGGCCCCAACTCATAGAGAGTGGTCTCTCAACCGAGGTTGTTGAGACGATTCTAAGCTCCAGAGCTCCCGCTACGAGGAAACTATATTCACTTTTTGGAGAGTTTTTCACTTCTTGGTGTTACCAGCGTCAGTGGGATCCGGTTAACTGTTCAGTAAACACAGTATTCAAGTTTCTGCAAGAACGCTTTGTATCAGGTCTATGTCCTTCCACGGTTAAGGTATACGTGGCGGCCATTGCGGCTTTCCATGCCCTGGTGGGTGGTACATTTTTGGATCGAGACCCCCGATCACTCGTTTCCTTCGTGGCACTTTGAGGCTGAGGCCTTCAACTTGCACTAGGGTGCCGGCTTGGGACCTTGCAATAGTTCTAGAAGGCCTTTCTGGGGCTCCCTTCGAGCCCTTAGATTTGGTCTAAGAGAAGTTTCTTTCTTTTAAGACTATTTTCTGGTAGCTATTTCGTCCCTTTTAGAGTCGGAGACCTTCAGGCCCTTTCGGTCCCCACCTGCCTTGAGTGTACCGGGGATGGCCAAGGCATTCTTACCCAAAGGTGTATATTCCATGTTCCTAAGGTGCCTACCATTATCCGAGGCCTATTGTGCTGCGGGTTCTGTCCTCCCCCGTTTATCGGACCAGGAAAAGCTGAACCTCTTGTGCCCAGTGCGAGCACTGGACACTTATGTTCATCGGACTTCTCTGTGGAGAAAATCCAACCTATTGAGCAATAGATAGTCGAGACTATTCTTCTTGCTTGTGAGTCCTCTGACCAACCATTTGGTGGTCAGGGCTCATTCCACTAGGAGTATGGCTTCTAAGCTCTATTATCTGGAATTCTCTCCAAGACGTTTGTGATGCGGCAGGCTGGTCCTCACCGCTCACATTCATCAGATTTTATAGCTTGGACCTGGACGCTTCCCCAAGGTCTCAGGTCCTTAGTGTAGTGATGACAACAGGCTGACACTCAGGCATTTGAAAGTTTGGCGATTTGGGTATTCTCGTTCCCAAAGCGCCATCGACACATTGCGAGGGGTTCCAACTGTAACCATAGTTCCCTGAGAAAGGGAACGAGACGATGCGTCGCCCTGCCATACTTCCTCCATCCCGGTGATCGACTTGCTTCGGCAATTTTCTAAGCTAATGCCGGTTGCACCGGATGCGCTCTTATCTCTTCCTGGTCATGAAGTCACCCGCCCGTGACGTTCATTCCTTCCATTGGACTAGTTCCAAAGCGTCATCGACGCATCGTCTCGTTCCCTTTCTCAGGGAACGATGGTTACAGTCGTAACCTGAGACGTTATTATAAGTGTCCCGTATTTCTATCGACTGAACCAGCGATACCAATCATTCGTGAATTATTCATTCTTTCGGTTCGATTCTTTCTAAACACACTTGCATAACGGTCTAAAACTATTTGGATTCATTCTGTCACTGAATCATCTGAAGCGGTTTCTCGGTCCCGGTCCCGGACACTATTATTAAAGGAATACTTCAGGATTTAGCATTAAGCTTTGTATTAGTAGAAAACCTGTAGTATTTTCAAATTACCATGCTTTCCACCCTCATATCCCCCTGAGACGAGAGATTTATGTATTTTTTGTCTGGAAAAAATCCTCCGATGACGCAAAAATCATCGGAGGATTTTTTGGCCAGAGGCTAAAGACTACAGTCAGTAATAGGGGCTGTTCCGCATGTTCTCAACTAGGGCTGAAACGATTCATCGAGTTACTCGATTAACTCGATTACAAAAATTCCTCGAGGCAATAACTCTGCCTCGAAGCCTCGTTAAATTCCTATGACGTGCACTATACGCGCAGGGATCTATACTATAGCGCGTGATACATTTTGAATTTAGTTGGCGCGATGGCAGAGTCCATAAACGGCAGAGAATGTCTAAAGTTTGGGATCATTACATAAAAAGGAAGAGAACAAGGTGCAATGTGTCTACTGCAAAGTAGACCTGGCATACCACAACAGTTCAATGATTCAGCATCTGAACCGAAAACATCCACTCCATGCTGTTTCACCAAGCGTCGCTGAAACAAGGTAAACTAATGGTGTTCACACTGAACGCGTATAGAGCGTCAAATGCGCGTTTATCGCATCTAGTTAGACGCTTGAACATTCGCTCGAGTTCAAATTTTTCAACTTGCGCGGAAGACGTTCGCGGCAAACGCGTAGCCCAATTCGCGTCAGTCGCGACGCCCGGTGCAAATGATGCGTCTATTCGCGTCTTTGCATTGACTTTGTATGTAATCTACTCGCGCAAATAATTAAATTTGCGTTCGGTGTGAACACACCATAAGCCTATGATACATTGATGTTCGCTGATTTTAATCCCATACTGTATTTGTAGCGATGTCGTGATGCGGTTTGACTAGATATGATGTTTAGCTTTGATGTTTTTAAGTAGTAAACGTATTCACGTTCAATTGCAAGAGAGTATAGCCTAAAAAAAGAACCCCTTCACACACACGCACCCTCGTCTCTCTCACGCGCCAGTCAGATCAATTGCGGCAATGCATCACATATGCTTAAACTTTTATGTAGCCACGCACGCAACAATAATTTCAGCATCCATTCAGTGTATACACCGCGACGTGATGGAGGATCAAATATTGTATTGCAGTCTTTGCGAGACCTTGTTTGTATGACACGTCTTCCAAATAGTTACAGACAACAACAAAAATTGAAATTCCCCAGCCTGCTTCTCCAAATCCACTCGTACTTTTGGGGAAGACATTTTAATCGGCTACCAAAGTAATTGAGCATCTATAGAACATTGTTGGCACTTATACTAAATGGGTAAAAATTGCAATAAATAGGCTTAGTTTTGGAGCCAAATGTTGGAGTTGGAATAAATACCAGTTTTTTTTTGTTTTGTTTTTTGATAAATAAAAGCCAAATGCTTGATCATTTTACAGCCACATCATTTTCGTTATGCATTATTTGTTTTGGTTGTTTAAAAACACAAAAAATGTTTTATCCGATTACTCGATTAATCGATCAATTAAGTGCTAGATTAATTGATTACAAAAAGAATCGATAGCTGCAGCCCTATTCTCAACTCGCCCATAGAGGGTGGGATCTCACTCACAGAATGTACACATAGTGTCAGCCATCTTTTTTTGGAAGCTAAGCTAGCAGGCTCTTGTTCTGTGGAGAAAGCTGAGTAGTAGGGGTTACCATCCTCTTTTTCCCGGACATGTCCGGCCGTCGATGTCCGGGATTCAGCTTTTGCATTCTGCAGTCGCCATTCTTTGTTTACATGCACACCTTTTGTTTCAATCTAACTGAATTCATTCCGATTGGTGAATCTGAATGTAGTGTTTACATGAACGCTAAACAAGTGATCGATTGATGTGCGTTTTAACATTGCTAAGAAAATTCCCGCTCCTCCGTGAGAGATACGAGACCGGTGCGTCTCACAGGTGTCGCTCATCGGTAATCACGCCACCGGCCTCGCGCCGTTCTCCCGCGGCCCTAGCCTCGTCCTGCTCGCCACAGTAAACATAATGAATGGCGACTGTAGAACGCAAAAGCCAAATCCCGGACATTTTGGGCGATCTCGAAACACATTTTCCGGCAGACTCATCACGGAGACTCACTAGTAGCCTAGACTTGTTGTTTAACTACTGCGCTCTGTTACCGGTAGGCGTGACCTCCTAGGGCAGCGAAGCAAGTGCATTCTGGGAGTTGTTGTCTTTCATCCACATAAGCCAAAAATACATTTTCTGGCTTTTCTCAGTCTAGAAAGCTCCAAATTAAAAAATAATTTCACATTTCTTCTACATAAATGAGCCATTTTAAATACACATTCATCTTTCCAGAGGTGAAGTATCCCTTTAAACAGCGTTACGACAACCAGTGGAAAGCGTTTCAATTCGACAGACACCTCTCTGTAACAAACCACAAATCACTCGATGATTTAACTAGTATTAAATCGGATGAAACAGCAAACATTCCCAACAAGACTGATGAGGAAAGCAGGAGAAACATTGTGTCATGAACGAAATTAGGAGAAACATTGTGTCATGAACGAAATTAGAAGACTTTAAATCCCCTAATCACCACCCTTACAAACATTTACCATGAATGTACGGTCGTAATTTACCATGGGTTGGGCAGAAATGTGGAATATTTATATTGAATACTATGTTATAGTCATTTATATTGCATTAGATTTATTAGGTGGGTAGAGGAATATATAATTAATTTTTGTTATGAAATTATGTCAGTTTCTTTGTAAAGGTGCGTATAGTTTTTAACCTGTTTAGGCATTTTTTATACAGTGGGAGTGAGTAGCCTGTTGTTATCAAGTCTCACTGTCAGAATATTTTCATTTAAGCATAACAATTATAAATAAAATTATTCTTATTTCTTACCAATAGCTATGAGTTTGTATAATTTATTTATTTGTTCCAAGGAAAATAGTTGTACAGCTGTTAATTATCAAGTTATTTATTTATTATGGTCTTATATATCTGCATACTGTTGGGTACCACATTTCCAAGTAAATACCTTACTATTTTAGGTTTACTTTAACTTATTTATTGAAACTGTTATGTTTCAATAAATAAGCTAAACCCCCAAACCAACCTCAGGCCCACCTCAACTTTTCGATTTGATAATCCGGCCCTCGAATGAAGCTAGTTGAATAGCCCTGTCCTACGTCATACATCGTCAAGTGTTACTCTTTTGGCGTAAGTTGACTTGCGTAGGCCGTCTGCTGGAAGCTAGTTATTTTAGTCGATAAAGTTTTAAATATGGATATTTTTCTTACACAAACACATCGCTTCGCTTCAGAAGGCCTTTATTAACCACCCGGAGCCGTGTGGAGCACTTTTATCCTGGATGGATGCACTTTTATGGACTTTTAACAGAAACCGGCAATTAATTTAATAAAGCTTGATATAGCCATTATAAAGCTTGGAAGAGCCAGAACTTTTTTTTTTTAATATAACTCCGATCTGAAAGAAGAATGTCATATACACCTAGGATGGATTGAGGGTGAGTAAATCATGGGGTAATTTTCATTTTTGGGTGAACTAACCCTTTAAAGTCCCCGTGAACCGGAAGTTGCAAACGACTTTTCTCCAGTGTTGTGACGTATTTCCGAGAGAAACGGAATACTAAATGAGGCAAAATAGTGGGCGTGGCTTTTTTCCCAACTAGCACCTGATTGGATCTAGAAAAGTAGGTGTTTTCATTCAGCCTGTCTACTGTCAGTTGGAGGGGCGTGGTTACGGATGTTAAGCAGACACCCAAACCTTAAAGCCTACGTCATCGGGCAAGGTCCTCCAAGGCAGAGGGGAGGGGCATTTTCAAAATTTGATTAAAGATTACGAAGCCAAAAATTTTTTTTGTGTGGATTGACTTGCATGGATGAATTGTTCAGCACAAAACGATCAATTTAGGCAAACAAAGTCAGTATGGTCAATTTTGATTTCATGGGGACTTTAAGGGATGTATGGTCATGCAGAATAAGGCATTAATATGTGGTTTTGTAAAGTACTAATACTTTATAAGTAGAAATATATTGTTTGTTGAAATGTTATTGAAATATATATATTGTTTTCCCCCCCTTGAATCACAACCTATAAATTGAACTGGATTAAATGTATATGCTAAATGACAAGTGTCCAAATCTGGCTACAAAAAGGTGTAGAGTTTACTTACTGACTCTGATCCTGATCTGGTTAACTTGCTCACCAAGTGTCTTAGCTTCAACAAACCTGAAAAATGAAATGGCCAATGTGAATATCCTTTTATGTATGCAGAACATCAATGAATATCATTAAATACTGATCGATTGACAAATTGTCAAAAAGTGCCCTATTTTTTTTCAGAAAGACCAATGTTGCATTTGAAAATCTTTGTATGTATATAGAACATCAATGAACACTGATCAAGGATTCCAGTTCAGCTGATTAGGCATGGTGCATATTCTGCAGCAAAAGGTTGAAGGAGATCTAATACAGTCCAGGGCAGGTTGCAGAAGGACTGGGGCACAGGACACAGAAACGGCAGGCATGAACAGACACGAAAGAACATGACCACTTAGACAGGGTAAACATCCACAGCAATCTGGCACAAAACAGAGCACACAGGCAAAATAAATAGAGATAGGAATACGAGTGTAATGAAGGATCCATGGCAAGACTGGCTGGGACGGCCTCCTCAGCCATGACAGGACTGACAGGGACAGCCTCCTCTGTCGTGAAAGGGAGAGTGGACCACCAGACTTGGACATGTCCCCAATGCCCCCACTGTGTCTCATCAGCACCCTACACACAAAAAAAATATTCTGTTTGAATCTGCAGTACTTGTCTGTCATCCTTAACCCCCTGGGGTCGGCTATCGCGCCGGCGCGATTGTCTCGCTTTTTTTCTTATCAGTGTAAAAGAGACTCAAAATACTCGGTTGATTTTGATCTTACATATAAGTGTTGTACATCATTAGATCCTGTTAAGTTTCTATTTTTTTTGTGGATACTCACAATAAAAACAAAGTGTTGTGCTTTTCACCAAATAAAGAAAAACAAACATGATGCGAGTTCTGCGTTCTCTCTGTCAGTGAAGTCCATTCTGAAACGCGTCCTAAGATTAACTGTAACTCCGCGATTACTTGTCACACAGGCACGAGAGGTTTTTCTTTATGAAGCTTAAATTCTCTTCTTTTAAATGAAGTAATTTATATAAAAAACAAATATTCTCAGTTTATGCAATCTGTATGAAAAGAGAGTGCTGTCAGTATTTTTTTTCCCAGCTCATTACACTTCATTACGCATTAATCTGACACGCCCACGGAGGACGCGCGCTATTCAAACGCAAATGTCGAGGCAAGCCATGACAATGCCCACATCAGCCATTCCACCGCGGCGGTAAAATGTGTGGTGTATTTGCTGCCTTTTACCGCTAAGAGGCGCTACAATCATAGACTCTGAAAAGTGTTCGTTTATTCCTGTTTATTCTCTCTAATGCGTAATCTGCTGCCGCACCGCGCTGATTCAGAGCGATTGAAAGCTGGTAGCAGAAGAATTCAACAAGTGAAACGTAGTTAAAATAATTCATAATCACAATACTGAAATTAGGCTACTGAAATGTAATTGAATAAATAATGAAAACATTTCAACATAAAACATTGCAATAAAAAACATTTAGGCTACATGAATGAGGCTTTACAACTTTATCAGCGTACAGACGGTAGCTCAGTGATCAACGCAACAACACGAGCTTCGAGGAGCTTCAACAGACCCTAGATCGAATCTCAATGTAGCATACATGTTGTTAACCGATGTTGGCCTACAGCGTTTATATTTTCCCACCTTGATGCTTAAATAGGTAACTGTTTATATCTGTTTACTTATTTAAAGTCAAGAGTTTTGTTTGATTATCATTACAACATAAATTTGCTACATTCCTGTAGAACCGCAGCCGCTGCACAAACGACAAAAACTGATGAAGGAAGATTGTCAGCCGATTGCATCAGAAAATGAAAATGAAGAAGCTCGTCTTTAGTCTGCTAAATTATTGTGTAATGTAAAAGAACACTAAAATTACTTAAGTTTGAAACCAAGTTCGAACATTTCAAGGTTTACATTTTTTCATTTAAAACAGGGTTGCATCGGGTTTAGAGTTTATTTCTTTTGCGATGCAAAATAAGAAACACTAGGCTAATCTTATTCTTGCGACATTTTAAATTTGTATTGCCAAAGAAATTACAGCTAAATTAAACAATTAAAACAGTACAAAACGAAAATTGTCCAAAGAAACATAATTAAATTAAAAACATGCGTTTCTCTTTGCCTCTCTCGCGCTGAATCTCTTTTTAACAAGTTTATTTAGTCTCCCTCGCTGCGCGCACCGGGTCTCTCTCGAAATTAAACATTTCAGGGTAAAAGCACATCATACAGCTGATAATACTGTATATGTCGCTGCGTGTCAGCCATACAAATCACGAAAAAATTATTTAACCTTTAATTGTTGCTTCAAAGACACAGCATGCCTTGTTGAATTCACCTTACAATAACTTCAATTGAAATTTTGTGTGAAAAAAACTTTAAATAGGCTACAATAAATAAACTACAATATTTATAATTTAATAAGATATGGGGTCTACATTTGGACACAGATTTATCCTTACAATAATTTTGCCTGCTCATCAGGCTGGCTATCCGACACTCTCCATATGAAAGAGGAACATTAACACCTTTGTCCGGCAACTGTCCCTCCAACCCCCCACAGGCTATCGGAGTCTGAGGCTGACTTAACACAAAGAGAAGTCGCAATTCACACTTAAATCGCTATTCTAGACAGTGTTGATAATGAAGGAATTAAATGATTTAAGTTACATGTAGCCTAGTGATATTTCTGTCATAAAAGTTTATTACTAAATATTTCATTATTTCAATAATTGATGAAATAAAACTGGTTTGGGCCAGCTTTTTCCAAGCAAAACTAAATATAATCTGAAAAAACGCATGTTAATTTGTTGTCATGAACAAAATGTTCAACTCAATATTAAATTCTACAGGGATCTTTGGATCCTTACAAGGCATGCAATTTGTGAATTAAGTTTTTATTTTATTTTGTATTATTCAAATAAATATCGAAACACGGTGCTTCGTGGTAATGCTGCTAAATTAAATAACATTTATAGAATAATTATGAACTTAAATGAAACAATATCGCAACATTTCGACACATACATTATTTTATCTGTTTTTACATTTTAATTCAGGGCGATTTAGCCTACATAGAGCGAGATTTTCACCCTTGTCTTGTCATTTTCTCATTGGGAAGCGCTTACATTGCATGTTTGAGTTAGGGTTGCCACCTGTCCCGGTTTTACCGGGATTGTCCTTCTTTTTAATAACCTCTCCCGGGAAATGTATGCACTCTCCCAGGACACTGAATGTCCCGGTTTTCGAAAGGCTACGTGAATATATATGTTCAAACTGTGTAGCGCGCGCAACGGGAGAGAGGGAGAGAGCGAGAGACCCGGAGAGACCTTGCGTGTGTGTGCTAGTGTGCGTCTGTGAGTCTGTGCCTCAAGAAGCGCAAAAGAAGCGCATGTAATCGGAGTGTGAATCGCGCTAGCTGCATGAGGCGCGGCAGTGGCGCCTCCAGAAATTTTTCATAGGGGTGGCCAGATGGGGCCACTTAAAATCTTGGGGTGGCACACCAAAACTATAAACCATAATTTCAGAATTTTATTCTACTGTTGTAGTAAACCGGCCTGTAGAAAACTATCAGAAAGACTTAAGGAAACTCCTACTGATATACTTTGGTTTATTGTGTTATATTTAATGTTAGCTTACTAATGATATTAGTAGGGCCCTACTAATATATATTATATATATATATATATATATATATATATATACACTCACCGGCCACTTTATTAGGTACACCTGTCCAACTGCTCGTTAACACTTAATTTCTAAGCAGCCAATCACATGGCGGCAACTCAGTGCATTTAGGCATGTAGACATGGTCAAGACAATCTCCTGCAGTTCAAACCGAGCATCAGTATGGGGAAGAAAGGTGATTTGAGTGACTTTGAACGTGGCATGATTGTTGGTGCCAGAAGGGCTGGTCTGAGTATTTCAGAAACTGCTAATCTACTGGGATTTTCACGCACAACCATCTCTAGGGTTTACAGAGAATGGTCCGAAAAAGAAAAAACATCCAGTGAGCGGCAGTTCTGTGGGCGGAAATGCCTTGTTGATGCCAGAGGTCAGAGGAGAATGGCCAGACTGGTTCGAGCTGATAGAAGGGCAACAGTGACTGAAATAACCACTCGTTACAACCGAGGTATGCAGCAAAGCATTTGTGAAGCCACAACACGCACAACCTTGAGGCGGATGGGCTACAACAGCAGAAGACTCCACCGGGTACCACTCATCTCCACTACAAATAGGAAAAAGAGGCTACAATTTGCAAGAGCTCACCAAAATTGAACAGTTGAAGACTGGAAAAATGTTGCCTGGTCTGATGAGTCTCGATTTCTGTTGAGACATTCAGATGTTAGAGTCAGAATTTGGCGTAAACAGAATGAGAACATGGAACCATCATGCCTTGTTACCACTGTGCAGGCTGGTGGTGGTGGTGTAATGGTGTGGGGGATGTTTTCCTGGCACACTTTAGGCCCCTTAGTGCCAATTGGGCATCGTTTAAATGCCACGGCCTACCTGAGCATTGTTTCTGACCATGTCCATCCCTTTATGGCCACCATGTACCCATCCTCTGATGGCTACTTCCACCATGTCACAAAGCTATAATCATTTCAAATTGGTTTCTTGAACATGACAATGAGTTCACTGTACTAAAATGGCCTCCACAGTCACCAGATCTCAACCCAATAGAGCATCTTTGGGATGTGGTGGAACGGGAGATTCGCATCATGGATGTGCAGCCGACAAATCTGCGGCAACTGTGTGATGCCATCATGTCAATATGGACCAAACTCCCTGAGGAATGCTTCCAGCACCTTGTTGAATCTATGCCACGAAGAATTGAGGCAGTTCTGAAGGCAAAAAGGGGTCCAACCCGTTACTAGCATGGGGTACCTAATAAAGTGGCCGGTGAGTGTATATATATATATAAGGGCCCTCGCCCCACGGCAAATTTCCAGATACTTACATAATTGTGATGAATTTAAGCCTTTTTAAGTTATTATTTTGCAGTGTAAGATTACAGTTAACACCTTTAAATATTACATAAATGTACTATGAATTTTTAATAAACTTAATGAGTGTATAAATCAGCAGCAAAAAGTAATTCTTGAAAAAATCTGCACAGTAATTTTATAAAAATCTAAATATGTTAATAAAAACAAATTACTATTAGTTCTCTTATAAAATTCAATCAGGCAATCATACATTTCACAATTTTATAATTATATATTAATGTCAAGAATTCAGAAGTGCATATATAACCTACACTACAAAGAAATAATATACAATTAAACTATGCTTATTTCAAATGTATTGAGCAGGCTAGGTATAACAAAATACACTCACCGGCCACTTTATTAGGTACCCCATGCTAGTAACGGGTTGGACCCCCTTTTGCCTTCAGAACTGCCTCAATTCTTCGTGGCATAGATTCAACAAGGTGCTGGAAGCATTCCTCAGGGAGTTTGGTCCATATTGACATGATGGCATCACACAGTTGCCGCAGATTTGTCGGCTGCACATCCATGATGCGAATCTCCCGTTCCACCACATCCCAAAGATGCTCTATTGGGTTGAGATCTGGTGACTGTGGAGGCCATTTTAGTACAGTGAACTCATTGTCATGTTCAAGAAACCAATTTGAAATGATTAGAGCTTTGTGACATGGTGGAAGTAGCCATCAGAGGATGGGTACATGGTGGCCATAAAGGGATGAATATGGTCAGAAGCAATGCTCAGGTAGGCCGTGGCATTTAAACGATGCCCAATTGGCACTAAGGGGCCTAAAGTGTGCCAGGAAAACATCCCCCACACCATTACACCACCACCACCAGCCTGCACAGTGGTAACAAGGCATGATGGTTCCATGTTCTCATTCTGTTTACGCCAAATTCTGACTCTAACATCTGAATGTCTCAACAGAAATCGAGACTCATCAGACCAGGCAACATTTTTCCAGTCTTCAACTGTTCAATTTTGGTGAGCTCTTGCAAATTGTAGCCTCTTTTTCCTATTTGTAGTGGAGATGAGTGGTACCCGGTGGAGTCTTCTGCTGTTGTAGCCCATCCGCCTCAAGGTTGTGCGTGTTGTGGCTTCACAAATGCTTTGCTGCATACCTCGGTTGTAACGAGTGGTTATTTCAGTCACTGTTGCCCTTCTATCAGCTCGAACCAGTCTGGCCATTCTCCTCTGACCTCTGGCATCAACAAGGCATTTCCGCCCACAGAACTGCCGCTCACTGGATGTTTTTTCTTTTTCGGACCATTCTCTGTAAACCCTAGAGATGGTTGTGCGTGAAAATCCCAGTAGATTAGCAGTTTCTGAAATACTCAGACCAGCCCTTCTGGCACCAACAAACATGCCACGTTCAAAGTCACTCAAATCAACTTTCTTCCCCATACTGATGCTCGGTTTGAACTGCAGGAGATTGTCTTGACCATGTCTACATGCCTAAATGCACTGAGTTGCCGCCATGTGATTGGCTGCTTAGAAATTAAGTGTTAACGAGCAGTTGGACAGGTGTACCTAATAAAGTGGCCGGTGAGTGTATATTGGCTTTTAATAATATTTCAGTGCGCAAACCCATGATAACATGAAAAACAGAGCGCACACAGCGTGTATGCGCATCACGGGTGCAGAATGATGTGCTCAAAGCAGCATGGTGACTCTGTGTGCAGCGCTGCGCTGCATAAGTGCGTATTTAAAAGTTCACGTCACAAAGCGAAGAAATGTCGAGCGCACAAATCCTAGTGCGATTTGTTCCTTTGTTTCAGTTTTATATTCCAGTTATTGTGCGTTTGATGCCGATTCATAGTCCTTGTGATGTGTGTGTGATGATCTAGCAAGCACACGGTAGTGAGTCGTTTAAAAACAACAAACTCCAACAAAATAAAGTAATTTTATGCAAATCTACAGCCTTTTATCTACAGATCATGCATTATAATGTGAATATATAATTTGGAGAGAGTTTTACCGTGCATCCAAGAGGCGCGCGCGCTGTTTGAATATGAATGGAGAATGATTGACAGCCGCAGAGGAGGGAAAACGAGTTTCCGTATATACTTTAATGATGTAAATAGACTTCTGTCCCTCACATTAAGCTATGGAATGACTTCAGATGACTTTGTCACCCAAACTGACGTAAAAAAAGCGGGAGGCGCCGAAAAGCGCGCTGTTTGCATCCCTGCTTGTCAAAACGTGGCAAAGACACATCAAAAAGCTGCTGTAACAGTAGCTATACTGTAACCATTTGGCACTTAAAAAGCACGTCACGACACATAATGCCCCGTCTTCTTTTACTAAAGAATATTTTTGACTTATTTATGAAATGCATAACTGATGCTACTAAAATTTATTCTGGCCGTTGGGGTGGCCAGTGGGGTGGCCAGGAGTCGGCCAGGGGTGGCCATGGCCACCCCTGGCCACCCCCTGGCGGCGCCATTGAGGCGCGGGCGCGAGCACTTCAGTTTTTTCTATCAACAGTGGAAACAACTTAAAATAGCTGGCCTACTCTATCATTTCTGGTCATAGAAAATAAACATCATTCGCAACAATACATCATTCGCAACTACTTTTATTTGTGTAAACTCACAATAACAAGAAAACGTTGTGCTTTTGTAAAATAAAATAAAACAATCAGTCGCGCTCTTTTATGGTCTCCGTGAACTAGATCGCGTCTCAAAAATAAACAAGCCCATGTAGGCTAAAGCTTGAAATGTCCACTTTTAAACGAACAAATTCGAATCGAAAGAAAATACAGTCTGATTATGTAATCTATATGAATTTCTTATCTAAAGGCGCATCTGCTTTACAGCGGAGATGGAGATATGTTTCCAGCCGATTTAGAAAATACTAGTTTAAACAATCAAAATGCCTCGTACTTTTTCAGAAACATTTATAATAGCCTATAAATCATCTATAGCCGTAGAAATATAGTGTTTGGCCTTAGAAAACCATTTTGTCCACATAATTTGTGAATATTTTAAATGTTTATTTAATAAAGGGGCAAAAAGTCATAAACAAAAATCTGAAAATACGCGAATATAGGCTATATTTTTGCGCAGCATTCGGTGTATAGGCCTACAGTTCAAATTCAAATTTTGGTGTTCAACCGTTCATTTTTGGTCTTCAACCCGTTGGGCGGGTAATCGATATGTCCCGGTTTTTTATCAGACATAGGTGGCAACCCTAGTTTGAGTAGATCCTCTGTACCTCTCGTTAGCCTATATGAATACAAGTTTACAGTTTTGAACGATGTATGCCTACTCTACTCTTATCTGTATGACCAAAAAATTACGGGGGGGATTAAAATTATTCAGCAGAAGCAGGGATGTTTAGACCAGAAGGAAATCCTAGTCCCCCCTGGCAAATCACACTTTACTTAAAACCATGTTTTTAAAAAAACTCTAGGTTGTTGGGAACAGACCTCTCTGTCATGCGCGCGCACGGTTTGGAGCACAATATCTGTCTCGCATGCACGCTCGCTCTAGATAGATTACGGGATATTTTAACTAATTTGCGGTATAACTAGTCGATCACGAGTGGCTCAACAGGTAGATCTATAGATAAACTATATCTTTTAGGAATTTGACCGACCGGGTTGACACTTCAGCGTGAGAAATCGGGGGTGTGGCGTGAGAGCGTGAGATTTGGGTCAATTGCGTGAGTAGCCTACTCTCACGCTCAATGCGTGAGAGTTGGCAGCCCTGAAAAAAAAAAAAAAAAAAATATATATATATATATATATATATATATATATATATATATATATATATATATATATAGGCTATATATAATTAATTTTTTTACAGAACTGCTTTTGAAATTACGATTGGTAGCCTATTATTATACAGATGCAAAGTCGTTCTGTTGGATACTATTTTGTTCCTTATAGTGTAAAATGGAAATGCATGATAATTGTATTTTATAAATATAAGCAAAAAAAACTGTATGGTGTAACAGAGTTTTAGAGCTAGACAAATCTAAATAAATATAAAATTTACAGCAGACCATGTTTGTGCGGGATTTGAACCCGTGTCATCTTGATGATGAACCCTAAGTTCTACCGCTCGGCTACGAATTTTCTCACTGAGGAATACCCAAACGTCTGTTTCTCACATGAGCGATTTTTTCATTTAGCCTGTGAGTGTAGGCCTATACTTTAGCCTTTTACAGTTTTAAAAGATTATATCTTATCTGTATGACCAACAATTACGGAGTAGGCTATAAATGTTTGTTGTAGGCTTATTTGGAAATTACCATAACTTGTAGTATTTCATCCTTATAGGCTACAGACATTAGCCCCACTTACGTTTTGCTAAATGTCCCTTTGCGCCACCTGGCGGTCGTTTCGCGAACGACTTTGAAATGCGACTGGTTTATTTTTACCGCGGTGGATGGCTAAAAATGGGATGTGGATGGCTAAAAGGTGTGACTAAAAATGTGCTTTTGGCTTTCATTTATATTTTGATTGTTTGTATATATATACACTACCGTTCAAAAGTTTGGGGTCGGTACGATTTTAAATACTTTTAAAAGAATTCTCTTCTGCTAACCATGGCTGCGCTTATTTGATTAAAAATACAACAAAAATCAGTTATAGTATTAAATATTATTCCAGTGTAAATCAGCTGTTTTCTGTGTGAATATATAGTAAAGTGTAATTTATTCCTGTGATCAAAGCTGAATTTTCAGCATCACCAGTGTCTTCAGTGTCAAATAATCCCTCACAAATCAGTATAATATGAGGATTTGATGCTCAAGAAACATTTATTATTATCATCAATGTTGAAACAGTTGTTGGTCTGTCAGTTGTACAGTTTTTTTTTTTTTTTTTTTTTAGGATTCTTTGATGAATAGGGTTAGGGTTAGAATCTTTTGTAACATTATAAATGTCTTTACTGTCACTTTCGATCAAATGAATTATTCCTTGATAAATAAAAGTATTGATTTCTTTCCTCCAAAAAATAAAAATAAAATTCTCACTGACCCCAAACTTTTGAACGGTAGTGTGTATATATATATATATATATATATATATATATATATATATATATATATATATATATGTGTGTGTGTGTGTGTGTATAAATATTTATTTATTTATATATATATATATATATTGTCCTTGCATTCTTTCTTGTGTGACACCCCTGAATGAAAGGCTCATTAGTATGCAGTCTGCTCAGGTGAGAACTGCCTAATTATTCATGAGGGGGTTGGGTCGTTCCGCCCATCCGCATATTGCCTTTGCAAACAAAAAAATGTTTTTCACAATTTAAAACAATCTATTGTTTTATGTGAATGATTAGGCAGAATGATTTTCAGATCAATTCGAAGCAAAAACTCTAGGCGACAACATCCACTAGTCAAAAGTCTTGTGGACAGATATTTAGTATGTTATTTGTGGCCTTATATTAGAAACTTTATTTTTTAGTTTTTTCAATAACCACGCATAAACAATATTCTCTCAAAAATACAAACATGTATTAACATGTTGTTCACATATTATGGTAGCCCTGTGTGTGCTATATAGAGTGTAATTTCACCTGTGCCATTAATATGTTTATAAGCAACTGAAAAAAGCACAAATGTCAGAGCATGCCAAAACATCTCAAGGACCCCGAAAACACCTCAGACCCCAGAGGGTTAATCTGGTCCCAAGATCATTTTAATTCTGCTAACCAGCAAGTTTGAACCATTGCCAGTCACTACAACAATAGGGAGTGTTTTCTTTTACTCTTGGTACTCAACAGAAACCTGGCAAGTACCTCTCACTTTGATCTGTTGTCCCGTATAAGTTTCCAGTTTCATTCCAGTCTGTCTTAGTTTTAGTTTTTTCCCCCAACTTTTTCCGCAGTTTCTTGAATGTATCCCCATTTAAAACGGTAAGACTACATCCAGCATCTATTTCTAGCTTCATTCTGTGCCTGTCAATTAGCATGTTCATGGGTTGTATTCAACCCAGTGTGAATGTATCAAATGAATTATCGCTGTCACTTTCTGCCACTTTATATGCAATGACATTGTCCATGGCTCTTTCATCTCTGATTTCTCTCTCTAATGGCCGTTCTACCCTTATTTCTACAAGCTCATGATATGCGACTAATTTTACCACATGCATGACATTTCTCTGTTTTGAATCTACAATCAGGAGTGATTTATTTTCTTGCATGTATAACAGGACTTAAATGCTGCACTGGCTTGCATTCCTTCTTCACAGCTCACTCTGCTGTCTGCTTTGCTGCACAGCTTGTGACATGCTGCTGCCATGCTATTCCTCCGCAGGTCCAGTGCATTTTAATCTGCCACCTCCAAAGAGAGTGCTATTTATTTATTTATTTATTTATCTATTTATTTAGTCAGATTTTGTTCCGATAATAATCTTCTTTGGATTGGTTCATCATTAACTTCACATACAAGTCTGTCTCTCATCATCTGTTGCAGTATATCACCATAATTACAATCCTGTATGAGTTTGCGTCGCTCAGCCACAAAGTTAGTTACTGTCTCATCAGGCCTCCTTGAGCGTGAGTCAAACTTGAAATGTTGAACTATCTTGCTCGGCTTTGGGTAGAAATGGTTCTTTAACAAATCCTCCAACGGAGAATAGCTCTTTGCTTCATTGCTTCACTAAAGCATATTTGCTTTAAAAGGAATTATCCAACATCTCACTGCCCACTGAAGCTAAGCAGGGCTGAGCCTGGTTAGTACCTGGATGGGAGACCTTCTGAGAAAACCAGGTTGCTGCTGGAAGAGGTGTTAGTGAGGCCAGCAGGGGGCGCTCACCCTGTGGTCTGTGTGGGTCCTAACGCCCCAGTATAGTGACGGGGACACTATACTGTCAAAGAGCACCGTCCTTCGGATGAGACGTTAAACCGAGGTCCTGACTCTCTGTGGTCATTAAAAATCCCGGGATGTCTTTCGAAAGAGTAGGGGTGTAACCCCGGCATCCTGGCCAAATTTGCCCAGTGGCCTCTGTCCATCATGGCCTCCTAATCATCCCCATATATATATATACACTGATTGGCTTCATCACTCTGTCTCCTCTCCACCAGTAAGCTGGTGTGTGGTGAGCGTTCTGGCGCACTATGGCTGCCGTCGCATCATCCAAGTGGATGCTGCACATTGATGGTAGTTGAGGAGATTCCCCCTTCCATGTGAAGCGCTTTGAGTGCCTAGAAAAGCGCTATATAAATGTAATGAATTATTATTATTATTATTATCTCACAGTATTCTTCCCATGACTGTGTTTCCTCATCAAACGCCGCTACTATCCCAACAGTTGCAATGCTTCACTTAGATACGACTTTTCTCTTCCATCACTCCATCATACAACTCTCACGCGTTTACATGGTATCCTTGTCGCCAAAATATGTGGTCACTTATCATGAGAAAATCACACAACAGAAAGGAACGGAGTATGGTAGTTTTACGAATAACTGTTCTTAAATTCCAGGATTGAACAAGCATGAGCTGACTATCCAACAGGACAGAACATTCTACCGCAGTAACAACCCTAGTGGTAACAACTGAAACTGCTAGAATTGGACTCAGTCTACTACACAACCCAGAGTCAAACTACTTAACAGTGGCCCCCATCTGGAGAGAAAAGTGCTCGCTGAAACTCTCCATTTCTTGGCGAGCGGTGTCTGGGAGACGGGAATAGGAAGACGCCTATAGTAGCTCTGCGGAGTCCTTTTTTTGACAGATTGTTCTGTCATGTGAGGGTTTATGGATGGCGAAGACTCTAACACAGATTTACAATGTGGAAAAAAAGAAATAGTCCAGAACAGGCACTGGGAAACTGGCTAGGCTGGAGTACCACACTGGAACAGGTAAGACTGACAGGAACAGACAGGCACCTAAAAGGGGAAAACCACCTCAACAATCTTGCACAAGAAAAAGCAAACAGGGAGAATAAATAAGGAAGAAAATAGGACTCTAGGAGGGTAATGGGGAAGAGCAGGTGGGGTAAATGAACTAATAAAAAGATAACAAAAAGGCAGGACCAAGACAAGACACTGACAAAAGGGCACATGGCAGACAAAAATAAAGAGACATATTCTCAGGCACAAAACAAACTCAGACACACTAAACACAAGTAAAATTCAGATAACAAGACAGTCAGGGTAGGATCCTGACACTGTAGCACACACCGACCTTTGTTGCAGGACAGCCCTGTTATCTTCAATTGTTAAACGGTCTTCATGGTCCCTCAGAAAGACTTCAAATGCAGCCTGCTTACCAACAGATAATTCCGGCACTGAAAGAGAAGAGTGCATAGTTAGTTAAAGTTATGAGACTGTTATCTACTAAGATCATGCAAATATGGTCTCTAATAAGGTCATGTGAACATATCATTATAATAAAATTATATTCTCATTACCATTTGAGAATCATACCATTACATTTTAGAGTAGTCTTTTATTGTGGCCAGCCTAAGGCACACCTGTGCAATAATCACGCTGTCTAATCAGCATCTTGATATGCCACACCTGTGAGGTGGATGGATTATCTCGGCAAAGGAGAAGTGCTCACTAACACAGATTTAGACAGATTTGTGAACAATATTTGAGAGAAATAGGCCTTTTGTGTACATAGAAAAAGTCTTAGATCTTTGAGTTCAGCTCATGAAAAATGGGGGCAAAAACAAAAGTGTTGCATTTAGAATTTTGTTCAGTGTAATTAAACATCGTCGTTGAAGTTGGTATTGTGGCTTTATATAGCTATGGTTATGAAAATCAAGCTCAAATGAAGTTATGAGTTTTTTGACCAGCAAATGACAGATATTTTCTCTGTCACTGGAACAGTTGCATCTGAGGCATAGCATTACATTTTCATCAACTTACAGGATATAAAGTTTATTGTAGCAATATGGGCGCTCCGTTTTCTTGTTGTTGAAATCTCATGATACAAATGATGAAGCATTATGCACAGGATTTTTAAAACAGTATATGTGCTTTAACTAGATGGCAAAGACGAAGACTATTCTGCACTCTTTAAAAAAACGCTAGCCTTTATGGACAGTTGTTTATTGAGTAAATAAAAAACTGTACTTACTCAAACATCAGTTCTTTATTTACCCTTGCATCACAAACAAGCAGGGATCTCCAAACTGTGCAAGCGGCACATTCTAAATGGAGGCGTGGTGGAGTTTGACTGCCAGTTTGAGGATCCAATGGATTTTTAGTCACAACCTCTTTTAAATGCTTTTTATTGGTTAAATATATTTTTATAAAACCCACATACAGACATAAGGGATGACCAATAGCATTCATTTTATAACACAAAAATGACGAAATATAGAGATATGAGGTTTTGGCCTGACAGAACTATGAACTTTTCTTATTTGTAGCATTTTTTTTTTTTTTTTTTTTTGGAATTTAATTATTTTCCATGGCACACCTGACAACACTGCCTTATGAAACAAGCCTGACTAATTTCATTTTTAACAGCTGCATTATCCAGTTAAATAAAGTGGCAGTGAATCTGCACATTTTGTTCGAGTGGTTAGGCAATTGAAAGCATGCAATATGTAGTGAATGCCATGTAATATAGGGCTATAAATATCTGGTTTGTGGTAACTCACCCCTTTTTCTGGTTATCAAATGATGAGCATGTTTGTAATCAAGAGAGGTGTCGCATTTTTCATTCTCCTCCGCCTGTAGGGCTGTGGGTGACCGTGATGAACTGCAGGTTGATGTGTTTGGATTGTGTAACTGTGCCAGCTGGGAAGTAACATCTTGAACTTTCATCTTTTCTCTCTTGAGCATGCTCACTAATATACCTGAGAAGCTTAAATTAAGGATAATGATTTTTTTCGCCCTGGAGATCTGTTTGTTACAAGGATAATTAAATGCAAAACAGTCAATCAAATGAAAAACAGTGTGAGTTTCTGAAGATTCAAAATCTTGTAGTCTATATAAAGTGGAACTGCAATGCTTGGGTCTGAATTCCTCATTATTATAGCTCCACAGGCCCCTTTTCTACCCCTTTTCTGATGTGCGTCTGAGAGCAACTCGTTTTGGTGCGGTCTCTTTAAATACAATTGACACACTTCATACCCCGCCCCCTCTCCAGGTTGTAGCGGTGACACTCGGTTCAACTCCACCCCGTTCGGCCATTTTTGTAGTTTGATAGCAGAGATACGATTATCTAGTGGCACAGAAACGTTTTATTCACACGTTATTAACAAAATGTCAACAACGGAAGACTTGTCCAGCCAGCCTTACATGTTCTAGCCAGAGTCGGAGCCGGAGCGATTTGAAAATGAAGACGACGAACCTGCAGAACAACGTCTTCATATGGATGTATCGCAATGGTGTGTTACTGTATTTACACATGAAACTTTGGTCTTCCGACCTTTTACCACCGTGTCGATTTATTTTGATTAATATGTGCGAGGGAGAGAGAGCAAGACAGCGCTTAGTTTGGAGACGGTGAAGTCTTGTTTACACTTTCGCCTGGCTCCGAAGAGAGAGAGTGCGCGCGCGCGACCGGGTCTCTCTTTCTGCTCGTTCTTTCAGTTAAACATGCGCCCTGTCACAACACAAGCACGGCAGTTCATCTACATTAGACGGTGTAATGAAGCGTGTGGGTTACTACATCCAACAACCGAACATTTTAACTTACCCTCTCGTAAGTTCTGCATCCTTTAGCTTGGACTACAAAATTGCAGCGAGAAATAAAAATGGCGGATTGCTCGAAATGGTGGGCCGGAAGTCGATGTCCTTATTTGGCAGTTCCGCTGCAAATACTGTGACGTAATAGTTCAAAAAACGTCATAGAGAACAGACAAATCGGAAGCCTTTCTTCATCTAAATCAAAGAACAATAAGAAAATTCGAGTCTTGTTTCAGGAGGAGTCTGTTTCTATGCCATATGTAATTTCTTACTGGAATGGTTTTGTAAGTGACATTCCCTGGAAAAAAGTTTGGACATTACCACACAAATACCTGATAACTAACAAAATTAGAGAAATTACCTTTAAGTTGATTCATAGGTTTTATCCAGATAAGTGTTCTCTCAAAAGACTTAAGAGTGATATTGATACCCTCTGTTCTTTCTGTTTAGAGAAACCTGAAACTTCTTTACATTTATTTTGGAACTGCTCTCTCACAGTGACATTTTGGTGTGACATTTATGATTTTATCAAATGTTATGTGAATCCTAACTTTGAATTTACATATAGAAATGTAATTTTTGGTTTTCATGAATGTGAAAAGAAAAATGATATTTATTTTGTAAACCTTATTTTTCTCTTAGCTAAATTTCACATTCACAAATGTAAATTTTCTAAACGCAGTCCTCTTTTTTTAAGATTTAAACTTGAAATGAAAATGTATTTTGAATCTATTGAGTTCTCAAAAAACTTAAAAGCTATAAGAACAGTGGCTGTGTTTAAGGACTTGGCACTTAATCTGGATTAAAAAGACTGAAGGAGCTTAATCTGGACTGAGGGACTCTGCTGTACTATGTTATGACAATGACATTAATTGTTGTTGATGTTGATGTTTTTTTCTGAGCATTTAATAAAAAAATAAAAAACTTAAAGTAACAACAGGTCGTTTTTTGCTCTCGGGCTCCCCCTACAGTTGGGAAACAGTATTCGCTCTGTGCACGAGAAAAATGCTAACTTCCGGCTTGAGGGTGGAAATTGGGTACTTCGTTTCCGGTTGCCGTCTTGTTTACATCAGTGGACCGGCGTTAAGTTAGTTTAATCGTTCGCAATGGACCTAAAACATAAAAAAAACCGATTCACTTTTCAAAGGGCATACGGTGGTAATACCATAATTCCTCAAATAAAAGCTGGGGCCTTTATTTACCTAAACTGCAGAAGGTAACAGGCTTTTATTAGAGGCAGGCGCTTTATTTAAAAAAAATCTAAATCAAATTTCCGTCTGGGTTCCATGCTCCTCAAGACAATTTCGTTTTCATTAAAGTTGTTGAAAAGACCGTTACACTAGCAGCACTAAATTATATGTGTGTTACATCTATTGTCTACTACCATCTATTGGCTGTACGTTACGATGAACTTGAATGCATATTAGGGGATGTTTACACCTGGCCACTTCATGTGTTTTCTCAGATCGGAAAGCTCTCTGATTTATCAAAACAATTCTACTTAAATCTGCTCACAAATGCGTTTTCGCAAAACGGATATAAATCTTCAATTCCCACGCTATATGCGGATTTAATGGAGTGGACGTCACCGAAAGCAACAGATATGAGCTGCATTTGATAGATCAGCTCATTTCTAAATCAAAAGACCGCAATAAGCGAGAGCGGCAACAAGCCTGGTAAGATCATTTCGTTTCTTTACTTTTAATGATGAGGAGAATTGTCTGCGACTTACTTTCACTTTAATTTGCAATAGTTTGCACGTTGGCTTTATGGATAGATGCTCGGCTGCCGTGATGCGTGTTGCAGTAGCGTTGTCACATCTTGCTATAACATTACATAGCCCATAACACGCTCTCACACTTATTTTGTAGCGTTTTTGGGAGGAGTAAAATTTAGATACGTGGTTTCAACAATCAGATGCATTTGATTTACACTTGTGCAGTTTCGTCTGAAATCTCGTCTCAGATCTCCTCCTGAAGAAGTGGTTTGAGCGATCGGATTTAAATTGTCTCGAATGTGCTTCGGATGGCATTTATACATGGTCTTTTCACGATCAGATCACAGAACACGCATGAAGTGGACAGGTGTAACATCTCTTCAATGAAAGTCATTTAGGAGATTATCCACACTAATTTTCCCCCGGCCTTTATTTGTCCGCGTTGATCACGCACCCGGCCATTATCAGAGGCCCGGCGTTTATTTGAATACCGGTTTTTATTTGAGGAATTACGGTAACCAGGCGCTGCTGCATTGTGAAAAGTAAACAATGTTTAACGTTACTTCTACGTCGTCCATCAGGCTACCGGAAACTAGACACCCCCTATCGGTTTCGCAGCCGGAAGTAGCATATGCTAATGTGCACATAGTCTATTGTCCTCTACTACTGTCGTAAACTCTGTCATCCTACATGCACGTGCAATTGTTGACAACCAGGATAGCCCTGAACACTGTAGGAGGAGGTCACATGCAGGTGTTCTGCTTGCGTCGCGTGTGAAATGTCTTCATCCCAGGTACAGTGGCATATATTTCAGCATGTCATATGAATATAATTTCATGGGTTTTATTTTTTTTCTAACGACAAATGATCGCGATGCTCACGTTTACAAGCCAGCGTCATTATAGTAGCCTAGTCTATTGGTTACCGTTTTACTGGATCTATATGATACTTCAATGCAATGTTTGAGTGGTTGATAATAACCATATATCGTCAATATTATAATATCAAGCTACCATAAATGAATCTGCAAATTTTACAAATCGATTTGCATTATAGCTTGAGGCAAGACAAATAAACAAATATCACAGACATGTTAGGTATCCTAAAATATGATTTTATTAATAATCTTCCTCCTTTCTTTGTACATGTTGAGTAGACTACACATTTTAGGTCAAACATTTGCTATTTGCATTTCATCGATTGCAAAGTTCAAATCAGAACGAGAATACTAGCGATAGCTAACCATCAAAAACTAGAATATCGTTTACTAGCTACCAGATTGATAATTCGCTACTACTCTAGCGAATTAGAGAGGTTAGAGAGAGGCATTCTTTTTTCGATGGGGCGTTCGATGCTCCCTGCACACGCAAGGTCTCTCGCTCGCTTTCTCTCTCTGCCGTCCGCGCGCGTTGGAGCACAGTCTCTGTCTCGCGTGCGCGCTCGCTCTAGATTCCGGGAGATTTGAACTAATTTGCGGTATAACTTGTCGATCACGAGTGGCTCAACAGGTAGATCTATAGATAAACTCATCTTTCAGGGATTTGACCGACCGGGTTGACAATTTAGCGTGAGAAACCGGGGGTGTGGCGTACGTGTGAAACCAATCAAATGCGGGTGTCTCACGGCCAATGCGTGAGTTGGCAGCTCTGCAATGTTGATCCTCGTTCTGCCTTTAACGCGATCACTTTCTCTTTTTGCTTTGCTCCGATAAAACCTTTGCTTTCTTGTTTTTCTGTGCTGCTTCGCCCATGACTATAACATTTGGCTCGCAAGTCCGATTTTAAGGAAGTGGGGGTGGTGGTGGAAGTGACGTATATGCCGTAAAGCAGTCGAATTTTGTAGTTCTCTTTGTTCGCCGGTTACTACCCGAAACCCGAAGTTTAAAAGTACGATTAAAAACGCTACAGACCCCGTCAGGCTATGGCAGACGTGTCATTCAACCTATTGTAAGTCGATGTACCATCACAAGAGACTTGGAAATATATTATGAAGGTTGAAAAGTTACCTGTTGTTACTTTAAAAAACAAAAAACAAAACAGAAAAATCGGAACAGGTTGAAAAATATGACCAAAACAGAATATAAAGATATCAACGAAGCACCTGAAGAGAATAATTTAAACTTGGGAGAAACCCACCCAAATCAGCGTCGGTTAAACAGGCGTGGGAGGAAAAAAACTACATTTTTTTACATCTTCATGGACACCACAATGATTTCCCTCATGTGTTAATATTTTTCCTTGTTATAATGTATGATTTGCAAAAATAAAAACTGCTGCATCTGTGTTGATGAGAGAATCAAAGTGTATGCGCGTTGTGCACCCGCTACATTATGGCCAAGCATGCGTGCTTAAAATAGCATTATGAACAACGTGCAACGCGCCACTGACTTTAGACTAGGTTTTTTTCTGGTCAGTGGCGGAATTGTTTTCTGGAACTGCAAAATAGCACTAGGGAATGTTTGCGCCGAAACACGCCTCCTTTTTGCGCCGACCCGCCCAGGGAGCGCAAGTTTATTTCCTAGTTTACCGACGTGCGTCTGTGGAGGGAAAAGCCCGCTTTGCGCGGGTGCAAAATAGGAATGATACATGCGTCAGTGTACAAAGTCATTTGCGCCGGGTGCAAGATAGGGCCCATAGTATGTTTTGTCAAAAATAAACTTATCAAATAGTGTTTGTTCCAGCTAGGCTATATCAAAATAATGAATCCTTAACTTTGAAATATGTATAATAAAATGTATTGGCATACTTTAAAAAATAATACTTTATAAGAGATTTATGGAAAAAGACAATTTTCTTTTCAAGATGTTTCCAACTCTAACTTTGAACCAATTCTATTGAATGGCCCATATAACCTATTTGAACAGGATTTGTTTCCAGGTATGACTAAAAATGTGCTTTTGACTTTCATTTATATTTTGATTATTTATATATATACACTCACCGGCCACTTTATTAGGTACCCCATGCTAGTAACGGGTTGGACCCCCTTTTGCCTTCAGAACTGCCTCAATTCTTCGTGGCATAGATTCAACAAGGTGCTGGAAGCATTCCTCAGGGAGTTTGGTCCATATTGACATGATGGCATCACACAGTTGCCGCAGATTTGTCGGCTGCACATCCATGATGCGAATCTCCCGTTCCACCACATCCCAAAGATGCTCTATTGGGTTGAGATCTGGTGACTGTGGAGGCCATTTTAGTACAGTGAACTCATTGTCATGTTCAAGAAACCAATTTGAAATGATTATAGCTTTGTGACATGGTGGAAGTAGCCATCAGAGGATGGGTACATGGTGGCCATAAAGGGATGGACATGGTCAGAAACAATGCTCAGGTAGGCCGTGGCATTTAAACGATGCCCAATTGGCACTAAGGGGCCTAAAGTGTGCCAGGAAAACATCCCCCACACCATTACACCACCACCACCAGCCTGCACAGTGGTAACAAGGCATGATGGTTCCATGTTCTCATTCTGTTTACGCCAAATTCTGACTCTAACATCTGAATGTCTCAACAGAAATCGAGACTCATCAGACCAGGCAACATTTTTCCAGTCTTCAACTGTTCAATTTTGGTGAGCTCTTGCAAATTGTAGCCTCTTTTTCCTATTTGTAGTGGAGATGAGTGGTACCCGGTGGAGTCTTCTGCTGTTGTAGCCCATCCGCCTCAAGGTTGTGCGTGTTGTGGCTTCACAAATGCTGTGCTGCATACCTCGGTTGTAACGAGTGGTTATTTCAGTCACTGTTGCCCTTCTATCAGCTCGAACCAGTCTGGCCATTCTCCTCTGACCTCTGGCATCAACAAGGCATTTCCGCCCACAGAACTGCCGCTCACTGGATGTTTTTTCTTTTTCGGACCATTCTCTGTAAACCCTAGAGATGGTTGTGCGTGAAAATCCCAGTAGATTAGCAGTTTCTGAAATACTCAGACCAGCCCTTCTGGCACCAACAATCATGCCACGTTCAAAGTCACTCAAATCAACTTTCTTCCCCATACTGATGCTCGGTTTGAACTGCAGGAGATTGTCTTGACCATGTCTACATGCCTAAATGCACTGAGTTGCCGCCATGTGATTGGCTGCTTAGAAATTAAGTGTTAACGAGCAGTTGGACAGGTGTACCTAATAAAGTGGCCGGTGAGTGTATATATATATATATATATATATAAGTATCATCAGCATAACAGTGAAAACAAATGCCATGCGTCCTAATGATATCTCCCAAGGGTAGCATGTACAGAGTGAACAGCAACGGTCCCAGTACTGAGCCTTGTGGTACGCCATACTGAACTTGTGATCGATAAGACATCTCTTCATTTACTGCTACAAACTGATAATGGTCAGATAAATATGATTTAAACCATGCTAATGCAATTCCACTAATGCCAACATAATTTTTCGATTCGATTTAAAAGAATGTTGTGGTCAATAGTATCAAATGCAGCACTAAGATCGAATAACACCAATAGCGAGAAACAACCACAATCGGATGATAAGAGCAAATCATTTGTGACTCTAATGAGAGCTGTCTCGGTACTATGGTACGGTCTAAATCCTGACTGAAAATCCTCGCAGATATCATTTTTTTCTAAAAAGGAACATAGTTGTGAGGATACTGCCTTTTCTAGTATCTTTGACAGAAAAGGTAGATTCGAGATCGGCCTGTAATTGACTAATTCTGTACGATCAAGTTGCATTTTTTTAAGTGGTTTAATCATAGCCAGCTTAAAAGTTTTTGGTACGTATCCTAATGACAAAGATGAATTAATGATATTGAGACGAGGATCTATGACCTCTGGAAGCATGTCTTTCAACAGTGTTGTCAATTTAGATGATTTAATGAGTTTAGACAATTCTTCCTCTCCTATATAGCAATGAATGAATCAAATGTTTCCGTATGCTGTAGTAGACGGTTGCATAGTTATAATTTTCTCCCTGATATTGTCAATCTTGTAAGTAAAGAAGTTCATAAAGTCATTACTGCTGTGCTGCTTGGAAGCTTCTGGGCTTGACGCTTTATTTTTCGAATAGTTTTGTAACTGTTTCAAATAAATACCTAGGGTTTTGTTTATTTTCTTCTAATAGGGTTGAAAAATAAGTAGAACGAGCAGCTTTTAAGGCCTCTCTGTATGCAATCGAGCTCTCCTTACATGGAATCCGAAATACCTCTAGTTTAGTTTTCTTCCAGTTTCGCTCCATTTTTCTGGCTGCTCTCTTAAGGATCTGAGTGTACTCGTTGTACCATGGCGTTGGACAATTTTCTTTAATCTTCTTCAAGTGCAACGGAGCAACTGTGTCTAAAGTGCTGGAAAAGAGAGTGTTAAAAGTTTCTGTCGCAATATCGAGTTCTTCCAAGCTATCTGGGATGCTGAGATAATGAAACTGATCAGGAAGATTATTAATAAAGCAATCTTTAGTGGCAGAAGTGATAGGTCTAACATATTTTGTAATGGAGTCGGCTTTGCAGCCTTGGCTAAATTAGGTTTACACGAGACTAGATAATGATCTGAGATGTCATCGCTCTGCTGCAGAATTTCAACAGCATCAACATTGATTCCATGCGATAATATTAGATCTAGAGTATGATTACGACAATGAGTAGGTCCTGACACTTGTTGTCTAACTCCAATAGAGTTAAGAATGTCTTTAAATGCCAATCCAGATGGATCTTTTTCATTATCTACATGTATATTAAAATCACCAACAATTAGGACTTTATCTGCAGCCAGTACTAACTCTGATATATATCAGGAAATTCTTTGATAAAGTCTGTATGGTGCCCTGGTGGCCTGTATACAGTAGCCAGCACAAATCTCAAACGTGATTTATCATTTACACAATATATTGTTACACTAAGCACCAACACTTCAAAAGAATTATATTTGAAACTAGACTTCCTAGTAATTTTGAAAGTATTACTATAAATTACAGCAACACCTCCCCCTTTACCTTTCAGACGAGGTTCATGTTTATAACCGTAATCTTGTGGGGTGGACTCATTTAAAGTAATGTAATCGTTTGGTTTTAGCCAGGTTTCTGTCAAACACAACACATCTAGGTTAAGGTCTGTAATGATATCATTAACAATAAGTGCTTTTGAAGTAAGGGATCGAATATTCAGCAACCCAAGTTGTATCATTTGCTCATTTGTATTATATCTGTTTTTTATTTGTCTTTTATTTGTTGAACATCAATTAAATTTTTAACCTTAGTTTAACCGAAGTTTTTTGTATTTCCTAATTCGGGGAACAGACACAGTCTTTATATGATGATATCTAGGTGAAAGAGGCTCTATGGGATGGGATTTATCTGACCTCAGTGACGTGAGACAGCTAGCAGACGGTCGGTTTAGCCAGTCTGTCTGCTTCCTGACCTGATCCCCAATTCATGTTTGAGCTCTAAGACTATGTGCCATATTACTAGAGAGAAGAGCAGCACCATCCCAGGAGGGATGAATACCATCTCTTTTCAACAGGTCAGGTCTGCCCCAAAAACTTTTCCAATTGTCTATACATTCTATATTTTTTTGCGGACACCACTTAGACAGCCATCCATTGAGTGAGGACAGTCTACTAACTATCTCATCACTCCTGCGCAGGGCTGGGTATCGAGTTCGATACTTTTTAAGTACTGACCGAATTGCCTCGATACTACCGAGTATCGAAACATGTCTTGTTTTTCGGTACCAAATTTCGATACCTAAGGGGTTAATCTAGTCAACGTCAGTGAAACAAAAAGCATGCAGCATGATTGGCTGTGGCGGAAAAACACTAACGTTAGTTTACGCGGTTGTTCAGAGTACATAGTTCACTCAGCTAGTCGCATCCAAAGCAGTATCTAAAGCTATATCTAAAGCCCTTGCACTCTTACAATTAACCTTGATTAAAGTTTGGATGCGTGTCTCTAGTTCTGAAATCTTCTCCGTCAGCCTGACTATCTCCCTGCATTTATCACATGTAAATCCTATGCTGACAGAGAAGACTATGCTATATATGTGACATGAAGTGCAAGTGACAATAAGAGGAGAAGATGACCATGTTTGTCGACTGATCCTACTTACCACAGCTTTGATGGATTTGTAAAAGGCGCGAGCGAAAATAAATAAATAAATAAATAAATAAAGAGCGCATGGATGGCACGCTAACAGGCTAGGGAATTACTAGCGTGTTGTGCAAGCAACGATTTAGATTGAAGCTAGTGATGTCAGGTAAATATGTGATGTTGAGTAAGTTATATTTAGCAGTAAACAACAGGGAATGATAGTAAATAATGATTCAAAACAGAAAGATATACGAAGCTACAGACGCAAACCAACTCAGCAGAGCAGCAAGACAGACAGGAGGAATCGAGCCTATGTACAAAAAATACATTTTATACTTCAGAATCAGAATTCAGAATTTCACTTTATTGTCATTCCTCTGAGAATTTGCATACACACAAACTAAATGAAAATACAAAATACGAAATAAAATACAATAAATCAGAATAATTTAAATATAATACAAACATTTCACCCACACAGTTAAGCAACCATGCTAAACCTACAAATAACAATATATTTATAGAAACACAGTACCAGCAGCAAAAAGTGCATTTAATGTCCTTGATAAAGTGCTTAAATGAAAAACACCTTGACAGACAACTGGCTTCAACATGCTGTATCAATGGTTGGGAGAGATTGCGTGTGAACGTTACAGAGCTGCTGGTAGATCTCCATCAAGGAAGGTAGATGTGTATATGAATGTATGTGGGGTGGGGAGAGGAGGGGACACATCTGTTCACCATCCTGATAGCTTGTGGGAAGAAGCTGTTCAGGATCCAGCCTATTCCCGGATGGCAAAAAGGAGAACATGCAATAAAAAGGGTGGAAAGGGTCCTTTATAATGGAGGCGGATCTGAGAATACAGAGCTGCTGGTAGATCTCCATCAAGGAAGGTAGAGGGGCACCAATTATTTTCCTGCCTGTCTTCACTATCCTGTCAAGCTGCTGTTGTTCATGAGCCTTACAGCTCCCAAACCAAGAAGTGAGGCTGTAGGTCAGGATGCTTTCGATGGTTCCCCAGTAGAACGTGGTGAGAAGATGAGTGGGGAGACCTGCTTTTCTAAGTCTCCGGAGAGGGTGTAACCGCTGCTGAGCTTTTTTGATGACTGCTGCAGTGTTAGTGGTGGAGGCAAAGTTGTCAGACAAATGAACACCCAGAAATTTGATGATATTGACCCTCTCCACAGGTAGCACAGTCAATGGTCAGTGGTGGTGATTTGCCCCTCCATCACAATCTCTTTTGTTTTGTCCATGTTGAGGGCGAGGTTGTGAAGTCTGCACCATGCTGTAAGCTGCTCCACCTTCAACCTGTATGCAGACTAATAATATGGTAATATGGTTGGTGCTGACTCTAGCAGTGCAGTCATGGGTAAGCAGGCAGAACAGCAGGGGGCTTAAGACGCAGCCTTGGGATGAGTCCGTATTTACTGTGATGGCTGTCGAAACTTGGCTGCCCACCTTGACTGTCTGCCACTGCTGTGTCAGAAAGTTAAGGACCCAGTTACAGGTGCATGTGCCCACCTCCAACAACCTCAGCTTCTCCACCAACTGTTGTGGAATGATCATATTAAAAGCATAACTGAAGTCAATGAAGAGGATCCGAGCATAGGTATTCTTGCTCTCTAGGTGTGACAGCGTGAGAAGGAGTGTAGTGGAGATAGCATACTTTGTGGACCGGTTGGTTCTTTAAGCGAACTGTAGGGGGTCCAAGTTAGGAGAATGTTTTTAATGTGATGCCTAAAATCATTTAGGCAGGCTGGGTTAGGCTTCTTTGGAACAGGAATAATGCTTAGTTGGGGACATTAGGTGGGGACATTTTAACATTTAATTTAATATTCAACAATAATATTGATCTGCCTGCATTGACACTATTATACAAGAACTGAACTGAGCTGGACGATGACATCCAGTTGCGCTCCATTAAGAAAACAAAACTAGAAGTATTTCGCATTTCATGGAAGGAGAGCTCGATTGCATACAGAGAGGCCTTAAAAGCTGCTAGATCTGCTTATTTTTCAACCCTATTAGTAGCCTGGGAAAACCCAGACAACTTCCGGCAAATTTAGATTTGCTCTGCAAGTTAGTCTGGCAAAGAGCTCATTCAAGCCCATTTCTAATCCGTCGAAATCGCGGCACCAATCAGAAATGCTGAGGCGGGCTTTACACGATGACGACAGCACAGCGACAGTGAAGCAGATTTTGTACATTTACAAATTATGTGTAGGGTATCTGGACTGTGTCAGTTGGGACTCATTAAATTGTACAGGTGAAAAGCTTTTAACATTTGACTCGCGTCTAGTAATTCACCAGTGAGCGCCAGAAAGTCTGTTCCTAATGGCGTTCATTGACACTTTCATAGCGAACGTGAGTTAAAACAAAAACAGCCACAAAACCAGCGATGAGCCAGCTTCACACAGACGTTATCATCTCAAAACCTTCCCCCTTTCCGGCAAGAAGGAATCCCAGGCCCACACGTTGTGTACACCACACACACACACACACACACGGACTCTCTATGAAACTTCCCCCACAAATTAAGTCAACACTGGCAGAACTCGGTGTTCTGTTACAAGACTGATGAATTTTACGACCCAACGGAGTGTGACTCTTTCTTAATTCTTGCTGAGAGGAAGAAATGAACCCTTTTAATCCTATATATTCTATATATATATATATATATATATATATATATATATATATATATAACCATGTGATAAATGTATTAACATGTATCTAATGTTCCATCTCATGATTTTCCTTTATGTTGTTTGGTCTATGTTTTCTTGTAAACTCTAATGGGTTAATGCTTCAGACTTTGCATACTATGGTTAACCAGAATCGTATGTGTGGCATATTTGGTCTCTATAACCTGGTACTTTGAAGATCGAAATGACTGTGTACATGATATGTCGATAACAACAACATATTAGTATTACAAGAATCTTTCATAGTTTCTTCATCGGCTAACACCCCAGCGTGCACACGCAATGAGCACCCTTAGAACAAAGAGCAATAAACCCAAACTCCCGCCTAGGGCTGTCGCGGTGAAGGAATTTACCTTGCGGTAATTTTGAGTGGCTCAATAGCGCGATATGCGGTATTACCGCCATTTATTTATTTATATTTATTTCTTGCTATAAATACGTGTTATGATGTGGTCAGCATACACAAAAACAATGTAACCAATGTAACCGAAACTAAACAGCGTCTCTGCGCATTGAAAGACTGTCACTCAGCGTGCAGTTACATTGTTATGCCAACGGACTGTCTTTGAGTGAGTCATTAACCGTTCATTCAACGAAAACGTTCAAAAAAGCTGATTCCTTAAATGATAGATGTAATGAAACAAGGCGTTAATTATTTTTTTTAAATTTGAGCTCCACTTTTCAAGGCTCAGCTGGCCAGCAATGCTTCACTTTTGGGCAAAGCTGAAGCAATGCTTCACTTAATAGAGACCAATGCGTGACTCGCTGCTTTCCCCCCACGGCTTCCTCGCGCTGTGTAATGCTGACCAGCGCTGACGCCATTCATGGTAAATAGCCTACCCTTACACGTTAAAAGGATGATACGACAAATATTTCGCTTTCCTTGGAAACGGCAACCTTTTCACGGATATACATGACTTGACTTCCAAGACAGACGCAGGTAATCGCACGTGCTCAGTCGATCACATTCACTGTCTGTTTAGGCTTAAATCCAAATCCACGAAGCCTCTGTACAAATCACCATGATAAACAGTCTTGTTATCATTATTAACTTATTTAACATTCAATACACATGGTACGAACTACGAAGGGTGGCCTTATGAAAAAAGAAAACGCGGTTTGGTGGTTGCTGCGGTTACTTGCATTCCTCTGCGGTTGGCCTGTCAGTAGCGCGGTACCGCAATATTGCGGTTATCGCGACAGCCCTACTCCCGCCTGGGATTTCCACCCTTCTTATTGGCCGAGCCAACACTGAGAGGTTGGACTTTCCTCAGGTTATAAATTGCATCCACACCAGCTCAAAACTCTCTTCCTTTCTTCGGGTGGCGCTTCATCATGTAACTCCTCTTCTCCGTGACCTCCTCTCCGGGGATCTTTTCTTTGTTTGTTTGTTTAAGTTTTGTTTTTCCTTTTCGTATTCTACTTTGTTCATTTCCACAGACGAGGAAATTAACTTAGCTTGAATTATTTCTTTGGTAATTTACGTCAAAGACCTTTAACTCTTCGTTGAAAGTGCGCGCTCCGGACCATCCGCAGACCACGTGATGCTCCGACGGAACAACACGCCACACACACGACACGAGGCCGCTCACTCACGCAGCCTTGTTCAGCAACATAAGAGAACCATATATGCAAGTATATTCGTGTTATCGAGCTTTCAGAGCATTATGATTGTGTTTTCCGTGTTGTCTCTCAAGGTTTTAAGGTCTGTAATTTGCCACTCTCCTTCGGGATCTCTCTCTCACTCTCTCCCTTTTTCTTTCACTTTCGGTTTCTTTCAGTGTCTTGTTTGGTGTTATTGTCTGTATATACATTTATTCCAGGTATACATAGCTTTCATTTTATTAAATACATATATCCATTTGAATGACTGTCTCTTGCTCATATACAAGTCCCTTTAATGTACGATCCAAAGCTACGAGCTTTAAAAGTATAAAATTACTTTAACTAGCAGGCTATCTTTGTAAAACAGGAAGGCTATCTTCATGGCCAGAACGATTGCCTTTCCTGCGAGTCTCTAAGATGATTTCTGTGTGAGAATTGATAAAGATCACATGATCAGTTTGCTGGACAAACGGATTATCGGATCACAAATTAATTCCACAGGAACTATCCTTAGAGTTGATATATGATAGACATAATTGATATATTAATATTTAATTATAATCTGTTTTGATTAAGTATTGATATACAATTGAGCTAATCTTAACCTGTCTGTAAAATATAGTCTACATATGCAATTAATTATAATCCTTTGTGGTTAATTGTCTGTACATATATGAATGCAGATGCAGGGAACATATTATCCCTTTTTGGGAGATTTAATAATGTATGGTTATCTGGTTCGTATGAATAATTATTAACTATTGAATACATATTCCCCAAACTGACCAGAGAGACTCTACAGATGAATGCCGCCGTGGAACTAGGGGTGTGACGGTTACAGTTGAACACCGTCATTAGAACTCTATTACCGCCAAAACCATGTTATTAAAATATTTTTTTCACACAATTTTTTTATCATAGACAATGTTTAAATACTAATATCAGCTTGCACCCCCCCCTCCCAAGAATAAAAGAAATCTGGAAATCTCTGCCCCTTTACCGATCAGAGCGCGCGCTGACACGGAGTAAAGCCTTGTTTATACTCGACGCGTTCGCACGAGTGCGAAGGTGCGCGCGGCAAAAATGAGGCGTTCGGTGCGCAAGACCGGCAAGACCCCATTTTGCTTGGCTGTGTGCACGGCTTTTTTTGTAACAGCGCGCGCGGCGCCCAGTCCGAGGATGAACGACTTCAAGCCGAATTTGCCCGAGCATGTACGTCTTACCGCACCGGCACCCAGTTTGCGCGTCTAAATTGCAAAGTTCATTGCAAAGTTTTTTTTGTTAAGGTTTTGTTTACTGTGTGTGATTTATTTAATGGAAAGCACATTCACTTCTAGTTGTCTTGCTGTTCATTTTAAATAAACATAGAGCAAGTAGCTAATCAGTGTCTGCTCGTTTATTCAAGTTGTTCTATAACAGACGAACGTCGCTCTGCAAACGTCATCTCCTTCATCGCTCTGATTGATTTTAGGTCTATCCAATTGCGCCAAGAGGCATTTGAGGTATGTCCGTTGGTGACGCCCCTTTGGAAATTATTTGTCTATGAAGCTTTGTCAGACCATAACTCAGTTACAAAGGAGAATGGTCTGATTTTAACCAGGCTACCATATTAGAAGAAAATAAACAAAACCCTAGGTATTTATTTGAAACAGTGGCTAAACTAACGAAAAATAAAGCTTCAAACCCAGAAGTTTCCAAGCAGCACAGCAGTAATGACTTTATGAACTTCTTCACTTATAAGATTGATAATATCAGAGAGAAAATTATAACTATGCAACCATCTACTACAGTATCGCATCAGGGAGTGCATTGTAGTCTCCCTAAGGAAAAATTCGATTGATTCATTACTATAGGAGAGGAAGAATTTTTAAAACTCGTTAAATCATCTAAATCGACAACATGTATATTAGACCCTATACCAACTTAGCTAATGAAAGAGATGCTTCCAGAGGTAAAAGATCCTCTTCTTAATATCATTAATTTATCTTTGTCATTAGGATATGTACCAAAAAGTTTTAAGCTGACTATGATTAAACCGCTTGTTAAAAAAACACAACTTGATCCTACAGAATTAGTCAATTACAGGCCGATCTCGAATCTACTTTTTCTGTCAAAGATACTAGAAAAGGCAGCATTATTGGACAAAAAACTTCCTCGCGTAATAATCTAGAATACTGTCTAACACTTGATGGCTGCTCTGTCAAGTCTTCGTCGTCAGTTAGGAACCTGGGTGTGATCTTTGATATCAACCTTTCATTTGAAAGTCACGTGTCTAGCATCTGTAAAACCGCATTTTTTCATCTTAAAAATATATCTAAATTGCGTTATATGCTCATATTATCATCAATTAAAAATGCAGAACAATTAGTTCATGCGTTCATGACATCAAGGCTAGATTATTGTTATGCTATTATGGGTGGTTGCCCTGCATGCTTAATAAACTACAGCTGGTCCAAAATGCAGCAGCTAGAGTTCTTACCAGAACCAGGAAGTATGACCATATTAGCCCGGTTCTGTCAACACTGGACTGGCTCCCTATTAAACATCGTATACATTTTTAAATACTGCTGATCACTTACAAAGCATTAAATGGTTTAGCTCCCCAGTACTTGAGCGAGCTCTTAACGCATTATAGTCCTTCACGTCTATTGCAATCTCAAAATTCCGGCTAGTTGGTAATACCTAGAATATCAAAATCGACTGCTGGAGGTAGATCCTTTTCCTATTTAGCACCAAAACTTTGGAACCATCTTCCTAACATTGTTCGGGAAGCAGACACACTCTGTCAGTTCAAATCTAGACTAGAAACACATCTCTTTGACCTAGCATACACAACACATTATAGACTTCTATAATTCAATTTAGGCTGCATAGTTTAGATCAGCTGGAACCGGGAACACTCCCCACAAATCCGGATGTACTTGTTACATCATAAGAAGGATGGCGTCTACGCAAATATTAGTCTCTCTGTTTATCCGAGGTTTACCGCAGTCCGCCGGATCCAGGCCAAATCCAGATCTGATGCAGGACCTTCGCCTAGACACGATCACAACGCAGTCCTGAAGTGTCACTAGTCCCTCCCTGTGAAGGCCTCCTTCCCTTCACCTCTGTACAGATAATCGTTGTCGGGATAATTCCGGTTCACATGGCTACGTCGAAGCGATAAAATTCTGTATTATAAATTTCAAGGCAAGACAAGTAGTTTGTTGAGGGTTGGTATTTTAGGGAAGGACTACATGCCTGCGCACATACATTCAAACATGCATACCTATAGAATGAACTCTTAATACGCATGTGCACGCCATCAGCGTTCTCACAGGTTCGCGTTTTTAAAGTTTGCGTAGAGTGAACTTAAGAGTTTTCTGTTAAAACGGTGTCGTGTTAGTGGCCCCAAGTTAATAACTAATGATTGTTGCGACCGAAGTGAATCAATTAAAACTAACTTTAGCTGGAAAATAACTTTATTTTAGAGCTGTCATAAAGCCAAAACAATTTCTGTAGCTCTGATTTCCTATTATCACTGTAAAGCAGCTTTGGAACCATCTACATTGTTAAAAGCACTATATAAATAAAGATGACTTGACAAGCCACTAGATATTTTGCCTGGGCTTCACTAGCCCAGATACACATATGTCAAGACACTAGTAGTCTGGTCAAGCGACCAGGTACACACTCCAATAGTCCACTAGTGTTAAGCCATTCGTCAAAGCAGGTCCAGGCACACAAAGATAGCAAACTTGCGGTTCTTATGGCTTTCCGGAGCAGCAGCAGTACATACAGTATGTCGTGGCGATTGATCTGCTTGTTTTGGGGGGGGCGGTATCATTCATCTTGTCTCCTGCTATATTATCATATAGCAGCAGTGTGTTCAACATTCTAAAGCAGCAAATACACTTTTTGGCTTGTCATGTTCATTTTCTCGTTTTCAGCTGTGTTGGAGCAAATTTTATATATGCTATTTGTGCAGCAGCAGTATGTCTTACATGCCACAGCAGCGTATCAGTGTTTGTATTGGCAGTAGCAATATGAAGGTATTTTTGGTGCAAAACAACTGAACGCCTGTGACAGTGGAATTTGTAGTTGTAGAGAATAGCCACACATGTGTATCAGTAAATGTGAAGTCACAGAGATAAATTTTTTAAGAGTTGCACACTTGTAGACTTTTTTTTATCTTCCACAAACACAACACAACAGTTACACCTTCTCAAATTCTTCATTGCAGGTGCACAAATCCTATTCTACAAATCACAAATTAAGAAACTCGTACGCTCACATTTTTGCTACAGTTGCTGCAGTGAATATGGTGCAAAACGCATTTACACACCCGCATCAAAAAATGTGAAGTCACAGAGAACTTTTGCTCATCTGCAAATCAGTATGTGAATTCATCCAATGAGAGTTGCACTCTTGTAGAATCTTTTCTCACAAAGGTCTTGTATATTTTTCTAGCACAAACACAAGTACATAACTACAGCTGCTTGAATCTGCTGCAACGAATCACAAGCTCTGTTTTTCACTTTCAAGTGACAAGTTTCGTACGCTCCGCCTTTTGCACCAAGTGCACCGTGAAATGTGGTGCAAAAGTGAGTTGTGCATCTGTAGAGGCAGTGGGCGGAGCCTACATTAATATTCATGAGTTTCCGGGGCATGCGCGTGCAACTGCTCATTCTAGTTCATGCTCCTCGTTTCTCAGCATGTTATTGGATTATTTCAAAAAAGGTAAATATAGTTTCAGCGCGAACTTAAACTGCAATTGTGTATCGTTTCGTTAAGTTCATGTTTTTATTTATTGAGTTGAACAAACGCCAACTAAAAAAAGTGTCTATAATAATATTTTATATTTTGGACTTTTTTATTGACAGAAGAAGGGATGATCTGATGTTTACTGTGTGCAGAATTTTCAAAACTCATCGGAACATGAAGTTTAATCCAATCCAAGCCAATCTGAGAAAGCTGGGGCTGTTAAAAATACGCCATTATTTTACCACAGGGTGTCAGTGTTCGTCTAAACTAGTGACCGCGACGCTGAAATGTTTGAGAACAGGGGCACGTTCAAGATCACAACGGTGCGCAACGTTTTGCTACGGTTTCCGGGTTGAACGTCATGTTTCCTGGAAACGGCGTGCACCGGTGTGCAACGGGGTTTGAGATGCGTTTTCTCTTGTTTGGTGGGCGTGTCAGAACTGCAGTCCAATCAGCAGCAACATGTATATAAAGCACGCGGTATTAAAGTGAACTCCCACAATGGAAGTAATTTACAAATGTGTTCGATACGCAACAACTAAGGATATTAGAAGACATGTTTGTCGTAAGTATTATTGTACAAATATAGGATATCAACATAATGATGTAGTTGTTTATATGTTTAACGTCATTGCAAGTGTGTGACATTTGGTATAGAAATAAACAATGCATGTAAAGTGCTTTTCCTAAAAATGAGAAAGAAAATACAGGGTATTAATAAAACAGTATGAACAACAAATAAAGTCAGTAGGCTATGTGAGGCTAAATAGATGTGTTTTAGTCTTTATTAGGTAAGATGTGCTTCCATTTCAGTTTCCACAAATCCCTTCACTCGATTGAGATGTTCTCTTGTGTTCTGGGCGGCAAGTGCAGTAACTGTAACATCGGGCATATTTTGTAGTAGGCTATTAAACATATTTATACCGACTTCACCAGGCTCCGAAAATTCTTCACAAAGAACACAAAAAGCCTTCTCAGCTGCCGTAGTTGCAACTCTTGCGTCATCACAACAGTGCGTTCAACGCATCACCGTTTCTGTTTAAAAAACGTTCTGCAACGTTTTGTAGGCGCTGAACGCAGCCCTGATGAATAACATCAGTACGAACCACGAACATTTATTTATTTGGATTAAATATTGTAATCATTCAGTGTCATTTTTCAATGTCAATCGTTTTACTATTTACATGTTCATGCCCAAAATGCTTAATTAATATTCAAAGAAGTTGACTGTCATTCTCCTCTACGCTGCGTGCAGTTCTGATGGTTCTGGTCGTAGGCACCTCGCGAGTATTCATTCATTCAACTATTTTAAAAAGACAGGAATAAAGCACCAATGCACACAAGAAATACTTTTTATTAGTCAAATTCATTAAAAAATGTGAACTCAACAGGTATAGAATATAAGTAGGCTAAGAGAAAAATACTGTTAATTAAACAAAATTGTATGGACAAAAGTGGATAAATTACATTTGATACAATTAGGTTACTGTAAATGAGGGGGGAAAACACAACATTATTTTACGGAATATGATAAGCCACTAATTTGATGTTCTAAAAAAGATATTTACAAACATACATACTGGCCTTAATACCAAACATTTGAACAGTAGTAGGCTACTCACCTTGCAATCAAAACATTCAAAATAATATTGTTACATTATTTTGAATGTTTTGATTGCAAGGTGTGTAGCCTACTACTGTTCAAATGTTTGGTATTAAGGGTCTAAGGTAAGGTACCTCTAAGGTACATTTATCTAAAAACAGTAATATTGTGAAATATTTGTATCAACTGTTTTCTATTTTAATGTTTAAAAAATATATTATGTCTTAATTTAATATTAGTTATTATTTTTGTATTGCAGTAACTGTCACAATCCCGGACTCCGCAACCTCCCTCCCTGGCCAGCAGAGGGAGCCCTCACCCGAATATTGACTCTCATACTCGCACTACATTTCCCATAAGCCTCATCACTGACTCTGATCACCATGCCCAGCTGCAGCCCATCTACCGGGCTATTTAACTGCACCATGCACAGCTCTCAGTGCGAAGTTTTGTTTTGCTTTTGTGAACACTACCGAGCATTATTACCCAGTGACTGCCTGACTGTTTATCGACCCCTTTTGTCTTGGATTTCTCCTTGCCTGCTGCCTGCCCACGTTACCCCTGCCTGGTTCACGGACTCTGCCTGTTTTCTGCCTGCCCTGATCTTCTGCCTGGTAATTCGACCTCGATTAAGCCTTGTCTCCAGTGCTGTGTTTGCTGTCTTTGACCCCTGCCTGTCTGACTAATCTGTTAAATAACTTTACGCTGCAAATGGATCTCTCTGAGTCTGGTGATTCACAACAGAAAACTTCGCCACAACCAGATCCAGCAGCAATGTCAACCTTGTCTGCCGCCTATTCAGCCCAAGCTGACCAAATCGCTGCCCACCATCATCAGCTAAGTCATCTCACCTCACTGATGGATGAGCTGGTCAAAGCTGTTCGAGGTCTCCAAGCCTCGTCACCAGTGCCACCACCCACACAAGCCGTTGCCGCTGCTGTCAGCCCCGCACTGGCCCCGCCCACCGCGACTCCTCGTCTAGCGCTCCCAGAAAAGTTTGACGGGGATCCCGACAAATGTAAGGGCTTTATTCTCCAATGCTCACTGTACATCGAGCAACAACCAGCGCTGTATTCGAACGATGCAGGGAAGATTGCCTTCATGTGTTCGTTACTGACGGGGAGGGCGTTGGAATGGATGACGGCCGTATGGAGAGTCGATGGTTCAGCATTTCCGTCCTTTCCAGTGTTTCTTCAACGCCTCAGGGAGGTCTTCGAGCACTCCAGGGAGGGAAAGAGCGCGGGCGATCGCTTACTGGAGCTCACGCAGGGAAAATTAACCGCTGCCGAATATGCTCTCACGCATCGCACCCTGGCCGCACAAACTTCCTGGAATGACGATACGCTCAAGGTAATCTTCAGAAGAGGCCTGAACCATGATCTGCAGTCTGAATTAGCCTGTCGTGATGAGGGCAGGAACCTCGACCAGTTCATAAATCTCACGATCCAGATTGACAATCTCATGCGATCTCGCAGAGCGAGTCACCGCGCCATCCCTGCTCATCGCACTGTTCAAGCCACTCGGGCCGCGACCCCCGTTCGCGCTGATGAACCCGAACCTATGCAGATCAACGCCTACCATCTGCCCACGGAGGAGAGAGACCGAAGAGTCCGGCTTCACCTGTGTCTATACTGTGGCGAGGCTGGTCACCTCCGCATCTCCTGTCCATCCAGACCTCGTTCCACCGCTTCTCGACCGGTGAGTCCAGACCTCGAAGCACTACACCCCACCTCGTCTGTGTTTGTGCCCATTGTGATCACGACGAACGGCAAGCGGGTTCCCACCAGAGCTCTGGTAGACTCTGGTGCCGCCGGGAACTTTATTTCTGCAGATTTTGCCCGACAACACAACGTTCCACTAATCCGTTGCCCTTCTTCTCTTGCAGTCGAAGCCATCGACGGAAGGCCATTAGGCTCCGGTCACATTTCCCATCTCACCCAAGAGCTCCAGCTGCAGACAGGGGCGCTCCACTTCGAGGTTATTTAGTTCTATGTCTTCCACGGTCCACGCACCCCTGTGATCCTAGGCCTGCCATGGCTCCGTAAACACAATCCTCAGATCCATTGAAGAACCAACCAGATTGTCCGTTGGGGCGCACACTGTCACTCTAAGTGCCTCGCTCCTGTTGCTCCTTCTTCCATCCAAGTCATCTCTGTGCCCGTGGAGAGGGCTAACCTGAACGACCTCCCTTCCGAATACCATGATCTGGCAGAGGCCTTTAGTAAAGCAGGAGCCTCACAGCTCCCACCTCATCGTGACAGTGACTGTGCCATCGATCTGCTACCCGGATCCGTACCTCCCAAGGGTCGTATCTTTCCTCTCTCCCAACCAGAGTCCGAAGCTATGAGGAGATACATTGAGGAGGAGCTTGCAAAGGGCTTCATTCGACCTTCCACGTCTCCTGCATCTGCCGGTTTCTTCTTTGTCCAGAAGAAGGACGGAGGCCTCCGACCCTGCATTGACTACCGTGCCCTGAATGACATCACTGTAAAGTTTCGCTATCCGCTCCCGCTGGTACCAGCCGCCTTGGAATTACTCCGTACGGCCAAGTACTACACCAAGCTCGATCTACGTTGTGCGTACAATCTCATCCGCATCAGGGAGGGGGACGAGTGGAAGACGGCCTTCTCAACCAACACAGGGCACTACGAGTACTTGGTCATGCCGTTTGGCCTGGCGAACAGTCCGTCCGTCTTCCAGTCATTCATCAACAACGTCTTCAGAGACATGCTCCACCGTACAGTAATAGTGTACATCGATGACATCCTGATTTACTCTGACACCTTCACAAACCATGTGCAGCACGTTCGGGCCGTCCTTCAGAGACTCATTCACCACCATCTGTACGCCAAACTGGAGAAGTGTGAGTTCCACCAGATCTCCGTTTCGTTCTTGGGGTATGTCATCAGCCCGGACGGAGTTGCTATGGACGAGGGCAAGGTCAGGGCAGTCCGCGATTGGCCACGACCCGCAACCCTGAAAGAGCTGCAACGCTTTCTAGGGTTTGCCAACTTTTACCGACGGTTCATAAGGAACTTCAGTGCCGTGGCAAATCCACTCACCTCTCTGGTGAAGAAAGGAACACATCGTCTTCCGTGGAATGAGCCTGCCACCCAGGCATTTAACCAGCTCAAACAACGCTTTACCACAGCACCCATCCTGCACCATCCTAACCCCGGTCTACCGTTCATAGTCGAGGTGGACGCCTCAAACACCGCTCTAGGGGCCATCCTTTCACAACGCCAAGGTTCGCCACCCAAGTTGCACCCCTGTGCATACTACTCCCGTAAGTTGAATGCCGCCGAAAGAAATTATGATGTGGGTGATCGGGAACTCCTGGCCATGAAGGCAGCCTTCGAAGAGTGGCGGCATTGGCTCGAGGGTGCTGTCCATCCGTTCATCGTTCTCACCGACCATAAGAACCTGGAGTATCTACGTACCGCTAAGAGGCTAAATCCCAGGCAAGCTCGTTGGTCGCTCTTCTTCACCCGTTTCCACTTCACTGTCACTTATCGTCCAGGCTCCAAGAATACCAAGGCAGATGCCTTGTCACGCCAAGACGACCTAGAATTCACACCACAAGACCCCAAGACAGTACTGGCTCCCAACCTCATTGTCGCTCCCATCCAGTGGGACATTGAGACCGAGATTGAACAGATCAACTCCCGTGCTGATATCCCATCCGGCTGTCCGCCCAACCGAGTCTTTGTCCCCGAGTCCCTCCGGAACCAGGTCCTGGAACTCGTTCATGCCCTACCTAGCTCGGGGCATCCAGGAATCACGGCCACCATCCAGCTACTCCAAAACCGTTATTGGTGGCCCTCCTTAGCCTCCGATACCACAACCCACGTCCAACGCTGCAGGATCTGTAATACCCAGAAGTCGTCACGTCAACTACCTGCCGGTCTGTTACAACCGCTTCCCATTCCACAGCGCCCATGGTCGCACATTGCCATCGACTTCATTACCGATCTCCCTGTTTCCGAAGGTCACACCACCATCCTCACCGTTATCGACCGGTTCTCCAAGGCCTGTCGCCTAATTCCCCTCGCAAAACTCCCCACAGCGCTGCAGACCGCCGAACACCTCTGCAATCAAGTGTTCCGATTCTACGGCCTGCCAGAAGACATAGTCTCCGATCGAGGACCCCAGTTCACATCTCAAGTTTGGTCAGCCTTCTTCACGACCCTTCAGGTCAACATCAGTCTAACGTCTGGGTATCATCCTCAATCCAACGGGCAGGCCGAACGCATGAACCAGGAGGTAATCCGATTCCTGCGCTCCTATTGCCATCAGCACCAACAGGATTGGAGTCGTTACCTGTTCTGGGCAGAGTACGCCCAAAATTCTATCCGGAAGCACTCCTCCGGCCTTACACCCTTTCAGTGTGTCCTGGGTTTTCAACCACCACTCTTCCCGTGGTCAGGAGAACCCACAAATGTTCCAGCCGTGAACGATTAGCTACAGCGCAGCGAGGAGACCTGGAACCAAGCCCATACCCATCTCCAACGAGCGGTTCGCCGTCAGAGAGAACAGGCTAACCGTCGTCGTCGGCCGGGGCCGGAATACCACCCGGGCCAGTGGGTCTGGCTGTCGACCCGAGATCTCCGCCTGCGACTCCCCTGCAAAAAACTCAGTCCCAGGTATGTGGGTCCATTTAAGATCACACAGCAGATCACACCAGTCTCTTTCCGTCTCGACTTGCCTAATCACTATCGTCTCGCTCCTACCTTCCATGTCTCTCTACTCAAACCCGCTGATGGGCCCAACGAGAGGGAGGAGGGGAGATCCCGAGACCAGAGCCCCCAACCTATCCAAGTGGAGGGCGATGAGGTCTATCAAGTTCAGGAGCTCGTGGATTCCAGACGTCGGGGCAGTTCCCTGCAGTACCTGGTTCATTGGGAAGGATATGGCCCTGAGGAACGTTCGTGGGTAGACGCCACAGACATCCTGGACCCCAGCCTGATTACAGACTTCCACCAGGCCCATCCCACCAAACCGGCTCCACGACCACGTGGAAGACCCCGACGTCGTCAGGCTCCTCACGCCAGGAGTCGCTCGCAGGGAGGGGGCTCTGTCACAATCCCGGACTCCGCAACCTCCCTCCCTGGCCAGCAGAGGGAGCCCTCACCCGAATATTGACTCTCATACTCGCACTACATTTCCCATAAGCCTCATCACTGACTCTGATCACCATGCCCAGCTGCAGCCCATCTACCGGGCTATTTAACTGCACCATGCACAGCTCTCAGTGCGAAGTTTTGTTTTGCTTTTGTGAACACTACCGAGCATTATTACCCAGTGACTGCCTGACTGTTTATCGACCCCTTTTGTCTTGGATTTCTCCTTGCCTGCTGCCTGCCCACGTTACCCCTGCCTGGTTCACGGACTCTGCCTGTTTTCTGCCTGCCCTGATCTTCTGCCTGGTAATTCGACCTCGATTAAGCCTTGTCTCCAGTGCTGTGTTTGCTGTCTTTGACCCCTGCCTGTCTGACTAATCTGTTAAATAACTTTACGCTGCAAATGGATCTCTCTGAGTCTGGTGATTCACAACAGTAACATTCAACAAATGATAACAAAAGGCAGTTTAAAGCATTGCAATGTACAAAGGAAAAGCACAACTAAATGAATGAGTTGAAGTTTGCTGTGCTTTATAGCCTATAGGCTACTATGAATGCCAGCAATCATTTATTCATTAATTAAGCACAAAACGTGCAAACTAATAAAAACATTATGAATGAAATGATACACAATTGTAGTTTAATTTTCCGCTGAAACTATATTTACCTTTTTTGAAGTAATCCATTAAACCTGCTGAGAAACGAGGAGCGTGAACTAGAATGAGCAGTTCCACGCGCATGCCCTTATATTCCGTAAAATAATGTTAAGTGTTTTTTCCCCCTCATTTACAGTAACCTAATTGTATCAAATGTAATTTATCCACTTTTGTCCATACAATTTTGTTTAATCCAAATTGTACATATGTATTAAAGCAACACATTTATGCTTGTGTTTGGTCTTAATGATTTGGCTTATTTAAATGAACAAGATTTTAAGAACAATCACACCAGGATATATTATAGCTATATATATTTTTTAAAGTGTTAGCCAACGGAACGGATACATTTATGAGAGTTTATTTAATTTATTGCAATCAACAAATGATAACAATTAGTAAAAGCCATATTTTAAAAGCTTCGCAAGGTGCAATTTATACGACGAGTTGAAGTTTGCTGTAATTTATGCCTACACGAAGTCAATGCCAGCAATCATTCAGTCAGTGACGAATAAATAAAAACATGAACTTAAGGAAACGATACACAATTGCAGTTTAAGTTCGCGCTGAAACTATATTTACCTTTTTTGAAATAATCCATTAAACCTGCTGAGAAACGAGGAGCGTGAACTAGAATGAGCAGTTGCACGCGCATGCCCCGGAAACTCATGAATATTAATGTAGGCTCCGCCCACTGCCTCTACAGATGCACAACTCACTTTTGCACCACATTTCACGGTGCACTTGGTGCAAAAGGCGGAGCGTACGAAACTTGTCACTTGAAAGTGAAAAACAGAGCTTGTGATTCGTTGCAGCAGATTCAAGCAGCTGTAGTTATGTACTTGTGTTTGTGCTAGAAAAATATACAAGACCTTTGTGAGAAAAGATTCTACAAGAGTGCAACTCTCATTGGATGAATTCACATACTGATTTGCAGATGAGCAAAAGTTCTCTGTGACTTCACATTTTTTGATGCGGGTGTGTAAATGCGTTTTGCACCATATTCACTGCAGCAACTGTAGCAAAAATGTGAGCGTACGAGTTTCTTAATTTGTGATTTGTAGAATAGAATTTGTGCACCTGCAATGAAGAATTTGAGAAGGTGTAACTGTTGTGTTGTGTTTGTGGAAGATAAAAAAAAGTCTACAAGTGTGCAACTCTTAACAAATTTATCTCTGTGACTTCACATTTACTGATACACATGTGTGGCTATTCTCTACAACTACAAATTCCACTGTCACAGGCGTTCAGTTGTTTTGCACCAAAAATACCTTCATATAGCAAGCCCATGTACTTGCTCTTGCAGCAGCAGCAGCAACAATAATCTACAACTACAGCAGCAATATCTGCAGCAGCAGCATAGCAGATCTATTCCGCCAAGACCAAATAGATTAACATTGTCATATTCATTACCATGCTAAAATCTTTAGAGAGTTATCATGAAAGAAATAATATTACTTTGAAAAAATATAAGAGATCATTAGACTGTTTTAGCACCTCAGATGTATCATATTTAAATTAGACCTAGTGAGACACAAAATCTTAGGTTTATAAAATAACTATATTATTATGAAGTTGAGTAAAGGATACTGATCTCGTTATCACGGTGGGTCACGGTGTCCCGCAGCTTTTGGAGTTCAGCATGTGATTTCCTGTCCTCTCCATCAGACATGCCATTTAAAGGAGGACTGCTGCCCTTTAAAGGAGGACTGCTGCCATTACTCACCCCATTTTGAGCAGAGAGTCTCTCTCGCACTTTCACCTGAAGAGAAAGGAAACTTGTTTGATATGTTGGAGAATTACTTTCATGTAGCTAGAATGTGGTCTCCTTTTATTTGAGTCAAGAAAATCCTAAACATTTATTTTTTTTACTGTTCAGGGCACAAAAAAAATAAAATAAAAAATGACATAAGCTAGCACGAGAAGAAGCTAGTTTTAAACACAAAAATATACTAAATTTATATTTAATTAATTGCAGCAAAACTATGTCTAATTATTATTATCTTAATTTGAATGTGTGCAACCCTGTTACACACACACACACACACACACACAAACAAATAGTTTTATTACAGACATTATATTATGCACCCTTCCTAAGACAAGTATCTTGTATTCTTGATTGAGACAAAAATTGCAACCTTGTCATGTGCAACCTAGGCACATGTATACATACTGGGTGCTTCTCAATTCTTATTTGTGCATCCTCATTTCCTTTCCTCGAGTCTCAGCTCCACCCCCTGCAGGATGCGAGGGAAGGCTGCAAGGAAAGAAAATGAGGACGGAGGAATCGAATGAAAGTTTTTTTATACTTTGGAAAACTTGACCACTCGAGCGTCACTTCACTGCGTCATCAGCAGCGCTCAAAGGATCTGCCCTTAAGTTGTTGAAGTTTGGTTATTTAAGAAATTAGTAATAAATAATAATAAAGCAAGATACCCTGTTGAAATATGTGAGATGTGTGGTTTATATAAACTGCAAAGATCAAGTATAAATTAAAATGATTGTGACCGACGTGAAGGGGGAGGAGAATGTATACGTGGGTCATGTTTAGTCGATAAAACACTTCCGCAAAGCATGCAACTGTGCATCCTCGCTCATAGCTCCTCTGGAAGCCTCCTCACTCCTCGATCCCCGCCTCCTCGCGGTGCAATTAGAGAATTGAGATGTCCTTCAAGATGGCTGAGCTCGATCGGTTTCCGGGTCATAGGATGGAGGACGGAGGATCGAGGAGACGAGGAGGGATATTGAGAAGCACCCACTGTCCTGCACAGTTCATCTCCAACCCTAATCAAACACACCTGAAGCAACCAATTAAGGTCTTCAGGATCACTTGAAAATTAAAGGCAGGTGTGTTTGATTAGGGTTGGAGATGAACTATGCAGGACAGTCGGCAGGAGCAGGATTGGGCACCCCTGGTCTAGAAATATATTGATTATCACAGAATTGCTGTATCGTGATATTATCTGTACGAACTATGAAAAGAGCCAAATTCCAAATCAACATTTAGGACCATACAATCAGAAGATCCTGTCATGTGGTGCCAGCCAGGCTGAGACTAAAGGCCCGTTCACACCAAGCACGATAACTATAAAGATAACGATAAAGATATAATTCTAAAAATCGTTCTCCATATTAAAGAATAACAGAGTTCACACCACAACTATAACGATAAAGATATGAGGAACGATATCGTTGGGATCACTTTCAGAACTATTTTTTTCCAGCTGTCGAACGATAAAACACTGACAGCCAATCAGAATCCATTCTAATTTAAATCTCTCGCGCATTTAAAATGGCCACTGTTTGACAAGTCAAACCCCCTTTTCAAGGATACGTTAAAAAAGATGGATATATGGAAAGCAATCGGTCGTATCCTGGGAATAAATGGTGAGAAGTATTAACGATGAGATATTATGCAGTTTAGCATAGTGTAACAAAATTACCTCAGGTAGGCTATCCAGCGCTAGTTTTGACAACATTGCTGAAGTTGCAGTGAAAAAGGCATTACATAAATAGGCGTATACATAAAGGTGTTGACTAGGCGATGTTTTTATCCCATCATTGACTTTGTCAGCTAAATTCACTGTTAGATTAGATCGATTACACTAGACTTGCTAGATTCACTGGCCCTGTCCCAAATGGAACCCTAAGCACTCGCGGTCTTCTTTTGAGTCCGCACTTTCGCGACGTAACGCCGCTTTGAATGTCGGGAAGAAGTCTGCTGTGGAGTCCGCATCAGCGCGGGCTCGGCAAAAGTGCGCATCAAGGGCGCAAATCGACCGCAGAGGGGGCGCTCGCGAGCACCCTTCTGAGATCTAAAAATGACAAATGGGACACACTTCGGTCTCACGGACTTAACGGACACGCGCACGCGGCAGCCATTGTAAGTCCACAAGACCGAAAGTGCACATGAAGTGTGCCATTTGGGATTGGGCCGAAGTGTGCCATTTGGGATTGGGCCACTGTTTAGATGCACTCGGAACATAGCATGCTGGCTGAGGACATCTGCTGGCAAAGACGTGTAAAGGCAATAAGAACAGCAAAAACATATTCAATGACATGTTGTAAACAACAATTATAATAAAATGTAATCTATAACATCAATCAATATCATTAAAGCTATTGTAGTACGTTTTTCTCATTTTATGTTCAAAATGTGTGTGTGTGTGTGTGTGTATACTGTTACAACTTAACTTTAAAATGTGCAGATAAAATGTCTTTAAATGTTGTGATTGTTTAAGGAATAAATGAGTCAATTTATGTGGTAAGCTTTTTTTAGTCATTCTAGTCAAATAATATTATAGTGTTGAGTACATTGTGTTTTTAAATTACTTCATAAATATCATGAACAAAATAGAATGACATAGTTGTGCTACTGCTAACTGCAGTTCAATTCCCTATTGAGCCACTCCAAAGCAAGCATTCTGCTCGAAAATATGAATAAAATTTGTCTTCAAAAGACGACAACTCTCTAATCAGAGTGACGGATTCTCCCAACTCCTCTCGTCTTTTGAGGATATCATGTACCCAAAAGCACCTGTTTTTCTTTTGATATTTTTTTGTAACGTAAAGCAGGAGCAGGTCATCCATTTTCACTACTTTTTGATATGGCTGCCGTCGCATCATCCAGGTGGATGCTGCACATTGGTGGTGGTTGAGGAGATTCCCCCTTCTATGTGAAGCGCTTTGAGTGTCCAGAAAAGCGCTATATAAATGTGATTAATTAATTAATTATTATTATTACTTTGAAACCGCAGCGCGGGCGCGCACGTACTTAGAATAAAAATACCTTTCTCTTACGAGAGGTTCTCTCGTATTGCGTAAGTTAGCTTACGGCCGTCTTCGCCACCTTCAGCCATCCGTGCGAGCTACGCTATCCGGCGACATATCCTTTTAAGCCCTGTATTCTGTGTTCTACACTTCCTAAAAGAGCAGCGAGACGTCTTTTTCAAGATGTCTCGCACTTCCTGTGGCTCGTGCAGAGCCGCTCAGCGTTGGAGACTGCCATCTCATCTGCGCTCTCTGCCTGGGCCAGGAACACGCAGCCCTCGCCCTCTCGTGGAGGATGCGAGCACTGCGAGGAACTTCTGATGTCGACCCTGCTCGCTCGAATCGAAGTCTTTAACCACAGCGCCACGCGGCTAGCTCTCTTTACGTTATCTGTGTCACATGTAGGTCCCGTGCCCACTACTAGTGCGCGCGCCCTCATACAAACACTGTTCCCAGTAACTGCTCGACCAACGAGCACGCGGCTAGCTCTCTTTACGTTACAAGAGAGCTACCCCGCCCTCGCATCCCCGTTTTGGGGCGTCATGCAGAGCCCTCTCGAGCTCTCTGCATGACCCGGACGGGCTTGCGCGCCGCCGTCGAAATGTCTCGCCCTGTCAGTCCCCTTAGAAAAGGCTACTGTAGCGGTGTATTTGGCAGCCAAAGAGCCGGTAATGCAACCCGCTCGCCTGCACATATCTGCCGTTTTCGCGGCGACCCAGAGAAATCTCAAAGTGAGTATAATGTCTGGTTATCAGGCTCACGCCGTTGGTGTCTTGAGTGTAGAAAATGTGCCCACATCTGTGTTCACCCCTACACACAATTACGATACCCCCCGTGTCTCTCGCAGAGCCCACTCTCATAAAGCTGGCAAATGCCGCTCGAGTGCTAGATGTAGGAAACGTGCCCACAACTCTGTGCTCACGCCTATTTTCTGCCCGCTCTGTCACACGGCCAGAACAGCCTCATACATGTCAGGTTAAGAATGTAAGTCACGTGCCCGCTCACGAGCGCTCACGCTTACTAACAGACACACCGCCTCCGGCGCTGCTCGCACATTACAATGTTTTCACAAAACGTTCCCCGTCCAAAGCAACCGGGACGTCACATGTAAAACAGCCAGCTGTCGCTGTCAGCGAGCCGCCATACTCAAGTGCTCATAACTGGTCGGGCTGTGAATGTAAGTCATGTGTCCGCTCACGAGCGCGCACGCTTACTGGCAACGCTCACACGGCCATTAAAGACTCATATCAGTCAGGTTATGAATGTAAGTCACGTGCCCACCCACGAGCGTTCACGCTTACTAACACATACCTCTTCCCGAGCGCGGCCCGCGCATCTAAGAGTTACTATAAAACGCCGCCCATCCCAAGCGATCGGGGCGTCACTTATAACTGTAAGTCCTGTGCCCGCTCAGAAGCGCTCACGCTTACTAATAAACACTCTGCCCATAGCGCCGCGCTCGCGTCTCAAGGCGATCATAAAACGCTCCCCATCCAAAGCGATCGGGGCGTCACATTCATATGTAAATCTCGTGCCCGCGCACAAGCGCTCACGCTTACTAATAAACAATTCGCCCAGGGCGCTGCTCGCGCATCACAAAGTGGTAAAAGAACACTCCCCATTCATGGCAATCGGGACGTCACACACAATTCAGCCTGTCACGGTTGTCAGCGAGCTGCCGACTTCAAGCACCGAGGGCGTGCGCGCGCGCTGCGCCCACTCCTCCGGTTCAGTTTCTCGATCCCCCAAAGTGCGGCAATCAGAGCGCCGAGGCCATTCGCCCCCTAGCTGTACATATAAAAGCATGGGAAGCTATCCCAGGGGTTTTCAGAATGGGTGCTAAGCACAATAAAGCAGGGCTATTCGTGTCAGTTCATTCGCCGTCCCCCGCGCTTTCGAGCGCGGACCGCGACGACAGTGAATGCGGAAGTAGCACATCTACTCCGTGCAGAAATAGCGAAGCTACTGTGCAAAGGTGCTATAGAGCTGGTACCGCCTTCTCTGAGCGAGTCAGGATTTTACAGCCGATATTTTTCTCGTGCCCAAGAAGGACGGAGCCCTTAGGCCCATCTTAGATCTGAGACATTTGGCCAGGAAAATCCTTGCGCACGTTCGCCCGAGGGACTGGTTTATCTCTCTCGATCTGAAAGATGCCTATTTTCAGATTCACATAATACCCCGTCACAGGCCATTCTTGAGATTAGCCTTCGACGGTCAGGTTTATCAATACACCGTCCTGCCGTTCGGCCTGCCTTTAGCACCCCGTACATTTACGAAGTGCATGGACGCGGCGCTCGCCCCCTTGAGAAATCAGGGTTTGCAAATCATGAACTATCTGGACGATTGGCTGATTTTGGCACAATCAGAGATAGAACTGATATCTCACAGAACAGTGCTTCTCAGTCATCTGGAGAGATTGGGTCTCACTGTCAACTGGACCAAGAGCTCATTACTGCCCAGTCAGTCAATTTCCTTTCTAGGAATAGAACTGGACTCTGTGGCCATGACGGCTTGTTTATCGACACAGTGCGCGCGCGCCGTGTTCGACACCTAGCCGCGTCTTTCCAGAAGGGCAGCATCATCCCTCTGAAAACATTCCAGAGGATGCTGGGCTTTATGGCTTCAGCTGCAGCGGTGCTTCAGCTGGGCCTACTGCGCATGCGCCCACTTCAACGCTGGCTGAACGAGCGAGCGTCTCGCCGAGCTTGGACCTCTGGCTGCGAACGAATCAGAGTGACTCAGACCTGCATTACATCTCTGCAGCCCTGGTTAGCTCAGGTTGGGGCGCTCTCTTCGAGGGCAGACCGGTCTTTGGCCTGTGGTCAGACCAGGAGAAGCTCCTTCACATAAACTGTCTGGAAAAGTTAGCGGTCGAGAACGCGCTCATCATGCGCTTCCTCCCGTTCATTCAGGGCCACCATGTTCTAGTCCGACCGGACAACATGTCTGTAGTGTCCTATGTAAACCGTCAGGGCGGTGTCAGATCCAGGAACCTCTGCGATCTAACAGAACGCCTCCTCGTTTGGTCTCAGCACCATCTGCGCTCGCTGAGAGCTGCGCATGTGCCAGGCCACCTGAACGACGGCCCAGACAAGCTATCCAGGGACAACGTTCCCCCAGGGAACGTGCCCAAGGTTCTTTTCGAAGAGCGAGGACGCACTGGCCCAAATCTGGCCCAGCCGCCCGCTGTATGCCTTCCCTCCGATTTCTCTGTTACCACAGGTAATCAAGAGGATCAGGGAAACACGCCACTTGGTGCCCCTTATAGCCCCGCGTTGGGAGAATCAGACTTGGTTCCCGGAAGCTGACGCGGCTGTCACAAAAACACAGCCCCGTGGCCGATTCCGGTGAGAACAGATCTCCTCTCTCTCAAGCTTGCGGCTCGATCTGGCATCCCCATCCAGAGCGCTGGTCGCTGCATGCATGGTTGATCAACGGGTACCCGTTACCCTGCCAAAAGGAGTGATGAACACGATTACGCAGTCTAGAGCTCCCTCTACTAGAAAGCTTTACGTGTCTAAATGGTCTGTGTTCTCTAAATGGTGCACCGACAAAAATCTGGACCCGCGGACATGGGGGGTCTCGCGGCTGCTCAGTTTCCTACAAGAGCTGTTGGATAAGGGGAGGTCCCCATCCACGCTTAAAGTCTATGTGGCGGCCGTCACAGCGCTCGCAGAATACTTACATTTATGATTGGGTATATCAAGACCCCCCAAATTCCCTAAAATTCAATATGGCCGCTGTCCGAAAAAGGGTTTTGACAACTTTTGAACCAAATGAAAACTTAATGTGTATTTTTTTTTTTACCATGACAAACATGAGAATCCTTACATTTGTGATTGCCTATGTTTATACCCCACATTTGCATTTACAAGAAAGCATCTACCTGATCATTCATACTTTATCAATTAGAAAATTGGTGGGAATATTTGGAATGTAGGGAAGGCATTAATGAGGGAGAGTCAGAATTCCAGCATAGATTTGGGCAATACTGAGCAAATACTGAGAATACTAGTTGATTCTATGGACTGTGGTGGAGCAGCTGTTCAGTGCTACTCCATGCTTGTGAGCAAGATCCATAGACATACATATACACTCACCTAAAGGATTATAAGGGAACACCTGTTCAATTTCTCATTAATGCAATTATCTAATCAACCAATCACATGGCAGTTGCTTCAATGCATTTAGGGGTGTGGTCCTGGTCAAGACAATCTCCTGAACTCCAAACTGAATGTCAGAATGGGAAAGAAAGGTGATTTAAGCAATTTTGAGCATGGCATGGTTGTTGGTGCCAGACGGGCCGGTCTGAGTATTTCACAATCTGCTCAGTTACTGTGATTTTCACGCACAACCATTTCTAGGGTTTACAAAGAATGGTGTGAAAAGGGAAAAACATCCACTATGCGGCAGTCCTGTGGGCGAAAATGCCTTGTTGATGCTAGAGGTCAGAGGAGAATGGGCCGACTGATTCAAGCTGATAGAAGAGCAACTTTGACTGAAATAACCACTCGTTACAACCGAGGTATGCAGCAAAGCATCTGTGAAGCCACAACACGCACAACCTAATTTGCAAGAGCTCACCAAAATTGGACAGTTGAAGACTGGAAAAATGTTGCCTGGTCTGATGAGTCTCGATTTCTGTTGAGACATTCAGATGGTCAGAATTTGGCGTAAAGAGAATGAGAACATGGATCCATCATGCCTTGTTACCACTGTGCAGGCTGGTGGTGGTGGTGTAATGGTGTGGGGGATGTTTTCTTGGCACACTTTAGGCCCCTTAGTGCCAAATGGGCATCGGTTAAATGCCACGGCCTACCTGAGCATTGTTTCTGACCATGTCCATCCCTTTATGGCCACCATGTACCCATCCTCTGATGGCTACTTCCAGCAGGATAATGCACCATGTCACAAAGCTCGAATCATTTCAAATTGGTTTCTTGAACATGACAATGAGTTCACTGTACTAAAATGGCCCCCACAGTCACCAGATCTCAACCCAATAGAGCATCTTTGGGATGTGGTGGAACGGGAGCTTCGTGCTCTGGATGTGCATCCCACAAATCTCCATCAACTGCAAGATGCTATCCTATCAATATGGGCCAACATTTCTAAAGAATGTGTGGTGACTGTCTTAGCACTAATCAGACACTCGGCAGGGTGAGGGCTAGATCATGTTTTTGACGCGCTATTTGTCCACTTCGGATGAATTTGAAGTCCACAACGTTTAGCGTCTTTGGGTGGTGTTCCCATTTAATGGAAAGATAGTTTACAGAGCTCAGGGTATAGGCAAACGTGAGGGCTAATCTAGCTGTGGCGTGCCAGCGGTAAAAACCGTGTGATCTCCCCGCCACCCTAGCATCCTTTCCCTCGCTACACCTGTGCATTAAATCAGCTGGCGCGCCTGTGCCACCGTGACCTTCGCTACTATAGCATAGGCACACTGCCCTCTAGTGTTGACCACCACCACTACATCAACAAATAGCAAATGGCTCCCACACACCGGCCCCTAATTGGGACAGTGTGCCCAATTAAACTACAAAACAGGGAGTAATTCAAGAAGGTCTTCTTTCTTCTGGATTGGATGTTAACCAGCGTTGGGTCATGACCATTACACAGCTTCTTGCAACAGGAAAAGCTTGGAAATAGGGCGCTCCAACTGCCCTGTCTTAGTCTTCAACTGCACGGCACGTATGAAGCCCTTCTTATCTGGGTAAGTCTTTGTCACTCTTCCCATAATCCATGATCCACGCGGAGCAGTGTGATCCATAATGATTACAATGTCTCCCATTTCAAAACTTCTTCGCGGCCTCGCCCACTTTTGCCGTTCCTGTAACAGCGGCAGGTACTCCCTTATCCACCTTTTCCAGAACAAAGTTGAAAGATACTGAACTTGTCTCCATCGTCTTCTAATGTAAAGATCATTCTCTTGAAAGATTCCAGGGGCAAGAACAGGTTTTCCTTTCAGCAAAAGGATGTGGTTGGGTGTGAGCGCTTCCAAGTCGTTAACATCGTCAGACACCTTGGTTATCGGACGGTCATTCAGAATGGCTTCCACCTCACACAGAATGGTATGGAAGCTTTCATCATCCAAAGACTGTTGCTGCAGAACAGAATACAGAACTCGCTTGACTATCTTAATGAGGCGCTCCCAAACGCCGCCATGATGTGATGCAGCCGGGGTGTTAAAAAACCAATCGATGCCCCTTTTTATGAGAGCACCATGAATCTTGTTGTAATCAATAGCTGCTAAAGCTTCTCTTAACTCTCGCTCTGCACCAACAAAGTTGGTACCATTGTCCGATCTTAAACTGCAGATCTGACCTCTTCGACAAATGAATCTCCTAATAGCATTGACACAAGAATCCGTGGTCAGAGTGTAAGCAACCTCCAAATGCACAGCTCTACTGGCCATACAGGTGAAGATGACCCCATATCTTTTGGCCATAGCACGCCCCCTCTTGACTTCAATGGGTCCGAAATAATCCACCCCGACGTTGGTGAAGGGAGGCAGATCTGGACTTATTCTTTCACTGGGTAAATCAGCCATCTTCTGCTCACTTGGCTGTCCGCGATGCCTTCTACAGACCACACACTCAGATATTATTCTCCGGCAAGCAGAGTTGGCGTTAGTAACCCAATACTTGCGCCGCAAAGTCGAGAGCATATGGTTCCGTCCAGCATGCCCAAGCTGTTGATGTATGGACCGCAGAATAAGACTGGATATATGTTGCCCCTTACAGAGAATCGCAGGATGCTTGAGCTCTTCAGGCAAAGCTGCACGGCCCAGTCTTCCACCTACTCTCAACAAATTGTCACTGAGCACTGGATCTAATTTGTAAATGTTGCTTGTTTTCTTCACAAAAGATGCTCCACTTTTCAACATTGAGATTTCTTCCTGAAATGTTACTTGCTGACTGAAATGTATGATAGCAGCTTCGGCTTTAGAGAGCTCACTCACAGAAAGTGGTTGTTTGCCAATTGCTCCTCTAACCTCTCTCATCCTCTCCTCCAAAGATGAGCCAGTAAGATCTAAAGAAGCCAGAATCAACTTCCTCTCTCTGCTCAGCTCCAAAAGAATAGATTTGAGCCTTAAGTACCAAGCTACAGAGATTTTAAGTTTAGACCAGTCAGAAAAGTAAGTCATGAGCTTAGAGGTCGCATCTTCTGTGTGTGTAATCATATTTACCAGGACGTCCCTTTTTACCTCTGGGTCGTCTGAGGAGATGGGCTGCGGCTCCAAAGGTCTTGGCCAATCCATTTCCGGTCTTTGGAGAAAGTCAGGACCCTCCAACCACCTCTTACAGGCAAGAAAGTTATCCACACTCAGACCCCTGGAGGCTTCATCAGCGGGATTGTTCTTGGAGCTGATATACTTCCACTGACTGAGATTTGTTGCTTCCCGTATTGCAGCCACTCTGTTAGCAACAAAGGTATGAAAGCGTTTTGTTTCATTGTTGATGTATTTCAACACAGTCTGACTGTCTGTCCAGAAGTGTGACTCCTCCAATTGCAGCAACAGCTCCTTCTTCAACATCCTATCGACCTTAACCGCCAACACTGCAGCCGTGAGCTCAAGACGAGGGATAGTTGTCTGTTTTAATGGCGCAACCCTGGCTTTACCCAACATAAAGGCAACATGCACTCGCTCCTCTTGACTCACCAGCCTTAGATATGACACTGTGCCATAACCATAGCTGCTAGCATCAGCAAAATGATGTAGCTGTGCACTGGCAGATCTTCCAAAGCCCTTTGGCTTGATACAGCGGCTCACCTTAAGCTTCGCCACCTTCTCCAAGTCCGACAGCCATCCGGTCCACTGTTGTAAAAGTGTCTGTGGTATGGGCTCATCCCAAGACAAGTTTTTTCGGCACATTTCTTGCAACAGCAACTTTGGCAGCAAGGTCAAAGGAGATAAAAAACCCAATGGGTCATATATGGAACCAACGATTGATAGAATTCCGCGTCTAGTATGTGGCCGTCTTTCCACTGCAGGTTTAAATGTAAAAGTGTCACTTTCAGCACACCAATTCAGTCCAAGTGCCATCTCCATGGGTAGCCGGTCTTGTTCCAGGTGCAGCTGCCTAGTTGTTTTGGATCGCTTTTCTTCAGGAATGGACGACAACACGGCCCGACTGTTACTTGTCCATTTGAGCAGTCGAAACCCTCCCTTTGAGCACAACTCGGTGAGATCCGCAACCAACTTTATAGCCTCCTTCTCTGAAGGCAATGACTTTAGACAGTCATCCACATAAAAGTTGTTGTATATGGTCTCAATCACTTCAGCTTGAAAGTTGTCCTTGTTGTCTGCCGCAGTTCTCCTTAAAGCGTAGCTTGCACAGCTCGGTGACGAGACAGCTCCAAAGATGTGCACCTTCATTCTATGTTCCAGTGGGCTTTGTGTCGTATCTCCCTCTGGCCACCATAGAAAACGAAGGAAATCCACGTGTCTTTTCGACACCCTCACTTGATGAAACATAGCCTGGACATCGGTCATCAGGGCAACACTCTCCTGTCTGAATCTTGTTAAAACGCCAAAAAGTGAATTGGTAAAGTCAGGACCTTGCAACAACTGATAATTCAAGGATGTTCCTTTAAATCCAGCTCCACAGTCAAAAACCACCCTTAGAGACTTCTTTCTTGGGTGATACACCCCATGATGAGGTAGATACCACACATGGCCTTCTGTACAATCCAGCTGGTCTTTAGGCACCACTTCAGCATATCCGCTGTCAATCATCTGTGAGAGAAACGCTGTATACTCCTCCTGATAAGATTTGTTCCTTTCAAACTTTCTTTTTAGACAGTTAACACGCTGTTCCACTATGCACCGGTTATTTGGCATGGTGATGTCATCAGTCTTGAAGGGTAAATCCATGCAGTAATGACCTCCTTGCAAGTGTGTAGACTTCTCAAGGACCTCCATGAACCTCAAGTCTTCCCTTGACATCTCCTGCCTCTCCTCCAATGACTTCTCATTAAAGTCTTGGTTGTACTGATAAACCAACATCTCCTCCAGCCTGGTTATGGATATCCTATTGGCATAGACGGTTGAGCAGCTACTCTTGCAACATCCACTATTGCCTCTCAATGGACCGTTGATGACCCACCCCAATAGGGTCCTCACGGCGTAGGGTCCACCACCTTCGCTGTTAACAATTTCCCAAGGCTCCATCAATTTTGGTGCATTGGTCCCAATCAAGATTTCAACATCTGCATCCAATTCTGGAATTTTAACATCTCTCAAATATTCCCATTTCTCAAGGTCTTGCTGGTTAGGAATGTTGCTCTTTGACACTGGAATTGCGTCCTGTGTGTATACCTCCGGGAGGTCCAAGAACTGGCTGCCACCCAATTTGGACACCTCTAGACCTGGAACAACTTGACTTTCAACAACCTTCTCTTGGCCCATGGTGCGTAGTAGAATGTTGGTCCTTTTACCCTGCAGATTCAACTTCTTCAAAAACCTGTTAGTACAAAATGTTGCTGTACTTCCAGGGTCCAAGAAGGCATATGTTCTGAGCACCTTGTGTCCTTTCTTAGCTTTCACCTGTACAGGAATGATGGAAAGAGTACAATGTTGATCTCCGGCCCCAGTACAACCACATGCCTGCAGCGACACCAGTGCGTTATTTACTTCTACTTCCTGTGTCTTAGTTATCTTGTCCTTATTGTAGATGTGCAAAATAGTTGGATGTTTCAGATTGCATTCATCACAGGTCAGACGACTTCTACACTCTTTACTCATGTGGCCCACTTTCAAGCATCCAAAGCAAATACCCTTTCCTCTCAAGAATTCAATCTTCTCCCTGTGAGGAATTTTGTTCAAGCCTGGACACTTGGGCAACAGATGACACTGCTTACAATAGTGACAGAATTCTAAGCCTGACTCCTTCGAAGCACTGGGCTGGCTTGGCATCGCCGAAATGTTAGTTGCAAAACTGCTTCCTTTGATATTACTCCTGGACACTGGCCTTCTACTACTCACAACCTTCAAAGCGCTGGATTGTGTGTCTGCAATATCACCAAAAAGCGGATGAGACAAGATTTTGACTTGAGTCTCAAGAAAGTTCACCATATCAGGAAAGGTGGCTCGATAGCCTCGTCGCTCTTGTAGCTCACAGGCCATAGATCTCCATCTGTCCCGCAGCCTGTACGGCCATTTCATTATCACATTCTTCATATTTGATGGAATATTCAATTCCTCCATACATTGTATCTCAGTCATAACATTGCAGCAGCCTCGTAGGAAAAGTGCAAATTCTTGCAATGCCTTAACATCCTCAGCCTTTACGATAGGCCATCCGAACACCTTGTCCATGTAGGCGGTTGCTATCTTCTGTTCACTGCCAAAGTGCTCTCTCAGAAGACCTTTTGCTCTTTGATATCCTTGCTGCGATGACATGTGCAAGCAACTTCGAACCAGCTCTCTAGGCTGCCCTGTAGTATATTGCTCTAACAGGTACAGACAGTCTTGATAGCTGCTAGTTCTCCCCTCGATACAGTGTTCAAAAGCTCTAACAAATGAAAGAAATTGCAATGGATCCCCATCGAATATGGCAATGTCTTTCTGTGGCAAACTTGATGACATTTGCTGCTGCACAAGCATTGCTGTAATCTCATTCTGCTTTTGCAAGATTCCACTTATGGCATTCCGGTCCACAGTGCTATGCATTGGTGGAGTGTTCTGTGCTGGCTGAAGCCTGTGCAATTGCTGTTCTTGTGCAGCTACTGATCCAGCAGGCACAGTTGCTAAGGTTGTAGGAACATTTTCAAACCGATGCTGTTGGCCAGTACCATGTATTCCCTTGTGTGGCTGTGACTGCAGTCTAAAAGTGCTATCCCTTGCTGATGATATGACACGACACTGTTCGTGATTCTGTGAGCGTGCAAAGGGGTCCTTGACATGCATAGGAGACAAAAGTGGTTCTCTTGAGGTTGGTTTTGTAGCCATTGTGCTTTGTTTAGGAACATAAATGCTTGCGTTTGGATTAAGTTCAAGACTTTGCCCTTTACATGCCTTACTCACGTATGAGTTCATTCCATCTGATGCAGCCATTCCCACACCACTGCCTTCCAGCACTGAAAGCCTTGCAGCAGCCATAGCAATTTGTGCATCAAGTTCCAACTGTTCCTTTCTTTTCCTCAGCTTGACTCTTTCCAATCGGAGTTCCTCCTCTTGTTCCTCGAGCTGATGCTTCCTTTGTAAAGCAGCAGCCTTCTCCATCAAAGCTGCCTTTTCTGCCTTTGCCTTTAACCGTGCGGAAGATGTACTGGAACTGCCATGGCTTCTTTTGCTTGATCTTTTGCTGGACACATTAGAAACACTGTCCCCTGGCCCAATGTCATCTTGACACACAGATTGAGCATCTTTGGTTTTCACCTTTCGTTGTGCCCCCTGGCCATCACCATCATCATCATCATCATCGTCATCATCGTCATCATCACCATCATCATCAACAATGTCAGCGACATCATTCACATTTTCATCATCACATGAAGCTCCCATCTCCTTCAACCATTTATACACTTCCTCAACAAAGGCATCATTAACGGACCTTTTTGACTGAAACCATTCTTCCTGTCTTTTCTGTTCCTCTTCAGGCAGAGAAAACTCATTGAGCAATGAGTTGTGAAGATCAAAGGCATTTTGACATAGAGACTTAAACCCTTTTAGCTTTTGTTGAACGCTTGTCACATTTGCAGGAACCTTTTCAACCAAAAACGGGACGATGTCTGCTTTTATTTTGCTTGTTTTTTTAAAAACCATACTTCTTTCCTTTTGAAGTCTTTCTATTATCATAACGATTCCTTTAGCGGTAGGCTTTCTTGTCCTTTTTTCGCTACCCTCACGTTGCAACTCTGTAGCTTTATTTTCATCATTGCCTTGTGTGTCACTCATTTTCAACAGATTACTTTGTAAGATTCACGAGCCTTGTTATTGCGCTATGTCGACTATTGCCTTTTAGTTTGCCTAGGCAACACACTCGCAATACGTGACCATATATAGCAATATTATTAACACTGCGTCAACTGTTGTGCAGACGTAAAAGTCTTTCAGTTCGTAACCTGCTTATCAAGAACGTCCAAGTTTTCCTTTGCCGGTCAATGATAAAAAGATTTATCCTACCTCAGGATTGGCGATGGATGACCCAGTTTATAGCTCTACCATACTGCAATTTCAAGCTCGATAAAGCAATCCATTTGCTTATTCAACTTCCAAAGCACTCCAACGAAATCCAGCCGCTGTCCAACTTCCAACGTATCCAAACGAAACCAGCTTTTCATTTGTTCTTCCTCCAGGACATCTCAGCGAGATCGCGGTTTTTACTTGTGTGGTGACTGTCTTAGCACTAATCAGACACTCGGCAGGGTGAGGGCTAGATCATGTTTTTGACGCGCTATTTGTCCACTTCGGATGAATTTGAAGTCCACAACGTTTAGCGTCTTTGGGTGGTGTTCCCATTTAATGGAAAGATAGTTTACAGAGCTCAGGGTATAGGCAAACGTGAGGGCTAATCTAGCTGTGGCGTGCCAGCGGTAAAAACCGTGTGATCTCCCCGCCACCCTAGCATCCTTTCCCTCGCTACACCTGTGCATTAAATCAGCTGGCGCGCCTGTGCCACCGTGACCTTCGCTACTATAGCATAGGCACACTGCCCTCTAGTGTTGACCACCACCACTACATCAACAAATAGCAAATGGCTCCCACAGAATGCTTTCAGCACCTTGTTGAATCAATGCCACGTAGAATTAAGGCAGTTCTGAAGGCGAAAGGGGGTCAAACACAGTATTAGTATGGTGTTCCTAATAATCCTTTAGGTGAGTGTATGATCAGTCCCATGAGCAGTCAAACTAAATCCTGCAATCCTGTGGTGGTGCAGCTGGACTCTATAAAAAACCCTGAAGCCCTCACGCTCTTCATGCTGGCAGGGCCTGACTCATTCACACAACTGTTCCTTTCCCTTCAGTCCAGGCCTGATGCAGACATGGCAGAATTATTCAGGTTCTAAAATCAAAAAGGGAACCAGCCAGCATTTCCAACCAGGGGCGTTTACGCAATGGTACAAAGTCAGACATTCTCAAATGCATGAAGGTGAAAAAAACCCATGTAGCAGCAGCTAGAGATGCAACTGTAGTTGTGTTTGATGGTGCTGTAATGGTCCAAATGGTCTGGCCAACTACTGAAAAAACATTCCATGACTACGTTAACACCAATATTGCTGGGTTTGTGAGGTCACACATGAGCTATGAATCTGTCACGCGATTGGATATTGCGTTTGATACATATCCAAAGGAGAACCTCAAAACACAAACTCACCAACGCAGAGGAACCGGATCAAAAACTAAAGTAGATGGGAGAACTCCAATTCCAAAACATAACTGGAACAGTGACTTCCTGAAAAAATGAGGACAACAAGGATGAACTATTTGGATATATCAGTGAAGAGATAAACAAGCATGGCATGTCAGGTAAAAGAAAGATGCTGTACTCTCCAACAGACAAGGGTATGACATGCCTGCCCTTCAGCCTTGTAATCATCCAGAAGCAGATACAAGAATAATCCTGCATCTTGCACATGCTGGGGCCAATGGCCATAAAAAGGCCTTTGTCCGGACTGTCGACAGCGATGTTGTCATACTTGCCATCCGCTTATTCAACGCACTCGGCCTCACAGAGCTCTGGATCGGCTTTGCAGGTGGAAAAAACTATAGGGACATTCCCGCTCATGAAATCAGCAAGGATCTTGGTCCCCAGAAGTCACTGGCCTTACTACTCTTCCACACTTTTACAGGCTGTGACACAACCTCAGCCTTCCTGGGTCATGGGAAAAAGAGTACATGGGCAGCTTGGGAGGCAACACTAGATCTCACAGAATCCCTGGTTACCCTCACCTTGGAGCCTGAACAGATCAACAATGACGTCCATGTCCAAAGACTGGAATGTATGGTAGTCATCATTTACAGCAAGAGCTGTGGTTCCAGCCACGTGGATGAAGCTAGACATCACCTTTTCTTGAATGGTACCAAGTCTCTCGAGAACCTGCCTCCTACCCAAGCTGCACTGATTCAGCACATCAAAAGAGCATTGCTGCAGGCCAGCTTCTACAGGAATCAGGCAACCGCTGTCCAGCAAGATATCCCCATGAGTTCAATGCATGGGGATGGTATCGAGAGTCTACGAGCAAGACGTGGGAACCTTACTGGACTTATCTCGGAGACGCCAGTAAAGCCTGCACCATTCTCCTCCACTGTGGCTGCAAGACAGCATGTAGAGGGCACTGTAAGTGCTGTAAAGCCGGAGTTCGTTGCACTTCTATATGTGCATGTGAGGGTGCTTGTACAAACAATGATGGTGGAGACGATGAGAGATCCGGTGATTGTGAGTGATAAGGATGATTCATGTGAGAGATTATGAGAATTCACTGTTGTTTTTTTTAATGTTATTGCTGTTTTTTTGTTATGCTAATGTAACGAATCACACAATAATAATATACATAAAGTGTATTTAAGGGGGGCCGGAAGGCCAATTTAGCTCAAAAGGAATGATTCATCGATTTGCAATGAATCTTGACCGAATCACTATGGAACCGAGCAAATGACTCGTTTAGAGTTCATTTGAACGGGCCGTAATTATAACCTTGGCAACAGATATAAATATCCAATCTATAGTGAAACACTATGTATTAGCAAGGTAACTTTAGATCGACAGTACAAGACATTAAATGTGCAAGCACAACACAAGGCAAATATCTTTTCAAATATATTGACGACTTTATTAACTATTCTAAACACATAAAACTAAGGTCTAAACACAATCACACACACACATTCATACAAGGCGCAGAGGAAGAGAGAGAAAGAGTGAGTTTTCAGAGTGAGATGCACTTTGTAAGACATGACCTGAACGAACCACCAAACATTAATTTAAACCTTCGTTTCTTAGACAGGTTATTCAATTTACATTAACACACCAGTTCAGTTAGAGTCTGGAGTAGCTACTTGCTTGTCTTTGCGTTGCTTAGGGAATTCCCTTTTTGCGGTGCTTCGTCGAAGGGGTTTCCCGGCCGGGTCCGTGTGGCTGGTTGTCTTTGAAGTGCCTGGATGGAAGTTTCTGAACTGCCGGTCACGTGTGATTTAACTTAAAAGTTAGTCCAACCTCTTTTGGAGAATTCTGACCAATGAGACAATGGCATCATTTTAGGAGGTGGAGCTAGTTCCTACTTATCGTTATCTGGGATCTGCTTGGGTTCCAGCACTTAGCAGAGAACAAGAGACCCCAGTTTAAACATTATAGATTATTATAATCATACAAAACATTTTACACAGATTTCAAACAAGCCACCTTTTGAATTAAGGGCATACGATTCTTTTGAATGGAAGCACGATACTCTTTCATCCATACACACAGTTATATCACAATTACATGATTTATATGTGATCTAAGCATAATACAAACATGAATTGTAGGAACAACAAGAATTATGATGTTTGATTATAAGTCCACTGAGCATTGTTCTGCGTGAGTTTTAATGGGTTTGATATGTAAAGTCTGTGTAAGTCTCTCACGTTCCATGAAAGCGTGGTCTGTTTTACATCGCTGTCCTGCTCAGCAGTGGTGATGCTGAGGGAGGTCAAAGGTTGTCAGGCCCCTTGGTGGTCAGGCCTCGTTTCACCATTTTTGAGCAGCTTTGTCTGGCTTAAGGATGAAAACAGTGACACGTTCTTCCTGTTTAGGCTTATCTCTGGGGCCATAAAAGTCTTCTCTGGGGGGTTTTCTAGACAATTTGGAGCCAGTCTTGTGACTTTGGAATTTGGTGTTCAGATCCGGAATGCTGAATCACATTTGAATGAATCCCATAAGAGATTAGAAAGATTAATTTGTGTTTGGTTAATCCCTAAAGTCTCTACACTAAGCAAACCTTTAAGAGTTTTAGACAAATTGACTATATCATTATATTATTCTTTTATCTATTTGAGATAATATAAATATTGCATTGCAATAATTGTGTCTTATTTTTTCTTATATGATTACACTTTGAAATGTATTCACCTGTGGTACACTGAAAAGCATTTCACTTTTATAAGGAAATGAATCAACATTGAGAATAACCTTAAAAGTTGTGGTAAAAAAAAGGATTTTCAACCACAGTCTTGAAAAGAATACAGGTTCCAGACTTACACAAGCATAAATATAAATATGCCAATGGACTTCCTGTGTGTCAATAAACATAAAATAGACATCACATCCTCATTTGTAGCGCATTTGATTCAAAATTTGAAGCTAAAACGCTTTTTCGGACAGCGGCCATATTGAATTTAAGCAATTTCCCCCAAATTCCCTAAATTCAATATGGCCGCTGTCTGAAAAAGCGTTTTGGCTTCAGTCTTACCAGTCTTCTTGATATACCCAATCATAAATGTAAGTATTCCTATGGGTTTCTCTTGGTCAAAAAAGGTAAAATAGACATCAAGTTTGTATTTGTATCTCATCTGGCTCAAAAGCTATAGCCGAATCCCTTTCAGGCGGCGGCCATATTGGATTTGGCCGCCATCTTGGTCTCAGGGACCATTGGCTCGGGCGCCCTGGCTAAATCATTTCAGTATGCCCTCAGCTACATCTGTGCCAAATTTGGTGCTTGTAGATGAATTTGCGCAAACAATGGGGTGTAAGGCCCCATACTACACCCCAAAATGCGTTTTTGGACAGCGGCCATATTGGAATTGGAGGATCAAGGGGTCCAGATATACTGGGTATTCCTATGTGTTTCCCATGATCAATTAAGCTGAAAAACATATCAAGTTTGTATTTGTAACTCATGTGGTTCAAAAGTTATAACCGGAACCCTTATCAGGCAGCGGCCATATTGGATTTGGCCGCCATCTTGGCCCCGAGGGTCGCTGTCTCCGGCGCCCTAGCTAAATCATTTCAGTATGACCTGTGCTACATCTGTGCCAAATTTGGCGCTTTTAGATGAATTTGCGCGAAAATGTGCTTAAGGCCCCCAACTATATGCCCAGTCAGGGCACTGAGAGTTTACACTGCGCGCTCCGCCCCTTTCAGGCGCTCGGAGCAGCTATTCGTTTCGTTTGGTGGGCGCACCAAGGGTCTCGCCGCCTCAAAACAAAGCCTGTCCAGATGGATTGTGGACGCTATAGCAGCCGCTTACGTGTCACAAGGTCTGCAATGCCCTCTGGGCATCAGGGCTCATTCCACTAGAGGCATGGCCTCATCGTGGGCATGGTCCAGCGGAATTTCTATTCACGACATATGTGTGACGGCGGGCTGGGCATCCCCGTCCACCTTTGTCAGGTTCTATAACCTAGAAGTTCCCGCTCTGCAGGCTAAACTTCTGGCTATATAAGTGAGATGTACTTTCTGTCCTGATATGATCGTGCGCAGGCTACTCTCACGTGTTTTGGCTCTTCTGGTTGAGCCGCACCAGTGGGTATGTGCTATATGCTTATCCAGACCAGTGGCGCCGCTCTGTATCCCCTATGAGTGCTTATGTACAGTGCTGGCCCGCTTTGCTGGCCTCCTTTATTTCCCACTTATCTGGGTTCCCCGGGAAGCCCTGGGACTCATGAGTGGATGCTTGGCGCGCACGGCGTTGACAAAGGGTTCCCGTAGCGTAAGCTAACTTACGCAATACGAGAGAACCTCTCGTAAGAGAACGTATCGGTTACCTAACGTAACCTCGGTTCTCTCTAGAAGAGGGAACGAGTATTGCGTAACCTGCCGTGCTCGCGCCACGAGCGACTTTCGCTTCAGTCGATGAAAACCAGAGAAATAGCCTCCGAGCCCTGCTTGTATACGCTAAGCCACACCCATTCTGGCGGGCTGTGATGCTGTGAAGGCGCGAGCGCCCTTCATTGGACGTGACGTCACGTCGGGCTCAGTGGTAGGCTGCTGCAGTTCCCGCAGGGCAGCCTATGAGCACGCTAGACAGCCTGCTCTAGGTCTGCTAGCTGCTGCACTGCGTTGACAATAAATACAAAATTAAGGATAATTTTTTGGCTTCAATATCTCGAAAAGATGAATCTTTCCCGTAAACTAACTTACGCAATACTCGTTCCCTCTTCTAGAGAGAACCGAGGTTACGTTAGGTAACCGATACGTTATCGGTCGTTGGTGTGGACGCATATATAGTTATCTTTATCGTTATCTTTATAGTTATCGTGCTTGGTGTGAACGGGCCTTAAGGCTGCATTTACACTTGGCATTAACATGTGACCTGTATCCGGATGTTGTCCACATACACATTGAAAAGACAAGTGTAAACGCGCTTCTGATCGGAATGTTATCCGGTGTATATTATCTCAGTGTAATGTAAACGCAATCCAGCCATCGTGTCTGCATTCACAGGTGGACGTCATATAAATCCCAGCCCAGTTTCCCCGTGTGGCTGTCAGAAAATAATGTCCAGACGCAGTTTAGACAAGAAATGAAACTTATTTGAACCTTACAATAAACGTCAATCTTTAAAACAGTTTATTTAGACTTACATGATACTATGCGTGTCATTTTTCATTTTAATTGAGCAACATTATCTGAGCGAGGCGATCGCCTGTACAATCACAGTCAGTCATGAGATCTTAATGAAGAGCTGCACGCTGCTTTGCAGAGGAATAATCGGATTCGGAATTTTTTAATGTTTTAAATGTTGAATGTTTTTATTGTTTGTCTGGTCTCGTCCCAGAGCTCCGCCCAGTCCCAGAGTTCCGTCCAGTGACTGCTCTCGTCCTAGAGCTCCGCCCAGTGTCCGCTCTCGTCCCAGAGCTCTGCCCAGTGTCCGCTCTCGTCCCAGAGCTCTGCCCAGTGTCCGCTCTCGTCCCAGAGCTCCGCCCAGTGTCCGCTCTCATCCCAGAGCTCCGCCCAGTGTCCGCTCTCGTCCCAGAGCTCCGCCCAGTGTCCGCTCTCGTCCCAGAGCTCTGCCCAGTGTCCGCTCTCGTCCCAGAGCTCTGCCCAGTGTCCGCTCTCGTCCCAGAGCTCCGCCCAGTGTCCGCTCTCATCCCAGAGCTCCGCCCAGTGTCCGCTCTCGTCCCAGAGCTCCGCCCAGTGTCCGCTCTCGTCCCAGAGCTCCGCCCAGAGCCTGCTCCTGTCCCAGAGCTCCGCCCAGTGACCGCTCTCGTCCCAGAGCTCCGCCCAGTGACCGCTCTCGTCCCAGAGCTCCGCCCAGTGACCGCTTTCGTCCCAGAGCTCCGCCCAGTGTCCGCTCTCGTCCCAGAGCTCCGCCCAGTGTCCGCTCCTGTCCCAGAGCTCCACCCAGTGACCACTCTCGTCCCAGAGCTCCGCCCAGTGTCCGCTCTCGTCCCAGAGCTCCGCCCAGAGCCTGCTCCTGTCCCAGAGCTCCGCCCAGTGACCGCTCTCGTCCCAGAGCTCCGCCCAGTGTCCGCTCTCGTCCCAGAGCTCCGCCCAGTGTCCGCTCTCGTCCCAGAGCTCCGCCCAGAGCCTGCTCCTGTCCCAGAGCTCCGCCCAGTGACCGCTCTCGTCCCAGAGCCCCGCCCAGTGACCGCTCTCGTCCCAGAGCTCCGCCCAGTGTCCGCTCTCGTCCTTTACTTAATAAACACTGTCTATAAAGGCTAATATTTTTGTATTTGAAGAGCGGAGAAGTGTCTTAGTCTGGTATTTGCCATTTAGTTCTAGCCAATATACTGTTTTCAATATCCTGTGCATAGTGCTTAATTTTTTATATTATGAGATTTTGGCCAAATGTTTTCAACAACAAGAAAAACCGAGTGCCCATATTGCTAGGATAAACATTATAAACTGTAAGTTGATCGTAATGCAATACACTGACTTACTGTCTCAATTGCGGCTTTTCCAGTGACAGACAAAACACAGCTATCTCTCATTCACTAATCAAAAACCTTGTACCTCCATTTGAGCTTGATTTTCATAATTGTTTTTACCACAGAAATAATTATGGGGACATGCAATATTGAACTGAGATTAATGTTTTAAAATCTTCCCTGTTTATAAAACAGTGTGTACACAGACAAGATGATCACTACAACAATATTATACATTTTGCAATTATTAGGCACGTTGATTTTCTGATCATATTAAAAAAAAAAAGTATTCCAAACCACATTAATCTTAATTAACTAATTAATTAACTACTATTAATTTTGTATTTAATCATTTTTAAGTGATATATAATTGTTCATGAAGGCTGAAAATGAATAACGCCTTGTATTCAGGTGTGCATAATTATTAGGCACGGTTTCTTTTACAGATAAAATAAGCCAAAAAAGAGATTTATTTTCTTATTTACAAAAGCTCTCAAAAGTTGTCCTCTGGCCAACGAACAGTGTATGATGTATACAGTGGATGATTGACCTCAGAAATATGAATGACTATGAAGCTATTTTCTTCTAGAAACAAACTTTGTTGCATTATTTTCCTGTTATCACTGTAAAGATGCTTTGAAACAATCTATTTTGTAAAAAGCGCTATATAAATAAAGGTGACTTGACAATAGCAAATGTTTTTTAAAGACCAAATCGTCTGGCTTTTAGCAATGATTATATATAATAATTTTGTATGACTTAGGCATGAAGTTGACAAAGAGGAGTTGGAGTTGACAAAGAAAGTTGATGATCAGCATTGTGGTACCAACAAAGCCTGATTGGATTGGTTTTGTCAACTCAAAACTAATCCTGTAACCCTTGTTCAACTACCACCATGGTAAAAAGCCGATATTAAATAATAATGTTGAGGAAAGACTGGAAGACTAGGGAGAGAACACACACACACACACTAATCAGAAAGAGCTCGTACCTTTAGCAGAAAGAAACAAAAGTGGATTTTCCTCATATCAGGCCCCAGGTCTAATGTTACTTCATTGTCAGGGTCTTCCAGATACACATTTACCTGCTCTTCCAACCTACAACACAGGAAAAATAATCATGCCTCCTACTGTAAAACACTAAAATGCATTAACACATACAAGAAAGCAAACTGCAACAACAAAATAATATGAATTCATTAATTTTCAATGTGAATTGGCCGTTTAAGGTGGCATGAGCAACAACTACCATTGGCTGTGTGGCTTGAGTATATCCAGCGATGTAGCAAAATTGAAGAAAATGTAAAAGCAACTACTGTTTTGCTGCCAAACTGTATCGGTTTGTGGTTGCTCATTGTTCTAGCATTTTCTGTTCCGTGCGATTAGATCCATAGCTCAACTCCTTTCCTCTTTCCAGCAACCATAACAACTAGTCAAGTCAAGTTAATTATTTAGTCTTCTGCATTTATAGAAAATATTTCAGTTATTTCAGTGTGCTGTTAACTGCTGAGACTCAATTAATCCAAATCGTGAACAAATCGTTCAGTCTGATCTATTATCTCGCATGCACATAAACAGTGCCATCAGTAATCTCAATTCATTATTAGTTTATGTTTTAACAGATTATTGAGGAATTACATACTTCTGGATCTCTTCTTGGTTTAACTTGTCACTTCTTTGTTCTCCAGTCACTAGAGCCAGCTCTTCCTTCAAAGACTCAATCTCCTTCTTCAAACGGACAATCAGCTTCCAGACAAACATAAACATTTCAGCAGCATAAATAGCGGGCGAGTCAGACATTAAATAAAACGTTGTCAAAATAATTCCAGTTCACATGGCTACAAATTCTTCAAAAATTCCGTATTATAGATTTTTAAGGCCAGACAAGTAATTTGTTGAGGTCAATTTGTAAAGAAAGACTACACGCCTGCACACATATTCAAACCCGCATAACTATAAACTAAACACGTAATACACATGTGCACGTCAGCGTTTCCACAGATTCGCGTTGTGAAGTAACTTTGTGATAACTTTTTTCAAAAAATTTCAAGGCTTGCACCTTGGATCCTATTTCAAGGTTTGCATTCTCGAGCAACCAGGCACTGTTGTTGTGCGAATGAGCGGGCCGGAGTGCGTTAAGGGTTTTCTGTTAGAATGGTGTCATGTAAGCGGCCCCTAAGTTAATAACTAATGATCTTTGCAACAAAAGTGAATCAATCAAAACTTACTTTAGCTGGACAATAACCTTATTCTAGAGCTGATGTAAAGCCAAAATAATCTCTGTTACTGTAATTTCCTATAATCACTGTAAAGCTGTGTTGAAACAATCTATATTGTTAAAAGCGCTATATAAATGAAGACTTGACTTGACATTACTATCATACATACTATCATGTTACTCTTACTATTTTTACCATATTGTTCTATGTCAGAAATAGTAAAAGTAGTATACTAGTATGTGGTTAAATTTTTCGAAATTGGTTCGAATTCAGCACTTGTTTCTAAAATTATGCATGATATATTCTGGCAGCAGCACAAGTAAATGCACCAGATAAAAGTTAGATTAATTTGAAAAATACTAGCAAGAAGTTTCACTATTGATTATAACTAATTATTACATATATTTAGTAGAGTCCCTTGATTTGACCACTATTTAAATCATGGCAGTGGGTCTATCCAATCAGAGTCAAATTATGTAAATTGTCATGCTTGAGATTAATAACCAGCATATCTGACCCTGGAGATGTTTCCAGTTTAAACTTGACAATTTATGAGTTTGTGATTAAGAGGATAAAGGAAAAGGGGATACGATTGGATAAACCGTGGCTAATGACTGAGCTATTTCTATGACTGGAATATACTTATGATGCTTTTGTGTTCTTTTTGAATTTTAGTCTTTGTATGCTTTTGTTTGAAAGTTTGAAGTTTTGGAGCGACATGAGAGTGAGTAAATATTGACAGATCTTTTAAGTAAAGTTAAATGCTTGTATTTGCTTGGAGAAAAGTGAAAACATCTTCCAATTCTTCCTTGGAATGAATTAAAACCTATGAGAGATTTAGAAGAATTAACTTGCATTTTTAATTTTGAAATTTTAGATACAGTTGGTCTTCCTGATGTGGCAGGGTGGGTTTGACCCCGCCCTATTATTTGTGGTTGTCACGTGAGTGATGTATGTGACAGCCTATTGGCAGCCGTACCTGGCCTATTTAAGGTGGAGTTCAGGCCACCTGGGTATGCGTCATTGTTACGATCGCTTCTGTGTTGGGTGCGCGCGCAGCTCTGCGGGAGGTATGTACCTAGCTGTTTGGCTAATGTTGCTGCTCGTTGCACATGTACTTTTAAAGTGGGGATGTATTTGTTTTAGCCAGGTTATGGCTGGGATCGGTGCGACCTTGCTTTTGGGTGCAGGCTGTCTTTTACTACAGCTGAGGTGTGTGATTCGATGGAACACCTGTGCATTTGTGGTTTGCCTATGGTGAACGAAGCTGTGAGTCACCTGAATATTTTGTGGGTCTAGCGATCCACTACTGGGTATGTATATCTAACCACTTGAACATTATTAGGTGGATGATTTTAAATTCATTCATTAATTTTGTTTGTTTTTAGTGCGTCAATCCGCTCGTGAGCGGTTCGTCTCTGTGGACTGCGGGGCAAATGCGTCCTAGACAATGCTGTTAGACTGCACTGTTTGTTCTGCAGCCATTTTTACCTACGATGTGACCGTTTCCTGTTTGTTCTATATTTGTAGCTCTATGCTAATGCTGGTGGCTTAGGTGAAGAGTGGCTAGTTTCAGAGCCGTCACTTAAAGTTTGACGTGCCAGTAATTATGTACATTAGCCCCACCTTTTGTAATATTGCCACCAGCAGGTAACTGTTTTTTTTTAAAATTTGTTTCCTGTGATTTCATCTGTTTACTCTGTCCAAACAGTAGTTTTCCGTTTGTATTGTTTGATTTACAAAATGTGTTTTGTTCTGTTTTTGTTTATAGCAGTTGGCTGCTCCACGGTGTGTCCAGGCTTGAATGACAATGTAATGTAGCGTTAAACTCGTTGGGTTACGCCGCCTGGTTAACTTCTGTGGCCAGTAATTGGCCGTTTTTGACCTTCCTTGTATAGGTTGAATTGTTCTTCTATAACTTGATACATGTGTCTGTGGCTAATTGTGAAATACTGTATATTGTTTTTTTTGTTTCTTTCAGGAGCTGAAGGCCCCCGGTGCAGGGAAGCTTGCCCTTTTTGGTGGTGGTGTTTCCTTCACCGAGTGTTTTGCCGTTGGCACCTGCGTTCCTTCACTTAGCAAGTATGAGAGTGAGAGTGTTTGTGTGAGTAGAATTTGGTGAGTGGTGTGGTCTTAGGATACTCACTGCCCAGCTAGCTGCCCTACTGGTAAGCCTCAGCCTGAAAGTGTTTTTGTTTTTCTTTATTTTTGATCTGGTGCACACCGAAGTGGTGTAAACCCGTGCCCCCTGAGTCAACAGTGTTTTTTAGATATTTAAGATAATTATTGTTGAGAAAATAAAGTTTTTTGTATTCAGATCCAGGTCTCTTGTTCTCTGTGGTAGCGAACCTGTGTGTCTTAGACATTTCCCCGTTCACGTAACGGGGTGGCGTAGTCTGCTCTCTAATTTCGTACATAAAGTGTAACTTTTGACCCCCCCTGTGCACCAGCCCCGCTACACTATCAAAAAACAAACAGATAGAGAGAAAGATTTTGCTTGCTCAAATCTGTTTTTTCTCTTTTTGCAACTCTCCTGTGGATTCCTATTGAAGTGACTGGAATTTGCCCGCAGCATTTTGGAGAACAATGGTAAATGTGACTGCACCTCAACACCCATACACTTTTATGGCAGAAAAAAAAGGAGAAGAGGAATATCAGTACAAACACAATAAGGTTTCAACCTACGAAAGTCTTATTTATATTTACCTCTGCCCTATTATACTGGGATACAAGAAAATACTCTAACGTGTAAATTTACACTACCTTTAAAGAAATAAAATAAGGTCAAAAGATAATGTAAGACTCACCAGAGCAGGATCCAGTTCTTCATTAAGCAAAGCATCATTCTTAATCAAAGCCACTCTCTGAGCAAAACGACAGGTGGACATAGACTCCTGAGAGAGGAGGAGGGAGGGTAGGAGGGGAATGATGTTAATGAGTGATGTGAAGATAAAAAAAAAAAAAATTGCTTTCATGTATTTAAAAAAAAAAAAAAAAAAAAAATTAGGTTAAGAGATGTACAGCAATGTTCCTCATCTCCACAGACACAGTAGCGATCATGGTGGTCATGCAGTTACCACCCAAACTGTCTCTAAGCACAGAGGTCATCATGGAGTTGCGGTAGGGGATGTGGGACCTATTCTTCTCCGACAGGGCTATGATGACCTAAACCAGAAAGCAAATGGAGCCCACCAAATTGTAATTTCTATAATATGATTCAAACTCCTTTTAAAACACAAAGGTCATGTCAGTATAAACAGTGTATTCACAATTATTTTAATTATAATATTTTTCAAGTCATAATTTTTGGTTAAGAGTATACCATGAAAGATTCAGGTAAAAATGAACAAAATTGTATTGAGTAAATACATGGAAACTCTGTGTTAAAAACTGTGTTTTGCCCCAATTCTCTAAGGTAAGCTTAGAATATTGATTTACTGTATATTTTGAGTTGTTAGGTCGGACTTGACAAATTGTATGTTTACGCCGGGTTCACACTGTCTATCCTTTTTTTATTTTTCCGTTATGTCAGTGAACCAGTGGCGAGGCCAGAATATATGTGTGTGCTTTATATATATATATATATATATATATATATATATATAATTAGTGATGGGCAGATCGAGGCTTCGTGAAGCAATGAAACAGTTGAACCAAATGGTCCATAATGTTTCGAGGCTTCGAATAAATTCGACACCCGTCTCCACTGTGACACCTAGTGGTTACTTGCAGGTGTTGATCTGAAACAACCTTGATGAGCCATGAAAATGTGTTTTTTTTATTATTGTACTTTTCTAATATGTGAAGCTTGTAACCTATAGGCTCCTCACTGTGCATAATGTTATTTTGGTCCTGCAAAATGAATATTAATAAAAGAAATCAAGCCACAATGTCTCACTTTTTTACATATTTTTATTCAAAAATATTAATTTCTCTGCTGTGGAAAGACTTAGCCTACTTTTTTTTTTACAGATAATTTCTCCAGCCTTTGAAAAAATCCTCTCACAAGGGACACTTGTTGCTGGCATGCAAAGATATTTTTTAGCTAGGACATACAAATGAGGAAAGATTACAGCTCTCTCTTTCCAGTAAGTTAGTGGATCATGAGTTCTGGGCAAATACGCATCGTTGATGTATTTTTTCACTTCCACTGTGGCATCAGCTGTAGCATTGTGTATCATCTGGGTTTGATGGATACGAGTATCAAAAAGTTCTCATAAACTGTCCTGGTGTTTCTACTGGTGTTGATGGTGATGTTGAATGTCCCTCATCCTCCACAATGGTGAAGGGCTGCAGATCCTTCACCACCATGTTTAGAAGAGCCTCATCCAATTCCCTCTGTCTGCCTTTTAAAAGAGAAGATAAAACATACTTTCAGACAAATACATTGAAAAAATACAGCTTCAAATAGTGCACAGCTATTAAAAGTAGCATACTGGTTCATTATTTGGAAACCTTGCTAAACAAATTTAGGTTATGAACGTTTATGCTCAGTGTGCAGAGAAAAATGTAATGGAATGTAGAACTACAACAATTACGAAAACCAAAATTATGTCGTCACTGGCAGTATATTGGGTACTCATATGTAGATCTATAAAATGTATATTCACACAATATTATATTATACTATATTCACATTGAAGCTATTTTTAACATGATTGGCAGTTGTGATTGGTCCCAAAAGTTTGTGATTATATTTCAATTATAATTATATTTCAAACAATGCATACCTTGCTTAGATGGCCCAGCAGTGTCAGTAGCAGGCCTAGGAACAGGGGGAATGCCATCCTCTGCTCCCTGCAAAATGGCAGGATGAGTGCTCCTCAAATGGCGCATCATGGATGATGTATTGTTGCAGTAGGCGAGCTGCCCATCACAATACACACATCTCACTTTATTTGGGGTTTCTAAATGGAAATGCTCCCACACCACAGATGTACGGCATCTCTTCTGGGGAGCCTCCATTTTATCTATCTATCCAAATCTATCTAGATATGTATCTCTAATCTATCTATGTAATTAGATAGGCCCTATATGTATCTACAATCTATCTATGTATTTAGATATGTATATATAATATGTATCTCTAATCTATGTATTTAGATATGTATCTATAATCTATCTATGTATTTATATATGTAGCCTATCTTTAGTCTATCTATGTATCTATCTATCTATTAATCTAGCTGTCTATATATATTTATATCTATGTATCTATTAATGTGTCACTATATGTATAGCCTACTCTGTGTCTCTAGCCTATCAGTCAATGTGTTGTGTAAATTTAAATGTAAGCCTAAATATAACTAAACAAATCGCACTATATCACCAAAATCCGCTATCTCAAAATCAAACTCCTCTCACAAAAATCCACGAGGTCAATATGCGTTGATTTCACTTTTATACAGATGTGCAATTGTGTGGTCTGTTTCCGACCGTGTCAATCAAACGCTGATTCGGCGGATCACACCTGATGAAACACTTAGTGAAACATTTCGAGGCTTCGTTTGGCCATAGTCACGTGACATGGGTGTTTTGAATCACGCTTCGAATCAGTGTTTCGAAACATCAGCGCTTCGGGATCTCGCAAAGCTTCGGAACGACTGTTTCGTATGAAGGTATTTTTGGTGCAAAACAACTGAACGCATGTGACAGTGGAATTTGTAGTTGTAGAGAATAGCCACACATGTGTATCAGTAAATGTGAAGTCACAGAGATAATTTTTTTAAGACTTGCACACTTGTAGACTTTTTTTTATCTTCCACAAACACAACACAACAGTTACACCTTCTCAAATTCTTCATTGCAGGAGCACAAATCCTATTCTACAAATCACAAATTAAGAAACTCGTACGCTCACATTTTTGCTACAGTTGCTGCAGTGAATATGGTGCAAAACGCATTTACACACCCGCATCAAAAAATGTGAAGTCACAGAGAACTTTTGCTCATCTGCAAATCAGTATGTGAATTCATCCAATGAGAGTTGCACACTTGTAGAATCTTTTCTCACAAAGGTCTTGTATATTTTTCTAGCACAAACACAAGTACATAACTACAGCTGCTTGAATCTGCTGCGACGAATCACAAGCTCTGTTTTTCACTTTCAAGTGACAAGTTTCGTACGCTCCGCCTTTTGCACCAAGTGCACAGTGAAATGTGGGGCAAAAGTCAAGGGGGTAATCCATCGACCGGAAGTTGAAGCCGGCCGGGTGCCGCCATGTTGTAGCAGAACTTCACTTGCGTTAGCATTTCCATTGACTCCCATTCATTTTTGCGTCACTTTGACAGCGAATAACTTTACATCTGAGGCGTTTAAAGACTCCATTTGTCCATTATTTATTTCTAAAGAAACACGACAATGTATAAAGGGCTCCATTACCTTATATGTTACACTATGGCCCCGTAGAAACAGATTTAGTAAAAATAGGCTAACGATTGCGTCATAACCACTCGACTCTCTGTCGCGCTGTACAGAAGTTACCGTACAGACAGGAGGAGAAGCTCGCAGGCAATCGGGGGGACGTCCCGTCAAGGGAGAAGCCCATAGATAATGAGTCCATAAAAGCAACGGAATTCTTACTCCTGCTCACTCACGCCAAAGAACTCTTTGCTCAAGTTCCCCGTCTCTGCAAGATTAACGTTGGCAGTTTTCACGCACAGCTACTAGAAGATTAACGTCTGTCAGACAGGTTGCTCACGTCATCAAGCTTAGTTTGAGTCGGTCTGAGTCTGCGCGTCAGGAACGGAAGTTCTCAAAAATCGCTAAAAGTGGGCTTCAACTGTCTCAACTGAGTTCCAATGAGATCACTCTGTCCATTTCTTTTACTGTCTATGGCAAAAGTGAGTTGTGCATCTGTAGAGGCAGTGGGCGGAGCCTACATTAATATTCATGAGTTTCCCGGGCATGCGCGTGCAACTGCTCATTCTAGTTCACGCTCCTCGTTTCTCAGCAGGTTTAATGGATTATTTCAAAAAAGGTAAATATAGTTTCAGCGCGAACTTAAACTGCAATTTTGTATCGTTTCGTTAAGTTCATGTTTTTATTTATTCGTCACTGACTGAATGATTGCTGGCATTCACTTCGTGTAGGCATAAAGTACAGCAAACTTCAACTCGTCGTATAAATTGCACCTTGCGAAGCTTTTAAAATGTGGCTTTTACTAATTGTTATCATTTGTTGATTGCAATAAATTAAATAAACCCTCATAAATGTATCCGTTCCGTTGGCTAACACTTTAAAAAAATATATATAGCTATAATATATCCTGGTGTGATTGTTCTTAAAATCTTGTTCATTTAAATAAGCCAAATCATTAAGACCAAACACAAGCATAAATGTGTTGCTTTAATACATATGTACAATTTGAATTAAACAAAATTGTATGGACAAAAGTGGATAAATTACATTTGATACAATTAGGTTACTGTAAATGAGGGGGAAAAACACAACATTATTTTACGGAATATGATAAGCCACTAATTTGATGTTCTAAAAAAGATATTTACAAACATACATACTGGCCTTAATACCAAACATTTGAACAGTAGTAGGCTACACACCTTGCAATCAAAACATTCAAAATAATGTAACAATATTATTTTGAATGTTTTGATTGCAAGGTGTGTAGCCTACTACTGTTCAAATGTTTGGTATTAAGGCCAGTATGTATGTTTGTAAATATCTTTTTTAGAACATCAAATTAGTGGCTTATCATATTCCGTAAAATAATGTTGTGTTTTTCCCCCTCATTTACAGTAACCTAATTGTATCAAATGTAATTTATCCACTTTTGTCCATACAATTTTGTTTAATTCAAATTGTACATATGTATTAAAGCAACACATTTATGCTTGTGTTTGGTCTTAAAGTAACAACAGGTAACTTTTCAACCTTCATAATATATTTCCAAGTCTCTTGTGATGGTACATCGACTTACAATAGGTTGAATGACACGTCTGCCATAGCCTGACGGGGTCTGTAGCGTTTTTAATCGTACTTTTAAACTTCGGGTTTCGGGTAGTAACCGGCGAACAAAGAGAACTACAAAATTCGACTGCTTTACGGCATATACGTCACTTCCACCACCACCCCCACTTCCTTAAAATCGGACTTGCGAGCCAAATGTTATAGTCATGGGCGAAGCAGCACAGAAAAACAAGAAAGCAAAGGTTTTATCGGAGCAAAGCAAAAAGAGAAAAAGAGAAAGTGATCGCGTTAAAGGCAGAACGAGGATCAACATTGCAGAGCTGCCAACTCACGCATTGGCCGTGAGACACCCGCATTTGATTGGTTTCACACGCTCACACGTACGCCACACCCCCGGTTTCTCACGCTAAATTGTCAACCCGGTCGGTCAAATCCCTGAAAGATGAGTTTATCTATAGATCTACCTGTTGAGCCACTCGTGATCGACAAGTTATACCGCAAATTAGTTCAAATCTCCCGGAATCTAGAGCGAGCGCGCACGCGAGACAGAGACTGTGCTCCAACGCGCGCGGACGGCAGAGAGAGAAAGCGAGCGAGAGACCTTGCGTGTGCAGGGAGCATCGAACGCCCCATCGAAAAAAGAATGCCTCTCTCTAACCTCTCTAATTCGCTAGAGTAGTAGCGAATTATCAATCTGGTAGCTAGTAAACGATATTCTAGTTTTTGATGGTTAGCTATCGCTAGTATTCTCGTTCTGATTTGAACTTTGCAATCGATGAAATGCAAATAGCAAATGTTTGACCTAAAAAGTGTAGTCTACTCAACATGTACAAAGAAAGGAGGAAGATTATTAATAAAATCATATTTTAGGATACCTAACATGTCTGTGATATTTGTTTATTTGTCTTGCCTCAAGCTATAATGCAAATCGATTTGTAAAATTTGCAGATTCATTTATGGTAGCTTGATATTATAATATTGACGATATATGGTTATTATCAACCACTCAAACATTGCATTGAAGTATCATATAGATCCAGTAAAACGGTAACCAATAGACTAGGCTACTATAATGACGCTGGCTTGTAAACGTGAGCATCGCGATCATTTGTCGTTAGAAAAAAAATAAAACCCATGAAATTATATTCATATGACATGCTGAAATATATGCCACTGTACCTGGGATGAAGACATTTCACACGCGACGCAAGCAGAACACCTGCATGTGACCTCCTCCTACAGTGTTCAGGGCTATCCTGGTTGTCAACAATTGCACGTGCATGTAGGATGACAGAGTTTACGACAGTAGTAGAGGACAATACTGTTTCCCAACTGTAGGGGGAGCCCGAGAGCAAAAAACGACCTGTTGTTACTTTAATGATTTGGCTTATTTAAATGAACAAGATTTTAAGAACAATCACACCAGGATATATTATAGCTATATATATTTTTTTAAAGTGTTAGCCAACAAAACGGATACATTTATGAGGGTTTATTTAATTTATGCAATCAACAAATGATAACAATTAGTAAAAGCCACATTTTAAAAGCTTCGCAAGGTGCAATTTATACGACGAGTTGAAGTTTGCTGTACTTTATGCCTACACGAAGTGAATGCCAGCAATCATTCAGTCAGTGACGAATAAATAAAAACATGAACTTAAAGCTGCAGTCCGGCATTTTTCCTCTTTGTCGCCATCTCTGTTCGAAATCTGCAATTGCAGTCATTCGCGGAATTATCAACTTTACGTGAGTTGTAGTTCAACACCCTCGACACGGCACAGCGCGGATGAACACAGTGTTTGAGGAGAGAGTGCAGCTGTCAGTCACCGCGCCGATGTGGATATTGTCATTCAGAATCACAGATTATTCTTTTTGGAAGTATGACCAACATAAGAATTTTCACCGGGAAATGTCATCTGAACTAGTAAGAAACATTCACTTTTGTTCTGGTTCTGACATTGCAGTAAATCGCGCTGATTAAATCTAACAATTGCTTATAAGTTATCATTTCACGCAAAACCGTGCAAAGTAGCTATACTATGTTCTCAAATTGTTAATGTTAACAACGTCAGCAAGCATTGCGTGACTACATCATGTAATGTCCTTCCGATATTATCCTTGTTTTCGCATGGGTCCGGTTGCAGTCTCTTTTTTTCTGTAGCCACTCCGAAGTCCGAACGAAGTCTTTTGCATGTTACAGCGGGTGAGTCTCTAGTTGTCACTGATGATGATCGTCGTTTGAACCTTTCTGGATCCGCCATCAAATTGATAAGTTTAATTATATCAAGTGCTGTGAGAAAAGGCTATAAATCTTCACCTCCAACATCCTCACACGCAATATAGCTTATACTAGCCGAGACTCCTTCTTTATGTGTACAGATGTGACGTAATGACGCAAAGACATGCTCGAATCTCCCGCGGAAATCCACCAGTACCACTAAAATTAAAAACATTATTACAAGCTTACCGTTTTGCATCGAGCTAAGGCAAGCAGATAGTTTTGAACACTGGCTGGTTATGTATTTTATCAAATATGTATTTTGGATAATTTTTAACCCAAAAAAAGCTACGGACAGCAGCTTTAACGAAACGATACACAATTGCAGTTTAAGTTCGCGCTGAAACTATATTTACCTTTTTTGAAATAATCCATTAAACCTGCTGAGAAACGAGGAGCGTGAACTAGAATGAGCAGTTGCACGCGCATGCCCGGGAAACTCATGAATATTAATGTAGGCTCCGCCCACTGCCTCTACAGATGCACAACTCACTTTTGCCCCACATTTCACGGTGCACTTGGTGCAAAAGGCGGAGCGTACGAAACTTGTCACTTGAAAGTGAAAAACAGAGCTTGTGATTCGTCGCAGCAGATTCAAGCAGCTGTAGTTATGTACTTGTGTTTGTGCTAGAAAAATATACAAGACCTTTGTGAGAAAAGATTCTACAAGTGTGCAACTCTCATTGGATGAATTCACATACTGATTTGCAGATGAGCAAAAGTTCTCTGTGACTTCACATTTTTTGATGCGGGTGTGTAAATGCGTTTTGCACCATATTCACTGCAGCAACTGTAGCAAAAATGTGAGCGTACGAGTTTCTTAATTTGTGATTTGTAGAATAGGATTTGTGCTCCTGCAATGAAGAATTTGAGAAGGTGTAACTGTTGTGTTGTGTTTGTGGAAGATAAAAAAAGTCTACAAGTGTGCAACTCTTAAAAAAATTATCTCTGTGACTTCACATTTACTGATACACATGTGTGGCTATTCTCTACAACTACAAATTCCACTGTCACAGGCGTTCAGTTGTTTTGCACCAAAAATACCTTCATAGTTTCGCGGCAGCCATCCCTAATATATATGCACACACAAGAGGTGTGTGAGTGTAATATGTTTTTATACGCAGATGCTGCCCTAGTAGTTGCAGATAATAAGACAAATAGAATACAGGAGAAGTTAAGTGAGGAGATTGTTAAGGTGAATGACTGGCTGTCTGAAAACAAGCTTTTATTACATCTGCGTAAAACATAATCTATTCTCTTTGGGTCTAAATATAAGTTAAGGAAGGCAGATGATTTAGTAGTTAAAGTTGATGGTTGTGTACTTGTAAAAAGAGCATCAGTCAATTATCTTGGTTGTGTTCTGGATAATAATTTAAGTGGTGTAAGTATGGCCTGGAAAGTTTTAGGAAAAGTTAATGCACAAATTAAATTTATAGCTAGATATGCTAGTTTTTTTTTTTTTTAAATAATGAAAGGTTCTTGCTACAGGCCTAGTACAAAGTCAACTTGAGTATGCGTGTTGTTCATGGATGACTGATTTATCCAGTATGTGGATGACAAAGTTACAAAAGTCACAAAATAAATTACTGAGAGTAGTTTTGGGATATCATTCTTTTACTCATGTGGATAATGGACACTTTCACCAGCCTGAAACTAAAAATGGTATATAAAACAATGAATAATAGGGCCCAAGTGTATTTTAACTCATATTTCTCTCGGGTTAATGTAAGACATGGACATTATTATAAATATTATTATAAATTTGAATCTATGTAAGTGTAAGACTTTGTATGGTAATAGGACGTTCAAATATACAGGTGGAATAAGTTGCCATTGGACATTAAGGTTTTAACGGATAATGTTGGTTTTAATATAAGGGTGAAGAGATTGTTTTTAGATAGGATGGCATGTGACATTCAGGAAGTCCTGACACAAAAACAAAGCTTCCAGAGATCGCTGTAACATGCAGATAAAGACGTTTTGAAGAAAATAAACATGATTGCAATGGTATTTGAGTAACCTGTGTTCTTCAAGCCATGTCAGGTATTTTCATAATAATAGATTATATTTATAATGTAATGCTAATCGATATAGACTTTATCATTGAGCAGAACTATAAAATAATATATTTTCTGTCTTATTTTTTTATCTGAAGCCAAATCAGATCACAGAAGGTTATTTAAAACACTCGACTTGCGTTATAAAGTAAGTTTGGAGCACAAACATGGTTTAAATCTCATAAATTGTCGTGTATTGATGGTGTGCTAAGCTAACATGCTAGCTAACTCTAGGTGCACACCTGCCACCCAGCTGTTATTTTTTATGATTTTTTTCTAAATATAAATGCTTACTGAAATGTTTCTTTTTTCAAAAAGGGCATTTGATACAGTTTAAAATGTGAAGTGATAACTTTGATAAAAGAAATGAGTGATTGAAACAGTGTGAATAGCCAGTCGTTAGTGATTATAATGCAGACAAAAGAAAAGCATATTTAGAGCCATAACCAGGCTGGAGAGGTGTGAATGTGTGCAGGGGAGACTGAGACTGAATGGGGCTCGTTTTGCACCACAAAACAGCAGAGACAATAGACTGAATAGATGCTAGAAGATGACAATAAACACCAGTTTGCATTTTAGAGTCTAATCAAAATAAAGTCATATGACATGATCTTGAAAAACATTTAACTAAATGCAGAGTTTTAGACTTATCATCTTCAAATTTTAAATATAACATGGTCAGACATGTGGCTTTAGTTGCAAGTGCATTTCTAGATTGATACAATGCCAACTTCAATTTTATTTTCATGAAGATGTTTCATAGAAATAAATTTCTAATAACTTTACAAAACTTTGAAGCCATTTATAATTATTATTTTTTCATTATGACTAATTAATTCCACATTTACAATAAACTGCCAAGTGTCAGCTTTCAAATGAGTCTTACTTGTGCTTTTAGTACAAAGGGTTCATGAACTGCATCTGTTTCAGTTTGGGAATGCCATTTCTGGGGATTTTTCAAAAGTGGGGTTGCAGCTTAAAGGGGAAATGAAGCAGTCAGTCAAGTTTACATAATTTACTAGATGGATTACCACTATAATCAAAAATTATATAAGAAACATGACAAATGTTAACATATAAAAGAAAAAAGAAACACTGTTATATCTTTCGAGCGGCAAGGGCGCCGCCATTTGTGCAGTATTATAACTGGTGACGTCACGGGGTTGGTTGGCTCTGTGCTGAGTTCAGTAAAATACAGTGAAAGATGCATGTAAGCTGGTCGATCCAGCAAACAACTAACGTTAGGTACAGTCATTGTTAGCGAACAGCTGTAAGCATGAACTAATGATAACTTAGTGTTTAGCTAGTGAACTTTATTAGTACCAGACAAAAATACGACGTCTAACGTTAACAAACTGCACATGGAAACATTGTTCGTGATGTCTGCAATCATATTCCTGTCTCTTGTCAACACCATGGTCAAGATCAGCGTCTTGACAGCAGATGGATCGTGCTATCGTGGCGTAATAATCTGTTTGGTTGTAAAATGTATTACCTGAATGAAATGAAATCGAATGTATCGTCCTGTGGAATCATTCATTCACAGACAGCATACGAAGATGTTCAACTAATAAAGATCTTCATCGCTGGCAAACAATATGATAGATTTGCCGATTTGCTTTCACTAGACTGTACTGTAGGTCCACGGCCACTTCATCCAACGCTCTTGATGTTCTTAAATCTTCCTGTTACAACTCCGAGTCGAGTGTGAATTGAAAGCGCTTAAGTGATTCAGTACGTGCAGAAAACTGAACAGATCATTCAAACTGATTCGCGAACCGATTTAGACAGATCTGCCAACTTGTTTGATGAAGTCTTTGAACAGAATCGACAAAAAAAAAAGAGTGATTCATTTGTAAATTGAGCATCGCTCGTGCCCATAAAAAAGATACAGCCCAAATGGCCCAAATCTCGTTATATGCAGGGATGCAAACGGCGCACTTTATTTTAATGCAAACATGTTGTTAAATGCGCAGTTCCAGGCGCGCTTTATCTTTTTTATGGGCACGAGCGATGCTCAATTTACAAATGAATCACTCTTCTTTTTTTTGTCGATTCCGTTCAAAGACTTCATCGGGGGGGGGGGGGGGGGGGGGGGGGGGGGGGGCCAAGATGGCGACTGAGTAACATCCCTGTGCCGAAGCTCTGCACTCATTATATAGTTGAAAAAATATTTAATTTGTAAAAGGGCACAAAGTAATAATTTCTTTACTGACCTGAGAAAGTCTTTGTTCGATCTTACGTTTTTTTAACTTCTCAACGAGCGCGATGGAAGAAGATAAGCCTACTCGAGGTGCCATGCATTCATACGCAAAGAAATCTCTGGATGCCTCGTTCAAAGGGAATGACGCCAAGAATACACCAGGATGTAAAGTTCCCCTGCCTGAAACTCCTAGACAGCCTGCCAAAAAGTCAAAATTGGGTGAAAGAGTGGCGTCAGATATTCAGATGATCTCCAATTCGAACCTGATGGAAGTTTTGGAGAGAGTTGAAAAAATGCAACTGGAATTTATGAATCGAATGCAATCCCTCGAGGCGAACGTGCAAGTAAATACGGCCTCGCTAAACAGTGTGACCGAGGCGCTTGAGTTTATGAGCAATCAAATTGAAGAGGTATCAAGCAAGGTGAGCTCGTTACAGAACAGGGTGGAATCACTGGAAAGGGAAAACTGCGTGCTACGTGACAAATGCGAGGAGCTGGATGCATATAAAAGGAGGTGGAATCTGCGAGTGTCCGGTATTCAGGAGCAACGAGGAGAAGATGTACGGAAAATTCTGATCGACTTATTCAGCAAAGTTTCTCCGGAGATCGCAGACCAGCTCGTGTACACGCTCGACATCGCCCACAGACTGGGCCCGCGCTCGGAGGGAGCTCGCGCAAGCCGGCGCATCATCGTGCAGTTTCTGTCACGCAATGTTCGAGATAAAATCTGGAGGGATGCCAGAACCGCGGACATTCTCAAAGAAAGGAAAATCAGAATTTTTGAAGACCTAACGCAAAGCGCCAAAGACGCCAGGAACAAACTTTGGCCACTTGTGGAACGAGCGAGAAAGGAGGGGAAGAGAGCAGGCTTCAGAGGGCCCTTTGGTTATGTCGACGGTAAGAAGATTTCTGCAAATGATCAGCAAGGCTGAATGATGCGGCGGCATCCTCGTCGAAGTCTCAGCACACACTCTCCGGTACTCTCGGGTAGGCACGAACTGCTGCACTTTTTCTTTTATTTTTTCTTCTCCAGACAGAATGGATAGACTTTTAGTTTTTCTTAGCGTTGCCCATTTGATCTTGTTGCACATGCTTGATCTTTAACGCAACTGTTTTATTTTATTTGGAAAATTATTATTTTATGACAACGGTCAAACGGAATTATTATTTTTGAAACCATACATTTCTGTCAGTGAGTGTGCTCGTTCTGAAGACGCAAAAAACTTGATGACTGAAAACGGAATGAAAGTGAGATAGAACAGACAAAAGGACTAAAAGAAACAAAACGAATACGACTTCTACTCATGCCCTTGTACTCGTTACTCCAGGTTCTATATAATGTTGCAGAGTCAGGCGAACTACTGCATTTTGTGTTATTCTAGTTTCTTATGTTCTAATTGATATCGTGTTTCATACCTAGTTCTTTAGGTATTATATAGTCGTTTAATTTTTTTATGTCTTTGTCTTTATTTTCTTTAAATGCCAGGGGTTTGAAAAACAATATCAAAAGGAAGGCTTTATTTTTGTTTTCTAAGAGGCACAAAGTAGATTTCTGTTTTTTCCAGGAAAGTCACTCTACATCTAAAGATGCTAAATTTTGGAGGTCACAGTGGGGTAATGACATCTGGTTGTCACATGGGTCAGAACACTCTGCTGGAGTAGGGATTATGAGGTATAATTTTAATGGTAACATTTTGGAAACCAGTATTGATCCTTTAGGACACTTCTTGCTAATGGTTGTTGTTGTCAATCATTTTATATTGATTATTGTCAACATCTATGGTTACAACTCTGTTACAGAAAACTGTGCTTTCTTTAACACTCTTGATCAAAAACTTTCATATGCTTTAGGCAAATATCCGTCTGCTTTTCTGATTTTAGGTGGAGATTTTAACATAGCAATGAATAACATGTTAGATAGGCTCCCTCCAAGAAAAGCAGTTTCCCCAAACTCAAATCTTATAGCACTTATGGATAAGTTTGACTTAGTTGACATCTGGAGAGAAATGTATCCGGATGTAATACAGTACACCTGGAGTAACAAAGATCGTTCAAGGCAGTCCAGAATTGATTATTGGTTGATTTCTAAAACATTAAGTAGCAATAATATTAATATTAGTAAGAGCCCACTAACTGACCATAATGCCATTTACATTTTAGTTAATTTATCGCAAAATATCGCAATTAATGCCTGCAAACCGTCGCTCTGGAAATTAAATAGCTCACTCCTGAAATATGAAAAGGCCAAACAACAGATTATTGAACTAATCCAAATTTACTGGGAAAGGGCTAAATCACAAAAAGCTTATGGACGTAACTGGGAGCTTTTAAAATATGAATTAGTGAAATTCTTAAAAAAATTTGGAAGTAATATAGCAAAGGAAAATAGATTAAAAGAGGATGAAATTCTTTCACAACTATCTGCTGTATCTTTTAAGGAACCATTGACAGATATTCAAAGCATTGAATATTCCAAACTACAAAGTAAATTAGATGACCTGTATAGGTCCAAAGCTAAAGGAGCCTATGTTAGATCCAGGAAAAAATGGCTGGAAGAAGGAGAGCAAAATTCAGCCTATTTTTTTAGGTTGGAAAGATCCAATGCTGTGAATGTTTCTGTTGACCGTCTCCGTACAGATGATGGAGTTCTGGAGAATCCTAGGGAAATAGCTTCCTTTTGCTCCAACTTCTATAACAACTTGTATACATCAAGATATTGTGATAATTCAGCCAAATCTTTTTTTGAATCTATCAATCATAATAAAGTTATTCCTTTAGAAGATAAAGAAGCTTGTGATAATGACATCCCAATCAGAAATTCTACTGGCTATTAAGAGTTTAAAAAATAATAAAAGTCCCGGCTCTGATGGTTTAACTTCGGAGTTATATAAGATGTTTGCAGAGAGATTATCCCCTTTCTTACTGAAAGTGTTTGAGGAAAGTCTGGAATCGGAAGCACTTCCAGCAAGCATGACTCAAGGGGTCATCACTTTAATACCCAAACCCAATAAAGACCGATTACCCTCTTGAATAATGATTATAAAATTCTAGCTTTAATTTTAGCAAAAAGAATTAAAGATGTCCTTAATTGTATCATCGATGAATCACAATCAGGTTTTATGGAAAAACGTCACATAACAAATAATATAAGATTAGTCCTAGATATTTTAGATTACGAGGATCTCATCCCTAATGAAAGTTATTTGCTTTTCCTAGACTTCTACAAAGCCTTTGACTCGCTTGAGCATAATTTCATATTTCAAGCCCTTACCAAATTTGGGTTTGGAGATTCGTTTTGTAGAGCAATCAGGACTTTGTACAGAAATAATAATAGTGTTATTAAATTAAAATTCGGAACCTCACCAAGATTCGATTTGTCTCGTGGAGTAAGACAAGGCTGTCCTATATCTCCATATTTATTCTTGCTTGCCTCACAATTTTTAGCTTTGCATATTTCCAATAGTAATTTACAAGGTATAACAATTGACGATAGACAAATTATCATTAGCCAGCTGGCTGATGACACCACTTTGTTTTTGAATGATGCCTCTCAAATCCCTTTAGCTTTAAGATTGATTGATTCCTTTTCCAGAGCTTCGGGTCTGTATCTAAATATTAACATTTGTTAATATCAATTAATCAATTATTATCAATTATCAAATATCAAGTTAATATCAATAAAAAGCTGTAATGTTCCCTCTATATGCAATATCCCTGTGAAAGATCAAGTTACATACTTAGGAATTGTAATTAATAAAGACCAAAAAACAAGATGTAAACTGAATTTCGATCCTCTAATAACGAAGACCCAAAGGAAACTGAACTCTTGGCTGCAGAGAGACTTGTCTATACGAGGAAGAGTTCTGCTCTCTAAAGCTGAGGGACTGTCCAGACTAACGTATGCCGCTCTCTCGCTGGATGTTGATAAAGGAACATTAAAAAAGGTTGATAGCATGTTAAATAATTTTGTTTGGAAAAATAAAACCCACTTCGTTAGAAAATCAGTACTGATGAATTCTTTAAAAAAGGGGGGGATTGGATTTTTTTAGATTTTACTACCTTAAACAACACTTTTAAAATTAATTGGCTTAAAAATTTCCTCAATAATTCCTCTTCACTTTGGAATATTATCCCCAATTATATTTTTTCAAAAGTAGGTGGCCTGAAATTTCTCTTACTTTGTAACTATAATGTCACAAAGATCCCTGTCAAACTCTCTAACTTTCATAAGCAGATGCTCTTGGCATGGGCCTAATATACAAACACAACTTTTCCCCACACAGATATTACTTATGGAACAATAAGGATATTCTCTACAAGAATAAATCACTTTTTTTTGACAACTGGTTCAAAAACGACTTTCTTTTAGTTGGGCAGCTTTTTATTTCACAGGGCAGACTTTACAACTATTTAGATTTTTTACAGAAATATAACATCCCTATAACTGCTAATGAATATGCTATTGTTTTCAATGCAATTCCCTCTGGAGTGTCTTCTCTGTTGCAAGCTTCTACATTTCCATGGCCATGTACTTACTCTCTGAACCCAACTGACACAATGATCGGAAATGTGTGCTTTTCTTTAGAGCAACAAAAAAATAATTATAAAATCAGATCTCTCTTCCAGAAAGAGATAATAACAATTCCTTATGTAATACCATACTGGAATAATATTGTTGAGAATTTACCTTGGGAAAAAGTATGGTCTTTGTCTCATAAGTATCTGCTTACCAATAAAGTTAAAGAAATAACTTTTAAATTAATTCACAAATGTTACCCAACCAAAGCGTTTCTTGGGAGATATAAGTCCGACATTGAAGTGGACTGCTGTTTCTGTCTCTCTCCTGAGGAAGACGTCATTCACTTGTTTTGGCAATGTCCCCACACAGAGAAATTTTGGTCAGATTTGTTAATTTTTATCCAAACCTATTTTGTAAGTGACTTTTCTTTCTGTTTTAAAGATGTTTTCTTTGGTTTGTTTGACTACTCAAAAGAGAAAACAGGACAATATTACATAATTAATTTGTGTTTCCTTCTAGCTAAATTTCACATACATAAGCAAAAATTTACTGGATCTAAACCTCTCTTTTCTCTATTCAAAGATGATCTAGACAGATACATGGAAACTATCCAAAGCTCTGTTAATCCCAAAGCAATGAAAACTCTATCTCTATATTCATCCTTTATGTCCTCTTAAGGTGAATGCACTGCATTCTTGTTTTTATGTTACCCTGGCAGCTTATTTGTGTCTGTGTATATTGTTGTCATTTTTGTTTTATTTTTTCCATGTTTGTATGTATTGCTTTAATGGTTTGTAATGTTTAATAAAAAAAATAATAAATAAAATAAAATAAAAGACTTCATCAAACAAGTTGGCAGATCTGTCTAAATCGGTTCGCGAATCAGTTTGAATGATCTGTTCAGTTTTCTGCACGCACTGAATCACTTAAGCGCTTTCAATTCACACTCGACTCGGAGTTGTAACAGGAAGATTTAAAGTAACAACAGGTCGTTTTTTGCTCTCGGGCTCCCCCTACAGTTGGGAAACAGTATTGTCCTCTACTACTGTCGTAAACTCTGTCATCCTACATGCACGTGCAATTGTTGACAACCAGGATAGCCCTGAACACTGTAGGAGGAGGTCACATGCAGGTGTTCTGCTTGCGTCGCGTGTGAAATGTCTTCATCCCAGGTACAGTGGCATATATTTCAGCATGTCATATGAATATAATTTCATGAGTTTTATTTTTTTTCTAACGACAAATGATCGCGATGCTCACGTTTACAAGCCAGCGTCATTATAGTAGCCTAGTCTATTGGTTACCGTTTTACTGGATCTATATGATACTTCAATGCAATGTTTGAGTGGTTGATAATAACCATATATCGTCAATATTATAATATCAAGCTACCATAAATGAATCTGCAAATTTTACAAATCGATTTGCATTATAGCTTGAGGCAAGACAAATAAACAAATATCACAGACATGTTAGGTATCCTAAAATATGATTTTATTAATAATCTTCCTCCTTTCTTTGTACATGTTGAGTAGACTACACTTTTTAGGTCAAACATTTGCTATTTGCATTTCATCGATTGCAAAGTTCAAATCAGAACGAGAATACTAGCGATAGCTAACCATCAAAAACTAGAATATCGTTTACTAGCTACCAGATTGATAATTCGCTACTACTCTAGCGAATTAGAGAGGTTAGAGAGAGGCATTCTTTTTTCGATGGGGCGTTCGATGCTCCCTGCACACGCAAGGTCTCTCGCTCGCTTTCTCTCTCTGCCGTCCGCGCGCGTTGGAGCACAGTCTCTGTCTCGCGTGCGCGCTCGCTCTAGATTCCGGGAGATTTGAACTAATTTGCGGTATAACTTGTCGATCACGAGTGGCTCAACAGGTAGATCTATAGATAAACTCATCTTTCAGGGATTTGACCGACCGGGTTGACAATTTAGCTTGAGAAACCGGGGGTGTGGCGTACGTGTGAGCGTGTGAAACCAATCAAATGCGGGTGTCTCACGGCCAATGCGTGAGTTGGCAGCTCTGCAATGTTGATCCTCGTTCTGCCTTTAACGCGATCACTTTCTCTTTTTCTCTTTTTGCTTTGCTCCGATAAAACCTTTGCTTTCTTGTTTTTCTGTGCTGCTTCGCCCATGACTATAACATTTGGCTCGCAAGTCCGATTTTAAGGAAGTGGGGGTGGTGGTGGAAGTGACGTATATGCCGTAAAGCAGTCGAATTTTGTAGTTCTCTTTGTTCGCCGGTTACTACCCGAAACCCGAAGTTTAAAAGTACGATTAAAAACGCTACAGACCCCGTCAGGCTATGGCAGACGTGTCATTCAACCTATTGTAAGTCGATGTACCATCACAAGAGACTTGGAAATATATTATGAAGGTTGAAAAGTTACCTGTTGTTACTTTAAGAACATCAAGAGCGTTGGATGAAGTGGCCATGGACCTACAGTACAGTCTAGTGAAAGCAAATCGGCAAATCTATCATATTGTTTGCCAGCGATGAAGATCTTTATTAGTTGAACATCTTCGTATGCTGTCTGTGAATGAATGATTCCACAGGACGATACATTCGATTTCATTTCATTCAGGTAATACATTTTACAACCAAACAGATTATTACGCCACGATAGCACGATCCATCTGCTGTCAAGACGCTGATCTTGACCATGGTGTTGACAAGAGACAGGAATATGATTGCAGACATCACGAACAATGTTTCCATGTGCAGTTTGTTAACGTTAGACGTCGTCTTTTTGTCTGGTACTAATTAAGTTCACAAGCTAAACACTAAGTTATCATTAGCTAGTTCATGCTTACAGCTGTTAGCTAACAATGACTGTACCTAACGTTAGTTGTGTGCTGGATCGACCAGCTTAGTTTACATGCATCTTTCACTGTATTTTACTGAACTCAGCACAGAGCCAACCAACCCCGTGACGTCACCAGTTATAATACTGCACAATGGCGGCGCCCTTGCCGCTCGAAAGATATAACGGTGTTTCTTTTTTCTTTTATATGTTAACATTTGTCATGTTTCTTATATAATTTTTGATTATAGTGGTAATCCATCTAGTAAATTATGTAAACTTGACTGACTGCTTCATTTCCCCTTTAACAGGTTAATAGATATGGATATATATGTGTATTTGTTTTGTGAGTTATTTTTTTGGTGTGTGCATGGTTTGTCATGAAAATGTCTTGTTAAAAAAAATCAAGGACCACAATGGAAATAAGTTAATGCAACTTTATTGTGTTATCCTTGACAAAGAAGTTGTAACAATGTTGTATTGCTACTTTTTATGTCAAATAAACTCAACTCTATATATAGCTAATCGTTGGAAAAAGTAGCTTTTTTCTGGAATATATATATTTTGTTTTGAAAGCAGAGCTCCTCTAAAAGCTACTTAAAGGCGTCTTTGAAGCGGTAAAGACACACAACCTTACAGCTCGATTTAATATCCTTATCATCATTTAATTTTGTATAAATTGTTTATCCACAGATCACAAGTTGTTCTTACAGTGGAATAAATAATCAGTCTAAAAATTAGACAAACTGAACGAATGAATTTTATGAACTAATTTTCAGCATGAATCAGCGACAGTGCCACACGTTGCATTCATAAAAATACCTGCTGTCGCGACTCTTGTAAAGGGTATTATTAAAAATACATATAACGCAATATGTTTTTATTTTGCGCCGGTATACTCAGCTTTCCAAATTATATATAGGCTACACTACATATATTATTATTTTGCAGTTTGGTTTTATTTACAGACCAGATATATGCAGATCTATTCAGATATGGAAATCACAGGCTGGGTTAATCTCAAACCATTAAATTCATCACAAAAGAGCTGAATGGACAACATGTAACATAAAACAATTCTCCATGTAACTTGTGATTCTATGCTTCGAATAGAAGTTGTGTCGGAGAGACCACAATTCCATAGTGCACCTTAAAAAAACATCTGTAACAAAGAAAGTCCTCCTACCTGCTCCAAGTAGTGCAGGGAGAGGTTAATATATTTAGCTTCTTTTAGGATTTGACCTCCCACACCTGTCTTTCCCACTCTTTCAGACCCAGCCAGGTCCACCAGGTGGAGCTTCGAACACAGTACCGTGGCTGAGCCCAGCTCTTTGCTGCACAGGTGAATGGTAAAGATGCAGTGAGACCGTGTAGAAGCTTCGTTCATGGGAGTCTACAAAAAGATGGAAAAAGTGCAAGGAGTCTTTATCTTTATCCTCAGATGTTGTTGATGACAGGTATAAATCACAGGCACACCTGAGAAAACTCAAGATGACTTACAGAATTAAATTATCCTCCCAAAGAAACTTGTGTGATTAGTGTCTGTTAAGCATATGGTGACTTTTGAGTAGTTTATTTTTCTGAAGCTTAAAATAACACACTGTGATAGAGAGAGAGTGAAACATGGAATAAGTCATCAGGGTATACTGATATAAGAAAAAGATGAGTATGTGAGCTAAAGCGCTTAAAGAAGATTAAAGGAAATAGTGCTAAACACCGTGGTAAAACGAGCACACTCGGGCCCTAAAGAGAGCAGCCAGAAAAATGGCTGTGTAGTGTAGCTGGAAAAAAATAGAAGTTTTTCGCATTTCGTGGAGAGAGAGAGCACGATTGCGTACAGAAAGGCCTTAAAAACTGCTAGATCTGCTTATTTTTCAACACTTTTAGAATAAAACAAACACAACCCTAGGGATTTATTCGAAACAGTGGCTAAATTAACGAAAAATAAGGCTCCAACACCAGACGTTTCCAAACAGCACAGCAGAAATGACTTTATGAACTTGTTTACTTACAAGATTGATAATATTAGAGAGAAAATTATAACTATGCAACCGTCTACTACAGTATCGCATCAGACAGTGGATTGTAGTCTCCCTGAGGAAAAAGTTCATTCATTCATTGCTATAGGAGAGGAAGAATTGTCTAAACTCGTTAAATCATCTAAATCAACAACATGTATTTAGACCCTACACCAACTAAGCTATTGAAAGAGATGCTTCCAGAGGTCATATATCCTCTTCTTGATATCATTAATTCATCTTTGTCACTAGGATATGTACTGAAAACTTTTAAGCTGGCTATTATTAAACCTCTTATCAAAAAAACGCAACTTGATCCTAGAGAATTAGTCAATTACAGGCCGATTTCGAATCTACCTTTTGTGTCAAAATTAATAGAAAAGGCAGTATCCTCACAACTGTGTTCCTTTTTAGAAAAAATGGTATCTGCGAGGATTTCCAGTCAGGATTTAGACCGTACTATAGTACTGAGACAGATCATTAGAGTCACAAATGATTTGCTCTTATCATCCGATCGTGGTTGTATCTCTCTATTAGTGTTACTGGATCTTAGTGCTGCATTTGATACCATCGATCAGAAAATTCTTTTGAATAGACTCGAAAATTATGTTGGTATTAGTGGAATTGCACTAGCATGGTTGAAATCATCTGACCGTTATCAGTTTGTAGCAGTAAATGAAGAGATGTCATTTCGATTAAAAGTTCAGTATGGAGTACCACAAGGCTCAGTACTAGGACCGTTGCTGTTCACCCTGTACATGCTACCCTTGGGAGATATCATTAGGAAGCATGGAATTAGTTTTCACTGTTATGCTGATGATACTCAGCTCTATATATCTTCGCCCCGACGAAACGCCTCAATTCACAAAATAAACGGAAAGCATAGCTGATATAAAAATTTGAATGACTAGAAATTTCCCACTACTTAATTCTGAAAAACAGAGTTTCTAATTATTGGGCAAAAAACCTCTGCACGTATTAACCCAGAATACTGTCTAACAATTGATGGCTGCTCTGTCAAGTCTTCGTCATCGGTTAGGAACCTGGGTGTGCTCTTTGATACCAATCTTTCATTTGAAAGCCACGTTTCTAGTATCTGTAAAACCACATTTTTCCATCTTAAAAATATATCTAAATTACGACATTTGCTTTCAATGAAAAATGCGGAACAGTTAGTTAATGCGTTCATGACCTCAAGGCTAGATTATTGTAATGCTCTACTGGGTGGTTAACCTGCACGCTTAATAAACAAAGAACACAGCAGCTAGAGTTCTCACTAGAACCAGAAAGTATGACCATATTAGCCCCGTTCTGTCAACACTGCATTGGCTCCCTATTAAACATTGTATAAATTTCTATTATTCAAATCAGTTAAATGATTATTAGGCTGCATAAATTAGGTCAGCCGGAACCGGGGACACTTCCTATAACACCTGATGTACTCATTATATCATAAGAAGAATGGCATCCACGCTAATGTTAGTCTTTCTGCTTATTCAGAAGTTTACTGAAGTCAGTCGGATCCAGGCTGTATCCAGATCAGATGGTGGACCTGCGCCTGGACCCATCCATAACACATCCCTTAAGTGCCAGCCTCATCAGCCCTGTGAAGGCCTCATCGACACGACAGCCATCGGCACTGATCCTCAACAAACTCGTCTCCATACCGGCGTGATGACTCTGACTTCCAACCAGATGGAACATGATAAATATTCTGAATGTTCTAATCCAATATAACTTCTGACCTGAAATGCTGCCTGAATCATAATCATACACTGTTCGCTCATTGGGCAGAGGAGAACTGGTCCCCGACTGAGCCTGGGTTCTCCCAAGGTTTTTTTCTCCATTCTGTCACCTGATGGAGTTTTGGTTCCTTGCCACTGTTGCCTTGGCTTTTGGCTTTCTTAGTTGGGGACATTTAATATTCAACAATATTAATGATCTGCCTTACTTAAGGTGGACAATGACGCAATTTTCTTCTAGAAACAAACTTTTTTGTATTATTTTCATGTTATCACTGTGAAGCTGCTTTGATACAATCTGTATTGTAAAAAGCGCTATACAAATAAAGGTGACTTGACTTGACTTAAAGACCTCAATCTCTTACACTAGGAAAATGTTACAGTACATATTATAATGCTGTCAAGCTTACAGGCTTTCCAAACTGCTCATCTCACACTTCAGGCCAGCACCCTACACTCTGAGACCATTCCTTTGCTGGTGCTAGGCAGAGTTACCGGCTCAGACCTCATCCTCGGCCATTCCTGGCTCATTAAACATTCTCCTGTGCTGTCCTGGTCTACAATGAGATCTGTGCCTGGGGAAATCAATGCTTCCATAGCTGTCTACAGTTCGCTCAACACCTTCCTCCCTCTCAGCTGGTGACGAGCTCTCTCCAACCTTCACCTCAGAACCACTACCATTGAGAGTCCTTTTATTAAGTAATCCATCTCCATTCCACAATAGTACCGCTAGCTCCACAATGTGTTTAGCCCCAAGTGCGTCTCTCAACTTCCTCCTCATGGCCCTTGTGACTGAACCATCAGGTGCTTCCTTGTCAGATGGGAGAGTTTATCCCTTGTCCTCACCTGAACATTGAGCGATGAAAGAGTATATCAGTGAGACATTAAAGCAAGGCTATATTTATCCATTCAAGTCACCTGCTGTATCTAGCTTCTTCATTGTGTCCAAGAAGGCAGGTGGCCCTGCATTGATTACCAAGCCCTTAACAACATCACATTTAAGTTCATGTTCCAACTTTCTAATGTCCCATCAACTCTGGAGAACTTGCGAGGGGCAACAGTTTTTTCAAAGCTGGATCTACTGGATTTACACCTCCTAAGCTATTTTTCTTATACCTTCTACTCCTGAAAGCTTTCGTCTGCGAAGGCCAAATATGAAATTGGTAACTGGGAGCTGTTGTCCATGAAGCTGACACTGAAGTAGTGGTGGCACTGGCTTGAGGGTTTCTGTTTTTTCCTGCTGTGTACCTCTAGAATACCTACCACTGTTTGCTGGAATACTTACCTTCATCATCATCATCATCATCATCATCATCATCATCATCATCATCAATCTTAAGTGTATTCTCTCTCTTATCTACTGCCACCATCTACTGTCATTATCTCTGCCTGCCATATTTATACCTGTTCTGTTGTTTCTCATCTGCCTTCTGTATTCAATATACCACCTGCATCTAAGTTCTGCTATATATTATTTGTTATTTAGTGATACCTACTACACTGATACTTGATTTTTTTTTTTTTTATTGTTAAATACAATCAATGACAAGACCAGCAAGGTGACAGGCCAAATTCACCATTGTATGGAACTGATGCATTTGTATGTTAAAGGCACATTATGCAGAAATTGTGTTTTAGTCAAACAGTGACCCCTATAGTCGCTGTGGAACACTTACACTGTCGTAAATAGCTATCTAGACATATGTGGACATTTTTGGACTGGTCTAATTATCAACAATGGATGAATGAACAGCATCGTAAAAAATGGCATACTACAAGCAAGCGCAACAACATAGAATGCAATCAAGTTTAGAAATAAGAGATTTAGGCTACTTAATCCATCAACAAGATCGCCAGGTCAGCATCGCGGTTGAATCCAGTGCTGCTTTTTAGCTCGCGCCAACTAGTGAAAGCCCGACCGAGTGGGACTGTCACAAGGAAATAGTCAAAGGATTCAGTTGCGAGTAAACAGTAATTTATTGAGCACAATAGTAGATATCCGTGTGGGTCAAAATGGAAGCAGACAGAAGAAGACTCAGGCTCGGCAATGCAGGGACACAGTGGGCAGACACAGATGCAGGAACAGGTAGAAATTCCTCCGGGAAAATCTCAGGAAACCACTGCATGGTACAGGAGTGGAATGCAGGAGAACACGGCGAGTAGAACCCTGGTAGCCTCAACAACCAACTGACAAAGACAGGACGAGGTAACAAACAATATATCGGACATCCTCATTCAAAACAGCTGGCGCTGATCAGCTCATCAGCCGCGCCCGCCCTCGCGCTCACTCACACAACACGCACACACATAGCGAGGGCGAATCAGGGACTCTTTTCCGGTTCCTCACGCGGTCAGATTCTCTTTTCCTTTTCCAAGTCTCTTCCGACCGCGTTTTCTTTGCTTTTTCCATCGTCAAGTATCACGTCTGAAATGCGCGCAAGTGTCTTCGTGCTTCATATGTGGTTGTTGATGTGTGTGACATCGTTGCCGTAAAGCAAGTCGTGATTCTCGCGAGATTTGTCGGGGGCGCTCCTCTCAAACTTGCATTGCTGGTTTTTCCAGCGGCGACCCCGCCCAGCTTTATTACCAGGATGATTCGTCCTACTATGAGTTTGTTTACCACCGAAATGACTTTGAAGCTGTTATATCAAGGTACAATTCTTGCATAGTGTGCCTTTAATTTTATGTTAGCACAAAAAACTGTTAACGGTGTTAACATTGCAGTTTATTTTACACATCTAATATTTCTCTCACTAGATAAAGTATTTTTTAACTTTACTGGTTTTAAATATAGAACACCTTTTTCATGGAAAGTTCCAAATGTTATGCAACCGTTTAAAGGCAATTAACAATATATCACATCGAAGGAGCAAATAATAGTTACAAAATATATATCTGTCTGCAATATAAACACATTCCTGTAAACAACAGATGTATATTTTAAATAATTCATATTGAATTGGTCAGACTCCAGAGAATAGTTTTAAAGAACAATGCCAATCCCAAGGTTAAGGTATTTTGGGAAAAGCAAGGCCTCAGGACTCATAGAAAAATAAAATATGATGGTACAATTATTGTCCATGGTCAAAGAGTAGGATGCTGTCAGGAATCAAGCCTCTGCGGTTCCTCCTGCTACCCATCAGATGGCTCCCTCACCTGAGCTTTCTCCCTCAAACTCCATTTCCCATAACCCCGAATCTGGTACTGATTGCTTGCACACCTGATCCTCATTATTTATTCAGCTTTTTCTCATGCATTCTTTGCAAAGTCTTGTCCTGCTCTGCTGACAATTCTGAGCGTCCTCCTAGTTATCTGTTTGTTTTGTGTTTGACCCTGGACTGTTTTTACTGTTTCGACTCTTCGCTGCCTGCCCTTGTAATTTTGCCTCTTTTGCTTGAATATACTCTGTATTGTTTGCTGCCTGCCCTGACCTGACCCTGTGCCTGCCTCCTGTGTTGCCTTGGATATATCTGTTGCTGATGATTGACCCTTGACTCTTTGTACCACTATTGCTTCTTTTAATAAAACCACACATGCATCCCAACTCTGCTGACTCATCGTTACAGATACCAATAGAGAGCGGAATACAATTTTACATTCAAACTGATGTCCTCAAGTTATATTCATGCACAGTTCAGTCGTGGAAATGAATGACACCAGCAAAACCTTTCGCATGATGACTAGTTTTTTAAATTTTTTATTGTAACTTTATTGCTCTTTTTTTTTTTTACTTTAGAGTACAGGAGTAATTAGGCATTTTTGTTGTTGTTGTTTTGCTTTTTTTCTTGTTATCTGAGATCCCAGCCCATGTTTTTTATGTATGTTATATAAGTGATGAGAACAGCCGCGCTCAACTCCCAAAACGTTTATGGGTGCGAGTTATAAAGAAGTTTATCAAATAAAGATGAAAAACCACACTCTCTAGTTATATCTCATATCTTTTTTATTATTACCATGTCCACATAGACGCGTTTCAGCCTAAGCCATCATGGATATAACTAGAGTGCGGTTTTTCATCTTTATTTGTTATATAAGTGATGTCAAAAATATTCTGTGATTAATATTTTCTGTTTAATGTCTTAAAATATTTAGTGCAAGTAACGCAGTTACAACATATGATTATTACACTATTTGTGCTCCGCTCACCAAGCTCCGTGAGAGAGCAGCCGACCAAGAATGTCCTTTACACCCTGTACACAGCGGACTTCAGGTATAACACAAGCAGCTGTCACATGCAGAAGTTCTCTGATGATACTGCCATTGTTGGGAGGGTATCAGAGGAGAATGACCAGGAGTACCGGGAGGTCATCGGGGATTTTGTCAACTGGTGTGAGTTAAACCATCTTCACATCAACGCCAGCAAGACAAAGGAGATGGTGGTTGACTTTCGCCGGAGGCGGCCGGGTACTACACCGGTGAACATCCAGGGTGTCGATATTGAGAGGGTGGAGACTTACAAATACCTGGGTGTTCACCTTAACAAGAAACTTGACTGGTCCACAAACACAGACGTCCTGTACAAAAAGGGCCAAAGCCATCTCCATTTGCTGAGGAGGCTGAGTTCCTTCGGAGTGTGCAGGTCTCTGTTAAAAACTTTTTATGACTTGGTGGTGGCGTCTGCAATCTTTTATGCAGTGGCCTGCTGGGGAGCAGGGAGCTCAGAAAGGGATAGGAAAAGACTCAACAAACTAGTGATGAAGGCTAGCTCTGTTCTGGTTTGCCCTCTGGACACCATAGAGGAGGTGGGGGAGAGGAGGATGTTAGCCAGGCTGGCATCTATTATGGGCAACACCACTCACCCCCTACATGAGACTGTGAGCTCCCTGAGCAGCTCCTTCAGTGGCAGACTGCTGCACCCGCAGTGCAAGAAGGAGCGCTTCCGTAGGTCCTTCATCCCAGTAGCAGTTAGACTTTTTACTGCAACATCACAATGTAGGACTGTTAGCTGTTGTTGAACTAGCACTCTTAGCTGCGGCTGAGTAGCTGAGTAGCACTGGACAATATTTTGCATTATGTATATTTCTTATCTATTTATTACTTTGTGTCACCTCCAACTGTGCAATATGTCACCTCTATTTGTTAGCATATTTATTTGTATATTTGTGTTTATAGATTGTCTGTTTACATAAGGTTGGTTATTATGTAAATACAGTTCTATTCTTATATTTGTATTCTATTTTACTTTTATATTTTACTGGAGCTGCTGTAACACAGGAATTTCCCCAGTGTGGGATTAATAAAGTCAATCAAATCAAATCAAATCAAATACTATGATCAGCTAATCATTAATTCAAGTGAGCAATAAGGCAAAAAAGCAATCATTTCGATACTGGACTGTGAAGTGGCTCTGTGTGCACATACCCTGTGTGCGTTTACAAGACTGCTGTTATTATCCTACATAGGAAAAGCAATTTGGAGAATGGATGGATGGGTGGATTTCTGCTATTGGTTTGGAGATATCTAATAAGTAAAATCTGCCAAATGTAAACACATTTTGTACACACTTAGAATAATTGAATTTGTTGTCAATCCTAAACAGTGACTATATAGACGCTTTGGATAAAAGCGTCTGCTAAATGAATAAATGTAAATGTAATGTAAATGAACTGAACATGGCCAAAGAGTATGATGCCAATAGAGAGCTGAATCAACGATTACATACAAACTGATGTCCTCACCTCTGCAATCATACGATTCGTGTCTCCTAAAAAAAGCAAATCCAAAGCTTCCTCTTCATTGGCCGACTGTTGCAACGACAGGTTCTTGAGGTGAATGTTCTGGTCTGAGTCTTCCATTATTGTCACCCTCCTAAATCAATGACAAAACGTTAAGATGAGCAAACAGAGTATAATGCGAGTGTGGAAAGTAAGTATTCCTCAAATCATAAACCTCAGCCGTGTAGACTGCAGGGCCAGAGACATACTCAACACACTCGCATGCACAATTAATCCTTTAATCGGAGGACATATAATGTGAAAAATATGGCCTTTTTTTTTGGCATAATTGCTGTGGGTGGACAGGAAACACCTTTTTCTGCCATCCTTGCACTCATGATAACATTATTGGGTTTACTGTCTTTTACATGTTAATATAATAGAAGTTTTAAGCTCAACATCTGTGACATTCTGTCAACAATGCTTAAAACTTGTACTGAAGCTCGAACATTCATGAGAGTGTGGAGTGAGAACAGAGTGAGAGTGAGAACAGAACCAGAAGGAAGGGATGAGTTTAATAAACTAATAATTTAAAATAATTATTTCTTTCTTTTTTGTATAAGTGTCTGCGTTACAACAAAAACTAAGTCATCTGTTGTGACAAGAGCTCACATGAGGCTAAGTGATAAACTAAACAACATGAAAAAGTAAGCAACTCTATTGAAAAAAACACAACAAAAACAAGCACCCAAAGGGATTCAAGGTCTGTTAGTTTCTTAATCACTGAATACAAAAACAAAGCAGAGATGGATACCAAATCAATCAATATATTTGAACTTTTTCTTTTATTTTTGACACTAACATGAAATCAATAAAATATTGCTCAGTTAGCCGGTTGGACGTTTTAATTTATACTGTTAACATATTTTCTTTTGAACTGCACAGAAATAAAAATATGAACAAAGATATGGATGAATAAACATAGAGAGGTAACAGCAAAAAGAGAGAGAAAAAGTGAGAAGCAATAATGCTAGTATAACAGTGACAGTGGATTTAAACTGCCATTGTGTCTTTAAAGTTCAACTTGTGTGCTCAGAAGTGGGCATTGTCTATTTTCAAAGTAGTTTGACCCATATCACGATATATCAGATCTGATATAATGAAGAGTTAAGTTAATCTACAATTATGAGAATTGAAAATGAACAAGGGTCAAAAACAGAGACTGACGGTAAGTCCTCCAGACGAGATGCTTCATGTTGGGGATTCAGCAGATCATAGCCGGCCTCATTGTAGATTTCCAGGTAAGAAATGTGGGTTGTATAGACCATACTGCTGTCCTGCAAACAGATATACAACTATTTTAATAAGTACATCAAAACAGACCAATTATTAACTAAAAACTAAAATATTACTACCAGTTGGAATAACAGAATGCTTTGCATAAATATTTGCCAGCCTTCACCATCTAAATCCATGGTTCCAGCATGACATATGAAAATATCTACTGACCTTGCTGATATGATGATAAAGGTAAGAAAGAGTTCTGGGAATGATCCCTCTGTCATTATAATGCTCTGCACCTCCAGTGATTGTAAAGGTCTTCCCACTTCCGGTCTGGCCATAGGCAAAGATGGTGCCATTATAACCTGCCAGCACACTATCGAAAGATGCAAGGTTCTCATGACAGGTTTCTAAAAAAAGCTACAAAACTTAATAAAGCTGTGACATTCTCAGGAATCTATTGCTAACTGTGCTATTTGTGTGTTATGTGTCACTATGAATATGTGTAATACAAAAGAGCTCCTTAAATGGTTTTAAATTTGCATGTACCTATTCATCACAATTAGGCCTACATTTGAATCATTTTATGGAATATTTTTTTAATTAAAAAATCATGTTTTTCATGTTTCAGTTTTTTTTTTCTGTAATGCTTTGGCTCATAAAGCATTTTGCCATTTATGAAAAAAATTAACAGAAAATATTGTTGGCAGAGAACTAGAATAATGTTATACAATATTATTAGCTAGTTATTAGCTACAATATTATTAGCTAGTTAAGGACATTTTTGCACTGATTCTCAACACTGTAACATTTAAACCCCAAAACATTTTGCAAACGTCATGCTTTAATAATTTTCTTTTTAGATTGTGATAAATAAACAACAAAACAGAGTGATACTACCAAAAACAGAGTGATACTACCAGAGTTTACTACTTCCATTATTGTACTCCAACAATGTACACCTCTCGTACTTTGAGCTTAAAATGATGGGATCTGAATACTTTTCATGTTGTTTTCCATTTCCTTTGCCATAACAAATAACAAAAGTATGATATTTTTAATTATTTTATGACAAATTCAATCTATGTACAAAAACAGTAATTACATTGTTGCCCTGTAAATGCAATGAATTGGATGAATACCACACCCTGAGAAGAGTGGGCCTTAACTCCTAAAGGCAAAAGCAGCCTGGACACCTCATAGGCTAGAGAAATTGTGTCTGTGATCCAGTGCGATAAACATTGCTTACCAAAGTGTACCAATATTTGATTCGATTTATGCCACTGGCCTGAGGAGTTAACATAAATCCTTAGAGACTGGACAAAATAAATGAAGCCTTTATTTCTCGGATGATTGAAACGGCAGAGGGAAGTAGGCCTGAAGTGGCTGAGTGGTCGTAGAAGGGCCCTTCGGAATATAATCTGTTCTTCGGTGCAGAATTACTATGATTAGTCTAGGGGCAAAGTTTGCATGCTACCCTTGGGAGATATCATTAGGATGCATGACGTTAGTTTTCACTGTTACTCTGATGATTAATCATCTCTATATTTCTTCACTTCCTGTCAGGACATACCAATTTGCAAAATTTACAAACATATATCTAAATTTTGACATATGATCTCAATGACAAATACAGAAAAGTTAGTTCATGCGTTCATGACCCCAAGGCTAGATTATTGTAATGCTCTACTTGGTGGTTGCCCTGCACGCTAAAGGTGATGATACACAGGGCAACTTTTTGAGCAATGTTGCTGGGCAATGTTGCCGTCAACGGGCAACCAGATGAGACACAGGGCCCACGACCGATCCAAATTATCCAGATAGAAATGTATTGCCCATTTTCAATGGGAAAGTGCCCAAGCAACAATCGCTTGGCAAGATTGCCCAGCAACATTGCTCAAAAAGTTGCCCTGTGTATCATCACCTTTAGTACACAAATTCAAGTATGTCCAAAATTTAGTAGCTAGAGTTCTTTTCTAGAACCAGGAAGTATGACCATAGCCCGTTTCTGTCAACAATGCATTGGCGACCTATTAAACATTGCATACATTTTAAAATCTTGCAAATTACTTATAAAGCACTAAATGGTTTAGCTCCTCAGTATTTAAGGAAGCTCTTAACGAATTATAGTCACTGTGTGGTCCACATTCAGGCCAAACAACTATTAGACCTCAGAGTTCATTGTGGGGTGGGTTTTAACTTAAAATGGAGCTTAAAATGAAAGTTTATGTGCGACATCAGAGAGATTAGACCCTATGTTTACTGAGGGAAATGGAGGATGTTCTAACTTGAAATGATATCATGATTTTACAGTGCAGATGATGTCTAATTTAGAAAGTTCTAACTTTGTAGGTCTCATGGCTGAAGTATACCCGGGCCTCTAAATGATTTTATGTCAGTATCTTAAAATGTCCTCAAAAAGATAGTTGAATGCTCAAGCCACACATACAAGCTTTATTGTATAGATAACAACATATACAGGTCCTTCTCAAAAAATTAGCATATTGTGATAAAGTTCATTATTTTCCATAATGTAATGATAAAAATTAAACTTTCATATATTTTAGATTCATTGCACACCAACTGAAATATTTCAGGTCTTGTATTGTTTTAATACTGATGATTTTGGCATACAGCTCATGAAAACCCAAAATTCCCGTCTCAAAAAATTAGCATATTTCATCCGACCAATAAAATAAGTGTTTTTAATACAAAAAAAAAAAAGTCAACCTTCAAATAATTATGTTCAGTTATGCACTCAATAGTCAATACATGGTCGGGAATCCTTTTGCAGAAATGACTGCTTCAATGCGGCGTGGCATGGAGGCAATCAGCCTGTGGCACTGCTGAGGTGTTATGGAGGCCCAGGATGCTTCGATAGCGGCCTTAAGCTCATCCAGAGTGTTGGGTCTTGCGTCTCTCAACTTTCTCTTCACAATATCCCACAGATTCTCTATGGGGTTCAGGTCAGGAGAGTTGGCAGGCCAATTGAGCACAGTAATACCATGGTCAGTAAACCATTTACCAGTGGTTTTGGCACTGTGAGCAGGTGCCAGGTCGTGCTGAAAAATGAAATCTTCATCTCCATAAAGCTTTTCAGCAGATGGAAGCATGAAGTGCTCCAAAATCTCCTGATAGCTAGCTGCATTGACCCTGCCCTTGATAAAACACAGTGCACCAACACCAGCAGCTGACATGGCACCCCAGACCATCACTGACTGTGGGTACTTGACACTGGACACTTTGGCATTTCCTTCTCCCCAGTCTTCCTCCATACTCTGGCACCTTGATTTCCGAATGACATGCAAAACTGAGCAACAGTCCAGTGCTGCTTCTCTGTAGCCCAGGTCAGGCGCTTCTGCCGCTGTTTCTGGTTCAAAAGTGGCTTGACCTGGGGAACGCGGCACCTGTAGCCCATTTCCTGCACACGCCTGTGCACGGTGGCTCTGGATGTTTCTACTCCAGACTCAGTCCACTGCTTCCGCAGGTCCCCCAAGGTCTGGAATCGGTCCTTCTCCACAATCTTCCTCAGGGTCCGGTCACCTCTTCTCGTTGTGCAGCGTTTTTTGCCACACTTTTTCCTTCCCACAGACTTCCCACTGAGGTGCCTTGACACAGCACTCTGGGAACAGCCTATTTGTTCAGAAATTTCTTTCTGTCTTACCCTCTTGCTTGAGGGTGTCAATGATGGCCTTCTGGACAGCAGTCAGGTCGGCAGTCTTACCCATGATTGCGGTTTTGAGTAATGAAACAGGCTGGGAGTTTTTAAAAGCCTCAGGAATCTTTTGCAGGTGTTTAGAGTTTATTAGTTGATTAAGATGATTAGGTTAATAGCTTGTTTAGAGACCCTTTTCATGATATGCTAATTTTTTGAGACAGGAATTTTGGGTTTTCATGAGCTGTATGCCAAAATCATCAGTATTAAAACAATAAAAGACCTGAAATATTTCAGTTGGTGTGCAATGAATCTAAAATATATGAAAGTTTAATTTTTATCATTACATTATGGAAAATAATGAACTTTATCACAATATGCTAATTTTTTGAGAAGGACCTGTACATGTGTAAGTGATCCTTAATTTAGTCTCAATTTTACTAGATGTACATAGGTGTCCTAAAGATGTAGTTCAGTACATTAACTACTGCCATGTTTCATCACATTTGTGCCCAAAAACTTTTTTATAAATGTTCTAATAGTATACATACCTATTGTTTTCTCATTTAAAAAGAAACATCTTTGTGAATTGTTATGCTTTAAAAGTATGCTTCATCAACTTTTCAGAGAAGAAAAAAATGTCAACTCACTTATCAGCAACAGGCTTTGCAATGGTCTCAAAGATTTCCTCTTGATTAGCTGTTTGGTCAAAAACCTTCTGAAACCTAAAAAATGGAAAATGTGGTTGTGGAAATGGGTTGTTTAAAAATGAATAAATCCAAATTTAGCTTTTACTTAAAGTATGTTCACAGTAGGGGTGGGCGATATAGCCTCAAAATCATATCACAATATTTCAAGAATATTTGCGCTAGTGATATTTATGACAATTTATGACAATATTGATTTCAATCTTTGAATTCAATTGAAAAAAGTAGCTAACATTTATACAAAATAATAAAGATACAAATAAAGAGAAATAAAGAGAAGAGTTTTTGGGTAGGTCTAACACTAGTATTCAGAAATACTACAGCAACTGAATAAAGTAATCAAATGTAAAATAACACTGATAGTCTTTTAGTCGTGAGTCCTGACTAAATTAAATACATAGGCTATTCATTCTGATTCCTTACAATTAAAGCTATCTTTTGTTTTGTTGTTTTGACAACAACATTAATGACAGATATATGGCTTTCATATGTGTCACTTTTAGAGCTAGTGCATGGATCCATTACGGTTTTCATTTTACTGTCTGTCACACTGTCATGTGTTTTATGCTTATTTAAGACATAACCGACTGTGTTTACGAGTATACTAACCAAGATCGGAATTTTGACACAATTTTGCGTGTTTTTTTTTCCTGTTAAAGCGATATAATCCGTGAAAAATAACTTTTGTTACTCGCGAGCTGTTTGTGTGTTTGTATGTAGCTATGCACACAGAGAAAACCATCTCTCAGAGTACTGGATGTGGATGCGAGTACTGGATGGTTTAAAATCGCTTCAATGTTTAAACTGATAAGACTTAAAAAGACGTGAAAATGATAAACTTTAGTTACGATGCTCTGCTGGCCCAATTGTGCAAGTGACAATTCCGTCATGTCCCGACTCCTAAAAGCGAGAGTGTAGTATCGCCGCCTGTAGCGCTTGCCTTGTGCACCCCATTTTGAGAGAGAGAGAGAGAGAGAGAGAGAGAGAGAGAGAGAGAGAGAGAGAGAGAGAGAGAGAGAGAGAGAGAGAGAGAGAGAGAGAGAGAGAGAGAGAGAGAGAGAGAGAGAGAGAGAGAGAGAGAAGGATGCAGCACCGCTGAACACTCATGCGGTTTGTGAAATTGCGTCTCGGAGAAAGTTTTAAAATGTATAATCTGTGTGGATTAATTTAGGCTACTCATACAATCTACATGCTGAAGTGAATCAATGTTTGCGGGGGAATTTCCTGCATTATAAGTGGGAGACCTGCGGGAATTATTACAATGATGCGCAATACCCACAATCTTGCACTGAAAGCCTCAAGCCCTTTGCTCTGACCTCTTGGTAACCAAACCACTTCCATACTATTGAAGTAGCTCCCTTTTTAGGCACTAAATCGTCATCGGAGGCTGACATGCTGCTCTTACTCTCAAACAGGTGTTGTTGTTGTGCGCTAGCGAACGTAAATGCGCCATGCGTCATCTCGTCGCTATATCATTGATATCGCAATATGACACTTTTTTATCATGTAAAAATTTATACCGGTGTTATCGTGGGCGGTATGATATGGCACACCCCTAGTTCACAGATCATCTTGGTTACACATGTAACCCTCATTCCCTGAAGGAGGGAACGGAGATGCCACGTCGGACTGACCGACGAATAGGAATCTCGCTAGAGAGGCCAATCTACTTCGAGTGTAACTAAACGAGCCAATGAACATAGGCATGCGATAATTGCATCAGCTACTCCGCCTCGCAGCGCAGGTATATAATAAGCAGCAGTGCATCTCATCTTCAGGTTTTCGATGAGGAGCCAAGCCGGTGACCCGGCCACCCAGCGGTGGTACAGCAGTTGTGGCGGCGGGACGTGGCGTCTCTTTTCCCTCCTTCAGGGAACTAATAGGATAGGAATCTTACCAAAACGCCACAGCTGCTGTCCCCTTCCGGAGCCCTGCGTAAGCCTCCTGATCCCTCCTGTCGATGAGACAGGGCTTGCGCAGAGAATGTCAATCACTGCTGTTCCGCATGACCCACTCAGTGAGACTATTGGATAACACAGAGAAAGCGTGCCCTTTCCACTGGAAAAGGAAGCCACATCCTACCCAAAAGGAGTTATGTGGACTTTTACATATGGACTACATTTGGAATGTTTCAGGGACGGTTCCAGCCTCACAAAGGGGGGCTTCCCCAAGGGAAAGAAAGAGGCTTCCGTTTAGAAGTTTACTGTGGAAGAATACACATATGGGATCCCCTCGAGGTCACACATACGGGCACCCAGCCTAGTACCGGTTCTCATGGATGTAGGCCTGGCGCCATATGCTCCGCCACGTCCATCTGCCGCGGGTGATGGAGGACTCAACAGGGATTGCCCAGCGGGAATTTTCTGGAGAATAAGCAGGGGGGCTCTCTGTGTCTCTGACCACTTGAGGTGAGAACACAGGAAGATACCGGCTCGACACAAAGGCTATAGAATCTAGCGAACGTGCCCAGCCCGCAGCTCAACAAATATCTGTTAGCGATGCGCCATGCGCCAGTGTCCAGGAGGACAGCGATCTCCGCTCCCAAGACATGGGCATCGACAGCTTTCACTGAAGTGAACTGCATGCCTCTGAACTTGGGGGGACGCCGGGAGAACTGAATCACATAGCCGAGCCTGATGGTCTGAATGATCCAGCGAGACGGACTGGGGAGCGCTTGCCAGTAGGGCTGTGCGATTTTTCTGACACGATTTGATTTGCGATTTAATTTAGCAAAGTCAAGCTTCAGCTCAATATTCACAAATCAAAAGAATGTCAACCCGTACACACCTAGTTTCCTGATTTATTTTAGGCTATTTATCATACAGGCCTACTGGTAAAACAAGAAATTCTAACTCAAATTCCTAGTAATTCAATGAATCCAAAATTACTTTAATGTTTTTCTATTAAAACAACAGCAAAAAAGACTTATTGTCATATGGAGCTGCATAAGAACAGTTATTCAGCAATCACAATCAATAGACTATAGTTGAGATCCATGTTTGCATTTATTGCAGTTCATCACTGAGACGGTTTGATCGCAGATTTAGTCGCAGCAAACAGCGCAAGCAGCTCGTGACAGAACACAGACCGACTGAATGCCACTTTCATTTAAGCAGAAAATCTCAAATCTCAAATGGAGATACTTGTTACTTGTTTGTCAGTGTTCTCAGATCATCAGCGTTTCTTCAGCAGTGTAGAGCTTTCTCTACACTGCTGCGCGTGCGCATGGTTGCCAGATTGCAAAGATTAAGTAAAACTGAAAATGTGTAAAAATGGCAAATTGTTTTCATTAACAGAAAAGCTCTGATTTGGGGATTAAAATAGTTGAAATCTGGCAACCGCAAGCATGAATGCTCGTAGCGGCTTGTTAAAAACAGTCTGTAATTTTTTGTCGTCGTCTTTTTTCCCCTGACAAAAGAAATAGTGATTTTGGTCAAGTATTTTTTTTTTTTTTTTTACTACATTTAGTCTTGTCTTTTTTCGTCAGTGATATTGCATGTTTATTTAGTCACAGTTATTGTTTAATGAGGTCGATGTCACGTTGGTGTCATCTCGTCTTCGTCTCGTCTCGAAAAAGGTAGTCAACGAACATTTTTCGTCACATATACGAAATTAACACTACTTTCTATCCAATAGATGGTTAGCTTCTTTGGGGTAGAACGGAGGTGCGCTCACTCAGTTAGTTAGTAAGACTGCCACACAAAGAGGACAGTCATGCTTTTGCTCTGGGACATATTTTTCATATCGCATCCACATTGCAGCCTTTTGCGATTAGCTAATCGCAACGTTTCAAATCGCGATTGCAATTCGATTTCGATTAATCGTTCAGCCCTACTTGCCAGGCTCGCAGAGACCGAGCAAGTGGGACCACAGGTGTATTGCACCCCACAGTGGGTGCATGACTCATCCATGAAAGCCACCTCAGCATGTTTAGTGCCCAGACACGTGAGGCAACGATCGTGACCATCCACCGGCGCCAGGTAATGACCGCATCCAGAAACACACGTGTGGAAAGTCATCTTTAAAATGATGCGCTATCCCACCCGTGTAATGCTCGTTTAGGGAACTGCTCTCTCTTGGTGCAGAAGCACACAGGGGAAAATATTGCAGCAACACTGACAGGAAAGGGTGCAGCCTGTAGTGTGCACTCCTCTCGTTGAAGGCGCAGCGCTTACCAGCTGTAATAACAGCTTTTTTAGCGCTCTGAAAAATGGTAAGAGCTTCAACGAGAGGCCTTCAACGAGAGGTGCAGCTCTTACCAGCTGTAATAACAGCTTTTTTAGCGCTCTGAAAAATGGTAAATGGACTGCATTTTATATAGCGCTTTCACAGACCCAATGGCCACCAAAGCGCTTTACATTTTGCCTCACATTCACCCATTCACGGCGGTGTCAGCCATGCAAGGCGCCATCCAGCTCGTCGGGAGCAGCTGGGGTTAGGTGTCTTGCTCATGGACACCTCGACACTTGGTCAGGTGGAACCGGGGATTGAACCACCAACCTTCTGGTTTGTAGACAACCTACATGAACCACTGAGCCACTGCCGCCCCAGAAAAAGCACACCATCACCAGCTGTTAGAAAAGCCTTTTAGTGCTCACTGAAGGCACACACACACACACACACACACACACACACACACACACACACACACACACACACACACACACACACACACACACACACACACACACACAGAAAAACAGGGATTTTCACCGCTGAAGCGCCATCACACTGACACCGATAGAGAAAGCTTCTTCCTTGAAGAACTGACTCTTTAGAAAACACTGCTTGTAAATTCACATGTATTATCAATGTGCATTGGCTCGTTTAGTTACACTCGAAGTAGATTGGACTCTCTAGCGAGATTCCTATTCGTCGGTTAGACCGACGTGGCGTCGAACGTGACCGATTGAAAGGGAACTATATATGCCTAATCTGCTCTAAATCCATTTAACATGTTTAAAACATCAGTTTTATCCAGCAATTTCTTTCTTTCCTTTTATTTAAATAAAAGTTACTACATCCTTAAACAAGAGATGTCCCAAGAGAAATACGATAAGTTAATTAAAAAATTAAAAAGAAAGTTTCAGAGAGAGAAAAACTTTAATGTTTCTATCCTAGTGGGCACAGAGAATATGCCCTTCATGAGCAAAATTAAACTTTATTAAGATCATGATAGGTCATGTTTGTGAAATCAACACTATAATTCCATAAAATTAAATCTCTCATTTTTCTACACGTCACCTGAAATTGTAGTTTTCCCTCTTATTGTTGATAAAACCATCCGCCAAGTCTCTGGGAACAACAAACTCCAAACTACTGCCTTGCTCCTCACAGTCCACAAAGTACCCCTGCAAAGAGGAGGATTAAGCATGAGTTCACATAATCTAGACTTGCTGGTGCAGACATATTTTATGATTTATTTATTCTGCAAGCGTGACTTTATCACTAAGACAAAATTATATATTACAGATATGCTAATTATAATCATATTACAGACATGCTAAGATGATAAATTAATATATATATATATATACATATTACCCCCAACAGCCATAGCCTACAAAAGTAAATAAAAAACAATCTGGTTTCAATCACATTAATATTACGACTTAAGAACAGAGTAGCCTATAGCATGACCACAAACCCTCAATATCTAATTCTATAATAATAATTTGTAGGTGTAACACCGAGTGCTCTCAGAGATGAGTGAAGGCACGATCCATGTGCAGGAGAACTTTATTAAAATAATAACAATAACAACCAAAATAAACACGAGTAAAACCAGGGAGCAGAACTGAGAACATCAAAGAAACATCCAACAAAGGACAACACCAGACAAAGAACATGAGAAACATTGAATTATAAAAAGGGTGATCGGCAAACAAGACACACCTGGGAAAAAACAGGTACTAATCAACAAGAAAACTACAAAAGACTACAAAACATGGCACAAAACAGGAAATAACATAAGTCTTCCACACAAGACATTGGGTGCTTCTCAATACTCAAATTGATGCTTCCTCGTTACCTCGCTCCTCTGTCCTAGCCTGTGACCCGGAAACCAATTAAATTTAGCCATCTTGAAGAACATCTCAATTCTCCACTTACTGCACCACGAGGAGGCGAGAAACAAGGAATGAGGAAGCTTCCAGGGGAGCCATGAGAGAGGATGCATGGGTGTATGATATGCGGAAGTCTTTCTTGTCGAGAAACCTGACTCACAAATAAATTCTCCTCCCCTTCACATCTGTCACAATAATTTAAATTTATGCTTTACCTTTGCAGTTTAAATAAATCATATATATTACAAATCAACAGGGAATCTTGCTTTACTGTATCTTTATTATTAAATAACCAAACTTGAACAACATAAGGGCAGATCCTTTGAGTACAGCTTATGACGCTTTGAAGTGACGCTCGAGTGATCAAGAATATTCCAATATAAAAATAAGCTTTCCTTCAATTCCTCCATCCTCATTTTCTTTCCTTGCAGAAAGGAAAGGAGGATGCACAAATAAGAAATGAGAAGCACCCAAAGGGAACTACAGACAGGAATCATGACAGTAGGGGTGTAACAATATATCGTGTCACAATATATCGCAATACAAAAATGCAACAATATATGTACCCAGTGACGAAAAAAAAATCAAGTTGACTGAGTCATTACTACATTAAACTACTACTACTATATAATGTTGAATATAATAATGCAATGGGGGAATATTTTTGGGTCCTGATAATGTCAAATGTCTTGTTACCACAAGACAAGTAAAAAGTGGCCTAGGCTACATAATTTTAAATATATCTAGTCAGTGACACATTGCAAGCATATTCGTCTAAAATAATTCTGTATTTTCAGCTTCAGAATCCTGAATATTTTTATTCTGGTGTCACCATTGTCTTGTGCATTGGGTTACACTTACCAGCATCAAGTCCAAGCCCCATGTACACCCCCAATGTAATTTAGCATTTTAATCAACAGTACATTTTTTGTTAACCTTTTACCGTCTTAGAGAATCGCAATAATATTAGTGAGTTCAGTACTGTGATATGTATCGAACTGTGACATGAGTGTATCGTCGTTACACCCCTACAAATTTGTTTAAATCATCATCTCATCTTAACTGTTGGGGCATGTGCATTTTTTCTCTTATTAACTCTTAATAACTTGTGTAGGTGTGTATTCAGGTTGATTGGGACACTTTTTGCCATTGAGATGACTGGGATAAAGTGTCCCCAAATCAACAGGAATTCACCCCTATGTAAAATGTAAATAACACGGGCCATAAACAGACAGAAGTGCTATGTCAAATTGTTGCGTACATAGATCAGAGATCTTGAGGGTTTGTGCTCACATATGCTTTTGTTTTTAAGTAGCCGAATAATATCCAAGTGAATGAAACCAATTTCTTATTTATTTACTTCTGTAGGAAATGACTATATAATAATATAACTAATATTATTGGACTAATATGATTATTGCTGTACGTTTTACAAGAAAATATCCCATTTTAGTCTTTCTACTTCAAAGTTTCAAGTTAATTTAATGTGGACTTGCATTTTGTTTAAAATTATTTAAAAAACTGACTAGCAATTTCTGAGTGTAAATTGTTTTATAGTAAATCCTACACCACTTTATCAGTGTATACTTACAAGAAATGAGACGCTGCAGCACCAGCATTATAAAAGAAAACACGTGCGTTTAACTCTTATTAACCCTTTAGATAGACAACGTTAGGCCTATTGAGATCAAAATGTAAATAACACTAGGCTATATGCAGATAGAAGTGCTATAAGAATTGCACACTAGTTGATGCACATATGTTAGGATTACGGTATATGTGCAAAACCGACTAATGTTGTTACTGCTAGGTGTCCAATACAAAGTAACGTTAACGTTAAGTTATACAAACGCAAAATACTCACCGAGGTGGGTTTCTTTGTCGGTTTCACACGTGCAAAGATTTGAATAGTTTGCTTAACCATTGTTTTATATTATAATTATTAGTCTTTCATTATTATTGTTATTATTCATCCAAAGCACCCGTTTAGCTTCACACATTTAATTCACTCTTTTCTTTTTTATACTTCTCTGTGTACAGAGGTTGCTACGCGACCAGTGACGTGGCACGCTCTGCAGAACGTATGCATTGACGTCACCTGAGTTGCAAAACATCCTGCAAAATGAATGGATTATCCTCAAGATTTTCTAGCATGGAGTTTAATTTACAAACACAACTTTTCACCACACCAATACTTTATCTGGAATAATAAGGACATAAAAAAACAAAAAAACAAACAAAAAACTGTTTTCTTTGAAAATTGGTTTCGAAATAATATTGTTTTGGTAGACCATTTATTTAACCCAGATATGGTCTTCTTTTTACTTATAAGGAATCCATCATGTACAAAAATAATATTCCTATACCACCAAGGGAATTTGCAACTGTTTTTGGAGCAATTTCTTCTAAAATATTTAAACAGCAAAAAAGATTAGATTACCAGCAATTGCCACCCCTCTCACCAAATCACTCCCTTGGCGGTAAAACATGTTTCTCCTGTCATTATAATTATAAAAGATCAATAAGAGCCCTTTTCCTGAAGGTTGTTGTTTCGAGACCAAATGTTATTGCATATTGGAGTCAGTTTGTGAGTGATGTTGACTGGAAAAAAGTCTGGCTTCTACCCAATCGCTATCTCTCAATAAACAAGGTTAAAGACGCATCTTTTAAACTCCTTCACAGAATATACCCTGCTAAACATTATTTAACCAAGTTTAAAAAAATATATTGATGAAAGGTTTAGCTTTTGCAAGCAGAAGCCAGAGACAGCTGTTCATTTATTTTGGCACTGCCCTTATGTCTTTTTTTTGTGTGCAAAATGTGCTTGATTTCATTGTTGGAAATATTAGAAAGATGTTCTAGGTATTATTGTAAACTCCAAAGATAAACAACCCTGCACTTATTTTATAATTTTTATTATTTTGATGGCTAAATTTCACATTCATAAATGCAAATTTTCAGGTAAAAAAAAACACGTTTTATTGTATTTAAAAATGAAGTGAAGCATTATATTGAGTCAACATTGCCCTCGAAGAAACAAAAAGCTATTAGAATTTTACAAGCATGTAGCCTACACTCTTTAAAGTATTCCTATAATACTGTTTATAACCCCCTAGCATTTGAAATGTATTGTTTTGTATTTCTATTGTTTGTTTTGATATTTGAAAAAAAAAAAAAAAAGCAAAAAGTGAGTGCGCCGGAAGAACTGACGCTTTTGCATAGTTTGTGCTTGCTGTTTAATAATCATTTGAAACTTAGCAAACTGACAGCTCCAGTAATGCAAATTTATATCTTGAACTCTGTCATGGATAGCATGTATAAACCATAATTAAACAATGCAATAAATAGGCTATATATACCTACCTTGGATGCAGTGCAAGTTCATTTGTAAAGCATCTGCTACATGCAAATTAAAATATAATGGCTGCGCAAATACGTGTCATTTTGACAAATTTATTTTCAACCCAAAAATGCCAGTTTAAAAATGCTGTTGGTAGCCTATAAGAAACAATGTGTTGCCACTGTCATGTAGCCTTTTTAGTGTACAGTCAACACACGAAAAATGAAAGAGATATGTTTCAATAAAACAGTGACTGGTTTCAGTTCTTCAGTTCTTCAGTTCTTATAAAGCCCATGGCAATGTGAGCCTGAAAAAAAATTTCTCCTACATTTGCACATCATCCACCAGTAGATGTCAGTATTGGATGTGAATCTGAGGCGCTGCCAAAAGAGAAATCAATATCCAACTTATACTGTACTTTAAATAAATACTGAAGATTCATCAAGGATGTGCTGATATTCTGTGAAATGCATTAAATAAACAGATAAACGAAGCAAACTAATCACATGTTCTAGTAAACAATTCAATTCATTAGTTTTTATCTTCTGCCATAGCCTGTTGTTTACATTTGATTGACCATGTCATTTTGAAATTTGATATTAATATAGCCTACTGTTTAATAACACACAACACATATTTTTATACAGACCCCCCCCCCCCCCCCCTAGTTTAAAATTTCACATAAATTGGCTGTGAGTAGCCTAAACTTGACCTTTCCACCTGTTTCTTTTTTTGACAGATACTTTTTTTTGACATTATGATCATTTTAGGTTACATTTTACATGTGCTGTATGAATTAGAGAAAATATATTTTTAGATGTTGAAACTTGTCACCATTCGTTTGATTAAATGATTACAATGTTTAAAAAAATAAATAAAAAAAAGTCCCTTATGAAATATAAAGGACTGCGAGAATAATATAAGGAATAATAATAATACAAAAATCAGATCCTAAAAGCTTTTACATGCTGATAACATAAATGTATAAATATGTTTTAAATAAATAATTATATTATATAATTATATTATATAAACTCAGAAAAAAAAAAACGTGTAAACGTGTAAAACTTGACGTGTAAATATGTGTATGAACATAAAAAAATTCAACAACGAGACATAAACTGAACAGTTTCACAGACATTTGACGAACAGAAGTGGAATGAGTAAAAATCATAATAATAATATATTTTTCTAAATATCTAAATTTTAATTACTCATACTGAGTGCATTTAATGTATCACCTTTATAGTTTACTAAGCATTGCCTATACTCGTAATATGTTTTTTTTTTTTTTACAATAAATTGATGCGCTTGCATTACAAACTGAACTTTCATCTTTGCTGTTGAAACTTGATGCACCTGCACCTTCTCTCTCTCGACAGGTGGCGCTGTGTGTTTAGTAATTATAGAGTTAAAGGGGAGGAGCAGAGACGTTACACACATATACACACACACGCTCGCGCGCGTACCACAGGCCGTCGGTGCGCGCTGACTCTCCAAACAAGCGCTGAATAACCCAGCATCATCATCCCTCCTCATCATCATATTCCCATCAGCGTGTGCACGAGCTGCATCACTGACAGCAGCGCGAGGAATTCTGTGATACAATGAAACAAACGCGCGCAGATTCATCCTAAGGTAAGACAGCTGGAGTTCAGAACATCATTATATTGGCTTTACAAACTACCGCTACTGGAATTAACAAGCGATACATGAGTGCGATTTCTGCATGTGTGTGTTTCATGAAGAGAAACTAATGTAACGCCAGCAAAGGCTGCTTTATTTCCCTCTACAGTCCCTATAGAATCTAAATACAGTTGCTCTTTACGCTGCTTCTGCCCTCCTGAATTTAAGAAAAGAGTCAGTGGAGACGCCAGTTTTCACTTTTCTGAACAGTTACAGGTGTGGAACCATTGAAACTGCATTAATTGTTGCTATCAATATTTGATTCTGACTTGCTGTGTTTTTATGTTGATGCATGAGTTACTGCTGACAGTTATTGTCATCGTTTGCACATGGTGATATTAAGGTTTTAATGTGACTCTAAATGATTTATTTAAACAGTTTAGTCACTAGCTTTTTGATATATATCATTGAGTTGATGGATTTATGTTACAGTTTTTCTGAATTGCTAAAACACATTTCTCAAAACCATCACCAACTTTCTCAAAACCAAATATTCAAACATTCAGAGAACATCTGACTCTTCTAGCAAAAAACGAACGAAACCATTTTATATGTGCTCAAAATCAAACAAAACTTTCAGATCATACACACAGCGATTAAATGACACATTTGACACTACATCAAAAAATGGAGAATACAGAATCCAAAAACATGCAGTTACAGAAATAAAATATTGTGACAAATAAACTAATTTTGCAATTATGTCAAAAAAAGTATGGTAATCACAATTTACAATAGTAAGGTGAATAAGTTGGATACTGTATACTGTAGGTAATGGTATAGTATTGTACTGACTATTGAATAGGCCCATTGAATGTCTGTATATTCAGCACTTGCATACTGTGAAAATACAGTAACCAAACTGCAAAAGCCAAAATGGTTAAAAAAGGCTAAATGAAAAGCATGTTACAGTACACTCAAAAGAGTTGTGAAACTGAAAAATCAGGTCAATGAGAGATTCATTCTGCCTCAGCATCATGTCTTCATGTTGCGTCCAGCCTGAGGAGTTTGTCCACATCACAGACAATGTCATCTCTGCAGGCAAAGGGAAAAACCCTAAAGCCAGATCCAGCCTTGACAACATTCTCCACACCATCCTCTTCCTCCTCGTCCACCACTTCTAACTCATACTCTTCCTACTCTTCTCTCCCTCTTGTATTGTTTCCATCCACAGTTGGTATCAACAATCAGTGCAACATTCTGTCAATTTTGGCACTCTGAACTGACTTGTATTATTACAGTTGGTTTGACTACATCATTAGAAATAAGTGTGAACAGTTTTGAGTTGTTGTGTGTAAATTATGTCAACTGTGTTGTAGTAGTTGTGTTTAACTTTTATCTGCCTGTGTTTAGTGTTTTGAAACATAAGTGCATCACAGTGCAAAATGTGTTTTAGTGAGTGAGAATGTGTGCATGATATTTGCAAACAGTGTCTAACTGCCTGAACTTGTTAATAGTTTTACAGAAAGAGTGATTTATTCGACAAATTGGTTTAGGCTATTGAGAATTTGGTTCAGAGAATGGGATTTAGTGTTTTAGTAATTCATAAAAACTGTAATTGAGATTATGTGTTTGCATAATGCATTTTGTCTTATTTACTTGTCCAAGTTTTTTATTTGACTTCAAAAAGTACCTTACATGAGCAGGTAGATGTTTCACTGATATTATATGCACAGTTAATGATATAGATGTCCATGCTAAACATTATAGGCTATTATAGCCCCTATAAACCAAAGTGCATAATGTGTAAATAAAACTTTAAATGTCATGCAATATAATAACATTTCACCTTAAAGCAAACATTTAGATTTATTTCATCAGTGTGTTTAAGTCGTGATCTGTGTTGATTTGAGCAGGATGGAGTCTCACTTCACACACTTTCTGTTTCGAATTTGTTGTATTTGTGTAGATATACAAACCTCTGGTAAAATGACATCTGTTGATTCTGAGAGAGTCAATATTAAACATTTCGATCTGTTATTGGAAACTAAATGATGTTTTATTAACAAAGTTCGGGAGGAGCACGTTCAGATAATTAAACCTAATTAAACACACGTGGAGCACATTCAGATAATCAAACCTAATTAGACAAGAGTGGTGCTTAATCAACGAGTTAAGCGTTGTGTATATATACAGCAAACTAACCTCCGTTCATTGACAGTTTAACAGCATCCCTCCACCACCCCATCTCCTCACTTATAGTCCTAATACTCTTACAACAACGGGGGGAGTACTCTGGGTTCGGGCAAAATTCCGAGCTCGGAGCCCTCCCCCCGGACAGCACGCCAAATACGCATAATCTTTACTCTGTTTAATTGATGTAAGTGTGAACTCGTGAAATGTATAGGCAGTAGATGGTTGACTTCTTTCCTGATGTGTTTCTTGCTTGTCAAAGTCTTTAAATGATGAGTGACAGTTTGGGCTGTTTGGCATTGAATTGTAGATGCATGTAATGCAGTATCATCGATTTGATTCTTTAATAATTTAACAAATAGCCCTATACATTTTTCTTTTTACTTGTCAAAGTCTTTGATTGACGTCTTTAAATGATGAGTTTCAGGTTGGGTGGTTTGGCATTGAATTATAGATGCATGCGATGCATGTCAATCATTTTTGGTGTTTTTAAATGTGTTGATCAATGTTGATTTGAAGAAGATGGAGTCTCTCAGCATTTTTGTCAGTTAAATCAAGCTGCTTTCTTTCCTCGCAACCATTCGAGAAAATATTAATTGTGTGTAGCAGTGCTTATCTGATTCATTATGTGGAAATCTATTAGTTGATTTGTCCAGGTGATAAGCTCTGATTTACCTGGTTAGTTAATGTCTGTCAGGTGCTGTGATGAATTATTGATGCTGTAGACACACAGTTCAGTTCAGCAGTGAGTGTTTGACTGAGTTCAGATGGTGATTGACAGACCTGTGACCTTTGTGGTCGCCATCGTTCAGGTCAGTTTATGTCCTAGATCATTTAGACATAAAAGTAAAAAAAAAAAGACATTATGCTCCATTACTAATTGCCTCTTAATGAATTAAAAATTTGTTCATCTAACTCTGTCAATCATGTCGCTTAACTCCTGATATTTCGAGTCAAAAGTCCAATTACACAGATGAGTTTGGCTTTTATGACAAAACATTGGCAGCATAATGTATTCAAGAGCAAATGTACATATTCCACAATGAGCTTACTTATTTAGACGTTTGTAAAATCACACAGATGGTTAAAATTGCTGCCAGACCATCAGCTCTGTTGCGACTATACAGGAAGGCAGAAGAATGGAAAGAATTAAAAGGAGATCTGTCTTGGAAAGGACATTAATTGAGCATGTCTTCATGTTGGCACTGGTCTTTAGGTCTTAAGGCTTTAGTAAGTGTTGGAGATCTTCAGATCCAGCCCAGATTTCACACCGAAAACAGAAAAGAACTTCTGCACATGAATGAGCCACTTCACACTCATCTGAAGCAGTCTGTGTTTGAACTGAGTTTAGATGAGATGAGTGAATCTAACAAAACCATTTGAGAACATGTTTGTGATCTATTTTGATCGCTAAAGTGGTTAATATCTGAACTATAAACTTTTAGCCCAGTACTTCTGTGACAATATAAAATTATTGTAAAACAGAAATAACGATAGTGCTATGATCATCTAACCTATAGATCAGGGGTCTGTAACAGGCCAAAACTGGCCTGCCAGCAATAATATCTGGCCCACACCCCGCATTACTTTGATAGCGGCTGGTTCTGAAATAGATGACAGCAAGAGTTACCCACAATCACTTCGTCTTTAGTGATTTTCAAGTACGAGAACTTTTTTGCAGCAATGTTTTATTTTGAGATGAATTGAGAGCTTTTAATTTGAAAAGTTCTGAAAGACATTCAAAAGAGTCTGTGGATCGCTTCGTTGCAGATAAGACACACCAGCTTTGCATTCACAAAACTAGGTAGGATGAACGCATTGTCTTTCCATTCTTCTTTGTTCCTATTTTCGCTGTCAACTTTCCTCTTTAGACTCTTTGATAGTGCCATTTTCTCTCATCAGCTAGCTTAAATGTTAACATCCCTGCATACGATGTAATGGCGTACTGTACCTCCAGCACGATAACAATTACAAAAAAAATGCAGTTTTTTTTTAAACAGAAACTCAAATAAGCACTCGTTAAAACCGAGGTCTGCAGAAGAGGATCTCTGAACACGTCGAACCTTGAAGCAGATGGGGCTACAGCAGCAGAAGACACACCGGTGCCACTCCTGTCAGCTGAGAACAGCAATCCGAGGCTACAATTCACATGGGCTCACCAAAATTGGACATTAGAAGATTGGATCCATCCTGCCTTGTATCACCAATTCAGGCTGCTGGTGGTGGAATGGTGTTGGGGGTATTTACTGGCACACTTTGGGCCCCTTAGTTCCAATTGAGCAACGTTTAAATGCCACAGCCTACCTGAGTATTAATGGTGAGTATTGATGGCTACTTCCAGCAGGAAGTACCATGTCACAAAGCTCAAATCTTCTCAAACTGGTTTCTTGAACATGAACATGAGTTCACTATACTCAAATGGCCTCCACAGTCACCAGATCTCAATCCAATAGAGCACCTTTTGGATGTGGTGGGACGGGAGATTCGCTTCATGGATGTGCAGCCGACAAATCTGCAGCAACTGCGTGATGCTGTCATGTCAATATGGACCAAAATTTATGCCACAAAGAATTAAGGCAGTTATAATGGCATAAGTGGGTCCAACCTGGTACTAGCAAGGTGTATTACACCTTGCAAAATGTATTAAAGTATACATTGTATTAGTATTTGTTGTATATATTGCTAAAACTCTTCATATTTTATGTTTTTTTTTGTTTGTTTTTTTTGCTTTACAGTAATTGAAATTTGGGGCTTGATGTAGGGGTAATATAATTTTAAATGATTTGTCTTTTGTTTTGTGGTAAATTATAGCGCAAATGTTTCTTTCTGAGATTCACTTGAACATTGTTTCTTTCATGAATATTTCATGTGTTTATTCACTATTATTATTCTGTTTTAATAGAATTTGATGCTGCTTTTCTGCAAATGACTAGAGAGCTGATTTATTGTCGTAGAGGTCGTTAAAACAGGTTCATGGTGACGTGACTTTAAAAACCATGTTTAAGTGTCCCTGTGTTCTCTGAGAAACGCTCTCTAAAATCATCTGATAATTACTTATTTATGATAGACGTTTCTCATTTCTTTAACAGGTGCTGTGTGATTTAGAGGAGAAAGGGGCTCAACTTTCCTATATGATGTGCATCGACCAGAGACGTTGTTTGGTGAGTAGTTTTGAAATTCAGCAAGTTTCATCCTGTATCAGTGCTGAAGCAGATTTCGTGTTGAAGATTTCTATGATTATGAATCAAACAGAGGGAGTAGTTGACTTTATTTTCTGCGCAGAGGATGTCCACACAGCTTAAGTTGTATTAAACTGGAACATTCCTTTAATTAGTCATTTGTTGTTTTGTGCTCTTTATGAAGATGATGGATGTGTTTCTTTGAGGATGGATTGTGTGTGTGATGGTGTTGAGGCTGAGATCTCACACTGGAATCCCTGCTGTGTGACGATCTCAGAGGAGACAACTTAATTGGCGTATGTCAGGATGTATAGATGGAGCTTACAGAGAAAACTCAGATGTGTGTGGTGTGGAAAAACGTGAGAGCTGCACTTTCACCAGTGCATCGTAATCTGAAAATTAGTTAGTCGCTACTAAATGAGGAATTCTTATACAATATTAATGCATGTTTATCATGGTGTTCGTAATATTATATATTGTGGTACTGGTCTTGATATTGTAATTTTTGCTAAAGAATCAGTTGTTTATACATGAAATAATCACATGATAACATCGTTCATCGATAACATGATTTATAGAACCTGAGGATGATACACTTTACTGATGAAAAATTGCGTAATCTTCTCATTTGCAACCCTGGTTTATTGGAAATATGAACATGTGGTAACATTTCTGCACAATGATATGACAGTGCCTTGTTCATTACATTTCACAACACTATCAAAGTGAAATGTTCAGTGAGTTGCGCTAAAAACTCATTCAGTTTTAAATGAAAGAGATTAATGTGAATCTGGCAATGCTTTAAATGTCTGTTGAGTGGGTAATGCATTTGAAAATTACGTACCACCTACACGAAACCAGACCCTAAACCTAACCGATAATGTTAACAAAAAACAAATGTTAGATAAAAATGCATTTGCTGAAGCAACCATGCCATTTTACCAGTACCAGGTGAGCTACCAAACACCTGGTACAACAGCAGAAAAGCCAAAGATATGGAGCTGGTTATGTGATGCAAACAAATCATCCACTATGATAAAAGGTGTTTTTGTGTGTAATATAAGTCTTCATTAATCAATAATCTACCCCTGTGAACAGGCAAAAAAGTTGTTGGTTACGATATCCTCAGTTGATGTTTGATCCTTTTTTAAATTTGAACCCAGGATCCTTGAGTTACCTAGCCTGGCTCCGCCCTCCTACGCACTTCCGCTCAATTTCATTTTCCTTCAGTACTACGTCTGGGATTGTGCTGTAGACTTTGGTTTTCTCCGATCAATTTTTTGTAGGGCCAATCAGCGAACAGAGGGAGTGGCTGAGAACGATGACGTCGTGCGTTATTTTGAGTTGTAGTTCAGTAATGGCAGCGGAGAAAGATGCGAGCGAAGCCATTCGGTCCGTTGTAGCAACGCTGCCGAATATTAAGAAGTTAAAGCCGGAGCAAGAACAATCTTTGCTTAGGTTTATTTTGGCCATGATGTTGTGGCCCTCCTCCCCACGGGGTTCGACATACATCACGAGCAAACGTTAGCGATTGGTGGCAGATCCAGAGTGACTCTGGGCAGATCCAATAGTTTTAGACTTCAATAGAGTACCAGCCTACAAGGAAGTTAACGATTGTCAATGGAGCGGTGCCAGACTCTCTGTACAAATGAAATGTACAAGAGTCTGGTAGAACCAGGCTACGAGTTACCAGCCCAAGGTTATGAATCACTGTGCTAATAACACTACATTATGCTAATTAGTACAAGATCACACATTAAATATGTGTAAAATGGTAAAGGGTTCTTGCATCATCTAGTTTTTGAGTGATTTGGATTGAAACATTCAATATCATACCTATTTTTTCTTAAAGCTTAACATTACCTTCAAACATCTTCAAACATGGTTTTGTTGAGAAATGGGTTTTGACTATCTAATGTCTTGATCAGTATCTTGTGGACACTTGCTGTTTCAGTTTTTAAAGAGCTTGTATGTTGATTTAGTAAATCTCCTGTTTAACCTCCAGTAACCTTGTTTTATCTCCTGAGATATTTTTATGATATGCTAAAATCACACCCGTGTGCAAGCAGTTCTTTTTACATTCGGAAAATATGAATTACTGTGATTATGGATGGCCCAATACAGCTCCCGTTGAAATCTTTCCTGCGAATATTTAGGCCTCTAAAAAAGTGAACCTGCAGAGCTTGATTATCTGGTTCTGTTGTTTCATATGAATTAACTGAAATCTGAAAGAACATGCCTTAATAAAGTCGATGCAGGATTAGTGTATTTATTAAATTAACCACTATGCAAAAGGTTACATTTGCATGCTTTAAAATAATATTTTTGGTAGTTGCAGCCTACACTGTTAGACATTTATGTAATTTGTAGTTATTTACTATAAAGCACCCAGTACAATACTGTAAATTCTGTTTACAGTAAATAACTGATTTTTACGTTATGGGAATTTTCTGTGACATCAAACACCACATACTGTACATATTTTTACTGTACTTTTTTTTATATTTGGATTGACAGGAATTATAGCCTTGCACTGTGTCGACAATGCCGTAACAGCTTGAGGCTGTCTACATTGGACATGTCAAAGCGACCATTGCAAAATGCAGATCCATTTGTCCTTCGTGTCAGAAATAGTGTGAGCACTTGGAGTACTGTCTGTCAGAAATATAACAGGGCATCAGTTAACTCATGTCATGCCGAGCCGCATCCAGTGTACACAATATCACTTATTATAATGGGTTCTATTGTCTTTTGTTGCGTTGCGCCACTCGCGTCCGGGGTAGACATGGAACGATAGCACGATAACAAATCAGGTTTTGCTCAGGAGTGGAAGAGTTCCGGAGAACACCTGAGCTGTGTATCAATGCACCTTATGAAGACTGTTATCCCTAAAAGAATAAGACCAGCAAGCAAGGTAAAAATCTGTGTGTTGTAGGGTTGGTGCACCCCAGTTTAACCTACATTAACATTTACTTGTCAACATGGCGGTAACATAAATGTTGCCATGATAAACTGCACTAATTTTTCATTTTACAAACAACTTTGTTAGCTTATTGAATTGCCTAATTAAAATTATTTTAACGAGTAACGCTTAGCTTACATTAACATTAAGTTAACTAATGTGAAATTCTGTTCAGATTGTAGTTAACATTGACCAGTAGTCAGTTAAGAAAATAAACATCATCGTAAGTTATCTAGGTTAAACAAAAGTTGTATTGCTAGCCAACTTTCTAGTTTTAGCAGTAGTTTAGTTTTTTGTGGAATTTAAGATTTACTGAAGAGACTGAGGCCACATTCACACGAAGCCAGAGCTTTCCCTATCCGATCTTTTTTTTTCCTCGTTCTAAATTTTTTTCTGTAAACACGGCGTCGTCTCAAGAAATATATGCGTACACACGAAACCACTGAAACTTATTGAAAAAGATGTGGTGTACATGCCAGACCAGTATGTGGCAGTAACGTGCGGTAAAATCTTGTCATGGGTAGGCTGTGACATCTCAATGTGGCATATATGTTCATATATTCATTCAGTTAATGTAGCAACCCAAGTTCATATCAGTATCATCTAGGGGTGGAACGGTACACAGAAGTCACGGTTCGGTTCATACCTCGGTTCAAACATCACGGTTCGGTACGATTTCGGTACAATGGAGGGAAAAGCAAAACAAAAATGCAGAAGGCATTGTATTTTTTAAATAAGTTTTATTAATAAAGGCATTGCACTGACAATTGTTTTATATAATTAGTTTATTAATTAAATTAATAAAAAGACAAAAAGACCTTGCGATATGTTTGGTAATTGTACCTGAATTAATTTAAAATTATTTTGCTATATTTCAGATCAATATATTTGTTTTCCTTAATTTTAATTAACATTATTAATTGACAATGTAACATTATTCTCATCTGAATTATAAATAATTGATTTCTGTATAAAATAATACTACCATTACACATTCGATTTTCTTTTTTTAATCAATGTAGAATGTGTAAGATTAGTGCTCCGAGGACAAGAAATGAAAACCAATGCAATATGACGAATGTCCAAAAGATGGGACCAACAGACTGTTTTGAAATGGAGTTGGATAAATATGTTTTGCTTTTAAAACTGTGTGTGTGTGTGTGTGTGTGTGTGTGTGTGTGTGTGTGTGTGATTTTGGTTGGGTGACAGTTGTAGGTTACAGTTTGACAAGAGTTTACAGTGTGACAAAAGCACAATGTTGTGTTTTGTTGCGAGTGTACAAATATAAGCAAACACTTTGCAGGTTTAATGATCTGTATGAACAAAATGACGGAGTATGTTTTTTATGTTTCCACTGTTCGATCGCGCGCCTCTCTCACACACACACACACACACACACACACACACACACACACACACACACACACACACAGGTCGATCGCGCCCGCGCGCCTCTCTCTCTCGCTCTCTCAAACACACACACACACACACACACAGGTCGATGGCGCCCGCGCGCCTCGCTCTCTCACACACACACACAGGTCGATGGCGCCCGCGCGCCTCGCTCTCTCTCTGTGACAAAAGTGTGACAAAAGCACAATGTTGTGTTTTGTTGCGAGTGTACAAATATAAGTAAACACTTTGCAGGTTTAATGATCTGTATGAACAAAATGACGGAGTATGTTTTTTATGTTTCCACTGTTCGATCGCGCGCCTCTCTCACACACACACACACACACACACACACACACACACACACACACACACACACACACACACACACACACACAGGTCGATCGCGCCCGCGCGCCTCGCTCTCTCACACACACACACAGGTCGATGGCGCCCGCGCGCCTCGCTCTCTCTCTCACACACACTCCAGCATTGCAATCTTGACATCGCAGCCTGTCCATTATGCGGTCACGGTCACACCAAACGCGAATAGAGCGTCAAATTCGCGTCTAGTTCGACGCTAGTCCAAAGCGAATAGGACGCGCGTATAAAGCCAACGTTTGAAGTGAACGCGCGTTCAGAGCTAAGCCGATGGTACAGATTATGTGTCCCTAAAGAACCCGCGTATCTAACAGTAATTCCGCATTACAGTTTTATTTATTTTTATACCGTGTATTCTCCGTGTAAATTCGTGCACCGAACCGTGACGCCCGTACCGTTTCGGTTCGATACGAATACATGTACCGTTCCACCCCTAGTATCATCACATCGCTGGCTGCATACAGCAAAGTCAGTCATATGTGAGGCTAATGCACAATCAAATCTAAAAATCAAATTAATGGACAGATCTATCTTATGACTTAGGCTATACAACAAACAAATGTTTTGTGCGGGACACAGAGGGAGGCGGCGCCGGCGCGGTGTCAGCGAACCGACAAGCAGCCTAGTCACTCCTTCAAAATGCGCAAACGCGCACAGACAGCCACACACACACTATTGGTCTGGTGACGGCGCACCAGGATTTGAATAGGCTACGGTCAGAAAACATTGTGTCAGCAGTACAGCTTTAAAGTACAAAAACAGCTTATTCGCTCCTACAGCGTCTGGTGACGGAGGGACTGGGAGGACTGTGCGAGGCCGGTGGCGTGATTACTAATGAGCGACGCACCGGTCTCATATCTCTCACCGAGGAGCGGAAGCATAAAAGGAGGAGCGACGACAGTGTAGTCAAGTCATCTTCATTTATATAGCGCTTTTAACAATGGAGATTGTTTCAAAAAAGCTTTACAGATATAAACATACAATTTACGGTAACAGAGGATTTTTTATAGCGATTTTTGAATAATGTTATTTCCAGCTAAAGTTGGTTTTGATTGATTCACTTCCAGCAAAATTATCATTTGTTATTACATTAGGGGCCACTAAGACGACGGCGTTCTCTCTAAACAGACTTTAAACGCGAACCTGTGACCGGATGGCGTTAACATGCGCATTAAAAATTGATTCTATAGTTATATTCGTTTGAATATGTGTGCGCAGGTTTGTAATTTCCCTACAAACCATGCCTAAACAAACTACTTGTCTTGCCTATACATTAGATAAAGAATTTTGTTTTATTTTATCACTTCGGGGTACGCAAACCGGATTTTCAACAACGCTTTATCTGTAGAGTGGGAAAGGGATCCTCCATAGGGAGAGGATAGTTAACACTTCAGCACTGCATTGTCATCGGGTCCAGGCAAATCTCCTTCGTCAGATCTGGATACGGCCTGGATCCGGCAGGCTGCGGGAACAACCTTGGGATAAACAAAGACACTAAAGTTAGCGTAGATGCCATTCTTCTTATGATGTAACGAGTACATCTGGATTTAAGGGAAGTGTTCCCAGTTCCGGCTGACCTAATCTATGCAGCCTAACATTGAACTATCGAAGTCTATAATGTATTATGTGTATGCTAGGTCAAAGAGATGTGTTTTTAGTCTAGCTTTGAACTGACAGAGTGTGTCTGCTTCCTGGACAATGTTAGGAAGACTGTTCCAAAGTTTAGGTGCTAAATAGGAAAAGGATCTACCGCCTTCAGTCGATTTTGATATTCTAGGTATTATCAACTGGCCGGATTATTGAGATCGCAACAGACGTGAAGGACTATAATGCTTTAAAAGCTCACTCAAGTACTGCGGAGCTAAACCATTTAGTGCTTTGTAAGTAATCAACAATATTTAAAATTTTATACGATGTTTAATAGGCAGCCAATGCAGTGTTGACAGAACCGGGCTAATATGGTCATATTTCCTAGTTCTGGTAAGAACTCGAGCTGCTGCGTTTTGAACTAGCTGTAGTCTGTTTATTAAGCGTGCCGGGCAACCACCCAGTAGAGCATTACAATAATCTAGTCTTGATGTCATGAACTAATTGTTCTGCATTTGTTAATGAGAGCATATGGCGTAATTTAGATATGTTTTTAAGATGGAAAAATGCAGTTTTACAGATACTAGACACGTGACCTTCAAATGAAAGATTGGTATCAAAGAGCACACCCAGGTTCCTAACCGACGACGAAGACTTAACAGAGCAGCCATCAAGTGTTAGACAGTATTCTAGGTTATTACGTGTGGAAGTTTTTTGTCCAATAATTAGAATCTCTGTTTTTTTTTCAGAATTTAGTAGTAGGAAATTACTGGTCATCCGATTTTTTTTATATCAGCTATGCATTCCGTTAATTTTGTGAATTGGTAAGTTTCGTTAGGTTTTGAAGAAATATACAGCTGAGTATCATCGGCATAACAGTGAAAACTAATTCCATGTTCCCTAATGATATCTCCTAATGGTAGCATGTACAGAGTGAACAGCAACGGTCCTAGTACTGAGCCTTGTGGTACGCCATACTGAACTTGTGATCGATAAGACATCTCTTTATTTACTGCTACAAACTGATAACGGTCAGATAAGTATGATTTAAACCATGCTAGTGCAACTCCACTAATGCCAACATAATTTTCGAGTCTATTTAAAAGAATGTTGTGGTCAATAGTATCAAATGCAGCACTAAGATCAAGTAACACTAATAGAGAGATACAACCACGATCGGATGATAAGAGCAAATCATTTGTGACTCTAATGAGAGCAGTCTCAGTACTATGGTACGGTCTGAATCCTGACTGAAAATCCTCGCAGATATAATTTCTTTCTTGAAAGGAACACAGTTGTGAGGATACTGCTTTTTCTAATATCTTTGATAGAAAAGGCAGATTCGAGATCGGCCTGTAATTGACTAATTTTGTATGATCAAGTTGCATTTTTTTAACAAGCGGTTTTATCATAGCCATCTTAAAGGTTTTTGGTACGTATCCTAGAGACAAAGACAAATTAATGATAGTAAGAAGAGGATATATGACATCTGGAAGCATCTCTTTCAGTAGCTTAGTCGGAATAGGGTCTAACATACATGTTGTCGATTTAGATGATTTAACGAGTTTAGAAAATTCTTCCTCTCCTATAGCAACAAATGAATCAAATTTTTCCTCAGGGAGACTACAATGCACTCCCTGATGCGATACTGTGGTAGACGGTTGCATAGTTATAATTTTGTCCCTGATATTATCGATCTTATAAGTGAAGAAGTTCATAAAGTCATTACTGCTGTATTGCTTTGACACTTCTGGGGTTGAAGCTTTCTTTTTTGTTAGTTTAGCCACTGTTTCAAATAAATACCTAGGATTATGTTTATTTTCTTCTAATAGGGTTGACAAATAAGCAGATCTAGCAGCTTTTAAGGGCTCTCTGTAAGCAATCGAGCTCTCCTTCCATGAAAACCCGAAATACCTCTAGTTTAGTTTTCTTCCAGTTGCGCTCCATTTTTCTGGCTGCTTTTTTAAGGGCCCGGGTGTGCTCGTTGTACCACGGAGTTGGACTATTTTCTTTAATCTTCTTTAAGCGCAACGGAGCAACGGAGCTAAAGTGCTGGAAAAGAGAGAGTTAAAAGTTTCTGTTGCAATATCAAGTTCTTCTAAGCTATCTGGGATACTGAGATGATGAAACTGATTAGGAAGATTATTGATAAAGCAATCTTTAGTGGCAGAAGTGATGGGTCTAACATATGTGTAACACGGAGTCGGCTTTGCAGCCTTGGCTAAATGTAATTTACATGAGACTAGATAATAATCTGAGATGTCATCGCTTTGCTGCAGAATTTCAACGGCATCAATATCTATTCCATGTGATAGTATTAGATCTAGAGTATGATTACGACAATGCGTAGGTCCCGACACGTGTTGTTTAACTCCAATTGTGTTTACCATATCTTTAAATGCCAATCCCAATGCATCTTTTTCATTATCTACATGTATATTAAAATCACCAACAATTAGTACTTTATCTGGAGCAAATACTAATTCTGATAGAAAGTCCGCAAATTTCGGTGTAGATCGAGAGAGGCCAGGCTTGGACTATTTTATTTGATGTTTTGTTTATTATGTGTAGTGGCAGTCGACCGCGAGGGACTGCTGTCTTTACTTTAATTTTTGTATTTGTTTGTTTATTTTATTAAAAATTTGTTGAATGTTCGCCGGTTCCCGCCTCCTCCTTCCCATAACATCTAACTTCATTACACTGGTGCTGAAACCCCGGGCAGGAGGAGGAACACGCTGTCAAAGAGGCCTCGCCGCTGTGGGGAATCCACGGTGCCATCGAGTATGGTGAGCAGAGTCCGTCACCATGGACGCTCGAGGCGGTGCGCTGGAGTGAGTAGTTGGGGGGACGGACGAGCTCGCTGCCGGCCGCCTGCTGGAGAGGCGGCTGCCGTCCGTGAGGGAGCGGAGTCGCCGCCGCCATTTGCCGTGGGCCGGAGCCTGCTGCCATCGCCATGACGGGGTGGAACAGGGAACGGGGGACTCCTGCCCGAAGCCAGAGGAGCCGTCGCCGTCCACTGAGGGCTATCCAGCATTATTGCATTATGCGACGCACCGGTCTCGTACCTATCACGGAGGAGCGGAAGCATAAAAGGAGGAGCGACAAGTGTAGATCGAGAGAGGCCAGGCCTGGACTATTTTATTTGATGTTTTGTTTTATTATGTGTGGCGGAAGTCGACTGTGAGGGACTGCCGTCTTTACTTTCGTTTTTGTATTTGTTTATTTATTTTATTAAAATCTTGTTGAATGTTTGCTGGTTCACGTACGGCTCACTCGACGAGGAGTATGGCTGCCTCTAAAGCATTATTGTCAGGAGTTTCCCTCCAAGATGTTTGTGATGCGGCGGTGTGGTCCTCGCTGCACACATTTTTAAGGGTTCTATGACCTTGACCTCTGCTCCACTCCAGGGGCGCAGGTGCTTTCATCTTAGTGTGCGCATAGATTTCACAACGACGGACACTTGCTCATATGGCGGCGTGGGTATAGCCAGAGACAATTTATATAGAGACATGCCACTTCCTCAATCCTCAATACAACTATATAGGGAAAACCCGTAACGCCAAAGATGGCGGTTGTATGCACATGCCCCGCCCCTCCCGCTGGAAAGCCAATCGTCTACTTTTAACAGTCAAGCCGGGAAACATTTAAGCCTATCGTCTGGTTCCACTGACAAATGTGCACAGTTGAGGTTTGCGACATCGGAGACGAAAACCCTTGCGCATGCGTTGTAAACGTATAACCTGTGGGGAAAAAAGGCCTTTTAAAACTTATTTTTGGGGCAAAGTCATCAAACTTTTTCAGCGATTTTTATAATATTTTACTGCTGTTTCTATACAAGCAGTTTTTATGTCCTGGTGACCAGTGAAAGTGCAGTTCTGACTCTCTGCCCATTCATTTAGATAGGAGCCTGGTCTTGTTAGTCCGAAATAGCTGCCCGATGGCGGCCGAGTGGCATGACTTGCCTAAAAGTCCCACAGCGTTTCAATGCAGCACGAGTTCACTTGAAAGGGAACGTCTTGGTTACGTATGTAACCTTAGTTCTCTGAAGAGGGAACGAGACACTGCGTCACCCTGCCATACTCCCGGCATGCCCATGATCGACTTGCTTCAGCCTATCAGAAGCTGACACTGTTTGGTTCAGATGTGCTTTATAGTTTCCTGGTCGGTGACGTCACCCACCTATGACGTTCCGTCACGCCACTGGACTGATTTCATACGTGCTTCACATCGTAATCACGCAAAGGCGTTCCCACAGCGTTTCAACGCAGCATCTCGATCTCTCTTCAGGGAACTAAGAATGCATAACCGAGACGTTATCTGGTCTCCCAAACTGGACTGTTTTGCTGGCTTAAGGTTTTAGGAGACTTGTCAGTCTCAGCTGGTCAAGCTGGAAGACCAGCTAAACATCAGCTTGACCTGGCTGGGAGACCAGCATAAATACCTTAGACTGGTTTATTAGTAGTTTTTTTGTTGTTGTTGTTGTTGTTTTTCTGACATCTTTGAGAACTAAGATTGGTTTTCTCCCAGAAAAGAAACATAGTGAGGCTACATTGTCTCGAAGAGTTTATAGATGAGTGTCTATGCGTTCTAGGTCAGAATCTTGGACGCTTGTCTATTATAGTGTGCATAAAAGAACAAATTTGCACCGTGTTCACTTTAAGGAGCTGCCGGCTAAAGGTTAATTGCTTTTGCTAATGTTATCGAGGCACCCTTCTAGAACTGGGTCATGTGCGCTCCTTACAAGATGGCCTTTGTGAAAGGAGTCATTTCTAACTTTATTTCTCAGAAGATTGAATAGAAAGTATCTTACTCAAGGACCAGGTGCTGTTTTCTGAAGATTCACTATCTTTAAAGGAATAGTTTATGCAAATATGAAAAAAAAGTCATAATTTACTCACTTTCAAAATAAACGAGAATCGGCACACTGCCACTTCTGCTCCAAAGGATTTATTAAACTGACCAACGTTTCGACCCAAAGGGTCTTCGACAGGCCTGCTGAAGACCCTTTGGGTCGAAACGTTGTTCATTTTAATAAATCCTTGGGAGCAGAAGTGGCAGTGTGCCGATTCTTGTTTATTTTGAATTTGATGCTGCTTTTGATCGAGCACCTGCCAAAAGTTTTTGGATGTTCGCACAATTTTTTCCTTTTTGAATTCATAATTTTCTCACTCTCATGTTTTGGTATTTTTTGTTTCCGTCTTCATTCTGAAGACCGAGCCGGTTCTCGTTTCCATTCATAACTAAACCAAGGCAAACAAAAAGTTGTTGAAGTATCATACATTTGAGTAAACAAAGCTATCATATGAAATGTACTCCACAAGTCATGCAACACTTTTATAGTGCTTTTGCATCCTTTTTTGTAGTTTGAAAGTTTTCCGAAATATTGTCTTTTGTGTTCCAAATGAAAAAAGGCTTTATAGGTTTGGAACAATACGAGGGTGAGTAAATAATAATTATTATTTTAGATTGATCGATTCCCATTATTTAAAGCCAAATCTTGCAGTATTTTGTTTGTCATTCCATTGAACAGACCAGCATCTTGAACTCATTTATTTGTTGCTGACAGCTCTGGACTTTAGTGTGCATGGCTGCAGCGTTGCGTTAAATAGGCCAATTGTGAATGAAAATCGATGGTGGCGGTTGTGCTTTTGTTTACTCATCTGAAAACGAAGGACTTAAGTTGGCTTACAGACCTAATTTACTTACAGATCTTGTGTAGCATGCAGATTCTTTTCATTTGTCTGAATATTCGGCCACAACAGAGACCAGGCCACATCAGACACATCTGATAATTGAAATAAACAAATGTAGCGATCCATCAATATTCTTCTATTGTTGTACATGCATAACAAAGCCATTTGATATACTTTGCAAAGGCATGATTCATGTGAGGTGGAAATAAAATAAGTGAATAAACCAGTAGAAAGTATTTTTCTTGCCTGGTGCATCGTGGATTTTTCAGAAATGCATGTTTTTTTTCACCCATCAAAAATATGATTCACATTTGTTAGTGAGTCAACTTACTGTACTGAGAACAGTTCTAGAATTGTTTGTTTGCTGTGAGGTATTGAGTTAAAGGGTTAAATAACCCAAAAAATGAAAATTATTTCATCAATACTTCATGTCGTTCCAAATCCGTAAGACTTTTTATTTTTCATCTTCGGAACACAAATAAAGATATTTTTAATAAAATCTGAGCAATTTCTGTCCCTCCATTGAAAGCTATGCAACTTTAATGCTACAAAAGGTTCATAAAGAGACTGTACAACTAATCCATATGAATTGAGCGGTTTATTTCAAATTTTCTGAAGAGACATGATCTCTTTATATGATAAACAAATGTTTATATGTGAATAAAAGCCTATATACAATCTATCAAAACACACATCAGTTATGATAAATGGAAGCTCAAGCATGTTCGCTTGAGAACCAATGAGGTTAATTTTCGTGTGTTCGTTCAGTCATGCATTTAGTTGCATTTGTTATTCCATCACCAATGGTGAAAAATGAATTAATCAATAAATAATATCTTTGCATTGTTTCACAGTGTTGCCTTCAACATACCGGTACCTAAAATGACCCTCAGAAAAATAAAACATTTTCAAAATAGTTTTTGATTTTAGTAATGAGGTTCCAAGTTAATCAAAGTTAGAATTTTGCTAGTAATATTGACTTTGTTTTGTTGATATTTCTTAATATAATTATTTTATGGAAACAGAGGCATATCTAAATTGAGTGTCTGATGCAGTTGCTTGTGTTTATTTCACGAAGCACATCTGTGCTTATGGTCACCCATCTGGACAACTGCTTCACGTGCGCGAGTCGTGCATATGCGTGTCTGGCACGTCTGAATCATTGCTCTGTATCCATGAACATTTCTCCATAACGTTCATGCGGTGTTGGGAACATTACTTCAGTAAACTGTGAATAAAGTCGTAGCTAAAGAGCGCTGTTAGGACCTGCACTGCACAACATGAGTGCATTTTGATTTCATGTCATATTTCACACCACTGCCAGGATAAGATTGTTTAATTAAGTGCAAGTTTATTCTTTGGACAAGAGAATGTTCTTGTTCAGTATGTGCTAGTTGTCGGTGGTGAAAGGGTTACCTCTGTGAGCGTGAAGTGCCCCGTCAATGAACTGGGCTCATAACCTCTCGCTGCTCTGCACTCTGTCTGACCTCTGCGCGAGTCGAGACCGCTAACCATGCATGAAGCAACATGAATTCCTAATGAAATATTTAAAACGGTTTGGGAAATCTTCTGGCTAAGTGCTTGAAAGTGTTCTTGCTCTGTCTCTCTCCTTCTGACACTGTGGAACGAGAGATTGTTTTTACTTTGAATACAAATCTGGGTATGTGTATAGCAAACACAATCTATTTTCCGGCTTGTTGACAAGATTCTATGTATAACTCTATAAATTTGATGACTTAAAGCAGGGATTCTCAAACATAAATATATAAATAAATATATATATATATATATATATATATATATATATTAGTTTTTGTCATCTGAACCTCTTTGACCTAAAATATTTGCTTGAAGTCCACCTGGAATTTCAAGTTAATATTTCAATAATTAACAACACCTTTAATATCAGGTAATGGCAAAATTACTGTATATAAACAAATGAAACTTTTTTTCCTTTCGATTGTTTTTTTTTTAAAAGTATGTTTATTTAATTTTAATTTAACATTTTTATGATTTAATTAATTATTAGCTCTTCAAAACCCCAGTTTGGAAAACCTGATTTAGAGGAACCCTAATTTTTTCAAGCACAATAAAATGTTTCATGCAAGAGGCAAATTACAGTGTCTAGTTAAAGAAAATCAATGAATTATCATAAAACTAGTCTGTCATGTATCTTAATTGGCCAGATAAAAATGATGCATTAAAAGTATTACAATGTTTTATACACAATTTTATATCGCCAGCAAAAGCATCTGTAATGTTTCATGATTATTCAATATATCCCCATGCCCATGTAAGCACATGTTTTAAAGGTCTGTTTTGAAAGTGTAATTAAAATTAAGCAATTTGTGTAATGCATTAAGTCAATTAGTAGAATTTAAATGGATAGAATTTTTAAAACTCATCTCCATAAATTCAAATGAGTCCATCTCCAATATTAGATGATGAATGATTTCAGTAACATTTATTCTTTGACTAGATTATTATAAAGTCAGCTTATATTAAAATCACACGTGAATGAGATGTTCGATGCAGTTAGATGAGTGCCGGTGATGCAGTAAAGGTGTGTTAAGGGTGGTTAGACAGGAATGCAGTGAGACATGTCCGTCCTGTCGGCTCTCGTTACCACCCGTGTGGTTAAACGCCTGTGGCAGGGCAGCTGGAAGGCTGGCATCATTTCAATAGATCTTCCAGCAGATGAGGTTTGAATAGACGAGTGTGTTTGTGTGTGTGTGTGGTCATATAAATATCTCAAACATCACTACATCCTTCTATAACCTGACAGTACTTTGATCGCAAGATATTTTAGCATCATTTTCAGTCTTAAACTAGTGAGTGCATTACTTATCTTGATTGTGTGCTTAAAACGGCTGCCTTCTGCGTTCAGTTAGTGAAGCATTCCTGCGTTTTTCAGCACATTAAAACCACAGCAGGCTAATGTGAGACTGTGATGTGACGTTACTCTGTGCAGACCGGCTGTATGTAATCAAATAAGACTTAAAGGCAGGGTAGGCAATTTCGGAAAGGCTAGCAATAGAAAGCTAGCTTTGAAAGCAAGAGATCCCACCCTCTCTTCAGAGCGTCTTCAAAACCACTCCTTCAAAACACATGAACGCGTACAACAGAGTCTGCAAAGCATGCTTTGAGACATGAGGTTAAATGACCTCATGTCTCAAAGCACAAAAGATTGACAATATAATGAACAACTTACAGAGCTCGCTCTTGTGCTGCAGATTCATTTCAGCATTGATAGTGTTGACAGAAGCACTAGAAGCAGAAGCACTAGGACGGGACTAGTTTTCTAAACAACATTTGAGTTTCAATTCTTTTCATTCGATATCTATGATTTCATATACCGAATTAGACGGGACTAATATCTATGTTTAATACAGAGGTGGGAGTGTGTGTTTTCTAGACGTGGGCATTACAGAAGGTCATCTGCTGTGTTTGAGTGGATCACAGATGACATGTCTTTTAATGTATTATTTGGCGATATAATTTTAATTTATTATAAAAACACTATTTAAGTAAACTTTACGGGTTTATAGCAGTGGCTGTTTATAATAAACTTGCATAAATGAACAGAAAAATCTAGACAAGACTTAACTGACACTGATATTAGTCTTTCGCAGTTTCCGCAATTTGGCTCTTTTTATTAATTTTCTAATGTTATTTTTTTGTTGGATACCATCCGTATTGAAACGAAATGAAAGCATGCGGACGATTAGTGCACAAACGGTAGCTCAGGTTGGTCAAAAAACACGAGGAGAAGCGTCAGGATATTTCAACATCAGCAATCTCAGACATTCGCATTCGGACGGGATTCGATTTCTTAGAGGACCATTGAGTTCGCCGAAAAACAGTAGGTAATTTGCGCTGGAATTTTTACTGAGGTTGTGTGAGAACAAAACTGACATGGCAGATTCGGACGGGATTAAAATCCGAAAAAAAAAAGATAATACATTTTATTACTGCCCTGAAGAATTTGCATAACAGATTGTCAAGCATCTGTGACTGTTGTATATGAGTTTCTCAGTTGTCAAAGTGACACAACTGTATCTCCACATCACATCTCCTGATCATGTTGGGAAACCAAATAGCTTACAGGACGTGTAGGATTTTTACTTTTCTTCTACGGATAAACCAGAACTCCTGCACAACTCAGTCTTTGATGCTTGAAGAAGAAACATACTAAGAACCAAGAGTATGTGAACTTTGTAAACTTCTTTAAAAAATTCATGTCATTTTAGTATTTATTTTGTCATCTGGAATACATGTAAATATCTGCTATGCAGCTTCTTCAGGACAGTAATAAAATGACAATTATGATTAACAGCTTGTTTTAGAAGCATTTTATGCTGCTCAGACTGGGAGACCAGCTTAAACCAGCTAAGACCAGCAAACCAGTTTTCACCAAAATATTAAACAGCACAACTGTTTTCAACATTGATAATAAAAATAAATGTTTCTTGAGCAGCAAATCAGAATATTAGAATGATTTCTGAAGGATCATTTGACTGAAGACTGGAGTAATGATGCTGGAAATTCAGCTTTGCCATCACAGGAATAAATTATATTTCACAATAATCAAATAAATGCAGCCTTGGTGAGCATTAGAGACTTTTTTTCCAAAAACTTAAAGAATCATACTGATTCTAGTAGTGTATATCTCTGTTAGCTAATCACAACATCGTAAACTTTAATTCAGTTTATTTATTTGCACTGAATCAAAGCTTTCGGTTTGCGATTCATCTCACAGCTGGCTGCTGTTTATAATTTTTTTATTATGTATATGTAGAAAATGAATGGTAAAAAACAAAAATAGCGGCTGTTCACTGTTGCACTAATATTGCTTGAACAGCGGATCTCAAGCATGAGTTACTGTATGTGTCCGTGTGTTTCAGTGGTCAGTGGGCTGATCAGGATGCCACACTCCTACACAACTGCAGTGCTGCACAATCTCACTGCTGACTACAATGTTGATTAAAGCTGACATTGTAATAATACTGCTTTACCGGGCAGCCAGCGGTGCAGGTGGTGCTGACGGTAGTCTGCCGGCCAGGAAGCCAAATCATGCTTTTTTTCCTTCCTTCCCTGCTGCTGTCCTGCATCATTTTCCTACTCTCGTCTAAAGACTAAAAGAGACAGAGAATATATTAGACCTGGGTGGGATGACTGTATACAGACTGTATGGAACCAGTAGGGTTTCTGCTATAATTTGTATACAGCAGAAAAAGATTTACATGGCTATCAGTGACCTGAAGTCAGAGAATTGGCCATTTTTGGTGAAGCGACAAAGTTGTGAAATACCTCACTAATTTTAATATCTAATTTCAATGTGAAATTAGTAGATTTCATCTATAAAGCTTCTCTGCAGAAAACAGTGATGTCATCATCCAGCTAAGTTGAGTGTCAGTGCAGTCAAATCGGTAATATGCTGAATCTTAAGTGTCCCCAATAATTGCACTGATAATTGTTCATCTTATTCATAATATGAAGCATCGAATTTTCTGGAATACAGGTCACATTTTTTTTGATAATCTAAAACACGCTGCAACTTTTATTCCAAAGCGACTTATATAATGCAATTAAAGTCAAGCACGCAAAATATACACCAATCGCTCACATTTGGATTGGTGCTGAATAAGAGAGACACCTTCAGCCCAAGTTTATTTGTATAGAATATGTATTTCCACACACACCTGCAGTCTCATTTTTGCTTTAAATAAATTAGTTTAGGTTTGGCCTTTATGTCCACTGTAAAAAAAATGATTTGTTGGTTTAAACCTAAAGTTAGGTTTCCTTAAATTTTGAGTTCATTTAAACGAAAAATTTGATTAATTCAAATAAACATTTTGTTATCTCGCTATCTTTGGATCAACTCAAATTTCAATCAACATTTTGTATTTCACATCATTTCTGAATGTATAATAAAAGGCGATCGATGCAACTTATCTGTTTTTTTCTCTCTTTCTCAACAGTGCAATTTTGACCCAGTGCATCTTTTTTTTCTCTCTCTGGAAAATATTGTATTAAACAACAACTTTCTGCAGCTGGGTGTTCATTTTAAGCAGCTAAAAAACGTCTCTGGTTACTGATGTAACCTATGTTCTCTTTCATAGGTTCACTCAACGCTGCGTAGCTTAAGATACAGTGGGAACGCTCTCTGGGTGTGCCGATTGTCTGAAGCCCTTATAGAATCACGGCAATTCATTGGCTGATGGCGCGGGCGCCGCCCCGATGCTCTTGCGTCGTCATATTATATTAGCGCGCGCGCCATCTGCTCCTCAGATTTCTCTGCTGAAAAAGGAAGCTTGTCGGCAGCGCAAGGAGCTTGGCAGCGAACGCAGCGTCTCGTTCCCTATTCAGAGAACATAGGTTACATCAGTAACCAGAGACGTTCTCTTTCATAGGTTCACTCAACGCTGCGTAGCTTAAGACGCAGTGGGAAGGAAATACCAAACTCGCTAAGCGCTGCCGTAACTAGTACAATGACCAGATAACTCGCACGACTGGTTCAAGCAGAAAAAACTTGGGAACCTGGAGTCATGTCAAGATCCAAACTGTAGAATCTGGTGGAATGTGCCCTGATGCTAAGAGGTAAAGGCAGACCGCGCACCTCATATGCCAGTGAAATAGCCTTTGTAACTCAGTGGGAAATTCTCTGCTTTGATGCGGCAAGCACCAAAACATACCAAGAGCTGGTTGGATTTTCTCCAACCGCCAGAGCGATCCACGTATAACTTCAATGCTCGGACAGGGCAGAGCAAATTAAGCTTCTTGTCCTCCTCAGAGACAAAAGGAGGAGGATGGAAAGAGTGAAGGTTAATAACCTGAGACCGGAATGCTGTGGACAATACTTTGGGCACATATCCCAAGTTCGGGCTCAAAGTCACCCTGACCAAACCAGGAGCGAAGTCTATACAAGTCTTGCTAACAGAAAGAGCTTGCAAATCCTCCACCCACTTCAAAGAAGCCAAGGCTAACAAAAGAGTAACCTTGAGAGTCAGAATACGCTCTGGAGCTGACTCTAAGGGCTCAAAGGGAGCCTCCGTTAAGCCCTCCAGGACGACCGACAGGTCCCAAGAGGGAATTCCAGGGGAGCATACTGGTTTCAGGCGCCTAACCCCACGCATAAATGCTGAGACTAACCTCAATTTACCTAGGGGGATCTCATCCGACTCTCTATGAGCGGCAATAGCAGCAATATACACTCTCAGAGTAGTAGCGGCCGCTCCAGAAGCAAACTTCTCCTGTAGGAATTCCAGCACTGAACCGACTGGGCAGCTGACTGGGTCCGTAGCGTGTGTCGAACACCACGACTCAAAAACCCTCCACTTGGAGGAATATAACCTTCTCGTGGAAGGGGCTCTCGCACTCGCAAGGGGCTCTCGCACTCGCAATGGTCTCCTGGACGTCAGCGGGAAGACCAAAGCTCAAAGCTAGCGGCCTCTGATGGGCCATATGCATAGCTTCAAAATTTCAGGGCGAGGATGCCATATCCTGCCCTGAAGCTGGGACAGCAGATCCTCCTTGACCGGAATCTCCCAAGGGGGGAATTCCAGAAGAGGAACCAGCTCCGAGAACCATGGCTGGGACGGCCAGAATGGGGCTATAAGTAGGAGACGGGCTCCGCTCTCCCTCACTCTGGACAGAACTGCCTGGATCAACTTGACAGGCGGGAATGCATAAAGTTTCTGCATCGGCCATGGGTGGGCGAATGCATCTATCCCCAATGGTGCTGGGGGGCTCAGGGAGAACCAAAGTGGGCATTGGGACGACTCCTGTGATGCAAAGAGGTCCACCTCTGCTTTTCCGAACACTTCCCAAATCAGGGCTACTGTTCGGCGGTTCAACATCCATTCCCCCGACCTGAGCTTCTGCCTCGACAGAAAATCTGCTGCGAGGTTCAGGATCCCAGGAACATGGACTGTCCTCAGTGAAAGGAACTTGCCCTGAGACCACAGGAGAAGGTGGCGCGCATGCCTGTCCAGGGTGCGCGACCGTGAACCCCCCTGCCGGTTTACATGAGACACTACCGCCATATTGTCTGTTCTGACAATGACATGGTGTCCTTCGAGAAAGGGGAGAAAGTGAAGAAGGGCCAGGGAAACCGCTCTCAGCTCCAAGCTGTTTATGTGCCAAGAGAGAGTCTCTCCAGTCCAGACCCTACATGCTGGGCTGCCCTCGAAAACCGCACCCCAGCCGGTCAGAGAGGCGTCCGTCGTAACCATTTGGCGACGGAAAACTGCACCCATGCCGACCCCTTTCCGAAGGAAGAGAGGGTCCCGCCAAATTAAAAGGACGAGGAAGCAACTGCGCGACACCTTCAACAGGCGAAGAGCCGGTCCTGTGGACCGGGCACCTGAGAGTTTCATCCACCACAGAAACGGTCTCATGTGGAGCAACCCTAGGGGAAGCACAGGGGATGCTGCGGCCATGAGACCCAGAAGCCTGCGACAAGTGCCCACAGAAACACGATGGTCGAGCCTGAAGCGAGCCAAACATGTCAAAAGACTGGAAATCCGGGCAGGAGCCAAACGGGCCTGCATCAGAACGGAATCCAGGCGCACCCCTAAGAAAACTGTGCTTTGAGTTGGGGTAAGAACACTCTTCTCTGTGTTCAACCTCAGGCCGAGAGACTGAATGTGACGAAGGACAATGTCCCTGTGGTGAGTCACTAATTCCCTGGAGTGGGCTAAAAGGAGCCAATCGTCCAGGTAGTTGAGTATACGGATGCCCTGGAGCCGCAACGGGGCCAGAGCAGCATCCATACACTTTGTGAACGTTCTCGGCGCTAGAGCGAGACCAAAGGGAAGGAGCCTGTACTGGTACGCCCTCTCTCCAAAGGCAAACCTGAGGAACCTCCTGTGTCGCCGTACGACCTGAATATGAAAATATGCATCCTTCAGGTTTACTGTCACAAACCAGTCCCCTGCTCGAATTTGAGATATGATAGCTTTCAGCGTCAACATCTTGAATTTCCCCTTGTAAAGGGAGAAATTTAGCCGGCGCAGGTCTAGTATTGGTCGCAGACCTCCGCCCTTTTTCGGGACCAAGAAGTAACGGCTGAAGAAGCCTTGCTCGACTTCCTTCGGAGGAACCTCTTCTATTGCTTCCTTGAGGAGAAGGGACGAAATCTCCTGCTGTAGTACAGAAGCCTCTGAGGCGCTGTTGACTACAGTTGGAACGACTCCGTTGAAGTAAGGGGGCGGGCGAGAGAACTGAAGTGTGTAGCCGAGCCGAACCGTGCAGAGGATCCAAGGCGATACCCCTGGCAGACGCCTCCATTCTTGAAAGATCGTGTTGCAATGCGGCGGACATACCTGTGTTAGGGTGACGCGCTGACTCCTGTGGGGTGGCGTGGTCCAACGTGAAGGAGAGCACTTGACGTCCTGACACGTAGTGGGAGGTACCACTGCCTGTTTGATCAAGATCATAGGGTCTGTCTGCTCCTGAGGAAAACCGAAAGTGTCTCCGAGGATGCGAGCGGCAGGTATCAAATGCGTCGGAGGCAAGGGAAGAAAGCTGAACGCGTCTCCGTCCTCCTGCGCCAGACGGTTTGAACGAGGTTGAGTAGTAACTGCACTTCGAAACACGCTGGGTGGCGAAAGTGACAGGTTTAGAGAAGGAGAGCAAGTGAGAGGTGGGCAGAAACGCTTTTCGCGGTCTGTCCCAACCTCGTAAATCGGGGGAAGCTGTCCTTTTTCTGACCTGACCATTTAAAAATGACACTTTTTGTTTGGAAAGGCAATATGCGCAGGGGTGTGACCTGCTGTGATTCACACCTGAGAAGACAATGGGCCCGCATAATGAGCGCATAATGGGGCTGCATACTAATGACCCTTTCATTCAGGTGTGTCACTGAGCCACAAGAATGCAATGACTATATATATATATATATATATATATATATATATATAGGCCTATATAATACAAAATTGGTTCACAGTTCCAATTATTTATTTATTTTTCAAATTGTGCTTGCAAATTGTATAATATCAAATGTAAACATTTCTAGTAATTGTGCAGTTAACTCTCATACTGTTTTTACAGAAAGTTTGGGAATATATCCCAAATGTGTCACTAATAAAACACAATACAAATCATTTAAAGAGGAGGCTTATATTGAGCTTTTAAGATTTACCTAAGATTTATTTATATGTAGCCTACATATATTTTTGCTATTTTAATAAAAAGGTTACAATTGCAACAACAATTAAAATTAACTATATTTCAAATGTAATCTTTCTTTGTATATAATAAAGTATACATTTTATCATACATATTTCACAGTTGCGGATTAATTAGTTTGAATATAGCCTACAATCGAACAAACACTATAATAACATCTTAGCAAACAAGCTTATTTGATGTGGCAGTATTTTACAGTAAAAACGACATCTTGTCTTTCATATGTAACATATCGTTTTTATGATTAGGACATATAAATGTTAATTTGCAGTTTAATACGTTGCTTATACAAAAATATTTTATTTCAACATATTTCAGTCGATTTTTACTCATCTCAGTATTGGAATATAGTTAGGTAAAAGCTGTTCATTCATTCACACACAAAAAATGCGATTCATATTCAAACAGTCTTTTTGTTTACAGGCACTATTTCATATCGCGATTAGAACAAAGCACTTGAAAATAAAGAATGTACCTATTCCTCAGCTGGATCCGTTGCTCCTCCAAATGAAACTACCTGCACTTCTGAGGTAATTTTTTCCAGGATTATTATTAAGATAGTATTATTCCTCACAGCGTCGTAAAATATGAGTCTCTTTCGGTGGGTTATCCAGCTGATGTGGGCGTGGATCGCCTCAGAGCATTTGTGTTTGAATAGAGCGCGCGCTCCGTGGGCGTGGTCAAATTAACTTTAATGACCTGAGACGAGAACGACTATCATCTCTCTCTTTTCGTACAGATTACATAAAATGAGAAAATTTGTTTTTTATATAAATTACTTCATTTAAAAGAAGATAATTCAGGCTTAATGCCTGTGTGCCTGTATACCTGTTTGACTGAGTATTTGCAGTGTTACAGTTCATTTTTCGGACACGTTTCAGAATGGACTTCACTGACAGAGAGAATGTAGAACGCGCATCATGTTTATTTTTCTTTATTAGGCGAAAAGCACAACACTTTGTTTTTATTATGAGGTTCCACAAAAAAAATACAAACTTAACAGGATCGAATGATGTACAACACTTATATGTAAGATCAAGATCAAAATCAACAGAGTAATTTGAGTCTCTTTTGCACTGATAAGGAAACAAGTGAGCTGGTATCGCCGGCGAGACCGCCGACCCCAGAGGGTTAAGGCCAGATCCGTGGCCTTACGAAGCTCTTTGACAGCTTCTGGCGTAATTCCTGTTCCCTCGTCCATCTCCTTCAAGACGTCCGCCTGGTAGGCTTGGAGGATGGCCGTAGTATGTAGGGCCATGCCTGCCTGAACAGCTGCCATGTAGGACTTTCCGATAAGGGCGGAAGTAGTCCTGCACAGTTTAGAGCAGGGGTCTCCAACCTTTTTTCATTTGAGAGCTACTTTTTAAAAATGAAAGTGGCCGAGAGCTACTCATGTAATACAATACTTAAATCTCTGAAATAATGTCTCATAACTCGCATATTAACAACTATCTAAACTGTTTTATACCTAAAAGGGTTTTTGTATGCCTATGTCACCCTTAAATGTCAGAGAAAAGAACAGAATCAGAGATTATTTTTTTTATAGAAAATTGTACTTTGCATATTATATTGTAAAAACACATAATTATAGTTGATTTTATAGTTCATCATGACTAGATATGAAATGGCATGATAATTTAATTTCATTAGTGACCAAAATGATCACGGTAATCACAGAATCCTGTTCAAAAAGTACTAATACTACACAATGAAATCAATTCACTAAGTTGTATGTCGAAAACCAGCAAATAACAAATAAATCCGCATCAATATGCACTTTTTGTTTACATAAACATTAAAATAATAACATTAAAAATTATGGCTAGATTTTAAAGGAGTGTCTTGCAACATGTTATCTAGCCTACTGTACAAGTATGTACAAGTTCAAATAAAGTTTTGACAAAAAATGTTTTATAAAAATATAAACCTCACATATTTCAGCCTTTAAATCATTTTTATAAAAAGAATGAGCCAAAAAAGATAAATTACTGACTTTTACAATGCACATTAGCTTATCTTTTATTATTAAGAGTAAAATTCGATCTGATTTTCCCGTGGCGTCTGTCGTTGCTATGCAACCATGCACTGCGCTCTCCACAATGACAAAGAAGTTTTAGTAGCTAATAGATTTCCACCACCGAAAAACACTTGCTGTAGCTCTGCTACAAGATTTATTTACGGAGAAGAGAAAAACACCCGTAGTGTTTGGGTGCACCCCCATCCTTCATGTTGACTGAGCTTTCAATGTTGTTATGGAAAGGGTGAAGCTGATTGGTTGACCTGCGGTACGTTTGCGGCATACTGAATAGTTGCATTTTTTTCATCTCGCTGCACCTGGAAAAAAATAGCGCGTCGCTTTAATTATGAGCGCGCTTGCCTCGCACCTACATTTGAAATAACGAACTTGAGGACGCAAAAGACTCGATATGTGAACGGCTCCTTGACGAGCAACCTCCAATCAGGCCACGAGCTAACGTTACTGGTAGCTCGCGAGCGACGTTTGGACCCCTGAACTAGAGTAAGTCAGAGTTCACCTAAACTTATCTAAACTCATGTATAATGAACAGAAGATATTGTCATTTTTAAATATAAATATATAAATATATGCTATATAAATGCAACAGGTGTGATTGAAAAAGAATATCAACAGAATACAATTACATTTCAGACGCAGCTCACTACTGAGTTGTGCTATTTTTAGACCAGGCCTGCGGGCGACTCATGTGGTCCCTGGGGGCGACCTGGTGCCCGCGGGCACCGTGTTGGTGACCCCTGGTTTAGAGGGAAGGAGGGGGCGAGATTTCCACGACGGAGCAGACGACGGAGAAAGGTGAGTAGCCAACGTGTCCTCAACCGCTGGAATGGCGGAATGGGCTCTATGCACGGCGGTATTTCCGGTGAAGGTCTAAGGATGCTGGATTACTTCCGCCAATCGTAGAGTCCAATGCTATACCGAGAATTTATATTGGTTTTTATACTCTATTGCTATACTAAAGAAACGTTAGTCACAAAAACAGACAAAACAGACACCCCTCATTTTGTTTATGCTTCTTTGTTTATTATATTAAATAAACATAACTATATATAAAATTACATCTAAACGTATTAAAGTTTCGTTTCAAAGAAGAGAGGACAGTAAATTTTGAAGACTCTGCCATAATCCCGTTTTCCTCGGTTGTCCTCCGCTTTAAATCTCCCCAACCGGAAACGCAAGAGCATCCTTGCATCAAACGCGGAAGTTATGCGTGTATATAGCCCATAGCCCTGCTCCACAGAACCAACGAGGTTGGTGAAGTCAGCGGCTGCCGCGTTTGTTAGACGCGCGGAAAAAGGCTGCTTCCAGGATCTGGAGATCTCGTGATGCAGATCACTGAAAAGGGGCAGCTTTCTACGCTCAGGCCTAGAATTAGGGCCACTTAAAAATCTCTCGTCGAGTTTAGACGATTGTGACTCGCGGGGCTCGTCGGGCCAGTCGATAGAGAGCTTCTCTGTAGCGCGCGAAAGCACGTCGATAAGCTCCGTGTAGGCCGCGCCTCCTGGCCGCTAGACGGGAGACCGTCAGTAGCTAAAGCAGGCCCGAAATCCTCGGAGTCGGACGCTGTAGTGTAAATAATATCTTCCAGCCCGAAAGAAACCGTCTCGCGTGCTCTCGGGCTGGGGCACAAATAATCATGCGAAAAATCGACTGGCCGAACACCGCGTGCGTGCTCGGGAGAGGGAGGGAGAGAAAGGGCCTGGCCTGTCTGCTCGTACTCTATATCCTCGAGCTCTACATCTGAACCCCAGGTCACGGATTCCAACGAGGCCTCAGCAGCCTCGGGAGCGCAACGGGGGGGAACGAATGACTCCTTCTCAAAAACCGTGAGCCGAGAGAGGAGGGTTTTGAGAAGCAGGTTGTCACAAAACTTGCATTTAGACAAGCCTAAAACAGCCTCGCGCGCATGCGAAAAACCCATACATTTAACACACTTACTGCGAGGGTCGTCGTTCGCAATAAAGCGAACGCATGGCGGCGGGCAACGACGAAACTCCATGGCACTTCACCGCAAGGAGAACTGAGTTACACTATTCGCAGTCGCTGAAGTGCAGATGAAAAATGCTGATGATAAATCCGAATTATTTGGGCCAGAAAAACCGAGACCGAAGGGCTTAAGATGGCCGCTTCGTGATGGCAGAGAAATCTGAGGAGCAGATGGCGCGCGCGCGCTAATATAATATGACGACGCAAGAGCGTCGGGGCGGCGCCCGCGCCATCAACCAATGAATTGGCGTGATTCTATAAGGGCTTCAGACAATCGGCACACCCAGAGGGCGTTCCCACTGCGTCTTAAGCTACGCAGCGTTGAGTGAACCTATGAAAGAGAACTGATATGCGGTTAGCGTGACATTAGATTTTGGTTGTATATGTATGGGTAAATGTGTCACCTCTCGGTTGTCAAGCGTTGTTGCATGTTTTCCTAAACATCATGCATATGTTGCATTAATATTTTAATTTGTGCTCCATATGGTTCATAATGACTCCTACTTTCCTTTGGTAGACGCTGTACTGTGAGTTAGTTTGTTATTTGTCAAATTAGTGTTTCAGACTCATTTGATAAGGGATCCTGTGGGGTGTCCATTCCAGTAGGATATTGTGGAGTGTGACGGTTATTCTTATTTGCACAAAGACGTTTCCCAAGACTCCATCAGAGGGAATGAGACACTAACTTAACATCAAGTTTGACTAATTACAAGGTCCTTTTTTGTTTCACTTGGGTGTGTGGCTCCGTGACATTTTTATTTTGAGAAAAGTATTCTGTGTAAAATTTGTTCTATTATGCAAATGCATTTTGTTTTCTATATCCAACAAACAAAAGTGAATCATGTATCAAATGATATATAAATATAAAATGAGCTTGAATGGATGCACACAAATAAACATATTTGCATTCCTTCAAGTATAAGATTTGCATATTTGCGTTCCTGATTTCCCACGTAGCCTTATGCCAAAGAGTCTTCTACCGAATTGTTTTTTGCAGATGAGAACGTGGCTCTGAAATATTTAGTAGAGTGCATTCATATGAAGCTAATCCATAATGCAGGTTTCTCCCGTCTATATCTTCTGCTCTGAAAGTGTTTGTTATTACCAGCACTGAAATGCATTATTCAGCATCCAAATCACAAATTATTAGCCACATGTACATCTTTGTTGAATGGTAAACATCCAATTTACTTGCAGCCTGTTTCTTTGCTTGAAGGAAACGGTGGAAAGAAATACAGTAACGAATCTGCACATCTTAGAAAACACACTAATTTCACCCTTGGCTTTACACGCACTAGTCCAGTGCGGTAGATTGGTGGCTCTGTTGATTAAAAATGGAATTAAATTTGATAAAATGTCTAGAGGATGCACAGCATGGAGATGAATATAAATGTAAATCAAGGTTTAGAGGTGTTTATGCAAATATGAGTCACCACACATGTTTATAAGTGTGAAAACCAGTGCTTAAAGGAACAGTTCACCTAAAAATACACATTCTGTGTTACTGACTCACCATAATGTCATTCCAAACCGGCATCCTGTTATTTGATAAATTTTTTAAATAATTTTTACGTAACTCAATCAGTTCATAGTGATTATATCTGTTAAGCTCTTATAGGGTTTCTGCAGGTTATATGAAGGTAAATGTAAGACTTTTTAAGAAAAGTTAAGGAACGAATTGAAGGGAACACAATAGGTTAATGTTATGTTCTCTAAATGTAAATGTGTAGGGAGAAAACAATGAGTTGTATTAGCAACACTTCAGAGTTTGAAATTACAACTTTAAACAGATATCCATTACTTTTATTTTCCAAAAATAGTAGCTTGAATCCCTCTATTCCCTAACCATTAGAATATGGAAGTAATTTTTAGAGAGAGAGAGAGCAAGAGAGCACTTATGTTGAATGCTCTTGATTGCTGCTCGTTCACTCAGCACACATGCGTCATTTGGATTTAAACTAAATCGTATATGCCAGTAAAACATGAACGGTTACGTGATTTATGTATAACGAGTGGTTCCCTATATTATTACAGGATGTTTGCAGGTCAAGAATTTTCATGAATGAATGCAAACATCCGAAGTCCGTGCCCAGATAACAGCGTCTAGACATGGCGGCTGAGCGTGCAAATTGAATTTAATTCTCTTTTAAGGTTTTGCGCTTGAACGGATAAATAAACTGCAAATTATGTAAAACATCCGTCTTGGCGAGGATCCAGGTAAACATAGTCGGTTATATTTTAATGAGCATAAACAAAGAAAATGCATATGTAGAGTATATTGAATCCGGTATTCGGTTGTAAAGGGACAGCAGCCTAATAAACCTGCTGTTGTGTTTTATACTGTTAAAAGGGTTATCGGATGCAAAATTCACTTTTATATGGTGTTTGCATATAAATGTGTTTCTCACACAAATTTATCATATGACTTAATGTCTTTTTTAATGCTTGCAAGTCCATGGCCCATTCAATGTAATTGTAAACAAAAGAGCTTTCAGTTAGTTTCAATGCAAGAAAGCCATACAGGTTTTTGAGGGAATCCAGATGAGTAAATAAATAGTGTCTATATATATATATATATATATATATATATATATATATACACTCACCGGCCACTTTATTAGGTACCCCATGCTAGTAACGGGTTGGACCCCCTTTTGCCTTCAGAACTGCCTCAATTCTTCGTGGCATAGATTCAACAAGGTGCTGGAAGCATTCCTCAGGGAGTTTGGTCCATATTGACATGATGGCATCACACAGTTGCCGCAGATTTGTCGGCTGCACATCCATGATGCGAATCTCCCGTTCCACCACATCCCAAAGATGCTCTATTGGGTTGAGATCTGGTGACTGTGGAGGCCATTTTAGTACAGTGAACTCATTGTCATGTTCAAGAAACCAATTTGAAATGATAAGAGCTTTGTGACATGGTGGAAGTAGCCATCAGAGGATGGGTACATGGTGGCCATAAAGGGATGGACATGGTCAGAAACAATGCTCAGGTAGGCCGTGGCATTTAAACGATGCCCAATTGGCACTAAGGGGCCTAAAGTGTGCCAGGAAAACATCCCCCACACCATTACACCACCACCACCAGCCTGCACAGTGGTAACAAGGCATGATGGTTCCATGTTCTCATTCTGTTTACGCCAAATTCTGACTCTAACATCTGAATGTCTCAACAGAAATCGAGACTCATCAGACCAGGCAACATTTTTCCAGTCTTCAACTGTTCAATTTTGGTGAGCTCTTGCAAATTGTAGCCTCTTTTTCGTATTTGTAGTGGAGATGAGTGGTACCCGGTGGAGTCTTCTGCTGTTGTAGCCCATCCACCTCAAGGTTGTGCGTGTTGTGGCTTCACAAATGCTTTGCTGCATACCTCGGTTGTAACGAGTGGTTATTTCAGTCACTGTTGCCCTTCTATCAGCTCGAACCAGTCTGGCCATTCTCCTCTGACCTCTGGCATCAACAAGGCATTTCCGCCCACAGAACTGCCGCTCACTGGATGTTTTTTCTTTTTCGGACCATTCTCTGTAAACCCTAGAGATGGTTGTGCGTGAAAATCCCAGTAGAGTAGCAGTTTCTGAAATACTCAGACCAGCCCTTCTGGCACCAACAATCATGCCACGTTCAAAGTCACTCAAATCACCTTTCTTTCCCCATACTGATGCTTGGTTTGAACTGCAGGAGATTGTCTTGACCATGTCTACACGCCTAAATGCACTGAGTTGCCGCCATGTGATTGGCTGCTTAGAAATTAAGTGTTAACGAGCAGTTGGACAGGTGTACCTAATAAAGTGGCCGGTGAGTGTGTATATATATATATATATATATATTTACTTATTTATTTTTTAATGCACTGTCCCTTTAATTTACACCACTGAAACGGAAAGTGTAACTTCTCAGTATGCCATTATATCCTCCTCCAATGCGACCGTGAAAATAAAAGCAAAACAAAACTCAACAGATGGACATAATTGATCAGGCAGAAGTCTCACTCCGAGATGCTCAGAGGGAATGTTTGGGACGATGTGAGATCCGAGGTCAACCGAAGTGCAGCAGGAATGTCTCTGGTGTCTTCTGGGACTCTTCTGTTAGTAGTTCCTGTTTGCGGTCATGTGGCAGTCACGCATTACTAGTGAAGCATAGCTAAAGACAGGAGAGCAATGCCGCCCACCGCAGATAAAGCACTGTGGCGCTGTCTCTTACACTCCTCTGATGGGGCTCTTTACAGCGTGAAGCAGCAGGAGTTGTGTTTTAGCAAAGAGGCTTAACCCTTATGAATACATTTTCTGCTTGTTTCCCCATTACTGGGGGCATCATAAGCCCGTCACACACCCCTGATCGCATTTCAGCACAGCTGGACTTCAAACCATGTGTTCTGCCTGGCTTTGTTTTTCTGTGGGTTTTGTGCTTTGGTACTTTTTTTTGTGCGCCTTTGGGTGTCAGAGGTGACAGAAAAGAGGAAAATGAATGGCTATGAAATGATTTGTTTTTGCATTGCGAGATTTCCTGGATCATTTTGGTTCTGCAGTGCCTATTGAACTCTGTAATGTTTATAAATATGCTTGTGTTGGAAATATTAAGCTACAGTATTTGTGTAAAATGGTTAAGCAGGGTTATTATTGTTAACTTAACCCTCTGGGGACCAGAAACGCGCCGGCGCGTTTTTTCTAGTTTTTTTTCACATAGCAGAAAAATAGACTTAAAGTACTACCATCATTTCTGTTCATATAGAGCTAAGAAATGAGAAAATAATCTGTTAAATGTCTACTTTTTTATGTGCCCACATACAATCGAAATAAAATATTGTGCTTTTGTAAAATAAAGAAAATAAACAGGGTGTGCGTTCTGCCTCTCGGTCACCGTGAACTTTTTTTCTGGAGTACGTCTCTAATCTTCAACACAACTCAGCTAATACTATTCACCCAGCCATAAGCAATATATCTTTTAAATCATTTGAGTTTGTACTTTTAAATGATCCGATTTAAAACTAAAATTAATATTCTCCGTTTATGTCATCTATATAAAAAGAGAGACGTGTCAGCCCGTCTCATTATCGTTCTCTCAGCTGATTATCTCTGGTAATGTGACACGCCCACTGAGAGCACGCGCTATTCAAACGCAAATATGTGAAGCAACACATTGAGACGCGTTAACGCCCATAAACTCTGAAAACACACATTATTTTTTAGTCAGATTAATCTGTCGTCTTGTGCGGCTATATGAGGAACAATCCTGGGACAATTTACCACAGAACAAGTGCTGGTTTATTTTCACTTCGAGGAGGAGCAACAGATTCAGCTGAGAAGTAAGTGTTTTATGCAAGTGCTTTGTTCTAATCGCGATATAGAATAACGTTAGTGTCTGTAAACGGAAAAATAGCATACTGTTTAAATGTGAATCATGTTTGTGTGTGTGTGTGTGTGTGTGTGTGTGTGAATGAATGAATGAATGAACGCACAGATACGTACTGTTACAGACTAAATAAGACAACATTTCGTTGACTAGTTTTGGATAAAGTTTTTACTCTAAAATAGACATCAAATAAGCTTTTGTTAGGAGTTTCTGCTCATATGTTAAATATATAGTATGTTTTGTCAATAAACTAATCAACTAAGATGTTATAGTGTTTGTTCAAGCTATATCAAAATAATGAATCCTCAACTTTGAAATATGTATGATCAAACTAAGACATTTATGGAAAAAGACCATTTTCTTTTCAAGATGTTTCCAACTCTAACTTTGAACTTTGAACTGAAATAAAACCATGTCTATATGGTGAAGGGTGTGTGATAGAAGTGTCCAGACGTATGCACCCTGTATTTTCCTTATATAAATCCAAACAATCTAAAAGCCATTCTTTTTTTAAATCTCCTCATTCTTTGTGCAAGGCTCCTGTAATGATATGGCCTGATAGCACCTAATAGGGCCATTATGGGGAGTGTCTTTGTCTTTCTCATGTGTGAAATGCCATACATATTAATGAGAGATCACGCCTCCTGCATAAAGCTTTCTCAAACAAAACACGTCATTAAAAATGTAAAATACTTTATTGACTTATCTGAATGAGTAGTCAGGATGATTCTCACATAGTTTTGGAGCAAATATTCTAGACTATGTGATACAATTTTCAAAAGTATTGTGAAGAAATAATCAATATGTGTTTTGTGGTCTTATTTCAGCAACTTTCATTTTTATTTTTTTTCAATAACCACCCATAAACATTATTCTCTTAAAAATACAAACATGTACATACATGTTGCTCACTTATCATGGTAGTCCCGTCTGTGCTATATAGAGTGAATTTACACCTTTGCCATTAACATGTTTATAAATAACTGAAAAAAGCACAAATGTCAGTGCATGTCAAAACATCCCAAGGGCCCATAACCATAAAGACATTTTTGTTACATGAAATAAAATAACATTAAGGCAACATTTCTCATGTTGTTTAGTTTAACTTGAAGTACTAAAATAACTAAAACTAAAACTGAAATAAAAATGTATTTATAAAACCACAAATGCACAACCTAAGCTCAATAAAATCACTTAAACTAAAATTAAAGTGGAAAATATATAAAACTTTTTCAAAATATTAATAACACAACAACTATATAATAGTATAACAGTGATGCTAAAACAATTACAATAAATTACATTCTACCGGTATATGCTAATGAGCTCTGTTATAATTCGCTAAGCTCTGAGTACTGGTATAGTTCATTGTCAGGTCAAGTTGCTGATTTACTGATTTACTGTGTTGATGAATACTTTATATTTGTTGTAAATGTGGGTAGTCATATGTTAATGAGGTTGTGATGTCTCATAATGATTTCTAAATGAGCCATTTTGCAGTTTCCATTCATTATATAGGTCCCTTACCGCCCCCATCAAATAAAATGTAGTCAAATTGTATTTCCTATATATTCATTTTGATAATTATTCTGTATTCATTATAATTATTATATTTACACTACCATTCAAATGTTTGGGGTCAGTAGAATAAAAAAAAAACCCTGATATTTTCATTCAGAAAAGATTCATTAAATTGATTTAACAATAAGTGTAATAAATTGATTTACAAAATGTTATGCATAGTATTGTTTTGTGATTTTCAGTGCTGTAGCCTTTGGCGATGTTGAGGTGTCTTTAAAATTATGTCTGACATACCTTTATCATTAGCATTAGTTTTCAAAGGAGCAAAAAAGCCATGCGAATAGAAATGATATTTATGAGTGCTTATAAATGATATTTATAAATGCTTTAAAAATTTGGCATTGAAACTTTAATTACATAGATTATCACAAACTGCTACCAATCAGCAAACAATATGTATATTTTTTCCCAACGGAAAACAAGAAGAAAAAAGTATATCTACACCGAACGCACACAGCACAACTCATCGCATCAAATCACATAGAACCCATTATAATTAGTGATTCTGTCTACAGTCACCGATAGCAAACAGATGCCCTGTTCTATTTCTGATGCACTCCACACGCTCGTGCAACCGACAACAGGACAAATGGTTTGGAACTGTCGCATTGATGTGTCCAAGGATGCTCCAATGTTAGAATGTTGCAGAACATATTATTTTGCAAGTTACGAGTTTCATCTTCTAAAAATTTTGGCTTATACTATACACCGCTTAAACAAATTCCCCCCAAGAACACCTCAACGCCCTCTTTCTAAAATATTACTCCCAGTGCCCTCTGAACGCCTCCGTTGAGAAACGATTTAGGGTTTAGTGTAGCTGATATGTTATTTTCAAACACGATAGAGCATTATTCTTACAGTGCACTCACCTGACATTTCATTTTCTAACTGCTGCGATAGATACAACAACCAATGCAATAAAACTTTAACAGAATCACGTTTATTTGTTTCGTATAAAACTGAATGCGCTTTTAGTGCCACTTGAATGTGCAAGAAGCAACTTAATATCATTTTGCAAAAATGTCTCCACATGCACATTTTTCCACATTTTCCTGGGTTGATCAAGTTGTTTCTTATGTTGTACTTGAAGTTTTAAAGTTTGTCACTATTTTTTTATCTGAGCTCTGAAATCCCATCTCGTTTCTTTAATCTAAAATTGTAATTATTGCGTACAAATTTTTATGAGGTTTTTAACAGATAATTAAACTGCCACTCTCCTTTATTAGTGATCTTTTATGCACATTTTCCTTCCATAAAATGAGATTTATGGGGAAACATGCTCAAGCTCTATGATATGATTGAAAGTGGCGTTTGGCCTTGTAAATCATACTGCTGTAATGCTGGAATTGATTTGACATTTTCTCCCAGTATTTGCTAGTCCTCTGGGTGGTTTATCGCTGTCTCAAATGAAAAAGGGTCCAGCTTCAAGTGTCTGTAATTGTGTTTTTACCACCACACAACCGTTACATTTTGCTGTTGCGAGTGATTCTCATCCCAAGTCATTGTTCAGTCCAGGGATAGAAAGCCGAGGGTCCAAGTGCATCGGATATTTTGCGGGAGTTGGTGTGCAGGAGCTCATGTTGGCATATTGCTCTCGCTGCATTGTTCACACATGACAGGATCTTGTCTCAAGTGGCAGAGTGAATGAATTGATCTGTGAGGTGCAGGAGAGATTGAATAGATCATAAATGGAAAGTTTATCAGAGCGTGGTTTTATAAGGAACAGAATCAGAAATAAAAGGTGAAATGCAGATTACTGACTGTAACTGTCACCCCCCCCCCCCCCCCCCCCCCCCTTTTTCCGCATAGACATGAAAATCACTATCCAAACTTAAATGATTGTAATTCAAGAATGCTTTGGAATATAGACCTATGGCTGGTCTTGTTTTAAAGAAGACATTTGACAGATTATTGTAGAAGATTATTTCAGACCTTTTTTTCTCATAAAATTGAATTGGTGTTATCTTTTGAACTCTTGGCATGAAACAAACAGGTTTCTACTAATCTTTCATGTTTTTTTTTTTTTTTTGTTCATCGCTATTTCAAAATAAAGGCCTAAACACGCCTAATGAGTATGAAATATTCTTGTTGCAAATTGATAAATTACTGCTCCTCTGTAATTTATTTTAAAAAAGTCACCAAATATGAAAACTACAGATTGTAAGCTTTCAAATGATATATAGTTTGTCAATATTACTTTAGGTTTTTACTAAGATATTATTGTTTTAAATATATAATGGTAAACGTCCTACCTGTGGGACGGTGACAGTTAAACTATGAAACACATAGTTGTGGCTCTAAAGTCTGATTGGTTGAGACACATAAGTCATTTTAAAACATTCAATATATGCAGGATTTTTTAAAATATGTTTTTTTGTTATGTGATCGTCCTCTTCTGCTCATTTATAATTATTATACAATGCTTAGCTTTTCATTTTATGATTCGGGAATGCCAAAATATAATAAAAGGCTTGCAGTTTTCTCTTTATCTTTTCTTGATGAAATTGAAATGAATAGTTCATGAGGCATCTTTAGATGAGGTTGGACTGAAGTAGAGAACAGAATGATCAGGATGGTGTATTTAATGGTATGCTTTGTGTTATGCTAACATAGTGTGAAGACACAGAACATGCTGCAGCCATTGTATAATATTTTAATCCTCTTCCTCTTCATTATATCAAAGCAATTTGTGCATCAGTGTTTTTTTTAGCCCACATTGATACTGTAATTTGCATATCTCACATTATTAGAGCTTGGGTACAACATACAGATGAGATGACTCCTAAATTTTTTTCTTTTCCTGCTTGTTTTTAACCACATGTCAGAGATAAGATAAACCATATCAGTTTTATTCCAGCCGTTTGAACTGTTGGATCCATCCTCCAGCTTTAGTTTAAAGCGACTGTTGAAAAATACATGCCTTGTGGAATTCCCAGGGATTTGATTCCGTGTCACGTACAGTTTTTCCTTGTTTTCCATCTTTGTTGGCCTTTATTTTCCAGTGCAGTGCATGAATGAAATTATCATGACATTGAATCTCTGACGCCAGGTTCATACATATTTCGTTTACAGTGTGTATGCAGTACATATTGCAATGCGGTGTATAAACCACGTGTATTATTATTTAATTTATTACTTCAAGATTTAGATATTAAGTTGCTAAAGCAAGTGGCAAAACATCTCGAGTTACAACTGTAACCCTTGTTCCCTGAGAAGGGAAAGAGACTGAGGGGGCTTTTACACTGGGCTCGTTTGCTGCGGTCCGAGCCCAATATTATGAAGCTGCATTCTCAGACCCCTCGTTTTTCGAGACCGCGCCTCCTGCTGTTCGAAAGATCGTATAACACCCGCACACAGAGTCCCGCGTTCTCAGACCCCTTGTTTTTCGAGACAGCGCACCCTTATCCAAATGCCATTGAAAACAATAGGATGCAATATTACGGTCTCGTTTTATTTAAAGTTATCCAAATAAATATTTGCGTTCCCTGCTTAATGCATGTGCCAAAAAACTCATTATGTTACTGATGGAAGGGATACAATTACAGATTGAACTATCTTCTGAAAAATATTATGTGATATTATCACAGCTATGCAGACGACACACAGCTCTACTTAGCCCTATCGCCTAACGACTACAGCCCCATTGACTCCCTGTGCCGATGCATTGATGAAGTAAACAGTTGGATGTGCCAAAACTTTCTTCTGTTTAACAAAGACAAAACTGAAGTCATTGCGTTTGGAAACAAAGATGAAGTTCTCAAGGTGAACGCATACCTTGATGCTAGGGGTCTAACAACTAAAAATCAAGTCAGGAATCTTGGTGTGTCTCTAGAGTCAGATCTTAGTTTCAGTAGTCATGTCAAAGCAATAACTAAATCAGCATACTATCATCTGAAAAATATTGCAAGAATTAGATGCTTTGTTTCCAATCAAGACTTAGAGAAACTTGTGCATGCTTTTATCACCAGCAGGGTGGATTATTGTAATGGACTCCTCACTGGCCTTCCTAAAAAGACCATAAGACAGTTGCAGCTCATACAGAACACTGCTGCCAGGATTCTGAGCAGAACCAGAAAATAGGAACATATCACACCAGTCCTCAGGTCTCTACACTGGCTCCCAGTTACATTTAGGATTGACTTTAAAGTATTATTACTGGTATATAAATCTTTTAATGGGCTAGGACCTCAATATATTGCAGATATGCTCACTGAATATAAACCTAACAGATCACTCAGATCATTAGGATCACATCACCTAGAAATACCAAGGGTTCACTCTAAGCATGGTGAGTCCGCTTTTAGCTACTATGCCAGCCGCAGCTGGAACCAGCTTCCAGAGGAGATCAGATGTGCTCCTACTGTAGTTACATTCAAATCCAGACTCAAAACACATCTGTTTAGCTATGCATTTACTGAATGAGCACTGTGCCACTGTTCGTCCGACTGTTTTTACTGTACTTTATTTTATTTTTTATTCTAAACTGTTTTAATTATTCTTATTTGTTTTGATTATTTTAATTTCTTCTATGTAAAGCACTTTGAATTACCATTGTGTATGAAATGTGCTATATAAATAAACTTGCCTTGCCTTGCCTTGATATTATAATGCTACAATGTTTTTTTAATTCAAATTCTAATTTTTCTTTCAGTTCAACCTATAATGGTCTAATTAACATTATACCATGCTAGCATTACAAAACCTGTTTTTTGATATTTTGAATGCGAAGCAAAACTCAAATAAGAATAGACAAAACACCAATAATAGACAATTCTGTACTTTATTTACCGATCACCTAAATATCATCTTGCTGTAAAGAAAAAAGGAAGAAAGAATTGTGTTAGTGACTTTACTTTTCGTCTTCAATTGCATAAAAAAAATCCTCATTTATAAGTCGCTTTGGATAATCATAAAATGATAATGTTGCTGGGTTCAGCAGGGGCGACCACATCGATGTATGGTGTACCCTGGAATACAACAGTAGCCTATACGATCGCATTATGATCTTTCAAAAAAATAAAAATAAATAAATGAGATGTTTGCAAATGTTACCTTCATGTTGCACTGCTCTGTTGAAGTGTCCCTTGAGATGTTTTTGAACTTTGGACAACTTTGTGGGTTTGAAATATATGGGGGCACAGAATGGGCAGTGAAAATAACTGCAACATTTATGACATTTCTGGATTTCTGAAAGTGAATTCTCCCTTTGAATTGTTATATCCATCTTTAAAAAAAAAAGAGAGTCAAACTCAAATTCAAATTTTAAGACCAGCCCACAGAGCCCATACAGTCAAATTTCAGTCAATATAATTAAAACAAGGAACCCAAACAAAAGGGCAAATGACACATTCTAGCTCATATGTTAATACCATAGACTGGTTAATACATAGTAAAGGGATAGTAAATTTGATTATTAGGCAATTGTATGAGTTGTAAATGGGTGGCAACAACTTCATAACACAGTTAAATTAATATTGATTCATTTTAATACTTAAGTTTTATAAGAACTAATTTAAGTAGTCTACATAAATTATATAAAGTAAAATAATTACTCCGGCATTAATTAATTCAATTTATAGTTTTAGGAGAAAAGGTCCGGTAATTAAAAAAAGGTCAAAAGGTAAATCTGATTAAATAATTAATGATGACATTCTTTGATATTAACACACTTAATGTATTTATCTGGTCTGCTTTAATGTCAATTTTTACAATGGTTTGTCTACAAAAAGTCCAAGGTTAAAGGCTAACGTTAGCTATCAAAATATTTTCGGGGGTAAAAAGGCGAAAAAACATACGTTAACGGCTCAAATTTTGTTACAAACTATCTTTACAAATATTAAATGGACTATTAATATGTTGGTGTATCGATGAGCTATAAAGTAGTTTGATTAACAAAGAAATCGAATGAGTATGATCGAATTGACGATACTCACGTTTCGGCTTAAGTTCTTCACATGTTTATCCGATCCAATTTGATAGGAGGCGCTGTCTCGAAAAACGAGGGGTCAGAGAATGCGTGACTCTGGGTGGGGGACTGTAGCTGCAGGCTCCGAGTCTGCAGCTTCATACTACTCTCCGAGCCCGATTGCGTTTGTTCCCGGCGCCCCCCGCAGCGTTAGTCTGGTTTCACACTCAACTTGATTCTATCGAACCTTGGTGCGTTTGCGTGCATATTACGTCATCGCAAACGTGCACGGCGCTTGATAGAAAACAGAACGCGGGTCAATATTGTGTTTTTTTATTAATTCACTGCTATTATGCGCAGCTGAGTGAACAATACAGGTTTACTGTGCGTGTGTAACATAAGGTGGCCTTCTGCTGCTTGCAAACGGACTCTTTTGAAGAGACAGTGGATTTCCAAATTTGGTGCCCTGATTTCACACGCAATGGGTCTCATTCATGAAACATTCGTAAATATACGAGTAAATATGAGAGTGATTTGCGCGTAAAGCCCAATTTATACTTCTGCGTCGACCTCCCGCCGTAGCTACGTCGTAGGCTGTGTGTAGCGTGCGTACCCTTCGGCGTACCCTGACGTGCACCTCTCCAAAAATGTAACAACACGTCAATTCTACGCGTACCGCAAGCGCTGTGATTGGTCCGCTAGAACCGCTCCCCGGGTTTCACATGCTCCCTCTGCATGCGTAATTGCGCGTCAAGGCGGACAACGACGCAGAAGTATAAATGAAAACCATCGCATCTGTGCGTTCATTCACTCCTACATTAGTAAACGTTATTTTTACATGAACACATCCAAACTATATTGCTATAGCCTACTAAGATTTGTTCTAATCGCGATATAGAATAGTGTCTGTAATGACAACATTTCGTTGACTAGTTTTGGATAGATTATAAAGTTTTTACTCTAAAATAGATATCAAATAAGCTTTTGTTAGACAGTTTCTGCTCATATGTTAAATATATATGGGGCGGCAGTGGCTCAGTGGTTCATGTAGGTTGTCTACAAACCGGAAGGTTGGTGGTTCAATCCCTGGTTCCACCTGACCAAGTGTCGAGGTGTCCATGAGCAAGACACCTAACCCCAGCTGCTCCCGACGAACTGGATGGCGCCTTGCATGGCTGACACCGCCGTCGGTGTATGAATGAGTGTATGAATGGGTGAATGAGAGGCAAAATGTAAAGCGCTTTGGTGGCCATTGGGTCTGTGAAAGCGCTATATAAATGCAGTCCATTTTACCATTTTACCATATAGTATGTTTTGTCAAAAATAAACTAATCAACTGTTATACTGTTTGTTCCAATGCAAGCTAGGCTATATCAAAATAATGAATCCTTAACTTTGAAATATGTATGATAAAATGTATTGGCCTACTTTAAAAAATAATACTTTATAAGAGATTTATGGAAAAAGACCATTTTCTTTTCAAGATGTTTCCAACTCTAACTTTAAACCAATTCTATAGAATGGCCCATATAACCTATTTGAACAGGATTTGTTTCCAGGTATGACTAAAAATGTGCTTTTGACTTTCATTTATATTTTGATTATTTATATATATATATATATATATATATATATATATATATATATATATATATATATATATATATATATATATATATATATATATATATATATATATATATATATATATATATATGTGCTGTCAAACGATTAAAATATTTAATTGCGATTAATCACATTAATGTCATAGTTAACTCGAGATTAATCGCAATTAATCGCACATTTTTATCTATTCTAAATGTCTCTTGATTTCTTTTTGTCCCATTATTTTTTCTCATTTTAATGCTCTTATCAACATGGAAAAGTGGATCGGCTTGCTTTGTGCAAATGTTTTTTCTTGAAAACAACTTTGGCATATACTCACTTGGAGCAAATAATCTCTCACACAATGTAACACTGTCCATCAATAAAAGGGTGAAAGAAATACTGACGAGGTAGGCTACTGATATTGACGAGGGGGCGGAGAATTCACATCAGCTGTGTGTGTGTGTGCTTGGCCATCAAGTGGTATTTCAGACTGGACGTGCTGCGATGATAGCTCAGTTCACAACGACAAAACACACAGATTACTTTGGTCTTGTCAATGGGACCATTTGGCAACTTTTTAAAAGTAAACTTTCAATTCAGAATCTTATTGGCATGGATTTTGGCGTCTCGCACTCGTCATCCACTCAAAACGTAACGTTAACCTACTATTTGGCCGGCTCGCAAGCCCAAACAAGTGTGTGCGGCGTGCCTGTTGTTTTGTTTCCGGTCTAGCTAGATCCGCTTGCGCTTTGGTCGACGAAGCAGCAAAACGTCCTCGCGCGGCGCAAGCCATTGAAATGAATGGGTTTCATAGCGCAGCGCCGCGCATGCCGCGTCCTGTTGCAAAAGCATGTGAAAAAAACTACAAAGTTTGCTAGGCCAAAAAGGCCGTTAATCGCGCAATAAAAAAATTAACGCCGTTAAAATGGGTTTGCGTTAACGCCGTTAATAACGCATTTAACTGACAGCCCTAATATATATATATATATATATATATACAGTATACACTCACCTAAAGGATTATTAGGAACACCTGTTCAATTTCTCATTAATGCAATTATCTAATCAACCAATCACATGGCAGTTGCTTCAATGCATTTAGGGGTGTGGTCCTGGTCAAGACAATCTCCTGAACTCCAAACTGAATGTCAGAATGGGAAAGAAAGGTGATTTTAAGCAATTTTGAGCGTGGCATGGTTGTTGGTGCCAGATGGGCCGGTCTGAGTATTTCACAATCTGCTCAGTTACTGGGATTTATACGCACAACCATTTCTAGGGTTTACAAAGAATGGTGTGAAAAGGGAAAAACATCCAGTATGCAGCAGTCCTGTGGGCGAAAATGCCTTGTTGATGCTAGAGGTCAGAGGAGAATGGGCCGACTGATTCAAGCTGATAGAAGAGCAACTTTAACTGAAATAATCACTCGTTACAACCGAGGTATGCAGCAAAGCATTTGTGAAGCCACAACACGCACAACCTTGAGGCGGATGGGCTACAACAGCAGAAGACCCCACCGGGTACCACTCATCTCCACTACAAATAGGAAAAAGAGGCTACAATTTGCAAGAGCTCACCAAAATTGAACAGTTGAAGACTGGAAAAATGTTGCCTGGTCTGATGAGTCTCGATTTCTGTTGAGACATTCAGATGGTAGAGTCAGAATTTGGCGTAAACAGAATGAGAACATGGATCCATCATGCCTTGTTACCACTGTGCAGGCTGGTGGTGGTGGTGTAATGGTGTGGGGGATGTTTTCTTGGCACACTTTAGGCCCCTTAGTGCCAATTGGGCATCGTTTAACCCTCTGTGGTCCTTGAGATGTTTTGACATGCCCTGACATTTGTGCTTTTTTCAGTTGCTTATAAACATATTAATGGCACAGGTGTAATTACACTCTATTTAGCACAAACACGGCTACCATAATATGTGAGCAACATGTATGTACATATTTGTATTTTTGAGAGAATATTGTTTATGCATGGTTACTGAAAAAAACTAAAAATTAAAGTTTCTGAAATAAGGCCACAAAACACATATTGATTATTTCTTCACAAGACTTTTGAAAATTGTATCACATAGCCAAGAATATTTGCTCCAAAACTATGTGAGAATCATCCTGACTACTCATTCAGATAAGTCAAAGTATTTTACATTTTTAATGACGTTTTGTGTCAGAAAGCTTTATGCGAAGGGGCATGATCTCTCATTAATATGTATGCATTTCACACCTGAGAAAGACAAAGACCCTCCCATAATGGCCCTATTAGGTGCTATCAGGCCCTATCATTACGAGGAGCCTTGCACAAAGAATGAGGAGATTTAAAAAAGAATGGCTTTTAGATTGTTTGGATTTATTTACAACACAACATAATCCAAAGATACACAACAAAGGACAAAAAAGCACATTAGTAAACACACTGATCTAAAGACAGAGGCTTGAACAGTCACACAACTTTGTGCCATTCCTGAAACATAGTAGCTACATACCTGTCATTTCCAAGGTGTTTGATTTTTCATTTTACCATGTTCATGTACAGAGACTGTTGAATGTTGTCAGCAGGACTCATCAGTGGCATCTCGTCCCTGTAAAAAAATAAAATAAAAAATAAACACCTTTTTGCACATGCTGATATCAAGAGAAACTATATGGCTGCATGACTTTGGGCATGCATTTTAGATTTTTCTGGTTAAAATTGCGATTTAATTATATATATATATATTAGGGGTGTAACGATACACGTATTCGTATTGAACCGTTCGGTACGAGGCTTTCGGTTCGGTTTTCGGTACGCATTTTTGAACCGAACGGTTCGTTGGACCATTTTTCCTGCCGACCAAAATTTCGTTATTTCAAATGAAGGCGCGTCACGCGTGGCAAGCGCGCTCATAATGTGCGTGACCACAACATTGCCCAACATCAAATGGCAAATGTAATGTAAGCGGAACGAAACCACTCGTTATTGTGTGGTTGAAGGACCGTTTATCAGTTTGGACAAATACAGCGCGAGCCGATCTTAATCATCAGCACTGTTACTACACAGCCAAATCCAGTAAAGAAAGCATTTGAATTCGCCACTGAAGTTATAACATCGCTGCAAGATCTAGTGAGAAACATTCGCATTTCTCCGTTATTAACGGATCAAACAGCGCTGACGTGGAAACCAGGAAGAAACATTGTGCCATGAATGAACTATCCAGTGTCCACAGATCAGCAACATTCACCATGGGTTTACTGTAGTAACACTACTAACTGTAACCATGGAAGTTTGGCAGGAATAGTAGGCTATAATGCTTTCAAGTAACATCACGTCGGTTTTATTTTGACATTATGAATACAATTGCTGCCCTCAAATGTTAATCTGAACTAAAATAAACCTTTGTTTATAACTACTACAATATTACATTTAATTTTGTCCAAGGAGCTGTTTTGTTTTATAAGCTCCTAAGAAAAGTCAAGTATAGCTCCATCATTGCTCAAAGTTAAAAAATATCATACTTTATGATGTTAGTTTTAATAAAAATATAATTAAAAAGATTAAATCAAGGAAATTTCTCTGGCATTTCTTTCTTTTTGCTGTATCGGAAACGTACCGAATCGTACCGAACCGAACCGTGACACAAGTGTATCGTATCGAACCGAACCGTGAATTTTGTGAACCGTTACACCCCTAATATATATATATACACACACACAGTGCTTAGAGAATAAGTGAACACACCCATGCTAAAGTTGACTACCCTTCACAATATAGACATGGTTTTATTTCAGTTAGCCTAACTGAACATTTATACATAAATACTATATTGTATTTAGACAGTATCACATATTTTACCGGAGGCTGAAATATATTTCACTAAATCATTATATAACCAAAGCAGTTATTCGCAAACAAAATAAATTACGCATAAGGCAGTATTTTAGCATGATAATCAGTGTCATAAACTAATCTCAAAACTGAGTGAAATATATGTAGTAGGCTAATATCACATTTAAAAAGTTTACACGAGCGTATAGGTCTACATATAGCGATATTGTGACTGTGAGGAAATCTTTCCTACGTCAAAAGCTAGCTAAAACTAGGCAAAATATAGTCTGAAAATTCGTTTGAGCTCTATAATCAGAAAATGAATATATAACACTAAACAACTTACTCCGAGCTTGTATCCTCGGCGGGGTCAATTCGTTCTTCAAAATGCAGCCGTTGGTCGTCCGAGTTTCAAATTCGGACGACCGAATTTGTGAAGGAAAAGGTGAATCCTTCCCTGCTGTCCAGAATCATCTGAAGGAGTAGAGTGCCATTCTCAAAACGCGATGAACTATCAGTGAATCTGATGGAGAAACTTCGTGTTTTTATGCCATTGATCGCTGGGCGTGTGCTTTGCATAACGTTAGGTCACCTATTTACCATGTGAAAAGCGCTGGGGGCGTGGCGGCCTCAGCTAATTAAAGATAATGAACTGAGAACGAAAAAACTGTACCTCTCCTTGGTTTCAAACGGATTACATAAACTGGAAATATTTCTTTTTTTAATAAATTACTTCATTTAAAAGAAGAGAATACAAGCTTTAAAAAGACACGTCTCGTATCTCTGTGACAAGTATTGACTTAGTTACAGTTCATTTTTCGGACGCGTTTCAGAATGGACCTCACTGACAGTGAGAACACAGAACGCGCATCATGTTTATTTTTCTTTATTTGGCGAAAAGCACAACACTTTGTTTTTATTGTGAGGTTCCACAAAAAAAATACAAACTTAACAGGATCGAATGATGTATAACACTTATATGTAAGATCAAAATCAACAGAGTAATTATAGTCTCTTTTGCACTGATAAGGAAAAAAGTGAGCTGGTATCGCCGGCGATACCGCCGACCCCAGAGAGTTAAATGCCACGGCCTACCTGAGCATCGTTTCTGACCATGTCCATCCCTTTAGGGCCACCATGTACCCATCCTCTGATGGCTACTTCCAGCAGGATAATGCACCATGTCACAAAGCTCGAATCATTTCAAATTGGTTTCTTGAACATGACAATGAGTTCACTGTACTAAAATGGCCCCCACAGTCACCAGATCTCAACCCAATAGAGCATCTTTGGGATGTGGTGGAACGGGAGCTTCGTGCCCTGGATGTGCATCGCACAAATCTCCATCAACTGCAAGATGCTATCCTATCAATATGGGCCAACATTTCTAAAGAATGCTTTCAGCACCTGGTTGAATCAATGCCACGTAGAATTAAGGCAGTTCTGAAGGCGAAAGGGGGTCAAACACAGTATTAGTATGGTGTTCCTAATAATCCTTTAGGTGAGTGTATATACATACATGCATATATACTGTATATACACTCACCTAAAGGAGTATTAGGAACACCATACTTAGGAACGCCAACACAGGAATAAATTGCATTTTAAAATACATTAAAATAGAAAACAGTTATTTTAAATTGTAACAATATTTCACAATATTACTGTGTGGCAAGCAGGACAAGGCCGGTGGCGTGATTGATAATGAGCGACACCTGCGCGACGCACCGGTCTCGTGTCTCTCACGGAGGAGCGGAAGCATAAAAGGAGGAGCGATGACAGTGAAGATCGAGAGAGGACCAGGCTTGGACTGTTTTATTTGATGTTTTGTTTTATTATGTGTGGCGGCAGTCGTCCGTGAGGGGCTGCCGTCTTTACTTTTATTTTGTATTTATTTATTAAAGTATTTTAAATGTCAGCCGGTTCCCGCCTCCTTCCCATAACTAGGAACTACGTTACACACTGTTTTTGCTGTATTTTGGAGCAAATAAATTCAGCCTTGGTGAGCAGAAGACTTTGTACTTGTCTTAAAAAACTTTTTAAAAAATCAAACCGTTCTAAAACAGTAGTGTGTTTGTGTTTATGTATGTATTGTAAAATGTATACATACTGTACATATATGTATACATATATGTGTGTCTGTGTGTGTGTGTATTTAATGTATATTTAAATAATTTGTTTATCTGGTTTTTTTTTGTACTTACACACAGTGGATATAAGAAGTCTACAAACCCAGAACTGCTGGTTTTTGTCACGTGAAAAAAATTAAACGAATTATATTTATGTACAATTAAATGATATGAAATATTTTGTACCTTCAATGTAAAAATAACAATCTATGCAATATCACTGAAAACCAAAGTGACATTTCAGAGAATAAAAGATACAAATAAAAACAGACTTCTTATATCCACTGTATGTTTATATTCACAAAGTTGATACACGCTCACCAAACATGTTCATTTGTCTCTGTTATCAGCATCAGTGTGATTCTTTTGTGCTGCTGGACTGATCTGTAAAGCTCTTGCTATCTATAACTCTCTAGACATTCAGACAACATTTGACCTCTCGTCTTTTGTGCTGAATTCAAAGGCAGAATCATGCAACAATGGAGATGCTGACCAGACACTGAATTCTTATGCTATGTCTGCATTCATTCATTGCTTTTAATGGTTTCAGCCAGCTGTAAATTGTAAAAAGAAGGAAGTAACAGATTTATCTAATTTAACATTAAAGCTTTGTGATTCTAAAGACGAGATGGAGCTGCAATCATCAGTATGATGGAGAACGTTCTTCTTAACAGCTCATTTATTAATAAATCAAATCAACCGGTTATTTGAAGTATTTGCATGGTGAAAATTATCACTGAAGCAAAAAGTATTAAACATCATTTACTAGTAAAACACACGTACTGATGTCATTGTTCTTAAGCATATGAACTGCATAAGTGTAAATTATAATGTATCCGATGTTTAAATACTTTCAGATTTCGACAGATTCAAAATATAAGATTAATTGCTATTTAATTACTATAAAAAATCAGATGATTAGGCTAATTCTCCTTGAGAATTTTAATTAGGGCTGTCAATTGAATCATTTATGTTGATTGAAGTGTCTTTAAATGGCAATATATTTGTTTTATATCTGTATAATTGATCATAAACTGATCATTGATATACTCTCTAGCAATCCATTGTACAACCTACACTCATTTGAAATACTTTACTCTGGCTACATTTCTGCAAAAACTACAATTTGCTGCATTTTTCAGGTGACATATCCTCAAGAGGCGCAATATCATTTATTTCTAAATTGCAGATGTGTGAAAAAAAACATGGGGAAAAAAACCTTCTGTTGGTCATTTGCAAAATGATAATGCTTTGCTTTTCACGTTTCATGCCATTTTCGAAGTGAAATAGCATCTTCGGTTTTCTCCGGAACAATTAAATGTAACTGGCAACAGATTTATTTAGTTTATTTTACAAAACGTTTGTTTACAATGCTTATATACTTAGCAGTGTTTTGGTTGACTTTGAAGGAGTGCTATTTTAGTATCATTGAGATACTATTAGAGTTTGGTTAGAGGAGCTAGTTATACAAATGGTTGATACAAACGTCATAATATATTAGTTAACAAATCATGCACGATGATAGTGTTTTTTGGTCATAACTTAGTATTGAATATACAATATGTATGTATCTTGTATGTATAGGTATGTTTTTGTAAAAATGTAATTTCCAATGAGCCTAGGTTTCCATTTTGCCGATCCTTCCTTATATTGATCTTTATTGTTGGTGTTTATTTGTAAAAGTAACGATAGTTTTTTGAGATGTTAATATGTTTATTCTTCTCCATTAGGTTTTCTCCAGCTCCCCGTGAGCAGAAGTGTTTCTCGTTCTCCTGATCCGCTCTGTCATGATGTCACGGTACCATCAGCGTTTTGAGCGGGATTTCCGTGGCGTGTGGGAGCGGAGGGAGCGTTGCATCACCAACAGCAGCTGCGGTGGCACTGTTAATGGCTGTGTCTCCACGTCTGCCTCTTCCGTCCCCAACAGCGGCAACAACCGTCCCGGCCTCCTCCCCCTGCCCGTCATCCCCTCGCTGCTGCCCACCCCGGTCACCGGGACAACCAACACGTCCAATAGCGAGCTGACCTGCAAGCGATTAGCTCCCACCTGCACGACCTCCACGACTAAGGTAAGACTGAACACACCTGTGGCCACTGTCTCATGCTGCGTTTACTTGCCCTCGTGTCATTCCAAACTGGTATCACTTTATTTTCTTTTTTTGAGACACAATAGAGAAATGTTCAGGTTTCAATGGTAATTCACACTGCCAAGGACTAAAACTGCCCATGAAAGTGCCCATACCTGACTCATGCAGGTTTGGATTTGTGGTTAAGTTTGAACTATACTATTATAGTTTTTATCTTTCTGTTTTCATTAAAATTTTTGGTAAAGTTTTAGTAATTAATTGTGTTGTGTTTTTGCCATTTTTATTAGATTTATATTTTTGTTTTAAAAAGGCCTATTTAGTTTTTATTCATTTTATTCAGTTTTAGTTTTAGTACATCAAGTTAAACATAATTTGTATTAGATTTATATTTTTGCTTTAAAAAGGTCTGTTTAGTTTTTATTCAGTTTTAGTTTTAGTACATCAAGTTAAACATAACTTTAACAAATAGAAATGAGAAATGTTGCCTTGGTAACTAGCTGAAATAAAATAAATAAAGTTTTGTTTTTATATTTAATTTTATTTCAAGTAATTACATGGTTTTACTTTTCGTTAACTATAATAACCTTGCTTTCGAAATCCATTTAGCTTCCAATCTGACATATTTCTGTGTGTAATAGGAAGGGAAAAGTGTTGGTAAGGGGGAGGCCATATGACCAAATTCTTATTTCACAATATGATAAATGTTATTTCATAACGATATATATCAAAATATAGTTTTTTGTTGTGTTATTAGGTGTTCAAGCACGAAGTGCTGAAAACCTATTGTAATCGTCCTGATTTTTATTATTATTTTTCTCCTGTAAAACGCATCGTGCAGCCCAAACCGTAAGGGCTGGAGCCTTGAAACTTTGCCAGATGGTAGTACAAAAATCGAGGAGAGGTTATCAAAGTATGAGCCCGATTGGCCCATAGGTGGCGCTATAGCAAGCAAAAGTAGGAAATCGTGCATAACTCCTAGACCATTTATCCCAGAATCAAGTGTCTTATATCCCTGTAATCCTTGGCTCAAGACGGACAAAACGTATATCTCCGATTTTATTTGCGTCTGGAAAAATTTTCCGCCATCTTGGATTTTGTCCAAAACCTACTTTTGCGAACTAGTCCCTGGTTTTTCACCCGATTGGAACCAAACCAGTGTAGAAATGTTCTCTGGAGTCTGAATATCAATAATTATCGAAAAAACGTTGAATTTTCGATTCACGGTTGCTAAGGGGCGTCAAAACGTTCGCAGGAGGCGGAGCTAATTTTACTAAAATGGGTATAACTCGTGAACAAAATAAAATAATTTCACCAAACTCGGTACACGTATGTATGAGCTTTATTTGAGGTCACAGTAAAAAAAATCGCGACGATCGAACACTAGGTGGCGCTATAACATGAAAAAAACATATAAAGGACTGACAGTTAGTCCGATTGACTTGAAAATTGGTATACAGTGTCTTGGTCCAAGGCACCATGTATGTGTATGAGGACATTGGCATATCTCAAAAAACATGGCCGCCATCGACAAATGAATTTTGAGCCCCTATGAGACGAGGTTAACGGAGGCCAATCAGAACGAAACTCGATGGGCATGTTCGACTCATGGCCTAAGAGGTCTGTAAGAGTTTTGAAAGAAATCGGCCACTAGTTGGCGCTAACGAGTTTTACGGCTCTTTAATCACGTGGTGTTGCACATATCCCCACAAAATGCATATCATATGATAGACCTCCTCATGGTGAACAACTTTGCCTCTAGAACCATTGCTGTCAATCAAATCGTTCATTAAATATTCACGAATATGTTAAAAACCTACTTTTGCGAACTAGTCCCTGGTTTTTTGCCCGATCAAAACCAGACCAGTCTAGGACAATTCTCTGGACTCTATAGATCAATAATTATCAAAAGAAAGTTGAACTTTGCCCTTTGGTTCACTGTAACAGGGTCATTTAGAAAAGGGGCGTGTCAAAATACACTCAAAAGCCTATAAATCATAAATGAAAACTCAGAACTTGACAAAAATTGATGAGCATATGTGTCATACCATGGTGAGGAAGCATTCAAAGTTTCATGGAGATCGGACCATAGGTGGCGCTATAACTGTTAAAAAGCTTTAAAACCATACATTTCCTATGGTAAATTGCCTGTATTGGCTGTAAATTGTCTTTTCCATCTATGATCGTATACTTTTCATATCATAATGTTTAAAACCAGTGCAGTACAATTCTCTGGACTCTCTGGATCAATAATTATCAGAAAAGGTTGAACTTCTGCATTTTGATGGCTATAAAAGGGTCACTTCAATGTGTAGCCTTGACCGAGTGTGCCCGAAAGCCTATATCTCTTCAATGAATGCTCAGATCTTATTAAAAACAACTCAGAACATGAGACCTATCACTCTAAACAAGCATGACAATTTTCAGACAGATCGGACAAAATTTGCCTCTATTACAGTTAAAAGGGGGGAAATTATATGACCATAATGGCATATTAAGCCAATAAGTGGTATTCTACTGCCCCCTGCTGTTTAAAATAGTCATTTTGTCATAATGCTGACTATTATTGTTCTATAATTCATATTTAGAGTTTATATAATCAATATTTTAACATTTACAATCACATTTAGTCAAAATTCATTGTCACATTGACAAATGTGAACCCTGAATGAGACAGTTTAATCTACAATAGAATGTGTGTGTGTGTAGTTCCATGTTTCTGAATAAATCCATATGTGACATAACATCATGAACATGCATGCAAAGTTTTATGGAGATCGGACCATAGGTGGCGCTATAACTGCCTGTATTGGCTGTAAATGGTCTTTTCCATCTATTATGTCAGTGTTTAAATGTATGCTACATAAAACTTAATGTCTTTTGATGCTTTTGTGCTTAACGGCCTTAAAGGCCTTAACTGCTTGAACACCGCTAAATGCTGCTTGCAGCTTTAATTTTATCTTATTTCTGTTATAAAAAAAAGCAAATTACAAACAATAGTACAATTCTAATAATAATTAAAGCTGCAAGCAGCATTTTAGCGGTGTTCAAGCAGTTAAGGCCTTTCAGGCCGTTAAGCACAAAAGCATCAAAATACATTAAGTTTTATGTAGCAAGCATGATTTACCATGATATACTACATTTCAGTGTGATTTTTCATGATTTACCATGTTCCAGTATGATTTACCATGAATCTAACATGATTTTTCCATAGTTTACCTTGATATACCATGTTATAGGATGATTTACCATGATATAGCACATTCTAGGATAATTTACCAGGATTCTAACATGATTTACCTTTTTTACTATGATTTACCATGTTTCTGGCGTTATTTACCATGATTTACCACGTTGATAGCAATTATGTGAAGCATAAGAACAATTGAAGTGATAAACGCTGACAAAATAAGAATGTGTTATAATAGTAATTGTTATATAAGTGATTTTATAGTGTCTATATACAAAAAAAGACTATTAATAAGAAGAGTGGCCAGCAGAGGGCAGTAGAAGACCACTTATTGGCTCACTTTCATTTTCAACTACTTTGTTTCTCCAGTATTCTCCACTGAAGCAAACCATTTTTTTCATGTTAACTCCATAATGCATGCTTTCACACACACACACACACACACACACACACACACACACACACACACACACACACACACACACACACACACACACACACACACACACACACACACACACACACACACATTTTTGGGATATGTTATTGTGAAAATCATATAAAAAAAGATTAAAAATATCTAATGCTGCTGCTTCATCTAGTGGACAACAGTGCTATTACAGCCTACTTATACAATAGGCCATGTTTTCATATAATTTAATCTACACACGCTCATTCTGATGTAGATAGAGACATTTGGAACTTCAGGAGCCAATGTGACTCAATTGTCACTTCAATAGACGATTTTTGACTAAATGTTATTGTAAATGTTAAAATAGTGAATTTATAAAGTCTAAATATTAATTATAGTTGAGTAGTGTGACAAAATGACTTTTTTTAAACAGCAGGGGGCAGTAAAATACCACTTATTGGCTGTTAGCCTTTTTTCAAGCAGTTATAGCTGTTCTTGACCTTTTTTTTAAGAAGCTATGAGCATTTATTGAAAAGATATTGCCTTTCGGTCAAGGTTACATATTGAATTGACCCTATTATAGTCATACAAATGAAGAAGTTATACATTTTTCTATAATTATTGTTCTAGAGAGTACAGAGCAATAGATGAATTTTGACAAAATGTGATTGTAAATGTTAAAATAATGATTTAATAAAGTCTAAATATCAATTATATATAAAAATATTAGAGAGTAGTATGATGAAATGACAGCAGGGGGCAGTAAAATACCACTTATTGGCTGTTATAGCCATCCAAGCTGTTATAGCTGTTATAGCCATCCGATTTACACTCTATTATAGCCATCCAAATGAAGTAATTATACCTTTTCTGATAATTATTGATCTAGAGAGTCCAGATAATTGTACTGCACTGGTTTTAAACATTAAGATATGAAAATTATACGATCATAGATGGAAAAGACCATTTACAGCCAATACAGGCAATTTACCATAGGAAATACATGGTTTTAAAGCTTTTCAACAGTTATAGCGCCACCTATTGTCCGATCTCCATGAAACTTTGCATGCTTCTTCACCATGGTATGACACATATGCTCATCAATTTTTGTGAAGTTCTGAGTTTTTATTTATGATTTATAGGCTTTTGAGTGTGTTTTGACACACCCCTTTTATAAATGACCCTGTTATAGCGAAGCAAAGGGCAAAGTTCAACTTTTTTTCGATAATTATTGATCTAGAGTGTCCAGAGAATTGTCCTAGACTGGTCTGGTTCCAATCGGGCGAAAAACCAGGGACTAGTTTGCAAAAGTAGGTTTTTAACATATTCGTGAATATTTAATGAACGGTTTGATTGACAGCAATGGTTCTAGAGGCAAAGTTGTTCAACATGAGGAGATCTATCAAATGATATGCATATTGTGGGGATGTGTGCAACACCACGTGATTACAGAGCCGTAAAACTCGTTAGCGCCAACTAGTGGCCGATTTCTTTCAAAACTCTTACAGACCTCTTGGGCCATGAGTCGAACATGCCCATAGAGTTTCGTTCCGATTGGCCTCCGTTAACCTCGTCTCACAGGTGCTCAAACTTCATTGGCCGATGGCGGCCATGTTTTTTGAGATACGCCAATATCCTTTTACACATACATGGCACCTTGGACCAAGACACTGCATACCAATTTTCAAGTCAATCGGACAAACGGTCAGGTGGTCACACCCCCTTTTATGTTTTTTTAATGTTATAGCGCCACCTAGTGTTAAATCGACGCGGTTTTTTTACTGTGACCCCAAACTGTCCTCATACACAAGTGTCAAGTTTGGTGAAGATATCTCATTTACTTCTTGAGCTATAGACGTTTTAGTAAAATAGGCTCCTCCCACAACGTTAATTTTGCGCCCCCTAGCAACCGGAAATCGAAATTTCAACTTTTTTTTGATAATTATTGATATTCAGACTCCAGAGAACATTTCTGCACTGGTTTGGTTCCAATCGGGCGAAAAACCAGGGACTAGTTCGCAAAAGTAGGTTTTGGACAAAACCGGAAATAGCGGAAAAATTTGCATACCGGAAATGAATTCGGAGATATACGTATTTTAAGTCAAGAGTCCAGCTTTCCAATGATATACGACACTTGAGTCTACGACATAGGGTCTAGGAGTTATGATCACTTTCGCGTTTTTGTTGCTATAGCGCCACCTATGGGCCAATCGGGCTCATACTCTCTCAACCTCTCCTCGATTTCTGTGCTACCTTAATCCCAAATATCAAGTCTCTAGCTCTTACGGTTTGGTCTGCACGATGCGTTTTAGGGCGGAATAATAATAATAATAAAAATCAGCACAAATACAATAGGTTTTCAGCACTTCGTGCTTGAACACCTAATAATAAAAAAAAAATTGTTAATCAAATTACATTTTTCAGGTACAACTTTTTTTGTTCAAAATTTACAAAATGTACATCATGAATCCATTTTCCAAACTGTGTTTTTGTCTTTTCCTGAATCACTACGGTACACCTATAATAAGTGTTTATATTCTGACTATTGTAGACTGGTACGAGTCGTACCACTGCGGAGTTCCCAGTACCTGCGTGACTCGTCATAGACATAAACAGAGAGACGTAGCTCCAGCTACAATGTTCTTCCTTAAGACTCCTGCAGTTTTATTTATTAACAGCTAGAGCGCCAAAAGTTATGGACTGTAGGTTTAACATGTAATTAAAATAAGTACAAAAATGTAATCAAATGTAAAAATAAAATACTGCATAGTCTTCCCTGTATGAATTAAATTTAAATTGATTCTTATTAAAGCTAAAAAGTTATTCAGTCAATAGCAGTGATTCACATTAATCACATAGAGCAGCAGGCAGAGTATATTAGGCTGCTGTCACTTTAAGATTAAACGCATGGATCATTATACTGCTACACGTCTGGTTTACACCCAACAGTTCACTTTCACTTGAGACATAACCGGTGTTTCCATGAATATTCTACACGATAGGCATTTTGACATGATTGCGTTTGTAATGACCATTCAAGCACAATAAGACATAAAAGAGAACTAAATTCACGATCGTATGCTGAGAGACGCGGCTTTTTGTACATACTCTTACGCTGTGTGTCAGTCAGCGCATACACCGCATTGAGTTCTTTTTCACTGTTTATTGTGCTTAATAACACTTTTCAAAATCGAAAAATTCGCGATAGAGAGAGGCAGCATTCTGTGCTCGCACTTTGGCAGTGTGCCAGTATGCATGAGTACCACACAGAGTTCCTTAGTTTTCATAATATATTACGCCTCATGTATTTCATCACTCTGAAATGTCAATAGTGCTGTATATTTATAAAAAGCGATATACACGATATAGCAATACCTCTAACAATAGACATTTTATGTTGTGATAGCGATATCGTCATACCGCCCAGCCCTAGGGTGGGATTTGCATTTAGCTTTGTTTTTCCTTGTGTATGGATGGACCCCTTCAAAGGCAACTGTTGATGGTCACATCAAGTTTGAGAGCTTTGTGGCATCATTACGTGCCACATGTGTTTGTTGTCTCCACTCCCAGTGAAAAAAAAGAGATTAAAGTATGTGCAGTGGCTGATCTTAGGGTCAATTTTTCTGTCATCCATCATGAAAGCCCTGCAGCCACCCCCACCACCGGATCTCTACAAGCCGTCTCTGATAACGAATAGCAAGGCTGCTTATTGATCTGTGTCAAGAAGAAACTCCCGCTACCTGCTTTCATATTGCTGGCAGGGTGGGGGAAAGAATAAAGCAATCTTAGATTTAGAAACGTCTACACTGGGGAAAATGTGGGGTCAAAAGCAATATGCCTGTGCATCTTTCATTCCACATTCAAAGGCTTCTTTATGTCAAAAGTTGGACATTTTATTATAATAAGTATCGGCATATTGGCTTCACACGTTTGTATTCAGAGTTCAGCAGTGTTGTGAGCAGCAAATAATTGAGTGTGCGCTGAAGTAATTTGTTTGCATATTAAGTTAGGAATCTCAATGAGAAGATTGGCTTTGTGGCCTTTTCGTCTTGATCCTGCAAAGAGATTTGCTTCTCTTGTGAGGCAGATAAATTCTGTCAAATGATTCAAAAGGATAACTTTGTCACATTCAGGCTCATTAAAATGCAAAAAGTGTTGGTGAAACTACTTTGAAACTTTGCTACAAGCTAATTATATTGCAAAGAAGTTAATACAGTATGGCTTTTCTGTTGATTAAAGTATCTAAAATACTACTACTAAAAAGCTATTTAACAACCCTCTGGGGTCGGCTATCGCGCCGGCGCGACGAGCTCACTTTTTTTCCTTATCAGTGCAAAAGAGACTCAAATTACTCTGTTGATTTTGATCTTACATATAAGTGTTGTACATCATTAGATCCTGTTAATAATAGAGCAGTATCTTTAAAAAAATAACTATTTATTAGACAGTATAATATTGTATAATCAGAGAAGCTTTTTTTTTCCGTTCATTCATTCATGTATTTATTTTTATTCATTTTTATTATGTATATGTATTTATTTTGTATGATGCATTTTTTATTTAATTATTAAATTTTTTTTATCTTAAATATGGTGACTCAAATAAGATACCATTGCTGAATTAATTATCAATGAAATTAGAAAACCACGATTTACATTTACTTGTGTAAATAAATAAGCATAACTGTGAATTAAGCTGTTTTCTAGTTGTATTTGTGGTATTTAGTTCACCCGTAGTATCTGTTTTAATGTGGTTAATGTATATAACTGAGATCTAGCTCAAAGACAAGTTAAAAAAGCATGGTTATGGTGGGGGTTAGACTTGCAATCTAGAAAATGCAATCTATAAGCAGTAGCACAAATAAATACAATAGAATAAAGATACAAATAATTCCCTTTCAGTCACATTCAACGGAACTGGAACTGTTGGAACTGACCGACGAATTGGTGATTTGCTTTGAGAGACCAATCTACTTTGAGTGTAACTAAACAAGCCAATGAACATTGACATGCGAGATTTGCATCTGACGCACCGTCCCGCAGCGCGGGTATAAATACAGAAGCGGATGAATCACATATTTGCCTTTTGCTTCGGAGCCGAGCGGTTCTGCTCTGCAAATCTTCTGTAAGTGTGTTATACGAGAGCCATTGTTCTTCAGGGAAGAAGACATCACAAGAGGTGGAGTCCCTTCGCCTATTCCCCGATCTAGTTCCTCTTCTGTTGGCCACCAAAAAAGGGCTACTTCGGTTAATAGGGGCTACTAAGGGCTACTCCTCGGGCCCTTCACTCCTGTAGCATACCGCAAGCCGTGGGAGGAGCCGTGGTCCTGCTCATGGGGTACCAGTCGTTTTCTTTGGGACAGTTGTCAATCACTGCATCGAAGGGTGAGCTTGAGTCCTCCGAGGATGAAGGTTCGGCTATGTTGCCCCCTTAGGGGACGGTAGTGTTGCCCGGATCAGACCCAGAGCAGACGGCTATGCTTTCCCGGGCCGCCGCGAGCGACGAGCTCGAGTGGAGACCTCCACCAAGACCTCGCCCTGCATCGAGACCTCGCCCTGCATGCCATGACGCTCCTGTAGGTCTACCAGGCCAAAGCACTTAAAGTGCCTTGGAACGCGCAGCTTTGTATGATGTGTTGACGTAATTTCCACTAAAACAGGAAGCTAAGGCGGGACATATTGAATGGGTCCTCCCCCTTTTCAAATAGCCAATAGCGTTTAGTTTAACTCACAAACTGCATGTCGTACTTGACAGCACCATGGAAGCAAATCCGAGCGCTGATGATAAGTTGGATTCAGTATTAGCGGTGTGAATAAATTCCAGCCATTTCATTCTTAACCAACGTACAGTTGGAAAACGGAATAAATCCGAACACACATCTCCAACCAGTGGCGTCATTTTGTTTTAAAAAGTGGGTGGGACAGGTGTGTGGGTTGGAGGAGGTTGCTATACAATGCTAAATCAAATATATGTCCAATATTTGTACAATAACATTTTTCGGAAAAAAACATTACGAAGTCGAGAAATCAATTTCAATAGTACATTGGGTTTAATTTGTCATTTAACGCTATGCCTTGCTACTCATCCCCCTTTTCTATCACCACGTCAAACTTAAGGACGCTTACTTTCATTTCTTGATTCTCCCTCGACCGTTTCTACATTTACATTCGAGGGACGGGCATATGAGTTCAAAGTCCTACCCTTTAGGCTGTCCCTGCCACCTCGCATCTTCACGAAGGTTGCAGAGGTAGCCATTGTTTCCCTGAGAGAACATGGCGTTCACATCCTCAACTATCTCGACGACTGGCTCATACTGGCCCTGTCACGAGAGCAGTTTTGCGAACACAGGGACCTGGTCCTCGGTCACCTCAGCCAGTTGGGATTTCGGGTCAACTGGGAAAAGAACAAACTCTCCCCTGAGCAGATGATCTCTTTTCTCGGTATGGAAACTGTCCTCTGTAAAATGCGCTGTGCACAAGCAACTTTTTGAGTTGTAGGGTTGAGATTGTTGAGTGTAATTTGAGATTCCCAGTAGAGTTACAGCGATAATCTGACCGTGCGAGGGCCTTTTCTACCATCATTTCAAACACACACTCACACGCTTCTCCCATTTAATTCCCCCCCTAATCATCGCTGTCTTGTGTTTCTAGACTCAGGCTCTCAAGACGCCCCTGAAAGCTTATTGAGTATTTCAGCTGCTATCTGTAGCATGACCTCTTTCAACAGCTCCGCTCCGCTGAAGGTTTCATTTTGTCAGCTAAGAGCTCTCTCATTTAGATTTAGTGAAACTGTATTATGCAAAACGGGCAGTCAGAACATGCCAAAACATGCAGGACTCCTTGAACTCTGCTGTCGCTCACGGAGAGGAGAAAAGAAAATGAAGAGCCTGCAAAGGAAATATGCTCTTATTGCAAGATCATTTGAATTGCTTGTTATTATGCTTTTGTATTGTTCCACTTCATATTCATATTACAGATAATAACAACGGGTCTGCCACGCTGCTATTAAGAACTCATAAGATGGGGTAATTCAGTATTTGGGCGGAATTCAGAATATTAGAACTAAACAATAGAAATTGTATTAGTCCAGTAGAAAAAAAATTATGTTTAGAAGGCCTTAGTAAATTAGACCAGTCAACTGGTTTTGCTTCAGGACCCAGATTTTATATTGGACATCAAGTGGTGACATCAAACCTGTTTTTTACTGTGCAAAAGTAAACCAAAATTTGGTAACACTTTACAATAAGGTTCATTAGTTAACATTAGTTAATGTATTAACTAAGATGAACTAACAATGAGTAATACATTTGTTACATTATTTATTAAAGGTTCTCTAAGCGATCCTGGGTGACGTCACTTCTTGTTCACGTTCGAACTATTGTCAAACAAAACGGAGGCTAGCTAGACCCTCCCTCCTCCTCATCCGCACACTAACCCCCCAAACCACACCCCCAAACCCTTCTTGTCGGTCATTGGCTGGAACAGTTTGTTATGTTTCGTGGTGCGGGTAAGCCCAGTTTGTTTTTGTTGCCGTTTGTGGAGCCTGGGGTGTCTGCAGAGACCGCGTTTTTTTACAGTGTGTTCAGGGGACAGGCAGCTAGTGGATAGTGAGGAGATGTTTGCTGTATGTGACAAAAAAGTTTTGGCCTAAAAAACGCGTGACATCGCTTAGAGCACCTTTAATCTTTGTTAATGTTAGTTAATAAAAATACAGTTGTACATTGTTTGTTCATGTTAGTTCACAGTGCATTAACTAATGTTAACAAATGCAACCTTTGAGTTTAATAACATATTAGTAAATGTTGAAATTAATATTAACTAAGATTAATAAATGCTGCAGAAGTATTGTTCATTCTTAGTTCATGTTAACTAAAGGCGGATGCACACTGTGCGATTTATAATAGTCCTTTAGGATTGTTGCTTGTCAGACTGTACGAACATGATCCTCGATGTAAGCCATGTCACACTGTAAGATCTCAGTTGTCAGACTGTAGCCTAGGATCAGAGGATTCTTTCAGGATTAGCAAAATTTGTCTCAGACGGCCAAATCGCGGCCAGAATTGCACAGTGTGCATCCGGCTTTAGGTAGTTAACTAATTTAAACTAATGAACCTTGTTGTAAATTGTTTTCCCAAAATGTGTATATACATTCTATATACATGATATACAAAATAATCAACACACTGAGGGCTGTATTCAATGGGTGTGGCTTTGGATGCTCCAATACATAATGTCCCAGAGGTTCTCAATTGGATTTAGGTCTGAGGAATGTGAGGGGCAGTCAATGGCATCAATGCCTTCGTCATCTAAAAACTGCCTACACACTTTAGCCACATGAGGCCAGGCATGATCATGCACCAGGAGGAACCCAGGTCCCACTGCACCAGCATAAGTTCTGACAATGGCTCTGAGGATTTCATCCCGGTACCTAACAGCAGTAAGGGAACCATTGGCTAACACGTGGAGGTCTCCAAGGATATTCCTCTCCAGACCATTACTGACCCACCGCCAAACCTGTCATGCTGGATGATGTTGCACGCAGCATAACGTTCCCCACAGCATCTCCAGACTCTTCCACGTCTGTCACATGTGCCCAGTGTGAACCTGCTCTCATCCGTGAAGAAAATGGGGAGCTAATGGCACACTTGCCAATTCTTGTGTTCTCTGGCAAAAGCCAATCGAACTGCACAAGTCCCTCTAGAGGACGTCATGCCCTAATGCCACCCTCATGAAGTTTCTGAGAGTTTGGTATGAAACATGCACACCAATAGCCTGCTGGAGGTCATTTTGTAGGGCTCTGGCAGTGTTCCTGTTGTTCTTCCTTGCACAAAGGAGCAGTTACCGGTCCTGCTGCTGGGTTGTTGGCGTTATACGTCCCTGTCCAGCTCTCCTCGTGTAACGGCCTGTCTCCCGGTATCTCCTCCATGCTCTTGAAACTGTGCTGGTAGACACACCTAACCTCCTTGAGATGGCACGTATGGAAGTGCCATTCTGGAGGAGCAGGACTGCCCGTGCAACCGGATTGGGTTGCAGGTACTGCCTCATGCTACAGACAGTGACAAAGACCCTAACAAAAACAAAGACAAATCAGTCAGGAAGAATAAAGAGAGAACAATTATCTAACCCCCTTTTTGGGGGTTGTCTTGCTGTTGCCTCTCCAGTGCACCTGTTGTCACTTTCATTTGCACCAAAGCAAGTGAAACTGAGTCACAATCACTTATGCTTCCTAACTGATATCCCTGAAGTTTAATTGACTTGGTGTTATACTGTGATGATTAAGTGTTCCCTTAATTTTTTGAGCAGTGTATATATATCATTCCTAAATGCCAATAGAATATATACATAGATCCCAAATAAAATCGAAAAATAAGTACATAATCAAGTACAGTTAGTATACCAAAATAAATAGGCTTAGTTTTTTTTTATATATGTATAAATATTAGGGGTGTGACGAGACGCTTATCTCACGAGACGAGACGAGACACGAGATTGGGTTCACGAGAACGAGACGAGACGAGATTTTTGCACAATTTTTCAGAAATCCTCAATGACAAAATTCATGACTGGAAAAATAGCATGCAGGTGCATTTTTCAATGTTTTAACTAATAATCTTCTAATGCATGTCATTTCAGGTCTACTTTATGAGTATGAATTATCAAATGCATTGAAAGAAAACAATATACAAGCACTGTAAAAGGTTTTTATTGACTGGCTTTTCTCCTGTATGATTTCACATTAGTCTCTTCAGACCTTACTGTACATTTAAGAGCTTTCAGAACTTCTGATTGAGGCTGTGTGTAACCTCCTAACTGAACTCCTTTACATACATTTAACAGAGAAATAAAAACCGTATAAATAACAAAAATAAATAACTGGTTTCTCTTAGTCTTATTAAGTGCAAACAATAAGTGCAAGTGCAACCATAATCAAAGTTAGCACACAGACTCTTTATAATTGTTGTGAAATTGCGGTTTTATTTTGCACCGGCAGTTATAGGGTTAATGCGGTGAGTTCGGAAAAGGCCGAGAGAAACGAGGCTGGTGTGTTTGTCTCTACAGTTGTTCTTGCGTTCCGATTATAAGTTCAGAAACGGAGCCTCCCTTGTCTGTTGTCCTTTATACGTTACAGTACTCTCTCAATATTCGCAGTGCCAACAGAGACCATAGCCGCAAATAAACAGTCCAGAGATGGGTATTGGGAGACGGATTATTGTATGTATGCAGCCTAATTTGTGCGCAATGCACATCAGGGAGCTTGTGTTTTACTTTAACTTACAAATTCGTGACCGGCGTATAGGGAGCAGCGGTGCTGAGCGCGCATTCTACAAGATAAGACATTATCAGACGTTTAGTCTGTTGCGCAACGAATCCTCCGCCATCGTCACGCGATCAGTGAACTGTGATTCGTGCTGCACTGATTGCAACGGCAACTCGTGCTGGATGAGCAGAGCAGACTTTTGCATTAGTTTATAGGCTAATGGTTTTTATTTTTTTATAAAAACAACAAAACGATAGTTTAGGCGAATGTGAGTGTAGCGGTGAAATATTAATGGGGATATCGCGAGACAGCTTTTTCACTCGACGAGAAATCTCGTCATATTTAGTCTCGCGAGATCTCGTGGCACGAGATCTCGTCACACCCCTAATAAATATGTTATTTTATGCCAATTTCATACTTTGTTTGCTTGAAGCATTTGATTTCCTGGTGCATTTTCTCCATTCAGTTTGTGTAGGTAAAAATGAGCAGTGATGAACTTGGATGATATCAACGAAAACATATTTGTTGTATACTGTATATATTTACAAATTTTGCCCTTGATTTGAAGGCATTCTCTGTTCAGTTCTGAATCTCACACAGCCCTGCTCTGTTCTGGATAAACCCAGACATCAGAGAACAGGGATGTTGACTTTGAGACCTGTGTATTTCTACCTGTCATTCATAGATATAAAGGTGTCCTTCACAGGTCTGAAGAGCATTGACCCTTTTAAAAGCCATATCTCCTTGCTGTTGAAAATCATCTGCAGCCGCACGCACACAGAATTCATCTCAAAGTAAAGCCGCTCCAGCCTGAAGCTTTTTCCAGGCTGCTTCTTCGAGGCCAAAGGCACAAACTAAAGGCCAAAAGTTCCTCTTTTGAACCATCAACAAGAGAAAGATGTTCCTTCTTTAAAAAAAATCGCCTCTGTTCCCATCAGCGGGAGGCCACCGAAGATTCCTGTCTCCGAGGATGTTTTTAAAGATGCCGCAAGCCGTAAGGAATAGCAAACTTACTTCACAAAGCGACGGTCCTGACAAATGATGGATCATCGGTTCCTGGCGCCGTGGGAGCGAACGCTTCTGCCGGGCGAGGAAGAGCCTTCTGTGTTGACAGCTGAGATAGGAATAGCAAATAAGAGCATGACAGTGTGGATGCTGTATTTGGCTTTGTGAGAGGCGGAGAGCGATGCTGCCCAACGCCTGGCGGATTAGGATCATGGAGGACAGCCATCCGCTCAAATGGAGACGGCTTATTTGACTGCGGGAAGTGATCCTGTGCGTACACCACCGGATGGAGGGTGAGCAGAAGCATGCTGTCATTGTTTGACAGTTACGAACACTTGCCATTTATAGAGACCTCGCTCGGAAGATACGACTTCGTAACGTTTTCACATGACACAGATTATAAAATCCCATTTTCAACCTTTCCCTACAATTTGCTGGCTGCGTTCTGCAATACAACATCCACTTTTCACAATCCAGTCAGTTTTCAAAGGGAAAAAAATCAGCACTGCCCTGTTATGTATTTATTTTTTATTTAGACTAGACTACTGTTCAAAAGTTTAGTGTTAATAAGCTTTTTTAATGTTTTTGAAGTCTATTCTGCTCATCAAGACTGCATTTATTTGATCAAAAATACAGTACAAACTGTAATATTGTGAAATATTATTACAATTTAAAATAACTGTTTTCTATTTGAATGGATGCATTGTAAAATGTAATTTGCTCCTGTGATGCAAAGCTGAATTTTCAGCATCATTACTCCACTGTCACATGATCATTCACAAAATCATTCTAATATGCTGATTTGCTGCTCAAGAAACATGTATTATTATTATCAATGTAGAAAATATTGACAGTTGTGCTGCTGAATTTCTTGTGTGTGTGTGTGTGTGTGTGTGTGTGTGTGTGTGTGTGTGTGTGTGTGTGTGTGTGTGTGGAAACCCTGATTCATTTTTTCAAGGATTCTTTGATGAACAGAACGTTCAACAGAACAGAATTTATTTGAAATATAAATATTTTGTAACATTACTTATAAATGTCTTTACCGTCGCTTTTGATCAATTTAATGCATCCTTCCTGAATAAAAGTGTTAATTTCCCCCAAAACGTTTAATGACCCCAAACTTGTGACCAGTAGTACGTGTTTTAGTTTGTGGGCAATTAGTGAGCAAACAGTTACAGTATATGTACAGCTGCTTTACATGAATATTGTGCGTTTCATCTTGTCAATTTCTGCAAGTGGCTGAAATGATCAGCTTTTTCTTTTTCTTTTTTTTATTCTGGTAGTGTATTCTGAAATTCTGACCTTGAAAATGAGATGTGGCATGCAGCGTTTCCTTGCGGATACTCTTCGTGCACAAACCAATACAGAAATGGAAGTATTTTAGTAAGTCAGCTAAAATGAACCCAGAAATGTAATATTTGCCATTTGGCTTCCCCTGCAGGCACAGGGTAAGCTTTTTTTAAGCGCATGCAGGATGGCTGCAAATGAGCACATGTGAACTCCACAGCCATTTCTATTCTAATTCCACTTGCTCGCTTGGTGTGGTTTAAAAACTTCTGCGGGTCACTTTCAGTAAATGAACCACCTACTTCCTGGCAAGTTATAAAGTGTCGCTCTTGCCTGGGGACAGAACGAAAAGCTGTTTCTGGACTTATTCGTACTTAATCATTACATGAGTGCTGTGTTACACTGCAGGTTTTTGATGTCGCACAATTGGGAAGTTATAATTGGTAATGCCAGTTTTATTTATTCCACAGGTAACGTTTTGACAACAGCTCTAGTCTAGACTGATACTCTTTCACACACGGCTATGATGACTCTATTACAGCCACTGGCTGTTCACCATTGGGGAAGTGGGTCAAATATGTTAACATAAGGGATTATGTGCAGTCAGCGTGTCACAAAATAAACTCTGGTTTGACGTGACACCCTGAAGCCGGCTGCTGCATGGGTGTATTTTGGGGGATGATTCTGCCAGTGTTATTAGGAAGTAAATGAGTAAATGATGTGCTTGTATTTTCCACTGTCTTCATCATAGTGCTCATTAAATAAGCTTTTTAGTATCACAAACCATATTAGGTGCATACGTGACAAATCTCCCATTCTGTGCGTCATTGCAGATAATACAAATATTTTATTCAAAAAATGGCTTCCTTCCTTCCTTCCTTCCTTCCTTCCTTCCTTCCTTCCTTCCTTCCTTCCTTCCTTCCTTCCTTCCTTCCTTCCTTCCTTCCTTCCTTCCTTCCTTCCTTCCTTCCTTCCTTCCTTCCTTCCTTCCTTCCTTCCTTCCTTCCTTCCTTCCTTCCTTCCTTCCTTCCTTCCTTCCTTCCTTCCTTCCTTCCTTCCTTCCTTCCTTCCTTCCTTCCTTCCTTCCTTCCTTCCTTCCTTCCTTCCTCTCTTCCTTCCTTCCTTCCTTCCTTCCTTCCTCTCTTCCTTCCTTCCTTCCTCTCTTCCTTCCTTCCTCTGTCTTAAATGACAGTTTTCTCTTATCACTCTAACTAGTCATGAGACTCAACAGTGCTGTCCAAATAGGGAGAAAATAGACTCGAAATACTTCAGCTCCATGATGCTATATTTATTCAGTGTTCTCACGTGGAATATTCCAGATGCAACTTTTGACAAGTTTTAGTGAATGCAGGTGAATTTCATTACTGCTAGCTCTCCTGTCAGCGATACGGACATGCATCTCTATTCTGAGAAAGAACAGCCAATAGGGGATGTTTTAGATTTCTGCTCTGTCCACATGCTTGAATTATTTTTTAATGGCATTCATCTGACAAAGAATACTAATATAATAATACTGCAGTGTGTGACCATTAATAAAGTATTTATTTGTGTGTTATAGTGGTCTGCAGGACCTTTTCTTCTTTCTTCGTTCTTTCATCTCATGCCATTTGTCCTACGCACCTGCTCTTAAACAGCTTGTTTGTGTGTTTGAGAGTTTTATTTGCTTCTTTGTAAAGGCATTGAAATGATTTGTTTTCAGGGATAGCCTGCATAGCATCTACCATCTGAATTCCACAGAAAGAGCTGGAATGCCTTTATTTATAAAATTCAAAGTCCTTGCATGTTTATTTGTTTTTTTTCTCATTATAAATGCAATTTAATAGGGCATTGAATAAATGCTAGTTAAAGAAAAGTTCAAATTAAAACCAGACATGTGAAAATGCAGCTATAACAGACAAAAACTTTAACTTTGTACACTGTCACAGACATGTGAAGTTTGTTACTGACTTGTGCTCTTATGCCTGCCCTGTTTAGAGTTCAAAGTGATTTTATACTTTTGCTAATTTTGTTTGCTGAACTTTGGATGGAATTTAAAACATTTTAGCAATGGCATGAGGAATGTGGATAATTCAGTCTTGCTCTGTTGAAGAAATCTCCAAATACATTTTTTACATTTTAAAGAAACGTTTTTTTCAGGCTTGACAATGAAAAACACATTGACAAATTCAACGCCCACACTTGACGCTAAGGAGGCATATTTTTATGTTTCTTCTTTTTATTTACAGTTTTGAAATGCACATGAAATAAAAAGTGGCATAAAATCAAGAAGACATTTAGGACTTTTTTTTTTCAGCCAATTTTTCTTTTCTCCAACTTGGAAAAGCGAGTTCTGACAGTGGCATAAGATCCATCCTTTAAAGACACAAAAGATAAATATGAATTAAAGACTCTGTTCCACAAAAAAAAAAACTGTCTAGTTCCTGGCACATACAAATAGTGTGCAAAACAGTCTATTTTAAATGTTATATATTTATATGTGTGTGACAGTTCTGCATGTCCATTTCCATTTAAACTTTTGTACCTATTTTCAGCGAAGTGATTAAAAGTCCCCCTCGATCCCACAAAACTTCTTACCTTCCCTTTGATTTACAGTCAATGCGAGGCAGATAAGAATTAATTAGTAAAATGTTCTCTATATAGATCTCACTTTCTTGCACCCAGTCAAATTGCTGGGGGCCGACCTTGGATTTTCCTGCATTATTGATGGCTCTAATCTAGAACAGCGGCGTAATTAAAAGAGCGAATGGAATGGAATATTAACAAAGCAAAATGATGTACCAGTGTCTGGCAAATGGGCTGTAATTGGAAACGTAGACATAGTAATTAAAGGCTGGTCTGTTTACCCAAGACGTTCTTCTCGTTGAAACAGGTCTCTGGGCACCCGTTGGCAGACACGCAGACTCAGGGCCAGGTCCTGGCTAATAGCGTCCTGTGGGGACAAACACCCATTAACCAGTCCACGCCCTGGGACACAGACGAGCCGCCTGCAAAACAGATGAGGGAGAAAGATATCGCAGGTAAAAAGCTGAAAGCAAAGGCACCAGCTCTACAATAACACCTCTTGTTCATTGTCTTTTCATGCGTGGGTAGATTGATTGCTCGAAGTGGCTTCAAAGGGGTGAGTGATATGGCAAAAATATCATATGATTTTTTTCAGGCAAGATCCACGATCTTATCACTTTTTTTTTCTTTTTTTTTTTGCAGGTTAGTTTTTCAGAGACAGAATGAGCTTTTTTCACCAAGTGTGCGCTAACACAAGAAATTTGTTGTGTTTTTTTTTCAGGAGCTCTTGGTACATACATACATGCATATATGACACAAATACAAAGAACATCGGTAACACTTTACAATAAGGTTCATTTAGTTAACATCAGTTAACTACCTTAGTTAACATGAACTAAGAATGAACAATACTTCAGCATTTATTAATCTTAGTTAATATGAATGTCAACATTTATTAATACTTTATTAAAATTGTATTAGTTACCATTAGTTAATACACTGTGAACTAACATGAAGAAACAATGAACAGCTGTATTTTTATTAACTAACATTAACAAAGATTAATAAATACTGTAACAAATGCATTGCTCATTGTTAGTTTATGTTAGTTAATACGATAACTAGTGTTGACTAATGAACCTTATTGTAAAGTGTTACCAGAACATTTAAATAAGTAAGACTAATAAATAATATAAAATAAAATAATAATAATAAAGTGGTATCTGGAACAGAAGACTTATGTACAGGTTTGTGCATTATGTACTGTATATACAGCTGCAAAAAATAAAATAATAATAAAGTGGTGTACATATGGAGCAGAAAACGTATGTACAGATGTGTGCATTATGTACTGTATATACTGTATATACATATTAAAGGGTTAGTTCACCCAAAAATGAAAATTATGTCATTAATGACCAGCCCAGTCTCATCCCAAGATGTCATCTGTCTGACGCTTTTGACCATACGTCAACATCCGACGTTTTAGGGTACCCTTTAACGTCAGTTAGATGACGCTATCTAATCCTAACCCTACCCCAGACCTAAACCTACCCGCGTCATCTAACTGACGCTAAAGGTAAAGCGTCAGTTAGATGACGCCCTAGGATCGTCATCTAACTGATGTTAAAGGGTACCCTAAAACGTCGGATGTTGACGTATGTATAAAGCGTCAGACAGATGACGTCTTGGGATGAGACTGTGTTATAATGACTCACCCTTATGTCGTTCCAAGCTCGTAAGACCTCCGTTCATCTTCGGAACACAGTTTAAGATATTTTAGATTTAGTCCGAGAGCTTTCTGTCCCTCCATTGAAAATGTATGTACGGTATACTGTCCTTGTCCAGAAAGGAAATAAAGACATCATCAAAGTAGTCCATGTGACACCAGTGGGTTAGTTAGAATGTTTTGAAGCATCAAAAATACATTTTGGTCCAAAAATAACAAAAACTACGACTTTATTCAGCATTGTATTCTCTTCCGGTTCTGTTGTCAATACGCGTTCAGTGACGCTGATGACGTAAGACGCTGCTGACGTGTTATCTGGTGCGCCCGAGCTTCGTTTACAGTCTGAGGGAGACGCACGCTGTAAACAAAACAATCTTCGCAAACATGTCTAAGGATTTCGACACAGAGGAAGACTTGCATTTTTTTGCCCAGCCATATTTATTTGAACCCGAATACACGGACCCACCAGATACACGTCAGCAGCGTCTTACGTCAGCAGCGTCACTGACAACAGAACCGGAAGAGAATACAATGCTGAATAAAGTCGTAGTTTTTGTTATTTTTGGACCAAAATGTATTTCCGATGCTTCAAAACATTCTAACTAACCCACTGGTGTCACATGGACTACTTTGATGATGTCTTTATTTTCTTTCTGGACAAGGACAGTATACCGTATACATTTTCAATGGAGGGACAGAAAGCTCTCGGACTAAATCTAAAATATCTTAAACTGTGTTCTGAAGATGAACGGAGGTCTTACGGGCTTGGAACACATGAGGGTGAGTCATTAATGACATAATTTTCATTTTAGGGTGAACTAACCCTTTAAATGTCATTTTGGTGATCAAATATGAGTTTTAAGGGATACAATTATTGACTACAGGGGGACTTAAAACACATACAAATAGTAAACGTTCATGAAGACGAATAACTGCTATGTTACGTGAGCTTAACCACGATAGAGATGATTATCAAAAACGGTAACAATAAAAAAACAGCAATTGAACTGCAACTGTGATAGATCATGGCGACATTTTAATGTTTCACAATCTAATATGGTCATATCGCACACCCCTACTTTAAATGCATGTTGTTTCGTTCTCTGCAGCTCCTCTATGGCCACCGCAAGTTGCTGCCACTGTCAGCCAGGCTGGACTCTTGGCGCACACGTACGCCCTGCAGCAGGCACCAGCTTACAGCCAATGTGCGACCGTCCAAGCGCCCATTATCGGCGTGACCCCAGCGCTCCACACTCCTCACCCACAGTTACCCGCACACTACCAGCTCCCGCAGCAGCCTTCACAGCCGATGGCCAGCATGGTCCTCAATGTCCATAGCCAATCCCTCGCTGTCGGCGGCCTGCCCCCAATGCCCAGCGTCTGCCAGGTCGCCCATCCCGTCCACACGGTGGTGGGCAACGGTCACCTGACCCACCCCATGGTGCAATCTGCCGCCATGACCTCCTCCACACTGCCCACCAACGGACCTCTGACGAATGGCCAGCAGGAGAATACCAACAATGGCCTGCAGATGCTGAGAACTGTCGGACTGGGGAAATATGAATTTACAGACCCCTGGCATCCCAAAGGTAAATTATGTTTTGGTTCGGGTTTTCTAGACATTATAATGTCAAGTCAAAAATGTGTTTGTTTAGTGCTTTTCACATTACTTCAAATCAGCTTTATAGAAAATCATGATGTTGATGTTTATAATATCTTAGGTTATAGCTGGGCAATAAAATAGCTTATATTTTGCAATTATACAAGCAATCAAGTAGTATGGATTCGCTAGAATATATTGTTTTACGTGAGTGTACTGTGTATGCGGACAAAGTTGGGTGTAATAAATATCCAACTTTATATGCAGAGCTGTGCGATAATACTGTTTACATTTTGTGATGATATAAAAATCATGCAGCTCGAGATTTGCTATACAGTCTATATTACTTGATGTGAGTGTATTGTAATCATGCAAGTAGGATTTACTATATACACTCACCTAAAGGATTATTAGGAACACCTGTTCATTTTCTCATTAATGCAATTATCTAATCAACCAATCACATGGCAGTTGCTTCAATCCATTTAGGGGTGTGGTCCTGGTCAAGACAATCTCCTGAACTCCAAACTGAATGTCAGAATGGGAAAGAAAGGTGATTTAAGCAATTTTGAGCGTGGCATGGTTGTTGGTGCCAGACGGGCCGGTCTGAGTATTTCACAATCTGCTCATTTACTGGGATTTTCACACACAACCATTTCTAGGGTTTACAAAGAATGGTGTGAAAAGGGAAAAACATCCAGTATGCGGCAGTCCTGTGGGCGAAAATGCCTTGTTGATGCTAGAGGTCAGAGGAGAATGGGCCGACTGATTCAAGCTGATAGAAGAGCAACTTCGACTGAAATAACCACTCGTTACAACCGAGGTATGCAGCAAAGCATTTGTGAAGCCACAACACGCACAACCTTGAGGCGGATGGGCTACAACAGCAGAAGACCCCACCGGGTACCACTCATCTCCACTACAAATAGGAAAAAGAGGCTACAATTTGCAAGAGCTCACCAAAATTGGACAGTTGAAGACTGGAAAAATGTTGCCTGGTCTGATGAGTCTCGATTTCTGTTGAGACATTCAGATGGTAGAGTCAGAATTTGGCGTAAACAGAATGAGAACATGGATCCATCATGCCTTGTTACCACTGTGCAGGCTGGTGGTGGTGGTGTAATGGTCTGGGGGATGTTTTCTTGGCACACTTTAGGTCCCTTAGTGCCAATTGGGCATCGTTTAAATGCCACGGCCTACCTGAGCATTGTTTCTGACCATGTCCATCCCTTTATGGCCACCATGTACCCATCCTCTGATGGCTACTTCCAGCAGGATAATGCACCATGTCACTAAGCTCGAATCATTTCAAATTGGTTTCTTGAACATCACAATGAGTTTACTGTACTAAAATGGCCCCCACAGTCACCAGATCTCAACCCAATAGAGCATCTTTGGGATGTGGTGGAACGGGAGCTTCGTGCCCTGGATGTGTATCCCACAAATCTCCATCAACTGCAAGATGCTATCCTATCAATATGGGCCAACATTTCTAAAGAATGCTTTCAGCACCTTGAATCAATCACACGTAGAATTAAGGCAGTTCTGAAGGCGAAAGGGGGTCAAACACAGTATTATATGGTGTTCCTAATAATCCTTTAGGTGAGTGTATATATATATATATAACATTTTAAAATATTGCTGGCTGATAATATATATATATATATATATATATATATATATATATATAATGATACATTTTGACAATATGACAATCAAGCAGTTGAGATTTGCTATTTAGTATGTTTTATGTTTTGTTGCTCTGTGGTCCAGGTAAGGCACTCCTTTAGTCTCCAAAAAAATCACTCGCAATCTTTCACCTTCACAACTTGTTGATCTTCAATATATTTATTACTTTCATGCCTTTCACTTTCCAAAAGCCCCCCTTATTCATCACCACCTACAAGATGAGAAGAGTTGGGGTTGATTGCTTTTCATTTCCTTTTGTTTTTCTTTCCTACCGTGCCAGTGGAAGTTTGTAATGATTTTATGAATTTCAAGGATTATAGTTTTTCTGATGTTCGGCAACATCCAGGAATGATTGTGAAGATCAAATAGATTTACTGGGCAGTGGATGCTTCTACAAAATTCTTGGTGGGTCTAAAAATATCTGAAATAATTTCCATATAAATGGAAACCTTATGTAAATAGTGTACATTAATTTCAGTTTATATATCAACATAGTTGAGACAGGCAAGTTTAATGTACCATAGCTAATTTCTTAGGAATGATTTATTAGGGGAAATAAACTCGTGCTGTTTGATGTAACTCGAATAAGTCTTAACTTTTCTTTTTGGTTTCTTGTTCTTTAGATTAGATTTGTATGATTATTCAAAAGAAACCAGTGTATGGTTATTGTGTTATATTGTGTCCTAAAGCTCTAAAATCGGCCTGATTTTCTAGCCAGCCACAGGCAGAAATATATTTTTATTTCTCCCTGTATTGAATGTCATGTTGAATCTCATGAGGTATTCATCTTCTGAAGAGGAGAGAACATGAGGCGAGTTTGCTGCCCATTTATCTGTTTGCATGATGATAGGAAATCAGATGCCAAAGACTAGTTCATTAAATATTGATAGTTTCTACTGAAATTTACAGATTCAGTAGAACTGGACATTAGTGTAAACAGAAATGGCATCACAAGCCATTTTACTCTCACTGGTTTGTGTAAAGTGGGTGTTTCATACCAGAATATGGCCTGAATGTGAGTTTACTTTATTGCCAGTTTTAGAAAGACTGAAGAACTTTAAACTAGAGTTTGCAACTAACAACTGTTTTGTAGACATCAATGGGTTTAGGTGATAATTTTGAGACGGTAGCATCAGAAATGTAGAAATGAGTCTGATTAACGATTAAAGTCAAGTTCACTGAAAAACATCTGTTGTAGGATTTGCTTAGAAACATTTTTCGCTCAGAAATTATTTGTAAATATCACAAATAATTACAAAGAAATGACAGGTTAAATTAAATGTAACATTTTGAAGTAGAAAGACTGAAATAGTATTTTCTTGCAAAACATACTCCAATAATCTTTACGGTGTAGAAATGGTGGATTTTTTTCAAGGAGATTAGTGAAAACAGAACATATGACAAGTTTGATGCTCTGATTTAGACCTTGGCATTTGACTAATCCTGTGAAATGGACAGATACATAGATTTATCTCAAATTTTGGCTGTTCTACAGCAAACTAATGGTTGTACAGAACAGGACAAGCTAGACATGTTAGCAACCAAGGGACATGTGCAGTTGTAGGGAGTGGGGTAGATTGGTGCACATATTTTCCAGATATGGCCAGGACAGATCTAAAGGAAGGATAATGTCTTGCAAGATGGGTTGGTAGTGTTTTTTTACATTTACATTTTTTTTGCATTTGGGAATCTTTTTTATCAAAAGTATTGCATTCAAGGTTTTCATTTTACTCATCAAAATCAAAATCAGAATCAAAACCCATGACCTTGGCATTTCTAGCCCTTTGCTTTGAGCTACAGAATAGCTTGTGGAGTAACATTCTTACTGATAATGTTGGTGCAATTGGACTCAGGTCTAGCTGACTATCTCTTTAAAACCAAACCATAAGTCTGTTTAATTAATCTAGAGTTCTCATTTCTCCGTTAGTGTCAAGTTCAGTCTTAATTTATAACCTCCATTTCTGTTTATCAAACCCCTTGTGCTGCTATGGGAAAGCGTATCTCTGACAGGTCGGGTTTAGGATGAATTATCACGGCTTTATCTCTCTAAACAGTAAAAGCTGCTCCACGCAGCTTGATCTGCTCTTTCAAGAACACCAGAGATGTCCATCAGAATCTGACTTGATCCTACTGATTAGTGCCTTGACTTAGATTACTTGCATTGATTTTTAGTAGCGTTTGCCAAGTCAAGCTGTACTATCATTGCTTATATTTAGAGTTAGTGATTGAATGCAGAGTTGACCTCTTTTCCCCCCATACTGTATTTGAATTACACGTTCAACACAGTGCATTGTATTCATGTAAGTGAATATGTAATTGATGAAATCTAAAGTGAAATATTGAGGTTGAAAATGTGTCTCCCTATAGATGTGAGAGCGTGTTAATTGCTTCACACTGATGACATCTGTTTATTTATGTTAGGGGTGTGCGATATCACAATTTTGGATGATTAAAATGTCTCCATGATCTTCCTTTGAAGAGAGATCATAGTATCTTCCTACTGGGCACTTCTGATTTCGTCCTTCAGCAATTGATTGGGTCGTAGGAAGTTGGCCGTTACTAACTATATGGAGGCAGATCTAAATGCCAGTTTGCAGTCAGTTATGGAGGATATAGCCTCACCCTCCTCCGATACACACGCCATGAAGAGAACAGACATTTTGAGGTGGAGGAGAGGTTGATATTTTTGATTAAAGATTGCCAGGGCATATGCAATTAATAAATAATAATAATGATGATGTGGATAAATAGTTTGTAATATCATTTGGTTTCTCTGACCAATATATATTTTTTATATCTGTATATTTTCTATATCTGCTGTCATATATCTGTATCTCTGTATCTGTCATGATTATGAACTTTCATTTTGTTATCATCAGTTTCCTTTGTTCTTAGTTTGTCTGACTTGACCTGGTTTCTCAGTTTTTTTGATTAGTTTCATTCGTTGATTTCATTCACCTGTTGTCATTTAATTATCTAATTTCCCTGGTGTATTAATACCTCCTGTTTGGTTCAGTTCAATTTCGATCATCGTCAGTGTTAAGTTGGTTGTGTTAGTTTTCCCACTGTAATCCTGCGAGTTTCTAATTAAAGACTGTTTCTGAGTTTCCTATGTTTAGTCTAGTCATTTTAAGCCAAAATGGGGGTCAACCTTGAACAAATTGCAACAGAAGCAAACTCAACTGATTTTGTATCCTCAATATGTCCTGAGTAAGGAAAAAAAAGCCCTGAAGAATCCCATTAGGGGAAAGTTTAGAAAAAGACCCAAATATATCCCATTCATACGCCTATTCATTCTTTTTCTCACGTGAAAAGGGTAACAATTTTAACCTTTAGATATCATCATGAAAATCACTGAGTTGATTACTTACATCAAGACAAACAAAAAATGTATTACAAGTTTTTTGCAATTGTTTGTTAACATGGACAAATGGTGCATAATCTAATTACATATGTACTAATTTGCATAAATACATTGGGTATATAGCAGGTGAAAAAGTCTTGTACAATTTTGTTGACATATAACAGTAAACTATTTAATATTAAGGTCTGAATGGAACCCATTTAGGCTACCCATGAACATTAATGCAGGAAGAAGTACTTTAGAAACCAGCCTTTATTAATTATTATGGCAGAGATGGGGTTTGGGGCTGGGTCAGTGGGACTGTTTCTGGGGGATGAGTCTGAGGGAAGAACAGGAGACATGGGTAAGGAGAATGCAGAAGACAAAAGCTAGGTGAAATAAAAAGTGTCTGGATAAAAAAATCTAATTACGTACACAATGCACTCAATGCCCAAACCCCATCTCTGCCATAATAATTAATAAAGGCTGGTTTCTAAAGTACTTCTTCCTGTATTAATGTTCATGGGTAGCCTAAATGGGTTCCATTCAGACCTTAACATTAAGTATTTTACTGTTCTATGTCAACAAGATAAAAAAAAAAAAACATTTTCACCTGCTATACCCAATGTTTAGATCTGTTTGTGTAATTATGCAAATTAGCTAATACACTGTAAAAAATATTTTAGCAATTTAGTTATTTCAACTTATTTTTTTGTGTAGAGATAACTAGATTGTCCAGACAACAAGAAATTTTAAGTTTTCTTGTCCTCAACTTATCGAAATAAGTTAGTTAAACTAAAAAAAAAACATGCAAAAAGATAACACAAAATAATGAGTTAAGTTTTTTTTTACAGTGTACATAATGCACCGTTTGACCATGTTAACAAACAATTAAAAAAAAAACTTGTAATACATTTTTTGTTTGTCTTGATGTAAGTAATCAACTCGGTGATTTTCATGATGATATCTAAAGCTTAACATTTTTACCCTTTTCACGTGAGAAAAAGAATGTATCGGCGTATAAATGGGATATATTTGGGTCGTTTTCTAAACTTTCCCCTAATGGGATTCTTCGGGGCTTTTTTTTCCTTACTCAGGACATATTGAGGATACAAAATCAGTTGAGTTTGCTTCTGTTGCAATTTGTTCAAGCTTTTCTCATAAAATGACTAGACTAGTTGTGAGCTATTCACTTTAGCCCACCGTGACAGTATCAGCGAGTTCCAAAAATAAATGTAGTGGTATCAGACTCATTCTGGAAAAAGTAGTATCGGTGCATCCCTAGTAAAAACAGTAATATTGTGAAATATCATTACAATTTAAAATAACTGTTTTCTATTTTAATGTATTTAAAAATGTAATTTATTCTTGTGATGCAAAGCTGGATTTTCAGCATCATTACTCCAGTCCTCAGGGTCACATGATCCTTCAGAAATCAGTGTAATATGCTAGTTTGCTGCTCAAGAAACATAATATTTATTTCTTTTTATGAATTGTATTTATTCCCTCAAACTTTTGAATGGTAGCAGCTCACTAGGTTTTAGAACAGAACCAGTGTATATTGTAGCTGGATACATTATGATTCAAAAATGAGTCTTCTGCAGTTAAAAATGAGTCTTCTGCAGTTATGTGTCTTTTGGTAATTTCGAGTTTATGAGTGTTAATGCTTCTAGCCAGAGAAGCTCAATTTCATGCATTGTTGCTTGCCGGATTGTGGCAGAACACAATTCCTAATGCAACGCGACTACAAGTCACATTCTGAGCTCTGCCACAAGGGACAGTGGCGATCATTAGCATAAACTGCCTTCCTCCACAGTCGGTTTTCTCTTTTAGGCAAACTACTGTCATGGCAGAGCAGGGATTTGAAGAGAATCTTTAGGAGGTTTGTTAAAGTTACTGTTGACATGTAAATAGCAGCTAGCTGAATAATATTACATCTGTTTTAATGTCATTTAAAGTCAGGGAATATTGCTCCATTGAGTACTAAGGTTTGTTTACACACAAATATTTGCATCTGCGTATGTGCATACAACACAGTTTTGAGTGCCATTGCTGCAGTGGACTGAAATTCATCATGTACTGACTCAAGTTCCCTTCCCTTTCAAACCAATATGATGCTACCAAAAAGATCATAAAATTAAATAAGTGTTTTTTGGCACATTTGTTACAGTGAAATTCTGGTCACATTGTTGTGTTGTCATCTACCGTTGCTGCACAGCGCTCATAAGTTTTAAGAAGGATTCTTGATGTACTGTAGGTTGGCAGAGCGAGATATAGTATTTCCTAGGAATGTATAAGGCAAACGTTTTGAATAATGTGCACTGATGAATTGTGCACAATAAGATCAGGAACATGTATTAAGAAAGTAAATAGTGTGAAATTAAAGAAAGAATTCAGAAAAGTAACAAATACTTGCTATAGTTTCTCCTTTTACATGTCGAGAGCTGCATGATAGACTTAATCTGAGAAAAAAAGAGATTGTACAAAAGTCTCATTCAGACAGCTATGGTTTATATGCATGTATTCTGACCTTCGCGGTGTGTGTGGCCTATCAGAGGGCGCGCTCCAGATCTTCTCATCTCATATCTATAGCTCCATTGTTATCGATTCACAGCTCTTTTGTTCTGGAAGGACACATTTCACAAGCTTCGAGCATTTTTCCAGTTCCGCAGAGAGAGGAAAGTACTCTTGGAGGATCGGCAGACTGAATCAGATGAATGTATTTCTATGCGTTACACTTTTGAGCCATTCAGAAGTGTCTTTATACATTTGAATGCACACAAATGTAAACACAAAGGAAATGCAGTGCCTTGAAATATTATCTGAAGGATAGTGTTATGGATGTACACTACAGTGGTTGTTTTGACCATTTAATGTTGGTTTAATGTCAGATGATGATAATGATTTGAGATAATCTTGTGCTTCGGAAGGAGCAAGAAAGTCTTATTAACGTACTATCAATGTGCAAAACCTTCAATATTTATTATTCAATTTGTCTTCACTTTTTCTTTGTCTTTAGTTTTTAAAAATTCACAATTTTTGTTTTATTTTTGTATATTTTGTGATATTTTGATATATAGTCGCAGAAATATGTGTACCCCACTTTACAGTGTTTTTGCACTGGCTAAAACAAATGATTCATACACAAACGTTAATAACAATTACAAATGTGTTAATTTTCCTTTAAAATGTCCCTTCCTGGTCCCAGTAGATTGTCCTGTGCTATTTTATGATTATGGTCTTCTCCCGAGAACACTGACCCAGTTAAATAGAGAATAATTTCCTGCCATCCATTCTATCCCTGGCTCAAATTAATAAGGAACATTTTAGGCAGATAATCACATCACCTTTCCCTTATTAGTTTGTCAGACGTCTGCGGAACAGCTGTCAGAGGGATGTGACGTATTGCTCTAATGATGCTGAGATGCTTATACCAGCCAATTATTCAAATTATTGCATGGAAAGCAAGCACATGAAATGCAGAAGTGACTTTGAAAGTTTATTTTAAGAAGCGCTATATGCTTTGTTGCACAGAACTGGGTCTCCTCGTAAATCGGCTGTTGTTTGTGGTCTGTTCTTATTAGTCATGAATACCTGTCGTGATCACGGCATCCTGCTGTTTAAGGGGCTCTGGGAGTTGCTGAAGTTATTCCAGCACATAAAGTCATTTTGCATTGGGTTCAGAGATGATTAATTATACATTAAGCATGTCAGATATGACTCATGCACATACTCACCATTTAATTATTATTTGATGAGCATAATTTCCTGGACATGAGGAAGTTTTGGACTAATCTTGGACTTAAAAATACCATGTTGTAATGTTTACCCAGAAGTGTGTTATCCCATATATACAGTCAAACGAAAATTATTTAGACACCTTGCTATCCTAACTTACATAAATGCACTATTCTCAGAATGTTTTCTTTATAACATCCAGTAAATGCTGCCTGCAAGTGTTAAGAAGCTTCTGTCACCTCTCTACTGCAATCTTGGCCCATTCTTCACTTGAAAAAAGCTTCCAGATTACTCATAATCTTTGGATTTCATGTTGTCCACTGCTTTCTTCAAATTCCACCAAATGCTTTCAATGAGAGTTCAATCTGAAGACTGTACAGGCCAAGAACACGACTGATCCCTGAACCAAGCTTAAGTAGATTTGGATGTACACTTTGGGATGGCTGAGGAAGTCCATTGATCATCAAGCTTCAGTCTCTGCACCGAAGGCATCACATCATCTTTGCAATGGCTTGATACTTCAAAGAATTCATGATGTCCTTCATACAGGCAAGATTTCTACTTCCTGCAGCAGCAAAGCTCCCATATAACAAGACTGGACCGCCTCCTTGTTTGACCATGGAGATGGTGTTCTTCTGCTCAGAAGGTTTGCCTTTTTTGCACCAGACATACCGCTGACCCATGGGTCCAAAAAGTTCCAGTTTCGTCACATCACTCCATAAAACATTCTTCCAGAACTCCACACGTCTACCCAAATGAATTTCAGCATATTCAAGCTGTCCTTTTATGTTCTTCTTGGTTAAGAGTGGCATTTGGCAAGATGTCCCAACATGAAGGTCGTGCTTGTCTAGTGTTCTTATATTCAGCATTGAGATGTTTCTTCCCCTTTTCACGAGGTCATCTTGCAAGTCTTTGGCAGTAAATGAAGGGGTTTTCTCAGTTGCTCTGATCAAACATGTTATTCCCCTTGATGATACTGTGCATTTTGTTCAAAACCTTCAAAGATTTTCTGGTATTACAATTGTTGTTAAACAATGTTAAACTTATGAATAAGGCTGCCAGCTGTGTCTCTAAGAACTTTTAATGTTTTGGAAATCTTCTTGTAGCCATAGGCTTTCTAATGTAATAAATCAATTTGTTCTCTACAGCTTTTGTGAGAACTCTTTTGCTACTGAACCTGCACATGCATTTAGTTTTATAATAGAATTTCCAAAGGCTTGGACTTAAAAACAGCAGCATTGAATAGGGGTTGAATATTTATGACACAGCTGTATTACAAAAAAAAAAACCTATAACTCAAAAGCATTACATTATATATTGACATCATCACTTTTAATTTGCCACTAAACTGTTATAAATGCAATAAAAAAAAATAGACAAAGCTTACATTTGAATTATTGCAGTCTCCGGAGGGATAAATAATTTTGATTGCATGTGGGAAAAAACTATCATTATTAAATTTGTATTATTATTATTTTATTATATATTTTTGCCTTGTGACATGATTTTCATGACAATTCACAACAACAATCCATTTTTGAATAAAAAAAAAAGTTTCCCTTTCATGGGAACTCGCAATGCTTCGATTGACGCTGTGGGAACGCACTGCATGATTGCGCCGTGAAGCACGTGTGAAATCAGAGACATCAGAAGCGGGTGACACCACGAACCAGGAAACCATAAAGCTTGCCTAAATAGTGCAATGCTAGCTTCGGTGTCTTCAGTAAGCGCTATATGTGAAATAATTTGTCTTATTGGTGCTGTCTGTCTACCAGCATATATATATATATTAGAAGCCGATTTGGGCATACTTTATAGTTTCCTGGGGTCTCATTTATAAAACGTTGCGTAGGATCCTGACTAAAAGTGTACGTGCGGCCGAAAGCCAAAAATGGCGTACGCCCCAAAATATCCAGACTTATAAAACCGTGTGTACGCCAGAACCTGTGCAAAATTCCCTTTATAAATCCCAGTCAGCGGAAGATTGTGCGCACATGCGTCTCCACCCCGAAATAACCATGGAGCTTACAACGCCTAGTTTTACTTTGCATATGCTTTTCAATCCACGTGATACCACGTTTAACGGCAGAAGACATTAGGAAAATATGAGACATTACATTGATAAAAATCATTTTTGTAATAATTTAAATAGTTTAATAGCATGTCCTTGCCTTGTTTTTGAATAAATAAATCAAATAGTATAAATTACATTTCAGAGAAAGTTTTTCTCAATCTTTTCCACTGGCCAAATAGTATTTTTAATTGATTTATATTTTTAATGGAAACAGATAGGCCTTTGTTGTGCATTATTTGCACGGAAATATTTTCTCAGACATTAAAACACAGCATGCCACAGGAAAAGTGTTCAAAAGCATCGCATCCACTACAAATATTTCTATTTATTGAATATAAAAAGTGTTGTAACTTCTCAGTAATGATTTCATGTAATTTAAGTGTTTAACTCCATTAATGAGAATGGCATATTTAATCTAAATGTTTATATCAGGAGTAAAACATAGTTTAAATCATTATTTTATTTATTTAAACTTTTATTGTGAACATGCACTGTATTTATGATTAGGACTCATAATGAAGATTTACGATTCATCTGCCGTTAGATACATATGCGTCAGTTTCACTAAATGGCCCAACGCGCTCGCTGGCTCGGACATTTAAGAAGGGGTGGATATTTGCTTCAAAGTGATAGGCTTGGTGAGTGAAATTAAATTTGTATTATCTTTCTGTATATGTATCATTTTCTTTAAATTTTCTGTCTAAAAGTGACCAAAAAGACATTTAACTCCAACTCACCATCAGTGTCGCCAAACTGCTCCGCCTCCAAAACGTTCGTACGCATGGGTCAGAGTTTGCGTGCAGGTGCGCAACTTTTCCCGTCAAGTTTGTTTTTATAAATCACAACTTATGTGCCTCTTTCAGGGCCTGTTTTGTGCATACGCATGGTTATAATTGAGGCCCCTGGTTTGTGACGTCAGCCACTTCTGATGTCTAGTTACACCTTAGGACTGATTTCACACGTGCTTCACGACGCAATCAGGCAGTGCGTTCCCAGAGTTTCAATCCATGCAGCGTCTCCTTCCCTCTTCAGGGAACCAAGGTTACAGTCGTAACCGAGAGGTTTTCTCGTCCTCACTGTGTCTGTTGTCATTTAGAGGTGGTTTTGCTTTAGTAGATGTTTTTTTAGGTCAGCTGGTTATAGACACCTTTTCAGCGGTCTTGGCTATTTTCCCCATTGGAATTTCAAAATATTCTTTTGTTAAAGCAAAGCAACCACATTCTAGATAAATCACTACATGAGCACACAAGTAACATAATGCGATGCTTTTTAGGTTAAAAAATTAACTGCTTGTTCCATGATGCATTGTAAATGATGTAATATATTGTATCAAAATTGAGTACAAATATTATGCATTTGATGTTGTTAATTTTGTCCTCTAAATGTATACAAATGTCCATGTTGTTGAGTGTGCATGGTTGCATAATTCCTAATACTTTCTGAGAGTGGACAGTCACTGTTCTCCTTTTCTTCTCTTTTTGATGGGTGGGTCTCTTTTTAGGATTACAGGTAGTGCTGTCCTTCACTAGAAATTCAGCAGTTAAACATGAGTTTGTTTATTTATGTATGCATTCATTTATAAATTATTATAAATAAACAAATAAATGTACATAATTATATGTATTTGTTTATTTTAATTAATGAATATTTATTTGTTTGTTTTGTGATTTTTAGTTTGTATTTATTTATTTATGAAAACATTGACTTTGCATATCAGTCAGTAGCCTCTGGGCTCAAGTTAATTCTATTTAATCCTTGTGCTGCATTAGATTTTTTACGCCGTTGAGTGCATTAATGGACAAAAATGGCCACATATTAAACATTGCCTAAAATATTATATATTATTATTATTTTCCACTTTTACCAAGTTAAATCTTTTAACCAGCATCAGTCCTCATCATAACTACCAAATATTTATTTAATTTCAGGATTTTAACCCTTTAAATACCAGTTTTGGTGGCGATACCATCAATTTGTATAAGAGGAAAAAACACAAAAATGTAATTATTTTCCATACACTAAATGCAAAGAGAAAACTTTAGCTTTGGATTATCACAGTCTTGAATATGTCAAAGATTAGCGGCAACATTATTTCTGGTGCATTTAAAGATTTTGTGTTATGTCAGATTTAAAAAAAAAATCCCTCTTAGCGCGTTAAGGGACAAAAATGGCCACATATTAAACATTGCCTAAAATATTATATATTATTATTATTTTCCACTTTTACCAAGTTAAATCTTTTAACCAGCATCAGTCCTCATCATAACTACCAAATATTTATTTAATTTCAGGATTTTAACCCTTTAAATACCAGTTTTGGTGGCGATACCATCAATTTGTATAAGAGGAAAAAACACAAAAATGTAATTATTTTCCATACACTAAATGCAAAGAGAAAACTTTAGCTTTGGATTATCACAGTCTTGAATATGTCAAAGATTAGCGGCAACATTATTTCTGGTGCATTTAAAGATTTTGTGTTATGTCAGATTTAAAAAAAAAATCCCTCTTAGCGCGTTAAGGGACAAAAATGGCCACATATTAAACATTGCCTAAAATATTATATATTATTATTATTTTCCACTTTTACTGAGTTAAATCTTTTAACCAGCATCAGTCCTCATCATAACTACCAAATATTTATTTAATTTCAGGATTTTAACCCTTTAAATACCAGTTTTGGTGGTGATACCATCAATTTGTATAAGAGGAAAAAACACAAAAATGTAATTATTTTCCATATACTAAATGCAAAGTGAAAACCTTGGCTTTGGATTATCACAGTCTTGAATATGTCAAAGATTAGCAGCAACATTATTTTTGGTGCATTTTTATTTTTTTGTGATATGTAAGATTTTTAAAAAAAATCACACATAGCGCGTTAAGGACAAATTTGGTCCTATTTGAACCCATTCAAATATCCATTTTTGAACCCACTGTCATAATATCATAAAATCATAATTTCTATTCAAATACCCTGTCATTACCAAGCCTTGGGGTAAAATATTTACTTTTTACTGTTTTCCACCAGTTGGTACCATTTGTCATATATTTGACATACTGCAAACATCTGTAGTACTGCAAACATTTTCCTGATTTCTACTAGGTGATTATAACCTGTGCCTGTCTCACTACACATCAAAATTTGCTATAGAAAGAAAGCAAAACTACAAGATCACCATGAACATGAATTTTTATTTTTTCTATAAACAATTTAATTCTATAAATATAAAATTAGTGAGGCCAGCAGGGGGTGCTCTCCTTGTGCTCTGTGTGGGTCTGTGGTCACAAAAAATCCCAGGATGTCTTTCGGAGTAGGGGTGTAACCCCGGCATCCTGGCCAAATTTGCAGTATGGCTGCCGTCGCATCATCCAGGTGGAGCTGCACATTGGTGGTGGTTGAGGAGATTCCCCCTTCTATGTAAAGCGCTTTGAGTGCCGAGAAAAGCTCTATATAAAATGCAATGAAGTATTATTATTATTATTATTAAAACATATCAAAACTTCAAAACAAAATCATTCTTCAGCTCATTTGCAGGAGCTGCAGAATTGCAATGCATGCTCCTTACAGATGTAAATGCCACATTTTGAGGAGGTGGTGGAGATTTTTCTTTTTTTGTTAGGGCAGAAACTGCACCCCCTCCTCCTCTTGTCATGGGTGTCTGCAGACCCACTTTCCTCTGAATTTTCTGCTCAGTTTGAAATTGCCACACCAAAGATGTGCACAGCTTTATAACTTTTGCATCAACCGCACTTGTATGATTTCTCAACTAGTCTAATCCAAAACAAAGGCAGACTTTGTTTTGGATCCCTCGCAGCTAAATCTTTGTGTTGCCGCAAGATGAAAGGTGTTATTATTGTCTAAGGACTGACTGCATGGCTGTGTTTGTGCCTCTACGTATGTGAGAAATTATCAATTAACTTTGAAACATAGACTGCTAAAAAAAAACGAAGCTGTGTCAAAGGTTCATGTCTGTGCGTAAAATACGCATGAATCAAACCGAAAGAAAACAATGCAGTGAGAAGCGCTTTCTCTTGCTAAATGCACACACACACACACACACGCACACACACACGCCTACACACACATCATACACCACTGACACACACACACAGAGAGAGAGAGAGAGAGAGAGAGAGAGAGGACAGAAAGGGTAAAATATGACCTTCAGGATATTGTGATTTGTCACTCGCCTAAACACCATGTATTATATTTAGGCCCTACACACACACACACACTTTTTTCAACGCAGACACACATTGCTCTCAGACATCCACACATACTCAGAAACAATTTTAGATCATTGAGCCATTAAAATGCTTCATAACACAGTCAATAGTGCCCCTAGTGGAAACCAGGAAAATAACATGCATTTCCACCCATAGGGAATACCTATGTAGTGACGTCATCTGGTGGAATACACTATATAATGCAAATATAATGCTTTTGCTTCAAAATGAAAGGATGTTTCAACATAAATCATGATTCGTGTATTAATGATGGCTCCGGCTTTAAACGACGTTTTAATGGGTTTCAATGGGACATTTTTGTCCATTATGGTGCTGAGTGTTACTATTTGTTCTACACAGAGTGTGTTATACATATTTTGCAAAATGGGATAATTTTTTTTACATTTATCTAAAAAGTCACAATTTTGCCAAATTACATACCATTTGCATTAAAACAGCCAAAATGGTCAAAGAAATTAAACTGCAAAAGACCAAAAATGTCCCTAATGCAGCACAAGGGTTAAACAGGTTTATACATTACGGTTGAAAATGTAATTCTCTAAGGAGAACATGAATGATTTTTATTTATTTATTTTCAGATCCTGACTGTAGCGCTCCATTGTCTGTGAATGGAAAAGTTCACCCAAAAATAACATTTTTGAAAAGAACTGAAAGAAATCCATACATATTTGAAATGATGACAGCGATTTCATTTTTAGTTGAAATATTCCTTTGAAATTTTAGTTGTAGACATGCACATCTTACTGACAAAGTTCAGTATTTGTTTCACAATGAAAGCACTGAGCACTGACCTTTTGCTTTTCACTTTTGTTGTTGTTTTTCCTTCATGCCTGATGGTTTTATCCCTCTACTCTAAATCTTTTCCAGCCCTTTACTTGCACAAACAAATCATTTCCTGTTTTTCTTCAAACAATGATTGGTTGTGTCATCATATGCTGTGTGCTTCGATCTCAGAAAATACAAAAATCACTGTTTCTCTTCTTTCTCTTGTTCTACAGAAATGTTGAAGGAATTGAACCAGCAGCGGAGAGAGAAAGAGTTTACAGACCTGAAAATAATTGTTGAAGGCAAAGAGTTTGAAGTCCATCAAAATGTTCTAGCTTCCTGCAGCTTGTATTTCAAGGACATGGTGAAAAGGTTTGCTTTCCTCCCGTCCTTGATCTATTCTGTTCTTTTCGTAGGGTGCATTTGTGTCGCCTCCTTTTCCCTCCCCATCTCTTGCAGGTCTGAAGACATCGGTTCCTGTCACAGGGCCAGTAGCCATTCTGTCTGTTCCACCAACGAATGTATTTCTCTGCTGAAAAAGGTCAAGGCGTGGACCAATCTGGCACTTTCACCTCCATTTATTAAGCGCGCCAATTAGCATTTTAATGGGCGAAGAAGTTCCATGACTGGGGGTTTTCGTTTGAAATGCTTTGGAAATGTCAAAACAAATGAAAGGCAGATTTTAGGAGTACGTTTGGCATATGGCATCAGCGCTGCGCTCCGGCTGTCTATGTCAAGTGCTTAGGCGGGATGTTTTAGTTGTCCCTCTTCACCTTTTACCTGCTGTGACTCGCTCCGTATCTGCGTGGAAATTCACACAGCGCTTTGAGCGTGCCGTCGGGATTAAGCCAAACTGCAAACTGCACGGATCTCTCGTTTATGCTTCGGGAAATTCTGTTTCTTGCCGACTTGCCGTCTCATATTGATGCTGATATCAGCAGTCGGGTGTCCCAGAGCCGTGTGACTGACTGGATGTTGTTTGAGTAAAAACCGATACAGAATCATGTTTACAGGCAAAGAAATGTACAATCTCAGAATCTTTTTTACATCAGGAGCCCTTCTGGTAAAGCTCTTGGGGAGAATTGTGCTACACATTTACTGCAAATTCATGTTTTCACATGCAAATGAGCTTGCAAACAGTTTGCAGTAAATTTGTTGTGAACGGTTGTATCAAACCTTTAAAACTTAAAACATTTTGTTTGGTGCTTGACTTTTATTAGCCAGCAGAAAAAAATTGTGGAAATATGAACATAACATCTACATTTATCCCACAGTGATTGGGAAAATGTTTCCCAATGTAAAAAGTTTCTCATATTTATATTGATAAAAAGCAAGATGAATCTCTGATAGCTTGTAATGTACATCAGTGAGATATTTGTAACACTATAAACTTACATAAAAATGCAAATGTTGTCACTATATCTGCCAATAATATGTTATAGTAAGATTATATTTAAATGCTTAGTATTATGATAAAAAAAATGTTGTAGTTTTAAAACATATAATGCTGTACAATACAATGGTGATTGAGAGATGAATAATAAACTGTAAAAGCCTGATGGATCATATTTGATTCTTAAATTTAAATTTATTGTATTATTTATGGATAATCAAGTAAACCTAAGTTCATCTTGAAATATAACTAACAATATAAAAGTTATTATTACATTTACTTAATAAAAATAAAAAATCAGTGAAGATTTCGCAGCAAAAAGACACAAGCTGAAAGGGGACGTTTTTACAATTACACCCAGGCTTTCTACTTGCTAAAAAAAGTCTAAGCATTCAGACGACAGAAGACATTTAGTAGATTGTGTGCAACATGTTTTTCAGCAATGTTCATATCAAACATCATACAGTAGGTTTTATATGGTCAATATGTTTATGAATCAAAGTGCACAACAGTACAAACCATTCACTCTAAAAATGCTGGGTTGTTTTAACCCAACTTTGGGTCAAATATGGACAAAACCAAACGTTGGGTTAAAAATGTAAATTAAAAAATGTAACCCAATGGCTGGGTTTGTCCATATTTGACCCAAAGTTGGGTTAAAACAACCCAGCATTTTTTAGAGTGTTGAATGCACTGTACATCTATCTCTATCAGCCTTTTTTCAGTCAAAAACAATCACATGAACCAGGGCATTGACTGGCTTGTGTAATTGCTGTAATGCTTTCAAATTCCTGTATAATATACTGTATGTCATGATACATGTACTCCAGCTTGATTGTGAATTTAGTCCTGGTCGAGTCGAGCTATCTCACGAGCAGAAGCAATAAAAACGGCATTAGGAGCAAAAACTCAGAAGTTTGTTCTCGTGATTCCCAAAATGTGCTGATACACCTCGCAAAAGCGATTTGAGTTTCACTGCTCGGGACTGAAGGGACTGAAACTAGGGCCTTTGCATGGAGAATGTAACACTCTCATCGATGTCTAGATTGCCCTCCTAAGAACGCAGAGGAAACGAGAACATTTCTGTTCTAGAACCTAGTGAGCTGTCAAGGTAGCATTCTAAATTATATGCAACTTTCATACACAACTCATAGCTGATTATAATTGACTTTGAGGTTCATGATGAACACTTCACGATTATTCATTTGTTAATTCGTTCATGCATTTATTCGTTTATGCATTCGTTATGCATTTATTTATTTTTTGCATTTACAAAATGTGTTTATGCATAGGCCTATGCATTTAATTATTCATTTATTACTATGCGTATAAATTTTTTTCACTGAGCTTGTTGCAATGCATTCTACAATTCTGCCTTGGAATAGATCCAAAAGAAGGCATTTTATAAACCAGCATAATCATGCACATATGATGCCTGTAGGCAGCTCATTAGGTTACAGAACAGACATGTACAGAGTCACACAGTAGCATCGCCATTTAGTTGAAAAATACATTAGCTCTGTGTTTCTTTATTTTTTCACAAAGTACAAAATATGTAATCCTGTCAACAGTTATTAAGGCAATATAATGCATATGAACCGATTGCTTAATCCAGTTCCACCTCAAAGAGTTCAACTGGAAAGTTCAGTCTGACACTTAAAATCAATGGCGAGCCGTGATTTGTAAAGCTTTTGGCATACTAAAACATTCTTGCATTATTTATTTATCGTGCATTTCTAGTGGGAAAAATGTGAGTGGTCTTACACTATTTCAGCCTGATTATTTGCTTGTTTACATTTTAGAAGAGCTGTCTTTAATCTATGAACTTTTAGAGAGAGAAAAAACCCTATATGATGAATATCAAATCTAAACGAAACATTGATCTTTGAAAATGATACATGCATTGAGCTGTAATCTGAGTTTAATATCAGAGATGTCTCTCGGCCCTTTAATGGGCGAATCCGGCTGAGACTGAAGTCGTTATCAGGGTGTCCGTCATTTATATCAGTTAAACGAACCGGGTTTATCTAATAGTCTATAAAGAACACCTGCTGCATTTGTCGTTCTCAGAGAAAATGTGCATTAAAAAGTGATTCATCCATTTAGCAAATCATGCACTAAGTGAATCTGCGTTTGAATGTAATATCTAGCCATTAGCACTTCCTCGTTCACATTGATAGAAGGCAGCGCCTCTTATGAATTTCACAATATCTCCAGAGATTCATCCTGACTGATGGATTTTATTGAATATTTGTGCTTTGTTTCTGGCAGTGCATCCATCATTTTGCCACTTGCTGAGTGTTTCCACGTATATATTAGCATAGACACTACGTTATTAGTCTGAGACGGATAGCTGGCGTTGAAGAGCCCACTTTAGTTTGGCAGCTCTTGATTTGTTTTGTTCCATTTAAGAGTACGCTTAACTCTGAAGTTCCAGTGGTTTGATATCTACTTGGCTGCTTTTGTTTTGATTCTTTTATAATTTTTCATGTATGGAAGAAGGAATACAGTATAGGCGTACGTTTAAGCGGTTTAGAGCAATGGGTTCAAAACTTGCAATCCACAGCTGGATGTCCTGACCAGCTCAAGAAGTAAACTATACATAAACTATACAGGGCTAGAAAAGTAGTTCCACCTAAAAAAGGTGTGATGTTGTCCAACAGTATGCTCGTAATGTCAGCGAACTCCAAAATAAAGAAAGCAGTCACATTTATAGATTATTTTATCTCAAGGACGTAGGCAAATGAATGTGCTCGAAATTTCCTGGAAAATGGGAAACATGGAAATTATGTCAATTTTAGAAACCCCTCTCTTTCTTTGAGTGCCATATTTTCATCACTGTATTTTTCCAGTCTAATCAATATAATAGTCGTAGTCCGTGAACAAAAAGAACGATTTGTATAACCATGTAATGAAAAATGTCAGGGGAGGCAGGTTTCAAACTTGAGAATAACATTATGGCCAAAAAACTATTTTCTGAGAATAAAAATTTATTTTTTATGCTGTCATTTATTTTCATTTTCATTTCTTTGTTTATGCATTTGTGTATTATTTATTTATAAAATATTTATAAAATGTATCTATTTTTAATAAAATATAGATATATTTTTTTTCCACTGAGCTTATCTCAATGCATTCTGGTATCTCTACAAATGATATGGCATGCCACGCTGCCCGAGAATATATCCTAAAGACAGCGTTTTAGAAACCAGCATAATCATGCACATATTAGGCTTTTTTCCCACTTTGAGTGCCATACTGTATTTTCACAGTCTAATCAATATAACAGTCATAGACCGTGGATGAAAAGAACGATTTTGATAACCATATAGATCTTTTTTTTTCAGGGCAGACGTTCATACTTGAGAATAAAATTATGGCCAAAAAGCTCTTTTCTGAGCGGAACGGTTTATGGAAATAGTGCGAGTGGGAGTGTGGATTTAGATTTCTCTAATTGATCTCAGGGAAAGAGAGAGGGCTGATTTTCTATTTTCTTTTTTCTTTCCCACCTCTTAATGGTTGACTACTTTTTTTTGCCTTTTGTTTCTTAATATTTCTCCTCCTCCACTTACACCTGACAGCAATAAACTTTGCATTTTTGTTTTTCTTTTCAGGAGTAACATTTCTTGATTTTTCAGCCAGCGCCAGAGACACCCACCTTACCTCATACTCTGCCTTTTGCCTCCCTCCAAGTCAAACCTCTTATAACGTCTAATATCACCGTTCGTACGCAGGCCGTGTTGAACTCTGTTTTGGCAGGTATTTGAAAGTAAATCCACGTCCCAGTCATGGAATGGTCCCTTTCCCTGTAGGATGGCTGCTGGTTCCCTGTGGCAGAACTGATTTTCTACCCCTTCCTTTCCTTCCCTGCTTACATCACTGTCTGTCTGTCTGTCATATGTAGCATGTATTTGTCTTTGCATAGGTTCTAAATATACCTAGACTTCAAGTGTCTTCATAAAGGCTCACTAAATCACATGCTATGATATGGTTAAAGAGGAAGTGTACAATTTTTGATGCTAAAATACTTGATTCTTTCTCAGTTTTTGTGCAACATGAAAGTGCATTTAAACCCCATTTTTACTTTAAAAATGTGATAACACTTGATTTTATCCATCAGTGAAAAGTGTTTGTCTGAAATACGGGCAAAAACCCTTCACATTGTCTTGCCGCAATGTAAAACTTGTACAGTTTGATGCTGATAGTGACTTTTAGAAAGGACACACTTCACCTTTAAAGCATGTGTTCAAATAGAATAGGAACTATAGCTGAGGCAGAAGAGAGGATGTTATTATTATTATTATTTTCACCTCACTGCCATGTCTAACCACCCGCCGTCCATTAATGGAACGTCATTATGAGCTTTTGTTTCTCGAGACACCTCTCATGTCTTTTTGCAGCATCCCTAATAATTGAGGTTTAGCGTCTATAACTTGCACCCAAACAATGGAAAAAAACAAAGTCAATCAGCCCTGTGCAGATACGCTAAGCCAATGCCCCTCTTCTAGACGGAGTGCAGCTCATCTCAGGAGCCAGACAATCTGCACTCCCCATATGCCTTTAAATATGTATTATGCATGGAAATGCATAGCAGCTCACTCAAATTTTCCCTGAAGCGCCGCTGTAGAGAGACTCACAGGCCTGACTTTGAGTCACACTCGCTGAACAGCTTCAGTGGATGCTCTTCCAAATGAGTCCATCCCACTTTGCAATGCTTGATAGGTTTTTAATTGTTTCTTAAAGGAATAGTTCCCTCAAAAGCAAACCATTATTTATTGTACCTCATGTCATTTTGTATTTTTACAGTGTAAAATTATTGTAGAATTTTTTCTGAAATGATGTAGCAGTGACCATGACAAGCTCCTAAATGGACAATAAGAAACACCATACAAGTAGTCCATACAAAAGTCTTTTTTTGGGGGAAAAAACTTTACAATAAGGTCTCATTTGTTAATGTATTAACTAACACGAGCGAACAATGAGCAATACATTTGCTACAGTATTTATTATCTTTGTTCATGATAGTTAGTAAAAATACAGTCATTCATTGTGAGTTCATGTTAATTCACAGTGCATTAACTAATGTTAACAAATACAACTTTTGATTTTAATCATGCATAAGTTAATGATGAAATTAACATTAACTAAGATTAATAAATTCAGCAGAAGTATTGTTCATTCTTAGTTCATGTTAACTAAAGTACCGTAGTTAACTACTGTTAACTAATGAAACTGTATTGTAAAGTGTTTCCTTTTTTATTTTATTAAATTTTAGTATTTCAACATTTCTAATTTTCATTTTTTTTCTAATAATAATGTTTATTTTAAGTAGCTCAGAAGTCAAGTTTTGGAACAGACCAAAAGTTGTTGTTGTTGTACACTTAATACATATATATGGTTTTACCTTCTCTACTGGTAGTTGCAGTTGAGACCCAACCTGCAGGTCTCTGGTTTAACGCTCTTCAATCTGTGTCCAGGTTATCGGGCGAGAACAGAAACGGTGAGAAGATGCAGCTGACGATGAGCAACATCAGTTCAGACGTTCTGGAGCTTCTCCTGGAGTTTGTTTATACCGGTTCCCTCATTATCGACTCGGCCAACGCCAAGACCTTACTGGAGGCGGCCAACAAGTTCCAGTTCAACACTTTCTGCAAAGTCTGTGTCTCCTTCCTCGGTAAGAAATGTTTCCCTAGATGTTTCCATTTCACCAAAGCTGTGTTCCTAAAGCAACTAATTTGGTAACACTTTACAATAAGGTTCATTAGTTAACATTAGTTCATGTATTAACGAACTAACCATGAGCAATACATTTGTTACTGTATTTGTTAATCTTTTTTAATGTTAGTTAATAAAAATACAGCTGTTCATTGTTAGTTCATGTTAGGGTTAGGTCCACAGTGCATTAATAGGGCATTTTATTATTATATAATTATTATTAATTAATACGTTTTAATAAAGTATTAGTAAATGTTGAAATTAACATTAACAAAGATTCATAAATGATGTATACGTGCAGTTCATTATTAGTTCATGTTAATTAATGTAGTTAACTAATGTTAACTAACTAATGAACCTTATTGTAAAGTGTTACCACTAATTCGTTGCTGTTTGAATGAACAGTAAATTGCATGTATTTCATACAACAGCCGGATCCGAATATGTACCGGTTTTTGTTCAGAGAAACATGTCGCATCACGTCCGGTCAGTGAGATGGAGAAATATAGTCATGAGAAAAAAAAATCACGACTGTTTTTGGTGCAAGTAACCTTGTCTAACATTGAAAGAGGACCTGAGGAAATAAAGGCTGCAATAAATGCAGAACATGATTGTAGTTTTCAATCTCTCATGGACAAATTATGATAATAGGCTTTCTAATGAGTTTGTTTTTGTAGGTACTCTAAAATCTTTGAGTAATTTACTGTAACTTCATGGTGAAGCCGTGAGGGAATATGCTCATTATTCATTCCATTCATGTCTCACATTCTCTTTTTGGATTCTGTTTCCCCCCTCAGAGCTGGAGGCTTGTGTTATGTTGATTGACAGATGAACACACACACACACACACACACACACACACACACACACACACACACACACACACACACACACACACACACACACACACACACACACACACACACACACACACACACACACACACACACACACACACACACACACACACACACACACACTCTACTGTGGACTGAAGTGAATCAGAAATACTGTTGCTCATTACAGCACTCGTAATGGCTTGCACGCTGCTTGCGATCAGATGTCTTGACAATGATATACACTAATATCTAGTAATCAGAATACTTTTCGTGATATTTTAGTCAGATATTACACTACAAGCCAGACTCCGAGGAGACAATCCATACATATTTCAGCATGTCGATCCTGTCGGGTGGCTGTGGCCGGTGATCTGCACCATTCACAACTGAATTGAGGAATGCAGTGGAGTCTATTGAGTTTCAGAAGTTGCATTGAGATGCAAGCAGAATGCAGGATTCGAGTTTGAATTTGATCTTAAGTACAAATTAAATTGATTAACATTCTAATGAATTCATGCTAAAAGTGTAGTTTCTGTTTGTAGTTTTAATAAAAATGTCACTGAATGACCTGTAAACATGTTGTCATGCAACGTATGACATATTTAGAGAAACATTCATTAATATTAAAAATCAGTGTTTGAAATGCCACCTATAAAGTTATATTTAATAACTTACAGATATGTATTTACAACATTTATTTATAAGAAATTATATATATGAATATAATATTTATTTGTATAAATAATTTGTATTACATTTTTCCAATGAACTGTTTATGTATTTGCTTATGTATTTATTTTATGCCTGTATAAAGAATAAATAGCCATTATTAGTCAAAATTTATGATAATTATTGTACAAAGCAGAATTGAAATAGAACGATTTGCATATAAATTCATGTTTTTAGTGTAGTTTATTTTTGTAGTTTTAATTTAAATTAAGTTAAAATGATTTATACAAATATTTATGTATAACACAGTTGTTTACCATTTATTTATACATTTATTATTTGTTTTATATTTATTATTATGCGTATATATGCATTTATAAAATATTTATATTTTTTCATTTGGTATTGTTTTTTCACTTGGCTTCATTTATTTATTTATTTTGTCTGTGTAAAAGCTAATAAATAGGCATTTTTAGTCATTTGTGATTTTCAGGAGTGAATTTGGTTGTAGAGTGTGGTTGTCACTCGTGTAAATAGTTGTACCGAACTTTGAACTATTGGCGAAGTGACGTTTTTTTCACTATATTTGACGGCACTAAACTTTGTTGAGTTATCGAACTGCTTTTTAACACTCATGAATTATGCCCTTTTTAGATTCGTGTTGATAAGGCAGGTGTGAGGAATGTGAATAATGAGTTTAGCTTTGGAATCAGAAAGTCAATGTCGGCAGCTTTGACAGCTCTGGTTTGTACTTCTCTTCCCATGAACCCCTGGGATCTGGAGCTTATTAATCTATCAGCACCTCAACGGCTATGAAATGACATTCTCTCCTGGTGGGATTTGCTGGAGTGCTCCATCTACTTCAGTATACAAAAAAGTTATAGAAGAAAAATCGAAATGTGCAAGACTGACTTTAAAACTTCTTGTTAGCGTGACTGCTTCAGATAAGCGACATGACACTTGAATGCGTATGAAAAATGAACGCTCGCCAAAGAAGATTCATCTTGCGGGTAGTCAAGATTTCATCAGCCGGAAAGAGTTCTGAGTTCTTATAATCAAGATGGTGCATTGAAGTATTTGGTGATAGAAATCAAAGCCATGTATGGTTTTATAACCTAGTGTGCTTTCATTATACTTAACTGTGTTTTAAGTGCTTTGAAGAGACGTGTGTTTTCTTTACGCCTTTATCCAGAGCTCGCCTGATTTAACACAGCAAGAATAATGCTCACACCTGCAATTTCACCCAATTAAAGCCAACAGTTATTTACTGTTGTAGATAATGCAGCCTTTATAAAATCTTGCAAATAATTGATGCGGTTTAATTAATTGTAATTCTGGTTGCAGCAATAATATCAAGTAATGAAAGATTGCACACAGCAAATTAAATGCACACAGCATCACTAAACTCTTGTAAATTATTATTAGTCAAAATTATTGTACAAAACAAAATTAAAATAGAATCCTGTGATTTTTATTTGTAATTTTTTTTATAAAAATGTCACTTTTAAGCGTGAATTACCCATAAACATGTCATACAACATATGACATATTTACAGAAACATTACTTGATATTAAAAATTAGTGTTTGAAATGCCACCTATAGAAAGTTTAATATGTAATCTTATATCATAATACAAATATTTATTTATAGCATTTGTTTTACATTATTTCTAGAATATATATTTAAATGTATTATTTATTTATTTATATATTATATTTATTTTATTGTATTTATTATTATGCCTACTTGATATTTATTTAAAATGTTGCTCTGCTTGTTATTTTTATTTATTTATTTATTAGTATGCCTGTCTAAACGAGAATACATAGGTGTTATTAGTCATTAGTGATTTTTAGGACTGAATTTGGTTGTAGAATGTGGCTATCACTCTTGTAAATAATTGAAGCAAATGGACGAAGTGACGTTTTTTCCACTGTATTTGACGACCCTGACTTGAATGGGTGATCAAATTTACAATCAATGCATCACATAATGGAAATCAAATGATTAATATACAGGTTTAAGCCCAAACTGCTGTTTTAGTTGTGCATTATGAAGAATGAGCAGGTTTAATAGTGGTTTGGTTGACCTTTCATGCGGTAAAAAAGGTATGTGTCTGTCTGGGCTTGTCAAAGTCCCCGGTGAGCCTCCTGTCCTCCTGTCCAATCGATTCCCATGCTTAGGTGTTTTTCCCACTAGCTGCTTGCGATATTATACTCGCAGCAACACACTTGGATAAATGTAATCTTCCAACACCTCTCACTGTTAATGCGTTCAGGGTTTGTTTCCCTGCTCATGCGTGTGTGTGTGTGTGTGTTCCTCTCGCAGAGAAACAGCTGACGGCCAGTAACTGTCTGGGAGTGTTGGCCATGGCTGAGGCGATGCAGTGCAATGAGCTCCACAACATGGCAAAGGCCTTCGCCCTGCAGAACTTCCCCGATGTGGCCGGTCAAGATGAAATCCTGAACATTTCCAAAGAAGACCTGGTTAGTTACATGTCCAACGACAGCCTGAACACAAAAGCTGAGGAGCTGGTCTATGAGACGGTCATCAAATGGATTAAAAAGGATCCCAGCAGCAGAGTCCAGGTAGGAAACCAGAGCTGGCTCATGTCTACATCAACCCTGGTTAGTGATGTTAATCACGCTGTTCATTGGTGGCCATGTACTGTATAAATATGCTAGAGCTGCTCGGTATTGATCCTGGAGATCCGTTTTCCTGCATAATGTCCCACGATAGAGAAGTTTTTCATCAAATGGGGTGCATAGGAATTTGGAACCACCCAATTTAACTAATATAGTTTTACCACAGTCGGTCTTCCATGTTTTATTTGTTTACTGCGTGCGTTCAGAGTATTTCAGGCATCCTATAGTGGAGAAGTACAATTCCGCAAAAGTTTGGGGTCAGTGTGTGTGTGTGTATATATATGTATGAATTAAATTGATCAAAAGTGACAGTAAAGGCATTTATAATGTTACAAAATAATTCTATTTCAAATAAATGCTGTTCTTTTGAATTTTTATTCATCAAACAATCCTGAAAAACCTTCGACAGAAATATTAATCAACATTGATTGCCATTTTCAACATTGATAGTAATAAGAAATGTTTATTGATCCCCAAATTATCAACCAGTATATATTATATAAATGGCAAGCAGAATGGGTAGAATGTCATAATCTCATAATAACAAATAATAAGTTATTTGAGATAAATCTTGTGGTGAGAGAAATTTGCATCTACACTTTTAAATCCAGATATGACCAAGTTGGGTTGGGTATAAAAGATGTCGTAAAGGCCATACTAGACTGACTCATGGGCATTTATGATTTCTGTAATGTAATGTAATTATGCTGAAAATTCAGCTTTGATCACAGGAATAACTTACATTTTAAAACAATTTTAAGTGGAAAACAGATTTTAAATTGTAATATTTCACAATATTTCATTTTTACTGTATTTTTTATCAAATAAATACAGCCTTGATGAGAATAAGACTTTCTTAAAAAAAAACAGTAGTTTGAAGAGTAGTTTGAATTGGCTGATTCATCTGTGTTTGATTACATTTGAAACTAAATTTACAGGAATGTTGACATCAAAGATTGAGCAGCCCTCAAATATGTGTATAACCAGCTCTCAGTCCCAGAATAAGAGAATGAAATGTAAACCAATGCCTCATCTGAATGTGTGCTGAAGGAATACTTCATCCTTGGTGTTTAAGCTGGAGCTTGTGTTTGGATCTTCTGTGGCCAGAAGAGTTTCAGAGCAGGTCTGATCCTGCCGGATTCGGAAAGTGACGAAAAGCTGAAAAGGAGACAAAACATCACGTTCTTTGTGCCTGTTTGACAGAATTGCAAGATTAAATCACTGGTGTGCGTAGAAAGTAATCAATTTCTGGAAATGTGCTATCCTTATTGAGAAATGGTCTTTTATTTTCTTCCTTCGAGGTGCAGCAGACTTTACTGATTTTCATATCTGTGTGAGCATTCAGAGATGATCTGAAAAGAGTCCCAGTAATACGGAAATGAAACATTCATGATGTCGTGCTCATGCTGAGAGTTTGAGGAGATTATCATCTTGAGAACGTGCCGTTATGTCCTTACATTAAATATACTAAAAGCCACTTGATTACATGCTGTTCTGTAGCAGAAAAGAGAGGAACTGACTGAAGGGGAAGCGTATCATCCCACTCCGGCTGGACATCAGAGCTTCAGGCCAAGATGCCATTGTTCCTTACAAAAGTTTAATGTTTACTGTTATACCAATAATAACCCTGTTTCAAGACTACCTTGGCTCCTTTCCAAAAACCTTGTGAGCATTTTTAGGGATGAAGTCTGTTTCTGCACTGAAAAATAAATAAATTCTGACTCCGTATTTTTGGCTTGCTTTCCAGTACAACTATCTATACATTCTTAAATTCAGATATATTTACTTGATATGAAGTCTTCATCAAAATGATCACACACCCGGAGCAGTGGGTCCTCCACCTGCATTTCCTGCCGGTACTGAGACTCGAACCCGCGACCTTCGGGCTTCAAGTCCAACTCCCAGTAGGCCACGACTTTTTTTTTGTTGCCAAAAATACCCATAAATAATTCAATATCGAAAGTATTGCTAAAAAAGTTCGGTCATCTAAATAAATGTAAAGAGTTTTATGTAATTTTTTTTTATGTTCTATGTATATTTGTGCGTATTAGAGTGTCACTGCAACAGCTCCCTATGTTTTGGAACAGAGCCCATGCCTGAAGGTGTACAAGTTTCATAAATGACAGGTTTTCTCCAGTGTAATAACTTGTAACTTGTTTCCGTGGGCTAAGAGACATACACGTTACGTAAGCGTACTGCTAAAGGGTTTATTTTAAGTTTCTAAACAGTCAGCAGTAGTTAAAAACATGTGCTATGCTAATTAAGATTAGCATTGGTTGCATTATTTAAATGTCACCAGATGAAGCTGTCATTTTAGAAGTTCATGTCAAACTTAAATGGAAATGTGTATGAATGTGCAGTGTTGGCGGAGCTATTTTGACTCTAGCTTGTCAAGCTAAAAGATACTAATACATAAAGATACATAAATTGCAGTCAAGATACTCAAGTTAACTTTTTTAGGGCAAGCTACAGTACAAGCTAAGAACAAAAAAGTACTTTTTAAAACGACACTGAAGCTTTTTTAAGGAGACAGAAAAAGAAACATATCTATGTGTATGCTGTATATAAAGAATGAATGAATATATATATTTCTCGGCTGGATAAAGCAAACCAACTTCTCGCAAATAAAGTTTTGATCGATGCAAATTTTAATCAAGGTAAAGCCGAATGCAGTGACGTTCAGGAGTCGTACAGTATGCAGGCCTGAGTCTGTTATTATTGATGCGCAAACAAACCATGTATGTTTGCTCTCTACGCACTAATCGCACATATTGTATTCATGACACATTTCAGTACATTCACGTTGTTTCCACACACATTCAGGATAACGTTTTTATCTGGCATGTGTATGTATGTTGCTGTGATTAGTATTTGATTTGTGTACTATTGTAGCCATATAATGCAGTCAGCTCAATGCGGTTGGTTTAGTTTTAGGTGGTTGGTCGTTTATTTAAATTTTTTTTGGCATCTCCATGTGGGTCCTGTTCAGAATCGCAACTTGACATGTCTAAAACGTAAACAAGCTCATTGCTGTTGCACTGTATACATACTGTACACTGAATTCTGAATTTATAAATTTTTTGGTGTGCATAAATGTATTAATTATATGGACTCCTTATATCATTTGGTTATTAAGTGTCCTTTTGGAGTTTCCAAGTAGAGATGCATCGATCCGATACTCAGTATCGGTATCGGCTCCGATACTGCCATTTTTGCCGGATCGGGTATCGGTCAGACGAGGCCGATCCAAATCCGATATTGTGCATATTATTCTGTGTTATTGTTAAGCCCCACAAAAGGCACAAAAACATTATAAAGCACCATAAAGTTTTCGTGCACTATCTTCTAAGTGTTCTAAAGCCATTATATAGTATAATGTGAGATATAAATTAATATTTTAAGTCATTAAATTCAAGATCACGTAAACTTTTTCCCTCCGCTGCGGCTGTCAGTCATTCTCCATTCAGCATCAAACAGCGCGTCGCGTTCGGGTACAAGAGTCAACACGAGGAAACTCTCAACAAGATGATTCAATGCTACTATTATTATACTTGATCTGTAGATAAAAGGTCTATGGTTTCGCATAAAACAACTTTATATTGCAGGACTGTATTGCTGTAACTAAATCATGTTACTTTCTACTGGGCGTCTGTTAGATCGCAACACTAGAGTAGAGTCAGAGCACTATATAGTTCTTCACGCGCACAGTAACTGAAATGTAAAACTATTAAAAGAAAAGGCTCAATAAACGATTGCATAGATAGATACTGTGTATAATACACTACGCATCGATATGTCTTTCCTTTGTGCTTTGAACTTTTCAATGCGGACTCGACGCGCTGTGACTCCGTGTTGCTTCAAGCACATCATTCTGCGCTCGGGATGCGCATAAGCGCTGTGTGCCGCACTGTATTGGAGTCTTTCATAATCATATCATACTACTTTTGCGCAATGAAAGATTATTAATAGCCTTTCTTGTTCTGTCCTATCTATCATATGTTGCTGCCTCATTAAACAGCAGTGCTATACATTTAAAACATGTCTCAATTTTATAGTAGCCTATATAGGCTATATATAATAATTTATCTTTTTGATTTTTGTTATCTTGTTTTTCATGAATGTATTTGACAACAATACAAAGAGCAATTTGTAACGTTTGACCAGATTTAGTGTTACACTTATTGTCTCTTATTTGTTCCCCTAATTTTTTTTCACTAAATGTTCAGATTTTATACAATTATTGTGCACTCGTGATTTTTCTAGACTAAATTTTACTGCTGAATTATCCACTAATCTAGTCTATAATAGCATTTTTGTCACAGATTATGATCATATATTTTTTGGATTTGTTGTTTTTCTTTAAAATTAAGTTGTCTGTATTAAGTAGATTGTGTGTTGAACTTATAAACATAGAGTTATAGAAATTTTACTTGATATAAAAAAAAACTGCACTGGTATCGGATTGGTATCGGTATCGGCCAATACTCAGAATTTTGGTATCGGATCGGATCGGTTTTGAAAAAGCGGTATCGTTGCATCCCTATTTCCAAGTGACCTTTTTTAGAAAAATACCTACATTTACCTTGATAAAAGCGTGCAGAAAATACATTTTTGTGAGAATCATCTTTCAATCTGATAGTTAACTTTACTAGATAAAGGAAATTATGTAAGGAATAATTGACGACGGGCCGTTGAATTATTAGAAAAATAATGCACACCCGGGGTGGTAATGCGGTCAAGAGTGTGCATTATTTTTCTAATAATTCAACGGCCCGGAGTCAATTATTCCGCTTATACTACAGTTACCACACCTCGAAACATTGTTCAGATGATGTATTTCAAGACGTTTGTCGAGTTTTTGTCATTAAAATGCACTTGTATGTAGGACTAACTTCTTACGCATCTAATCCCATGCCTCCGTTGCTATTCCAAAACGTCATTTTAGAGTTAGTAACGGAGGCTTGAGCCACTGATTGCAGACTAATGCTGGGGACACCTTTAAAGGGATAGTTCACTTTGAAATTAATTTTTGGTATGTTTTAGCTTACCTCAAAGGCACCCAAGATGTAGGTGTCTTTATTTGTCATCTGAGGGCGCGGGCGATTCGGTCTGCGCAAGCGCCGGAAGTGATCTCTCGCGCGGTTGCGAAAAAAATTCAACGTTGTCTGTTGATTTATCGAAATCGTCTTCCATTGCGATTTCCTGTATATCTAAATATGTTTAGATCTTCACAGTGAAAGGTAACACTTTCGAAATCTCTGTGTAAACAATGAGTGACGTACACGCGCAAGAGATCACTTCTGGCGCTTTCCGGCGCTTGCGCAGACCGAAGCGCCCGCGCCCTCAGATCACTTGGACGTGGCTGTGGTTACAAGAGGTAAAAACGATATAAATACTGTTCGTTTTCTCACTCAAACCGCTCGTTTCGTGTCTTAGGCCATCAATGTGTACTTACATTTACGAGTCATTAAATCATGTTTAATTTGGACTTCTCTGTGCATGCTCTTTGAGGTGGTGACCATAGATCTGGATTATATGACTGACAGACAAGAACGGTTTGACCTAAAAAATATCAAAATTGAAACTACTGCGGAAACAAAGACACCTACATCTTGGATGCCCTTGAGGTAAGCTAAAACATACCAAAAATTAATTTCAAAGTGGACTATCCCTTTAACGACTGGCTGAAACATTCTGACTGACTGTTTTCATCGACTGCAGATTTTAAACATCGACTGTGAACACAGACTGAACGCGCTGAACACGCGTTTGCGCATGCTCAGTCATAACTCATAAGTATCATATTACATTCATAACCGGCCTCACATTAAGTGTGAGAGAGATGTTGCAATGAGAGAGAAAATGATTTGCGTCAATTTTTTTATTATTTTTTATTAATTCAATTCGTTTTAATTAATTCGTTCATTCTTTTTTTTTCTATTATTGACAGACTATAGCCTAATAAATGAAACACAAAGCCCTTTTAACAAGCAGCCTATTAAAAATAATTTGAATTAATGATTGTGTTATATTATCTGCAATAATTAGGCTACGAAAACCCGTGCAGCAGGACTATCAATTTATTTATATATTCAGTTTAATTTTCAATTGATTATAGATAGGACTCTATACTTTATTAAAATTAAACTGCATGTTTCCATTGACTGTGAAGTTAGACATCGAAAATGGCAGATTAAGCGCATGGGGCTGCATGTTTTTTCTTGTTATGAATTGTATCCTATTTTCCGTTATGACAGTTGACTACGCGAAGTGATATGGAACTGTAATGCGGTCAAGACCTCCCTGGAACTACTTTAGCCGTGCGTTTCCCTGAAAATAATTGCACACCTTAGACCGTTCGCCAACCAGATTCAAGCATTCAACGGCCGTGTAGTATAAGAAAAAATAAACACGTTAAACAGGATAAATGATGTATGCTTAATTTCACAGTAATTATGCAATTAAGTCAAGTCACCTTTATTTATATAGCACTTTTTACAATACAGATTGTATCAAAGCAGCTTCACAGTGATAACATGAAAATATTACAACAAAGTTTGTTTCTAGAAGAAAATTGTGTCATCGTCCACCTTAAGTAAGGGAGATCAATTATATAGTTGAATATTAAATGTCCCCAACTAAGCAAGCCAAAATCCAAGGCAACAGTGGCAAGGAACCAGAACTCCATCATGTGACAGAATTGAGAAAAAACCTTTGGAGAACCCAGGCTCAGTCGGGGGCCAACGAGCGAACAGTGTATGATTATGATCCAGGCAGCATTACAGGTCAGAAGTCAGATTGGATCAGAACATTCAGAATATTAATCCAGTTCCATCTGGTTGGAAGTCGGAGTCATCACGCCGGTATGGAGACGAGTTTGTTGAGGATCAGTGCCGATGGCTGTCGTGTCGAGGCATTCACGGGGCTGATGAGGCTGGCACTTCAGGGATGCGTCATGGGTGGGTCCAGGTGCAGGTCCACCATCTGACCTGGATACGACCGGGATCCGGCTGACTTCAGTAAACAGGGAAGGGACTGGTTGACACTTCAGGACTGCATTGTCATCGTGTCCAGGCGCAGGTCCTGCATCAGATCTGGATACGGCCTGGATCCGGCGGACTGCGGTAAACCTCGGATAAACAGAGAGACTAATATTAGCGTAGACGCCATCCTTCTTATGATGTAACAAGTACATCAGGATTTATGGGGAGTGTTCCCGGTTCCGGCTGATCTAAACTATGCAGCCTAAATTGAATTATAGAAGTCTATAATGTGTTATGTGTATGCTAGGCCAAAGAGATGTGTTTTTAGTCTAGATTTGAACTGACAGAGTGTGTCTGCTTCCCGAGCAATGTTAGGAAGATTGTTCCAAAGTTTTGGTGCTAACTAGGAAAAGGATCTACCGCCAGCAGTCGATTTTAATATTCTAGGTATTATCAACTGGCCGGAATTTTGAGATCGCAATAGACGTGAAGATTATGATTTCCATTACACGAGAGTAGATGTTAAACCTCATGCTGATTTGTACTCGGCTTTCGCCAAGATAAGCACAAACTAAGACGTAGCTTTACAGTAACCTATGCTTCTCTCTCTCCATCTCTCCATCCATTTACGCTTCTATCCATATGGTGATGTGAATCTCCTTCTGTCCGGCGTTAACGGCTGCAGTATACTTGGCACGTCAGTACACACAACGGCTGCAACTACAGTGTGGTCTCCCCAGTGGACCAGCACGACAACCGTCTGGATTGAGCCGAGTAGGGGACATCTCTAGGGTCTTCAAGTGGGCACCTTCCGTCCTCAGTGTTTCGTCGACTAGCCCACGACACCTCAATAGGGCTCGACAGTGACTCTGGCGTCCCAGAGTCACCCCCCTCCGTCCCCCACTCAACTCAGCCCAGCTTACTGACCTCTACATCCCTCCTGCTGCTGAGACCTAACCACAATCTCTCCGCAACCCAACCATACGCGCCAACCCGTTTGACTAAGGCTGTCGAGCCCCACTGGTGCGTTAATGCAGTTTCAGTGGCAACGGTTCCGTATGGCATACCACCTACCGCAAAACACAATATCTGCCCAACCAGCCGTCATTCACGCAATATACACAGGAACGTAATGACTGTAAATACTATACAACCTATACAAATAAACCAACAGACTCTTCAAGTTTTCAAGAATTCTACGAAACCGTAGCGTGGCGGCCTGTACACAGCCAGCTAGAATCTTTCCGTCTCAACCACAGCCAGTTGCTGCTCCTTTCTGCTGCTTCAGATAAGTTCTTTACTGTGCGACGCAACTCTTGGCCACTGAATCCGACGTTTCTGAGGAACCAGGTTGTAGAGTGTGCCACAAATCCTCGACAGCCCACTTCCACTGGATAAACCTGGACTCTCCATCCTCGCTGTTCTTCTTCAGTGGCAAGATGAGCATACCGCAGTTTATTCCTCTCATATGCCTCATCTACAGCATCCTCCCATGGCACTGTTAACTCTATCAGTTGAACAATGTGTGCTGATCCAGACCACAAAACAATATCTGGCCGGAGGTTAGTGGTGGCAATCTCAGGTGGAAAAATAAGCCGTTGATCAAGATCAGCCAGCATTTTCCAGTCCCTAGCAGCTTCCAGTTGTCTTGGGCGAGAATTGGTTTTAACACCTTTTCTTGGTGGTGGCTCGCCTGGGCGGAGGAATATTGTCTTTTGTGTGTAATGTTTTGCTAGAACAGGTGGCAACTTATTGGTCATGTTGCGCTTGCCTTCCAATGCTAAAGCCAAACATCGCAGTACTTGGTCATGGCGCCAAGTAAACCGACCTTGGCTAAGAGCCACCTTACATCCTGTCAAAATGTGCCTTAATGTGGCAGGTGATGAACACAAAGGACAAGAGGGATCCTCTCCTACCCAGAGGTTTAGGTTCTGTGGTGATGGGAGAACATCATATGTTGACCTGATAAGGAAACTGATCCTACTCTCTTCCATTGACCAAAGGTCTTGCCAGCCCATCTTGCGCTGTTCCACACTCTCCCATCTCATCCACTCTCCCTGCATGGCCTGGGAAATGACCTTTATACACCTCATCCTCTCCTCCTGCTTTCGCACCTCGTTAACTACCAGCTTCCTCCTTTGAGTTGGGCCTGCCTTGTGCCATTTAGGAAGAGCTAAACTGAGCCCAAAACCCCCTCTTTCATGCTGTACCTGTCCCACGATATCACCAATTTGAAGGGCAGCCTTTGCCTCTACCACAGATTTCTTTGCTGACCACTTCCTACCAGTTTTTAACACAGGTGCTGCCTCCCTTACACATTTGTCGCGTGACTCTATTTCCAGTCTGACCTTGGCGCACTTAAACTCCTCGGTTAAAACAGAGACTGGCAGCTGCAATATTCCTTTACTATAAAGTCCCACTCTGCTGAGGCAGCGTGGAACTCCCAACCATTTCCTGATGTATGAACTTATTAACGCTTCCAGCTTATCCACTGTTGTCAAAGAAACCTCGTACACAGTCAGTGGCCACAGCAACCTCGGCAGTAGACCAAACTGAAGGACTATAATGCGTTAAGAGCTCGCTCAAGTACTGGGGAGCTAAACCATTTAGTGCATTGTAAGTGATCAGCAATATTTAAAAATGTATACGATGTTTAATAGGGAGCCAATGCAGAGTTGACCGAACCGGGCTAATATGGTCATACTTCCTGGTTCTGGTAAGAACTCTAGCTGCTGCATTTTGGACCAGCTGTAGTTTGTTTATTATGCATGCAGGACAACCACCCATAATAGCATTACAATTATCTAGCCTTGATGTCATGAACACATGAACTAATTGTTCTGCATTTTTAATTGAGCGCATATGATGCAATGTAGATATATGTTTAAGATGAAAAAATGCGGTTTTACAGATGCTAGACATGTGACTTTCAAATGAAAGATTGCTATCAAATAGCACACCCAGGTTCTTAACCGATGACGAGGACTTGACAGAGCAGCCATCAAGTGTTAGACAGTATTCTAGATTATTACGTGAGGAAGTTTTTTGTCCAATAATTAGAATCTCTGTTTTTTTTTTTTCAGAATTAAGTAGTAGGAAGTTGCTAGTCATCCAGATTTTTATATCAGCTATGCATTTCATTAATTTTGTGAATTGGTAAGTTTCGTCAGGGTGTGAAGAAATATAGAGCTGCGTATCATCAGCATAACAGTGAAAACTAACCATGCTTCCTAATGATTTCTCCCAAGGGTAGCATGTACAGAGTGAACAGCAACGGTCCTAGTACTGAGCCTTGTGGTACACCATACTGAACTTGTGATCTATAAGACATCTCTTTGTTTACTGCTACAAACTGATAACGGTCAGATAAGTATGATTTAAACCATGCTAATGCATTTCCACTAATGCCAACATCATTTTCGAGTCTATTTAAAAGAATGTTGTGGTCGATGGTATCAAATGCAGCACTAAGATCCAGTAACACTAATAGAGAGATACAACCACGATCGCATGATAAGAGAAAATGATTTGTGACTCTGAGAGCTGTCTCGGTACAATGGTACGGTCTAAATCCTGATTGAAAATTCTCGCAGATATCATTTCTTTCTAAAAAGGAACATAGTTGTGAAGATACTGCCTTTTCTAGTATCTTTGACTGAAAAGGTAGATTCGCGATTGGCCTGTAATTGACTAATTCTGTAGGATCAAGTTGTGTTTTTTTAACAAGCGGTTTAATCATAGCCAGCTTAAAACTTTTTGGTACGTATCCTAATGACAAAGATGAATTAATGATATTAAAGCTGCAGTCCGCAGTTTTTCCTCTTTGTCGCCATCTCTGTTCGAAATCTCCAATTGCAGTCATTCGCGGAATTATCAACTTTACGTGAGTTGTAGTTTGACACCGCACAGCGCGGATGAACACAATGTTTGAGGAGAGTGTGCAGCTGTCAGTCACCGTGCCGGTGTCGATACTGGCATTCAGAATCACAGATTATTCTTTTTGGAAGTATGACCAACATAATAATTTTCACCAGAAAATGTCATCTGAACAAGTTAGTAACATCCACTTTTGTTCTGGTTCTGACATTGCAGTAAATCGCGCTGATTAAATCTAAAAATCGCTTATCACGCAAAACCGTGCAAATTATACTTTGTTCTCAAATTGTTAATGTTAACAACGTCAGCATTGCGTGACTACATATATTGTCCTTCTGATATTTATCATTGTTTTCGCATGGGCCGGTTGCAGTCTCTTTTTTTCTGTAGCCACCGAACAAAGTCTTTTGCATTTTACAACGGGTGAATCTGTTGTCACTGGTGATTGTCGTTTGAATCTTTCTGGATCCGCCATCAAATTGATATCAAGTGCTGTGAGAAAAGGCTATAAATCTCCACCTCCAACATCCTCACACTCAACAATGCACTCTGCACTGTGCCCAAGCAAAATTTCCTCTCGGGGACAATAAAGTTAACTCAACTCAATATAGCCTACTAGCCGAGACTCCTTTTTTATGTGTACAGATGTGACGTAATGACGCAAAGACATGCTCAAATTTCCCACGGAAATCCACCAGTACCACTGGAATTAAAAACATTATTACAAGCTTACCGTTTTGAATCAAGCTATCTGCTTGCCGTAGGATAATTTTTTAGGATAATTTTTAACCCAAAAAAAGCTACGGACTGCAGCTTTAAGAAGATGATCTTTGACCTCTGGAAGCATCTCTTTCATTAGCTTAGTTGGTATAGGGTCTAGAAAAAATTCTTCCTCTCCTATAGTAATGAATGAATTGAATTTTTCCTTAGGGAGACTATAGGGTTGAAAAATAAGCAGATCTAGCAGCTTTTAAGGCCTCTCTATATGCAATTGTGCTCTCTTTCCATGAAATGCGAAATACTTCTAGTTTTGTTTTCTTCCAGTTGCGCTCCATTTTTCTGGCTGCTCTCTTAAGGACCTGAGTGTGCTTGTTGTGCCACGGCGTTGGACTATTTTCTTTATTCTTCTTTAAGCGCAACAGAGCAACTGTGTCTACAGTACTGGAAAAGAGTTAAAAGTCTCAATATCGAGTTCTGCTATGTGTGTGTATTAGTGGTGCAACGGATCATCATTGATCCGTGATCCGTTCGGATCAATATCTTCGGTTCGGCACACATGTGATCCGCGGATTGATTTATGAAAAAAAAAATGTACGCATGTTCAGTCCACACACATCTCCCCACATCGTGGTCATGGCGAGCGGAGGAACGGAGGAGCTTGAACGCCCCGCGTCATTTAAATCCCCATGTATGGGAGCATTTTGGCTTCCCTGTCAAATATAATGATGAAGGAAAGAGGTTAGTGGATAAAACCGTGACGGTGTGTGTAGTAGGGTGGCCATACGTCCGGATTTTGACCGGACAGTCCGGAGTTGCGCTGAATTGACCTAAAAAAATTAACTTATAAAAATCCCGCATATTGATTTTTAAACTCCCTGATGCCCGCAAATTAGTTAAAATCTCCCGGAATCTAGAGCGCGCATGCGAGACGGAACATACTGCGCGCATAACATACATAGCGTGCGAACGGCAGAGAGGGAGAGAGCGAGAGACCTTGTGTGTGTGCGCATGTAAGACAGAGAGCATCCTGATTGGCCTGTTTCGGTAACTCAACCAGTCAACCCCCCTAATATCTCTAAAAATAAGATATTATGCCTTGTGCACTTTAAGTTGATTTTATATATTTTAATTTAATAATTTAAAAGTGTTAATAAGACAAATAAACAAGTTTTGTCTTTTTGTTTATCTTTTTTGCTGATCCGAAAAATGATCCGATCCGTGACTCTGATCCGAGAAACAATCCGAACCGTGAGTTTTTTGATCCGTTGCACCCCTAGTGTGTATATGTATAATTGTATATATATTTTATGTAATGTAATTTGAATATGTATTTTTTCTTTCATTCATTCCATCAAAAAAGTAAAATTATAAATAAATGATAAATGATTTTTACATTGTTTAATACATTTTATTAATTTTTTTCTTTCCTCATATATTTTTCATTAATTTTTATTTAGTCAATTTAAATGGACTGTTAGATGATTTAACATGAGTTTAAGATAGTTTTTGTTTGTTGTTTGCAGCCAATACTTATTTATTGCAGCAATATAATATTAGGCTAATCCAAACACAGAAGTTACTCCACAACAGGCTGACTAAACTCCATCTACATCTGCCTATTAAATAAATTTGCTTTTGGAATCTCCAAGCCAGTTGAACACACTGTTTGGAGTGCGTTAAGCATCGCTGTGAAACTGGATCAGATGGCATGAGAAGGAAACAGCAGAGATTGATGCAGTGACCTTATGTTTATTTGGCCCTGCACTGCCTCCATTGAGAAGGAGCTGGATAGGAAATCAATCTGAGTTCAGGCTGAAATGAGTGCCTCTACTTCACACTGTTCCCCAGGGTTTTAGCCTATGAAATCACAAATCCAGCATGGCACTGAAGCAGAACTTCGGGGAAAAAAACATTTCTTCTCTATTTACAGTATTTTGCTCCCCTCTCTCTCTCTCTCTCTCTCTCTCTCTCTCTCTCTCTCTCTCTCTCTCTCTCTCTCTCTCTCTCTCTCTCTCTCTCTCTCTCTCTCTCTCTCTCTCTCTCTCTCTCTCTCTCTCTTTTCTTTTATTCTGCGTATTCTCCCCATTTTTACAGACAAGTATATAAATCACACTCTGTAACTTTATGGGCTTTTATTCTGTGACTCGTTTGGCTGGTGTAAATATGGAAATATCGTGCCGCTGAATGCTGTTGGATTATAATGTAAGTGGATGGAAAATGAAAAGTGTTTTATGCTCTTAACGCTTGATAATTTTTAAAGAGCCTCTGGGTGTTGGATAAGATACCGTATCTGAACACAATCAAAACAATTGTTTTTTTTAAAGAATATTGTTCTTCTGTTTCCCAAAGCTAATTGCTCTTTTATAAGCATCTTTGTTATTTTTATGCCATAATTAACTTCTTTTAGCAGGTTCCCATAATTCATCATTGGTTTGAAATACGCAGTCTGGAATTAAATCAGCCTAAAAGAGCTGACCTAATGAATATCCAGACAACATATCTTTTTGTATAAATTGAGAATCTGTAAAATTATCCTACAGCCTTGAAATTATGTCTTAAGTGATAAGATGCACCATTGTCACCATAAAACATTAGATACGTTAGACATCAGACGTTAGACATTAACAAACCATTTTATGTAAGGACGTTTTTTCTCTTTATGTCAGACTGTTTTTAAGTGGTGATATAAAGGTGTTTTTGTTGTGGTTTGAGAGGTCACTCTGAGCTCTATCAGGTCAGTTGTTTTAATGATGGTCTCTCAGGTCTCTCAGGTCTCTCAGGTCTCAGGTGTTCTCCAGCGTTGTCTCAGTAGATTGGCTCACAGCAGGACGTCTGTCTCAGTCTTTCATCTCACAGCACTCAGCACACAGAGAGCTGGTGAACTTTGCTGCTGTGTTGATCTCCCTCTGATTTTGATTGTCAGCTTTACTGAGGTTGAATCCAGTGTTGAACCGTATGCTATGGATTAGATGGTGTGTGTCTTGTGCTTAAGGCTGTTTTCTTGTCCACCATATATGCAAACCAATTTAAAAAGGGGTTGTTGTGACACGAGAAATCAAATTTGCCTTGATCTTTTGATATATAAGAGCGAGGTCTTTTTACCATTAAAACATCCTGGAAGTTTCCTAGTTTAAAACAACATCCTCATTATAAACAAAGCATTTATTTAAACAAGCACAACAAACAGGTCGTTTTGATATTATAGGGTCTGCGATGTCACATGGGCAAATACATTTGCATGTGACTGCCTCCAGAGCAAAACTTTGACGAATAGTTATACATCATCGCACGTAGCCCCGCCCACTGGATGTGAGCGCCGCAGTCGCATCAAAAGCAAATAGAACCTATTATAATCACTAATGCTGTCTACACTGGATACAGTATATAGATGTGTTTTAAGTTTCTAAGTAAAAGACTATAGGCTCTATCATACACCAAGCACAATGCGGCGGAAAGTGCGAAGCAAGTGTTTTTTGCTAGTTTTTTGCAGTTATCATTTTCACGTCCTGCGCCACGTTGTTTAAATAGCAAATGCATTTGCAACCCATTTGTGCGCCCATGGGCGTGCTGGTCTGAAAACGAGGTGTGTTCAGGCGCATTGTTGGCGTGTTGCTATTTTGATGCAACTGAAATATACTGCGCCATTGACCAACAAAAACCTGGTCTAAAGTCAATGGCACAATATTTTTTTGGGGTAATTTAATGGGCGCATTAGTAATATGAGCCTATAGGCGGGTCCACAACGCGCGTATACACTTTGCTTATTACACACACAGGGACGCGCAGCAGCACACAAACATGCCAAATTTGAAAAATAAAAGGATTACAATGTAAAAGATTATTATTGTGTACATAAAAATATGGTGGATATGGCTTGTCCCGTAGATGGTCTGCTTGCGGGCTTTAACCTTGTGCACGAGCAGATCCGTTTCCTCGCTAGAGAAGCGTTTGGTTTTTCCGCTTGCAAATTCCGTCATGTAAATAGCAAATCCGCCATGGCGTGAGCACAACTGGCATTTAAAGGGAATGGGAGATGAGACTCTGATTGGTTTATTGCACGTAAAGCCCAAAACACACCCATTAATCATTAAGAGAATAGGGACAACTCTTTTAGACTATGCGCCGGGCGTGCGGACCGTTTTTCCCGTCGTTAAACTAGCAAAAGTGGATTCGGACACGCCCTACAGTGCACTTGCGCCGTGTGATTTAGACCATATGCTTTCTTTCTGCATTTCTTCTGCATTTCTACATTTACATTTACATTTTAGTAATTTAGCAGACGCTTTTATCCAAAGCGACTTACAACTGAGGACTAAACCAAGCGAGTCATCGTGAAGAGGCAAAAACAACGCAAGAAGTGCTCAAAATACAAAGTTCAGACATAGCTCGGAGTAGCATAAGCCAGGCAAGCGAGGATTTAGAGGAAAGGATTTTTTTATTTTTTTTATGTTAAGTGCTCCCGGAAGAGATGAGTTTTCAGTTGTCTTTTGAATGTTGTCAGGGATTCTGCATTCCGGATGAGGGTGGGGAGATCATTCCACCAGCATGGAACCGTGAATGAGAATGTTCTGGAGAGTGATTTTGTGCCCCGCTGTGATGGTACCACGAGCCGTCGCTCATTGACCGATCGTAGGTTTCTGGTAGGGATGTAGACTTGTAGTAGTGAGTGGAAGTAGGAGGGAGCTGAACCTGTGGTCAATCTGTAAGCAAGCGTCAAAGCCTTGAACTTGATGCGAGCAGCGAGTGGTAGCCAGTGCAGAGAGATGAACAGAGGAGTGACGTGGGCCCTTTTGGGCTCGTTGAAGACAAGACGAGCTGCAGCATTCTGGATCATTTGTAGAGGTTTAGTTGCACATGATGGAAGTCCAGCCAGAAGAGCATTGCAGTAATCAAGCCTAGAAATGACCAGGGCCTGGACGAGATTTCTTACTTACCTGGATTTCTTACTTACTTTCTGCATTTCTTTCTACATTTCTGTATTTCTGTATGCATTTATTTATTTTTGGATTTATTTTAGGAGTGAATTGCACCAAAAAATATATGTAATATATAATTGCTTATTCTTTTTCATTTTGATTGCTGGGTGAAATATGACATTTTTGACAGTTTCTGTGACATTCATCCAGCAGGCAATCATTTAAGATTCAGACCAGGGTTTCAAAATTGCAGGTAAAAAGACAAGTTTTGTTTTGTACATTTGGAGGATGGACGTTCTAGAATTAAGTCATGAAAGCTAGAAGACGAGCCCTTCTTTTTAAGATTCATTATAATACTTTAATTAAAATAATACATGGACGTTTAAATAGTACCTTCATTAAATTTAATGCAAGTTTTTTTTAGGCTGTGCTTGCAGCTCTGAGAATTTTTTTCATTCCTTATTGCACAGTAATTTCTCCTCTTCTTAGTTCTTTTTAGCAGCAGAACGCCTACATCCTACCAGAAATGTCAACTTCCTCACCCAAACAAATCGATGCTGTAGGTGAAAATGAATGAGATGATGTTTTTTTTTGTGTGATGAAGGATTAACTTTCATTGTTCAGTTAATGTGTCATGGATCTTAACAAGACGGATTACAGCAAATCCAATTCAATGCACTTTTAAATAGTCATAAAGAAAGAGCTTCCTGGTGCTTAGAAATGGGAAAGGCTCATTGTTCAGCAGTGGTCACTATTCCCAGGAGGTCAAGACAAGCGGTTAAAAGTTTTGATTTAACTGACCCATTTGGGATGGATGGGAATGAATGTGTAGAACCTGCCAGTTTTTCCACAATTTTGGCCATTTTTAAAGTGCTTTAAGTATATTTTCTTGAGATTGTGCTGTGAAGACCCATAAACTTGGCTGATCATGAATTTTTTTTCACCCAGTGGAACAGGGTCAGTCCGGTTCTGCTAAACCTTTTGAACACTGTAACTCTTAAAAATGTATATGCTTGTGCTGTAGGTTCTGATATTCTTTAATCCTTTTGAACAAAAATGGAAAATGATTTATGCAAACTAAAATGGACTACATGCCCAATTGCTGCCACTTTTGATATATATAAAATCTGATTACGTAATCAGATAACACTCGTTATCAGACTACAGTTACTTTTTTATTGATTACATGATTACATGTTATTCTTACAATGGCAGTAAATTATTCAAAATTCATTGATTCTCCATAATGCTCCCTACAAAGCTTATTTTCAGAAGGTCTTCCAGGTTTGTGTAATTGCACACACAGACTATATGTGCCTATCACTGAAAACACTATATGTGCCTATCACTGAAAACTGAGACTTGCAGCATTTGATCACTGGATTAACAGAAATCATTTCACTTTTAAGAAGTGTTTTCTCAACATTGCAACATAGCATTTCTAATTGGCTCCTGACGACACATTGATTATTATTTGAATTATCACTCAGTGAGATGATTAAATGTACAAAGTCACTTGAACTAATATATTTACTTAAAGTCCTCTCTGAGATTTTAACTTAATTGAACTTCATTAAGTTAGGTAATAATAACATTGTCAATAATAATAATAAAAATAAATAAATTGTAAGTTCACAGTTCTCTGACATCAATTAATGGTCACATGTCATGTAGGTAAACAAAAAAAATACTTTGTAAAAATCTTTTTTAGTAAGTTTTTTTTATCTTTAATGTTTTTATTTAAAAATTCTTTATTTTAATTTTACATTTTTATGATTCAATTACTTAACAGCTTTTAATTGAACTCACGAACCCCTTGCAGTTCCATCATGAACCCTGACGTAATGTAATATTAAATGCACTTCATGTTGTTGAAAACAAAAAAAAAAACAAAAAAAATACAATTTCTCTTTGTATTTTTATATCAATCTGATACAAGATTATCTTATTCAAATCAATGTGATAAGCATTTAGTTAGGTCAAAAGTAATATAAAATTAATCAAAAAGTAGTCCGATTATATTACCTTAAATGTGTAATGGATTACGTCACTAACTACAATTTTTGTTGTGTAATTTGAAACCAGTAACCAACTACAATTTGTAATTAATGTGCTTGGTAGATTATATTTGCAATATATTTCAAATAAATTATCCACTATTTATTTCTACAAGCATTTCTAAAAAAAAGGGTTTCACAGACCTTCAGAAATATTCATTGGTCAAGCTCAAGCAAATCTTTTAATTTTAATTTTAATTTTAATTTATTTTGTTATTTTATGCTGTTATTTTATTTATTTATTTACTCTTATTATTATTACACATCTAATTATTATTACACTCCAAAGGTCATACATAGTCTTAACAGAAACTTACGGAGCCCCTAAAGGGACCTTTGTTTCTCGTGCACGCGAAAGTTTCTCCCGATAGTCTTTATTTTTTTATTTTTCGCAAAGGTCCCTTTAGGGGCTCCATAGTAACTAGTTATAAAAGTTTAATATTTATAATGTAAAATAATATATTAAATGAATAAATAAATTGTATGTTTATTAAATATTTTAAATAAAAATCAGCTAAATGTCTTTTAACATATGAGTTTAGTATTTGATCTACTACAGGATGAGGATTGTTCTGTTCTAGTAGGAAGGATCCGACACGTCATGTGTTTATGAGCCGTTGTGGTGTGTATCCGGCAGCTCTCGCTCTCCTCTGGCCTCTGTGCTGACTCTGGTTTACGCTGAAATGCAATTGCTGAGTATTGCGATGGAGGCTGTTTTCCCAGGTCATTTTTCAAAGTGAGCCGCTGTCGTCTGCTTTATCTCAACACACAGGCATCATTAGAGACATGACGCTGTCCGGCTGTAGTGCCGCTGACTGTTGTGCTGTTCCAGGATACGCATCTTTCTATATAATCCATAGAGAGAAAAGTGTTTCTTGGACATGCTTAATCTGTCTTCTTTTCAGCACAGCGACGCTCCCCATCCATCAAACCGCTCTCACACTGGCTGAGCATCAGTCTGCCGTCCCGTCACAGGAATGTGCTCTCTGTCTCCCCTCCTGTTATCTAATATATTTTTAATGCATGGCTGTCTTTGTGTGTATGTAGCTCTCTCTCTCTCTCTCTTTATCCCTCTCTTTTCTCACTTCTCTTTTTTTGCATTTCTTTATCAAACGGCTGTGCCTTCAAGCACAGAAACACAAGGAAATCTCCCTGAATTTTCACTTTCTATTAGCATCTGTACACAGATTCGCTCAGAGAGTCGCTCGACTTTTTGATTTATGGCTCTGATAGAACAAGTTTATATTTACAAGCAGCAAAATAAACATCGCAAATTTGATTCCAGCATGTTATGTCTTGCCTTGGGAATCGCTGTTTATTATATGTCTCGAGGAAAATGTGAAGAGCACAGCAAGCGTGTCTGGCCATGAAATGAAATATTAGAGCGATTATTTTAATGTCAGGACGGCATCTTTTTGGCGGGTGGTGGTGTGTTTTTCGCTGTGTTGTTGTTGTTGGTGGTGGTTTTTGTCTTCTGATTGTCTTTCCCTTTGATCTAGTGGAAACCAGATGAAAACCAATAATTATTTTATTTTGAACAGTTTGTGATCTCAGCAGTTTGTGTTATCAGTCAGCCATGCAATAAAATAAAATACTGCATTGCATTTTCATGTATTGCATTGCATTTGTTTTGCAGTCTAAGATGTCTTTTTTCAGATTATATTTTTTTGATTGGGCCATTTATGTCTAATTTAATTTAATCTGTTTTGTTTTGTTGTTTGATTAACATTAATGGCAGGTATTTATAGGCTGCTGTCACTTTAAGACTTAACCGATTGTGTTTAAGAGAATACTTGCAGAGGTATTTTGACATATTTGTGTGTTTGTGTCCATCCGCGCCTCTCACTGTGTGCACGCATTTCGGGTGTGTGTGCGGCTGTGCGCAGTGGCTCAGTTTGTAGCACTGTTGCCTCACAGCAAGAACGTCCCTGGTTCGAGTCCCGGCTGAGCCATGCAGGAGTCCTTTCTTTGTGGAGTCTGCATGTTCTCCCTGTGTCTGTGTGTTTCCTCCGGTTTCCCCCACAATCCAAAAATATGCAGTTTAGTTGATTGAAGATGCTACATTGTCCGAAGGTGTGAATGTGTGTGTGTAATTAGGGGTTAAACGAATCGTAGATAGTCTGTACGGACCAGGCTCCGCGGTTCGGCACGCATGTGTTTAAATGCAAGTTTAACCACCATAAAGTGAAAGTTTATGATTTGCCCATGTTTTGTCTTGCCAGTTTACACATTTAATAGATTTTAAACCATTCCAGCACAAGAAGAGGCAAAAGAGAATTGAATTTGGTGCTCGGTGCCCGTTATCTGTGCGCACAGCCGCACACACACCCGAAGTGCGTGCACACAGTGAGAGGCGCGGATGGACACAAACACACAAATATGTCAAAATACCTCCGCAAGTATTCTCTTAAACACAATCGGTTAAGTCTTAAAGTGACAGCAGCCTATAAATACCTGCCATTAATGTTAATCAAACAACAAAACAACACAGATTAAATTAAATTTATACAGTGAACACTATAGTGTTATTTTACATTTAATTATTATATTTTTTGTACCTGAAATGAATACTATTATACCTTACTTTATTTGTAACTTTATATTGTATTTATCTATGATTGTAATTAGTGTGTTTGTTCTTATTTTTTACTGACTTTTCACTTGCCTTTAATAATGTTTGAACTTTATTTTTTAGGCAAGTATCAGTACTCGGAGTACTTAAAGTGTGCTTAAAGTAATAAATGGAAAGCTAAGTTATCCCCACATCCCTCAAATAATCAATTTTCTTGCTGAAAAATGATCCGATCCATGACTCGAAGACCTCATTTTGATCCGAACTGTGAAGTTTGTGGTCTGTTGAACCACTATGTGTAATGGCAACCTACCTTAGAAAAAAATCATTACCAAGAAAATTCATAGACAGTGTCTCGCATATGGAATCACCAAGAGTCGGATCCGACTGAAATGGTAATATACAGTAGGAGTAGGTAGATGTATGTTTAACTGCTTAGTTTTAAATGCCACACACTTGCGCTTGAGAATGAATGGCTGCACAAAATTGAGTAATTATACAAACCATACATTACATCAGCAAGTTTGTTCACTGTTGGTCACTGTTGTTTCCTGTAAAAGTGGTGAAAATTGCTACAAAGTGTGAATTTTCAATGATTCGATTACATGAATCTCGCAAACTAATCGCAGAATGCAGCGCTTGACTAACCATTCCAGTACACAATTGAGTATTCCAGACAGATTTTTTCTTAATATATTTTAGATAACAGATATTCTTCTTAGATCTTTTTGGGATTGGTCTTTTCTTCAGAAAAAGAAAAAAAAGACAATGAAGTCGCTTTCTCCTGTAAATGAGAATATCTGTCAAAAGTATTGAATCAGAAACCTGTGGCTGACAGATGCTGGAAACTGAGTTTTTACTTGTTAGAGATCAATAGCAATTTGATGAGTATCAAACACGGCGCTCAGAAGTTCTGGCGTCTGTTCTGTTGCGTTCAAATGTACAAATGCAGCTGTTATGTGAGGACGCTTTTACAGAAGTTTGTGCATCAGTAGAGTGTCACATCATTATGTCAGGATTGACAGATGCCTCATGATGCATGCGAGGATACGTACAGATTGTGATGTTTCATAGCAGCTCGGCTTTGTCTTGCCAACTCTAAAATACCGTCCAAGCCTTAGAATGAATCCTCCATCTGTTAAGTGCCATTTTTTTTAAACGAACTGAATCCAGGTGCATGGTATTTCCAAAGGTTTGATTGGTCTAGAAGTGATGCAATAGTTTTGCACAACAACACCACATTATTTATTTATTTAACCTAATAATAAATCCACCCATCTGTTAACTGCCATTTGTTTTCAACAAAATGCATTTGCATGCACAGAATTTCCAGAGCTTTAATTGGTCTAGTAGTGATGCAACAGTTTTGCACAACAAAACCACATTTCCCATGTGCAAATGAAGCATGAATCACATCTAATGTGGATCATTTGCTCTTCATTTTGTTGTAGCTTCCATTTTTGTTGTAACTTGCACTGGTTGCAGATTGCTGTTCCCATCAAATTCAAGGCACTGATGTTTGCCTACAGAACAACCACTGGCTCTTCACCCCTATATTTTAACTCATTACTCCAGACTTGCGTGCTCTCCAGAAGCCTGCGTTCTGCAAGTGAACAGCTTCTCATGGTGCAATCCCAAAGAGGCACAAAATCACTTTCATGGACCTTTACCCTGACTGCTTCAAGCTGGTGGAAATACCTGCCTAACTCAACCCGAGCTGCTGAGTCCTTAGCTTAGCTATCTTTTTCATCAACACTTGCAACACCAATCACTCACCAACACGGCTTTCACACTGGCAGGTTAATTCGAAACGGGGCACAATTCGCATGAAAAATTGGTAATGTGAAAGCTGTTATGCGGACCCGGGTGTGCACCGGGGGACCGAACCCAAGACTACCTGGAGGTAGAACTTTGGCGCCATTCGCGTGAATGTGAAAGTAGCACAGACTTGTTTCGCGATTGTTCAGGAAGAAAAGCAACCTGCGCATGCATTTTAGCCGATTACATGTATTTAGTTAAATAAAACACATGTAAGGGATGATAGTGTTCATGATTTACATGAGTACAATCAGGGCAGCAAATGAATGGCATTCCACTGTCTCCTATAAAGAGTCCGTTTGCAAGCAGCAGAAAGCCCCCTTCATGCAACACGTACAGTAAACCCAAGTGTTGTTCACTCAGCTGCACATAATAGCACCAAATTAATAAAAAAACACAATATATTGACCCTTCGTTCTGTTTTCTATCATGTGCCGTGCACATTTGGGATGACGTAAGATGAACACAGCTGTATACGTAAACATTGTGTTTCGGGAGCCAGAAACCGCTATTTTTTTTAAACCAGGTCCCAGAGTGGATAAATCTGAAAACGACACCCTTGCGTTTTCATGTGTTCAGCCAATCCGTATATTTTGTGAAACGATGATGTCATCATCCCACGTGTCGACCCTAGTCAGACACCGCTACGTCACATAACAGCAACAACAACTGCGGACTATATGCTTGTGTTTGTACTGCAGAAGCTACTGAGCCTCTTTTATTTATTTCTTATGCTATGATGCTTGTCTGTTGTCTGATTAAGACATTTCATTTTTTGTACCAGGCCATTTATGGTTGTTTATATTGTTCAATAAAGTTCTTGGTTAAAAAATAAAAAGAAAAAAGGATGCAGCAGCTACTGAGCCTATTTTTATTGTATACAGTGCACAAGGTTCATGTGCATGCTCCAAGTCTTCTTCTGTTTTTAGTGTATCTCTATGGCAGAATTACAGCGCCACATACTGGTCTGGTCTGGTTTTGTGTGTATGCAGATATTTGTTGAGACGATGCCGTGTTTACGGAGGTAAAAAAAAAAATCAGATAGGGAAAGCTCTGGCTTCATGTGTACTGTGCTAGACTAACTGGGACTATTGTTGGTTTGATTGCTTCTATTGCTCTCCTCATTTGTAAGTCGTGTATATGTATGTCGTGAAGTGAAAAAGAGGGCAATTCATGAATTTGATTCCATCCGCAATAACTTATAAACATTACAGAACTGTTTGCACTCAGAATTTGTTTCTTGTTTTCTGACCTTGCATTTACATTTTAATAGCATTACAAAGCATTCAGCCTGTAAGCTGAAACGTTGCATTTGATGATTCATCCATCAGTCTTTTTGCACAGTAAAGCTGTGGTTTGTGCTGTACTCTGTGTCTTAATCTGGTATTCAGCGTGCCATAGTCTGGCTCCCTCTTGGCATGACATTATTGCAGATATGCTCAGCGGAGCTGCATTTGGATTCCTAGATCATTCAGTCGATAAGCCTTGATTGCCTGAGCAGTGGAGGGAATGGTTGTAATCCTGAGGGATTTCTCCAGCGGCCATGCTGGCTGTAGATTGCTAGAAACGCCTTTTTCAGAAACCATTTTTCATTTATTTGATCCTTTTCTCACACCACAAATGGTTTTGAGCTCCTACCTGAAATGCCAGATTGATAAACTATCTGAATGTGATGGTGCAGATTTTTCCAGTCTCACCAGGGACTTTAGTAAAATGCCACCACTGTCACCAGTAAATCTTTGACCTTTCTTCATTTCTCTTCTAGACCATTGGAAATGTGTACATGCAAATGTATTTTGCTCAAAACGAAGCCCTCAGTTTAGCTGCCTTTGAAATCAACTGCCGGTGAGAAAGCGAAGGAGAGCCACACCAGCTGTTGACCGTGTCTTTTTGTGTTTACAATCTCGCTGGAGATATAGTGGACAAGGAGTAATGCCACGCTGGGATTGTTCACCATGGCAACCCAATGTTGATCAAGCTGAAAAAGGAGTCTTTGGAAAGGATCCCCTGTATGTCAAGCTGTTCATGCGGCCTGTTATCAAACAAATAAAAACTGACCAGCTCTGATTATTCATTTAAATTATTAGAATTTATTTATTTAATTTTTAATATTATTTAATACATTTCATTATAATTATAAATACATTATTAATACAATTAAAGTCTAATAATTTCATTTAAATTTAATTAAACATAACATTTCAATTCAACTTCTTTTAAAATATTTCATTTATTTTCAATAAACTCTTAAAGGTGCCATGTGTTAGAATCGAGGTAAAAATATCCAAAAAATGAGCTACACGCATCAAAAGAATGAGAAGAAATAAGGGCGATAATGTCATTAAAAAAATGACAAGTTATAGACCTTATGTAGCCCCGCCCCTTTTCAGCGCTGCGCTCGTTGTCTTTTGACTTCCGGTCTGTATTTTCACAGCGATCTTGCATAGGTATGAATGAACTGCTCGTAAAAAATTTCCCGGTCAACATTTGTTAAGGCAACATAACCACCAGCCAAACTGCAATACACGAATAACTCGAACGGTTTGTGGGCGTACTTGAACCTGATGTCAATCATGTGGAAAGTACAGCCCACTACTACATTTCAGTTCAGGGAATAGAGCGGACCTATATTATGTTTATTAAATTGCTTTCCTGAGGTAAATCTGACATATTTGTTCTCCAGCTATGTTATTGACCTCTGCACGCTGATTAAAAAAAAATATTGGTCGACATTATGTATGAGGAATACATTTTGGTAAGTTGTAGCCTATACTGTATCTTTCAACAGTGTTTGTGTTTTTTTACTATTAGCTAGTAGAGATGATCGGTTCACGTGCGCTAGGGATCTGTCGTGTAACATTTACAAGCGCCAAAACGGTATTTATTGTTTGAATTGCGTAATAAAATTGACAGAATCTGAGAGCTGAGATTTTTTTTATATCATAACTAACCTGCTCTGTCTAGTCTGTCGGTCTCCGTGTCCTCTTTGCTTTGCGATTTTTCTGTGCGTGACAAAATTGATGTGTGGCGTGTGAAAAGTGTCAATTGCGTGTGTCTCACGGTGAATTCGTGAGAGTTGGCAGCTCTGAATGGCGCTAGATTGGTCAACATCAGCGAATGCTGTCTGTCAAATTAATGTAATTCAAACTAACAATAAAAATGTAATATGAACAAAATGAATATGAACATATTCACTGGTAAAGGTGAAGGGGAGTAGCTTGAAGATGTCATATTTAAAAATCACTTGACATCAACCAACGTTCCTCTGGAGTCAAAACGTCCTCTATTAGGAGTTGGCTCGGCTTCGGCTATGGCTCTAGGGTCGTTGTGAAGGTAGGGGCGGAGCATAGAGACTATGCCGTTTCTCGTTTGTTACTCTAGAGTAGACCAACTCACTTTCTGGAGGTATACTGCCCCCATCTGTATGGAATGTAGAGTATGAATTTATTTTTTGGCGGACATTACACAAGGCCCCTTTAAATGATTTTAACATGACTTTTAACATGCCTATGTCTGTTGAATTACCAATCTGTATGAAACATGCTTTTTTTTCTTCTTCTTTAAATCATTTGTGTGATTTCTGTTTGTTTTGAAGGTAAATCATCTGAAAATCAAAAAAGAACATGTTTAACTTCCAGCGTTCAAAATTTGAACTTGTTTGGATGTTTATGCTGTTAGCGGAGGTTGTTTGCCACACATTAATGTGTGTCAGTATCTGTTTTGTACCTCTTCGGTTATAATGGCCATCCTCACACAGCATCCCTCGGTAGACTTCGTTTTATTTTTCTAGCAGGCTTCTTTGTAAACTCGGATGCATCATCACAAATTGCTGTGTGAATATTTGAAGCTTAATTATGCAGAGAGATTTTCTTATTGCCTTTGCAATAAGGCATGAGGCCATCCGTAACAGTGATTTGACCACAATTAAGGTTGTGTATAGCACAAAGCTGTGTCATATTATCTTTTTATTTCTCTGTTTTCATTCGATTCTTTCTCTCCGTCTTGTTTATCTCTGTCGTGTACCCAGCATGTGTCTGAGCTGTTGGCGGTGGTGCGGCTTCCGTTCATTCATCCCAGCTACCTGCTGAACGTGGTGGACAACGAGGAGCTGATCAAATCTTCTGAGGCCTGCAGGGACCTGGTGAACGAAGCCAAGCGCTACCACATGCTGCCACACGCCCGCCAAGAGATGCAGACGCCCAGAACTCGCCCGCGACTGTCTGCCGGTACATACTTCAGCATGGCTTATAGTTTCTTTAAGATTAACGTGTGACACACTAGCGCTGTTCTGAGCTACCTTGCCGTCTACAGCCTACATAGTCTTCTAAGCCATCATGACTGAAATGAAACCTCTTAAGCGGCCAAGTTGGATTGCCCTACATAGATAGCAACTCCATATAAGTGGAGGAGCTAAAAATGTAATGCTCTAACAAGTATAAAAATATACAGCCTACACAAACATCTTTTAATTTTTTTAAGGCAAGTCACTACGGGCCCAATTTTAACAATCTAAGCGCATGGACTAAAGCGCACGGCGCAAGTGCACTTAAGAGCGTGTCCGAATCCACGTTTGCTAGTTTAACGACGGGAAAACCGGTCCGCACGCCCGGCACATAGTCTAAAAGGGTTGTCCCTATTCTCTCAACCCTCTGGCGACGGCAAACGCACCGATTTTTTTTCACATAGCAGAAAAATAGACTTAAACTACTCCATCATTTCTGGTCATACAGAGTTAAGACATATTAAAAAAAAACTGTTAAATGTCTACTTTTTTATATGCCCACCTACAATCGAAATAAAATATTGTGCTTTTGTAAAATAAAGAAAATAAACAGGGTGTGCGTTCTGCCTCTCCATGTCCGTGAACTTTTTTTTTTCTGGAGCACGTCTCTAAACTTAAACAAAACTCAGCGAATACTATTCACCCAGACATGAGCAATATATGTTTATGATCATTTAAGTTTGTACTTTTAAATGATCTAATTTAAAACTAAAATAAATATTCTCTGTTTATGTAATCTATATAAAAAGAGAGAGGTGTCAGCCGTTCTCATTATCATTCTCGCATCTCATTATTCCGCTAATGTGACATGCCCACGGAGAGCGCGCGCTATTCAAACGCTAATGATCTGAAGCAACTGTTACGAACCCCGCTTTTAAAGTGCTCGTTAGGGAAGGGGGTAGGTAACATAAAGACACGCAATGCCAAATGTACCAGTTTAACAATTTATTAGTAATACATAACTCACGTGTCAGACGGCAACAGATACTGATTAACAGACATTAACAACCATAAACCCACAAAACATTCAGACAAACGACATCAAAGCACAGCTTAGCAGCGGCTGGCGGAAACATCATGACACGCACAGGGCTCTCTCATTCATCCACTCACGCCCTTCTCCTCCAGTGCACGCCAAACTCTTAACAGAGCTGAAGTAGTGATCGGAACGATCACGCCGCTATGGGAACGGGACGCCAGTGTTACACCTCCGTTCCTCCATGCCTTTGCTTCTCCATTTCTCCATGACTGTGACCTTCTCTCTGTTCCTTGTGTGTGACTGACACCGTGTTTGACACTCGTGTGGTGCGTGTGGTGCATGACTCCCGTCCTTCCTCTCTCTCATTATATCTCCAGCCCAGAACATTACTAACAGGCTGCAGGTGTGCAGAGGCGGAGCTACAAGAGAAGAGAATCAGATCAGTCATAGAAGGACACATACATTAGCATGAGGCTCAGGCCGTAACACAACACATTGAGACGTGTAAACGCCCACATAAACTCGGTAAACACACTATATTTAGTCAGATTAATGTACTGTCGTCTTGCGCGGCTGTGAGGAATAATCCTGGGACATTTACCTACCTCAGAACAAGTGCTGGTTTATTTTCACTTCGAGGAGCGAGCTGAGCTGTAAGTGTTTTTATTATTGTGCTTTGTTCTAATCGCGATATATAATAACGTTAGTGTCTGTAAACGCAAAAATAGCCTACTGTTTAAATTTGAATCATGTTTCTGTGTGTGTGTGTGTGTGTGTGTGTGTGTGTGTGTGTGTGTGTGTGACTAGTTTTGGATAGATTATAAAGTTTTAACTCTAAAATAGACATCAAATAAGCTTTTGTTAGCAGTTTCTGCTCATATGTTAAATATATAGTATGTTTTGTCAATAAACTAATCAACTAAGAATAGTGTTTGTTCCAATGCAAGCTATATCAAAATAATGAATCCTTAACTTTGAAATATGTATGATAAAATGCATTGGCCTACTAAGACATTTTATGGAAAAAGACAATTTTCTTTTCAAGATGTTTCCAACTCTAACTTTGAACCAATTCTGTAGAATGGCCCATATAACCTATTTGAACAGGATTTGTTTCCAGGTATGACTAAAAATGTGCTTTTGACTTTCATTTATATTTTGATTTTATATATATATATAAATATATGTATATATGTATGTATGTGTGTGTGTATATTGTCCTTGCATTCTTTCTTGTGTGACACACCTGAATGAAAGGCTCATTAATATGCGGGGTCTTTGTCTTCTCAACCACCATTATTCACAATGGGGTTGGGCCGTTCACGCCCATTCGCATATCAGATGATTTTGAAGCAAAAACTCTAGGCCACAACTGCCATTAGTCAAAAGTCTTGTGGACACATATTTAGTATGTGTTTTGTGGCTTTATTTCAGAAACTTTAATTTTTAGTTTTTTCAATAACCATGCATAAACAATATTCTCTCAAAAATCAGGATTCCACCATATCTTTATATACACAATATTAATATTTTACATTGTAATACTTTTATTTTCAATATTTGGCATGTTTGTGTGCTGCTGCGCGTCTCTGTGTGTGTAATAAGCAAAGTGTATACGCGCGTTGTGGACCCGCCTATAGGCGCACATTACTAACGCGCTCTTTAAATAACAAAAAAAAAATTGCGCCATTGACTATAGACCAGATTTCAGTTGGTCAATGGCGCAGTATATTTCAGTTGCCTCAAAATAGCAACACGCCAACAATGCACCTGAACACACATCGTTTTCAGACTAGCACGCTTATGGGCGCACAAATGGGTGCAAATGCATTTGCTATTTAAACAACATGGCTCAGGACGTGAAAATGATAACTGCGTCGGGCTCAAACTAGCATAAAACACTTGATATACAATATCAACATATTTCCCCAGGTGATTATTCACAAGTTTTCTGAAATATTTAAATATGCCATGATATGAGTCATTATCTAATGAAATATGCACTAATTTGCATACATTTCAGCACAGAAATCTGAACACTGGATAAAACCAGTTTCAAAATTCTTGTTTTATTTTGTTGACATAAGAGTTAAAGGTTTTTACAGAGGGGATTTTGGATATCTCTTTTTATCACTCCATAAATCAGAAAATACTGTCAACAGACTGAAAAAACGCCATGTTTTAGGAGTAAAATATTATATTAATCAGGTGAATGATATATGAGCAAACCGCTCTATCAAAACCTTCATAATATGGATAGGAGTAAAACTGTTAAGTTTCTTGTATGTAAGTGATGAAGTCGAGATTTCGGACTATCCCATCCTTTAAAGAAATGTATTATAATTGAAATTTTCATGTTTAAATAGATGAAGTGTAACAAAATAAACAATTAAATGTTTTCTTTCCACTAGTCTGAAAGAAGGCATGTCATGGAAGCAAAATAGCATAAAATCTCTAAATTTGAAAAAAAGCTGGTTTTGCATGTAGTGTCTTTGCCTTAAATAATTTGTTATTAGATTAAATTATTTTGGCACTTTTCCTTATTTACGTAAAATAAGGGACATTTAAATCCAGAATCTCAGAGCTTGTCATGATGCATGCTGGGATTGCCTTACCCATGAAGGCGAGACACTACTGGCAAAAACAGTTTTTTCCGAGATTTTTGAGATTTTGGGGCTTTTTAGCTTTTCATAAAGTGAAAATAAAGTGGGTTTTTTTTGTTTTGTTTTTTGGGAAAGAAAGTGGAAAGAAAACATCCAAAATACACTTTTAAGTGCATCTTTTATAGCACTCAATTTGCATCTTTAGATTTCAATTACAGTACATATCTTTAAAGGCTGTTTTCACAAAATGAGTTTTTTCTCCTGCACTGAGTCAGAAATCTGTACTTTAGTAGCACTTACATGCACCACACTTTACAGTTTTATTCCTTTGTATATTCTGAAGGTTTTTACTAAGAGGTTTGTTCATATATTATTTGCCTCGTAACACTTTAGGTTTCATTAGTTAACATAAGTTAACTACATTAGTTAACATTAAGAATAAACAATACTTCTACAGCATTTAACAAGCACATTTAATGTTAGTTTCACTTTCAACATTTACTGATACATTATTAAATTGTATTCCTAAAAGAATGGTGATTTTTTTTTTTTTTTCCTTCTTGCTGTTGATTGAGTTGAAAGGGATATCAAAGATCCCATCTGTAAAAACCTTTGACTGTAATATGTGAAAAAAATTGAACCTGGCTTTATCAAATGTTCTGGTTTCTGTTCTAGAAATGTATGCAAATTAGTGCATATTTAATTAGATAATGCATAATTTGCATATTTAAACGTAACATTTCATAAAACTTGTAATACAATTTTTTTGTGCAATTCTTAAAGGACTAGTTCACTTTCAAATAAAAATTTCCTGATAATTTACTCACCCCCGTGTCATCCAAGATGTCCATGTCTTTCTTTCTTCAGTCGAAAAGAAATTAAGGTTTTCTCCATATAATGGACTTCAATGGCAACCAGCGGTTTGAAAGTTCAAATGTCAGTCTCAATGCAGCTTCAAAGGCTTGACACGATCCCAGCCGAGGAATAAGGGTCTTATCTAGCGAAACAATCGGTCATTTTCTAAAAAAAATGAAAATTATATACTTTTTAACCACAAATGCCCGTCTTGTACTATCTCAAATATTACTCCACTACAAGTAAAAGTTGTAAAGACCGATTTTCACTTAAAGGGGTCATATAATGGTACATGCACTTTTACAAGTTGATTGTACTGAAATGTGTGTTGGCAGTGCCTGTACACAACCATCATATAATGATAAAAATCCATCCTGTGTTTTTGTTTTAATCTCCTAATATGTTTTCCCCTGCCTCAAATTGAGCCGTTCGTTTTTGTGACGTCAATAAAACGGACGCCCCTCCCGCGATTGTTGATTGACAGCAGTGATTCAACACAGACCCGCCCTCGCTCGTCCTGTCAATCATAGTCCGCGCGGATCGGCGCGGTCATTGTTGATATGCTGGAGCACTGTCTATGAGCAGAATGGCGTCTAAGCGATTGTGGTGTTCTGTTCTTGGGTGCAATAATGAACACAGCAGTCATTTTAATGTTCCTAAATCCGAACCGCTGAAGACGCAGTGGCTGAGTTTGTTTTCGAAGGGAATATTCCCCACGAGCAACGTCAATGCTCTCATGTTTGCCGAATCATTTCTCAGTGGACTGCTTTATAAACGAGGATCAGTGTAAAGCTGGTTTTGCTGAGAAGCTGCACCTGAATAAAGGATCGGAACCTATTCGTGTTCCTGCTGAACCTTCAGAAGAACTAAAGTGAGTGTAACGTTTTATTAATCTTTATATTAATATTTATATTAATCTTTGCAAATCGCCAGCTGCACGCTTCACGATGAATGCGTCGGTTTACACTCAGGGTACATTACAGCATGTTTTCTATGTACAACGTTCTCAATATAATTCATAATCCCACGTTTATAATGAACAACGCGTTATGGTTATTGTGTTACAAACGGTGTATGCGCAGAACAGAGAGGCGGGGTGAGCAAAGCTCATTATCATTTAAAGTCATATGCACTGAAACGGCGTGCTGAAAACAGAGCTGTTTTTGACCAGGTAAAATAAGTGTTTTCTTACAATACTAATGAGAATTTTTAATTAAAGTATATTACAAACTTTTAATTTAGACCCTAAAGAATCATATTAGCTTGTACAAAAATGGCATTATATGACCCCTTTAAGTAAAAGTACAGAAGTAGGCCTACTTGTTTTCAAAAGTACTTGAGTATCAAAAGTAAATAGTAAATGACATTGCATTGTTTTATTATTGTTGCATTGTTAGAGTACCTTATGCCTCTGAAGCAACCTAGTAAATACACCTACCAGTTAGTAGTATCTGTGGAATTAAGAGCTTTTAGAATGTTACAAAACCTATAGAAATGAAACTGAATTGACAAAAAAAGAAAGCCATAATCATCTTCATTTTTTTTTTTTTTTAACACTCCTACCACCCCAACAAAAGTACACATCTATATGTATTCATTCATGCACATTTGAATCAAGTGGTCTGTAAATACAGACTGATCAGAAAAAAAGCCCAGCTACACAACCATAGCTGTATAACTGCGCAACAGCAATACTGCTTTAACAAACCGCAAAACAGAAATACTTATTTGCTACGAAAACAAAACTTTCAAACCATCAGTTGTGACAAACGATACTGGCTCTCACAGATCACTAGTAGAGAGAAATCGTACTAATCGCCGAACTTCACGACACGTGACCATACAAGGTTGATTACTGATAGGCTGTCGGTCACCCACAAAAATCCAATCACGTTTTAGAAACGAAAAAAAAATCATGCCCTGAATAACATAACTACTTTCTACTCAAGGACCTTGACAGAAATGTAGTGGAGTTAAAGGTATGATATTCGTAGTGAAGTTAAAGTAACAAGTTTTCAGAAAAAATAAAACTCAAGTAAAGTACAGATACTCAAAAAGTGTACTTTAAGTAAAGTACTCAACTAAATGTACTTCGTTACTGTCCACCTCTGCGTTTCGCTAGATAAGACCCTTTTTTCTCGGCTGGGATCGTGTCGAGCCTTTGAAGCTGCATTGAGGCTGACATTTGGACCTTCAGACCGTTGGTTGCCATTGAAGTCCATAAAAATGTTGGAATGTTTTCCTCAAAAACCTTAATTTCTTTTCGACCGAAGAAAGAAAGACATGGACATCTTGGATGACATAGGGGCGAGTAAATTATCAGGAAATTTGTATTTGAAAGTGAACTAATCCTTTAATATAATCCTTCAACTGGGGAAGTATGGTGATCTAGATTTTCTTTTTACCCTATTCACCTGTCTTGCCTGAAGGCTACATGCAGTACTCACTGTATTTGCCAAAACAAGGTATCTTTAGAGAAGAGAAAATGCTGTGTAGTTAGTCAGCTCACTAGGTTTTATTATGACATTATTATTATTTTATTAAATGAGCTTTATTATATGGAAACAACAAGATGCTCCTAGCCCTGATGGCGATCAACGAGTTGGTGCGAGAGAGTGGAGGCAGGGCTAATTTGCATATTCATAGAACCCCGTATACTAAATGAGGCAAGGGTGTTAGTTACATTCAAGCTATTTTAAGGCATAAAGAAAAAACATTTAAATATGTAATTTTGATGATCAAAGGTGAGTTTTAAGGGATAAAATGATTGACTACAGGGGGACTTTAACCAATTTAATTATAAGATCATGTCCTGACTTGTAAACTAAGGTTAGTATTTGGTCTTTTTGTGCTGTGCAGTGATACACAGTACCTCCTGAGCTGTTTTGCATGTCATATAGTGAATTATTAGCATATCTGGAATGCTGTGTTGACCAACCAGACCTGTTTTATAATAATGCAGTGCACAGATATAGAAGCAGCATGCTGGATAGAAATCCGTCCTGATGTTGTATGACAGAGCCTCCACACATCTGGAATAGAGCCACAGCGCTGTCACAGAGCTGCCAAAGCAAGCATCAACAGCGGCCGTCAGCGCACCTGCGCCTCTTATTACAGAGCGTTAGCCAGTGGGTAAATTTCACCTGTGTGTACTTAAGACAAGCTGTGCTGAGATTATCAGACCGAACGACCCAGTTCATCACAGACCGCGGGGCTTTAACATTCTTCATTCATTATACTCGTTCAGTAACTGAAATCTGTTTTGATCCGCCTTTTGTTGTTGCATTTCAATAGGGCTGTTCTTTTTGAAAGAGCCTCAGTTTTTACACTTTTCAATAGAGTCTTACTTATTTTGTAAGAGTCTTAGTATTGGATTACTGTGGCCTATGCATCTAGCCTGTTTGGACTTTTTTATGGTGCAGTGAGTTTTTGCAGATTTTTCAACATGGAAAAATTAAATTACTTCATCTTTAGAGAACTTAATTTTCTAAGTGTATAGAGTTTGTACATGCAATAAGCTTTTTAGAGGTAGTTATGTCCCATCCAAGTGTAAAGAGCCAGGTTTTTTGTTTGGTAATGACATGAGATAAAAGATTGGATATAGTCAAGTAGTTTTTAAATGCTACAATTATATTTATGAAACAGTATGATAGTTGCACATTTGAAACCCTTATTCACAGCACTGGCACTTTCCATTATTAGTGCATGTTCACTAATAATGACTAATAATAACTGGTAAACACAAGTTTTTTGTCAGTTGCATTATTTTATGTGGTAGGCTTGCTGCGATAGTCGGTGTTACCGGTTTTACCGGTGTTCAGCCGCTACATGCCCACCGCAGATTTTTTATTGTATTAAAAACCATTTAGTTCAGTTAGAGAACAGACACTGCAATTAAAAGCTGAACCTGTCTGCTCAATGCAGCGTGAGCCGAACGAGAGTCCCAGCACAGATCAGCAGCAGGAGTCAGATTTCATTCATCAGACAGCCACTAGCCAACTGACAAGACGATGGCGGAAGATTTGATTTCAAAGCGAAATGGATCGAAAACCCAATGCTAATAGGGAACCTGCAAAGGATTAGATGCGTTTTTCTAGTTGTTTTGTTATTCATTAAGAATAATAATGAACCCACCGTTCAAGCAATTGCCACCCCCGAATTGGCACGAATTTGAAAGCAAAAGTAAAATTCACACGGCCGCATGGACATTCATATCTGTTACGAATGCCCATGTGTCCGTGCGCATTTTACTTCCGCTTTTGTATTAGCGATTCAAAAGAGAGGTGCAAAAGAGGGAAAACATCACCCCCCTCCCCCAATCGAGTCAATTCTGATTTCATGTAGACTTTAAAGGTGACATATTATGCCCCTTTTCACAAGATGTAATATAAATATATGCTGTCCCCAGAATGTGTCTGTGAAATTTCAGCTCAAAATACCCCCCAGATCATTTATTATAGCTTGTCAAAGTTGTCAAGATCCTGAGCTTCGGATACTCCGGCAATAACAAAACACACAAATTTCAGTCAAATTTCAGAAATAACAGTAGTGGAGTGCAGCCTAGAGACTCAGGAAGAGGTTGCAACTTTTAGACGCACCTGGACGTTTCTGAATGGTTATTGGATACATTTATGTAGTTGTAGTGGAGTTATATTGATTCATCGACTTGCATGTGCCGTCATGTTTAACTTTTACACAAGTTGAAACAGGTCTATGAGGTATTTATAAGACAGCTGTGACATGTTTTGGTCAAATAGTGTTCTGTGCTCATCTGTGCAGCAACGACAGAACAGTTTGCATGCTTTGCTCGAACTTTTGCCATTGCGTTAGAACTGGTTACACTGTTGTTGCTTGCTTGCGAAAACCAAATGGAGGCGCCGTGGGTGGAAACTTGCAGATTATGGTCCAGTAATATTATAATAAGATCCCCTTCCTATGTCAGAAGGGTAGCGAAATCAGATGGGCTTATTTTTTGACATGCATGCAGAGAAAAGCTTACCAAAACAAAGTTACTGGGTTGTCACTTTTCACATTGTCTGGGTTGGTAGACGCACCGGGGACCCGATTATAGCACTAAAACATGGAAAAAGTTTTTCATGTTATGTCCCCTTTCAATTCTACATAGGCTGCTCTTCTCTAATCTAGTTAGGTTTAGAGGTGTGTTTTCTCTTAGAAGATCTTTTGCTTTTTTGTTTCATGTGCCCAATAGGGGTGTAACAATATATCGTGCCACAATATATCGCATTACAAAAATGCAACAATACGTATTGTGGATACTGACAATATGTATCGTGGATAGTTCCCCCAAAATCAAAATTACTGTGTGAGAAAAAATGCAAGTTTTCAGAGTTTTAGTGTCAGTACTACATTAAACTACTATATATAATGTTGATTATATTGTATAATAATGCAATGGGGGAATATTTGTGGGTCCTGATAATGCCAAATGTCTGATGTTACCAGTAAAAAGTGGCTTACATTTATTTTAAATATATCTAGTCAGTGACGGAGTGCAAGCATATTCGTCTACAATAATTCTGTATTTTCAGCTTCAGAATCATGAATATTTTTATTCTGGTGTCACCATTGTCCTTGGGTTACAAGCACCAAGTGCAAGCCTATTCATTTAAACCCACAATGTAATATCAAAGTTAGCATTTTAATCAACAGTAAATTTGTTGTTAACCTTTTATCATATGTCTTGGGAGTATCGCAATGATATCGTATCGTGAGTTCAGTATCGTGATATGTATCGAATCGTGATATGAGGATATCGTTACACCCCTAGTGCCCAAACCTGATAGATAACATGCTAGAGGGATTTTGGAGGAAATCTAAATCTAGAAAGCTCCTTGAATTCTTTTCATGTCATAATCCATTGGTCTGATCTGAGACGGGCAGAGGTGGGGCGGCAGTGCTGGACCTCCTGTTGCTTGAGTCTCTAATGCCACAGTCAGCAGGAAGGGCCCGGGCACAGCAGGGTCCCTCGCTCGGCAGAAGGGCTTGGACCCCGGGCCTGATCCCTGCCATGCTGCATTAACACATGCATGCAGGGCGAGATGAGAGAGTATAAGGAGGGCATATATCTGCTGGAGGACGCTGACGGCAGAACACGAGCAGGGCTGTCATGTGGTGTTTGATTGATGCTTCTGCTGTAATGTAGTAGCGTGCAGTGAGGGTTTGTGGAAAAAGGGGGTTTTGTTTGCAGGAGAAAAGGGGGGATGGAACGTGTTTCCTTTACTGTTGTGAAGTAGGAACACAACTTGCAGTCGTGCAGCTGAAAGAGCTGCCACCGGAGAAGATGTTCATGCCAGTCAAAAGCTTTTTTTCTTCTCAGGATATGCCTGTGAACCCGAGCTTGAGCAGGGATATCCCGCCGCTGGATGCGTCACCTTAGCATCTGGTGTTTAAGCGCACATGCATCTTATAGACATGCGTCATGAGTATTTAAATTGTTACTGCCATTATTTTTTGCATTAATTGCTACCCTTTTTTATGCAAATAAGACTTATAGATTTTGCCTTATTCACAACAGTCAGTGCTTGGTGCTTTTACAGCTTGCATAAAGCTATTAACTCTTTCCCGGCTATTGACGGAATTTTCTGTCATTTATTACACAACGCTTTGCCTTAATTGACGGAATTTTCCGGCAATCCATGTTTTCAATGTTATGTGGTTTGGGTGCGCTATTACACATCTTCTGAAAGAGTACAGAATCTCTGCATCAAAACACAGGTGAAAAAGAAGCAGAGATAAGTGATATAAGCATTGAAATAACATTATCATCAAACATTAACAACTTATAAAGCATAACTGCGTAACGTTAAAAAATGAAATGTTGACCCATGAAGAAGTATAGGACTGTGAAGTTTGGGGGTGTTGTGGGAATAATCTTCTCCATCTATGTTGTAATCATCGTTCTGAATCTGATCCGGACAAAGTCTTTGACAAATATACGATTTGCTCAAGCCTTTTTTTTTTCTCGAAAAGCTTTTATAATGAAACTTACCCACATTCAAGTGTTAATAAAAAAAGACTGCATGTTGTTTGTTTGTAGAGCAGAGGCTCTGTTCTTTCTTTTAATATAGTGTATGTTCAAATCATACAACAATATGTTCTAGGGGCCATGACATTTTTTGTTTGGCTGGCAACTTTTGTAAAAAAAATTAATAAAAAAACACTGGCAGGGAAAGAGTTCATAATACCATTCAAAAGGTTTTTTTTTTTTTTTTTTTGCATTCTTATGTGCAGAATTCCTTTAGGGAATCAGATACTAAAACAAGACAGACAGCACATTGAAACACATTGTTGATGAATCTCCCCAGAGATTTATATAGTATGTGCTTTAAGCCTTCAATTTCCTGAATCACTATTTTGAAAAGAATTACACAGAGACAATAGATATCCCCAGACATAATTCATTTCTGTATTTTCAGGAGCCATTGAAGTCACAGGCAAGAGTATTTCTTCTTTTTTTCTTTCAAATATGTTTTAAGAGGCATACAATGACATTTCATTTTCTGCCGTTACAGGGGCCTGACCCTTTCTGTCCTGATCCACTGTTTCTTTTTTTTTTTTTTTTTTTTTTTTTTAAGACGATGTATGTCATGAATTTTAATTTGGATGATAAGATCGTGTTGGGTACTTTCAGCTCACACAAAATAACAGAGCCTGAAGCCCTTTTTTTATACCAATGTATCTGTACTTTTCCTTGAATAGAAATACACTTTGCATATTTTTGTCAAGTCAAACTTTGCTGATAACTCTGTGGTGATGCTGATAACATCTTTGCTGGCACTCTGTGTTGAGTCACGCCTCATTTTTAGCAGGGAACATTTGTTATCTCCCCCAAAATTATCTCTTTTTTCTTTCTTTTTTTGAATCAAATGCAAAATAGTTTTTTCCTTGTTAAGTCCCTTTTTCACATTGAATGTTTTCTATCTACCACATTATAATGATTATATCTCCATTTTCTTTAGTCTTTTTGTGTGTTTCTGTGTCAGAATAAAACAAATTACAGTTTGAAAGGCCAGTGATGTGGCATAAGCAGTTAGTGTGGAGACTTCATGTGCTGTAGAGAGGAAAACACATTCATAATTGATCATAAAACAGCTTCTGTTTGTAGATAATTTCACTCTGAACAAAAACTGCTCTACTAAATGTATTGTTTTGCTGTTAAACTTGCATGTTAAAAATAGACTGTTTGCCACTGCCTGCTTCGTATTTGCAGAATTAATCTCCAGTTAATTTATCTCATGCACTTGTAAACCTTTGCACATCATGCTGGTTTTGGCTGGTCACTCATCATGCCCTCTTCTAAAAAGAAGAATTTATATTCTTAGTGTGAAGAAAATTTGGTAACACTTTACAATAAGGTTAATTAGTTAACTACATTAGTTAGCATGAGCTAATTATGAACTGCACGTATACAGCATTTATTCATCTTTGTTAATGTTAATTTCAACATTTACTAATACTTTATTAAAATCTTGTTAACATTAGTTAATGCACTGTAAACTAACATGAACAAACAATAAACAGCTTAATTTTTATTAACTAACTTTAACAAATACAGTAACAAATGTATTGCTCATGGTTAGTTCATGTTAGTTAATACATTAACTAATGTTAACCAATGAACCTTTTTGTAAAGTGTTACTGAAAATTTTTATATTCTAAAGAAACTTTTTCCATGATAAAGAAACTATTGTGCATTTTAAAGGTTCCATGGGTGTTAAAGGTCCCTGGAACCATCGATGCCAATAAAGAACCGTTATTTTTAAAAGCGTGGTGAAGCTTGTTCACCTGCCACAATAACCAGCACCAGCACTTCCCATATAATATCATCTTGAAATGTGATCTGTGGCCGGTTGCAACTGGTTGGTCATCTAACTTTTTTCTTTAAGACTGGTCATAACTTTTTTAAGTCAGTTACATAAAAAGGCAGATTGGTCTCACTTGAATCCTAAAAGTAAGGCTGATTAGCCCTAACTAACTGCTAGTTGGTCAGATTGGTTCTTAGCGGCTATGGCAACTGGCCCCTGGTCCAAACAGGTCTGAGCAGTGGCTTTCAGCAGGTTATTTTAGTGAATGTCAAATGTTTTTGTGTCTCCGTCCCATCCCTGCAGGTGTCGCTGAGGTGATCGTGCTGGTGGGTGGGCGGCAGGTCATCGGTATGAACCAACGCTCGCTGACAGCCGTCACTTGCTTCAACCCTCAGAACAACAAGTGGTACCCCCTGGCCAGCTTGCCTTTCTACAACCGCGAGTTCTTCTCCGTCGTATCGGCGGGGGATAATATCTACCTGTCAGGTAATCAAACCGACAGCGTGTCACTTGCAGTTTGGTGGCCTCCCGCAGGTGTCTGCTTTTATATTTAGCACTGCACGCTCTGAGGGATGATGGGAAAGCAGATGGCAGTTCCTCGTCTGTCTTCAGGACTGGCTGCGTGTCAAATTATGATGTTAAATATCCCACAAATCAAGCAAGATTAAATCAATAGCGCAGGAAAGACGATGCTTTTAAAGATGTAACAGCAATTTGTTAGGGACAACTTTATATGAGTTGTTGGTCCATAGACATCAAGATTTTAAGATTTAATTTTAGATAATGGCATAAAGGAAAGTATATTGCCACGTTCACACAGCAGCAGAATAATGTAGTCAGTCCTCTATTTGAGTCCATAATATGGCTACGTTCACACATACTGTTATTTACAGGAATGACAACCGCATTCTATAACCGAAATCACACCAGTAAATTTTCTGAACTCGCATTTTCAACCGCATTTTCGGAAAACGTGCTGTGTGAACAGACCTAGACTGAACAACTAGTCTGTCACGTCATACAGAGAGAAAGAGCCGCTCTGCACTGCACAAACATGTGTCTACTGTGTGTTGCTGGTATTCATGTGTGGTTTCTGTAACTTACAGCGACGGAGATCATTTTCCAGAAATAGAGAAATAGAAAACCCTGCTGTATTTTTGTGTAATTAATTAAGAGAAAGTACGCCGCCATCTTACTCCGACGAAAGTGACATTAACTCACCTGCTCTCGTAAATACGAACTTCCCAGGAGGACTTGAACGCACCAAATTTGCATATTTAGAAACATATTGATTACATAACATATTGTATTCTCCTGTGTAAGCATAGGTTTATAAATGATAAAATTATGCAAAGCTGTATTATGATTTTTAAATGGTTTTAATAAATCGTGCTGCCTTAAAAAACTGTATAATAATGCGGTTCTTGGATTCTCGTCCATGGAATTCGCCACTGCTGGTATTGACAGCCCTACAGATATATTTACCATGGTTCAAAACGCCATGCATAGCACATTAAAATAATTGAAATTATACGTATAAAATAGCATAAGTATCAAATCAGGCAGATGCGTTGCAGGTGGTCAAATTATTAACGGGGCGTTAGACACGTATAATTGATCTTCGTTATTCATTAAAAAAAAAGCACCCCAGAAAAAAGGGCACTTTCTCTTGAGGAAGAAAAAGGGCAGGTGCTCAAGCCCCCTTTGATGTCGATGTGTGCACAATCCAGTCACTGTCCTCCACCAGAGATGCTCTCGTCAGTTTTGTGTTTGCATGTTTGTCATTTTTAAATTACATTCTTTTTTACTTTCTCAAATGATTAAATGATCCATTACGCCTTCCTTTTTTGTTTGTTGCATTGGCCCTGTCCTAAGCACTCGCGGTCTTCCTACGAGTCCACACTTTCATGATGCAATGCCTCTTTGACTGTCGGGAAGAAGTCTGATGCGGAGCTAGCATCGTTGCGGGCTCGGCAAAAGTGCACATCGAGGGCGCATATCGACCGCAAAGCTTCTGAAACCTAAAATGGCAAATGGGACACCCTACTTATCATGGACTTAACAGACACGTGCACGCAGCAGCCATTGTAAGTCCACAAGAACGAAAGTGCATATGAAGTGTGCCATTTGGGACAGGGCCTTAGTGTTTTTAGCATTCTTTGGCTACGGCAGTTAACAGTATACTTCGGTCGCCATTGTCATTCCATCAGCAGCTGCTGCTTAAAGGTGCAGTCTGTAAGAATGACGGAAATAGTTGGTCGAAATAGGTACTGCAGTCTAATTCAAAATATCGGAGATCGCCGTTTCTCCCGCCACCTGCTCCTTAGACTCGAAAGCACTCACACGGGTTGCCAGTTTGAGCACTGGAGCACAACAGGAACGAGCGCAATGGACAATGAAAATTGGCAAATTGTCAACGTGCAGTATCACAGACCAAAACAAAAACAAACATTCCAGACAGGAAACGCATATTTCAAAGTAAAATAACTGGCTGTAGAAGTGTTTTCAGAGAAACGTGTATGTGAACTTAGCATGTTTCCTCAATATATGCAAACATATTATGGTATTATGCTTTAGTAGAGTGAAAAAGTTACATACAGCACCTTTAAGACTACGACCAAACCAAACCTGCCGGTCTGCTGATAAGAGCTGCAACTTCTGTTACATTTGAGAAACATCAAATGGCAAACGAAACGAAAGTGATATACGAAACAGCGCTTCTCGTTTAAGCTGCGCTACGCAGACCGTTTATCAGTGCAGAGCAATAGACAGTGCAGAACGAATTCAGAACAGGTTTACTCGATCTTAATCACGCGGCACCGTTACTACACAGCACTGGAGAACCAGTGAGAAAGCGTTTGAATTCACCGCAGAATTAATAACATCGCAGCGAGATCTAGTAGGAAGCATTCAAATTCGGCGCAGAATTCTATTATAAACCACACATGTCAGATCAAAAAGCGCTGAAGAGTGAAATTCAAGCACTTTTTAAGTGCTTCACACTTTTTCCAGCACTTCAAAGCCCTAAATATTTTAATGTTATTTTTAATGATTATTTGTAAAGCTAAAAATTTCAGGAAAAATAACACTTTGTGTATTATTGCACTTAATAATGCAAAACAATAGTAATTATATGATAATTAACTTAATGATACATTTTCCCCCAGCGCCACCATCTGTTGAACTTCAGTGCTACTGCTCTCAAATGTTAGTCTGGAGCCCTGTCTCTAGTATTCGAGACACTACTATAAGTTACTGTTTGATCGGGATAATTAGAAAGTAAATGATGTTGTCTCTCCCAAAAACTGACAGTGTGAACAGACTGTTCCTGTTATGCTTTAAAGGTGTTTTTTAATCACCTTCTTCTCTAGTTCATTTTATATGATCCTGGGGTGTGACAAATATTCCATCACAAAATCTGCATGAATAACGTAACGTAACTGTAACAGAATTAGCTAAATACGGTTTAAAAATGTTTAGCATGTCACGCTACATGATAAACTTTTCAAGTGTTCTGAAACAACACCAAGTTTGAACATTTAAGGGCCTTTCACACTGAGTGCGATTAAACAACGCAAATGTACATCGCAATGACGATCTTCAATCGAAACAGTAGATCCCTATGGGAGCTATTCACACCTGCCGCGATCAATCACAAGGGAGATTTTTTTAATATCAGTGTGTCGATTTTTTCCCCCATCACCCCGCGGTGAAATGAGCCGTCCAATTAGATTTGAGCTTACCTGAGCGAGGTGGCGCTGTTTTGAAAACCTGTGTAAACACCGAAATATTCCGGTCGAGAGAAGAGAATGGATGTTAAGTGTTATCATTGGTGTCTGAGAACAGATTTATTCGAACATTTTCTTTATTATGATCTATTATAATTTCTATTCATTTTCCACTGAATTATGCGATCTGAAGAGCTTGAAACAGCGCACAGAGCGGTTTTCATCCGTGCGTGTCTGTTATGAGTCAAAGAGCTCATTTGCTCTAGAGCTGTCAGTCATATTATGTGATCATAATTCCTTGCCCTTCTGAATGATGATGTTGTGTTCATTTCTGAGTTCTGCACATAAACAACTGAGAGAAACAGATGAAACATGAAGCCAAATAAATATATTACGGCAATATATGTTCTGTATGTGTTTTTCAAGCGGCTCTTTTTTTTTATAACAATAAAGAATCAGAAATGCTAAGCAGGTGTAGTGTTCAGTTTATTATTAAACACTACAAACAACGCACGTCTGCCCATTATTTTAACCCATTATTTGCCCTAATTTAACTTAACTTATGTTCAGTTGCTGCCTTAAATTTTGAATTATAATCAAATGTTCTCAGTCATTTCTCAAAGTCATTTCAACACAGTTATCATGCCATGACTTAAACTGACACTAAAACAGTCTTTTTTTTGGAACCAACTAAAATCCCAGAGAGAGAGGAAGATGTGAGTGTGGAGTGTTTTTTTTTTTATGCATCTTTCCTTCAGATCTGTATTAATGAAGCTGTGATGTCGGAGGGTGTAAATGGAGACTTCAGCACTCATTTGCCTGGGCTTGTACCCTCTTTAGGTGGCATTGAGTCGGGAGTCACGCTGGCAGACGTGTGGTGCTACATGTCCCTGCTGGATAATTGGAATCTTGTGTCTCGGATGACAGTCCCGCGGTGCCGGCACAACAGCGTGGTGTACGACGGCAAGCTTTACGCCATTGGAGGACTCGGAGTGGCCGGAAACCTGGATAATGTGGAAAGGTACTTGGCGTTTGAATTAAACATTTCATTGCAAGCCATTAGGTGTTTCAAATAAACATGTGGTCAGCTCTTTCTGTGCTGAGAGCCAATCTAATAATTGGATCTCGGCTGAAGTATGGAAGGAGTATTTTGCTGGCAGGTTGACTGTGGCACAGATGCATCGAGTAGATTGGATCAGGTTTCGCTGCCGTGGACTGTAGCTATAATCGACCGTTACACAGAGGTCGTGACACAGTCGGTCGCTTTAAAAAGAACAGAATGCAAAAGCGTCAAGGGACGATGATGTAAACACAAACCAGATTGATATTTGAAGACCGTTTTACAGTTGGTCATATTGAAATAAACCCATTTTCTCATGCAGTATCACTCTTATGACATGAGAATCAATTTGAATTCGTTCTTCTGGCACTAACATCCAATTTCCATCTCACTGCCTTCTCTCTCTGCTCATTCTAGTCTCGTAGGGTCCTTATTCTAGTCTTGCGTAGCCAGATTTTTTTGAGCTCCAAAGCTTATTCTGATCCAAAAAAAACTTTCATTGGTCCAGGTTTTTCTGTTTTCAACAAATACTTAGATAGGAAGGACTGTCTGACTGACATTTTATATATATATATATATATGCACATGTGTGTATTTATACAAAATAATTATAAACAATACACACACATATATTATGTAAACACAAACGTTTATTTTGGATGCGATTAATCGCGATCGTGAGTGACAGAATTTTCATTTTTGGGTGAACTATCCCTTTAAATTATTTTACATTTGACATGTTCTACAGCCTTTCCAATACATTGGATATTTTTTTTATTATAATAATTATACTATATGTAATTAATATAATATGTAATACTATATGAAATTATATTTTTTTAAATATCCAATACACTGGATCCAATATCCTCTGGTCACAGCTAAAACCATGCAAATGCAAACAAGATCATGTCATCAGTATTTTTCTAGAAAAAGAAAGCTTGTAAAAGGTTCATTTGGAAGTAAAGCCAGATTGTAACTGGCCATTTCAGAGAGCTTAACCATTGTTGTGTGCAATATGAATGAGACTCCACGAACAGTCCGCTGGGACGCTTGTTTGATTGACAGAACCGTGGAGGTTTGTTAGAGAGAGACCGACCGCCCACTTCACCCTGCTGACTCCTAATTTATATCCCACCATCCATCTTGCCTGCAGTTTCACGCTCATAAGCATGACATCTACTCCGTTCACAATGATGTCTTCAGTCAGCCTGCTTCTCAAGGCTGCCTTTGGCCCAATCGGGAGCAGCATCAAGGTGCTCTTGCTCTCTGTCTGATTCGTTTTTATTTATTAAATATGAATTTGGAAACTCAGTGACTTGCCTTGCTGTAAGCTGTCTGCATAGGTATCAGCTTGGTCACGTCAGAATTGAAATGAACTTGAGATGACTTGAAATGATGATCTGTGAGCTATTTTTTAGTAAGCACTCAGCTTGGCGAGATTAAAAGCTGAACATCCGTACCGGCAACCTTCATAACACCTGCAGTGTGTACAGAGGATTTGATGACTAATGAGCCTTAAAGAAGGAGACTATAAATAACAGACAAAACAACACCTAGAATTAACAGATAAAAGCTACATGAATACGCTTTTTACTGTATTATTGTAGTTGATTTTTATGGAAGGCATTTTCTGTCAATGTTAAATGAATATTGACATAAGCACAGTTGTCTATAATGAAATGGTTAATCTGGTTTTAGTTTTCATTTTATCATTTAATTGATTTGTTTAAAATTGGCAGAAAATGCCTTCCATAAATTTTGAAGCAATGCAAAAAAACAACAGCACAAACTTACTGAGACTTTGATGTGATTGGTTTTAATAAATATGTCAATATAAATATACAAAAAATATATAATATAAGTTAACAGTGCATTGTTCTAAAAGCATGAAATGAAAAGCACATCAAAATATTTGTAAATAATTATTCAGTGTTGAATGAGGCTCTATTTATGATTAACATTTCTCACACTTCCTGTCTGCCATAGTTGATTTAATGCATACTGGGATTGTATTCTCCCCAGAGGATGTTTGTGATGTTTTCCTTCGATTTTGGCTGAACAGGCCATCTTAGACGTCATCATAGTGCTTTTTTGGGAACATGTTGGGAGTGCGTCTTAAAATGCTCCCTGTGGAGACAGAGTATATATATTCATAAGTGCCAAATGAGAATAAAACTGACTTTAGTGAGCAAATAAAATAAAGATGCTCGACAGTGACTATGAAGTTTTTATTTTGGGTGGTAATCATCATTTTAATGTCACAAAACTGAAAAATTTTGTGACAAAATCTGATCTGATCTAAAATTATTGGCGTCCACACTGTGTATCGCAACTGTTCAGATCCGACTTGTGTGCCCATGCCGCTTTTTCGTTTTCCGGAATATCAGCATTGTTTTATTTTTATGGCAATGACGTTGTGATGGTAGGCATACGCCAAAAACACAACAACTGTGAATGCATTATTATTAGCAGGTAGTTGTGAATCACAGGTGTGTTATATATGAGATGAGGTACAGTGCATGATTTCCATTACATGAGAGTAGATGTTAAAACTTCATGCTGATTTGTACTCTGCTTTCGCCAAGATAAGCAACACTAAGACGTAGCTTTACAGTAAACTATGCTTCTCCATCCATTTACGCTTCTTTCCATATGGTGATGTGACTCCCCTTCTGTCCGGCGTTAACGGCTGCAGTGTACTTGGCGCGTCAGCACACACGACGGCTGCAACTACAGTGTGGTCTCCCTAGTGGACCAGCACGACAACCGTCTGGATTGAGCCGAGTAGGGGACATCTCTAGGGTCTTCAAGTGGGCACCTTCCGTCCTCAGTGTTTCGTCGACTAGCCCACGACACCTCAATAGGGCTCGACAGTGACTCTGGCGTCCCAGAGTCACCCCCCTCCGTCCCCCACTCAACTCAGCCCAGCTTACTGACCTCTACATCCCTCCTGCTGCTGAGACCTAACCACAATCTCTCCGCAACCCAACCATACGCGCCAACCCGTTTGACTAAGGCTGTCGAGCCCCACTGGTGCGTTAATGCAGTTTCAGTGGCAACGGTTCCGTATGGCATACCACCTACCGCAAAACACAATATCTGCCCAACCACCTGTCATTCACGCAATATACACAGGAACGTAATGACTGTAAATACTATACAACCTATACAAATAAACCAACAGACTCTTCAAGTTTTTCAAGAATTCTACGAAACCGTAGCGTGGCGGCCTGTACACAGCCAGCTAGAATCTTTCCGTCTCAACCACAGCCAGTTGCTGCTCCTTTCTGCTGCTTCAGATAAGTTCTTTACTGTGCGACGCAACTCTTGGCCACTGAATCCGACGTCTCTGAGGAACCGGGTTGTAGAGTGTGCCACAAAACCTTGACAACCCACTTCCACTGGATAAACCTGGACTCTCCATCCTCGCTGTTCTTCTTCAGTGGCCAGATGAGCATACCGCAGTTTCTTCCTCTCATATGCCTCATCTACCGCATCCTCCCATGGCACTGTTAACTCTATCAGTTGAACAATGCGTGCTGATCCAGACCACAAAACAATATCTGGTCGTAGGTTAGTGGTGGCAATCTCAGGTGGAAAAATAAGCCGTTGATCAAGATCAGCCAGCATCTTCCAGTCCCTAGCAGCTTCCAGTTGTCCTGGGCGAGAATTGGTGTTAACACCTTTTCTTGGTGGTTGCTCGCCTGGGCGGAGGAATATTGTCTTCTGCGTGTAATGTTTTGCTAGAACAGGCGGAAACTTATTGGTCATACTACGCTTGCCTTCCAATGCTAAAACCAAACAAACTTGGTCATGGCGGTCATTGCGTACTTGCAAATAGGCTTGGGATATTGAATTGTACCTAACATTATTTTATTTATTTGTTATATTGAAGAGAGCTTTTTGAAGGATATTGGTTTACTTAAGCCCTTTTTGAGCACTTGAGCTTAACTGAGACTTGAGTGTTTGTAGACGTTTAAGAGGCTGTTGTGTCGACCTTGATTTATTGCAATTTTGAGGTGTTCAGTTTTATTTCGATCTTAAAAAATAAACACGTGATCGCTTTCCTCACAAATCAACTGTTTCTTGTTTTCCAATGGCAAACTTGTCTCTTAGGTGTTGAGGACTAGTGCATCTTTAAACCTGCATTCAGTACAAGCAAAACACTGTTAAAATCAGATACTCTAAGACTTTTACTCAATTCCTATTGGAATTGGTGACTTGTAACTTGTAATTGAGTCATTTTTACTGTAAAGTATCTGTACTCTTTACACCTCTAGGTACTATTTACACCTCTGAGCACAGTATTGAAGTATTGAGCAAGATCATTATGTCTATAATTTCTGAAATATGCATGAAGTCATGCTCCATGGCAGACTCCCCATGTTGAGACAGCTGTATTTTAGTAGGCGAAGGAATCCTCATTTTGACCGTCTTATACACAAACACAGCTTGTGTATCTGCACCACGTTCACACCGGCTCATCAAATGTCATATTTGCGCTGTTGAATCCTGTGATTAATTGTGGTGGCACAATGGCGTTCTCGCCGGGTGCCTCCTAACCTTTCACAGTCTGGAAATTCCACACCCCTCGAGTCCAGCCCTCTGATGGCAGCACGAGGACAGGGATAATTCCGACGTTGTGCCCCGTTCAAGCCCAATCAGCAACACTTACTGTTTAATTGCTCTTTGATGATGGATTCCAGTCGTAAAGCCACAGTCTCACACTTTGAGTTGTCGTTCCATCTCTTTAGCTCTGAAATTACTGTAGGAGAGCGAGTAAAAACAACAAACTCGAGGGCAGAAGTGGAGAGAAGCTGCTCTTGGGAGTTCATTTTCTCTGTGTCATGCAGTCATGACTTTGGCACTTTCACAATGTTGCGTGTCACTCGCTAAATTCAAATGAACAACTGCTCCAATTAAAGCACTAAATCTGAGCTTGAATGTGCTCTGTAAAAACTTGTTTTACTTTCTTAATGCACATTCCTGTTTTTTTATAATGAATGATTCATCAGTGCATGTTAATCCAAAGAGCAAAAAAAACACACTTTTTATTACCAATCAAGACAAAAATCATAAGTCTGATTATCTAAGCAATTAGTGATAACTGTTTATAATTGTGGTCAGATACACTACCATTCAAAATATTTTTTTTCTAAAGAAATGTAAACTTTCATTCTTTTCAAGACATTTACAATGTTAGAAAACATTTTTTTTTTTTAAATAAAAGCTGTTCTTTTAAACTTTTTATTCATCAAAGAATCCTGAAAAATAAAAAGTATCATGGTTCAACAGCACAACTGTTTTCAACACTGATAATAATAAGAGCTGTTTCTTGAGCAGCAAATCAGCATATTAGAATGATTTCTGAAGGATCACGTGACACTGAAGACTGAAGTATTGATGCTGAAAATCATCAATATGCTTTGCATCACAGGAATAAATTACAATAATATTAAAATATTACAGTTCAAAATAACTGTTTTCTATTGTAATGTACTACAAAATATTAATGCAGCCTTGGTGATCATAAGAGACTTATTTCAAAAACATAAAAAATCTTACTGACCCCAAACTTTTGAGCCTGATTTTGAGCAATAGTAATGTCCTGATGGTATTGGGTGTGTTTTTTTATAATGCTAATCAATTGGTTTTGTAATGCTTTTGGTTCCAGGAACGTCTTTGAATGGTTTCCCAGAAGACCAAACTGCAAATGAATCGAGTGTGTATCTCTCGGAGTTGCCGGATCCTGTAGGCAGTCAAAGCGAGTCCCATTGTTCCGTGCTGCGATAGAGCGACCCACCGTGCAACCCCAACACACCATGGCATTAAAGAACTGATAACTCTGTGTCTGCTGCTGTGCCTTTATCTCCAGCATACTCCGCTGCTCCACTCCTGCGAAGTGGATTTTTAGACCCTGTTGATTGTCAAAATGACAAGAAAGGACTCAAATTACAGTATTTTTAGCTTTAATTGGAGCTCACTTTGTCTCTTGCCACTCTTGCATATTATCATAACAGTATCTTTATTCTCTAGTCCATAGCCAAGCCAAGTGACATTAATTTCTATTGCACTTTATCCAATAAAGATTGTTTCAAAGCAGCTTCACGGTAAAACAGGAACAGAAAAATAATGATCATATATGAGACAAATTCAAATTCTTCTGTAAAGCAGCTCCGCAGTAGACAATAGTGTCTTCAATAGTGTTGTTTAGTAAGGCCAAAGCATAGCATTTAATGGGCGTCTCTTGATCCACGTGTCGTTCGTGTCCACTGCATCAATGAACCACTGTGTTTCTGCTAAACAGGATAAAAACAGTCCTCCGCTGCTCAAGCACTATATTTATTTCCGGAAATCCTGCATCTCTGATGTCTGTCTGTTCCAGTTGGAGCTGCAGTGACTTCTGTAGATTGTTTTTTTCTTTGTTTGTTTTGGTTCACATTAAGTCTCATTGAAAGCCTAATCAAATTAGCTCTTTTTTTCCCTTCTTCTTTTTTGGATAATTGCTAAGTACGTCATGGATGTAGTCCATCCCAAACATCCGTTTATCTCTGGATTGGATTGAATATTGTATTGTAAAGATGTGCAGATGTAGTGTTGTATGGAGGTGATATTGATATTTGTTATCATGCAGGTGGGAGAAACACAGATAATCTGTCTGTTGGTAAATTAATCGGGATCTTATTAGCATAATATTTTAGAATTGGTATAAGAATTAATTGGGAACATTTGAAGTTGCTATAAAATTGGTTCCTGTGATGAGATCAGATTTCACAGTTTTGTTATAGACCAAGGCCAAAATTAACCTTTTCCAACACCTCCTAGTGTGTGATTTTTTTTTTTTTTTTTATGTGTATACGCAAGTCTCACATCTCACATCACATGGCGAGTGATAATTTTGTAGAAACCTGCCTGATGACATCCTGTGTTTTCTTTTTTTCTAAATAAGGGTTTTTCCATAGAAGTTATTCTAGGAAGTCACAGGCATTTGACTTTGGACTGATTCCCATGAACATCAGTTCATCATTTATACAAAATGTATTATGCTGATTTTTGTCAATTAGTTGGTACACTCTAAAAATGCTCTTGACATTTTAATGTAGTTTTTTTTAATGATCTTTTAACCAGAATCCACCTCTCAGGGCCAAATAAAGACAAAAACTTAAAGATCAAATTTTCCATCTAGATTTTCCATTGGCATTTTATGTAAATGACAATACATACAATGGGCCTCTTTCCCTCATAATTGCGCAGATAATTTCGTATTTGTACGCACAGAAGAACTTCTCACGAAAAATCTCCGCCTAATTCACAACACGTGTGTTCGCACATGAATTTGATATAAATCTCTTTCTAATGTTAGTGAATTTAGAGTATTCTAAATGAGCGGTCGCGTTCAGGAGGTGAGTCATATGAAGATGGTTTAGGCGTGTTTTATGCAAATAAGGGCTTTCTGCACAACACGTATGCATAGTAAACACATACATATTATTTTTTGCATTACAGTAAGAGAATATTGTCTTTATTGTCATAAAACACTGAGATAATAAAAGATGCATTACCACGTTCCTCTATACCTGGTGTATTACTCTGAAGGGGCAAAAACATTTATCACAATCAATCTGACAGAGATCTGACAAGATCAATGGGTCTTGTGTTTTGGACGGTTTTCAAATTCACAGCTGGACCGTAGATCAGACGTCTACATTTCAGATGAAGGAAAGTGATTAGACAGCACTGTCGGCCGTGTATTTTAAGGGGAAACATAATGGGTTGAGATGGGAAGACATTGATCAGCGGCTCCCTCCGGCCTTTACAGAGGAGGAGAGCTGCATACAGAGAGAGCAGACATAACCTTGACACAGGAACCGGCAGAGCTGGATGGATTATATATAGATAGGTCTGTGACTAGCCGTGTGTGGTTTTGGCCCGGCGTGACTCTCTAATCCCGCCTCTCTCTGATGGATGGATGGCGATCTGCTCTGGTAATGATGCCAGCCGCCCCTCAGGTCATCCGCCCTCCATACCCAGCAAATGATGATAGGGAAGCGAGCAAGCTGGTGAGAAGTCTTAAGAAATGCTTTTAGTATTTGTTAATATGGTGATGCTACAGGTTTTGTGAACATTTTCCTAATTCTTTTCGTCTCAATGCTGAAGGTGCCCTCCAAGACAATTGGAAAGGCAGTCTGATTTTTGGCTTTCTTGTTCATTGTGTGCAAGCTGAAGTGCTCAAGAAATGAGTTTGTTTACAGGAGTTATTGTGTTGCAACCTTGGCCCAGCTTGTCACTGTGGCCTGTCTTAATGTGTTAAAACTTGCAATAGCTCTGTCACTACAGTTAGAGGTCACATTTAATGTGCATCTAACTTTGATTCAACATGAAATCAGTATTGAATGTGTATACTTTCTTAAAGGGATAGTTCACCCGAAAAAAGGAACTTCTGTCATCACTTAGTCATCCACACATAAATTCTGTATGGCTTTCTTTCTTCCGTTGAAGCACTGTTGTTATTGTAAACTAATCGAAATTAATCGAAATAAAGCAGATTGTTAATTGAAATAAAGCAGAAATTAAAATGAAATTATAAATGAAATTTTATAGATGAAAAAAACAAACTTAAAAAATAGAAATGTACTTAAAATGCTGTATTTGCAACTAATGGAAATAAAATAAGTTTAAGCTGAAGTACTGAAATGACTAAAACTAAAATAAATTAAAGCTTAATAAAAATAAAAAAACCGAATAAAAAAATACTAAAACTAAAATAAAAAAAGCTAATGCAATAAAGTTACTACTGAATAAATACTGATTCAGTATATATTTTACTATAGAACTGAATGAGTTCCATTTTCATAGGCCTACAATTTACATGGTAATCCAAGGTGCTTCAAAGAATACCATGATATTGTCATGATAATGTGATATTTTAGTTAGTGGTTATTCAGTGCCATTCTAAAAGAATGACCTTTGTTGGTGCAAACGTATCTCTTTTTTGTGTGTGCGTGCATGTGTACATGTTTTCTATCCCAGTGGGGACTTCAACCTGAATGCACACAGACTCATGGGGACTCGTGTTACGGTGGGGACCTAAATTGAGGTCCTTGTCGGGACATTTTTTGCTCCCTTTGATGAAAACAGCGTAAAATGTCAAAATGCAGAAAGTTTTCTGTGATGGGTATGTTTAGGATTAGGGGATAGAATATGCATTTTGTACAGTATGAAAATAATTATGTCTATGGAATGTCAATAGCCCCATTCACACATACAGTCTTTACCGGTAACAGATCAAGTGTGACCTGAACCTTTTCAAATAAACCGGTTCCGGCAATTCACCAGTAAGGAAAGTTGCAACATTACAACGTTAAGTTGCAAGGTATATGCGTTGTGTGAACGCGGTATGAAGATTACCGTTTTTTTTTGTTGCATGTACGAGGTCAGAACGCGCTGACGTAAGAAGTGATTTGGGCCAATAGAAACTCTTGAAAGAGCAACGGCTCTGAGCCATTCATAAAATTATGACATAGATGACGCATTTACTCAGCACCATTTACAAATGTCTTGAAATTGGAGTGATACTGAAACTAAAGCGCTTTTCCTCATCCGGGCGGATGAAGAGATTTGTCAACAACTTTAGAGGTCACTTCCAGGAAAATGACATCGTCACAGAGTTTACCGGTATTTTGGATCTGATGTGTGAATGGTCTGTTAGCGGTAAAAAGCCAGAATGCTGTTGCTTGTGTGAACAGCACATTTTGGAATTCACCGGTAAAGTCGTTCTGGCAATTTTACGGTAATTTACCGCGATTGCTGTGTAAGGGGCTAATGTCCCCATAACACATGAAAACCCAACAGTGGTGGTGTTGGGTGGATGTCTTTGAGTGTGTGTGCCCCGTGCTCTGTGTCAGCGCTGTTGTTCAGCATGCCAGACTCTGTCAGGGTACAAACAAATTTATTTGTGTTGACGAAAGCAAAAGCTGTTTGTTTGCTAGTCATGTAAATTAAGGCTGTTAGGGTGTTTGTCCCAGGATACAATGAGTTATTCTGGTGTATCGCTATTCTAATGCATTCTCTGCTTGACATTGAACATTATTTAGTTGGACTAGGTAGGATATGTATTAATAATACATTTGAGAGTAATGATAAATTCCTCTCTTTTACCAGAATTATTATTATTTTTTTCATAGTATGACCCCTTTCACTAATTTCTGCCACCTTTTTGAGGCCCAGCTAAGAGGCTTTCATTGTCTTTGAGTTATTATTTTTTAAATTGGTTGGCACAGAGACTAGGCCCAAGTAATCTTAGATTGAGATACGGAATGAAGTGTCACGAGTTTGGCCGACAGAAGACCCGCTCGCCACAGTTTAGCACATATTTACGAGGAGTCTAACCGTTGCAGAGTTGCCCTGAGCCCTGACCCCTCGTTCCCTCGCAGCTGCCTCGGCTTCAGGCATGTGTGGACTGCTTGAACTGCCTGCCTGACGTCTCCTGTCGGCCTGTGAGTGTGCACCTCCTGTGAGACACTGATCTGGAAAGCAGGGACACCTGTCACACCAAAGAATTCACAGCGTGTTTTAAAGCACTGGGAACACTGCAGAGAAACTTCATCTTGTTTGTTTAAGATGGGTAATTTGTGGACACTGCAAAAAGAAATATGAACATGCATGATATTTATAGAAGCAGATGCTAGAGTAAAACCAGTGAAACACCTAGCCGACGGTCAGGCAACGTCGGGCCGGTTTTGAGCGTCGACCGACTTGGATTTGGCTCCGCACCGTTTGTATACCTGCAGTCTTAATTTTGCTTTCCCTATTTGAATGACGAATATAGACGAATATATCTGCTTAAATAGACAGTTATCTCCTTTACCCGCAGACGCAGAACCCGCATGCTAGTTGACAGTTGCCTGTAGTCCCTTCGGTGTGTTCAGGCAAAGATATTTTTCCTCGACGCGAGGCAACAACACAGTCAGCTATCATCAGTGCTAGTTCTTTGGCATCCGTTTTGTGTAACTAAAGATAGATGACTAGAAAAGGAAAATTTGTGAAGACAGACCTTGAATGTTGACTTGACAAAACCTTGCCCAAAAGTTTAAAAAAACAACTGTTTTATTTTTTTAAAGTTTAAGTGTTATTTAGTAGCTTGAATGCTGTGTACTTTCATTGCTAAGTCTTTACTCTGGTGTTATGAGTGGTTACTATGTGATTGGTAATGGTATCTATTGGTAATTGGCAGCTATGGATAGTGTTGCTCTAGGGTTACTTGCGTGGGTGTTTTAGGTCAGGGGTTTTCAAACAGGTTCTGTGGAAATGTTTAGAGAAAGTTTTTTTTTTATAAAAGTATAAGTAAAATTTGATTAAAATGAATAAATCAAATATACATTTAACAAATAAATAATTTGATAACCTAGATTAAAATAAATAAATATATAAAAGTTAGATTAAAATAAATAAGTAAATGAGTAAACAATAAATAGCATAATGCAATAATATAACTACTATAAAGTATTTTGCAAACCATATTTTTGGCATATTTATAATATTAATTATTCACAGTATAAAATGGGTCATTATATTGGTATTTGTGGAAGCAGATGCTATTTAAAAAGAAATGAGGAATAATGCTTATGATATTGTACATGTCGGTTTTATGTATTAGCAAAATCAAAGATAATTTTCACCTGGATTTCTCATCAAAAAAACAATACTGGCTAATTAAAATAGAATTTGCGTCAAGACCACATATGCTAGAAAAGTCACATGACTGCAGGTGGTTCCTCGCTAATTGCTTTAATTCATATCAGACTCTTTTATGTGAGAAAACGTAAGTCATAATGATTTTTCATTTGTTCCACAGATGTCTGTATTTATAACCACACTTTCATTAAGCGAGTCTCTGCCTCGTATAATTAGTTCCTTCCTGTACGCCGCTGTAAAAGTCTCATTAAAAAGAGGCAGAAGTCGCCTGATAACACTCTCCCTCTGTGTAATTAATGGTCTTACTCACGAGCCGCTGAGCTGACAATGAACCGCCCGCTTCTGAACCACTCGCCCAGAGAGAGGCTGAAATATCCGCTTGCGAGCCATCTGCTTCACTGTACGGGGGATCCAGTGGGAATGTCTGATTTTACATGCGGAAAAATGTTTGCTTGTAGTCAAGACCACCTAAACCGAGACAAAGTCAAGACCAAGACCAGTGTGTGTCGAGACCAAGATAAGACCAAGGCAGGGCGAGGCTGAGTCAAGAAAAAATCCAAAAAAGTCTAAAAAATCCACACTTACTGCCTGAGAATTTTCTTCTATTTAATCAATAAATTATATAATTAGAATAATTAGACACTATATATAGAGCTGTTATCAATCAAATGAAATCACTAACAACAGAAGTCATCTTTGCACTGCAGAGGTGGCACAGAAGTTGCATCTGAATCAGTACAATTACAACTGTATAAATAATGTTGAGATTAATGTTTTGGAAATAAAATTTTGTTTACCATTTTTTTATATATATAGTATATCAGTCTGGCGACTGTGGCGAGTAAAGAAAAAAATTACTTGCCAATGGCGATTCTTCTACCAAGGTGTGCGTAGAGGGTTGATTCTCTTCAGAGTCGATGGTCTATATGGTCTATGTATAAGACTTTAGCGATTTTCTTCGGGACATTCCTTAAAAATTAAATTCAACCATGGTGTCCTTAGTGGCTCGGATGCCGGGAGTCTATAGAGACTCTTATGTTCGTTGGTACATCCAATAACAGAACATTTGTAATGTTTTTTGTGAATTTTGCATAATAGGTCCCCTTTAATTATATCATACAACATTATAGTATAAAAACAAGATCTCATACAAGTACTTTTTTGAAAGTATATCTTGAAATTTGTGAGCATTTGTATTAATTGGTGAAATTTTTTATTCAATCCCCTGTTAATTTCTGACCTGGCACAACAGTTACAAAAGAAATCAAATTAGAAATAAGATATTGATTGCATTTGAAGCAGGATGTTTTACATCCAATCACATTAAAGGTGCTGTATGTATTTTTTGTGGACTGCACTAAAGCATGAAAATACCATACTATGTTTGCAGATATTTAGGAAACATGCTAGGTTCAAATAATTGTTTCTCCCAAAAACAACGCTACTGCCAGTTATTCTACTTTGAAATGTGAGTTCCATGCCAATTTACACAGTAACATTTGACACCCGGGGTTGGCAGTTGGCAGAGAAAACAGCGTATTGCAGCTGTGAAAGCCAGCAAACGAACTTGGTCAGAGATCACAAATTCTACAAGACCTAAAAAACACCGGTGTAAGGTATTTCACTATTGTCAATTGCACTCGTTCCTGTTGCGTGTCATCAATCTGACCATCCGCGTGACTATCGAGTCTGAGGAGGAGGGGGCGGGGCAAACAACTCTCCAATATTTTGAATTTGGACTTCAGTACCCATTTCAATTGCTAGCTGTCAATATTACATAATGCATCTTTAATGATGTTAACAAATAGATCAGACAATGCACTGGCAATTTAGTCACATCCCCACAATTGTGGTCTTGAAATAAAATCTCTCTTAGACTGAGCAAGACAAATGCAGTTGAGACCGAGACAAGACCAAGGCCTTTAAAAAATAATCTTGAGGACACTAACAAAAATACTAAGTAAGAAAATATTTTTTTACTATATGATCTGATGATGAAAATGAACAATGCTGGACAATGAAAATGTTAATATAGGCAACTACTAGGTAACTATATTAAAGTTCCCCTGTAGTCAATCATTTTATTGTATTGTATTTATTTATTTGAGCACTTTTCAGGCTACACAGTAGCTCAAAAGTGCTGTATATTACAAGTGAATAAACAAACATCCATTAAAAAGTTAAAACGCAAGAGAGAAAAAGGCAAGCTGTTCCATAATCTTGGGCCAGTAACAGCAAAAGCGCAGTCACCTTTAGATTTAAGGCGCACTCTTAGGATTAATGATAGCTTATTTGAGTATCTCAGCATTACATTTGAATTATATGGCTTAATAAACTCAACCAAATAGTATGGCGCTATTCCATGCAATGCCTTAAAAACATATGTCAAGACTATGTATTGGATCCTGTAATGCACTGGTAGCCAGCCTAATGATGATAACAGTGGAGTAACACGATCAGTCTTCTTAGCCTTCATAAGCATTCTAGCAGCGGCATTTTGCACTAGCTGAAGACATGCAACATGAGTCTGGCAGGTCCCGGAATAAATAACATTACAATAGTCTAAATGGGAAAAGATAAAAGTATGGATGACTTTTTCTAAGTCACTAGTTTAAAAGAAACGCTTTTAATTTGGCTATTGCCCTCTGATAAAAGAAACAATTCCGAACTACAGTTTTTATTTGTTTATCGAACTTCAGCGATAAATCAAAAATGACTCCCAAGTTCTATACTCGGCCCTGTAGGTAGCAAGCCCAAGGGCCTAAGATATCACTTTCAGCCTTATTAAAAATTGAACGACCAAAAAACATAATTTATCTTTTTCTTTCCACTGAACAAGATTGTCAGCCATCCAATCTTTAACTTCATCCAGACACCTATGGGGTGTTGCACAGGAAACATTACAATTAGGTCTTAAAGGCAAATAGATCTGTGTGTCATCCGCATATAGATGGTAAGAAATACATTTTTTTTTTAAATCATTCACAAGGGGAACATATATAATAAAAACAAAACGGGGCCCAAAATGGACCCTTGTGGGACCCCACTGTTGATAGGGGCTGGATAAGAAAAACAATTACCACCCTTTACTGTAAAAGATCTTTGCTCTAGATAAGATGCAAACCATGTAAAAACCTTGAATAGCTTGAATGTAACTCTAGACCCTTGCTTCATTTAGTATACGTGGAGCCATGAACATGCAAATTAGCCCCGCCTCCACTCACTCACACCGGCTCAGAGAGTCACTCAGCCAACTTTACTGTAGTAAACGCTGCAGAATCGTATTGCTCTTTACAACGTCGGACACATAATGGTAATTAATATGATTAGCCTTTTAATGTTACACAAACCATGTTCCCGTTCACCATCTCAGAGTCAAACAACTGCCTTCTAAAAATCAGCATCCTTAGAAACATTCTGAACAACTTAGAACGTCAGCGGAGAAAGATATAGTTCATCATAACATCGTAATAAACATAATATACATAATTCACCTGCTATATTGCTAAATGTACATAATTTTTCATATCAACAGAAAAATATATTGGGATAACCTGGCTTCTCTTGAGACACCCCTGCTTCACACAGCATAGTAATGATATGCTAAAGCCCGCCCGTACATTGACGATTGGTTACAAGGTAGCTTGTGACGTAAGAAACACAGGCGATTTCCAACCGTGTTTTTCAGACTGTCTTTGGTTCACTGCAGTTTTAAGGGGAAAATACTCAGCAATGGTGTTGACTTATGAATTTGCACATGGTTTGTCTTAAAGCATAATAAAAACGCCACATAGACATATAAACAACAATTAAAACGTGATTGTCACCACAGGGGGGCTTGTCACCACAGTACAAGCTTCACATTTCTGTATTAAAACCCTCCAGCACACCTGCCTGCTGCCATAGACACTATAGACATTAAGGTAAAAAGTATCCTGCAATATTCCGATAATTTGTGCATATGTTACTGTGCTGCAGGGTTTTGCTCGCGAGATTTTTTCAGCATTTCTCTTCAGCGAGGCAAACGAGATAAGCTTCTCCGGCAATCTTCCACAGTCAGTATCTGTTAAATGTGCAGTAGATAAGGTCGACTCTACTCCACCGGCTCCAAACGCGTTTTCTGCTCCTCCATTTAAGACTCATAATGGTCTCACTCAGTGAGCACGGCCGGGTCTCATTCCCTGCTCAATTTTCACCCTCTAACAGGCAATCTCCTGATGTCTCCCACAGGTCTTCCAGCACAAACTCAAGGCAGGATCTGAGTTGGAATCTGGGTTGCTCAGCTCCTCAGTCAAAACCTGCTCTTTCATTTGTATCATTTTGCACAATCCAAATATAGCCTCCACTTCCCACACCTGTGAGCCTGTCCTGGGATTAGATGATGATCTATCCAGAGTTCAAGTTTAGAAGTCCACACCCACTGAGTTCAAGAGATCAAATACTGTGCAAATACTTAAAAGATATTCATATATATATAAATTACTTAATTGGCATTAAAATAATGATGTATTTTCTACATATTTTTATGGCAGTTCAGTATATGTATATGATACTGTATTTATAATATGTATTTTTTTTATATTACAGCAATGGTATTTTGACTTGAAATGCTCCCTCATTTTCTATATTCAATGTAATTTTTGTTCTTGAAATATTAGACAGTTTTTGTGACAATCAGCCATGCACATTTTCACTACAGTCTCTTTTTGCTTATGTTTAAATGCTAGAGTTGACATAAATTATCTTAGCCAGGGCCAGTAAAGAAACTCAACCAAGCCTCGCAATTTACTCTCATTTCCCTGATGCTTTATCAGGCGTGAAGCGGAAACACACTGATATGAGCCATGAGCATCATTTAAAAATCCATGGAACATCATGTCTTTTTATTTAGGCCGACTTTAATAGTCCTTTTTCTAGGGGGAAAAAAGTTTAGAGTGGATGCCAAGATTTTTGTAAAATTTTTACCCTACATATGAGCAGTAAGAATAGAATAGAATAGAACATTTATTTTGTCTAAAAAGGCGCGTTTCAAGCTTAATCGATTTTCATTTTCTTTCTAGGTATGACACCATCACTAACCAGTGGGAGATAGTGGCTTCTTTGCCCAAACCTGTCCATTCTGCAGCAGCAACTGTCTGTGGAGGGAAGATCTATGTGTTTGGAGGGGTGAATGAGGCCGGTCGCTCTGCTGGAGTGCTTCAATCATATGTGCCTCAAACCAACGCCTGGAGCTTTATTGAGTCGCCTATGATCGGTAAGAGCACTGCGGATAATTACCGAGCCACCTGACTATGTTGTTCACCTACTGTCTTCTGTATTTTGTGTATATATATTCTAGCGTTTTGAAAACTTTGGGGTCAGTATGATTTTTTTTTGTAATACTTTGATCCAGAAATGATGCGGTAAAATGATTAAATGTGGCAGTAATAATTGCTATTCTTTTGAACTTTGCCTACATAAAATATCCCCCCCAAAATGTATCATAGTTTCCACAAAAATATGAAGGGATATCTTAAATGATTTTTTCAGCCTATTAGAATGGTCTGAAGGATCATGTGACACTGAAGACTGGAGTAATGATGCTGAAAGTTCAGCTTTGCATCACAGGAATAAATCATAAAATATGTTGAAAGAGAAAACAATTATTTTAAATTGTTATAATATTTCATAATATTACTTCTGGCCGGATGGTGCTAGCAGCATGCTATCTCCTTTGTCAGATGGCTCAAGAGACAGCACATCCAGATCCAACAGATCACTCAAACTGGTTACTGAAGAACATGAAAGAGCTATGCCTTTTACGAATTCCTCAGCCAGCTCAACCTGTGATCCTCACGACACTAACCTCCATTGTGCTTTGGCTACAGCAGGGTTACTCTCGAAAATTAAGTCCAGCGTGAATGGAGCTTCCTCACTCAAAATGGGCGCATTCAGAACCCTCAAGAACTGAACGTGCATGCTCCTCACCCAAACATCAAACGCACAGATCATGTGTGTCCTCCAATGTAAAAAAACTGGGACACGGAGGCACACCTGAAATGAGTTTTCCATACTAAATCTTCCCCCGGTAGTTAAAACTGTTAGGCCCGATAATCCGGCAGGATTCGCCAGGCTCGGTTGCATTTGCCAGACTCGGGATAGATTGAATAATTTGTGACATTGAAAATGACATTGTTGCCTTAAAATCCTTAAGATGTCATCTACTTAAAAAAAAAAAAAAAAAAAAATTGTATGTTAATGTTAGGTAGTTTTAAAGAACTAACAAAATGTTTAATGAAAAAGAAAATTTCAGGAGCCTCCTCAAGTAAGCATGCCCTAAAAGATGGACAGATTATTGACAGAAAGAGAGATGAAAAGGGGAAAAGACAATGACACGTATGGTTAGTCAGATAGATCTCAGAAATCTCACACTGATACCATTTACTCTGGTAAATGTTGACATTTGGAAAGTACCTTATAGTACCGATATTATGGTTTTTCGAATATTCCCTTTCATGCAGAGTGTAATAAAGCTGTTTGCTAATGTAAACGATCTGAAAAGTTGTAAAGTTGAAAGTGCACAATAAATAAAGTTATTGTCTCCCAAAAGAAATAATCGACTCTGAACCGCCTTTACGAGTCGTTTGGGTTTCAACCTACGGTTTACGTCACTAGGAGATACATTTGCATAATGCCCGCCTATGGTTGTACGTTGTCCGCCCGCAAACAACTTGACCAGCCCACAACACGTCACTTTATTGACGACTGCTTCTCAAATCTCGGAATTCAATGTGGGATTCGCAAAACGCTTGCTCTATAAATATGGGTCAGTACTCAGTCTATTTGGACCAACTTGCTCCTCAGAATCACAACCTGTAAGTATGATTAATTATTGGTGTATATATTGTGTATGGGGTGTTCAAAATACTTAGTTTTGTGTTTTATATTGTGTAAGTTCCCGGCTAACCGGCTTAGTCACGTTATTACAGTCTTGCTGAAAGAGTTCTGCTAAGCAACCAACGCTTACCAACGTTTATGATACATCAGTCATTTATGTTAGAGGTCGGCTAACGTATGCACCATTATTGATGCGGTTCCTGCATGTTCACCGCAATAAATTTGAATTATACACATCGGTTTGTTGATTGACATACACTTGTTAATGCTGATGGTGAAGAATTACAGTTGAAACATCTCATAATGTACCCCAAACTGAGTAGCGTATCTCTGAGAAACTTCCTTAAGTCGCCCTTGCAATGGAGGTTGAGGTTAAATAACTAGTTCTTCGAATGTTTCATCTTCAGACTCGCGCTCAGATTGATATGGTAAAATCGACGTCATCGTTTGTTACTGTCTTTAGTTTACGGTGTACAATCGCTAAGCTGTAGAAAGCCTCCGGATGGAGCTGAAGCTATGTTTTTATTTCCGACACGTGCTGTACGCAGAATCACAACAGACTGAGCTGTCTGGCCAATCAGAGCAGAGCGGGCTTTCGGAAAGGAGGGATTTAGAGAGACTGATTCATCAGGCGAGTCGTTTGAGAATCAATGAAAAATGTGGTGATGTGCAATGTATGTTATGAGAAAATGTACCTTTGATGCATGTAAATCTGTTGTAGGAGACTTCAAAAACGAAATTAGGAGACTTTAAAATAGCATAATTGGGGCACTTTAATTTGTTTGCTTTTGGGCCTGCTCTTTTATTCCCCCATCTCTGTCCGAAGCGAGCTGCAAGCCATCTTTTGATGAACGTTTCAATCTCTATATCCGATGCACTGGCAGTACTTGCATTTCTTTGCACTGATAAAAAAAAAAAGATCAATCGCAATAATATAGACTTTTACAAATCTTTCACCATCAACAAAAGCCATATTTACAATGCAAAGGTGGAACAGAAGTTGCATCTGATATGGCATTTATGCTCATTTACACAGACTATGTAATGCTGTTCATGGACATGTATTTACAATTCTACATTCTACATCACAATTTAAAATTCTAATGCAAATAAAAAATTAATAATTAAAATACCGGTAATCATAAAAGTAAAAGTAATCATTACTGTCGATTAATAGATTGCTTCTGTGGTGGAAAAAAAAAAACATGTCATATTCTGGCTACAGACGAAGCAATAAGAACCATTTATGAATTTATTAGAAAATTAAGACTTCACATTGGTTAGTTTAGTAGCTTGTGTCCTGCAGAGTTTAGCTCCAAACAGCTCCAGAACACCTGCCTGGAATTTTTTAGTAATCCTGGAGACTTTGATTAGCTTATTAGTTGTGTTTAATTAGGGTTGGAGCTAAATTCTAGCACTATGCCAGCCAACTCATGATTATAATTTCATTATATAAACATTACTTCTATATTTTATGTGTAGTACTGTTCAGTAAAATTGTATTAGATGTCGCAGTTACAAATTTAGTTTGTTAAGAAAAAATGTAAACATATTAATAGGAATTCAAATGTAAAAATACACTAATAAATAACATAACATTGACAGGGAAAGGATATTACGTTTAAGTTTAAGGGTCACTGCTACATACAATTTACCACATTGTAAAAAGAGACCCACCCCCAGCACCTAAACTGGCCCGGGTCTGTATGGACATATTTCACCCAAAATCAGACCAGCCCTTATGGTCCATAATGGGGCCCAATGTGGCTTAATGTGCCGTATCTCAGTGCAAATCAGGCCAAATCTGCACATCCAAAGCCAATTCTGGCATCCATTACTGGGCCAGAGCTGGCTCACTTTTGGTGAGCCCCTGGCAGAACACGGCCCAGTGAGGCGACACTCAGCCGCAATTGGCCCGATTGCGCTGGCTACCTGGGTCTTCACACACGCTACAACAAACAAAAGGCTCCTAAAGACAAAAAAGATAATTACATAAATTGCAGGCGCCCTCTTATACTCATAGGCGCATCGGTACTAGAGACATCATTACCTGTCGTCACTCGTCAGCCAATAAAATTGCGGTGTTTACACACGTTACACACTGATGACGTTACCCATAATATCAATCCAAGACGCAATGTCTCATTCCCCTTCTCAGGAAACCAGGGTTACAGTCGTAACATGAGATGTTTTTACCTTGGTGAGCCTTGGTGAGTATGAGAGACTTCTTTCAATAAGACTTCTTAATTCTTATTTTTGAACGGAATATATACAAATAAAATGTGCAGAAATATATTTTTACATCATGTCCCACATCAGATACATTTCATGTCTAAAGTTTTTCGTTAGACAGTGTTGAAACTATGAGAAAATAACTTGGAATTTCAGTAGAAGTTGACTTCATTAGTATTTGGCATTTTGACACTCTCCAGAGATATTGAGGTTGTGGGTAGAGGGACGCTTAAGGGGGAAGGAACTTTTTTTTCAACCTGTAACTCGGTGGCAAATGCAGCCCTGAGGGACTCACAGTGGGTGCAGGACTGAGGCGTTTCACTATAGCTAGAAAGCAAGCATTTCCCCATTAGTGCAGAAATAAGTGTGGATTTAAAAAAGACACACTGCCATGAAAACAGCTTTATCTGCCATTTTTAGTGAGTAAAATAAGTTATTTTGGATATCCACCTGACTGCTGCATGAAATATCTTTCTCTGAGACGATAAGAAGACACTTGACGTTTAATATACGCCTACAAGTTCAAATTAAAATGAGTTTAAAAGTCTTAAAATGTGAGTTTGATCAAATTTAAGATCATAAAAAGTCTTAAATATCTTAAATGGTATAACATAAATCTTAATAATAATAAAATAAAATAAAAAATATGATTGAAATAAACTTGAGCACAAAGTAAAAACGTGACGCTGGTGTGCGTTCAACTTTGTCGCCATTTCAGAGCAGTTTACAGTCCATGAATTTATGCCAAGTGATTGCTTATTGATCTACTGTTGATGAATTATGTTTATTGTATGGTGTTTCTATTGTAGTATGTTGTAGATAGTTATAGTAGATAGTAGATAGTAGTATGATAGTAGATAGAGTGCATATTTTATCTCCCTCATATGTTAGAATGAGCAGCTGGGAGTGGTATAGTGCAGACATTTAAAAAAAGTCCCAGTGTATTTTGAGCTTGTTTAATTTTTTTTTTTTTTTAAATCATTCAATATGTACATTTTACTAGTAATGGCACAGTAATTTGTTGTTCTTTAAACACATTATTGTTGTATCTGCAATCTGCAGTATCGGTTGTCCAGTATCAATTTCAGTGTCAGCAAGTTTACCTATAGATTTGGAAAGCTTGTGGTATATTTTTTCTTGCCGCATGCATCAGATAGTTCATGAATAATCAAGGGCCCTTTAAGGCGAATTGTAGGCGTTTATTTTCTAGTCGTGCATGTACAACGTGTGTCTGCTTGTATTGGGTTAGTGTGAAATTTCGAAAAGTGTATGTTTTGTCCAGATAATGGGCACGTGTGTTCTTTAAAGCAATGCAACCCGGCAAGTCCTTTGATGGCGGCAGCGTTTTGCAGCAACAAATTGACCAGAAGTTGTTTGTTTTTAATGAGATTATCAGTGAGAACAGAGCTTTACTGTATATTGTCTCTGCTAACATTAAGCGCTCTGATCATGAAACCTTGAGCTTATAACTAGTTTCTTGTGGCATGCATGGCTTCAACAGTTTCCTGACCATTATCCTCTTTCCTCATTATTGGCTGATCTGGCACCTGACAGACGACGGATGAAAGGTTCACACTTATGGACTGCTCATATTTTTACACTTCTGAGTCATGTGTTATGCTTTTTCTCTAGAATTCGTCTTGATGAGCATCTTGGTCCATTTTTAGATGTGAACGGGTCCCTGCGAGTACTTAAAATTCAGTTTTAGCATAAAAAGTCATACAAAAGTCTTAATTATCATTTTAAGAGGTCTTAAATTTGATTATTAAACTTTTTGTTTCTATTTTAATAGATGATTAAAAGAGTGCATATTTGATCTCCCTCATATTTTTAAACTAGCAGCTGGGAGTGGAAAATCAAAGACCTTTCAAAATAAGAGTCAATACATTTTACTAGTATCGGCACAATACTTTTTTATAGCCATTCTTTGAACAAATTGTTATTGTATCGGCAAACTCCAATATTGTTCAACCTCTAATTTGTATTGATGTACGTATATGTACAAAAATCAATTGCAGTACATACGGACTACTTTTATGGTGTTTTTATTGATTCATTTATTTATGTTCTTTTCTGAGCTGGAAAGGCATCATGGTTGCTGTTCATAGCTTCTGTATGATTCTCCTTTTTAGTTCCACAAAAGAAAATAACTCTATCAGTTTTACTCTATCAGTAAATAATGATAGAGTTGTCATTTTTGGAGAGTATTCCTTTTTGCATGGAACCAGACCAGTGGAACGGGAAAAACATTTTGCTGTCTGACATGTCACTTGAGACTCCTTCAAAAGGTTCAGATATTGAAATCAGAGTTTGGTTATGGCGTTTGTATCAGCGAAAGGGAGATATGAATGCTTCTGACATTCAACTCTGCAGCCGACAGCAAACATTCACTCACACATATGTGACTTTAAAAACACTTTTGTGACCCACTGGGTCAAACATGTACATTCATGTAGCCAGAGAGCGTTTAGAGCAGGTGACTTAAAGTTCAGAGACGACGACTGACATCATCTCTCGTCGAGAGCCGGTCTCGAAAGGCCAGCTGCATGTGAGAAGGAACATGATATTTTGATTATTGTGAAGGGCTTGAGTGATCTGGAAAGGTCGGTGTAGATGTCAAGTGTTGCAGGTATTCTTGCGCCAGCGGATAATGAACTGTTGAGGGTTTCGGTCGGTAACGTCATCTCAGCCTGGGCGCTTATTGATTTTGATGTTGCCATGGACTGTGAGGCTCTTATTGATTTTTATATCACTATGGACATAGTGGCCCAGGGATCATATGTTTATTGCAGCCGTGTTTGTGTAAGAACCAGCAAAGGCTCAAATACAAAGCTCCTCAGTCTTCATAGTCTTGTTATTTGGCTTCCTCCTCAATCGATAAAGCCATGGAAACGGTCAACAGTAATAAAGCAACTAAAAGCACTATGTAGCATATTAAAATGGCCTAGTAATTGCAGTGTAGGACAGTAAAGCCTAGAGTTGAAGATCTGGGCAGGTAGCACAAAGTTTGCTGGTTCAAACCCAATTAAGACTGATCGCAGTTGTACCCTTGAGCAATATTTTTAACCCCATAGGTATTATAAAGTGTCTGCTACATTTGACCAAAAGTCTGGAATCAGTAAGATTTATTTTTTGTTAATACTTTTATTCAGCAAAAAATTCAAGGGGCCATATGATTTTAAGTTATTTTTTGGGGGGTTAATAGTAAAGGTTAACATGCTTTAATGTTAAAAAACGTATTTTTTTGAAGAAACGTATTAAAAACGTATTATCAAAAATGTTGCCGGTGCCTGGCAACTTCTTAAAAAAACACTGGCAGGGAAAGAGTTAAATAAAACAATGCAAAAGATCTTGAATAGTGAATTTTGTCTTATTGCACTTGCAAATTTGTAACACTTGTTTTGAATTAGTTATTATTGTAATATTATTGTTAGATATTTTAACTGGAAATATGTTTGGGTGGTCCAGTTTTACTCGTTGAACACTAAAAAACAGTAAGATCCGCCATGGAGACGCTTCATATCAGTGATTTGGTCAGTCGGCAGTAAGAGTATCGTCTCTCAGTTGACAGTCAGTGATCTGCCTAATCTTCCCATTTGCAGTTTTTCATCTCTCCGTCTTATCGGCAGGGAACGGCATTGTCACCGACACCATCTGTGAATGACAACACCTTCCCCCCGCTGGCATGCTTATTGTGTTTGACAGGCCAGAAAATGCAGTGGGACACACTCACGCTGCACTATATTGTGTATTGTGTTTAACATGTAAATATTCCAACTATGGCGAAGAGCCGCCCGTGGCCGTGAAACGCATCAGGATGAAGATCTTTAGTGTTTTATCCACATTTATGGAAGTGTGAAACTTTGTTTAACTGTAAAAGGACTGCCGCTGTTTGTTTTGATATATTCTTTCAAGATCCCCATTTAGTAGTTGTGCCACATAACTGAGGATGGCAGATTGACACTTCAATGCCCAGCAGGAGACAGCAGACGAGAGTTGAACACACATGCACACACTGTGATGGGGGGGTTGCTGAAAACCATTCTCAAATATGTGCGGTCAGGCGGAGAGCTGGATGCCAAAAGGAGATTAAATCAAGAAAGACTGAAAAGAATCTCATGAAAACATCTCTTGGTCACATTTAATCCGGTTTAAAAGTTAACTGCTGGCCCCTTTATTTGGTGCACCTTGCTAATACCGGGTTGGATCCCCTTTTGCCTTCATAACTGCCTTAATTCTTTGTGGCATAGATTTAGCAAGGTGCTAGAAACATTTCTCAGAGATTTTGGTCCATTTTGACATGATAGCATCAACTGCTGCAGATTTGTCAGCTGCACATGCAAATCTCCTGTTCCACCACATCCAAAAGGTACTCTATTGGAATGAGATCTGGTGACTGTGTCATTTGAGTATAGTCGATTCATTGTCATGTTCAAGAAACCAGTTTGAGATGGTATGAGCTTTGTGACATGGCACGTTATTCTGCTGGAAGTACACTGCGGTCATATTCAGCTAGGCTGTGGCGTTTAAACGATACTCAATTGGTACTAAGGGGCCAAGAAAACATCCCCCACACCATTACACCAACAGTAGCCTGAACTAGTGATACAAGGAAGGATGGATCCATGTTTTCATGTTTACACCAAATTTTAACCCTATCATCTGAATGTTGCAGCAGAAATCAAGACTCATCAGACCAGCCAGCGCTTCTCCAGTCTTCTATTGTCCAATCTTGGTGAGGCGGTGTGAATTGTAGCCTCAGTTTCCTGTTCTCAGCTGGCAGGAGTGACACTCTGTGTGACCTTTATCTGTTGCCCATCTGATTCAAGGTTCAGAGATGCTCTGCCCAGTGTAACAAATGCATTATTTGAGTTACTGTTGCCTTTCTATCTGCTTGAACCAGTCTGGCCATTCTTCTCTGACCTCTGGCATCAACAAGGCATTTTCGACCACAGAACTGCTGCTCACTCTATAATTTCTCTTTCTGACTATTCTCTGCAGAACCTAGAAATAGTTGTGCGTGAAAAACCCAGAAGACCAACAATGCCACCTTCAAAGTCACTTAAATCACCTTTCTTCTCCATTCTGATGCTCAGTTCAGAACATTAGCAGACTGTCTTGACAATGCCTAAATGCATGTGATTGGCTGATTATATATTTGAGTTACTAAGCAGTTGAATACAGCTAATAAAGTGGCCGGTAAATGTATGTGCATATATAGGGGCTTTCACACCGGAGTGAAAAGTTTCATAGTTCCAAGAACTATTGGCGGAATTACCCGTTTTTTGGCGCGTTCGTACCGCAGGAACTAGGAACGATCTTAGTTCTAGGAACTCCTTTTGGGGGAACTAAATTAGCTCCTACTTCAGAGTAGGGTCTAACCCAGCAAAATAGGAACTACCAGTGACGTTAGTGTACGCCGATTGGCTGAACGCACGCAAAACACCACCCGCCATTTGAAACAAAAAAAGCTGTGCACACACAGGTTATTGTCAAGTCACCTTTATTTATATAGTGCTTTTTACAATACAGATTGCTTCAAAGCAGCTTTACAGTGATAACAGGAAAATAATGCAACAAAGTTTGTTTCTGCTGTACAGCAGATCTAGAAGAAAATAGCGATATATATATATATATATATATATATATAGATATATATATCTGCTCTGGAGAAAACCGTGATGTCATCGTCCAGCTCAGTTCAGTTCTCATATAATGGTGTCAATGCAGGCAGATCCATATTATTGTTGAATATTTAATGTCCCCAACTAAGCAAGCCAAAAGCCAAAGGCGGTGGTGAAAAGAAACCAAAACTCCATCAGGTGGCAGAATGGAGAAAAAACCTTGGGATAAACCAGGCTCAGTCGGGGGCCAGTTCTCCTCTGGCCAACGAACGAACCGTGTATGATTATGATTCAGGCTGCATTACAGGTCAGAAGTCAGATTGGATTGGAACATTCAGAATATTTTTCCAGTTCCATCTGGTTAAAGATCGGATCAGATCATCACGCCGGTATGGAGACGAGTTTATTGAGGATCAGTGCCACTGGCTGATTATAGCCTATATATTTACTCCACAAACTAACTCTACGAACACATTGATAGATGGACCTCTCAACCTTTACGCCAAGGAGAAAATCCAACACAACTTTGGACCAAGCAAAACATGATTATGTACTTCTGCTCAGCTAGTAACATTGGGCATTAACCACACGGCAAACTCTAATACTTTTTCATATACTGTCTACTTTCTTTGTTTAACAGTTCTATCTAATAAGGTATTAGACAGGACTGTGGAGAATCATAAACTAATGGAGAATGTGAGTGCTGTGTGCTCAAGCTCTGGCGTTCTCAGCTCTATCAAAATAAAAGTCTGCTGCGCCATCAAAATAAAAATGACAACAACAAGCGCGGCTTACGTCACTTCAGAGTTCCTACTGGCGGAGCCAATGCAACCGGGAAAATTGCCCTAGGGGAACTATTCGTTTTTAGGAAGCCACCCTCGTGGCTAGTTCCTAGAACTACCCGGTGCAAAAGCCCCATATATATATATATATATATATATATATATATATATATATATAGTATATACACTCTCACCAGCCACTTTATTAGGTACCACCTGTCCAACTGCTCGTTAATCCACATATATGTATATATATGTGTATATATATATATATATATATATATATATATATATATATATATATATATATATATATATATATATATACACTCACCGGCCACTTTATTAGGTACCCCATGCTAGTAACGGGTTGGACCCCCTTTTGCCTTCAGAACTGCCTCAATTCTTCGTGGCATAGATTCAACAAGGTGCTGGAAGCATTCCTCAGGGAGTTTGGTCCATATTGACATGATGGCATCACACAGTTGCCGCAGATTTGTCGGCTGCACATCCATGATGCGAATCTCCCGTTCCACCACATCCCAAAGATGCTCTATTGGGTTGAGATCTGGTGACTGTGGAGGCCATTTTAGTACAGTGAACTCATTGTCATGTTCAAGAAACCAATTTGAAATGATTAGAGCTTTGTGACATGGTGGAAGTAGCCATCAGAGGATGGGTACATGGTGGCCATAAAGGGATGGACATGGTCAGAAACAATGCTCAGGTAGGCCGTGGCATTTAAACGATGCCCAATTGGCACTAAGGGGCCTAAAGTGTGCCAGGAAAACATCCCCCACACCATTACACCACCACCACCAGCCTGCACAGTGGTAACAAGGCATGATGGTTCCATGTTCTCATTCTGTTTACGCCAAATTCTGACTCTAACATCTGAATGTCTCAACAGAAATCGAGACTCATCAGACCAGGCAACATTTTTCCAGTCTTCAACTGTTCAATTTTGGTGAGCTCTTGCAAATTGTAGCCTCTTTTTCCTATTTGTAGTGGAGATGAGGGGTACCCGGTGGAGTCTTCTGCTGTTGTAGCCCATCCGCCTCAAGGTTGTGCGTGTTGTGGCTTCACAAATGCTTTGCTGCATACCTCGGTTGTAACGAGTGGTTATTTCAGTCACTGTTGCCCTTCTATCAGCTCGAACCAGTCTGGCCATTCTCCTCTGACCTCTGGCATCAACAAGGCATTTCCGCCCACAGAACTGCCGCTCACTGGATGTTTTTTCTTTTTCGGACCATTCTCTGTAAACCCTAGAGATGGTTGTGCGTGAAAATCCCAGTAGATTAGCAGTTTCTGAAATACTCAGACCAGCCCTTCTGGCACCAACAATCATGCCACGTTCAAAGTCACTCAAATCACCTTTCTTCCCCATACTGATGCTCGGTTTGAACTGCAGGAGATTGTCTTGACCATGTCTACATGCCTAAATGCACTGAGTTGCCGCCATGTGATTGGCTGCTTAGAAATTAAGTGTTAACGAGCAGTTGGACAGGTGTACCTAATAAAGTGGCCGGTGAGTGTATATATATATATATATATATATATATATATATATATATATATAAATGTCAAGAACTTCAATTTATTTATTGATTTATTTTTATTGTGGGCTAAAACATGACCGGTTCTTAACAGGTTTTTGTGAGATTTACCCTTGAACTGTGGTAATCTTCTCGTATTTGTCTTGTACTTAGGGCACTGCTTAGCTTTGATAGATTAAGTGAGATCAAATATTTCTCTTGTTTAGTTTTCAGTATTGCTCATTGCACATGGCTCTGCATGCACGCTGCTATTTCTGACCATTATTTGTTAACCTTCCCTCCACCTTTCTCTGTTTTTTTACATTATCCGTAATATCTGTTCTTCCCGGGAGGTCTCACTCCAAATCTGAAAGGCTCAAGATTTAATTAGCTCAATGTTCTCGCGTCTCTCTTCAGCGGCTGAGGTTGATGTCACAGCTGCTGGGTTGAATGTGAATTCAATTCAATTATTTGCCACTCATCAATTATTTATGTGTTTTCTCCTGCTTGATTACTTACATCAAAGAAGTTAACCGCATTCATGCCAACATAATGTGCTTGAACAGGGCTATTGATTTACAATTGGACAGTTGACAGAATGACCCCAGCTGTTACTCTTATACTTGTGTATTGTTTAAATTAATAATCTATTCAGGTGCCTTTCTCAATGAATGAAACGTAATAAACCCATAATAATTGCTTGTCTCTGTTCTAAAATGTGCGTTGTAATTTTGTTTATAAGTTGATTTGTGGTGTGATGCATTTACAAGAGATTCTTCTCAAGCAACATAAAATAATTTAACCTTTTTTACTTTAATATGTGTTTCTGGTCTTATTGTGAATGATTCATCAGTGCACATTATTCCAGAGAAAAAAAAAATATATATTTCATTCACGTTTGCATATTTGCATGCTGGATGTTCCTGACCTTATGGATTTAAATTGGGTTAGTGGTGACTTCTGTTTTGTTTTGCCATTGTTCAGATAACAAATACGCCCCGGCTGTGACTCTGAATGGATATATCTTCATCCTGGGAGGAGCATACGCCAGAGCCACCACCATCTACGACCCCGAGAAAGGGAACATCAAAGCAGGACCCAACATGAACCACTCCAGGCAGTTCTGCAGGTAAAACCAGCATGTTAACCACAAATGAGTCTGACAATTAAGCTGCAGACCATCATCTGTCCTTGGAGAAAACTTGAATGAGAGTTTTTCAGCTGTAAGAAAAGTTAGTTAGTCATGGCTACTTAAAAACATTCTTGGTTCGAATCATGGTTCTTTGAATAGAGGTTTACTGCACAAGTTTGCCCTGATCAGTGGTGCGTCACTATTACTATTTTTTATACTTCTTACTTCTTCGTACTTAATACTACTTAAGTATTGAACTTTTGCACTTTTAAAAAGAAATTAAGAAAACATTTATCTATCATACATGCTTCCCCTTGGGATGCCACCATCCCTTCTGAAGGAATACAATAAATATGTAGAGTCCTTCATCTGGCAGGGGAAGAAACCCCTTTTTAATCGTACTAAATTGTATTCTGCTAAAGGTTCAGGCGGGCTTTCTCTTCCCAGAATTGACTGGTATCATTGGTCCTTCTCGCTCTCGCAGCTGGCTAAAAACAATATGGCTTTCAACGAAGCCCCCGCCTGGGTGCATATTGAAAAAGAACTAATTGCCCCCTTTCCAGCGGAGGCCTTCTTGACACAGCTTGCCCGATCAATACCAGACCAAAATCCAGTTCTGAAATTTACTAGGGATAGCTGGAAATTGTATCACCAACATTCAAAACAAACCCCGTGGCTAACAACTAGAGCCTCGGTGTGGCACAACACCAAATTACGAATAGATAGGAGGGCTTTCTGCTGGATGCAGTGGGCTAAAAAGGGAATATGGTATTTAGATAACCTGTATGAGGGTGAACATGTGGTCTCATTTAATCACTTGAAACAAACCTACAAATTATCGAACACTGACTTTTGGAAATACCTTCAAATAAGACATTGTCTCCATGCAACCCTTAAAAATGGTCTTGAACCACCAACAGATGTACAGCTTCTGTCTGCCGCTAACAGTCACAAAAAGGGGATGGGCTCAGCTTTCTACGCTTATATTAGAGGTGTCAATGCACCTAATTTAAATGGTCTTAAAGTGGCATGGGAAAGAGATTTAGGGGGGGTGATCAAGGAAGAAACCTGGAAACAGGTTGTATCAAAATGGCATACTAATGTTCGTGAAATTCAATCCCAGTTGATAAATTACAAAATTTTGAATAGATGCTACTGGACTCCAAGCAGATTGGCTAGAATTAAACTGAGAGATACTGCACTATGCTGGCGATGTAACAAAGATATAGGAACTATGGTTCATATGTTATATGAATGTGACATGGTAGAGGAAATGTGGGAGAAAATTGTACAATTTGTTAATAACATTTTTTGCCTGTCATTATATAAGAACCCTGCCTTGTGTATGTTGGGTATTATACCAGAGGATATGCGAATATCTCGACAACAGATGTTATGGTGCCGTTTAGCTATGGCTTCGGGATGCAGAGTCATTCTGAGACATTGGAAGTCAGACACACCTTCATATGATGAATGGTTGGAACTTATGTCAAATATCGCTAGTTATGAACGTGTGATATATAGAGCCTCGGGACGTCATGATTTGTTTATGAAAATGTGGGGTCCCTTTCTGTCCCAAATTGAGAATGCACTATAAAAAGTGAGAAAAAAAGAAGAAAAACTATTCTTTTACCTATGTGTAAACTTACTAGTCATGTAAAGTCTAAACATTGTTTATTTATTGTCTTCTCTGAGATCTAACTCCTAATTGATCTGTGTAATTGTTATTTATTTTCCCTTTTATCTGTGCTATTCTGTATTTTTTTTTTTTTTTTTTTTTTTTTTTTTTTGGGGGGGAGGGTGCATTACTTAATTTTTGACTGATGTTCATGTTCAAAAAAAAAAAAAAACATAAAAATTCACCGCATTCAGATTAGGGTCTCTCAACTATTGTCTTAAAAATGTACTGCTTTGTTTTGTCATTTTGAATTTTTTTCGTTCTCTAAATGCAAAATGCCACATCCAGCCAATAAATTACTACTGATTTCTTGTTCTGCAAATTTTCTAGTAAGACAATACATTTATCTGTCATTTTGAAATGTATATAGTAATAATGACAAGTCAAGTCACATTTATTTATATAGTACTTTATACAATACAAATAGTTTCAAAGCAGCTTTACAGTAACAAACAGGAAAATATTGATCAATGATGCAAACAGAATTTAATTCTGCTGTAAAGAACCTCTAAAAAAAGAGAATAATGTCATTATTCAGCTGAAGTCAGTTCAGTGTTGAACAAAGCATTTCAAATCAAACAATATTAAAACAAATGTTCAGCAAACTCACAAACCCTCAACATTTCAGCAATATTTTTTTATTTGAAATTCTTTGTTCACACAACAGTGTTTGCCTAGTTTGGACCAACATTATTCCCTCAAATGTTGTGTTGCATGGTCTTTATATAGTTTCAAGCAATTTCTCAGTCAAAAGGTCCCTAGACTGGAAAATATGTAATTGCTTTTTTACAGTTTACTACAGATATGAATTATACCTTAAGTCACGTGTCTTGTTGAGGATAGTTCATATGAACACCTTGCAATACCTCATAGTAGCAAGTCACACGCTGCACATACTAAACAGGAGCACAGAAACTTGTCAACTTTGCTACTGAATTTAACTATTTTAATGTGCTACACATTCAAAATGCTTAAAATCATTTAATGCACAGCTAGCTGGGGATTATCTTTTTTTACAGTACCTTACTCCAGCTGTCTAAAACGCATTTGTCTTTAGGTTTTAGTGCTTTGACAGTTATTTTTAATGGTTTTTGACGTTATTCATTTAGCAACATATTCATGTAATTGTTGCAGTTGCTTTCAAATATTCCAAAAAATGCTATTCTCACCACATAACTGCTAATGTTAATGAAGAAAATGAGCATTAACAACCATCATCAAGTAAGTGCAGATGGATCAAGCTGAGAAAAGCACATTGTTAAAGTGATGTGTTCCAGTTTACACAAAAGCCTGCCCTGTTTGCTCCTAAGTCTTTATTCGGTGTCCCCCAGGGTCGGGCTTTGGGCCCGATTTGCTTTCACTGCTGATTGGTATTCGCAGCAGAGGCAGTAATTATCTCAGCAGCAGATAAAGCACGAACGAGTTTCAGAACAATCGCTAGTGCATCACGTCCCCCCAAAGCACACACAGGCACCTTTTACGCTTCTGCTGTGTATTTGCGATACAAATATGTTTTCCAGAAACGACACGTCAGTTACAGTCACACTCCCATGAGTTTCCGCATTAACATTTTGAAACCTGTCAAGGGCTTGAAATGAATATGGCCCAAGAGAAGATTAGTAGGTAGATGATTCGTCTCATCCAACAGTTTGACAATGCAAAGCCTTTATATAAGATGGCAAATGGGAACATAATCTTTATCATTATGCGTATGTATGTGGTAAGAAATCCATAATTCTTTTCTCAAATAACTAGGGTCAAGAATCAAACGGAGAATTAAACGGTTCTGGTGCCAATTCACAACTCAAACACTGCCAGAGTATTTTAGCACTTTCTTCTGTCCACATCTAAAACTGTACAAAGAAACAAGAATTTGCATTAAGATTAACATGATTTATCCCCCTTGGTTTTGACAATTGGTTGTGTTCTCTGCTTCAAAGTGTACACAAATGCGTTTTTGTGGCAGTCGAACCCCTTTGACCTAAACATTTTTTTTTTAAATCCCCTTGAGATTGTAAGTTAATATTTAGAAAATGTTCACGTTCACAGTTGTTATTGGTTACATGACATGCAGGTAAACAAATTACATTTTAATATTTTTTCTTATTGTTGCTTGCTGTTTTTAATTTAAAAGTTTTTTTTTTTTTCATTTTACATTATCATGTAATTAATTAATTAGCTGTTCATTAATAAACCACCTGCAGTTCCATCACAAACCTAATTTGGAACACAATATGTTATGTTTAATGCACTTTATGTTTTTGATAACAAATAATGGAATATATTTTTCTTTATCTTTGTATTTTTATATCAGTGTGGTACAAAATAATCCTATTCCAATATATGTGATAAGTAATTAAAAATAGGCAGAATGCATTACCTAAAATGTGTAATATGATCGATTATGTTACTAACTATAATCATTTTCATGTAATTTGTAATTGGTTTACAGACTACAATTTGTAAATAAAACAAAGATTATTGTTGTATGTTTACCAAGAAAATACTATATTTGTCTTTCTACTTGAAAATTACACATTTAACTCATAGGGCCCTATTTTAACGATCTGAAACGCAAGTGTCAAAGTGCAAAGCGCAAGTAACTTTGTGGGCGGATCCCGGCACTGTTGCTATTTTCCCGGCGGGATAAATGCCTCTTGCGCCTGGCCCAAATCTAAAAGGGGTTGGTCTGAAGTAGCTTCATTATTCATAGGTTTGGTTTGGGCGTAACGAGAAATAAACCAATCAGAGCGTCATCTCACATTCCCTTTAAGAGCAGGTGCGCATGTTGCATGGCGGATTGCTATTATAACAGCGGATTTACCAGGCACGCGCCAGGAGCGGTTCACAGCCGAGGAGACCGACGTTCTTGTCAGGACCGTGAAAGACAGAGAAGTGACGTTGTATGGGAATGGGAGAAACCCACCCAAATCAGCGTCGGTTAAACAGGCGTGGGAGGAAAAAAACAAAAAATTTTACATCTTCATGGACACCACAATGATTTCCCTCATGTGTTAATATTTTTCCTTGTTATAATGTTTGATTTGCAAAAATAAAAACTGCTGCATCTGTGTTGATGAGAGAAGCAAAGTGTATGCGCGTTGTGCACCCGCTACATTATGGCCAAGCATGCGCGCTTAAAATAGCATTATGAACAACGCGCAACGCGCCACTGACTTTAGACTAGGTTTTTTTCTGGTCAGTGGCGCAATTGTTTTAAAATAGCATGAGGGAAAGTTTGCGCCGGAGCACGCCTCCTCTTTGCGCTGAACCGCCCCGGGGAGCGCAAGTGTATTTTTTTAGTTAACCGACGTGTGTCTGTGGAGGGAAAAGTCCGCTTTGCGCGGGTGCAAAATAGGAATGATACATGCGTCAGTGTACAAAGTCATTTGCGCCGGGTGCAAGATAGAGCCCAATGTGTTACTTGTGTAATTTATGAGCAATTTATGAGTGATTTTTTTTTTTACATTTTTTGTTTCAGTTTATTGTTAAGCTTAGGGTTGTCTAGTTTTTTATTAGTTTTTTCCCCCTTTATTTAATTATTAGTAGTGTTTTTCTTTTTATATTTCATATTATTGTTATATATTTTTTTAATATACTGTTTTAAAAATATTATTAGGGGTTCAAGCACGAAGTGCTGAAAGCCTATTGTAATTGTTAAGATTTGTATTATTGTTATTATTATTATTAAATTATTAATTAATTATGGTTTTTCCTCCAGTCAGGTTCTATTTGGTTCTTTTATTTCTGTTTGTTTGTCAAAGTGAAAATCAATTTTTACAAAGAAAGAAAGAGAGAAACTGAACCAGTTCTCAAATAACTTATTTTCCAGTGCGGTGGTCCTGGATGGGAAGATCTACGCGACCGGTGGCATTGTGAGCAGCGAGGGCCCGGCTCTGGGAACCATGGAGGCCTTCGACCCCTGTGCCAACGTGTGGACTCTGCAGCAGAGCCTGCCCTGCCCACTCTTTAGACACGGCTGCGTGGTTATTAAGAAGTACATTCAGAGTGGTTGACGCTGACACAGGCGAACACAACTCCACCGCCTCTAGCACACTGGACACCCACTTTCCACACGCCCAGGATTATGTGCTGATACAGAAGCCTCGCTCACTTTCTGACACCCACTCGGAATGTAGAAGCTAATCATCTCTGCCGGGCGCAAACATGCCTTCGTGTAATATAGCGCACCTGACAGAGCTGTCATTGATGTGTTTCGTGGCTGTAGCCTTAATGCTCTGTGGCCATTGGGATTGAACCTTTTTTCCCTTCTACATAATTCCTTTTTATCTCTGTTTACAGATTTCTGAAGCATTTTTTGCATTGCTACCATTTTAATGTTTGCATAATGTTCTTTTCATTTTTCTTACAGCAATACTGTAAAATGACACCGTCTGGTTTCAGTAATCCGTGTAATGGTTCACTCAGTCGTATCACTATTTCATCATATCCAATTCACAAGCACTTTTTAATTACGTAGGGGAACAAAGGGACAAATTGCTTCTCTAAAAGTGCACTAAAACCTCATTGGACCCTTTGCTAAGCTCCGCCTGCCTTTGTTACTGTTGCTCACTCAGACAAATTTAACAAGAATGGTGCAATTGTAAGTAAAAGGAGCTCATGAAGTGGTAAAAAGGGATTGGATATTTTTCTTACGTGGGCTGGAATAAAGCGTGACATTGCAGAGGATCTTTTATCTGCCGTTTTTGATCCGAAACTGATAAATTACACAGTAAAGTGATTAAAAACTGTGAGACTGTGAACAGAGACTGCCAAATTCTTCTTACAATCACTGAAAAGAGAAAAGTAATTACAGCTGATCACATTAGTATAAGTGAACAGAACCGCTATGAAATCAATATATGAGATGGCATTTAAGTAAGAAACATGCATTCATATTGGAACAACAGTACACTGTAAAAAACACGATTCTTGATTAGTATTTTGACTTGCTTTCCAGTTAAAATAATTAAAAATCTGGATGGTTGATACCAGATACATTTACTAAAGAAGCTAAATCTGCCAGTGCATTGCAAACAGAAGTAAAGTAAGAAGACAGAACACAGAACACATACAGTATTTACCTATATATTTCTTAAGAAGATTTATCTTGTTTTAAGATTTTCTTTAGATATGTAGTTAAAAAATTCTAAATTCAAAACTTAAGATTATCTTATGTTTTTTTTTCTGGTGTTCTAGATGTTGATTTGGAAATGAGTTTAATTTATTACTCAAGGTTTATTTAATGATTTAAAAAATTAATTTAAAACTATTCAAACACTTACATTAGAATGGAACAAAAGCTTGTCTGATTATATGGTACACAGCAACAGTTGCTAAGGTAGGGCTGGCGAGGGGTCAATTATAACCAGGCCTGGAGAGAATATGTTCTTTGGGGAATCTGTGGAATGGATTTGAAGTCAATTTGAAACCAAGATTGATTGATTTTTATAGTGAATGATTCACAAGGACACGTTACTATAATGAGAAATGTCTTGTCATCTTTCATCAAAAGGGAATAACTTGAAACGACCTCTGACACTACTTTACTTTTCTGTTGACGTCATTATACTGCAATAAATCACTACTTTATCTTGTTTTTCAATATAAACATATAACATCTAAAGGGACTTGAAAAGCAAAATTTCATAAGTAAAAAAAAACAAAAACGGTATTTTTACGGTATCTTCTTGAATTAAGTTTACTTTCCTTCCCCCATTGGAAAGTTGTTTTATCCTGTTTTAAGCCAAAATCCAACTTAATTTAGGAAGGTTTATCCTTAAAACAAGAAAAAAAAACAAAAGGCAACAGGGAAAGTAAACATAAATAAACATAATGCAAGATATCTTCTCTGCAAGTCCTCCATTCCAACCACCTGGCTCAATTATTCACCAGCCGTCCAGTTCCCGAGGGATGAAATCAAGTCCTATTTCTATTTTTCTCATTTGGTTTCAGTATGTAAAGTGTCACATCATGGAGGTAAAATGGGTTGCCAATGGTGTTTGATGTTGACTTTAAAAACTGTGGGGTATGTGGGGCAGATTCCAGCCCAGCCCAAAAGCAAACCTGTGGCAACATTTCTGCAAAATGATAATACATCGCATTGTGCACGTTTCACAACAGTTTTAAAGTGAAATCCCCAGCTAAATGTTTGGGGCTAAGTGAAACTGGCAATGTTTTATTACGTTGGTTTTGTACGTATCACCGTAGTTCTGAATTGAAATGTCCAGTAAGTGACGCTTAAAGGTTAATGCTCCATCGCTTTTTAAAATAACGTACACCTACATTAAACTGTAAACCTACCCGATAGTGTTAACAAAAGCAAATGTGACATAAAAACGCAGTTTTTAAAAACCGTGCCATTTTAGCTTGTTTCTATAAGTCTTTGAGCTCTTTTGTCGTAACTCGTGTTTCACAGAATTCGCACCCAAGCGTTCCGCTTCGGAAGTACCAGCTGAGCTACCAAGCAAGCTTAGTATGTCAGAAAAGCCAAACATATGAAGCTAGTTACGTGAACTCCAAAATGTATTAGTGCATGATTTGTAAACGATGTATGGTGTAGCAATGTTTAAAGGCTCAGGGAAGGAGGAGGCGGGAATGAACGTAACTTTAATGACAAACTAAACAAACAACAAAATGAAAGTAAAGCAGCTGTCGTCAGTGAGGGTGACATAATAAAACACAACATACATGTCCCAGGCCTGGTCCTCTCTCGTCTTGCACTGTCGTCACTCCTCCTTTTATCCTTCCGGAGCTCCTCCGTGGGACTCGAGACCGGTGTGGCGCGCAGGTGACGCTCATTAACTCTTGCACCACCGGCCTCACTCCGTTCCCACGGCTCTTGTCCCCGCCCTGCTTGCCACATTTGATCAAGTGTTTTAAGGTCATAATATTTAGCAAGAAACCAAATGAAAAGTCGGTAACACTTTACTTGAAGGGGTGTGCATAAGACTGACATGACACCTTCATAACCATGACATGACATATGTCATGAATATGAAGGTAGGGTTTATGCATGTTTATGACAACTGTCATTAATTGTTTTTCGCTCAATAATGACATTTTGAATGCAAATATGACATTGTTTAAAGGGGTCATATAATGGTACATGCACTTTTCAAGTTGATTGTACTGAAATGTGTGTTGGCAGTGGCTGTACACAACCATCATAGAATGATAAAAATCCATCCAGTGGTTTTGTTTTAATCTCCTTATATGTTTTCCCCTGTCTCAAATCAAGCCGTTCGACCGTGTGACGTCACACGGTCGGACGCCCCTCCCGCGATTGTTGATTGATAGGCGCGTTTCAACACAGACCTGTCAATCATAGTCCGCGCGGACCGGCGCGGTCATTGTTGATATGCTGGAGCACTGTCTATGAGCAGAATGGCGTCTAAGCGATTGTGGTGTTCTGTTCTTGGGTGTAATAACGAACACAGCAGTCATTTTAATGTTCCTAAATCCGAACCGCTGAAGACGCAGTGGTTGAGTTTGTTTTCGAAGGGAATATTCCCCAAGAGCAACGTCAATGCTTTCATGTTTGCGCGAATCATTTCTCAGTGGACTGCTTTATAAACGAGGGTCAGTATAAAGCTGGTTTTGCTAAGCAGCTGCTCCTGAATAAAGAATCGGTACCAGATATTCGTGTTCCTGCTGAACCTCTAGAACAACTGAAGTGAGTGTAACGTTTTATTAAACTTTATATTAATATTTATATCTTTGCAAATCGCTTCACGATGAATGAGTCTAAGGTTTACACTCAGGGTACATTACTGCATGTTTTCTATGTACGACGTTCTCCATATAATTCATAATCCCACGTTTATTATGAACAACAAGTTATGGTATTGTGTTACAAACGTGTACGCACAGAACAGAGGGGCGGGGTGAGCAAAGCTCATTATCATTTAAAGGCATATGCACTGAAACGGCGTGCTGAAAACAGAGCTGTTTTTGACCAGGTAAAATAAGTGTTTTCTTACAATACTAATGAGAATTTTTAATTAAAGTATATTACAAACTTTTAATTTAGACCCTAAAGAATCATATTAGCTTGTACAAAAATGGCATTATATGACCCCTTTAAGATGTCTGTGTTATGACAACTTGACATAAACCATAACATCATAACCTGTCTTTGTCATGACAACTTGACATTAAATTAAGTTAAACTGTCATGTGGTTGGTTTTGACACTGGCTGTCATGAGGCCATTATAACTGTGTCATGAATATTTTTCGTGACCTCAACTACAGTGGTACAAATTGAATTTGTCATTAAAAAGTTATAATGGCTTCATGACAGCCAATGTCAAAACCAAACACATGACAGTTTAATGTAATTTTCACCAATTAAGCTAAGTGGTTTCTTAAGTTTGATAATTAATCTGCTAGGTCATGTTTATGACAGGTTGTGTTGTCTTAGTAATGTCAAGTTGTCATGACAAAGACACTGACAGGTTATGATGTATTTGCTTATGTCAAGGTGTCATAACAAAGACATTTCAAACAATGTCATATTTGCATTAAAAATGTCATAATTGAGCAAATGACACTTAATGACAGTTGTCATAAACATGCATACAACTTCCTTCATATTCATAACATGTCATGTCATGATTATGAAGGTGTCATGTTAGTCTTATGCACACCCCTTCAAGTAAAGTGTTACCGAAAAGTCTTTATTGATCCATAATCTGCCCCTGTAATCATAATTTTGTATGAAAATGATTAAAAGTGATTGCTGTTTTACTGTCTCTAATGTTCATTTCTGTTAGATTTCTGTTCTGCAGCGATGTATGTATTGGTACATATTTAGCATTTTGCCGAAATGTTGCCACAGGTAAATTTTTCCAATGGGCCCACAGATTCTGTCTGAGCCTGATAATAACTCACATGTGCACAAGTTTAACTTGATGTTAGTTTTATAATAAGATACGATTCAAACACAGAAGAGTATATTTATGTTGAGATGTGTAAAGACCTTAACATGAGAAGATGGCTTTTGAGTCTCTGCTCTTTCTGACACCATCCACCATAAGACATTTACTTGGGGGAATCTTGGACCGGAAAGTGAAAGTGGGTTTGATCATCTTGAACTGGACCGATATGACATTTGTTGCTTGAATTTCTGTTCTTTGGAACGTTTCACTCTTTTCTTGCACACAGCCAAAGCACAAAACATGTGAGACTCAGAGAGAGAACAGGAAGTGTTTGCCTTTACTTCCTCTGCATTGCCAAACCACCAAGCGGTGAAACGCCGTCCGACAGGGAGGACGATTCTCTGTACACGCAAGTAACAAAAGTTTATTTTAGGAACTTTACATGTCAAACTGTTTCTAGACAAAATGTATAGTATATGTTAAAGAAATGTTATGTATAAAACAAAAGCTGTTATCGTTTGAATTAATGATCGTGTTTCATCATTAATTAAAACAATATGCAAAATACAATGCATTCGTAATGAAAATCACTGGTCTGGTTTATTTTGACTATATATTAGCAAATATGGGCTGTGAGATTTGGGAATCTAGGTGTGCTGTTACTATTTACACCCGCTTGATGATAAAACAGATGAAAATCCCACAGACGCACATTGAATAAGGCCATATCTAGGGACCGAAATATTAGTGTACTCATTTCAGGCGATACACAACTGCTCTGGGGTGCGTTTCCCGCACAACGATGTAACTCGTTGCTTAACTACCATAGTATGATGCATCGTTGAAGAAATGAACCAGCTAGTCACACGACTGATTCCCGAAACTATATTCACTAATTTGTTGTTCAGTCACGCTGGTGATGGAGTAATAACTTCTTTAAATAAATACTTTTGAGATCGAATTAATGCTAGATTTTGCTGTAAATTACGGACATGGAATCTGAGGATTAATTTAGTTTTAGCCTATTTCCAGATTCAATCGTAGGCTCGTTCTTACATACCAGGGGTCTCATTTATAAAACTCTGCATAGGATCCTCACTAAAAGTGTACGTGCGAAAAAATGGCCGTGCGTACGCCAGGACCTGCGCAAAATTCCCTTTATAAATCCCAGTCAGCGGAAGATTGTGCGCACATGCGTCTCCACCCCGAAATAACCATATATGGAGCTTACAACGCCTAGTGTTACTTTGCATATCCTCATCTGCATATCATTTGCATATGCTTATTCATCCACGTGATACCAAGTTTAACGGTAAAAGACATTAGGAAAATATGAGATACGGATGTGCCGTCACATTACATTGATAAAAATAATTCAGTAGCCTATCCTTGCCTTGTTTTTGAACAAATAAATCAAATAGTATAAAATACATTTCAGAGAAAGTTTTTCTCAATCTTTTCCACTGGCCAAATAGTATTTTTAATTGCTTTATATTTTTTATGGAAACAGATAGGCCGTATTGTGCATTATTGATCATTGTTTGTGTGAAAATATTTTCTCAGACCATGAGTTCTGCTATTATCATGATAAGCAATCCTCGCTGTAGTTAAAAGATTAAAAAACTGCATGCTACAGGAAAAGTGTTCAAAAGCATTTTTCTATTTATTAGAATATTTTTTTTGTGCAACAAAATTTCATGTAATTTAAGTGCTTAACTCCATGAATGAGAATGGCATATTTAATCTACATGTGTATATCAGATGTAAAACATAGTTTAAATCATTATTTTATGTATTTAAACTGTTATTGTGAACATGCACTGTATTTATGATTAGTCCCTCAGCTCACCATCGGTGTCGCCAAACTGCTCCGTCTCCAAAACCTTCGTACGCATGGGTCAGAGTTTGCGTGCAGGTGCGCAACTTTTCCCGTCAAGTTTGTTTTTATAAATCACAACTTATGCGTCGGAAGTGGTGTACGCCTCTTTCAGGGCCTGTTTTGTGCGCAACGGTTATAAATGAGGCCCCAGAACACGTACAGTACACACATGCGTACTCTTCAGAAATGGTGCTTTAAATCTCTCAAACCACGGAAATGACATTTGTATTCTAGTACAGAGGTGTAAAGTCCAAGTTCAGAAAGTAAAAGTCCTCCTCAGTATTTTCTTCCAATCACCTGGATTTGCTAATTAGCACAGTTTTTCAGCCAGGAGATAGAACTAATTAGTGAAATCAGCTGGCTGAGTTCATGAGTGGAATAAACATATGGCAGGACTTTTACTTTCTGACCCCTGGACTTTACACCTCTGTTCTAGTATAAGATATAGATTGTACTGAATGTCAGCTTGCTAATTTTGCTCAAGATAAGGATTTATTAAGTCAACATGTTATGCAAACAAGAAACAATGCTTCTAACCACAGCTGTCACATACTGTCATTCCAAACCCACAACTAAGCTGTTAGCAAATGTTTATTGGAACTATGATTTCAGGAAACACAGACTCGTTGACCTATGCTGATCTATGCTTTCAGGAAACTCACCCCAGAATACCAACCTTAGCAACCACATAGCAACATTTTGGCAACCATCCATAAAACCCCAGCATGTTGTTGGTGAATTTTGCATAGGTAAACATCCTTCATGTTGTATTCAGAAGGCCATATCTAGAGACCGGATATTTCACAGTGAACTCTCTTCACGTGATTCACACCTAGCAACCACATAGCAACACCTTGGCAACTATCCATAAAACCCCAGGAAAGTGTTGGTGAGTTTTGCAAGGGCAAGCATCACTCGCGCTGTATTCAGAAAATGTAAATGTGTAGAATATTTTTGCCGCAGTAAATTGGGATTGACTTTCACTGGTGCGTGACGCACCTTTTAGAACATTAGAGGTGAAAGTGAATTCCTCCACCACCGTCTAGCCGATAATAATATAAGTTTAGATTATTATGATAATGTAGGATGGTCTTATCATCACCACAGATCTATTAAATTGGCTTATGCCCTTAAGCCGCCACGCTGCATGAATAAAAATGCACCGTTGGCTTAGTGCCGTCTTTTGGCATTTTCCAAATGTTCCCTTCCAATATTTACTGATGTGGAACAGTTCATTTCCTCTGTGCTTGTGTAGCAGCCTCCCTCAATTCTTCCCCAACAGCCTGCTGTCTAAATGGCATTAAAAAAGCTGAGCCGTGTGACTTTGTTCTGGAAGAATCTGTAAACGCACGCGGCATCTTCCAGCCTCTGCACCTGTCTACCGCCATCTCTTGCCACGAGCCGGTGGGCCCCTCCTTCAGATAATATATCAGCATCCCATCCATCAAAGTCAGTTACCCAACCCCTTCTGGCATTTAAATAAACTAGGCCACCGTTCCTGGTTCTCATATCCTGTGGGTATGTTCACCGCCTGCAAACTCCCTTTTGTTTGGGAAGCGTGATATTGTGTTCTGATCTGGACTGGATTCACGTTAAACCTCTTTACCGGATCATGACCGTGTTAAAAACAGGCACAAAACTGAAAAAGTTTTGAAATTATCGTAGGATCACTTTCCAGTCATGCCACCTCAATAAAATTATGATTTTTTTTGTTTTAGTTTTTTTGCTCTGATGGCTTAACAGCTGCACAGAAAACCATGATGTGGTTGTTTATAATATCTTAATATATTCATGACTTATAATCACATTTAGCAGATTAGAGATACTTTATTTTTCAGATTTGCTTTTCATTTAGCAAACATTTTATCCAAAGTGACTTACAAATGAGGAATAAAGCAAATGTATTCATTTTCGGTCCGTTAAAATGCTTTGGCTTCTTAGTAAAACATCTGATGGTAAATTTTTCATTAAAGCATTAGTGTTTTATTTGTATTTTTTTCATTACTTTTCGTTCATTTCAAGTTGTTTATTATAAACACTATACACTATATATACATATATAACATGCAATAATACATTACTAATAAGGTTAGTGTACAATAACGTTCTGAGCCCAGAAAATAATGATTTATATTAATTTATTTCAGTTATAACGGGTTTGTGTTTGAGATACAGTAAATGGGAAAATTGTCTCCTGTTCACCATTCATTTAACAGTGTTTGTTTTGATGATCCATAGTCTTCCTCTCATCTCAATGTGAGCTCTGGACCTGCAGAATTCTGCCCATGCGCAATTGTTGACAATATTCTTACCTCGTTTTCCCACAAAAGTATCAAGCAACACAACTGTTTTGAACATTGATAATAATAATAAATGTTTCTTGAGCATCAAATCAGCATATTCAAATGATTTCTGAAGGATCATGTGACACTGAAGACTGGAGTAATGATGCTGAATTATTCAGCTTTGCAGCTTTGTTTCATTATATTTCTGTATTTTTGATCAAATAAATACAGCCTTTGTGAGAATACGACTTCTTTCCAAAACGTTTGAGTACAGTAGACCTATATAGTAGGCTACTCTTATGATAGTTTAATGTTACATTTCATTTGTCATTTCAATGTCATTTTTGGTGCTTGAAAGCATTGTTGTGAACATTCTGCCTGACATCTCTTTTAGTGCTCCATGAAAGTAAGTGGAAAGAATGATAATTTCAGGGTGAACTATTTGCCTTTGTATGTTTACCACTTGCAAAATGTACCCGAAGATAAGATATGATGTTCATTGAAGATAAAAAGCAAGTAAACACTTCAGTGAACTGCCCGCTTTTGATTAACTAAATGTGTTTCACTAAACTATTGACCTCAGACTGCTAAAGCTACGATTTCATTTGCTGAGTAAACAGCTTGGAAGCACGTTAACGCCTCTGAAGAGATCAAGGAAATTACCCTTCCTCATTTAGTGGCTTTGATTAAGCGGAGGAGGTTCGGTCAGCCACTCGAGAAAGAGCAGCGCGAGTAAATTATACGTCGCTGGCTCTCATCGTCAATGGATCTCGAGTAGATGGCTATTTGCCGTCAACAATTTCAGGTTTAAAAATGATGTTTTACTGTGTAGATTTCCATCTCAGACGCATCCTTTCATTAGCTTTCCATTAGCAGTAAAGGCAGGCGGTTATCAAGGGGGAATAAGAAAGCTTCTGTTTTGGAAGTCATTGGCTCTTGGCTAAACACCGACGCTCTTGAGAAACGGGTTCGATGACCTTCAGCTGAGCATCTGAATTGCTGGAGTATAATGGAAATGTGATGTCAGATGAGATGAGGGAGTCTAATGCGTTCTGTGTGTATCAACAACTAACAAAAATACAAGAACATTTTGCTTGTGATTCCATCCCAAGTCATGGAAACGTTATTTCTGAACGTTTTAAGAAAACCTTTTTTTTCTCGGTTCTTTGTGAATGTTAGACAAAACAGTACGAATATTCTCTCTATATTGCAAGTATTATAGTAATGTAAGCTGCTTTTGAATGTTCCCTGAACCATCATTAAAAAGTAAGTAGTAACGTTTAATCAACATTAGACTAAAATCCAACAAAAATGTTTCAGAAAAACGTTACATGCATGATGTATAAATAACATTTTTGTGCCAATGATGTTTTGATTAAATGAAAGACAAGATAACTGAATTAACTTTCAATTAATGTTACAAGAACATTTGTTCATAACTTTGAGAGAACCTTGCCATAATGTTAGCCACAGTTCTGAGAACATTCCCTGTTCACCTGGTTTATTATTTATTTTCATTCAATGCAGATTACTAAACAAAAAGACTCATTTCTCTGAAGCAAAAAATTACCTACTGCCAAAAGAACAAAGCTGTATATTTACAAAGACTGTATTTTTACACTAGGCCAAGTGCTCTACAAGAATGAAGCTTGTGGCATGTTTAAAGGGCCCCTATTATGCTTTTTCAGATATTACCTTTCATCTAGTGCATAATATAGCTGTTTGTGTATGTAAAATGTCTGCAAAGTTTTAAAGACCAAAGTGCACGATAAATAAAGTCGTCAGTAATTCCAAACTTACTTCTGTAACTTGCATACGCAACAATGTAATACATTTGCGTAATGGTCTTCATTGGCTGCCCTCAAACAACGTCTACTTTGTAGTAATGGGAAGTTCGGATAATTTTACTGACTCGGATCTTTGAATCTGGTTTATCAAAATAAGTCATTTCGTTCATTTCAGCAGAATATAATTAAAATGTTACATGTTAATAGCCCCAAACACATCAAATGTTGGTCACATTTAGAATAAGAAAAAAAAATTGCAATGCAAGGACAAGGCCAAATTGTGAGAAACAAAAACTTTTAATTCATTGCTTATCTGGGTCTTCAGGATGCGGTCTGTTAGTTCACCTCACCTCCCGATCTAAGCCATTCGTTCATCCCCTTGACATCATAAACTGAGCTATGCGCCCTGTAGTGCCGGATACAAAATTGATTATAGTTCATCTCTCGAGTCTTCGGGTTCGAGTCGTTCGGTCATTAATGCAAAATAATTCTATTAAACAAAAATCACATTGATCAAGACATAACATTTTCCTATACCTCTAATACATCAAAGTTGGTACAGTCTCATTTCCTTTAGAATTCCCATAAAACAGATCAACTTCCTGTTTGAATCTCTTTGTCACTAGGCTGGTCCATTCCCACAACACACCAGGGGCCTCATTTATAAAACTGTGCGTAGGATACTTACTAAAAGTGTACGTGCGCCCGAAAGCCAAAAATGGCGTACGCAAAAAAATATTCAGATTTATAAAACCGTGCGTACGCCAGAACCTGCGCAGAATTCACTTTATAAATCCCGATAAATCTCAGTCAGCGGAAGATTGTGCGCACATGCGTCTCCTCCCCGAAATAACCATATATGGAGCTTACAACGCCTAGTTTTACTATGCATATCCTCATCTGCATATCATTTGCATATGATTATTCATCCACGTGATAACATGTTTAACGGTACAAGACATTAGGAAAATATGAAATAGCCTAATACGGATGTGCCGTCACATTACATTAATAAAAATAATTTAGTAGCCTATCCTTGCCTTGTTTTTAAATATAAATAAATCAAATAGTGTAAAATACATTTCAGAGAAAGTTTTCACAATCTTTTCCACTGACCAAATAGCCTATTTTTAATTGATTTATATTTTTAATGGAAACAGATAGACTGTTGTGCATTATTTGCACGAAACTATTTTCTCAGACAATCTGCTATTATCATGATAAGCAATTATCTCTTTAGTTAAAACATTAAAACACAGCATGCCAGAGGAAAAGTGTTCAAAAGCATTGCATCCACAACAAATATTTATATTTATTGAATATAAAAAATGTTGTAACTTCTCAGTAATGGTTTCATGTTTAAGTGTTTAACTCCATCAATGACAATGGCATATTTAATCTAAATGTTTATATCAGAAGTAAAACAGTTTAAATCATTCTTTTATTTATTTAAACTGTTGTGAACATGCACAGTTTTTATGATTAGGACTCTGTCGTTAGATAGGCGTTAGTTTCACTAAACGGCCCAACGCGCTCGCTGGCGCGGACATTTAAGAAGGGATGAATATTTGCCTCAAGTGATATGCTTAGTGAGTGAAATTATATTTGTATTATCTTTCTGTATAGCCTATGTATAATTTTCTTTAGATTTTCTGTCTAAAAGTGACCAAAAAGACATTTAACTACAGCTCACCATCGGTGTCGCCAAACTGCTCCGTCTCCAAAACGTTCGTACGCATGGGTCAGAGTTTGCGTGCAGGTGCGCACATTTTTCCGTCAAGTTTGTTTTTATAAATCACATCTTATGCGTCTGAAGTGGCGTACGCCTCTTTCAGGGCCTGTTTTGTGCGTACGCAACGGTTATAAATGAGGCCCCTGGTACTAAACATTTAAAGTCATCTTAATTACAAAATGAACTAACAATTTGTGCTATGTTTTTATAAATCACATTTTAGCCAAAGAGGAATTTTAACTGGTTTTTATGTTTTAACCTTAAGCCAAATAACTAAGCCCGTGCACGGACTCAGTAAAATGACAAATAAAGATCTTAAACCAAACCAATATAGTAATGTCCTTTTATTGATCAAATGCAAATGAATAGGCTATATTAGAATTGTGTGGCTTAAATCCTGGCCACACAGTACTATATAATGGTTTGGATATAAGGATTAAACTATTGCATTAAAATGTGAATTCCATGTCAATAAATTAAACTCAATGTACTATTGAAATTGATTTCTTGATATCATAATGTTGTTTTTTGTTCATTTCACCAACTGTAGTGTAAATGCAGATATCAGATATGGGTCACTTTTAAAAGAAGATACGTTAGCTGAGCACTAACATTAAAGTTTGTGAAACAAATCTTGCTCCATTCTTTATCTTTACTCAAAGTAGTGAGAACAGACAATCTGCATTAATAGACACAGTTTTAGGTAAGAGTGGCCCACAGCTGCTTAGCAGAAGTATTTCAGTAAGACAGTAATAGCGTGAGTTAGCCGGTTAGCCAGAGACCTAAACAATATAAAACACACAGCTACAGTGTTTGAGGGCGGGTCAAAGGAGTAGTGATGGGTCGGTCATTTTGAACGAATCTTTAAAATGAATCGGGACTAATATGAAGGTATTTTTGGTGCAAAACAACTGAACGCCTGTGACAGTGGAATTTGTAGTTGTAGAGAATAGCCACACATGTGTATCAGTAAATGTGAAGTCACAGAGATACATTTTTTAAGAGTTGCACACTTGTAGACTTTTTTTTATCTTCCACAAACACAACACAACAGTTACACCTTCTCAAATTCTTCATTGCAGGTGCACAAATCCTATTCTACAAATCACAAATTAAGAAACTCGTACGCTCACATTTTTGCTACAGTTGCTGCAGTGAATATGGTGCAAAACACATTTACACACCCGCATCAAAAAATGTGAAGTCACAGAGAACTTTTGCTCATCTGCAAATCAGTATGTGAATTCATCCAATGAGAGTTGCACACTTGTAGAATCTTTTCTCACAAAGGTCTTGTATATTTTTCTAATGTTGTGTTTTCCCCCCTCATTTACAGTAACCTAATTGTATCAAATGTAATTTATCCACTTTTGTCCATACAATTTTGTTTAATCCAAATTGTACATATGTATTAAAGCAACACATTTATGCTTGTGTTTGGTCTTAATGATTTGGCTTATTTAAATGAACAAGATTTTAAGAACAATCACACCAGGATATATTATAGCTATACATATATTTTAAAGTGTTAGCCAACGGAATGGATACATTTATGAGGGTTTATTTAATTTATTGCAATCAACAAATGATAACAATTAGTAAAAGCCACATTTTAAAAGCTTCGCAAGGTGCAATTTATACCACGAGTTGAAGTTTGCTGTAGCCTACTTTATGCCTACACGAAGTGAATGCCAGCAATCATTCAGTCAGTGACGAATAAATAAAAACATGAACTTAACGAAACGATACACAATTGCAGTTTAAGTTCGCGCTGAAACTATATTTACCTTTTTTGAAATAATCCATTAAACCTGCTGAGAAACGAGGAGCGTGAACTAGAATGAGCAGTTGCACGCGCATGCCCGGGAAACTCATGAATATTAATATAGGCCCCGCCCACTGCCTCTACAGATCAGATGCACAACTCACTTTTGCACCACATTTCACGGTGCACTTGGTGCAAAAGGCGGAGCGTACGAAACTTGTCACTTGAAAGTGAAAAACAGAGCTTGTGATTCGTCGCAGCAGATTCAAGCAGCTGTAGTTATGTACTTGTGTTTGTGCTAGAAAAATATACAAGACCTTTGTGAGAAAAGATTCTACAAGTGTGCAACTCTCATTGGATGAATTCACATACTGATTTGCAGATGAGCAAAAGTTCTCTGTGACTTCACATTTTTTGATGCGGGTGTGTAAATGCGTTTTGCACCATATTCACTGCAGCAACTGTAGCAAACATGTGAGCGTACGAGTTTCTTAATTTGTGATTTGTAGAATAGGATTTGTGCACCTGCAATGAAGAATTTGAGAAGGTGTAACTGTTGTGTTGTGTTTGTGGAAGATAAAAAAAAGTCTACAAGTGTGCAACTCTTAAAAAATGTATCTCTGTGACTTCACATTTACTGATACACATGTGTGGCTATTCTCTACAACTACAAATTCCACTGTCACAGGCGTTCAGTTGTTTTGCACCAAAAATACCTTCATAGACTACCGAGATGTCTCAGAGAGTGATTCGTTCATTTTGTGTTGACTGCGGATGCGCAACATCCTATGGGTTCTGTACAGGAAACAGAAATTATTAGTTCACCTCTCGAATCTTCGGGTTCGGGTCCAAGTCGTTCGTTCATCCCGTGACAGCCGCATAGAGGCTCTGCTGTCTGTACCGGAAAGACAAATGATTAGTTCACCTCTCGAGTCTTCGGGTCTGACTCTTTCTGAGTCTTTTGTTCTATTGTCATGTGACATAACAGCATATTGGACACAGAAATTAATTCCCAAACTTCCTTACAAACAAGTGCGTAGTCAGTTCTTAACTCTTACAGTTACAAGCTTTTTTATTTCTTACAATTCATAATTTTTGTGAATTTCTGTCATGATGGTTCTTTTCCATAACATTGAATGTGGTAATAAAGAGTTGGTAATGCTTTAAACTGTATCTGTATGATGGGGAAAAGATAAAGCATTATAATAACAACATACAGTCACGTGACAAAAGACTCGAGACATGAAGTATAATTCTGTATCCGTGTCCGACTGCATACCCTTATAGCCTATGGGGCTGTCCCTTAATGGCATTTTGCGTCTGCTGATACTGAAATTAATATGGATACTGTAATATTCTGGTAAGCATTGAATATTTGCGACACTGATTTACGGCGCCAGAAAAGGTTGCTGGTGATTTTGGGGTACGGTAGCACATTGAATGATTGCAGCGGACGGAAGGATGGATGCACGTAACCAATAAAGGTTCCAAGTTTGTTCGGTACTCGCTGTACGTCTCCTTATTTATGACTGCACGCCCTGTGCAATATAAAATAGTAAACGAGAACAAGACATGGTGTCAGAAGAAAAGTAAATAAAATGGATTTTGCAGCAGTACCGTCGCCGCACATGAATTGGGACTCGTCTAACTTACCAGATGCATGGCGTAAGTTCAGACAGCATGCAGAGCTCATGTTCGCGGGTCCGTTGAAGACACGAGGTGAAGACGAAAAGTGCAGTTATTTACTCCTGTGGATAGGAGAAAAAGGAAGAGATATCTTCAACACCTGGGCGCTGACGACAGATGAAGCAAAGGTACTGAAAACGTATTACGACAAGTACGAAGCATATGTGATGCCCAAAACAAACACAATTTTCGCCAGGTATAAATTTCATGAGCGAATTCAAGGAGCCAACGAAAGTTTTGAGCAATTTATGACTGAACTAAGACTATTGGTGAAAGACTGTGCTTATGCAGACAGCGAGGAAATGGTTAGAGACCGCGTCGTGTTTGGCATTCACTCTCCGCGAGTGCGGGAGAAACTGTTGAGCGTCGGCTCGGAGTTAACGTTAGACAAGGCCATGGATATAGCCAGATCACACGAACTTGCACAAGCCCAGCTCAAAACGTTCGCAAACAGCGCATACAACCCCCGCGATCAAGCAGTGCACGCAGTTATCTCGCAGAAAGAGTCACAGAAGCGAACAGTAAAAGCTGGAACGAAAGCCTTTCGTCGGAGCAGCAATGACGTCGCGGAGCGCGGCAGGAATTGCGGTTACTGTGGCAACCAGGCTCACGGTACTTCTGGTAAATGCCCTGCAAAAGGTAAACAATGTGGCAAATGCGGGAAACCCAACCACTTCGAGTTGGGTTCTCATGATGAAGAAGACCCACATGAAGAGTTTTTCGTGGATGCAGTGTTGCAAAAGTCATGTGACACGGAACAAGCGTTTGCGGACATACTGCTGGGAGATAAAAAAACTGAAGTTAGTTTCAAGTTGGATACCGGAGCACAGGTGAATGTCATTCCACTGGACACATTTAATATGCTAAAAGGTCAGTGAAAGCTCACACCGACTAAGCACAGCCTCACTGGATATGGTGGTCAAATGCTCACAGTAAAAGGGACCTGTGTGTTGAAGTGCAGATACAAAGACAGAGAAACACTGATGAACTTTTACATAGTCAACACCCAAGCACCGCCTGTGTTAGGTCTAAAAGCATGCCTGGACCTGGACTTAATCAAGCTAGTGCTCTCAGTGAACGCACTTAAAGACGACAAGTCCATCATGGAGGATTATGCTGATGTATTCGATGGCATTGGATTATTTCCAGGGGAGTGCACAATCCATCTAAAACCCAATGCAACTCCAGTTGTTTATCCACCGAGAAGGATTCCTCTGGCTCTACGTGGCAGACTGAAAGAAGAGCTGCAAAATATGGAAAAACAAGGAGTCATAGTCAAGGTAACAGAGCCCACCGACTGGGTGAACGCACTTGTGGTCGTGGAAAAACCGAGAACCGGCAAACTCAGAATATGCCTAGATCCCCGCGACCTCAATAAAGCTATCAAGCGTCCACATTACCCTTTGCCAACGATTGAAGACATCATGCCCAAACTAACGGGTGCAAAATACTTCAGTGTTTTAGATGCACGTTCAGGGTACTGGGCAATAAAACTAACAGAGGAATCGTCCAAGCTGACGACATTCAACACTATACTAGGACGATACAGATTTCGTCGTCTTCCTTTTGGCATAATTTCAGCTCAGGATGAATTTCAACGCAAAATCGACGAGACATATGAAGGTCTAAATGGTGTTGTTGCAATCGTCGATGATATCCTCGTTTACGGACGAACCAAAAAGGAACATGACGACAACTTGCACGCAATGTTGCAAAGGTATCGTGAGAAAGGGGTGAAGCTCAACCAAGAGAAAAGCATTGTGAGTGCCTCTGAAGTTCGCTACTTCGGCCACTGCTTATCCGCTGAGGGAGTCAGGCCAGACCCTGAAAAGGTCTCAGCGATCAAGCACATGGAGCCACCAAAGAGCAAAGCGGAGCTCGAAACAGTCCTAGGAATGGTAAATTACCTGTCTAAGTTTGCACCCTGTTTATCGGACATTAATGCACCACTTCGCCAGCTGCTAAAACAGTCCAGCGAGTTCATATGGGATTCCCAGCACGACACCGCATTCCAAAAAATGAAAGATCTCATAACTAAGGAACCTGGACCAGTACTTGCGTACTATGACCCACAGAAAGAACTGCACCTTCAAGTGGATGCATCGAAATATGGCCTTGGTGCAGTCCTGCTGCAGGACGGAAAGCCGCTCAGCTATGCTTCAAGATCACTGACCGAATGTGAAGTTAGCTATGCTCAGATAGAGAAGGAGCTCTATGCGGTCTTATTTGGCTGCAAACGCTTTCATCAGTACGTATATGGCCGAAAAGTCATAGTGGAGTCTGATCACAAGCCGCTTGAAGCCGTGATGAAAAAGCCACTAGCTGCAGCCCCGCCGCGACTCCAAAGAATGATCCTGCAGCTCCAGAAATATGATATCAATATCACACACCGGCCAGGAAAGGAGATTCCTGTGGCTGACACGCTCTCTAGAAAGTTCATAGAGACAGAGCACGACAATCTCAGTGAAGGAATGGACATGCAGGTTCACATGGTATACAAAAGCTTACCTGTCAGTGACACAAGGTTGCAACAGATCCGTGCTGAGACTGAGTTAGACAGCCAGCTTGTCCAGCTCAGACAGGTGATTCTGGATGGATGGCCTGGAGAGAGGAGAAAATGCCCTGCAGACATTAGCGACTTCTGGAATTTCCGAGACGAACTGTCGTTGACCAACGGAATCATTCTCAAAGGTGAGAAGATAGTCATACCATCCTCACTCAGAGAAGATATGCTCACACGCGTTCACGTCGGTCACATGGGCATAGAGAAGTCGAAGCAAAGAGCACGAGACGTGTTATTCTGGCCAGGAATGGGTAAGCAAATAGAACGCATGGTCGAAAGATGCGATACCTGCCTGGAGCGACGCTGTTCAAACACCAAGGAGCCCATGATTCCTCACGAAATACCAACCAGACCATGGCAGGTGATAGCTTCAGACCTCTTTACCTGGAACAGCGAAGAATACATGGTTACAGTAGACTACTATAGCCGCTTCTTTGAATTGGACAAACTCAACACGACCACTGCTGCCACTGTCATCAGCAAACTCAAAGTAATTTTTGCAAGGCATGGCATCCCAGAGAAAGTTGTCTCCGACAACGGTCCACAATATCGGGCCAAGGAGTTTGAAGACTTTGCAAAGACATGGGGTTTCATGCACACCACCACAAGCCCTCATTACCCTCAGAGCAATGGTTTGGCTGAGAAGACTGTGCAGATCGCAAAATCGATTTTGACAAAAGCCAAGATGGACAAGAAAGATGCCCATCTCAGTTTGTTAGAGTATAGGAATACACCTGTGGACAACTTCAAGTCACCTGCCCAGCTTCTCATGAGTCGCAGACTGAGATCCATACTGCCAAACACCCTAAAGCAGCTCCTACCTGAAATTGTCAGTTTCACAGAGGCACGCTCCAAAAGAGTAAAGCAGCAGCAGCATCAGAAAAAGTATTATGATCGCTCGACTCGCCCACTGTCACAGCTTCACACTGGACAAGGTGTCCGCATTCAAGAGCATGGACTTTGGAAACCGGCTGTTGTTGTACACCCTGCCAATACGCAAAGATCATATAATGTTTGCACTTCAGATGGTCGGGTGTATCGCAGAAATCGTCGTCATCTTCTCAGCACAAAAGAGGAGCCTGTGGAAAACACCTGCGTTTCTGTAAACCTAGAGGAAGAGCAAAACAGCACAGCCACATCTACGCTTCAGGAACACACGGAAGTACCAGCACAACATTCAAATGACAGAGAGATCCAGCCCATACAATACTGTACCAGATCAGGTCGAGCAGTGCGACCAAGATCAATCCTTGATTTGTGATTGATAATTCGTCTGGGGTGTAGGCGGATCGCTGCCCCTATGAGAGGAATGGAATCTAAGATGTGGTATGGGCTGTCAGAGAATAATGAACGTTTTGTTCCTAAGTATTGTTGCATATTGTGCGATACGTTAAGTGTCAGAGGTGTCTAGAAATGCGTTTGTGAAATTCAGTTTTGCGTTTTGTGAAATGCAGCAACCTCTGTGTTTAGGCTAGAGTAATGTTTCAGTGACTTGAGTAAGTTGACTTAATGTTTTTTTATTTTTGTATTTTTTATTCTTTCAAAACAAAGGGGATGTAATATTCTGGTAAGCACTGAATATTTGCGACACTGATTTACGGCGCCAGACAAGGTTGCTGGTGATTTTGGGGTACGGTAGCACATTGAATGATTGCAGCGGACGGAAGGATGGATGCACGTAACCAATAAAGGTTCCAAGTTTGTTCGGTACTCGCTGTACGTCTCCTTATTTATGACTGCACGCCCTGTGCAATATAAAATAGTAAACGAGAACAAGACAGATACCTGAAAACAATCACGCACTGCTGCTTCAGCCGTCGTCATATGGTAGAAAATGTCCAAACAAAATGTGTTTTATTTGTTGGAAAGGTGTAAATGTAACTGACGTTTTATTGTTGTCTTTGTAAATATTCACTTTCCCATATGGCCACGGTGGAGAATCAGAGAGGGTCACATTCAGCGGACAGACTGTATTTTTTTGTGTTTATTTCAACAAATGACAACCAAAATCAAACCCATAGAAGCTTGTGAACAGTTTTGAAGTGGCTGCGTGCAAGTTATGCAAATTCACAAGCCGAGTGAGAGTCTTAATCGCAAATGTAATGTTAATTATTAAACCAAACAAAATATAAAACTTTCGAAAACACTCAGCAATGTGATTATTTTATTGCACACTATCCGGCATCTTCCCGTTACCTCCTCTATTGCCCTAAACCCACTAGCAGAAAGGCAGCGCGATATAAACAAACCAGACCAGAACTCAACACAGCGTGACTGCAGCTTCACATTCTCTATCTACCAACTCGATGGCAGGCAAGTTTCTGGCAAGGCGTATTTCAATTCAGTAGAAAAATCGCTCCTCTTCATAACATAAGGATCACGTCCAACATATGTTGGGATTTTCGGTTTATACCTTTCAAAACCAGCACAATACGGAGTTTCTTTCATCTCGTTCATTCTGCTTTTCACTTCCTACCCTCCATCTGAATTCCGTACGTCATCAGAATCACGTCTGCAAACCAGCTATTTATGCTGTATTTTGGTTTCTTCTTGTTTGTTGTTGATGTTCTAGCATTCATCCATGTTGTTTGTTTATGTAGTTTAGCTTGTGAGAATTAAACTTTGCAATTTTATCTTGTAATTGACTCCCCTAGACTGGGATTAGTTATGTAAAATGTAGTGTGCACTTGATTGTAAACTTTTTCTCCTCATATAGATTCCTTATTATAGGAAAACGGCTTGAAAAAACAGCCTTGCAATTTGCATTTTGATTCATCCATTTTGGTTCATCCATCTCTGTCTGATTCATTATTAATAAAGTCCACATTTGGTCTGCCAAGGGTACTGCTTTAGTACATTGCACCATTTAGGCATTTTCTTTATAGAAGTTTACTATTAAAAAGATGAAGGTATAACTTTACAGTTTGCATTTACATTATGTGCTCACGCGTTTGCATGTATGGTGATCAATAATGTGAAAAAAAATAATCATGTTTTAGTTCATTAAGCTGTTTTTCCAGGTATTAAATTGTTAGATAGTGTTTATCACAGGGAGGGAAGAGTAAATGTGGCTGTAGTGGCTTGTTGTTGTAGTACATTTATCCATGTTAGGTGTTCTCGTTCACTTCTGCAACTGTTTGTGGAGCGCCATCACCTCCGAGCACCTGATGATGGTACTTCTTCCATAATATTGCATCTGAGGAATCATAAATCAGTGCATCATTGTTATGTGATGTTGCTGCACACCATTGAGGATTCATTAACGCTGTGGTTTATTCCATTGGGAGATCTTCGGTCTGGAGGAACCCACTCAGGACCTGTTAACTTCTCAACAAAATACCTCTGGTATTAAACCTCCTTGATATTAATAGTCTCTCTCCTGGATTTCTGTTGGTGATCCATCATGGTTCTTTCTCATTGACCTTTCACACCTCTTGGTTACTGGTTCTCGCTCACCTGAGCTCCACATAAGGAGAATCACTATCTTTTATTGTATATTTGGGTCATTTCTGTACAATTTAAGTTACTTTGATCAAAACACACAGAATTTGTGTCTTGTTATATTTTAAGGCAAGGCTTAGTGGAGGTCAGTAATGATTTCTGGTGATAACAGTTGGAATACGTGTTTAATGGATGTATATCCGGTCCGAGCCTGTCTACAGATGAATGTAGAGGAGAATAGAGAATCCAGTAATGATGGATTGAAGTATGAATTGTCATTTGTAGCTTCAGCTTTTAGCTTTATTGTAGTCCAATTAAATATGTGGCACATTTTGTAAAGCTATATACTGTACAGTTGGCTCCAAAACTTTGAGGCCACTTGTAAAAATGCTTGTTTTGCCTTCTTAACAAATTTTGATTTGAAATGATATTATCAGAATAATAATTTGAGTGATAAGCTTAATACAAGCAAGAGAATCCGATCATAATTGATCAATGTCACTAAATTTACTTGGATTTGATTGGTCACTATATAGTGCAGAATCAGAAAACATTCCTTTTTTTTCTTAATGCTAAATCTTTTATTCATAAAAAAAAAATTCTAAAATGTTATTAGAATTAAATATGGTCTCAGATTTGTGGACCCCACTTTATATTCCATGTAAACAATTCAAATGAAGCCATAAAGACTTTATGTACAATAAGACAAATTAAAGGATTGGCTTAAAAATAGTTTTAATTGGAGTATATCATGCCTCACTTCAGGAAACTGCTGACACTAATTTGACATGCCCTTATATACACATCAAGTATTGCAATTGGTGGGATTTTAACATCTTAATTTAAGCAAAAAATCTTAACACTTAGTTCTCCTTGTGAAAGCTTTCAACATTTTAATCTAATTAGTTTATTTTCCCGAGAGTAGCAGAAGTGTGTGAAAGTGTGTGTGTGTGTGTGTGCTCCATTGAGATGATGTGTGTTTGCTTCTGTGTGACCTTTGACCTCACTGTGAGACTGGAGGGACAGACTACTCCTCTCACCTGAGTGTCACCCTGTCATCCACCGGCTGTCGGTCTCTCATGCGTGAAGCGGATCACCAGCAGCGCACCTGAGGCCTGTTGCACGAAGCCGGTTTCAGTTCTAACCTGCGCTACACGGCCAACCTGTTCCAGAGATCGCAAACTAAAACTGATCCAATTAGCTGTGAGAAAAGTTACATATGTGATGCAATAAAGCCACTCCCCCTATATCTCTGACTCCAAATTAAAGCAGTTTACAGGGAAAGTAAAATCTTTTGCTGCTAATTATTTGTTATATGAATTATAATTACATATAATTCATATAATATATTCCTATGCTTATTATATGAATTAACAATTAATACAAATATTGCATCTAAATGAAGTAGGGTTTGATCCAGCATTAATCACGAACTCTGGATCAAACCTGAGTTGACCGAGAATGTGTATACCGAGCGTTGGGAGCCTGCTGAACCTGATCAAAACCAGGTTGGATTTGTATGGTTTGGTCAACTCTAACTTACTCAAGAGTTTTTTTCAGCTAGCTTCATGCAACAGGCTTCTGAACACCTACAGCAAAAACCAGCAAGACACATCTATAGATGAGGTCATATGACTGCTTTCATTCAATCTATACAACTTTACAATGATTTCTGGCCCAGTGTGCAAGTTAATCTCACTGAATTACATTGTTTATTCCTCAGTTAAACACACACAGTGGGGCTTATCATATACCCAGCGCAATGCAGTTATCATATTCACGTCCTGCGCCACGTTGTTTAAATAGCAAATGCATTTGTGCCCATTTTTTTGTGCCCATAGGCGTGCTGGTCTGAAAACGAGGTGTGTTTAGGCGCATTGATGGCGTGTTGCTATTTTGAGGCAACTGAAATAGACTGCGCCATTGACCAACAAAAACCTGCTCTAAAGTCAATGGCGCAATATTTTTTTTTATTTAAAGAGCGTGTTAGTAATGCGCGCCTATAGGCGGGTCCACAACGCGTGTACACTTTGTCCTGTAGATGGTCTGCTTGCTCGCTTTAACCTCGCGCACAAGCAAAACCCTTTCCTTGCTAGAGAAGCGTTGTAAATAGCGAATCCGCCATGGCGCGAGCGCAATTGGCTTTTAAAGGGAATGGGAGATGAGACTCTGATTGGTTTATTGCACGTTACGCCCAAAACACACCCATTACTCATTAAGAGAATAGGGACAACCCTTTCAGACCATGCGCCGGGCGCACCAACTATTTTTCCCGTCGTTAAACTAGCAAAAGTGGATTCGGACACGCCCTACAGTGCACTTGGCCGTGCGCTTTAGATGGTCTTAGATCGCTAAAATAGGGCCCAGTGAGTCTGATGGAACAACAAATACATCTGTTCCAAAACCTAAAGCAGCATTCAAAGCTATTTATTAAGGCTTTCATATTTTATGATTATTCTTTGAGCTTTCATTGTGTTTCTCAGCAGTAAGGTAGTCAAACTTGTTTGGAACGGCATGAAAGTGAGTAAATGGTGACAGAATTTTAATTAATAATAAATAATCATGATTAAATTAAGAGGCCTAGTGGGCACACCACCATCCAAGCTAATCTGTTTAGCAACACATGCATAGCATGGTGAATAAGATTGATTATGACTATGTGTGTGTTCCGTATGGGTAACACTGTATAATAACTGCATGCTATTAATCATTAGTTAAGCATTAGTAAACAGTTAATTCATCATTTATAAAGCATTAATAGACATTAATAAGTAGTTTATAAATACAACTATAAATGCTTTATTCTTAATTTATAAGCATATCTATAATGTGTTTAATAATGGTATTTTCATACTTTATTAATGATCAATTTATCATTTCTAAATGAAGTATTGCATTATTTACAAACCAGTTGTCAGTGGTTCATAAGATCACTTAGAAAGTGTAAGTAAATGATTAATAAACGAATTAAATGTACATTCATACATCTTAAATATTTCTATGTTCTGTATCACTGTGTTGTCTTTGTTTCGTTTTTCTGTTTAGAAGATAACTGAGCCTTTAAATCTCCTTTGTAAATGCTTTAGCCCTCACTTTAGATGAGCTCACAAAAATAATTAACTGACAGCTATAAATGTTTTAAAACTACCTGAATTAACCATGAATTACAGTAGAAATACATTTTAATAAAGCATTTATTAACACACTAAGTAACTATTACAATATGTCTGAATAATAAGATGAATGTACATTTAAATAGTTTATTAATCATTTACTTACACTTTCTAATTGATCTTATGAACCACTGACAACTCCTAAATAACTGGTTTGTAAATAATGCAATACTTACAATCGATAAACTGATCATGAATACAGTACGAAAATACAATTATTAAACACATTATAGATATGCTTATAAATCAAGAAGAAAGCATTTATAGTTGTATTTATAAACTGCTTATTAATGTCTATTAATGCTTTATAAATGATGAATTAGGCTAACTGTTTACTAATGCTTAACTAATGATTAATAGCGTGCAGTTATTATAAAGTGTTACCGTTTTGGGAAGAAATTATTATTATTGCAAATTCTAGCTTTATAAAGAAATTTTGCGTTTCTATTTCAATAAGCCTATATATATTTGTTGACAAAACTAAGGTCAAACATTTAAGCAGAAGCCTTTAAATAAGCATGTTTTTAAGACGATACATTTTTGACAGCTTTTGTACATTATGAATTGTAGGTGCGTGACATAGCTAAAATTATGAAACTGAGTTAAATTACTGCATTATAGACATTAATTGCCTCTTAACTGCTTGTCTCTGAGATATGATTCAGCACATGAAACCATGAAAGTGTTTCTAGCATTTTATCCCTGGACTCGTGTCTTCACTCCAGCGCCAGGATCCACATCCTCCATATCTGCAGATGGAGACGGCTTTCCCTCCGTTCCTCTGAGGATCATTTGTATTGATGTATTCCGACCGCTACTCCCTCTCCAAGTGCCGTTTTGTTTGTCCGCGTTGGCTCCTTGAATTTTAAGTGCGGTAAGTAACTCACTCTTGCCAACAGATCTGTTTATTGGCTTCAGAATTATTCATAAAGTGCCACCAGTCACAAACGACGTCTTTTGGCTCCGGGTCGTTTGGGTCAATCTGAAGGATCCGTGTCACATTACGTATTCCAAAAATGTTAAAATGCCATCACTATATGTCTCCCTTTAGACTTCAGGAAAAGGCCAAGTTTCATGAGAACAGGACAATAGATGGAGCTACGAGCTGTTATTGAGGAAAAGAACTGATTAATATTGCTGAAATATTGATATGGTGTTATTTAGAAGTCTGTCACTGCAAATGAAATGACGGTTTACAAACATTCGTCAACAACACATTTTTAGATTTGCATTTTGTTCAATTGAGTTCAAAATGGGCAAAAAGTGCTGTGTGCAGGGTTCAAAATGTTTCTACGAGATTGTTGGAGATTTGGGTCTGTGGCTTTCCTTCATTATCAGTGGATCAGGACAAACTCTGGATCAGTCATACAGCCAATTATAAAACCATGGATGATCTATGGGTTTTGCCATAGCTATTGCTGAAAGACCTTTCTAAAAATCCCTTGCCGATAAAATGTTGTTGTAGTAATTAACTTGTACAATCAATACCAGCTGTTATCAAGACTGATCACTGTCAAAAATATTATGTATGGTCAAGTACTGTATTTAAAGATATAAGACACATTTTGCTCATCTGATGGTTGCTTTACTGTTAATTTTAAAATTTAAATATGCTGAATTACTCACGTTTTAAAAGTGTGGAGTTTGTACTGTATATTGAACAATCTGTTGCACATACAACAAAAATAATGAATAAAGATATAACTACTTTTGAAATGAATATATATATACACTCACCTAAAGGATTATTAGGAACACCATACTAATACTGTGTTTGACCCCCTTTCGCCTTCAGAACTGCCTTGATTCTACGTGGCATTGATTCAACAAGGTGCTGAAAGCATTCTTTAGAAATGTTGGCCCATATTGATAGGATAGCATCTTGCAGTTGATGGAGATTTGTGGGATGCACATCCAGGGCACGAAGCTCCCGTTCCACCACATCCCAAAGATGTTCTATTGGGTTGAGATCTGGTGACTGTGGGGGCCATTTTAGTACAGTGAACTCATTGTCATGTTCAAGAAACCAATTTGAAATGATTCGAGCTTTGTAACATGGTGCATTATCCTGCTGGAAGTAGCCATCAGAGGATGGGTACATGGTGGCCATAAAGGGATGGACATGGTCAGAAACAATGCTCAGGTAGGCCGTGGCATTTAAACGATGCCCAATTGGCACTAAGGGGCCTAAAGTGTGCCAAGAAAACATCTGTTTACACCAAATTCTGACTCTACCATCTGAATGTCTCAACAGAAATCGAGACTCATCAGACCAGGCAACATTTTTCCAGTCTTCAACAGTCCAATTTTGGTGAGCTCTTGCAAATTGTAGCCTCTTTTTCCTATTTGTAGTGGAGATGAGTGGTACCCGGTGGGGTCTTCTGCTGTTGTAGCCCATCCGCCTCAAGGTTGTGCGTGTTGTGGCTTCACAAATGCTTTGCTGCATACCTCGGTTGTAACGAGTGGTTATTTCAGTCAAAGTTGCTCTTCTATCAGCTTGAATCAGTCGGCCCATTCTCCTCTGACCTCTAGCATCAACAAGGCATTTTCGCCCACAAGACTGCCTCATACTGGATGTTTTTCCCTTTTCACACCATTCTTTGTAAACCCTAGAAATGGTTGTGGGTGAAAATCCAAGTAACTGAGCAGATTGTGAAATACTCAGACCAGCCCGTCTGGCACCAACAACCATGCCACGCTCAAAATTGCTTAAATCACCTTTCTTTCCCATTCTGACATTCAGTTTGGAGTTCAGGAGATTGTCTTGACCAGGACCACACCCCTTAATGCATTGAAGCAACTGCCATGTGATTGGTTGATTAGATAATTGCATTAATGAGAAATTGAACAGGTGTTCCTAATAATCCTTTAGGTGAGTGTATATGGATATATTTATTTTATTTTATTAAATGTTTAATATATGGTAACATAAAACAATTATATTAATAATTTTAATATATGTATTATATTTTATATATATATATATTTAATATAATATATAAGTTTGTATAATTAACAACCTGTACAACAAAAAATAATAAATAGAGATAATATAACGTCTAGCTTACTAATGTAACCAGCGATCCCTGAAGGAGGGAATGGAGAAGTTAACTTCAGTGACTGACGAATTGGTGTGAATACCATTCGTGTGAATACTCAAATTAAGTTTTTTCGCTGTGTACAGGTACAGGAGTTGTGGCGACGGGCGTTAACGTTATTAACCTAGACGTTTCCTATCAGTCAGTCACGTTTGACGTTAGTCAAGTCATGTCACATTTATTTATATAGAGCATTTTACAAAACAGATGGTTTCAAAGCAGCTTAACAGAGATAACATGAAAATAATGCGATAAAGTTTGTTTACAGAAGAAAATAGCGTCATAGTTCTAAGTAAGTTTAGTGATGTTTAATTTTTGTTGTAAAAAAGTTATTAATTTAGTTCATTTATATAGCCGCTCTGGAGAAAACCGTGAAGTCATCGTCCAGCTCAGTTCAGTTCTCATCAATGCAGGCAGATCAATAATATTGTTGAATATTAAATTAAATGTTAAATTTAATGTCCCCAACTAAACAGGCCAAAAGCCAATGGCAACAAAGGTGAAAAAAAGGCGAAAAAGGCGACAGTGGCAAGGAACCAAAACTCCATCAGTTGGCAGAATGGAAAAAAACCTTCGGCGAAACCCAGGCTCAGTCGGGGGCCAGTTCTCCTAGTGTATGATTATGATTCAGGCAGCATTACAGATCAGAAGTCAGATTCGAACAATCAGAATATTATCCAGTTCCATCTGGTTGAAGATCGGAGTCATCATGCCGGTATGGAGACGGGTTTGTTGAGGATCAGTGCCGATTGACGTTAACGTCAGTGACTGACAAATTGGGATCCCTATGGAAGACACCACAACTGCTGCCCCTTCCAGCGCCCTGAGCAAGCCAGCTGGTCCCCCCGCACCTACTGGGGCGGCACTAGGACAGGGCTGTGCACAGAGAATGTCAATCCCTGAAGTTCCTATTACCCTTGTTACGTCTTGAGATGTATTGTGTATTTGTTGCTCTCCCTCTATCTCTCTCCATCTCTTTTGTCCTGCCCTTTCTTTCACAGGATTGGATGAGAACAAAGTGATCTCCAGATGTGATTGGTGCTAATGGGACCAAAGGGGGCAATAAAATGATCTGGAGTGCCTGAAGAGGGAGCTCTGCTCAACCTGTGATTTCCTGTTGTTCAATTGCACATGTGCTATTGTGTGTTTGCTACAGTGTGTTGTTACTGCTAGCTTGCCTGTTGATCTGCCTGTTGTGTGAATTTTTGCTTTGAGTAGATAAGTGACTGTCAATCTCATTTCCTTTTTGTATATTCTGTAAAGTATTGTAAATATTTTGTCCACATGTGGAAGCTGTAGGGGGTGAGTGCCATTTCTTTTGTAAATACTATTTTCTCCTCTTTTTTCCCCCCCATTAGATAGGGAGATCTTGGGAGATGTTGTTTTGGCCTTTGCTCTGAAGTTGTGCTTTCATTTGTGGTTCTGTAAATAAAAGTGTACAAAGGATCTTTGTGTTCCAATTCCAGTTTATGTTGCGGCCTCACCCTAGACGGGGTCGTAACACCCTGTACAGTGAGACTATTTGGATAACACTGGGAAAGCGTGCCCATTCCAGCCGGAAAGGAACACATCCTGCCTGTTGGGAGCTATAACATGTGGAGTTACACATATGGACTGACCAGTGGTGTGTGCGTGTGTGTATATATATACAAATAAAGTATTATCTTAACATTTTTATTAAAAAAATTTAATATATATTTTTATAGAATTTAAAAATACATAAGAAAATGTAAACATAGGTATGTCTATAATTGTTTTCATTAATATTAAGAAACATGTTATATAATGCTGATATAAAGCAGACCAGAAATGCAGTGCTGTTTAACACTGTCGCAAAACTGTTTGACATTTACTAGGATCTGTAAATAATCCTGATGTACGGTAGCACATTTGTTGTTGTATAATCATCTTGTATTGTTGTTTAGAGATTAAAAACGTAATCTTTCCTTCTCAGTTCTTCAGATTCGCATTTGGGCTTCTTTTCTTCAAAGAACAATTATTTTTATGGCCTTCTGAAGGACTTTCTTAAGAGCTGGCAAGACAAAGTCATGGTCATGGGTTTGATTCCTCAGGGAATGCAATGATAAAAACAGACCTGTAGTCTTAGATAGACTAGAGAAATGCATGCTTAGATACATGAAGAACATTCTGACCTGTGATTAAAGGGATCTTTTGTAGCCGCTATGCCACGTTTCCCGCCGCATCGGCGTTCAGCAATGAAAGAACTGACATCCCCTTGACCGTGTAGACACACACCGAGGGCCAGGATGTCACACAGTAACAGTAGCAGCTGTCTGTTTCCTCCACAGCTAACAAGGCCCTCTACTCCCTCTCGTTCTGTCTGCTTTTGTTGCTAGTTTTCCCACAGAGAAGAATTCTCCTCTCTCTCCCACCCGGTATCTTCCGGAGGCATCAGTGTTCCCGGCTTTTTCATTTGGTCAGATCTTGTTGGGTCTCAAAACAGGAAATTTGTTTTGCAAATGGCAGTCGTATTAAAGGGGATGTTTGATTCTGCGTGAGTCGACTAGCAAAACAATGACTAAAGAAGAACCGGAGACAGACTGTGAGAATGTCACGCCAGGCCTGAATTACGTTTGGGGGAAACTCGCTTCTTTGAAGGTGTGTTTCTGTGTGATCTAGATGATGAATGAAATGTATCGTAGGAAGAAAACGGACGATCAAAAACTCGGAAACTCTCTCAAAGTCTTTGCCGTCTCAGCATCAGAGAGACATTGATCAAAGTCACCAGTTGTTCAGACGAGATCAGCAGAGACTGGATATGTTGTGGCCTGGCCTAGTAGTTAAAGAACAAGGCTAGTGACCGAAAGCTTGTCAAACAACCATCAAAGGTTGTTATACAATGAGAGTCATAGTTACCACACCGGTTTTCTCCAATAAGAACCAAAACACTACAAAAAAAATATATTTTCTGAAGTCATATTATGGCTTTATTTGAAGAAGATTCTGCTGGCACAGCAAGAAAAAAAATACTTGTAAAGGTACATTCTCTAAAACCAAGTCCTCATGTAATCAATAATGTTATCCCCGAAAACTCATCTTTGATCACCAAAATGACACATTTAAACTCTATTTTTTGGGAAAAAAATATTCTTTATGCCTCAGAATAGATTGAATGTAACTTACACCCTTGCCTCATTTAGTATATGGGGTTCTATGAATATGCAAATTAGCCCCGCCTCCACTCACTCACACCAGCTCAGAGAGTCACTCTCATTCTCGTGATTGGTTACAAGGTCGTTTGTGACGTCAGATACACCAGAGATTTCAAACCGTGTTTTTAAGACTGTCTTTGGTTCACTGCAGTTTTAAGGAGAAAATACTCAGCAGCAATCTTTTTGACTTATGAATTTGCACATGGTTTGTCTTAAAGCATATTAAAAACAGACATATAAACAACATTAAAACTTGATTTTCACCACAGGGGGACTTTAATATCATATACAATGTTGCTTTTCAACTAAATTTATTTTAAGAAACAATAGATATTTTAACTAAAGTACGTTTTTGCATATTTGTGGCAGTAACAGACTTGAATACTCCAGGGCGTGATACTGTTTTATTTTGTACATCTGTGCCATTAAGCCAGATGTGTTATTATTAAGTTAGTTGACTATAAACTCTTAACATTTGAACTAATTTTAACTTTCTGAACTCTTCAAGCAGTTTCTCAGCCATGACAGTAGTCAACCCACAGTAAGAGAAGAAACTGACCATTGAAGAAAACGCTCATGTCAGCTAGACTAGAGTGCCTCTTGTGGCAACATTGAGAATGCAATTATTGCAACGTGTTGTGTACTTGAGTTATGACAGAACACAACGATGAGTGAAGTTGAGCTTCCGTAGTCAGCGTAGAGTATGTTTAGTGCCTTTTGTCATCATTTTGGCATTTGTAATTCTAGCAAAAAAAATTCTTAAGATAATAATTTTTTAATGAAAAAAGTGCCACGAGAAATAGTAGGGTAGGAAGGGGGGGTTCACCTGCACCCGAAAGATATATTTTTTTAACCTAGTTTTTTGTAATCCTTAAGGTGTCTAGAAAAGGAATTTTGATGTTCCCCACGCCAATTATTGTCCCATATGTGATTTTTTGTATCATCTTTTGTGTCCGTGCTTGATTTTCGGCTGCGGAAAATGAAAACTTTAAATCTACATAGAATCTGAACAATACATCCTACAGACACAATCTACCCCATTTTCTCTTTGTCTTTGCATGAGGAATTGATAGATATAAGGATTGTCATGATTAGATGATGTATAGTGCATAAAAACTCAAATAAACACCAAAAAATTAAAAAAAAAAATGGTAACATTGGACCACTGGAACTCCTCCCCTATGGACCCCATTGATATATGTATTCTAACTTTTGTATTTTTACAGTCTTTAAGATGTCTAAGAGGCAAATGTTGATGATACCCACTTGAAATATTGTCACATGTATGTCTTTTCTGGCTATATTGGTTGCCACCCTGGATATCCAAAAAAGAACATTTACATAGGCAGTCTGTTTTTTCTCCTTTAGTTTTTGATTTGATAGATCTCTTCCATTTTCCATAACTGGCTATATAAATTGTTGTTGAGCACATTACTGCTTGTTTCCAACGTCAATTGTTGCACATTAAAAATATAACGTAGATATTTTAAATAAATAATACATTTTAAGATACAATGTATTCAAAAATATACATTAATTAAAAATCACATTGTGTAATCAGGATTCACTGGTAGTGTGAGGTTTATTTAACATACATTTTTAAACTAACTACACATACATAGCCTACATGATGCACCAACACACAATTAGAAAGATCTTTCTTGAAGAGCATGTAGCATTATGGAAGCCCACATTAACTGGCAGATATTGGTCTCTCAAGGTTTCTGTTAAGTTAAATGTTGCTATGGCTTTTTCAGCTATTAAACTCTCAGAAGTGTTGAGGTTAACCCATTTCTTGGCACACTGAACAAAAGATGCCCAACTCATTTGAGAAAATAAGGTTATTGGGCTTTTTGCCTTAGAAGCAACATGTATACAGCAGTTCATATTGTCGCCAACCTGCTGTCAATCACATCCCGCTTTGTTGTTATGCGGTGTATGTAAATAAATTAGGTGATAAAAGAGGTCTTCTGACGGTAAGTGCACAATGTATAGTATAGTTCGTGTAGACAAAAAGCATATAAAGCCTATTTTAATAGCAGGATTTCGTTATCAAGAGAGCAACGTTACAATATCAACTATGCTGGTGGTCAGGGAGATGTGACAGGTTATCAAGGAGACGGGTGATTTGTTTATGTTTTCTGACTCTACGATTTAGTAGTCCTACAAATGTGCATGCTAATCATCCTCAAAAAAGAGAAGGGAGATATCGATGGTGAGTCTGAAAAATATACTCCTCTACCAAGTTTGAAGCTGCCTTGAAGACATTAGGGAAAAAGAAAGTCAACACTTTTATACTATAATAGCTAATTGGCTAGTTGGTGATCATTGCTAATCATGCCCAAGTCAAAGTCTAAGTCAAGGAAACCCAAGGAAGAAAATGATAGTGAGTCTGAAGAGTTCAATCCTGCTACAAAGAAATCCAAGAGAGAGGATGGTGTCAAATCAAAAGACCATGGTCCTGAAAATTGTATTTTACATGTACATGGCTTTGAGCATGCAGATTTCACACCACTTAGTAAGATTAAAGGGTACACAGCATTTGTGATAGACGTCTCCAAGAAGCTCTTGATTCGCCGTTTCACATGGATCATGTCTGTAATCTCATTCCAGAGAGTCTTGTAGGTGCCAATTTAGAAACAACTGGCTATCATCGAGTCTGCTACCAAAAGTTTACAAAGAACCAGGGACGCTTACAGGAAAGACTTACTGTGACATCTCAGCAAGCTTCAACATCACGCTCACCACGTAAATGTGGGTCCTCCTCAGCTAAGCAGCTGTTCCCCCCAGAGTGTATCTTCTGTGGAAAGCTGGAAGTAAAAGTATTGGGAAAGACCGAACGATGCATCAAGTTCCCAGTATATAAGGCTAAGGACGGAGCATTGAAGGAGCCTACATGGAAACAGATTACGCCTCAAGCCTATGAACTTGGACTTCACCGTCTACATCGCATTGTGCAAGGTGAGGACCTTTTTGCGAGAGAAGCAAATTACCATCAGTCATGTCGCAAGTCATTCAACCTGAAATATGCAAACCATATCACATCTCGAGGTAAAGCCCTTGCTACCAACCCTGTCAGTGAAACAGAGCAGACTACCATGGCTGCTGCACATCAGATGTCATTTAATGCTGTACTTGATGTCATTCAAGATCAAGTGATAAGACAGAGCAAGATTGTGCGGCTTGCATCACTGCGTCTTATCTACACCCAAGAGTTGGAGAGAAATGGCTTCCCCAATCCCGAGTACAGAAGTGAGAAACTGAAGAGAAAACTTGAGAAGCATGAGGGGATTGGCATTTCTATGGTCACAGCAGATTTGAAGGGTTGTATCACCCATAGCTTGATATTCAGTGCTAGCTTATACATCTCAGATGCAGTGAGAAATGCATATGAGATGGGGAGCACGGACAAGTATGAAGTATGGCCCTTCTTCTTTGTGGTACAATCAAGAAGACATACAGAGAGTCAAATTCTCTTCCTTGGCCTCCCAAAGCTGATGATCTGGTCATGTCCTTGGATGACCTCCTCCCATCTAATCTCACGAGGTTCCTCCTGACCCTCCTGATTTCTGGTGATGCTGACTTGGAGAAGAGTGAGAAGACAAGACGCCTTGTGCTGTCTATAAGTCAGGTATGACAACTCTCCACTTTGGTATATTTTTCAATATTGCATATGTTTTATTTTGTGTACACTGTAGTTGCTTGAATACTTCAATGCTAATTGCTTTCTTTAGTATTTCAGGACATCTGCCGTGCTGTGACAAAGGGAGAGTGGAAGTTGCCTAAGCATATCCTCCTCTGTACCACTATACGTCACCTTTATCGCAGTAAACTACTGACTACTATTCTTAGTAGGCTAGGTCACTGTGAAACTTACGACTTTGGCTTGGAACTTGAGACCGCTCTAACCAAGGCCCTCAATGAGGTTTCCATCTCTCTCGGTCCTCAAATCATTACTGGTGAGGGAAACGTGCGTTTCATCTCGAGTGGGACAATCTGAACAAAATAACGACAAACATTGTGGGAAGCAGTGGATCAAAGCAACTTCTGCAACAAGTCAGTGAAGCCATGGAACGACTTTTACTTCAGAGATTCATTGAAGAGGAGAATGTGGAGATCACCAATCCCAAAGCCCTCTTTGACCTAGTCCAGACCTTTATGACTGAGTACTCTGTAAAAGGTTGGTTGATTGGGGTGAAGTAATCGATAGTAGATCTTCGAGGGGGCTTGTAACCAGTGGCTGATACAAAGCCAGCAAACCCTGCAACAAGTTGTTTTGATCCACTGCTTCCCACCACTCAGACAATTAGCAAGACACGATACTCTTGGATGCAGTTTGAGTAGACTTTGTTGTTTGCTGTGGGCAGAGTAAAAACTGCTCCCTCAGGAAATTTGGGGCCGACTCGGCTACAGATATGGACGGTGTTTAGGGTCTCAGGTATGTCTACCTTAACTCTCTGGGGTCGGCGGTCTCGCCGGCGATACCAGCTCACTTTTTTCCTTATCAGTGCAAAAGAGACTCAAATTACTCTGTTAATTTTGATCTTACATATAAGTGTTGTACATCATTCGATCCTGTTAAGTTTGTATTTTTTTTGTGGAACCTCATAATAAAAACAAAGTGTTGTGCTTTTCGCCTAATAAAGAAAAATAAACATGATGCGCGTTCTGCGTTCTCTCTGTCAGTGAAGTCCATTCTGAAACGCGTCCGAAAAATCATCTGTAACTCTGCAAATACTCAGTCAAACAGGTATACAGGCACACAGGCATGAAGCCTGAATTATCTTCTTTTAAATGAAGTAATTTATATAAAAAATTTTTTTTCTCATTTTATGTAATCTGTACGAAAAGAGAGAGATGATAGTCGTTCTCGTCTCAGCTCATTAAAGTTAATTTGACCACGCCCACGGAGCGCGCGCTCTATTCAAACACAAATGCTCTGAGGCGATCCACGCCCACATCAGCTGGATAACCCACCGAAAGAGACTCAGATTTACGACGCTGTGAGGAATAATAGTACTATCTTAATAATAATCCTGGAAAAAATTACCTCAGAAGTAGGCTACAGGTAGTTTCATTTGGAGGTGCAACGGATCCAGCCGAGGAAATAGGTACATTCTTTATTTTCAAGTGCTTTGTGCTAATCGCGATATGGAATAGTGTCTGTAAACAAAAAGACTGTTTGAATCGCGTTTTTGTGTGTGAATGAATGAACAGCTTTTACCTAACTATATTCCAATACTGAGATGAGTAAAAATCGACTGAAATATGTTGAATATGTTTATGTTATTATAGTGTTTGTTCGATTGTAAGCTATATTCAAACTAATTAATCCGCAACTGTGAAATATGTATGATAAAATGTATACTTTAGTATATAATACAAAGAAAGATTACATTTGAAATATAGTTAAAATTTTAATTGTTGTTGTAATTGTAACCTTTTTATTAAAATAGCAAAAATATATGTAGGCTACATATAAATAAATCTTAGGTAAATCTTAAAAGCTCAATATAAGCCTCCTCTTTAAATTATTTGTATTGTGTTGTATTAGTGACACATTTGGGATACATTCCCAAACTTTCTGTAAAAACAGTATGATAATTAACTGCACAATTACTAGAAATTTTTACATTTGATATTATACAATTTGCAAGCAATTTGAAAAATAAATAAATAATTGGAACTGTGAACCAATTTTGTATTATATAGGCATATATATATACAGTATATATATATATATATTGTCATTGCATTCTTGTGGCTCAGTGACACACCTGAATGAAAGGGTCATTAGTATGCAGCCCCATTATGCGCTCATTATGTGGGCCCATTGTCTTCTCAGGTGTGAATCACAGCAGATCACACCCCTGCGCATATTGCCTTTCCAAACAAAAAGTGTCATTTTTAAATTTAAACCAATCTATTGTTTTATGTGAATGATAAGGCAGGATGATTTTCAGATCATTTTGAAGAAAAAACTCTAGGCGACAACATCCATTAGTCAAAAGTCTTGTGGACAGATATTTAGTATGTGTTTTGTGGCCTTATTTCAGAAACTTTAAGTTTTAGTTTTTTCAATAACCACGCATAAACAATATTCTCTCAAAAATACAAAAATGTACATACATGTTGATAACACATTATGGTAGCCCTGTGTGTGCTAAATAGAGTGTAATTACACCTTTGCCAGTAATATGTTTATAAGCAACAGAAAAAAGCACAAATGTCAGAGTATGTCAAAACATCTCAAGGACCCCAAAAACACCTTGGACCCCAGAGGGTTAAGAGAGTGTGTCTTGTTCCGCTCGTAGAGTGGGAGCATTCGTGGAATTTCCAGAGAGCTGGGGGCATTAAATCCAGGTTTCACCTCCTGTATCATGATCCCACCGGTCCAGTTCACCACATTTGAGCCATGAATGTTTGTCATTATTTTGTTCAGATTGTCCCACTCGAGATGAAATGCATAGTTTCCCTCACCAGTAATAATTTGAGGACCGAGAGAGATGGAAACCTCATTGAGGGCCTTGGTTAGAGCGGTCTCAAGTTCCAAGCCAAAGTCGTAAGTTTCACAGTGACCTAGCCTACTAAGAATAGTAGTCAGTAGTTTACTGCGATAAAGGTGACGTATAGTGGTACAGAGGAGGATATGCTTAGGCAACTTCCACTCTCCCTTTGTCACAGCACGGCAGATGTCCTGAAATACTAAAGAAAGCAATTAGCATTGAAGTATTCAAGCAACTACAGTGTACACAAAATAAAACATATGCAATATTGAAAAATATACCAAAGTGGAGAGTTGTCATACCTGACTTATAGACAGCACAAGGCGTCTCATCTTCTCACTCTTCTCCAAGTCAGCATCACCAGAAATCATGAGGGTCAGGAACCTCATGAGATTAGATGGGGAGGAGGTCATCCAAGGACATGACCAGATCATCAGCTTTGGGAGGCCAAGGAAGAGAATTTGACTCTCTGTATGTCTTCTTGATTGTACCACGAAGAAGAAGGGCTCACAATCTGCTGTGACCATAGAAATGCCAATCCCCTCATGCTTCTCAAGTTTTCTCTTCAGTTTCTCACTTCTGTACTCGGGATTGGGGAAGCCATTTCTCTCCAACTCTTGGGTGTAGATAAGACGCAGTGATGCAAGCCGCACAATCTTGCTCTGTCTTATCACTTGATCTTGAATGACATCAAGTACAGCATTAAATGACATCTGATGTGCAGCAGCCATGGTAGTCTGCTCTGTTTCACTGACAGGGTTGGTAGCAAGGGCTTTACCTCGAGATGTGATATGGTTTGCATATTTCAGGTTGAATGACTTGCGACATGACTGATGGTAATTTGCTTCTCTCGCAAAAAGGTCCTCACCTTGCACCATCCGTTGTAGACGGTGAAGTCCAAGTTCATAGGCTTGAGGCGTAATCTGTTTCCATGTAGGCTCCTTCAATGCTCCGTCCTTAGCCTTATATACTGGGAACTTGATGCATCGTTCGGTCTTTCCCAATACTTTTACTTCCAGCTTTCCACAGAAGATACACTCTGGGGGGAACAGCTGCTTAGCTGAGGAGGACCCATATTTACGTGGTGAGCGTGATGTTGAAGCGTGCTGAGATGTCACAGTAGGTCTTTCCTGTAAGCGTCCCTGGTTCTTTGTAAACTTTTGGTAGCAGGCTCGATGATAGCCAGTTGTTTCTAAATTGGCACCTACAAGACTCTGGAATGAGATTACAGACATGATCCATGTGAAACTGCAAATCAAGAGCTTCTTGGAGACGTCTATCACAAATGCTGTGTAGCAGAGCCAGCTTGTCAGTAGCAGACCCTTTAATCTTACTAAGTGGTGTGAAATCTGCATGCTCAAAGACATGTAAAATACAATTTTCAGGACCATGGTCTTTTGATTTGACACCATCATCTCTCTTGGATTTCTTTGTAGCAAGATTGAACTCTTCAGACTCACTATCATTTTCTTCCTTGGGTTTCCTTGACTTAGACTTTGACTTGGGCAAGATTAGCAATGATCACCAACTAGCCAATTAGCTATTATAGTATAAAAGTGTTGACTTTCTTTTTCCCTAATGTCTTCAAGGCAGCTTCAAACTTGGTAGAGGAGTATATTTTTCAGACTCACCATCGATATCTCCCTTCTCTTTTTTGAGGATGATTAGCATGCACATTTGTAGGACTACTAAATCGTAGAGTCAGAAAATGTAAACAAATCACCCGTCTCCTTGATAACCTGTCACATCTCCCTGACCACCAGCATAGTTGATATTGTAACGTTGCTCTCTTGATAACGAAATCCTGCTATTAAAATAGGCTTTATATGCTTTTTGTCTACACGAACTATACTATACATTGTGCACTTACCGTCAGAAGACCTCTTTTATCACCTAATTTATTTACATAATAAAACCTCTCATTAAGAAACCGCAACTAGATCCAAATAACCTAGCAAATTACAGACCCATTTCAAATCTTCCATTTATGTCCAAAATACTAGAAAAAGTTGTATCCGCTCAACTGTGCTCTTTTTTGCAAGAAAATGATATCTATGAAAAATTCCAGTCAGGATTCAGACCGCATCATAGTACAGAAACTGCGCTAGTTAAAATTACAAATGATCTACTCTTAGCTTCGGATCAAGGCTGTATCTCAATACTAGTCCTACTTGATCTTAGCGCCGCGTTCGACACTATAGATCATAAAATACTCTTGGATCGACTACAAAACTACACTGGTGTTCAGGGACAGGCATTAAGCTGGTTTAGATCGTACTTATCTGACCGTTATCATTTTGTCTCTTTACACAGGGGAAAATCAAAGTTAACGTCAGTAGACTACGGAGTACCGCAAGGATCGGTGCTAGGCCCTCTGCTATTCTCAATATATATGCTGCCACTTGGTAATATTATAAGAAAACATGGAATTAATTTCCACTGTTATGCTGACGACACTCAATTATATATTTCATCACGACCAGATGAAAACATTACCTCATCTAAATTGACAGAATGTCTCAAAGATATAAAATGCTGGATGACGCGTAATTTCCTGCTATTAAATTCAGATAAAACGGAGGTATTACTTATTGGTCCAAAAAACTACACACAAAACCTCTTACAATACGACTTTAATATAGAAGGATGTCCTGTTACTTTTTCCACTACAGTAAAAGACCTGGGTGTTCTACTAGACCGCAACTTGTCTTTCGAAAATCATATTTCATCTGTTACAAGAACAGCCTTTTTCCACCTTAGAAACATTGCTAAATTACGTAACATGCTATCTGTTTCTGATGCAGAAAAGTTAGTTCATGCATTCATGACCTCGAGACTAGATTACTGTAATGCTTTATTAGCTGGTTGTCCTGCATCCTCAATAAACAAGCTACAGTTAGTGCAAAATGCAGCCGCTAGAGTTCTTACTAGATCAAGAAAATATGATCATATAACACCGATTCTATCATCTCTGCACTGGTTACCTATTAAGTTCCGTATCAATTACAAAGTACTACTACTGACCTATAAAGCCCTTAATGGTTTAGCTCCTATGTACTTAACGGACCTTCTTTCGCCCTACAATCCACCGCGTTCTCTAAGATCACTAAATTCAAGGCTTCTGGTCATTCCTAGGATATCGAAGTCCACGAAAGGAGGGAGGGCATTCTCGCATTTAGCTCCAAAACTCTGGAATAGCCTTCCCGATACGGTCCGATGCTCTGACTCGCTGACACACTTTAAAACTAGACTAAAGACGTGTCTCTTTAATCAAGCATTCACATAATGCTTACCTTTTAGTCCTCTGCTATGCCATACGGAACCGTTTGCCACTGAAACTGCTTAACGCACCAGTGGGGCTCGACAGCCTTATAGACAAACGGGTCGGTCCGTATGGTTGCGGTTGGGTTGCGGAGAGTTTGGGTTGCGGAGAGTTGTGAGATTATGGTTTTCTAACACCTACTCCCGTGTAATGGAAATCATTATGAACATCAGCTATGCTAATTATTTCCCATCTGCCTTTCTGCTGTTATCTCGGGACGCTTGTCCCGAGAAAAATGGCGTTCGTAGGCTCCAGTTTTGTATCCTGCCTCTCACGGGGATTTCGGATGCCCCAACGCCTGTGATGAGAAGACCAACGCCTGTGAAGAGACGACTCAACGCCTGCGAAGAGACGACTCAACGCCGGCGATATGTTATCCCCTTAATATTACATGATTAACTAAATGTATTTTTTCCAGGTACTTTCTGATATGCACTTACTGTAAAGCTTCTTTGAAACCCTATGATTGTTAGCCAGAGGAGAACTGGCCCCTGACTAGCCTGGGTTCTCCCAAGGTTTTTTTCTCCATCCAATCTGATGGAGTTTTGGTTCCTTGCCACTGTCGCCTTGCTTTTGGCTTGCTTAGTTGGGGATATTTAATATTCAACAATATTATTGAACTGTGTTGTACTACTTTCATGTTATCACTGTGAAGCTGCTTTGATGCAATCTGTATTGTGAAAAGCGCTATATAAATAAATGTGACTTGACTTGACTTGACTTGACATACACCGCATAACAACAAAGCGGGATGTGATTGACAGCAGGTTGGCGACAATATGAACTGCTGTATACATGTTGCTTCTAAGGCAAAAAGCCCAATAACCTTATTTTCTCAAATGAGTTGGGCATCTTTTGTTCAGTGTGCCAAGAAATGGGTTAACCTCAACACTTCTGAGAGTTTAATAGCTGAAAAAGCCATAGCAACATTTAACTTAACAGAAACCTTGAGAGACCAATATCTGCCAGTTAATGTGGGCTTCCATAATGCTACATGCTCTTCAAGAAAGATCTTTCTAATTGTGTGTTGGTGCATCATGTAGGCTATGTATGTGTAGTTAGTTTAAAAATGTATGTTAAATAAACCTCACACTACCAGTGAATCCTGATTACACGATGTGATTTTTAATTAATGTATATTTTTGAACACATTGTATCTTAAAATGTATTATTTATTTAAAATATCTACGTTATATTTTTAATGTGCTACAATTGAAGTAGGAAACAAGCAGTAATGTGCTCAACAACAATTTACATAGCCAGTTATGGAAAATGGAAGAGATCTATCAAATCAAAAACTAAAGGAGAAAAAACAGACTGCCTATAAATGTTCTTTTTTTGCTTTTTTGGATATCCAGGGTGGCAACCAATATAGCCAGAAAAGACATACATGTGACAATATATCAGGTGGGGATCATCAACATTTGCTTCTTAGACATCTTAAAGACTGTAAAAATACAAAAGTTAGAAAACATATATCAATGGGGTCCATAGGGGAGGAGTTCCAGTGGTCCAATGTTACCATTTTTTTTTTACATTATTTGGTGTTTATTTGAGTTTGTATGCACTATACATCATCTAATCATGACAATCCTCATATCTATCAATTCCTCATGCAAAGACGAAGAGAAAATGGGGTAGATTGTGTCTGTAGGATGTATTGTTCAGATTCTATGTAGATTTAAAGTTTTCATTTTCCGCAGCCGAAAATCAAGCACGGACACAAAAGATGATACAAAAAATCACATATGGGACAATAATTGGCGTGGGGAACATCAAAATTCCTTTTCTAGACACCTTAAGGATTACAAAAAACTAGGTTAAAAAAATATATCTTTCGGGTGCAGGTGAACCCCCCCTTCCTACCAGACTAAAAGCTACTGTTGAGATCTTAAACTAGTAGTAATTAAAATTGTAAGGTTAAAGAAAGCATCCTGAGAGAAATATTTATCAAGCCGCTCTGATAACGGAACAATCCACTTTTATTTTCTTAAAATTTCACACTCCCAGGGAATCAGCAGTGATAGATTTTGTATTTTCAGTCATCAGATTCATTTACATTGTGACTCTGCCTTAGATTTAATCAACTATGCTTTAGATGTAATCTGTGTCTGTAAAGGTGTATGGCCCACATAAACTGATTGGTGTGAATGACAAAGAAACAACATTGCACAGAGTAGATTGCAGGGTAGATCTATCTCCTGTGGGAGGCCCTAACAGTTTTCTATTGTTTGTAGCCCATCATGTATAAAGTTCTATTTCACAGACAGAACTTTGTGTTAAGATTGTTGAAGGGCGACATGCTAACATCGCTGCTGAAGGACTGCTACACTACAAACCTTCAATAAATTCTTCTCCCCACAAGAACTCTGGTCAAGCTTACTCATTTTATGTATTGGATAAATCGAATACATTGGCCAGCCACCCAAACCACTGCTCGGCCAAATACAGCAAAATCTAACAGCAGCTCAGGAAGTCTTTAGGCCTCAGAAAAATAAGGAGAAACTTTCACACTTCCAGAACCGGTTAAATGGAGAGAGTGGGCGAAAAGCAAAAGATTAGAGGGAGAAATAATTAAAGATTGGCAAGAGATGTGTGCAATACTGAAGATTGGTGGTGTGTAAGGACTGGTGTTACTGGGAACGAGGAAGCGGAAAAGTGGAGAGGGGCGAGATTCCGGACAGAGAAAAGTGAATAAAACGGAGACCAAGGAATTATCTATCTGAAGGCTTAGTGTGTGGACGGATAATACAGTTATGGAGGAAAAGAAGAGAGAGCAGGTGGGTGGATTAATGGAAACTGACAGAAAAAATGAAGGTGGCAAAATCTGAAGCTCATGTAATTAGAGATATTGGTTTTCATGGACAGTAAACAAACACAGCTGCCATGAAGGTAGATGGTGACAAGGGAAAATCTCAACTTGCCAAAATTTTTGCTCACTGCAGCTTATTCTGCCCATGACAATTTAAGACATGTAAAGTGACCAATGACATTTTTTTTTTTTTTTTTTTTTACATGCCATTTAGGGACTTTAATAATGAACCAGCATGAATTTACTGTGCTTTAGGCCATAGCCATGAGCTTTTACTGAAAACACCCAAATAAAATTTAGTGATTAATTGGTAACGCTTTAGATTACAGCCCATAAAGTAATGCGTAATTAAAGCGATTTTACAGCGTAACTTTCTGTAATTATAGTGTACCTATAAAGTACTTACATGTAAGTATAAGGGAACAATATGTGAAGTTTGGGGAATAAAGGGGTAACAACCAGGAGAATAATAAAACAAATTACTTATACTGTAAGTATTATAGAACTAAGGGGTACTTATTCTACTATTATGATATAAAAATCTAACATTTGGGAGCAATTTAGCGAGAACATACATTGCGTACCTTTTTTAATAATGGTGTACCAATACATACTTTATTGGCTTTTTAAAAATTACAGGGTACATATTTATGCATTTATACAGTAATATTTTTAACAAAGTTAGCCTGAGATGGTGCGTGAGGTTGAGAGGTTCCGACTAGAGATAGTCGGGATCACCTCTACGCATGGCTTGGGCTCTGGAACCACACTCCTTGAGAGAGGATGGACTCTTCACCACTCTGGAGTTGCCCATGGTGAGAGGCGACGGGCTGGTGTGGGTTTGCTTATAGCCCCCCAGCTCAGCCGCCATGTGTTGGAGTTTACCCCGGTGAACGAGAGGGTCGTTTCCCTGCGCCTATGGGTCGGGGATAGGTCTCTCACTGTCGTGTGTGCCTACGGGCCAAACGGCAGTGCAGAGTACCCGGCCTTCTTGGAGTCTCTGGGAGGAGTGCTGGAAAGTGCTCCGACTGGGGACTCCGTCGTTCTACTGGGGGACTTCAACGCTCACGTGGGCAGCGACAGTGACACCTGGAGGGGCGTGATTGGGAGGAACGGCCCCCCCGACCTGAACCCGAGCGGTGTTCAGTTATTGGACTTCTGTGCTAGTTACAGTTTGTCGATAACGAACACCATGTTCAAGCATAAGGGTGTCCACCAGTGCACGTGGCACCAGGACACCCTAGGTCGCAGGTCGATGATCGACTTTGTGGTCGTTTCATCTGACCTGCGGCCGTATGTCTTGGACACTCGGGTGAAGAGAGGGGCGGAGCTGTCAACTGATCACCACCTGGTGGTGAGTTGGATCCGATGGTGGGGGAGGAGGCTGGACAGACTCGGCAGACCCAAGCGTACTGTAAGGGTTTGCTGGGAACGTTTGGCCGAGTCTCCTGTCAGAGAGATCTTCAACTCCCACCTCCGGCGGAGCCACGACCGGATCCCGAGGGAGGCTGGAGATATTGAGTCTGAGTGGACCATGTTCTCCACCTCCATTGTCGAAGCGGCTGCTCGGAGCTGTGGCCGTAAGGTCTCCGGTGCCTGTCGAGGCGGCAATCCCCGAACCCGGTGGTGGACACCGGAAGTAAAGGATGCCGTCAAGCTGAAGAAGGAGTCCTATCGGGCCTGGTTGGCTTGTGGGACTCCTGAGGCAGCTGACAGGTACCGGCAGGCCAAGCGGACTGCAGCCCGGGTGGTTGTGGAGGCAAAAACTCGGGCCTGGGAGGAGTTCGGTGAGGCCATGGAGAAGGACTATCGGCTGGCCTCGAAGAGATTCTGGCAAACTGTCCGGCGCCTCAGGAGAGGGAAACAATGCCCTACCAACGCTGTTTACAGTGGAGGTGGGCGGCTGTTGACCTCAACTGGGGATGTCGTCGGACAGTGGAAGGAATACTTCGAGGATCTCCTCAATCCCGCCGTCACGTCTTCTATTGAGGAAGCAGGGGCTGAGGGCTCAGAGGTGGACTCGTCCATCACCCTAGCTGAGGTCACCGAGGTAGTCAAGAAACTCCTCGGTGGCAAGGCACCGGGGGTGGATGAGATCCGCCCTGAGTACCTCAAGTCTCTGGATGTTGTGGGGCTGTCTTGGCTGACACGCCTCTGCAGCATCGCGTGGCGGTCGGGGACAGTGCCTCTGGGATGGCAGACCGGGGTGGTGGTCCCTCTTTTTAAGAAGGGGGACCGGAGGGTGTGTTCCAACTACAGGGGGATCACACTTCTCAGCCTCCCTGGGAAAGTCTATGCCAGGGTACTGGAGAGGAGAATACGGCCGATAGTGGAACCTCGGATTCAGGAGGAACAGTGCGGTTTTCGTCCAGGCCGTGGAACACTGGACCAGCTCTATACTCTCTACAGGGTGCTGGAGGGTTCATGGGAGTTTGCCCAACCAGTCCACATGTGCTTTGTGGATTTGGAGAAGGCATTCGACTGTGTCCCTCGCGGCGGCCTGTGGAGGGTGCTCCGGGAGCATGGGGTCTGGGGTCCTTTGCTAAGGGCTGTCCGGTCCCTGCATGACCGAAGCAGGAGCTTGGTTCGCATTGCCGGTAGTAAGTCAGACTTCTTCCCGGTGCATGTTGGACTCCGGCAGGGCTGCCCTTTGTCGCCGGTTCTGTTCATAGTTTTTATGGACAGAATTTCTAGGCGAAGCCAGGGGCCGGAGGGTGTCAGGTTTGGGGACCACGCGATTTCGTCGCTGCTTTTTGCGGATGATGTTGTCGTGTTGGCCCCTTCACACCAGGACCTTCAGCATGCACTGGGACGGTTTGCAGCCGAGTGTGAAGCGGCTGGGATGAAAATCAGCACCTCCAAATCTGAGGCCATGGTCCTCAGTCGGAAAAGGGTGGCTTGCTCACTTCAGGTTGGTGGAGAGATCCTTCCTCAAGTGGAGGAGTTTAAGTATCTTGGGGTTTTGTTCACGAGTGAGGGAAGGATGGAACGAGAGATTGACAGACGGATCGGTGCAGCTTCTGCAGTAATGCGGTCGATGTACCGGTCTGTTGTGGTGAAGAAGGAGCTGAGCCGTAAGGCAAAGCTCTCGATTTACCGGTCAATCTACGTTCCTACTCTCACCTATGGTCATGAGCTTTGGGTCATGACCGAAAGGACAAGATCCCGGATACAGGCGGCCGAAATGAGCTTTCTCCGCAGGGTGGCTGGGCGATCCCTTAGAGATAGGGTGAGAAGCTCGGTCACTCGGGAGGAGCTCAGAGTAGACCCGCTGCTCCTCCACATCGAGAGGGGTCAGCTGAGGTGGCTCGGGCATCTGTTTCGGATGCCTCCTGGACGCCTTCCCGGGGAGGTGTTCCGGGCACGTCCCACTGGGAGGAGACCCCGAGGAAGACCTATGACACGCTGGAGAGACTATGTCTCCCGGCTGGCCTGGGAACGCCTCGGTGTCCCCCCGGAAGAGCTGGAGGAAGTGTCCAGGGAGAGGGAAGTCTGGGCATCTCTGCTCAGACTGCTGCCCCCGCGACCCGGCCCCGGATAAGCGGAAGAAGATGGAGGGATGGATTTTTAACAAAAGTGCACTGAAAACTAAAACTATTGCAACTTTTGCCTAAATATTGGGGAAAGATACTCTTGTTCCATGTAGTTACAGGGTAAGTACAATAAAAATACATACAATCAATGACTCGGACACCTTTATTTGAAAAACAACTTAATTCAAAACAGATTTACAACACTTTTTTTCGTGTAATACTGCTTTTTTAAATCAACAATTCATTTCAAATGCTTAAGTCTTGACAGAAAGTAGCACGTTTTGTCCCACCTTTTTTCTCTTGCTTGGCTTCTTCCTTTTGTTCCTCTTCTTTTCATTTCTTTCCACTGATGAATCTGAAGAAGAAATCATGTATCTTGCTATTCTGTATAATGTATTAAAATAAAATGCAGTACACCCATAAATACATCCTCACCATTTACTCATCTTTTACCCTCATGCCATCCAAGATGTATTCGACTTTCCTTCTTCAGATTAACACAAATGAAGGTTTTTAGAAAAATGAAAAAAATACATCTCTGGAAATACATATAATGCAAGCTCATGTGTTCCTAAAAGTTGGAGCATCAAACAGCACATACTGTAATAACTACAGTAATCCATACGACCCCAATGGATGGATCAGTGTCTTCTGAAGTGAAACGATAGGTGTTTGTAAGAAACATTACAATATTTTAAACTTTTTAAACTGTAGACTATCGCTTCAGACCAACTGTAATAAGTTGTTTTTCAAATAAAGGTTTCCGAGTCAGTGATATTAGATTGTGTATGTATTTTTATTGTACTTACCCAGTAACTACATGGAACAAGAGGGTAACAAGCACCACTTTAATTTAAGATTGAACAAGAGTATATTTCCCAGTATAAAAAAAAAAAAAAAAAAAATCAATAGTTTAAGGCGCTTTACTTGCCTTGTAACATGTAAGCCCAAACTTAAACATCTGTACTTTTGCTATAAAAAAAACAAATAAACATAGATTGAGGCCCTGACTCTCTGTGGTCATTAAAAATCCCATGGCACTTCTCGTAAAGAGTAGGGGTGTAACCCCGGTGTCCTGGCCACATTCCACCCATTGGCCCTTGCCAATCATGGCCTCCTAATAATCCCCATCCACTAAATTGGCTCTATCACTCTCTCTCTCCTCTCCACCTATAGCTGGTGTGTGGTGAGCGCACTGGCGCCGTTGTACTGTGGCTGCCGTCGCATCATCCAAGTAGATGCTGCACACTGGTGCTGTTTGAGGAGAGAACCCCTGATATGATTGTAAAGTGCTTTGGGTGTACAGTAGTACATATGAAAGCGCTATATAAATGCCTCATTCATTCATTCATAGATGCATAGATGTACCCTGTAATTTTTAAAAAGCCTATACACCTATGTATTGGTACACAATTACAACGCATTCTCATCCCAAGGCGTCACTGAAATGACAATTTTGACCATGCTTCAATATTCGACGCTTTAGGCACCCTTTAGCGTCAGTTACATGACGCGATCCTAGGGCGTCATCTTACTGACGCTTTACCTAAGCGTCAGTTAGATGACGCGGGTAGGTTTAGGTCTGGGGTAGGGTTAGGATTAGATAGCGTCATCTAACTGACGTTAAAGGTAAAGCGTCAGTAAGATGACGCCCTAGGATCGCGTCATGTAACTGACGCTAAAGGGTGCCTAAAGCGTCGAATATTGAAGCATGGTCAAAATGATTCCCAAGGCGTCAGTTTCATGACGCCAAGGGATGAGAATGGGCTGACAATTATTACAAAAAGGTATCCAATGTATGTTCTCGCTAAATTGCACCCAAATGTAAGATTGTTGTATCATAATAGTAGAATAAGTACCCCTTAGTTCTATAATACTTACAGTATAATTTTTTTTTTTTATTCTCCTGGTTGTTACCTCTTTATTCCCCAAACTTAACATATTGTTCCTTTATACCATAGGTTCTCAAAGTGCGGCCCGCGGGCCAATGGCGGCCCGCCGAAACGTTTCTGGCGGCCCGCGATAACATCTGTAAAACTGTTAAAACTATTGCTTTGAAAAAATGAATATCTCCGTTTAGTGGTGTTTAGCGGCATCCATAGGCATAAGCGGTAATTACATGGTCCGACCGACCGATCGCACTTGACCTCACTCCCAAGGCCACCAGGAACAGTGGTTGTCTACACAGGAATAGGAATCGTGGCCAACCGAAACCAGCACCACAAATCCCATTGCAAATTAAAAGGGTATGTTGACCAAGTAATCAATATTCAATGTGACTTAATAATAATCTTAACAATGTCAAGCTTATTAATAGCCGCGTTTCCATTACGTTACCTTTCAAAATGTTCGCGGGCGCGAACACTTGCATTTTCCTATCAACAGTGGAAACAACTTAAACTAGTCTATCATTTCTGGTCATACAGAAAATAATAATGCATTATTCGCAACTACTTTTATTTGTGTAAACTCATAACAAGAAAACGTGCTTTTGTAAAATAAAATAAAACAATCAGTAGCCTAGGCTACTACGCGCTTTCATGATCTCCGTGAACTGGAGCGCGAGAACTGAAACAAAATATAGCCTATGTAGGCTAAAGCTTAAAATGTGCACTTTTAAACAAACAAACTCGAATCGAAAGCAAATACCTGATTATGTAATCCGTATGAAAGGTGGATTTCTCTCTAAAAGCGCATCTGCTTAACAGCGGAGATGGAGATATGTTTTTAGCCGACACTTAGAAAACAATAGTTTATTAATAAACAATTAAAATGCCTCGCTGTTTTTTCAGACGCATTTATTATCATTAGCCTATAACTCACCTATAAATCAGGCTAGATCAGACACGTACAGGCTATATGGCTCTTCTCATTCATCACTGCGGGAAAAATATAAATTCCAGGTTCTAATTTGGCCTTAGAAAACCAGTAAAATCGACATGTTTTCCATATTAATTTGTGAATATTTAAAATGTTTAATAAAGGGGCAAAAAGTAATTTAAACAAAAATCTGAAAAAGTCTGTCGATATTTACTTTTTTTGCGCAGCAGTTGGTGAAGCCAGTTCAAATTAAAATTTTGTTCAACTTTGCGTTTTAAAAAGACAACAACCGTTCATTTTTCGTTTTTCAGTTACGGGTTAAAAAAGATAGATAATAATATGCAAATCTGCAATAATGGAAACGCGACTGACAAGCAATGATAGAAATTAATGATGATGATGACTTGTTTGGTAAGCTTCTATTTTAAAAGTTTCTTTCTCTCCCCCCCAAAATTTTCACAAGTTTTGCCAGGTTTAGCCTCAGTTATGAATTAAAATGTGTTTATTGCAACTAATGTAAACTGTAGAGATGCAACCTGGTCATTAAAATAATTTCAAATGGGATTTTCTTTTCAGTTTTTTTTTCTTCGTTTTCTCCCCCGCCACTTTGGCGGCCCTCAGTTCAATGTTGGGTTCCTAAATTGGCCCTCACCTATCAAAACTTTGAGAACCCCTGCTTTATACTTACATGCAAGTACTTTATAGGTACACTATAATTACCGAAAGTTACGCAGTACGTTCGTCTTAATTAAGCAGTACTTTCCGGGCTGTAATCTAAAGCGTTACCGATTAATTCTTTCTCAAAATGATCATGATTGCATCAGTCTGGCACCCTTTAAACATGAGATGAGATGAAGATGACTTCAAGTCCAGGAGATTCAAAACGGGGACTCTGGCGTGGGACAAAATAAAGCAAAATACAAAATAAAGCAAAACAACTTTACTGTTGGTAATTTGTTGTTTAGCGTCGCCCCTCGCATCCAATGTAGACAGCATTGCTTCAGTTTGAGGGCGCTTAACACACTCAAGCACCCAGTAGAAACGGGCCTGGCAGCTCGCGCCTGGTCTAGACACGGTGAAAGTTACCTGATTGTGACGGATGGCCGAATTTTCATGACACATTTAAAATAGCATTATAGTCAGAAGGGGATAAAGAGAAGGGGATAAAGACAGAGGTAAAGTGATGTAATGAACAGTTTATCTAAATGCAGCAATTTAATGGCAGTTATTTTTACCGTAAAACTTTATGCTAACAGTTTTCTGAGTTCTCCAAAGCCCCCAGACAATGCGATTTGTAACAATAATGTCAGGTTTTTTTAGACGCATTACTATCACTTTTATTATTTTATGTTTTATACTATACAGTTGTGCAGTTTTGAGGGGGGTATATGGCATTTTTTTTTATTTGCCAAAATTATTAACGATGTTTATAGGCTTCAGGTTTATTAAAATTAGCAACGTTTTATGTAAAATTCACATTAAAGAAGACATTTCGCAGTTTCATTCATGGTGAAAACATGAAACGTGCCATAGTTTAGTGGAAGATTGCTGCCTTCAACTGCAAAACAAACACTTTTGCTAGTGCTCAATGAATAGTTTGTGCATGAATGACATTTGGACGATGACATCACTGTTTTATCCAGAGCGGCTATATATAAATTAAATAAATGTAATAATTTTTTACAACAAAATAAACCATCACTGAACATACTTAAGCTGGATTATGACACTATTTTCTTCTAGATCTGCTGTACAGGAGAAGCAAACTTTGTTGCATTATTTTCCTGTTATTACTGTAAAGCTGCCTTGAAATAATCTGTATTGTAGGCTAAAAAGCGCTATATAAAAATAAAGGGGACTTGACTTGAATGTTATATGTAATGCTCTTGCTATATATTAGGGCTGTCACTTTTGTGAAAAAATCCTGATCGATTTTTGAGACATAAATGTTCATTGAATCGATTGTAAAATCGATTTTCCATGTCTAAAGACGTTTCCATTTTCAACGCCAAATATAGGCAAATCCACGGACAACTAACAGGCATTAGGACAAACGTAAAGAGTGCGCTTGAGACGCGCACAAGTCAGCAATATTTCTGATGATTTATTGGCATGAAGTTTCGTGCACAATGACAAACAGGAGTGCAAGATTCTCGAAAAACAATAAGCAGAGTGGACTGCCATAACATCAATGAAAAACATTACTGCAGGCTTTAACATGGCTGTGTTTACGATTAGAAATGTCAAACAAATTTCGCCTACGTAGGCGATTGTAGGCCGAATCTGTATCTGTATGCATGAGACTGTCTGAATACCGGCAGAATTCACATTTTTGTTGTAAAAAAACACATTAGGCAGAAGTATGGTATAGTTTGTATGTGTGTTTGTCAGAGCCTGCAGTAGCTGTGTGACGCGTGTTCGCTGCGGGCGTGTCGTCGTGACGAGCTGGACGCGCTCCGAGAGAAGGCCGTTAAAATCGATTCCCTATTTTCGTTTTCGATACTTGTTGGTTGGTCCGATCGATTGTGCAATCGATTTTCGAACGTAAAGTGACAGCCCTACTATATATATATATATATTAATATATATATAGACTAAATAATCATGAACACAATGATGGGGTGAAATGGGTTGTAATGCATGGGGCACCAGGTAAAATCTTGACTAGGGCAGCAAATTGGTCAGGGCCGGCCCTGCGTGGGAGACAGGCGCACTAACAATGATGCTAAAGACCGTAGCCTCTAGCGTCAGTCGCTAGCGCACCTCTTGAGGCCAGGGGAGTGAGGTTTACACGTACCTCTTACTGGCCTACGTCTGTTACACTCACCCCCCTGAACCTCACTCCCATCCGGGTCAACGGCTCTTACTGGCCTACGTCTGGCATAAAGCCAGTAAATCAGATTAAAACTACTAATGAGCACGTTTACATGCACATGGATACGCTGATAAATCCCAAAAATCAACTTATTTAATTAATTCGTTGTAGCAAATTAGCTCAGAGAGGAAATATTAATAATTGATCATAACTTGTTATGATTAATTATGAATATTTGGATCAGTTAATCTGATTAACTTGATGTAGCTAAATAAATATTACAATCAATTACTCAGTTTGTCCAGCAAACACTCAGTATTGAATATTCATTCTAAGAAAAGTGTATTTTTCATGGCCACAAAATGTTTTTCTTTCTTAGCATGTAAAACACTTAGAGAGTGTAACAAGACCAGAAATCGTTTAATTGACGTTGCTGCAAGCAGAGAATAAGAACCAAATATGTATTGTGCACAAGTTTCATTAACTAATCACGAACACAACTATTCTAAACAAACACATACACACAATCACACATATATGGGTAAGATGAAAAGTGACAGAATGAAACCGGAAACAGGAAATGAAGCTATGGAAAAAAAGTCATTTAACCACATGAGAAAAGAACCACTAGTCTATTATTTTCAAAGCACATCAGAGGATATGGCCATTATGGAGCATGGTTAGACTGGGTCTGGCAGTTTGTGTCCATTTATCCTCTGATTAATATAACAAACACACACAACATTTTATGAGGAGGTGATGTCCACTAAAGTGTGAGTCGTTAAATGGGCATTAATTTGATAGCAGACACGATATAAGTGGTCCTATCATAAAACATGCATAAAACAAGATACTATACAAGAGACACTACACAAGACAGTAATAATCATACACACAATGTCCTGGGATTCGTGTTCATTTATAGATCAGTTTATAAATGAATGCAGGAAAGTCTGTTTTAAGCGCTATGGGTCTTTCTTATGGCCTGATTCAAATGACTTTGGAGCTCTGCATTCTTTTAAGTCATAAAACCATGGCAACCAGAGGCCTATTACTTTGTTGTCACAGACACCTTGTTTTGTGGTTGGTGAGGGGTTTTAAATATTATTTGTTAAATATAACAAATGTTGGTGTCTGATTTGTCACAGTCATTATATCGTTGTCACGGTTTAGATACAAACCAATAACATGGCTGCGCAAGAAGACCACGTTAAGACTTTATTAAAATAAATCAGGTTATTCCCCAGTAGAAGGTATAAACCAAACCATTTGTGGTGGGACGTACGGAGTTCGTTTAAAAGGGTCATATAATGGTACATGCACTTTTACAAGTTGATTGTACTGAAATGTGTGTTGGCAGTGTCTGTACACAGCCATTATATAATGATAAAAATCCATCCAGTGGTTTTGTTTAAATCTACTTTTATGTTTTCCCCTGCCTCAAATCGAGCCGTTCGAGCCTGTGACGTCACAAGTTCGCACGCCCCTCCCACGATTGTTGAATGACAGCCGCGTTTCAACACAGACCCGCCCTCGCTCGTGAGCCAGCTGTCAATCATAGTCCGCGCGGACCGGCGCGGTCATTGTTGATATGCTGGAGCACTGTCTATGAGCAGAATGGCGTCTAAGCGATTGTGGTGTTCTGTTCTTGGGTGTAATAACGAACACAGCAGTCATTTTAATGTTCCTAAATCCGAACCGCCGAAGACGCAGTGGCTGAGTTTGTTTTCGAAGGGAATATTCCCCACGAGCAACGTCAATGCTGTCATGTTTGCGCGAATCATTTCACACACCAGACTGCTTTATAAACGAGGAGGTATAAAGCTGGTTTTGCTAAGAAGCTGCTCCTGAAAGGATCGGTACCATCTATTTGTGTTCCTGCTGAACCTCTAGAACAACTGAAGTGAGTGTAACGTTTTATTAAACTTTATATTAATATTTATATTAATCTTTGCAAATCGCTAGCTGCACGCTTCACAATGAATGCGTCTAAGGTTTACACTTTAGGGTACATTACGGCATGTTTTCTATGTATGACGTTCTCAATATAATGCATAATCCCACGTTTATACTGAACAACGCGTTATGGTTATTGTGTTATTGTGTTACAAACGGTGTACGCACAGAACAGAGAGGCGGAGTCAGCAAAGCTCATGATCATTTAAAGTCATATACACTGAAACGGCGTGCTGAAAACAGAGCTGTTTTTTACCAGGTAAAATAAGTGTTTTCTTACAATACTAATGAGAATTTTTAATTAAAGTATATTACAAACTTTTAATTTAGACCCTAAAGAATCATATAAGCTTGTACAAAAATGGCATTATATGACCCCTTTAAATCATCCCAATGCTCTTGGGTAATTGAGCAGCATATAAAAGGGGATTCTAATGCAACACTTGTGTGTGTGTGGTCACCGCCTGTGCGTCATTGCCAGGGGCCGCCCATTCCGGTCTGTGTTCATCCCTTCCGCTTTGAAGTATGTGTTTGGCTAACTAGTTAGCACATAGATTTGTGATTTTATGTAACAGTCATTTGGTTTATACCTTTATGGCGGATAGTTCGTTGCTGTGGGTTGTTGGCAGCGGCTATTTCCCATTCACATGTCCCTCCCGCATTCCCGTGCTTCGCTGACATTCATTATTCATTATTCATTCATTTCATTTAGCTGACGCTTTTATCCAAAGCGACTTACAATTGCTGTATATGTCAGAGGTCGCACGCCTCTGGAGCAACTAGGGGTTAAGCTCAGGGACACATTGGTGTCTCACAGTGGATTCGAACCCGGGTCTCTCACACCAAAGGCATGTGTCTTATCCACTGCGCCATCACCACCCTGGTGATATGGTGATAGCCAACTCTTCAGTGTGTGTGCATCATTTGGACTTGCAACCCGCTATGAGGTAAAGGTACGTGTAACTACCGCTACTGCACAACGTTCATTTATAGTTATGTTGTGAGTAATTTTATGTTTAAATTTTAGAAGGAATGGTCGGTGTTCTCGGATACCGTACGTTCAGTGAGGCCTGCGGGGCAACACTATTTGATGCTGCTGCTTTGTCAACCCTGGTTTCTCCTGGGACAACTCGTTTGTTGGTGCGTGCGCGCTCGGTTTATGCCACTCGTGTCATGTGTGACACTTGCTCTCCAGCGTTCATGTGATTCTGCGATCGCTGGGTTCTTTTTAACCAGTCCCTTTGTTTGTTTTGTTGCTGTACATTTACTTTACTGTGCATTTGTTTATAAATAATGTTTGTTTAAATTCCCACCCTCCCTTCAGAGCGTCTCCAAAGCCACGCCTCCAAAACACATGAAGGCACACATCAGAGTCTGCAAAGTGTCATGACAGACGATGTTAAATGACTTCATGTCTTAAAGCTCATAACATTGCAATAATAATTAACATAAACAACTTACAGAGTTCTAGTTGTACCACCTGACCGCTGCGAATTAATTTCGGCATTGAAAGTGTTGACATAGAAAAACAGTAATCCGAGTCTGAGGACTTGAACAGCTCCGGGTAGAATGTCACAGGTTGCCATCTTGTAATTACGGTTACGACATGGCGTGAATGCAGCATAAGCTTGTTGTTTTGGTTCAGGAGTAACTGTAAAAGGTGGCTGCTGTTTGTTTTTGGTGCTCGGTGACTGTCTTCTACAACTCTGCATAGCCTCATGGTTATGACGTGTGATGTCTACGCGAGCAGGGTGCACAGAAAAACATATGTTGAAAGGCAGGTAAGACATTGTATCATTGCATTTGGACCGAATTATTAGATAATGGTGATGATTGGACGAACATTTTTTGGTCTCGAGTCTTCCACAGATGTTTCAATATTGAGACTACTTCTATTATTGATTGCAATCAGGATGTGAATAGAGTTTCAACCAGTATAACAAAAAGTATTTATAAAACAAATTGCCTACCCTACCTTTAAGCATAATCGGGTAAATAATGTGCATGTAAATGCGCTCACTGTCTGCTAGTTCATATAGTTTTTGTGTGCAATATGCATCAGATGGTCAGTGAATGGACTGAGGACATGCAGTCTGATGCTGAGATGAGCTTTAGATGAAGTTCATAGCTTTCATAATACAAAGGATTTATAATACAAATCTTACTGAGTACTGTAGTCTAGACACTGCTTAGGCTACTTTTTTTTAAAGAAAGTGGTATTCGGAAAGTGTGCAGAATGTAAAAAATTTGACTTTGTTCCTTATGTATCTAATATAATTATACTGCATATTGTACATTTACTCTAGACTTCCTGATATTTCAATTCCAAAATGTACGGTGTGCAGCACACTTGAAACTTGACATGTTTATCATTTTGTATTGGATACTATTTCACATACTATTTTTTTGTAGAAAGTATGCAGTATATACAGTATATATAATACACATTATGATAATATTCCATTGCCTTTGCATGCACGTAATACCTATACTAAATTTGCAGAGCACACTGCAAATGTTTAGAATTTTAACATAGATTTTTAGTAGAAAGTTTAAAGTATATATTATACATTGTGCAGTGCACAAGTATGCCACTTTTCCATAGCCTTTGCATGCAAGGAATTCCTACTACATTTGCCAAACTGCTATTCCGCTTGACCCGTACAGTAAGACTATTTGGATAACACTGGGAAAGCGTCCCTTTTCTAAGCAGAAAGGGCCTCTACGGAGGCCACGTCCTGCCCGTAGGTAGATAACATATTGACTGGCCATTAGGGCAGTGCTACATATGGAAGGTCTCTGAGGTAGCTCCGGCCTAATAAGGGGGCGTCAGCACCAGTAGAGACAGCAGGGAAACCATACCGTGGAAGAATACACATATGGGATCTCCGTAGGAATCACAACGTAAGGGCACCTAGCCTAGCACAGTGGTCGACCACTGGACGGACTTACGAGTGTTAGGCCTGGCGTCGGACATCTCCGCCACGTCTGACTGCCGAGGGTGGTGAAGGAATTCCAACAGGGTTCACCAGCTGGGGAACTCACCTAAGGAGAAAAAATAAGCACACGTATCCGGTCCTTAGGAGGGGAATGGCGCAGCAAGCGAGACACCAAGCGGGTCTCTGGTGTTTACTGACTACTTGAGGTGAGTACACGGGAGGACACTGACTTTACACAAAGATTATAGAATCTGGCAATCGTGTTGGGTGTCGCCCAGCTCTCAGCTCTACATATATCTTCCAGCGAGGCGCCGTGCACCAACGCCCAGGATGGAACAACACCCCTGGTCAGGTGAGTTCTCAACCCAAGGGAGCACAGCTCGCCTTGGGTCTGGTACACCAAGACGATGGCATCCACTATCCAGTGGGCCAGCCTCTGCTTGGAGACAGCCTTTCCCTTCTGCTGGCCTCCATAACAGACAAAGAGCTGGTCTGAAGTCCTGAAGCTCTGTGTTCAGTCCACACACAGACGCAAAGCGTGGACGGACAGAGCAAAGAAAGGGCTGGGTGTGCCTCCTCCAGGGGCAGCACTGGCAGGTTTACCACCTGGTCCCTGAAAAGCGTGGTGGGAACTTTGGGGCACATATCCGGGCCAGGGTCTCAGGATAACGTGAGAGTTGGCTGGCCTGAATTTCAGGCATGATTCGTCGACCAAAAATCCTTGCAGGTCCCCTACCCTCTTGATGGAAGCCAATGCGGTCAGAAGCCATGAGGGCCCACGGAGATAGGCTCGGCGGGTAAGCCCCCACTGTAACCCTCAGGTCACCCTGGCTATTCACCGAAGTAGCCCTCTTCTGATTGCCAGAAGAGGAACTAGATCGGGGTATAGGTGACTCCACCTCGTTTGAGGTAGTCGAGTCTCGACCACAACACCGAGATGGGCATCCTTCCGCATTTTGTGGATGGTACATGACAAAAGCCACCTTAGCGTGCTTTAAGCCCAGACAGGTGAGGCAGCGATCGTGACTGTCAGCCGGGGCCAGGTAGCAACCGCATCCAGAAACACACGGGCGGAATGACACCTTTAAAAAGACGTGTGTCACACCTATGCTTGCTCTTTTAGGGAAATAGCTCTTTCACAGTGCTGAAGTGCACAGGAGAAACGGGCAGCAGCTAAGTTTGGAGGATTATAGTGCAGCCTGAAGTGTGCAGAGAAGCTCTTTTCTGTCAGGACCACTATCGTCAAATACGATTGACAATTGCATACAGTTAGGATTGGCGGTATGGTTCAGCCGAGCATGGATACGACCAGGGAGAGGAGCAATCAACCCCCTTAGGGTAAACAGAACAGAACCAACATGAATGTATTGCAGATATCACTAATTCAAGATTTTAAAGTACAACATAATTCGAGAATTTATTTTGATTCAAGGGGAATCAGAATGCCATACTGACTGACGAGAGGAGGAGCTGGGAATGGAGGAGGGTAATTAGCTCTTGAGAAACGCGATAGCTGCTGATAATACTGAAGGAGCTTATATATGTATACAGTGATAGGTGCCGTATTCCTATAGATAGACGTGTATCAGCTGAGTGTCAGCTAATGCGAGCTTGACTAACGTGACCTGCCAGAACTGATGCTACATTTAATTTAGGGTGTATGAGAACAGCAGAATCTCATTGAAGTCGCAACCACCGCTGCAGCGCCGTCACACCAACACCGGAAGCAAAGACCTCTTCCTCTAGAGCACTTCAGACACTCGTTATCTTCACTCTCTTTCAGGTGACTGGATAGAGCAGGAACAAACGAACCAATCGGCTCTGAAGCGAAAAGCTGAATGTGCAATGCATCCCCTTCAGTATTTATACCCGCGCTGCGGGGCGGAGCACGAGATGCAAATCTCGCACGCCAATGTGCAATGGCTCGTTTGGTTTACACTCGAAGGTGAGATGAGATCCCATTACGTAACGTCGGACGTGACTGACTGTAAGGGAACAGAACATTTCTACAAGACTATGCTACGTCGTAGGCAGGAATTCTGTGGATCTGCATGAGGTAAACTTTTTCAATCATCTCTTTTGCATTGAAAGAAATGAAGACAATGCACTATTAAGGGGTTCTGGCAGAACTCATAGCAAACTCTATTAGTGTTAGTTCAGCTGTGTGCTGCTCAATAGAAGGACAGACAAATGAATGTCCTTCAGCCCGTAATTACAGGCATCAGAACAGCATGTCCTCTCCAACAGAAACACGTAAACAGCCAGCATGCATCAGAGAATATTACGTGCTGATTCTCTGGTCTCAATGGATATTGATGTTGTGCAGGACATGAGGTAAGTTACTCTTTGGGGGGAACAAACCATGCAGTGGAGAACATGTCCAGGTCATATTTAACTGCAAAATTGAGAAAAAAAAATTTATTGCAAAAAGTGGTGCAGAATGTCTTACTGATCCAAAGCACATTGCATTATAAACACTAAGCTGGGTGAATTTCATCCAAAGCTGCTTGAAATGAAATCCCTCTTATTCAGTGTTCATTCTTTGTCGCCATCTCATGAGTCATTGCATATCAAATCAATAGTTCAATCCGTCTGATCGATTTTCCTCTTGAACCAGCTTCATACATTTAGGTTTATAATATGGATGAAGTTTGCAGGTGACAGAATCAATGTTCAGTGTCTGGCGAGATGTCATGGTTCAATAGTGTACAAAGAGCCTTGTGTATCGTATATCAGGAGTGTAAATCACTGTTTCCAGTGCATATGTGAGTGGTTTCTGGCCATAAACCTTCATTCAGTCAAATGATCTCTGAGGTATGGAACCTTGTTTCCGCCACAATATATATACAAAAAGGTAATTGTGACATTTCTCTCACAATTCTGAGTTCTTTCACAATTGCGAGATTATTTCTTACAATCCTGAGGGAAAAAAAGTTATAAACTTGCAATTGCAAGTAACAAAAGAGAGAATTGTGAGTTTATATCTCGCAATTCTGACCTTTTTCTCAGAATTGTGGAAAATGCATTAAAAAAGTCAGAATTGCGAGAGGTAAACTCCCAATTGTGAGATAAAAAGTCGCATTTGCTTTTTTCATGGAAGCAGAAACAAGCTTCCATGAACTTAACTAAATTAACCAGCTCTTTTAAATCTATATGTATACAAAAGTAGTTTAACGGCAGACTTGACTTTAAACTACAATACACCTTAATTTAGTCAGGAAATGCTTACTCAGAAAACACAGTGACCAGTCATAGTTTGTTTTGTGTAACTTTTAATAATTGAATTTGTGACACTTGTAATTATTTGTTGTTATTTATTTGTTATATTTTTTTTCTTTTTCTGACCTCATTGGAAGATATATTTTTTCTTGTTTTAAGCTCACTTCAAAACAAGACTTAATATCTTGTCATTTTGCTTTTTAATGAAATGTATCTGTTTCAGCGGTCTTTGTGATGCACATATGCACAGAGCACATAAACCTCTGTAACAGCAACAAACTCGCACCATAGAAACAAAGTCAGTGCATGAAATCACAGCTTATTTACTGGAGTTTTATTTAAACCTAACCCTGTCGGAATGGTTCCTCAATCTGTTGTTTGCTGCAGGGGAAACTCAATGGTGAAAACTTTCGGTACAACACTCCTTGTGTTCAAGCAGCATGAAAGTAAAAAAGTGGAGAGAGTCAGAGAGGTAAATGCTGACGGCTGAAGATTCCCCAGGCACATCTTTCAATGGGAGCTCTGCTTTAACTGGCTAAGGTCAGTAATTTATCTTTTACAGATTTCTGTCTACTTGAGAAACAGTCAGTAGAAAATACTCGAATGAATCCCACTTATTTTCCTGCCGGTCTTTTTTGTTGGTAGAAAAATATGCATGAGGGAGATAGAAAGACAAATGCTGACAATTTATACCGGCCTCCCCAGTTGTGAAACAGGTGAGGGAATCTGACAGTCATGAAATAACAATGCAATTTGCCAATCAAAACAGAAGGAGAATTTCTGATAATTACTGTTTCTCCCCAAGATTGTTAGAAAAAAATGCATGAAATTTGTAGCATGTCTGTCTTTAATGTCTTTTAATTTTTTTTCTTGCAGTATGTTTGCACGCATTATTAGTATTTCACAGTCTTTTTTTTACCTGCTTAGCTGGTCAATTTAGTGAAAATTGCTAAATCATATTTGCAGTAATGGAAATGTCTGTCAAGGCAGGTCTATCAAGACCATAATTGAATTCTTGCAGCGTCGTTGCAGGTAACTAATTAGGTACATCACCAATGACATCTGAGTAGTTCCGACTAGTAGTTCCTTGAAAATGAGTACATAACTAACTTTTGTCAGTGTAACGACTGAGACAAATCAGACACAATTATTTGTTATATTTAACAAATAATCTTTAAAACTTACTCTGACAAGGGCAAGAAGGGTCTTGGTTACCATGACTACGATAAAATAAGTTGGTTTTATTGCTGTTAGAAATGTGGTCATGTGGAAAAAGCAGAGGCCATAGGAAAGACCCACAGCCCTTAACCCTCTAGGGACCAAGATGTTTTTGGGGTCCTTGAGATGTTTGACATGCCCTGACATTTGTGCTTTTTTCAGTTGCTTATAAACATATTAATGGCACAGGTGAAATTACACTCTATTTAGCACAAACAGGGCTACCATAATATGTGAGCAACATGTATGTACATGTTTGTATTTTTGAGAGAATATTGTTTATGCATGGTTATTGAAAAAAACAAAAATTAAAGTTTCTGAAATAAAGCCACAAAACACATACTAAATATGTGTCCACAAGACTTTTGACTAATGGAAGTTGTGGCCTAGAGTTTTTGCTTCAAAATGATCTGAAAATCATCCTGTCTAATCATTCACATAACACAATGGATTCTTTTAAATTGTGAAAAACATTTTTTGTTAGCCAAGGCAATATGCGAATGGGCGTGAACGGCCCAACCCCATTGTGAATAATTAGGTGGTTGAGAAGACAGACCCGCATATTAATGAGCCTTTTCTTTCAGGTGTGTCACACAAGAAAGAATGCAAGGACAATATACACACACACACACACACACATACATACATACATACATATACATTTATATATATATATATATAAAATCAAAATATAAATGAAAGTCAAAAGCACATTTTTAGTCATACCTGAAAACAAATCCTGTTCAGATAGGTTATATGGGCCATTCTACAGAATTGGTTCAAAGTTAGAGTTGGAAACATCTTGAAAAGAAAATTGTCTTTTTCCATAAATGTCTTAGTTGGCCAATACATTTTATCATAAATATTTTAAAGTTAAGGATTCATTATTTTGATATAGCTTGCATTGGAACAAACACTATTCTTAGTTGATTAGTTTATTGACAAAACATACTATATATTAACATATGAGCAGAAACTGCTAACAAAAGCTTATTTGATGTCTATTTTAGAGTTAAAACTTTATAATCTATCCAAAAATGAAAGCTTTAGCATAAGTTCTGCCAGGAAGACTCAATTACTGCGTCACTCATTACCTTCAAGTTTATCCAATCACGCCCTTATTTTTATCGTATAAAAGATCGGTACTTACACATGTTTGAGTTCGCAGATGCCGACGCGACAACAACCTCCACCCTCCCCACCACCACCAGGATGGTCCCGTCTATACTTCCCTGGGGGGTCGGCTGCGCCCCTGCTTTCGTCTTCAGGCAGGAGATGCTGATCCGCTACCCTCGGATTACGATCTATAGACGCCAAAGAACTTTACAAATAATTGCTTGCTGTGCTGCCAATAAATTAATGCTTTGTTACATAATTTTATCTCCCGAGTCTTTCTGGTAGAACTAGTCACACACACACAAAATATTTATGAAGAAATGCCCGTTAATGGATAGGCATATGCATGGGCGGCGCTAGGGAGGGGCTAGAAAGAAAGCCCCCAAGAAAGACCAAAGCTCCCCGTCAGCACCCCCCAAAATAATTTCTGGAAGCAATTATATTCAGGCTGTATTCTATGGAAGTCCTGAACCGCATGGTGAAGAAAAAAAAGAAAACTTATCTTGTTATTTCGACATAATAAGGGGATATTCTAATCTGCATTAAGCCAAATTAAGCGTTCTTATAATGGTTTCCTATGGGAGGAAAATGCTTAACGTGTAATTAAACGCGTTGCGTTCCTATTCTGGGCTCATCTGATTTTTTATACATCGTATAGCCTACTTTATTATGATTTTAGTATCATAATGATTAATAAATGCACGCACAATTATCCGTGAACTTGATAAAAGTTGCAGATATGTTTTACTACGTAAACAAATGCCTTTCAACTTATGTGTGCAAAATTCAGAATTAAATGAATGTGCAGCAATTTGTACAAATAGAGAGTCTGTATGACTATACTATACGTGTTGTAGCCATTAAATAAGCGCATTTAGTTTCATATTTGTTAAAATATTATAATGTTATTTTTTTCCATCTATGTTAATTATGAAAAGTGAACAGCATGAGTAAGATGGATGCGCAATATATTGGGAGACATTGAGTGGGTCAGACATGATTTTGACCACTTCATTAAGTTTTGTTTTGAAGAAAGCCTTTCTTTAAAGTAAATTTCGTTTTGTATAAATTGTATCTTAATTTTAATAATTTTTTATCAACCAATTGCCTGGATTTAATAAATAAGAAGCAAATATAGCAGACAATATAATCATGACATGGAGGCGCCGGCGCGGTCACTTGTTGCGCGTGAACTGGAGCGCACCTCATCATAAATTAACCGAAACTCAGCGTATGCCTCACAGGCATGATAAATATATCTGTATATATTTAAAGCTTGAAATGTCTTTAAACGAAACAATTCAAAACGAAAAGAAACAGGCTACTCTCTGATTATGTAATCCATTATGTGCATTTCTCTCTGTTGGCGTTCACTACGGAGATGGCGATCGCTGTCAAATCTGTCCCTGGGAAAAATAACGTTTCGCCGAATTGAAAAAGGAACTACGTTTCGTTACCAAATTTTAGTAGTAGCGCGTTACACTACTTTTTACCCAAAAAAGTAGTTACGTTACTGTAACGCGTTACAAAGTAATCTCGTGATTAGAACAAAGCACAAGAATAAAACACTTACAGCTCAGCTCGCTCCTCGAAGTGAAAATAAACCAGCACTTGTTCTGAGGTATGCAAATGTCCCAGGATTATTCCTCACAGCCGCACAAGACGACAGTACATTAATCTGACTAAATATAGTGTGTTTACCGAGTTTATGTGGGCGTTTACACGTCTCAATGTGTTGCTTCAGATCATTAGCGTTTGAATAGCGCGCGCTCTTCGTGGGCGTGTCACATTAGCGGAATAATGAGATGCGAGAACGATAATGAGAACGGCTGACACCTCTCTTTTTTTATATAGATTACATAAACAGAGAATATTTATTTTAGTTTTAAATCAGATAATTTATTGGTAGACTACGTTTACATGCAGCCAATAACCCGTTCAAAACCGGGACATTAGCAATAACCCGGTCGCGCACGGCCATGTAAACACCTGCAAAAACCCGAATATGCTTATATCCCGGATTTTAAAAACCGGGATATAATACCTGGGGTACCCCTTTTCCAACCCGAATTTTTGGTCATGTAAAAGCGCATCGGCATATCCCCATAGTGATTTGTGTTCTGCGCATGTTCTATTCGCAAGGAATCTTGGTCTTTTGAGTAGAGGAACTTCTCGGCGCATACAAAAACCTGCGTGCAGTATACCGGAAGTAAACATGGCGAGACGCAGCACAGCATACTTTTGGAGCGAGGTCAGTACCAGCACCAAAGCGCAAACAAAGGCGATCGCTATCTGCCCCGAACTATTCATTATCCGCGTGCTGCTGCTGTTGTTGTTGTCTTTGGATACAGGAAGAAGAATCGGAAATGACGCATTTTGCGTCTTAAGGTTGTCTGTACGTCTTGACGCTAACCGTGCGTTGCCGTTTACATCAGGATACAATTCCATGTATACAGGAGAAACTCTCTCTGCTCACGCATGTAAACGGGTTATTCCTAATGTTTCAGAAACCCGAATAGTGACCATAACCCGACCATAACCCGAAAATTGGCTGCATGTAAACGTAGTCATTGACATGCAGCGATCGCGAAGCAGCATGTTGATTTAGAACGACAACTTTTGTTGAATTTAGGAGAAATCTACAGACGCAAATAGACAGTGTAGTAAAATAAAGTCCTAAATGTGTTTTTTTGGAATTTTTTTCACCACAAGTCTGAAAGAAGACATGTTATTGAAGACAAATAGCCCAAAATCTCAAAATTAACCAGTGAAAAACCCCCGATGTTTTTGTGTCTCGCCTTAAGCTGTTCTTGTCTTTACTAAAATCAAAATTAGGCTAATCAAAGGGAAGAGTGCTCTTACAAATCACGAGGGAGTTATTTGACCGCTGATTTTGGCTAACGTAATAGACTCGCTGTTTTTGCTGATGCTGAATCGTCTTTAGTATACAATACATTCATTACAAATGTAACTTTAAGTTATACGTGTGTGTTTAAACTACACCTGGGGAAACTCACTTCACCTTCAGAGGTTTTGGGGCAGCTCAGTCTCTCCAGTCGGGTTGCAGGGCCACCTCACCGCAGCAGACTCGCTGTGTGTGTGTGAGCCGCCAACGCCGCTCTGCTCGTTTGAATCAGGGACGCAGGGGGGAGGGGCTAATAATACATTTAAAATTAAAAATTAAATTGTTCACTTTTGGTAAATGTATTGTTTAGTTCACTGTTTTGAGAAGCTTGTGGACATAGTGGCAGGTTGTTTTTACAAGTACAGTTTTTGGATCATCAAAGTTAGGGGGGCGGCTGGGGGGGCAAGGCTCTAGAGTGGGGGGGCACCTGCCCCCCCTTGCCCCCCTGTAGATCTGCCCCTGCTCCTGCCTGAAGACGAAGGCAGGGGCGCAGCCGACCCCCCGGGAAGTATAGACAGGACCATCCTGGTGGTGGTGGGGAGGATGGAGGTTGTTGTCGCGTCGGCATCTGCGAACTCAAACATGTGTAAGTACCACTTTTATACAGTAAGAATAAGGACGTGATTGGATAGATTTGAAGGTAATTAAGTAACGCAGTAATGAAGTCTTCCTGGCAGAACTTATGCTAAAGCTTTCATATCTTCGCAACGGAAGTGAATCAATCAAAACTAACTTTAGCTGGACAATAACTTTATCCTAATGCTGTTATAAAGCCTAAACAATCTGTTAGGGTTTTACATAGTCAACGCATTGCTACGCTTCGGCCGCCATTATGTGTCGATGCGTAGCCAAATGTGTCGTCCTAGTTTTTGATACGCGACGCACCGATGCACGCTATACTATGCATTGTCGGTGGGGGCGAAATTGCAAGTATTAATTGTACATTAATTCATTATGTTTACAGAAGAAGGTTTGAATACAATGGCGGGCGAAGAGGAAAAATTATGCGAGCTTATACATCCACATTTATATGACAGTTCATCGCAATTACACTCCAATAAAATAGCTTTGGAAAATGCCTGGAGAGAGGTTGCAACCGCGATGGGAAAGACCGTAGATAAGGTGAAAACGGACTGGAAAAGTGCCCGTGACACATTTACTAGGGCGAATAGGTCAAATTTTTCGGTATGTAAACAACGTCGTGTGTAGCCTATCTAGAAGTCAATGCTGTGTGCCCTTCTTGAGAGACTGAAATAGCCTACGGCAGGAGAGAGAGAGACAGAGAGAGAGAGATATAGTGTGTGTGTGTGTGTGTGTGTGTGTGCGACTCTACTAATATCACCCGACTCTACTACCCCGTTGCGTCTGCTTGTGTCCACTGTTTAGACTATGAAAGGGAGTGCGTCGTTCGCGTTGTAATGTAATGGCCCTTATGGTAATTTCTATTATAACTGTAAAGCTGCTTTGAAACAATCCATATTGTTAAAAGCGCTTTATAAATGAAGGTGACTTGACTTGACAAGAAAATACTATTTTAGCTTTTCTACTGGAATTTTTTTTCAGTGTTAATTGTTGTTTCTTACAGTGTACTGTTCTCCTTAAATGTACAGATGCAATTTAACATCCAGCCAAACTCCATCCATAAAGTACAGACAAGTGAGGATTTATCTTAGTCTTTAGCCCTATTCGCACGGGATAAATATTACCTGGGGACCACGTGTGATTTAGAAATTACCCCCCCAACCCCCCCCCCCCCCCCCAGATCTGAATTTCGTGTGGCGCATTCGCACGGGATAAGTGAAGCCTGTGATTTTACTCGAATTTACTGATTTATCTCCCGTATATGATGTCAATAGGCTATTGCTTGGAAATGTCTTTTAGTTATAGGTCTAGCTGTATGATATATCATAAACAGAATAATGTTCCTTACCGCATGCTGCTATATACATGTCATTCATCTCTATCTAATCATTCTTTTTGTTTTTGCTCTTCTGATGGTTTTCAGCTTTCTCTTTCTGCAAATTGTATAGTTGTATGGTGTAGGCAGCACCCAAAATACTATCAAAACACTTATGTTTATACTATTAATACATTATGAAAGATGGATAAAAAAGCGCACAGGAAACAAAAACATTGAAAAAATTATTTACGACCCCGCAAAATCACAGAGATGCTGATTCGCACGGGACTAATATTATCACAGGACCTCATATATTCGGCAAAATATGGTAGGTCATTTGCGGGGGAATTTTCACTTTACAAATTACAGTCATGGCCGATTCGCAGAGGATTAAGATCACAGACAACCTCCGCAATTATTACAAATGACTAGAGGTCACCAGGTAATACTTATCCCGTGCGAATAGGGCTTTTGTCGTTTAATAAGATGCCAAGTACATTATGAATTAGGAGTAAAACTGTAAAAAAAAAAAAAAAAAAAAAAAAACAGCAAATAAACAATAATCAGAACAACTATCCAGTGACTAAAGAACATTCATGTACTTCTGAAACTCTTGTCTAAAAATGCCCCAAATGAAATCAGTGTAATCAATTTACTTAAATGGGATTCCCTTTCGTCCTGGGAACTCCGACGTTTGGGATCACGCTAGGGAGCCTAATTACCTCTCATAGAATTAAAAACGAGCCAATAAAAATTGGCATGCAATCTTTGCATTCTGCGAGCCGCCTAAAAACGCGGATATAAAAGCGGAAGTAAAACATTGCATAGACGCTTTTTGCTTCGGAGCCTCTCAGAGCTTACCTGCTGTTCTGAAGTTTGGAACGAGCCTGGAGAAGAAACGTTCGGTGTGCTGGTGTGACGGTGCTTTCAGTGATCCTCATCTCAAGTGCAGCACGCGGTTGCAGTTTCCAGCGGTGTCTGCGGCGGTGATCCCTCGGCGCTTCGGCACTGGAGAGCAGTTTCTTTTTTATTTTGTTTTGCTAAAAGAGCTCCACGGTGTGTTCGCGTCCTTTTCAGGATGTCGACTCGCCCGTGCGTTTCTGGATGCGGTCGACTTCTCCCTCAGGCTAATGGCCACAAACACTGCTTCGTTATGTATCTTTGGATTATGTTGTGTTGTAAATAAATCCAATCAATCAAAAAAACATTCTTTTAATCTCTCATTCTTTGTTCTAGTTCCCTCACAGCCCCACCTGATAGGGCCATTAGGGGAGGGTCCTTATCTTCCCAGGTGTGAAACACATTAATATTCATGATGATTCGCGCCCTCCTCGCATACAGCTTTCTTACACAAATCATGTCTTACAAATTTTAAAGCAATATATTGTTTTATCTGAATGAGTGGGCAGGATGATTTTCACATAGTTTTGAAGCAAAAATTCTAGGCTACGTGATTCAATTTTCAAAAGTCTTGTGAACAAAGAATCAGTATAGGTTTTATGGCCTTATTTCAGTGACTAAAAAAAATTGTTTTTTTTCCACAAACCACGCATAAACGTAATTTTCTCAAAACTACAAACTTTTACATACATGCTGCTCACATAATTGTAGCAGAGTTTGTGCTGAATACAGTGTAATCAGACTTTAGCCATGAAAATGTTACAAGTAACAGAAATAAGCACAAACCCCTCCAGGGTCCAGAAAACACCTCAGACCGAAGGAGTGATGAGATAGTTAGTAGACCGCAAAATAAGTGGTGTCCGCAAAATAATATAGAATTCATAGACAATTGGAAATGTTTTTGGGGCAGACCTGACCTGTTGAAAAGAGATGATATTCATCCCTCCTGGGATGGTGCTGCTCTTCTCTCTAGTAATATGGCACATAGTTTTAGAGCTCAAACATGACAATCTGGGGCTCAGGTCAGGAAGCAGACAGACTGGCTAAACCGACCGTCTGCTAGCTGTCTCACGTCACTGAGATCAGATAAATCCCATCACATAGAGACTCTTTCACCTAGATATCATCATATAGAGACTGTGTCTGTTCCCCGAATTAGGAAATACAACAAACTTCCAAACCCATCTAAGGGTAAAAATTTAACTGATGTTCAGCAAATAAAAAACAGATATAATACAAATGAACAAATGATAAAGCTTGGGTTGCTAAATATTCGATCCCTTACTTCAAAAGCACTTATTGCTAATGATATGACTACAGACTATAACCTAGATGTGCTGTGTTTGACAGAAACCTGGCTAAAACCAAACAATTACATTACTTTAAATGATTCTACTCCCCAAGATTACGGTTATAACATGAACCTCGTATGAAAGGCAAAGGGGGAGGTGTTGCTGTAACTTACAAGGGGGTAATCCATCAGCCGGAAACTGAAGTCTACCCGGGGGCCGCCATTGGCTAACAAGCCTTCACCTGCTGTTAGCATTCCATTGACTCCCATTCATTTTGGCGTCACTTTGACAGCGAATAACTTTACATCTGAGGCGTTTAAAGACTCCATTTGTCCATTGTTTATTTCTAAAGAAACATGACAATGTATAATAGGCTCCATTACCTTGTATCTTACGTTATGAACCCGTAGAAGCAGTTTTTGTAAAAATAGGCTAACGATTGCGTCATAACACGCGATTCTCTGTCGCAGAATACAGAAATGACCGTATAGACAGAAGTAGAAGCTTGCGCACAATCGGGGGTCGTGGAGCCATAAAGTCAAGGGAGAAGCCCATAGAGAGTTGTAAAGTTGATCCTGCTATGAGCTCATGGACAGCTAATACTCACGATCTCCGGCTCTGCAAGATTCGGAAGGGAATGATTCAGATTCCGCTTGGCACAGCTACTAGAAGACGTATAACTGTGAGACAGGTTGCTCACGTCACATCTACGTCGTCCAGCTCAGTTTGAGCCTGCGCAGTTCGCTTGGCAATCAGGAAGTCAGTGCTTCTAATTGACTTCACTTTTCTCCGTTGAAGTCTATGGGGTCGCTGTGTCCATTTCTTTTACGGTCTATGGTAATTTATAGTAATATTTTCAGAATTACTAAGAAGTCCAGTTTCAAATATAATTCTTTTGAAGTGTTGGTGCTTAATGTAACAATATCTAGTGTAAATGATAAATCACATTTGAGATTTGTGCTGGCTACTGTATACAGGCCACTAGGGCACCATACAGACTTTATCAAATAATTTGCTGACTTTCTATCAGAGTTAGTACTCGCTTCAGATAAAGTCCTAATTGTCGGTGATTTTAATATACATGTAGATAATGAAAAAGATGCATTGGGATTGGCCTTTAAAGATATTCTTAACTCTATTGGAGTTAGACAACACGTGTCAGGACCTACTCATTGTTGTAATCATACTCTAGATCTAATATTATCACATCAATGTTGATGCTGTTGAAATTCTGCAGCAGAGCGATGACATCTCAGATCATTATCTAGTCTCGTGTAAACTTAATTTAGCCAAGGCTGCAAAGCCAACTCTGTGTTACAAATATGTTAGACCTATCACTTCTGCCACTAAAGATTGCTTTATAAATAATCTTCCTGATCAGTTTCATCATCTCAGCCTCCCAGATTTCTTAGAAAAACTCGATATTGCGACATAAACTTTTAACTCTCTCTTTTCCAGCACTTTAGACTCAGTTGCCCCTTTGCGCTTAAAGAAGAATAAAGAAAATAGTCCAATGCCATGGTACAACGAGCACAATCAGGCCCTTAAGAGAGCAGCCAGAAAAATGGAGCGCAACTGGAAGAAAACAAAACTAGAGGTATTTCGCATTTCATGGAAAGAGAGCACAATTGCATACAGAGAGGCCTTAAAAACTGCTAGATCTGCTTATTTTTTTAACCCTATTAGAAGGAAATAAACAAAACCCTAGGTATTTATGTAAAACAGTGGCTAAACTAACGAAAAATAAAGCTTCAAGCCCAGAAGTTTCCAAGCAGCACAGCAGTAATGAACTTCTTTACTTACAAGATTGATAATATCAGGGAGAAAATTATAACTATGCAACCGTCTACTACAGTATTGCATCAGGGAGTGCATTGTAGTCTCCCTAAGGATAAATTCGATAAATTCATTGCTATAGGAGAGGATGGATTTTCTAAACTCGTTAAATCATCTAAATCGACAACATGTATGTTAGACCCTATACCGACTAAACTACTAAAAGAAATGCTTCCAGAGGTCATAGATCCTCTTCTTAATATCATTAATTCATCTTTGTCATTAGGAAATGTACAAAAAACTTTTAAGCTGGCTATGATTAAACCGCTTGTTAAAAAACGCAACTTGATCCTACAGAATTAGTCAATTACAGGCCGATCTCGAATCTACCTTTTCTGTCAAAGATACTAGAAAAGGCAGTATCTTCACAACTATGTTCCTTTTTAGAAAGAAATGGTATCTGCCAGGATTTTCAGGATTTAGACCGTATCATAGTACTGAGACAGCTCTCATTAGAGTCACAAATTATTTGCTCTTATCATCCGATCGTGGTTGTATCTCTCTATTAGTGTTACTCAATCTTAGTGCTGCATTTGACACTATTGACCACAACATTCTTTAAATAGACTCGAAAATTATGTTGGCATTAGTGGAATTGCACTAGCATGGTTTAAATCATACTTATCTGACCGTTATCAGTTTGTAGCAGTAAATGAAGAGATGTCTTATCGGTCAAAAGTTCAGTATGGTGTACCACAAGGCTCAGTGTCAGGACTCTGGTTTGATCTTCAGCCTTTCTGCTGTGTTTATCTTGTGTCTTGATTGTCAGTTCACTTCACTCTACCATCACAGCTGAATCCTATCCTAATTAGTGCTCTCACTCTCAGTGCTCACACACCTGTTTCTCATTTTCTGCACTGATTTTCTCCACTACTTATGCTTCTCTCTTTCTTTGTTTCTTTGTCAGTGTGTCTTGGTTTCCGTTCGTTTCACCACTGTCCCCTTGCCTGAAAGTATTGTTTTGGTTGCTTCTAGACCCTTTAAAGCCTTGTCTGATTATTTATTTTGTTTTGCTGTTTTATTTGCCTAGTTCCTGTTCCCTATCTCATCTCAGCTTCCTCAACCGGTTTGTGACCCTGCTCTCGTCCTGGATTATTGCCTTGGCTTTTTCCCTGAAACGGTTGGTCTGCTACTGGTTTTGACCTCAGCCTGTCCATTGGATTTCGCCTCTGTCTCGCTCCCTTACTTGGTGGCTTGGCTACTAATTTATTTTGTTTTGTATTGTGTTCCTTCAACCTGTTTGGACAATAAATCCTATTTTCAGTTGATCTGCTCTTGGGTTCCTGTTGTCTCTGCCCCACCCTAACAGTACACACTGACCAGGATGGACCCAGCAGATCAGTCTCAGCTACGCTCAGCTGTGGAGGCCCAGGGTGTGCTACTGGGACAGCATCAAGGGGAGCTGGTGGCCGCTCATCAAACCATGGACTCGCTAGTCAACCAGGTCACTGAACTTACAGAGACTATTCGCCGGATGCAGATCGATCGCAACCCTGTGTCACCGGTCATCGAACGCCCTCTTGTCACTCCCGAACCACGTATCAACAACCCTCCCATTTATTCCGGTGAGCCTACAATGTGTCGTGCAGTCATGATTCAATGTGAGGTGATTTTTTCCCTGCAACCCCTCACGTATGCCTCAGACACTGCCAGAGTGGCGTTCGTCATCTCCCTTCTCGCTGGTCGGGCCCGGGAATGGGCCACTTCCGTCTGGGCTGCAGAGGCAGCGAGCTGCTTTTTCAGCTTCAAGGCAGAATTTGTCAAGATATTTGACCGCTCAGCGCTCGGTAAGGAGGCATCGCGGCTGTTGGCAGCTCTGCGTCAGGGGAGACGCTCAGTGGCGGACTTCGCCATTGAGTTCCGCACCCTCGCGGCCTCAAGTATGTGGAATGAAGCAGCACTGGTGGCTAGGTTTACGGAGGCGCTGGAGGACGACATAAAGGATGAGGTATATGCCCGTGAACTTCCTGAACACCTGGATGATCTTGTTGACCTGGCCATTCGCTTAGACAACCGTCGGGATCTTCGTAGGAGAGTTCGGTTCCCTCCATCCCCATCATTAGTCGACCTCACACCTACCTCCTCCATGTCAGCTGCTCCAGACCATCCATCCGCTCCGGAAGCTATGCAGTTGGGCAGGTACCGTTTATCTGCAGAGGAGAAACAGAAACGTCTGTCCAAGGGACTATGTCTTTATTGTGGTCGACCCGGACATTTTGCTTCTTCCTGCCCGGCAAAAGCCAACGCTCGCCAGTAAACGTGGGGATACTGGCGAGCGCTACTTCCACCACCCCATCTACTGGTTCTCGCTCCGTGCTTCCAGCCTCAGTCATTCATAAAGGTGCTGTCCACCAACTCTCTGCCCTCATTGATTCAGGGGCCGAAGGGAATTTTATTGATTTTTCTTGGGCCTCAAAGAGAGGCATTTCTTTTCAGTCTCTCTCTCCTATTCTTACTGCTCTTGCCTTAGATGGCAGGGTACTGACCACTATTTCTCAGACCTCTGTTCCTTTAGAGCTTATCACCTCTGGTAATCACCGAGAAGAAATAGTGTTTTTTGTTTGTCACTCACCCCTCACGCCCGTGATCCTTGGTCACCCCTGGTTAACCACTCACAATCCTCACATAAACTGGTCTGAGAGCACTATCTTATCATGGAGTCCACATTGCCATGCCCATTGTCTTGTGTCTGCCTTGTCTCCTGTCTCCTCTGTCCCTGTGTTGCAGGAGGAGCCGATCGATCTTTCCAGAGTTCCTGAGGTCTACCACGATCTGAGGGCGGTCTTCAGCCACTCCCGGGCCGCATCTCTTCCTCCGCACCGTCCCTATGATTGCGGCATCAACCTTCTTCCTGGCACTTCTCCGCCTAAGGGGCGGTTGTTCTCCTTGTCCGCCCCCGAACGGGTGGCCATGGAGAAGTATCTATCAGACTCTGGCGGCCGACATTATTCGTCCTTCCTCCTCTCCGGCGGGGGCGGGGTTCTTCTTCGTGAAGAAGAAGGATGGTTCTTTGCGCCCCTGCATTGATTATCGGGGGCTGAACGACATCACCATAAAGAACCGGTACCCCCTGCCATTGATGTCGTCGGCCTTCGAGATCCTGCAGGGGGCAAAGTTCTTCACGAAGCTGGATCTCCGCAAGTGGAGTGGAAGACGGCCTTTAACACCCCCACGGGGCACTTCGAATACCGGGTTCTTCCCTTCGGTTTGACTAACGCCCCAGCCGTCTTCCAGGCACTCGTCAACGACGTGCTGAGAGACATGATCAACAAGTTTGTCTTTGTGTATCTGGATGACATCTTGATCTTTTCTCGTTCACTCCAGGTACACATTCAGCACGTCAGACGGGTGCTGCAGCAGCTGCTGGAGAACCAACTGTTTGCTAAGGCGGAGAAGTGCTCCTTCCACAACCAGTCGGTTCCGTTCTTGGGACACATCGTCTCGGTGGAGGGGATTTGTGTGGATCCCGCTAAGGTAAGAGCCGTCTCCGACTGGCCCACACCTGGCAATCGAAAATCACTACAAAGTTTTATTGGGTTTGCTAATTTTTACAGGCGGTTTATCCGTAATTTTGGCCAGGTGGCGGCTCCTCTGACTGCGTTAACCTCCACAAGGACGCCGTTTTGCTGGTCCTCGTCCGCTCAGGCGGCCTTTGATGAACTCAAGAAGAGGTTTTCATCCGCCCCTATATTAATTACTCCAGACCCTACCCGGCAGTTCATTGTGGAGGTTGATGCATCAGAGATAGGTGTCGGAGCGGTTCTTTCCCAGCGATCTTCCCTTGACAACAAATTGCACCCTTGTGCATACTTCTCTCACCGATTGTCTCCCACAGAACGGAACTACGACATCGGCAACCGTGAGCTATTGGCAGTGCAGCTGGCTTTGGGGGAGTGGCGCCACTGGTTGGAGGGTGCAGCAGAGCCTTTTCTGGTTTGGACCGATCACCGGAACTTGGAGTATATCCAGACCGCCAAACGGTTGAATTCCAGACAGGCTCGCTGGGCACTTTTCTTCGGTCGCTTTAATTTTACCCTGTCTTACCGGCCAGGTTCTAAAAATGTCAAGCCTGATGCGCTCTCTCGTCAGTTTCCTGTCCCGGAGGACGCAGCCCCTCCAGACACCATCCTCCCTCCAGGTCGTGTGGTGGGGTCCGTCACCTGGGACATCGAGAGACGCGTCAGGCAGGCCCAGTCGGGGGCTGAGGTACCAGAGAGGGTCCCGGCGGCCCTGCTGTTCGTTCCGGAGTTGGTTCGGCCGGGGGTTCTGGAGTGGGGCCACTCTTCCAGGCTGGTCTGCCACCCGGGAGTAAGGAGAACGTTGGCTTCCATTCGCCAGCGTTTCTGGTGGCCTGGCATGGGGGGGGATGTCCGTGGTTTTGTAGTCGCTTGCTCGGTCTGTGCCCAAAACAAGTCCTCTAATTCTGTACCCTCTGGTTTGCTCCAACCCCTTCCCTTTCCCTCCCGTCCCTGGTCCCACATTGCGCTGGACTTTGTGTCAGGGTTACCAGAGTCCAGTGGCAATACGGTTGTCCTTACTGTAGTGGATCGCTTTTCCAAGGCGGTCCACTTCATTCCCCTTCCCAAACTCCCCTCAGCCAAGGAGACTGCCCAGAAGGTCGTCGACCACGTCTTTCGGATCCATGGTCTTCCGGAGGACGTGGTCTCCGACCAGGGGCCCCAGTTCATCTCCCATTTCTGGAGGGAGTTCTGTTGACAGATTGGCGCTACCGCTAGTTTGTCGTCAGGATTCCATCCACAAACCAACGGCCAGACCGAGCGTGCGAACCAGGACCTCGGGAGGGCTCTCCGCTGTCTGGCCTCTCATAACCCTTCTTCCTGGTGCCAGCAGCTTACGTGGGTTGAGTATGCTCACAACACCTTGCCGGTGTCATCTACTGGGTTATCCCCGTTTTCTTGCTGTCTTGGGTACCAACCTCCTCTGTTTCCTTCACAGGGTCCTGAAGCTGCGGTTCCCTCAGTTCAGGCGTTTATCAATCGGTGCCGGCGAACCTGGAGGAGGGCCAGGGAAGCACTTCTAAGCACTAGGGACCGCACCAAGAGATTGGCGGACCGCCGTCGGGCTGAGGCACCCAGATATGTTTGTGGACAAAAGGTGTGGCTCTCCACCAAGGACCTGCCCCTTAAGGTGCCATCCAAGAAGTTGGCAACACGGTTCATTGGGCCATACCCCATTGTTAAGGTGGTCAGCCCGGTGGCGGTTCGGCTTCGGCTCCCGCATCCCCTTCGTCGAGTGCACCCGGTGTTTCATGTGTCTTGTGTCAAACCTTTTATTCGTTCCCCCTCTTCATCTCCCTCCATCCCTTCAACCCCCCCCCCCCCCCCCTCCCCCCTTGATGGTTGATGGCGCCCCCGCCTTCACTGTTAGGAAGATTCTGGATTCCAGGCGTCGGGGCAGAGGATACCAGTCGGGGCAGAGGATTGCCTGAAAGTATTGTTTTGGTTGCTTCTAGACCCTTTAAAGCCTTGTCTGATTATTTATTTTGTTTTGCTGTTTTATTTGCCTAGTTCCTGTTCCCTATCTCATCTCAGCTTCCTCAACCGGTTTGTGACCCCCTGCTCTCGTCCTGGATTATTGCCTTGGCTTTTTCCCTGAAACGGTTGGTCTGCTACTGGTTTTGACCTCAGCCTGTCCATTGGATTTCGCCTCTGTCTCGCTCCCTTACTTGGTGGCTCGGCTACTAATTTATTTTGTTTTGTATTGTGTTCCTTCAACCTGTTTGGACAATAAATCCTATTTTCAGTTGATCTGCTCTTGGGTTCCTGTTGTCTCTGCCCCACCCTAACAGCTCAGTACTAGGACCGTTGCTGTTCACTCTGTACATGCTAACCTTAGTAGATATCAATAGGAAGCATGGCATTAGTTTTCACTGTTATGCTGATGATACTCAGCTCTATATTTCTTCACGCCCTGACGAAACTTACCAATCCACAAAATTAACGGAATGTATAGCTGATAGACCGCTTGTTAAAAAACCACAACTTGATCCTACAGAATTAGTCAATTACAGGCCGATCTCGAATCTGCCTTTTCTGTCAAAGATATTAGAAAAAGCAGTATCTTCACAACTATGTTCCTTTCTAGAAAGAAATGATATCTGCGAGGATTTTCAGTCCGGATTTAGACCGTACCATAGCACTGAGACAGCTCTCATTAGAGTCACAAATGATTTGCTCTTATCATCCGATCGTGGTTGTATCTCTCTATTAGTGTTACTCGATCTTAGTGCTGCATTTGACACCATTGACCACAACATTCTTTTAAATAGACTAGAAAACTATGTTGGCATTAGTGGAATTGCATTAGCATGGTTTAAATCATACTTAACTGACCGTTATCAGTTTGTAGCAGTAAATGAAGAGATGTCTTATTGATCACAAGTTCAGTATGGCGTACTACAAGGCTCAGTACTAGGACCGCTGCTGTTCACTCTGTACATGCTACCATTAGGAGATATCATTAGGAAACATGGAGTTAGCTTTCACTGTTATGCCGATGATACTCAGCTGTATATTTCGTCAAAACCCAACGAAACTTACCAATTCACAAAATTAACGGAATGCATAGCTAATATAAAAAATTGGATGACTAGTAATTTCCTACTACTAAATTCTGAAAACAGCTAGTTCAAAACGCCGCAGCTTGAGTTCTTACCAGAACCAGGAAATATGACCATATTAGCCCGGTTCTGTCAACACTGCATTGGCTCCCTATTAAACATCGTATAAATTTTAAAATATTGTTGATTACCTACAAAGCACTAAATGGTTTAGCTCCGCAGTACTTGAGCGAGCTCTTAACGCATTATAGTCCTTCACGTCTATTGCGATCTCAAAATTCCGGCCAGTTGATAATACCTAGAATATCTAAATCGACTGCAGGCGGTAGATCCTTTTCCTATTTAGCACCAAAACTTTGGAACAGTCTTCCTACCATTGTCCGGGAAGCAGACACACTCTGTCAGTTCAAAGCTAGACTAAAAACACATCTCTTTGACCTAGCATACACATAATACATTATAGACTTCTATAAATTCAATGTTAGGCTGCATAGTAGATTAGGTCAGCCGGAACTGGGAACACTTCCCTTAAATCTTGATGTACTCGCTACATCATAAGAAGAATGGCATCTACGCTAATATTAGTGTCTTTGTTTATCCCGAGGTTTTCCCTCAGCCTGCCGGATCCAGGCCGTGTCCAGATCTGACGAGGGAGCTTTGCCTGGACCCGATGACAATGCAGTGCTGAAGTATCCACTATCCTCTCCCTATGGAGGATCCCTTTCCCACTCTACAGATAAAGCGTTGTGAATTCCGACTCGCGTACCCCAAAGTGATAAAATAAAACAAAATTCTGTATCAAAATTTTTAGGCAAGAAAAGTAGTTTGTTTAGGCTGGGTTGTATGAATTACAAACCTGCGCACATATTTTAAAAAGCACATAACTATAGAATTCTGAATGAGCATGTGAACGCCGTCTGCGTTAATCACAGGTTCGCGTTCAAAGTCTGATCATTTCGACGGAGGTGAATCAATCAAAGTTAACTTTAGCTGGAAGTAACATTATTCAAGAACCGCTATAATGCCAAAACAATCTGTTACCTTAAATGATATGTTTATCTCTGTAAAGCTGCTTTGAAACAATCCATTGTTAAAAGCGCCATATAAATGAAGATGACTTGACTTGACTTGACTATAAAAAAACTGGATGACTAGCAATTTCCTACTACTTAATTCTGAAAAAAAAACAGAGATTCTAATTATTGGACAAAAAACGTCCTCACATAATAACCTAGAATACTGTCTAACACTCGATGGCTGCTCTGTCAAGTGCTCGTCGTTGGTTAGGAACCTAGGTGTGCTCTTTGATACCAAACTTTCATTTGAAAGTGACGTGTCTAGTGTTACATGTATGTCCTGTGTTTCCCCCTGCTTAGTTTTTTTGGTTCAGTCCTGTTTCCCAGTTTTCCCGCTCCTCGTTAGTGTTTAGTTACAGCACCTGTGTCTTGTCTTCATCAGTTCATTCACCTGTGTTCAGTCTATTACCCGGTTATGTTCCTTTGTTCAGCCATGCATTTATTCCCTGTGTTCTCCCTCAGTCCTGTTCCGTTCTCGTTTATGTAAGGTGTGTGTAGTGTTAATGTTACCTGGTTTTGAGTGTGTGATTACCTTCTGCCCGTCATCCCTGTACCTGTTTGGATTTGATTTATTAGTAAATGTTTGAATTGGAACCTTTTCTGCCTCTCCTTCAACCTGCACCACACCAGTAATAGAAGAACGGACCATTACAGCAGCATTATGGGCATCTTCCTCTACCCTCAAGATCCCACCGACCTACTCCTCAGCCTCACCCAGAATCACCGTCTGATCGAGACCTACATCGAGGAATTCCTCCACCTCGCCCATCAGGTGTCCTGGAAAGAGGGAGCCCTCAAGCACTCCTTCTGGATAGGTCTGGACGATCCACTCTTTAGGCAATTTCCAGCTACCACCACGAAGTGTTCCTTGAGGGAATATATCGAAAACATCCTGTGGGTGAGTGGATCATCCTACACCGTTGAAGTAATCCCAGATCTCCTTTCTGTTCCTGTCTCCCCACTGTGTCCAGTGACCACCGCCCTTCCCGAGTCTCGTCCCGCCGAGACCATCCGTCCTGGGTCTCATTCCGCCGAGACCGTTGTAACGGGGTTCAGTTGTTATGGGAAGAAGGAGGCGGGAACCGGAGAACATTCAACACTTTGATAATAAAATAAACAAATACAAAATGAAAGTATAAGCCAGCAGCCCCTCACGGACGACTGCTGGCCACATAAAACAGGAACAAAACACAACATAAAATCAGGCCTGTTCCTCTCTCGATCTTCACTGTCGTCGCTCTTCCTTTATGCTTCTGCTCCTCCATGAGAGATGCGAGACCGGTGCGTCTCACAGGTGTCGCTCATTACCACTCACGCCACCGGCTTCGCGCTGTTCTCTCATGTCTCTCGGCCTCGTCCTGCTCGCCACATACTCCCATCGACCCTCGCAGGCCGGGGGGTACACCCGAGACTGCGCTCTACGGCTGCGGCGATCCCTGGGGGGTGTGGACAGATGAGGAGAGACAAACGGAGACGGAAGCATAAGGAGCGACTGATCCGAGAGAGGGAAAAAAAATAAAAAAATAAATTTGGTCCGGTTCCCACAACGCGCTGCCATCTGGTCCTCCACCAGCTAGGCGATCTTCTCCGCGGTGCCTGGCGGTGGTGCTGGATAGTGTAGCGACAACGAGAATGAAACCCACACAAGTGAAGCTGTCATACATAATCTTAACTAAAGGAAGGACGTTGTCAATGTTTTATAATTTGGCAAGAACAGATCTGTTCAGAAATGGTGAAACAAGAGGCCCTAACAAGAAGTCACCTGACCCCTGCGACTAAACAGACTGAACCATTCAGCGTCCCGAGCTAGTTTTCCCCTCATCAATTATTATATCTCCTTAAGGCTGAAAAAGTGGACTTGCATACAAAATACCCTTTGTCTTGAAGACAGCCATTTGCGAACTAAACCCTCACGTGGTACACACCACGGATGAGACAAATGCTGACCATGAGGATACACACACACACACACACACATATAAGGACTTTCCTCCAATTCTCCAATACCAATAAACTCATCCCAGAACAATTCTTGACTGACCCATAATCAAAATCATGTAACATAACATAATTATATATTGTGTTTACAACCCTTGTATGTGTCTATTCTGCTTAGATCACATCTAAGTCATGTAATTGTTTTAAATATTAGAGATACTGGAATGAAAGTGTCGTGTTTCCTATCATTATGCTCGTATGTTTTTAATTCAAAAGGTGGCTTGATTGAAATCTGTGTAAAAATGTTTATGTTCTTAAAATGGAAATTATGTCTAAACTGAATCCTCTGTTCAAGCTGATGAGTAAGCAGACCACAGAGAACACATGATTCGCGATGAGAGAAAAGGGGGGGGGGGGGGGGGGGGGATAGGAAAGACCCCCTTCTCAAATAACCATATAGTATCTTATTGTCCGAATTCCAAATTCCTCCAGGAGGCGGGACAAACATTTTGAGTTTAAAATCTTAGACCCGAACACAGAATCGCTCTTGCCCTCTGCTCTCTTGCCCTCTGCTCTCTTGTGACTCTCTTGTGATGCTCTCTTTCGACAGAACAAGCCGGGTGGAGCCGACGATGGTTATAGTTACCATGTAGACGCAGAGACAAATGACCCAAGTCAAGATATGGGTTAAAACAGATTTAATTCAAGCCATCTCGTCACACTTTTCTTTCTTTTCTTAGTTTCTTTTCTTTTCCGTTAAAAGTCTCGGTTCTAAGTTAAGTGTTGCTGCAAAGTTTCGTTTTAACGTTTCAACTGCAAAACCACCTTTCAACTTCAAAGACTTTCATTCATCCGCGCCAACACACCACGTGACTGGCTGTCCAAGATCTATCCAGGCACACGAGAAGATCAGCCAAGCAACGGACCGGGGAACCCCCTTCACGACAAAAGGGAACCCCAAAGCAAGGACAAGCAAGTACCTCCAGACTTTTAACTGAACTGGTGATTTTAATATCAAATTGAATTACCCGCCTAAGAAACGATAAAAGGGTGAAATTAATTATTGATGGTTCGTTCAGGTCATGTCTTTTAAGTGCATATAGAAACTTGGGATCTCACCATCTAACTCCTAAAACTCATTCTTCCTCACTCTCTGTCTTTCTTCAACTTGTATGAACGCGTGTGCGTGTGTTTGTGTTATATTAGTTTTATGTGTGTTAGTCATAGGCTTATAATCAATAAAGTATTGTTTGTATTTGAAAAGAGAAGCATTACTTGTGTTATGTGCTTACAGATTTATTGTCTTGAACTTCGATCTAAGTTACCTATGCTTTGACCCTTGATTTATTTCTTAATTTAGCTGTTAGCTGGGAATTAGTCTTTCTTGGCCAAGAAGATATTATATTTCCTAGAATTAATGATTGTTTATGCTTTCCGTTCATTGGATGAACTGATAAACTGATCATACTATTGATTTTGCTACAGTAAATTCTGAAAATAATTCAATTATTAATTATTGATCATAATCCGTTATGAATAATAATTAATTATATTTATACGTGCGTATAATCGCTACAATAGCCCTCGGTGGACGGCTCCACATTCCTCCGCCGCCTGGTGGACGGCAACGGCTCCTCCGGGTTCGGGCAGATGGCAGGAGTTCCCCGTTCCCTGCTTTTCCCCTTCATGCTGGATGGCAGCAGGCTCCGGCCCACGGCGAACGACGCCGACTCCTCCGCTCCCTCACGGACGGCAGCCGCACCTCCAGCACCCAGGCGGCTGACAGCGAGCTCAACCATCCCCCCAGCAACTCAGTCCAGCGCACCGCCTCGAGCGTCCATGGTGACGGACTCTGCCCACCATGCTCGATGGCACCGCGGATTCCCCACAGCGGCGAGGACTCTTTGACAGCGCGTTCCTCCTTCTTCCCGGGTTTCGGCACCAATGTAACAGGGTTCAGTTGTTATGGGAAGAAGGAGGCGGGAACCGGCGAACATTCAACACTTTAATAATAAAATAAAAAAATACAAAATGAAAGTATAAGCCAGCAGCCCCTCACGGATGACTGCTGGCCACGTAAAACAGGAACAAAACACAACATAAAATCAGGCCTGTTCCTCTCTCGATTGTCACTGTCGTCACTCCTTCGTTATGCTTCCGCTCCTCCGTGAGAGATTAGAGACCGGTGCGTCTCACAGGTGTCACTCATTACCACTCACGCCACCGGCCTCGCGTCGTTCTCTCACGTCTCTCGACCTCGTCCTGCTCGCCACAACCGTCATGCCTGAGCCTATGCATCACGTCATGCCCGTCGTGCCAGTGGGAATTTTGGTGGAACTTGAAGAGGAAGTCTGGCTTATAGACTGGGACACAGAGCCTTCACCACTGTTCCCGTCCAGCCCCGAGCCTTAACCGCTGGTCCCGTCCAGCCCCGATCCTTCACCGCTGGTCCCATCCAGCCCCGAGCCTTCACCACTGGTCCCGTCCAGCCCCGAGCCTTCACCGCTCGTCCCGTCCAGCCCCGAGCCTTCACCGTTGGTCCCGTCCAGCCCCGAGCCTTCACCGCTGGTCGCGTCCAGCCCCGAGCCTTCACCGCTGGTCGCGTCCAGCCCCGAGCCTTCACCGGGGAGGGGGCGTAATGTTACATGTATGTCTCGTGTTTCCCCCTGCTTAGTGTTTTTGGTTCAGTCCTGTTTCCCAGTTTTCCCGCTCCTCGTTAGTGTTTAGTTACAGTACCTGTGTCTTGTCTTCATCAGTTCATTCACCTGTGTTCAGTCTATTACCTGATTATGTTCCTTTGTTCAGCCATGCATTTATTCCCTGTGTTCTCCCTCAGTCCTGGTCCGTTCTCGTTTATGTAAGGTGTGTGTAGTGTTAATGTTACCTGGTTTTGAGTGTGTGATTACCTTCTGCCCGTCATCCCTGTACCTGTTTGGATTTGATTTATTAGTAAATGATTGAATTGAAGCCTTTTGACTCTGCCTTTCCTTCAACCTGCACCACACCCGTAACATCTAGTATCTGTAAAACCGCATTTTTTCATCTTAAAAATATATCTAAATTACGTCATATGCTCTCAATTAAAAATGCAGAACAATTAGTTCATGCATTCATGACATCAAAGCTAGATTATTGTAATGCTCTACTGGGTGGTTGCCTTGCATGTTTAATAAATAAACTACAGCTGGTCCAAAATGCAGCCGCTAGAGTTCTTACCAGAACCAGGATGTATGACCATATTAGCCCGGTTCTGTCAAAACTGCATTGGCTCCCTATTAAACATCGTATAAATTAAAAAATATTGCTGATTACTTACAAAGCTCTAAATGGTTTAGCTCCCCAGTACTTGAGCGAGCTCTTAACGCATTATAGTCCTTCACGTCTATTGCAATCTCAAAATTCCGGCCAGTTGATAATACCTAGAATATCAAAATCGACTGTTGGCGGTAGATCCTTTTCCTATTTAGCACAAAAACTTTCAATCTTCCTAACATTGTCCGGGAAGCAGATACAGTCTGTCAGTTAAAATCTAGACTAAAAACACATCTCTTTGGCCTAGCATACACATAACACATTATGGACTTCTATAATTCAATGTTAGGCTGCATAGTTTAGATCAGCCGGAACCGGGAACACTACTCATAAATCCTGATGTACTTGGTACATCATAAGAAGGATGGCGTCTACGCTAATATTAGTCTCTCTGTTTATCCCGAAGTTTACCGCAGTCCGCCGGATCCAGGCCGTGTCCGGATCTGATCAACGACCATCGCCTGGACACGACGACAACGCAGTCCTGAATTCTCCACTAGTCCCTGTGAAGGCCTCCCTCACTTTACCTCTGTACAGATAAAACGTTGTCAGGATAATTCCGGTTCGCGTGCATTCTGTATTATACTGTTGGATCTTGTGATGATGTAGGAGAGGAGAGGAGAGGACGCAGGCGTTGTTTGTTCGCCGCTTTTCCGCCCGTTATCTTTAATTGTGCTTACATATATTTTGTGCTTGTGCTATTTTTACGAGCTTTGTGCACTAGTTTGTTTATAAACAAAGGTGCGCACTTTTTATACCAGTGGGAAACTAGGTAGCTAGACACCTACCTGCTTCAGACGGCTTCCAGCTCACTTTGGCGTTCAGATATTCCAGCTCGCAACTCCGACGACTTAACTTCGCAACCACACCTGGATTTAACATCCCCATCATTAAAGAACTTGGACTTATTCGCCGTCCTCGTTACATTCATAGAGGCTCCGGTTGAAAATTCGTCTTTCATAAACAGCCAAGCTGCTCTGCTACAAACATCCCATCTCTCTGGTCATCCGTCACATGTATGACGCGTCATCAGAGTACCGTCGCGCCAGCTACCATCAATACTGGAAATATCGCGAGACCTCTGCACTCCAGTATGGGATCCTCGCACTCTCGGCTGGATACATTTCGTGGAGTGGATTCCAGTCTGCGTGGAGTAGATTTTAATGTTTTGCGACCCATACAAAGATTCACCCCACAGTCATTGGTCAAAATCGAACTTTTCAACACTCAATCCATCAATAATAAATCCACATTGATTGAAGAACACATCAGGGAGAAAGGACTTGACTTCATGTGTCTGACGGAAACCTGGCATCAGCCAGAGGTTTACTCTGCCCTAAATGAAGCCTGTCCCCCCGGCTACAGTTATTTGGAGGCAGCTCGCAGCACTGGCCGCGGTGGTGGCCTAGCTGTCATTCACCGACAGGATCTAGAGCTGTCCCCCATCGTACTGCCTGCAACATCTTCCTGCGAGTGTCTTGCATTTACATGTAAACCCCCCTTTCCAATGACTGTTCTCCTTATCTACCGGCCCCCTAAACTCAACTCTACTTTCATCCCGGAAATGTCTGATCTCCTTACAACACTCTGTACGACCTATGCAAATACAATAATCCTGGGAGATATAAATATTCATGTCGACACCCCGTCATGTCATCCCGCTGCTGATTTCCTTCAGCTACTAGACTCCCTCGATTTACAAACAACATGTTGATGTCCCCACACATTCCAGGGGACACACACTCGATTTGGTCATCTCTAACTCCGCCCTCATTAGCAATCTACATGTTTATGATCTCGGTGTTTCAGATCACAAGGTTGTGTCAATGGAGCTGCCCTTTCCTTCACCCCACACCAAACCAAGGCGGCAGATCCATTATAGAAAGCTGAAAAACATCAATGCAGATGCCCTGGCCCAGGACCTTCAACATCTCTCCTCCGGATTTACTGACTTCGTTTCTGTAGCTGACTCCGTGGATTTCTACAACCAGTCCCTGAGCAGTCTTCTGGACCTCCACGCCCCCTTAATGTCCAGGTCAGTCTCATTCACGCGCTCTGCACCCTGGTACACCTCTGAGCTGCGAAAGATGAAGGCGGCTGGGCGTGTCCTTGAGCGGCGGCTAAAGGCCTCTGGACTGACTGTTCATAAACAGGCATACAGGAGCAAAAGAGGGTATATGCAGAAGCTCTGAGGGATGCACGGTCCAGGTTTTATTCCACTATCATCAATAACAGCCCTGGTAACTCCAAACAACTTTTTTCAACAATAAACCACCTTCTTAAACCCCCCTTACTCTCCCACCCTGAGACCGCCGAAGAGAGGTGTAACATGCACATTACTTTTTTCAAACAAAAAGTTAATAACATCCGCTCCCACCTCTCCGCCACTGCTGTCCTGCCCCTCCCAACGGCCGACCCACCGTTTGAGATTGTCCAGCCCCTCTGTTCTTTCTCTGATGCCACACAGGAAGAAGTGGAGGATGTCATTAAAAAAAATGAAGCCATCCACCTGTGCCCTGGAACCTTTCCCTTCAGCCCTGCTGAAGGCCAACATCTCTGCCGTTTCTCCATTTATCACAAAGATCATAAACCACTCCCTCCTGGTTGGTCATATCCCATCAACATTAAAGACTGCTGTCATCAGACCTCTATTAAAAAAACCCACTCTGGATCCAGAAGTTCTCTCCAACTACAGGCCCATTTCCAATCTTCCATTCCTATCAAAGGTTCTGGAAAAAACAGTTGCAGCTCAACTCCATGTTCATCTTAAACACAATAACTTGTTTGAAAAGTTTCAGTCTGGTTTCCGCCCTGGCCATAGCACAGAAACAGCCTTGGTCAGGATCACCAATGACCTCTTGATGGCAGCTGATACTGGTTCTCCCTCTCTACTCGTCCTACTAGACCTAACAGCTGCTTTTGATACAGTAGACCACAACATCCTCCTCCACCGCCTGCAATACACCATTGGACTCTCAGGAAATGTTCAGAACTGGATTAACTCATACCTGAACGGCAGAACTGAGCATGTCGCCCTGGGCAAAGCCAAATCTCACACTCATAATGTCACCTGCGGTGTCCCTCAGGGCTCTGTGCTGGGCCCCACACTCTTCTCCATTTACATGCTGCCTCTTGGCAAAGTCATTAGCAGACATGGTATATCATTCCATTGTTATGCTGATGACACACAGCTGTATCTCAGGACAACCCCTACTTCTTCTGCTCCCTTGCCAGCATCCACACTGAACACCTGCCTGGAGGAGATAGAGGCGTGGATGAAGCTCAATTTCCTACAGCTAAATAGTTCCAAAACGGAAGCCATCTTAATTGGCACACCACATCAGCTCCGCTTTTCCACCATCAGCAGTATCACTTTTTCGGGCCAAAACATCGCCCTTTCCACATCTGTCACCAATTTGGGTGTTAAAATTGGCTCTCAACTCACCTTTGACACCCACATCAAACACCTCTGTAAGACATCATTTTATCATCTCAAGAACATTGCCAAACTCCGTCCAACACTTAACCTGGCAGATGCAGAGAAGCTCGTCCATGCCTTTGTGTCCTCCAGGCTGGACTATTGTAATGCACTCCTCATCGGGATCTCTGGCAAAAGCATCCAGAGACTACAATACATCCAGAACAGTGCTGCCAGGATCCTGATGAGGGTGCGCAAGCATGATCACATCACGCCCATCCTAAAATCTCTTCACTGGCTCCCTGTCCCACTCAGAATTGAATATAAGGTCTCCCTCCTCACCCACCAGTGCATTCATGGACATGCCCCCCTTTACCTACAGGAACTCCTCCAACACCAGAACTCCTCACGCACTCTCCGGTCTGCAAACACAAACACCCTTTATGTCCCCAGAACCAAGCTCTGTAGCATGGGTGGTAGGGCCTTTTCATCGGCTGCTCCGAGGCTGTGGAATGCCCTCCCTGATCACCTGAGGGCCCCACAGACTACAGATGTTTTTAAACAAAACCTAAAAACGTATCTTTTTAAAAAAGCTTTTAAATAAATGTATTTTATAGATACATGTCATCCCCCCCCCCACTCCTTTAAACTTATTATTGATTTTGAGTTTTTAATTATATTACTATATGGTCTGTAGCACTTTGAGATTGCTAAAATGTAAAGTGCAATACAAATAAAATGTATTATTATTATTATTATTATACATTTTTAATTCTGCGTGTCTGTTTCTTTTGGCTTATTTAGGTCCACCCCACTTTGTGTTTCAACATAGTCTTTGGTGCACTCCACTTTGCTATGTGAAGACACAGAGAAGCTTGCACTGGAAATATTGTAGTCAATTGCTGCTACAGCTGCTTCTACCACTTCTGCCTGGGCCATAGCAGCAGCTTGTTCCTTTCATGTGTGGAGCACCTCACAATCTGCCTCCATTTCGGCCTTGTCTAGTTTATGGGTCATTTAATCTTGTCCAGTTTGATTGCATTCTCTTTCTTTACATACGATACACGAGTTCATGCCGCTTTTGCTTGAGCCCATGCAGTGGGTGCTGCCATGCTAGCTGACATCTTTGATGACTGCTATGATCATGAGAATTGTGATGATCGTGATGAATGGGAGCGTTTTGAGCCCACCTCAGAAGCTTGGTCTACTGTGCTCATGGTTTCCTCTGCATTTTCCTCAGCAGAGGCGTAAGCTTCTCATCGTGGTTTATGGTACAAATATGACTGCAATCTTCAGCCATGTAACTTGATTTGCTTGCAGGATTATCCTCAGCATGTACTAACTAGGGGTTGAACGACTTCAGATTTTTTAAAGTCGACATTTATGTGATGAAAGTCGAGTCTACGTTGACTAGTCGCTGATGACGTCATTAATGAACAAATAAGCCTGAACCTCTAGCTGAAACTCGAACGCGAGTTGCCTTGTGCACAGATATGGCATGTGACAGTGCTTCTACATAACAGCTTATTTTTATCCGTTCTTTTGTCTTTGGGTTATTATATTTCTCACAGATTTCTGCTCGTTCTAAATCAGATATACATAAAGTAGCACAGTAAAAATTACATTTATATGAATGTATTAGTGAGTGAGAGCGATTGCGTGTGAATTGCACCTGTCAGCGTCTCTCTACTAATAGTGAAGCTGTGGGTTTTTAGTTACTAAGAAATATATTAACTAGGTAGGAGACATGATACCGCTGGGGTTACATTGACCGTTGGTTGTGTAATAAAACACATACAATAGTATCAAATACATAATATACATAAAATACAAGACAGTAATTCATTCACAAAAATGTTCTGGGATGCATGTTCATTTATAGATCCGTTCATCGATAAATGAATGCAGGGAAGTCTGTTTTAATGTATGTAAGTTCTAATGGCAGGGGCCCTGACCACATTCCTAACAGCAATAAAACCAACTTATCTGATCGTTGTCCTGGTTACCAAGACCATCTTCCCCTCACTGGGGCATGGGACCACAGATGCCAGCGTGAGTTTTAAGGATGGTTTGGTACATATACCAAATAATTGTGTCTGATTTGTCTCAGACGTTACATGTCAAAGTAGATTGAAATTAACACATTGAGTGCTATATCAAAGAAAGGCTAGGATAATAGCTACAGGCTATCACCAAAATAACATTAAACCAAAGCTTTGAATAAACTTAAACTTAACATAAATACATGCAAATATGTATAACCAAGCATTATGTAATGAAGAATTAACTTACAGATGATGCTTTTACAAACTTAAAACAAAGGATGGCATCCAAAAATTGAGGAGATGCTGAATGTGATCAAGTATTTTCTAGAGAATTGCCACAAGGGGGGCGCCAAAAACTAAAAAACTACACAAACCTATACAAGTGACCAGTAAACTTGGTGCAGAACAAACAGTACAGCAGTCGACGTAAATATGGACAAAACGGCTTCACTTACAGAACTATTCAAACAATCTCAGCCTCAGATGTTATAGCTGAAGTTATGAAACACTGTTACACTGTTTGGATTTATGGTGTTCGCCGTGTTTTCAAACCACTTTCGATGTATCCATCAAAATCCAGAAAACCTTATTTCAAGCTTGGCTGATGCTCAATTCTCAAACAACAAGGTAATGATAAAGCATATTCAGTCGATGTGGTTGCGTTGGACACCAGGTCATCGGACTGTGACCACTGGTGCGAGAACGCTCTCTTGAGATGCTTTCTCGTGAACTTTAATACCAACTTGATGTGTTGGGACCCAAGGTCAAATGAGTTGTTCCGTTCACTGCTAGCCTTGAAATCACTTAAGTGCTTTTTTGAAAACTTACTTTACTTAACAGTCTGAAGGATCCAAATGGCTGAAGGTTTAAAGCTGTGTTGAGAATAAGTTTAAAGAAGCCCTATAATGCTTTTTATATTTTCAATATTTTTTTTTTTTTTCAGTGTGTTAAGTTGCTTTTTGAGCATGAAAAAGTCCACTCCAAAGGGAGTTATTCTCTAGCTCAGTAAGTATGCTGTTTCTGAAATCCCTGAATTACCTCGATTGTAGTCTTGAGTTTTCTTCCAGTAACAAACACGTCACAGTATCCCTCATTTAAATAATTCTTGTCCAGGACATATGCAAAATAAAGAATGAGGCCTGGCTGAATTGTATTGAAAATTATAGTTATGGTAAGGGGTGTGACATTTCTGAAACATTGCTTGACCAAATACCTGTCCAGCTGACTAATTAGAGCACATTGCACATTTCGGGAGGAGGGGCTTAATAGAGACAGGAACTAAACAGCGTTACTGACAGACTGGAAAGAGCACTGCTGCTGCAACAATGTCAAATATCTGAAATAAAAATGATGCTTTTTTTTTACGATCAAGCATAAACATCTATTCTAGTAGACCCCAAAAACAAAGTCAAGACTTTGAAAATGGGCATTTCTTTAAGTATGTATTATGTTCTTAAAATGTGGGAAAAATGTTGGTAACACTTTACTTGAAGGGGTGTGCATAAGACTGACATGGCACCTTCATAATAATGACATGACACATGTCATGAATATGAAGGAGGTTTTATGCATGTTTATGACAACTGTCATTAAGTGTCATTCGCTCAATTATGACATTTTTAATGCAAATATGACATTGTTTGAGATGTCAAGTCAAGTCAAGTCAAATATATTTATATAGCGCTTTTCACAATACAGATTGTATCAAAGCTGCTTCACAGTATCAATCAAAACAACTTAACAGTGTTTGTTTATTACTGGAAAAGACATCCAAGTTTGGTAGAGCTGATCAGTGGTATGATGGGTCATTTAATTTGAATATCCCCAACTGAGCAAGCCAAAGGCAACAGTGGCAAGGAACGGAAAAACTCCATCAAGTGACCCGATGGTGTCCTACAACTCCATCAGATGACCCAATGGAGAAAAAAAAACCTTGGGAGAACCCAGGCTCAGTCGGGGCCAGTTCTGGCGTTTATGAAGTAGAGGCCGAATTTACAGTAACTGTAAGATAAAAAATGTATATGAATGCCTGGCTAAATAGATGCGTCTTTAGTCTAGTTTTAAACTGGGAGAACGAGTCTGAGCAACGAACAATATCAGGAAGGCTATTCCAAAGCTTCGGAGCTAAATGTGAAAATGCTCTCCCTCCTTTGGTGGATCTGGATATCCTAGGACTGACCAGAAGCCTCGAATTTAGTGATCTTAAAGAGCGCGATGGATTATAGGGTGATATAAGATCCGTTAAATAGACTGGAGCTAAACCATTTAGAGCTTAGATGTCTTTGTTATGACAACTTGACATAAACCAAACATCATAACCTGTCAGTGTCTTTGTCATGACAACTTCACATTACTAAGACAACACAACCTGTCATAAATATGTCATAAACATTGTTGTTGCGTCGTGCACGTTTCACGAGAGTTTCAAAGTGAAATGTCCAGTGAGTTGCGCTAAAAGCACGTTTAGTTTTTTCAGGAACAGATGAACGTGAATATGGCATTTTGTCACTTTGGTGTTTGTACGTATCACCACAGTTCTGAATTGAAATGTCTGGTGAGTGGCGCTAAAAGCTTAATGCGTTTTAAAATAAAGTACAGCTACACTAAACCCTAAACCTACCCGATAATGTTGACAAAAGCAAGTGTGACATAAAAATGCATTTGTAACCATGTAATTTTTGTAACTATTGTCTTTGAGATCTTTTATTGTGACTCTTTCACGGGATTCATACCCGAGCTCTCCGCATCGCAAGTACAATAGCTGTACTAGCTGAGCTACTGAGCAAGCTTGGTAAGTCAGAAAAGCCGAACATATGGAGGTGTTTAAGTGATCCAAATTCCAAAATGTATGCGCTATGGTAAAAAGTGTTTTGCGGTCATAACATAATATTGCGCAAGGAGCTTGTGAAAACAAGTCATTAATCCATAATCTGCCCCTTTAATCATTGTGTATGAAAACGCTTAAAAGTGCTTTCTGTTTTACTGCCTCTATTGTTAATTTCTGTTGGAAACTGCAGTGATATATACAAAGATCTGGCATGGAACTCTAGATGGTGCAGGCTAATAGGTCCTTTTACTCACCTGTTCATAATCACATCGTTATCTATATGGCGCAGCTGATTGTTTTCTGCCGTATCAGTAGCCAATGAGCTTGCTGCTCAACCTTCAAATACTTGGGTAGCATTTGCCTTTGCAGTGCACTTTCAGAAACCCTCCACCTCCCCCTGTATATATCTGCTACGGCTAATTCATGTAAGCTATATTGTACAGCAGCAGCATGTCTTACTTGCTCACAGCAGCGTGTCGTGTATGTATTGGCAGTAGCAAGTCCCGTACTTGCTCTGCCGCAGCAGCAGCAGCAGATCTATTCCGCCAAGACCAAACATACCTCATTGTCATACCCATTACCATGCCAATCACTCCGAGAGTTGTCATGACAGAAATGTACGTATTGGTACGTATTTTGCGTTTTTTTTTGCGTAAGAAATGTTTTTCCAATGAGCCTGTGTTGCGAAGCTGTCTACACTAGGAGCATTTGATGCAGCATTGAAACGTTATTGACCTAATATGCTGTTCACAAACAGACATGCATACGTTTTGAAAGAGTTTAAGTAAATTAAGTTTTAGTATAGTTTTTTATTTTATTTAGTTTGTTATTTTAGTACAGTACTTAAACCAAACTTAAAAAAAAATGATTTCAGTTAACAATAATAACCCTGGCTCTGACTGAAATGACATTGTGTTATTGTTATAATTTTAACATCCACAGTACTGTAATTTAGTGCCTTTATACCATTTATTAAAGTATACTATATACACTTTAATATGTATATATATATATATAAATATTAGTGCTGTCAAATATATTGATCACATCTAACATAAAAGTTTGTAAGTATATAATATGTGTTTGCATGCATCTATATGGTAAAATGGACTGCATTTATATAGCGCTTTCACAGACCCAATGGCCACCAAAGCGCTTTACAATTTGCCTCACATTCACCCATTCACTCACTCACACACCGACGGCGGTGTCAGCCATACAAGGCGCCATCCAGCTAGTCGGGAGCAGCTGGGGTTAGATATCTTGTTCATGGACACCTCGACACTTGGTCAGGTAGAACCGGGGATTGAACCACCAACCTTCCGGTTTGTAGACAACCTACATGAACCACTGAGCCACTGCCGCCCCAGTATATAGATATAGATATACACTCACCGGCCACTTTATTAGGTACCCCATGCTAGTAACGGGTTGGATCCCCTTTTGCCTTCAGAACTGCCTCAATTCTTCGTGGCATAGATTCAACAAGGTGCTTGGAAGCATTCCTCAGGGAGTTTGGTCCATATTGACATGATGGCATCACACAGTTGCCGCAGATTTGTCGGCTGCACATCCATGATGCGAATCTCCCGTTCCACCACAGCCCAAAGATGCTCTGTTGGGTTGAGATCTGGTGACTGTGGAGGCCATTTTAGTACAGTGAACTCATTGTCATGTTCAAGAAACCAATTTGAAATGATTAGAGCTTTGTGACATGGTGGAAGTAGCCATCAGAGGATGGGTACATGGTGGCCATAAAGGGATGGACATGGTCAGAAACAATGCTCAGGTAGGCCGTGGCATTTAAACGATGCCCAATTGGCACTAAGGGGCCTAAAGTGTGCCAGGAAAACATCCCCCACACCATTACACCACCACCACCAGCCTGCACAGTGGTAACAAGGCATGATGGTTCCATGTTCTCATTCTGTTTACGCCAAATTCTGACTCTAACATCTGAATGTCTCAACAGAAATCGAGACTCATCAGACCAGGCAACATTTTTCCAGTCTTCAACTGTTCAATTTTGGTGAGCTCTTGCAAATTGTAGCCTCTTTTTCCTATTTGTAGTGGAGATGAGTGGTACCCGGTGGAGTCTTCTGCTGTTGTAGCCCATCCGCCTCAAGGTTGTGCGTGTTGTGGCTTCACAAATGCTTTGCTGCATACCTCGGTTGTAACGAGTGGTTATTTCAGTCACTGTTGCCCTTCTATCAGCTCGAACCAGTCTGGCCATTCTCCTCTGACCTCTGGCATCAACAAGGCATTTCCACCCACAGAACTGCCGCTCACTGGATGTTTTTTCTTTTTCGGACCATTCTCTGTAAACCCTAGAGATGGTTGTGCGTGAAAATCCCTGTAGATTAGCAGTTTCTGAAATACTCAGACCAGCCCTTCTGGCACCAACAATCATGCCACGTTCAAAGTCACTCAAATCAACTTTCTTCCCCATACTGATGCTCGGTTTGAACTGCAGGAGATTGTCTTGACCATGTCTACATGCCTAAATGCACTGAGTTGCCGCCATGTGATTGGCTGCTTAGAAATTAAGTGTTAACGAGCAGTTGGACAGGTGTACCTAATAAAGTGGCCGGTGAGTGTATATACACACACAAACACACATATATTACGTATACATTCATATACAATAATAGGTCTGGCCAATCACTGCTTGACACCTAGAGTATATGAGCACTGAATTCTCTGTTTCACGTTCGCAGATGATGACGCTGACGTTCCCCTCCATCCTCCTGACACCAGGGGCCTCATGTACAAAGACTTGCGTTGAATTCATACTAAAACATTGCGTACGGACAAAGCTGTAAATGTGCGTACGCACAAAAAAAGCAGATGTATGAATCTCTGCGTACGAAGGATCCCACGCATATTCTCTTTGTACATCCCAATTAACGTAAAATCGAGCGCTCATGCACATGCACGAGCACAACACCCCACCCAGTCTTCTCCCCCAATTAACTTAATTTAAATATGGTAATTAGTCCAATTTGGCAAAAGAAACCTGCAAGAACATGGCTAAAGCAAGCAAGAAACGAAATTTCACTGAAAATGTCTTCTATGTGAATATATAGTAAAGTGTAATTTATTCCTGTGATCAAAGCTGAATTTTCAGCATCATTTCTCCAGTCTTCAGTGTCACATGATCCTTCAGAAATCATTCTAATATGATGATTTCATGATCAAGAAACATTTTTGAGTATTATCAGTGTTGAAAACAGGTGTGCTTCTGCTTCATATTTTCGTGGAAACGTACTCGGTTACTAACGTAACCTCGGTTCTCTCTAGAGAGGGAACGAGTACTGCGTAATAGCTTACGCTAGGGGAAAAACTCTTTTCCACGAGATATTGAAGCCAAAAATTATCCTTAATTTTTTATTACTGTAAAACGCTTTGCAGCAGCAAGCAGACATAGGCGAAACAGCTCGCGCGCCTATTGGTTGCTCTGCAGCAAATGCAGCAGCCTATCGAGAGAGACTTTGCGTGACGTAATGACCAATGGGGGCAATTCGCACCCATATCGTCACGTCCCGCCAGAAGGGGCGTGGTCTCACCCTATAAATATGCTCGTTAGGCTGGTACAAGCTGGTTTTTATCGCTGAAGCGAACCAGAGCGTATTCCAAGCACGGCAAGATACGCAGTACTCGTTCCCTCTCTAGAGAGAACCGAGGTTACGTTAGTAACCGAGTACGTTCTCTTACGAGAGTATCTCTCGTACTGCGTAATAGCTTACGCTAGGGGAACACAATGCAACACGCCGTGCGTACAGGGATCCAACACCAAAGTCCCGGGGGCCGAAGCCCAGGGCTCATGTAGTGCATAATAGCCATAAACTCACATAGAGTGGAGGAAGAGAGGCTGGAAGCGTCATTCCCTATAAAAAAGCACCCAGCGGGGCTATCAAATGACAATAAAACGCGCAGCCAGGGTGAAAGCTTTCAGCCTGATCTGGGTGGCCATACGTGTGTCAACACTCATGGGGCTGCAGTAAACTCAGCATCTGGGCCGCACAGCGGGGCAGATAGCACTGAATTTTAGACCGCCAAAAGCTTAGCTTGTAAGGCGGGTACCTCCAGGTTATAGTATTTTATAAATGTAGACGGCGAGGCCCAGCCCGCGGCCGTACAGATATCTTGCAGGGAAACCCCGCTCGACCACGCCTACGAAGAGGCCACGCCTCTCGTGGAGTGCGCTCTGACACCCAAGGGGCACTGTAGGCCCTTCGCAGAGTAAGCGAGCGCAATGGCATCCACTATCCATCTGGATAGGCTCTGTTTTGAGGCGGCGAGTCCCTTGGAACGCCCGCCAAACAAAACAAAAAGCTGCTCCGTCTGTCTGAAAACAGACGAGCGTGACACATAAGCTCTCAATGCCCTGACGGGGCAAAGGAGACTCGCATCCTCCTCCTCACTGAGAACCGGAAGGGCGGACAGGGAAATTACCTGGGCCCTGAACGGTGTATTGAGGGATTTCGGGACATACCCGTGCTTTGGTTTGAGAATGACCTTCGAGTCATTAGGCCCAAACTCCATACACGACGCGCTTACTGAAAGCGCCTGTAAGTCCCCTATGCGCTTCACTGAAGCGAGAGCCATGAGAAACACTGTTTTGAACGACAGGTGTTTCATGTCCACCAGCTGGATTGGCTCGAACGGGGCGCCTTTCATGGCCTCCAGGACCGTGGAAAGGTCCCACGTCGGGACTGAAGGGGGCCTGGGAGGGTTCAGCCTCCGAGCTCCCCTAAGGAAACGCACGACTAAGTCGTTTTTCCCCAGCGACTGGCCAGACACCGGTTTTGCAAACGTTGCTATGGCCGCCACATATACTTTGAGCGTGGATGGGGTCCTGCCCTTATCCAGTAGCTCTTGAAGGAAGGAAAGCACTTCTGAAACCCCGCATTCCACAGGTGAAAAGCTCTGGGCTTGACACCATGCAGAGAAAACAGACCATTTCGAGAAGTAGAGCCGCCTAGTAGACGGAGCTCTAGCCTGCGCGATCGTGTTTAACACTCCTTCTGGGAGGCTAGCGGGTACCCGTTGATGGCCCATGCGTGCAGGGAACACAACTCCGGGCGAGGGTGCCAAATCGAGCCCTCCGCCTGAGAGAGGAGGTCTCTCCTCAATGGTACAGGCCATGGGGCAGTGCTGGTCAGCTGCATCAGGGCAGGGAACCACGTCTGGTTTGTCCAGAGCGGAGCTACGAGCAGCACTGGGCATCCGTTCTCCCTGATTCGTTCCAACACCTGAGGCAGGAGCGAGACAGGAGGAAAAGCATATAGGGGGCAGCGGGGCCAAACATGAGCCAGCGCGTCCTTGCTTTTCGAGAAAAACTCCGTGCAATGAGCGTTTTCGTGGGACGCGAATAGGTCCACCTGTGCTCTGCCGAACGTTTTCCACAGCAGCTGGACCGTCTGCGGGTGCAGCGACCATTCCCCTGCTGGAACATTGTTCCTGGACAGTCTGTCTGGTCCCACATTCAGGTGACCAGGCACGTGCGCTGCTCTCAGTGAGAGCAGGTTGTGCTGAGCCCAGACCAGGAGGCGTTCCGTCAGCCTGTGAAGGTTTCGTGACCTGACGCCGCCCTGGCGATTTATGTATGCCACCACTGACATGTTGTCCGACCGGACCAAGACGTGGTGGCCTGTTACCTGGGGACAAAAACGCCGTAGCGCTTTGTCGACTGCTATCATCTCCAAGCAGTTTATGTGAAGGAGCTTTTCCCGTTCTGACCACAGGCCAGCTAGCGGTCTGCCCTCGAGCAGCGCTCCCCACCCCGAGGTGGAGGCGTCCATAGACACCACCTTCACACTCGAAGCGGTCCCCAGACTCACACCTGACTGATACCAGTCGGTTATTTTCCAAGGTTCCAGAGCTGAAACACACTGAAGGTCGACCCTGAGGCGAAACAGACCCGCTGTCCATGCCCTGGGTGGAACCCGCGCTTTCAGCCACATCTGCAGTGGGCGCATGCGGAGCAAGCCCAACTGGAGTACAGAGGCTGCTGAGGCCATCAGCCCCAGCATTTTCTGAAACCTTTTGAGCGGAACTATCGCGCCGTGGCGGAAGGATTTCGCGCCGCGCTGAATATTTAGCCCGCGCTCTGGTGACAGGCGTGCTGTCATGGACAGCGAGTCCAACACGGTTCCCAGAAAGGAAATTTTCTGACTGGGAGACAGTGAGCTCTTCGCCCAATTGACTGTGAGGCCCAGCTCTAAATTTTTATCTGCTGCGAGAGCCGGGATCGAACACGGGTCTCTCGCGTGAAAGCTACGGGTTCTGCCACTGGGCCACAGGGAGAACTACACTAGCGCAAGCAGATAAGAGAGCGTCATCACAGTTGTGTGTGTCGGCGTTTGTATGCAGGTGTGCGTGTTATACAACAGGCTCATTGCTGCAATAATGACATTTTCAGCCGCTCAAACTAGGAGCTGAGAAATGTTTAAGAAATGGAGATTAGTCCGGCCTCGGCGGGGACTAAAACACACTCTTTTCTCATTTACCGGTGACGCATTTGCCGGTGGGCGGGGTAGATTTCTTATAACGTAAAGAAAGCTAGCCGCGGTTTTAGGGCTCGCGGTCTTGATGCTGGCCCGTTTCCTTGACGACTCGCGGACAGAAGGCGGAGGTCCACAGAGCTCGCCTGTTGCGCGGCGGTTGCGCGGGCGCCTCCCAATCGAGGCCGATGCTTTCCACGGCCTGAGAGAGCAGACGCATCAGCTCAGTCTCAATGCCGGCTCTCTTACCAGTGGTCTGGCGGGAAACGCTAGCGGAGGGGAGGTCCACGGAGCTCGCCCAACCCTCGCTATCGGATGCCAGAAGAGAACACGCCTCGGTGGGTTCGTCAAACTCGTGGATGGACGCGGCGGCAGGCGGCGGCCGTTGTCCGTCAGTGAGCGACTCGAGCGAAGCCGGCGAAGCTGGCGGGCGAACCGGCGAGCTTTGGCGGGCTGGAGAAAGCTCGGGAGCGCGCTGGGCGCGGCGCTTCTTGCGGCGCGGCACCACGGCGGGCTGCGGTGAAGGCTCGGAGAATGATGCCAGGCGAGTCCTCAGAGTCACCATAGGCAAAAGCTCGCAATGAGGGCATCCGCCGTCAGCGAGCGCGAGAGCCGCGTGATCCTCACCCAGGCAGGAAACACAGATGACGTGCCGGTCTCCATCGCTGAGCGGGGCGCGGCACGAGCCACAGGAAGGCATCTTTAAAAAGACGCAGCTCTTTTGTGAGAGAAGTGTGAGTCGCGTCAAGTAAGCGAGCAAACACTCTCAACAGAGTAAATACACACAGAGTATAAAAGGATATAGAACGCCGGAAAGCGCAGCAGGTACGGCAGTTGAAGGCGGCGAGGCCAGCGACTCCAGAGCTCGTCCCGCTGAAAGGCTTGCTTCGACGGCGCGGCTTCTCACTCCGGATCCAGCGATGCGTGTGCGTCGCTGAGGAGATAAAAATCAGCTTGTACCAGCCTAACTAGCATATTTATAGGGTGAGACCACGCCCCTTCTGGCGGGACGTGACGATATGGGCGCGAATTGCCCCCATTGGTCATTACGTCACGCAGAGTCTCTCTCGATAGGCTGCTGCATTTGCTGCAGAGCAACCAATAGGCGCGCGAGCTGTTTCGCCTATGTCTGCTGCAAAGCGTTTTACATTAATAAAAAATTAAGGATAATTTTTGGCTTCAATATCTCGTGGAAAAGAGTTTTTCCCCTAGCGTAAGCTATTACGCAGTACGAGAGATACTCTCGTAAGAGAACCGTGATATAGTATTTTCAGGATTCTTTAATGAATAAAACCTTAAATCAAACAGATATAGAAATCTTATAATCTTTTGTAACATTATAAATGAATTTACTCTCACTTTTAAACAAATTCAATGTGTCCTTGCTGAATAAAAATATTACTTTCTTTTTTTATCTTTACGGACCGAATTAATGAAGTTTATTTTTTATTCCTAGTTAAGCCAACACTGCCATTGCTAGACAGGTTGTATCAATTTGGACATGCTTTATATGGCCTATGTTCTTAATTGCATAATATAATATTTTAATAAAACTTGTGACAATAATATGTCAAATAATTTATCAATTACAAATTATAAGCAATATCTGACAGCTGGTGGTGCGATAGAATAATTCGTAGTGTAATGTTTGCCACTTCACTTTATTGCCTCTGAGTCGCCAACGGACAAAAATCACGACAAATATACGTACGTCAGACATGAAGTTTACTTGGAGGAACGCACATTCTTACGTTAATTTCACTGTTAGTACATCTGGCCGTGAACGTGAAAGCTGACTTACGCCGTGTTTTTGTGCGTACGCAGTGTTGATACATGAGGCCCCAGGTTGGCCCTGTCAACCCCAGGCAGGATCAGACAAATCTGCATCCCAGGATTTGGACTAAGGACGGGGCCTATGCCAAATAACTTTATAATACAACTAAACATGAATCATTGTAGCTCATTACCATCTGTTAATACTTAATGAAATACATACCATGTAAACGTTCACCTGCCTTCAGGTTCAGGTTCTTTTTTTTAAAACACGTAGGTAAATTAGGTTTCAGTGAACAAGTTCAGGCTGTTTCTCATACATTTCATAGACAACACTATAAAAACAACACTAACCACTAAAACATTATAATAAACCCATTACTTCATCTTTTTGCCAATTATATAATTAATCATTACAGGGATTCTTATGCCGTTTTGTTGTACTCTAAACCGTTGATTAGACGGAAAGTGCTGGAACTCATAATACAGGGGATGATGCCTGTCTCTTAAAATTTAAACACCCATTCGCTGTACCTGCCTGGTATACAGTGAATCAGGGTTAAGTAGTAGCTCCCCAATCAACCTACTGGACCATTTCACAATTTGGTTAGAGGTCCGGCTCTTTAAAGATAAATTCCCGTACTAGGACACCAAATAAAAGGACAAAGTTGATTCGATAAAAGCACGATAAAACAGAATCAACTGTTATGGAAGCAGACTCAGACAAGGAGGATGAAAGTGAACAGGACCTTTATTGACAACAAATGGGCAAATGGTAAATGGAAATTCTGAATGATAATCTGGAGACCTGGATTCTGACGGTAAACGGAATATATTTTCTTACAGTTTTGATGAGTGGTGTATGGAGGGATGACGGTGAGGATAGCAGGATACACACTTCGCAGGACTGCTGAACATACTGGTGGGAACGGTGACAGAGGAATAAAGAGATGCTGGAGATACCTGTCACGATGTGGGTTTGTGTCTTGTCATGTTTAGTGGTTCCCTGTCTTGTCCATTAGTTATCCCAGGTGTTTCTTGTTAACCACGCCCCCTTGTTATCCTGTCTAGCTCGTTTGTCCCTGATTATTTAAGCCCTGTGTTTCTGCCCTGTCTTTGTGAGTTGTTGAATGTATGTTCTGTTCCAGGATTAACGTGAGTGTTGGTCGTTCCTGTGTAAAGATTCCTGTTCCAAGTTCTGAGTCTCTGTTTAAGTTTATAGTTTGTTTAAATAAAGCGTGTACACTGCGTTTGGATCCAGCCTCCTCTCTGCCTTCACCGCATCACGTTACAGATCATCACAATATCTGAATGATCACAGGCGGAAACAAGGTAAGTGTCCACTTTGTGTAGAAACGAGACTAAACAATGAGCTGGGGCGAGGTGTGTGTATTTATAGTTGAGGTGATGATGAGGTGCAGGTGTGTGTGATCAGTATTCAGGAGAGGGAGTGTGCTGTGATTGGCTGGTGTGAGAGCCTGGCAGGTCTGTAACATCAGTGTTTTGTCAATTTGAAATTTGCACAGTTTCCTTAAATAGAACAAACGTTGATGCCCCTTTTTACACACAGCTTCACAGTTGGCTTCAAAACTCAACTACGAATCAATGATTGTCCCCAAGTATTTGTAAGATTGCACAACCTGCACTGTTTGACTCTTAATGGATGCGTCTTAGAAACCTTCTTTCTAAAATCAATTATCATATAATTTGTCTTCAATACATTAAAATGAAGGTGAGACTCCTCACACCACTCAACAAAGTCACTAATGACTGGTCCATGACTAATCTCATTATTCTGAAGCAGACTGACAATTACAGTATTGTCTGCGTACTTCAAAATAATACGATTTTCCCGACTGCTTTGGCACATATTTGTGTAAAGAATAAACAGTACACATCCTTGTGGTAAACAGTAAGGAAGTGACGATAGATAGATAGATAGATAGATAGATAGATAGATAGATAGATAGATAGATAGATAGATAGATAGATAGATAGATAGATAGATAGATAGATAGATAGATAGATAGATAGATAGATAGATAGATAGATAGATAGATAGATAGATAGATAGATAGATAGATAGATAGATAGATAGATAGATAGATAGATAGATAGATAGGAGTCTGTAGCTACTAAAAGATCTTGCTTTTTTTGTGTAAAAAATATGCATCAGACGCTGCTTTAAGTCCCGTAGGTGTACACTACAGTGACATTAGGTTGTTACAGATTGTGCTAATGAGTATTTCACATTTATGAAACAAGCATATTAGCTACACTTTCACTGTTTAACGTTGCATGAAGCACGCAGAGATGCATAGAGCATGTCAAACCAAGCAGTCCTCCATTCCTCACATCTCTCAGCGGGATTCACCCATCATCCCTGCTGTTCACAGTAATTCAGACAAACAGCGGGAGCTTCTATACCCTGTCTTTTAAAGCCCATGGGTGGATTGTAAGAGTCTATAAACTATAAATCACAAATAAGATGTTAAATCAACAGTCATTGTTTTCAGGTTCCTCAAGGTTTTATTTCATGCCAGCTGTTAGCATTAATATTGCAGTTCATGAAGTGTATACTTAGGCCTGTTCAGTTTGATTTAGCAAAATGTTTATATCTTTTATTGAGCGAGGTGGGTTATTTGTTCTAACATTGTATGACTGTGTGTGTCTCCTTATGCCTAATTAATCAAAAGATTTTCCTGTATCTCCAGAGAAAGCAGAATAGATGGAAAGTAGCATGACGCTTCTATCAGGATAATGTGAAACAGCAGTCACTGCATGAAAGCTAATGCCACACGATCCATGTCGGTGTTAGTGAAACAGCTCTAGCAAGTTTCGCAAAGTGGTGCATGTTTATTTTAGAGCCCATGTTACATTATTTCCACTATCAGCATAAGCATATCTTTTCATGAAATTCACTGCAAAAAAATACTATTTAAGCAAGTATTTTCTCTAATTTTCTTTTTAAAATTTAAAAACATCCTTGAAAGTAGATGCATTTACTATTCAAGAAATTTACTGTTAGTATTTGAGTCTTATTCTTTTTTTACGTTTTTATTTTAAATTATTTCATTTTGTTTTATTACTACTAATTGACTAAATGTTCATTAGATTAATTTAACAAATTAAATACCATTTACTAAATGTTATATTATCAAAACTTGAATATAAATGTATTTAGTCTTACTGCACTTACTTTTCATTTTAATAAAATTGTTCATAATTAAACACATTGGGGAAAAAAGCCAATGCAGGACAAAATCCTTATATTCTCGATTCAATCTCATGCATTGTTGCAGTAATAAGTAAATTTATCTTGTTTCAAATATTTTTGATATTTTAACTGGAAAATAAGTTTGAAAATAAGTAAAAACCAAGTGATTTTTTTTTTTTCAGTACAAAAGCATGAATAAACTTATTTTTCTTCTCAGCATTTCTCCTCTCCTCTTGCTTGGTTCCTAATCTGGTTGTCTAATAATCCTGGCATTGTATATTACGAATATTGTTGTGTTTTTGACAAATTGCTCTTGTAATTCACTTTGTATAAAGCGTCAGCTAAATGCATAAATGTTACTATAAATAATGCACATGATGCTTAACACATGAAGTTACCAGGTGTAAATACCTCCTTAGCTTGTTACTCCTAAGCACTGATCTTGATGCTATAAGGGTTAAGTCAGAGTTCACTTTTCAGAACTCGCTCACGTATGGCCTTTACCAGAAGCCAGTGATTCGAGTTTATAAAGTTATACATATGGATATGTTTCTTGCAAAAATTCATCACTTCGCTTCAATGGGCCTTTATTAACCCCTTGGCGTTGTATTGATTACTTTTATGATGGATGGATGCGCTTTTTGGGCTTCAAAATCTAAGGTTCCATTCACTCCTATTCTAAAGCTTTGAAGAGCCAGGATATTTTTTTAATATAACATCGATTGTGTTTGGCTGAAAGAAGAATGTCATATACAGGCTTGAGGTAAATTATGGGATAATTTTCATTTTTGGGTGACTAACCCTTTAAGAGAACTTGAGTAGTAGTGTATTTCTGTCAGAACCACTATCGTCAAATACGATTGGCAATTGCATACAGTTTGGATTGGCGGTCTGGTTCTGTTCTGGGCAAGAACTCCCTGTGCATCCATGCAGCCTAGCATGGATAAGAGCAGGGAGAGCAGCAATAACAGTTCTGTTTTGTTAGTAGTAAACAGAACAGAACCAACATGAATGTATTGCAGATATCATTAATTCAAGATTTTAAAGTACAACATAATTCGAGAATTTATTCTGATTCAAGGGGAATCAGAATGCCATACTGACTGACGAGAGGAGGATCTGGGGATGGAGGAGGGTAATTAGCTCCTGAGAAACGCGATAGCTGCTGATAATACTGAAGGAGCTTATGTATAGGTGCCGTATTCCTATAGATAGACGTGTATCACGATGCGAGCTTGACTAACGTGACTGCCAGAAATGACGCTACACTTAATCTTTGGCAAGGGTGCCTTGTGGCAAATGAAGAGTCAAGTCAAGTCACCTTTATTAATATAGGGCTTTTTACAATTTACAGTGAAAACAGGAAAATAATGCAACGAAGTTTGTTTCGGCTGCACAGCAGCTCAAAGAAAATATTGTCATTGTTCAGCATAAGTACGTCCAGTGTTGATTCATTTCCGTTTTAAAAATCATTAGTTATTCATTTAGTTCACTTATCTATGCAGGAGCTCTGGTGAAAACTGTGATGTCATCATCCAGCTCAGTTCAGTTCTCATTCAATGGTGTCAATGCAGTAAGATCAATAATATTGTTGAATATTAATTAAGTTTTAAGAACAAAACTAGCACATAGAGTATATACATTTGTCTAAAGCTTTTTTTCTTTTTGGAGACACTTAATCAAGGCTAACACAAGCGTTCCCTGAACACTTCTGAGTCTCAGAGTTGTACGATGGACACTTGTGGCCTACTTTTATAAATTACCCAGCAGTAGTCTGTTTGACACCGCAATCAATGGTTATCACCCCGTCCAGAACGAAATATCGATCACAGGTGGAAATCGTGCAGCACGGTGGGTTAAAACAAACAGGCCTGTGCCGTGACGGCCGTTACCATAATGTAATTCAGTGGGAGCGAGAGGAGACGTGGCAGAGAGTCTCATTTACCTCATGTCTGTGTGAACTGGAAGCAGGAAATGGGCAGCCAGTTCGTGGTCTGTGTTCAGCTGAGCTCTTTATGATTTGGACCATGCAGTCATAAATCAAACCGGGGTGATGCCGACGGGCTCATCGCAGATGGTACAGCTTTCGCTGCCCAATTAATGGGCTGGTTTAGAAGTGAGGCATCCTGGGAAAGAGGAAAAGACTTGGCAAATGAAATAGAGAGGGAGGAAGAACTTGAGATCGTGCTTGCAATCTGCAAACAGACACAAAATATCTCAATGTTCAGCTGCGAGTCCTGCGAGTCTCAAATGTGCCTTGGAGATTCATCATTTAAACATTACATAACAGCTGAATTCGTTGCCATGAATGTTTTATCAGAATTGTTTTTTTTTTGTGGTGCAACGGTGCCTTGAGGTGGCACATTGTTTTTCATGTTATGACCTCTTTGATACTGTCTTAACCAATTAAAGCCTAAAATATTAATTGAGGGTCAGAAAAATCATTAAAAAAAATTGAACAGTTTATTGAAACTTTTGACAGTACAAAAAAAATCTTTTTAAAAAAGTGTTGTTGTTGAGTATCATATTCAATACATCAGGCTTTATGGCTCACTATATCAAACTGTAGTTTGATATAGTGGAAATATGGAGCGAGAAGAAAAAATCACTTCAATTTTATTCAAGCTGAGCCAACATATGCAAGTTGGTGCATTTACTGATATTAAATGACCAAAAAGTAAGATGAAATTCTGATAGCTTGTAAATCAATGAGATTTTTATGTATTTTAACAGACTACTTACATAAAATGTATATAGCTATCAGTTGTCACAAAAATATGTCGTAGTAAGCTTATATTTAAATGTTTAGTTTTATGATCAAAGCTGTAGTTTCAAAACATATAATACAGTGCAATACAATGATGATTGAGAGACGAACAAACAAACGTTCCTCAAAGGCCTGCGGATCATTGTGAACCACAAGCTGAACGTTTTTTTTTTTTTTTTTTTTTTTTTTTACAATTATACAATTTTACTTGCTAAAAAAGTATGAACTACCAATCAGATGACAGAAGCCATGTTGTAGATTGTGTTGGTAACACTTTATAATAACTGCATGCTATTAATCATTTGTTAAGCATGAGTAAACAGTTAATTCATCATTTATAAAGCATTAATAGACATTAATAAGCAGTTTATAAATACAGCTATAAACGCTTTTTTTCTTGATTTATAAGCATATCTATAATGCGTTTGATAATTGTATTTTCATACTTTGTTAATGATCAATTAATAATTTCTAAATGAAGTATAGCATTATTTACAAACAAGAGTTGTCAGTCATTCATAAGATCACTTAGAAAGTGTCAGTAAGTGTAGTAAATACAGGTAGTTATAAAGCATTTAGTAGTGGTCAGTTAACTATTTTGTGAGCTAATCTAAAGTGAGGACTATTCATGCCTAGTAAAGCATTTATAAAGGAGATTTGAAGGCGCATCAATCTTCTAAACAGTAAAATGTAACAAACACAACACAGTGATACAGAACATAGAAATATTTAACAGCATTTAAATCTCCTTTATAAATGCTTTACAAGGCATGAATAGTCCTCACTTTAGATGAGCTCACAAACATAGTTAACTGACCACTACTAAATGCTTTATAACTACCCAAATTAACCCTGAATTACAGCATAAATACATGTTAATAAAGCATTTATTAACACACTAAGTAACCATCACTATATGTCTGAATAATAAGATGTATGAATGTACATTTAAATAGTTTATTAATCATTACTTACACGTTCTAAGTAATCTTATGAACCACTGAAAACTCTTAAATAACTGGTTTATAAAAAATGCAATTATTCATTTAGAAATAATAAATTGATCATTAATAAAGGATGAAAATACAATTATTAAATAAATTATAGATATGCTTGTAAATCAAGAAGAAAGCATTTATAGCTGTATTTATAAACTGCTTATTAATGTCTATTAATGCTTTATGAATGATGAATTAACTGTTTACTCATGCTTAACTAATGATTATTAGAGTGTAGTTATTATAAAGTGTTACCATTGTGTTTTTTATAGCAAAGTTTTGATCATGTTGATCATTTACAGGCCTTAGAAATTTTTGTATCAAATATGATATAGTATATGGATTAAGAATTCAGAGATGTTGACTCTTAGGAAAAAAAACAGCACAATTGTCATCACGTCTGTCTCTGAGGAGAAGAGAAATGAATTAATGTGTCTTGCTTCAGCGCTGTCACTGTCAGCCATCTCGAGAATCCTGTGTAAATATTCCCTCTGTCACATTAAACTGTCTAATTGCATTTCTCAGCCACTCCAAAACACTCTGGATCTCCAACGGGGCTGAAACATGGCCAATTTCATTTATGACAATCAACAGACTGAATGTGTGCTTGTCCTGGGGTATTCTAGTCCTGCAATGAGAAATGCACGGACTGCTTGTTAGTGATGCAAGCATCAGTATTACTATTGCTCATCGTTACCCTTCAGCCCAAAACTCTTCCGGTAATGTTTGTGTTACAAAAATGAATGATTCCTCAAACAAGCAAGAATATTTCCCATTCAGATCGATGCTGCGCTGGTGTCCCACGGGTTCAGGGGCACCGTCAACAGTCTATTGACCCTCCAGTCTTCAGGTGAGCAATTGAACTGCTGTTCTAAAGTGTCCGCCAAACAAAACACCTCTCACTTTGTGTTCTTTCTTCAACCACCCTAGGAATTGATTGCATTGCTCTGAGTGCCCTCCACATAAAATCAAAAGGCAGGCAGCCAGCTGAGACGGGAAGCTGTGCCTTTGAGATGGAATGCCTTCATGAACTATGGAGAACTGAAGCGTTTCAGCAGAAGATGCATGCTGGCTTTCAGAATGGGATGCATGAATTGCAAAGAGGTAAACAACAATGCAGCGGTTTCAAATGTTCACTCCTGAAAGAAAGACATTTCACTAGGTGCAAAATCTGACACTAGGATATTTTTTGTGCCCATTTGTTGTTTTGAGTCTGTCCAGGGATTCCAAATCCCCTTATCAGAGAAACAACACTAACACTCGCATTTGTCTTGGGCCTGAAATGTGAGCAAGTATACAAGTATGTGTACATTGAAAGTGTGCAATCCATTTTTTTTTTTTTTTTTAATTAAGGGTTCTTCGGAGCGGTTCAAGACCCTAGGACTTTTGTCACACTTGAACCACAAATACACACAAAAAATTGAAAGGATTCGAGGAGTTTTGTGGTTGAAATTGAAAAAAGTAACAAATCCTTCACTCGCGGGTCAATTTGACCCCCTTAGGAATGAATGGAATGCGAGGAATGCTTCAGTATACATAGAAAAACCTAAAAATGGTCAAAATTCAAACTAAAAATGCTAAAACTTTACCAAAAAAAATATTTTATAATGTCTACATGTGTATCTGAATGCATACTGAAATGAACTGACTTTAGGACCCAAGCGTAACAGCTCATTTGCTCCAAATAGTGCTATAAGGCCATCTAGTGGCAAGAGTCATGAAATATCATGTTATATATATTTTTCCACAAGAGGTCGGCAAAGACACCTAATGTAATGGCGCTTTTCCATTACCAGTACCAGCTCGACTCGACTCGACTCGCCTTGGCTCGCCTCGACTCGGCTCGCTTTTCGCTCCGTTTTCCATTGCAGAAAGTACCACCACAAATAGTACCCGGTCGTCATAGCGACGCATTTCGTTCCTCGTTGCCCCATCAAGCTCTCGCTGGATCCTCTCTTCGGCAACCAAACAAAGGAATGTCTGCACCTCCTCGTTTGACCACGGCGTATTCTTCCGAGTTGCCATAATAATAGTAGTAAGTTTAGTAACTATCTCTGGCCAAACTATTTAAAAATGGCGGGGTTATTCTGGATACTCCATCTGGCGCGTGCAATGATGACGCAGATTCTCTGTGACCAATCAGCAGTCGGCATTGTTTTTACGTCACATTTTAGTATCGGCTTAGCTCCCCTCAGCTCGCTTAGAACCTCGCCGGAGGTGGTACGAAAAAAAGTACCCGAAAGCAGGTACAGGTACAACTTTTACACAGTGGAAAACCAAACAAAGGCGAGTCGAGTCGAGCCGAGCCGAGGCGAGCTGGTACTGTGTAGTGGAAAAGCGCCATAAGATATTTTGAGCTGAATTCAAAGGGTTTTGCATGAAATTGTGAGTTATTTGGAATTTAAGTTGAAAGAATTTGGGGAATGTTCTCAAATTACTATTTATTTCTATTTATTTATCAAATCAAGTAATTTAAAGGTAAATAAAAAAAATAATAAAAAAAAAATAAAAAATTCCCAAAAAATTGCATTAAAAAATAGAATAAATATAAAATAAAATAAGCTTTCTGGACAAAATAAAATATTAAGTATAATTTTAGGGCTTCGGGTCATTTTGACCCCCGAGGGAAAGATGTGTTAAAGTGCGAGGGAAGGATGAAGGTTAACATGCATTCTTGCATTACCTTGGTGGTAAGAAACAGTACAGGTTATTGTGCATGTAAACTTGATGCAAGAAACTATCATTAAACATGTCAACAGTTTAACTGACTTGAACTAACTTGCATAGCAAGACGAGGTACAACATGGCTAAAGGTCGTAAAAGAAGTGGTGCTCACTGCAGAGCCAAATGACATCCAGCTCCCCCTCTCTGGACAATATGGGTGGAGTTTGACTTAGTCCAGCTCCACCTCTGTTGACCTTATGGGTACATTTATGTTTAGCCATAGGGTTATGAGTAGGGTTCGGGTGTGTTTGGGCCGTCCAGCTCCACCCAAATTATGTCCAGCGAGGGAGAGCTGGCTTTGCTGTGAGCAGCATCTCGGGTCAAAGGCACATTTGATTTTATTGTTATAGATTAATGTATCAAATGAGCTAAAATTACCTGCTGTTGGGGCTAAAGGCATGCACAGCAATTAACATTATAATAAATATAGCTGGCTGACATCTCCATTTGTTGACATGATACAGATGATTAGTATCATTTATTAAGTTGGGTGTTTGATGGCGAACCAGACACAAATAACTCTTTCCGACCGATCAAGAAGTAGAAATCTATAGGAACTCCAAATCAACATGCAGAAACCTAAATCAGACTATCTGCCATTTGGGACTCCATTTAGTCTGAGCTAAATAACAAACTCCACAGCTTTAAAAGACTCATGTGAATGTCTGTGTGCTTGTGTTTATGTGTTAGGTATCAGATGTGTTAGAATAATCAAGAAAGTTTAGTTTGTTAAGAGAAGTGTTCTTGTGTTATGTGCAAACTAATTTATTTCTTAAACGGCTGATCTAGTTACCGTGCTAATAAATAGTGTTTTCACTATAGTTTAGATATTAGTATCCGCTGCAGAGCTGATAGTTACGGCCCGTTCAAGTGAGCGCTGGACAAGTCATTTGTTCGGCCGTAAAATAAGTGATTCCTTCAAAATTGTAGTGATTTCTTAGCCTGACTTCGTCATACTCATATTCTAGTCAGAATGTGAGTCTGATACTGCTCCATAGGGCTTTGATTATGAGGCGTGTCTTAACCGAACCAGGAAAAAAAAAACCTCTGCACTCAATTGGATAGACCTGCAACCAATCAGAGCAACGCAGTAAGTCAACTACTTTGCATAGCACAGTTGTCAACTACAGAACTCAACTGCACACACGCTGGAAGAAGTAAAATAACGAGTGTTGCTTCTTTTACTTGGTCCTCCATAAGTGCGACCAAAGGAGAAACCACAACGACCACAGGGTTTCATTGCGTCCCATCTTCTTAGCGACCATCGGAGCCAGCTGATAAGTTACACTTTTGCCGAATCCTGTAGGAAGGACGGCAAAAATATCTTTCCGATCGATAAATGCCTTGATTGCAGTTTTCTGTTCGTCTATTAAAATGAATGCGCTGTCGATTTATTTTACAACAGGCGCGACAGCGGAATCTATTCATCTCAATTCTCCAGCTGCAGTCATCGCGCTCTTTGATAATGTGATGATTACGTCCCTGCAGACCATCTGTCCATTATAGTATAAAGCCCGCCCTGGCAATTTGATTGGCCCGAACATTTTTTGACTGATCATAATTACTCCTCAATGGATTGAGTCCAGACCGAACTTCCCGACCAAAAAATGTTATGGGCGGGGTTCGGGCTGGCATCCAGGCTAGTGATTTCTATAAATTAATTAATAATTCCCTTTGAGCTAAACTGATGAAACAGTCATATTTAATGAAACAATCATATTTAAAAATATCGAGTGCAGCGTTAGTTCACACAGGCCAAGTAGGCGTAGGCCGCGATCAGCTGATGCGGTCAGCTGTCAAATCGCTCCAAACACTACCATTCTCCTATTAGACCGGGAGGATATATATATACGTGGCATTACTGCTCGGTAAGCATGCTCAAACTGCTGGCAACACTCCCGCCCTCACCACTATAAGTATGTGCACCTTCTGGCTGTCGTCTTCTTTATTTCAGATTGCTTCCGAGATAAAATATCATATTTATCGTTACTACTGTTAAGCTAAATTAAATAATTATTAGTATCTTCTTCAAAGCTTTCAGAATCTTCACTTTTTTTAAAAGAAAGATTTTAATGACAGCACTTTGATTTTATTGATAAAAATAGTACAAACTTTGCTAAAATGATTGTTTTGAAAAAGTATTACCTGAGATATTATGTCAATTATTTTACTTTAGTCAAAGTATTTGTATCAATAAAAAACCGCATTAGCAAAAAATGAAAAAAAGGATGCAGGATAAGTTTGATGTCCAAATGCAATACTTTCATTGTAATCAATGTAATGTAATCAGTTGCCACTTTTAAGTCTTATTTAAAAATGTATTTATTTATTTTATTTTAATTTATAATTATAAAATTAAATTTATTTTATTTAAAAATGTATTTTCTTTAGCTTTTGAATAAGTTATGTGTGTTTTCTTGTATGATGTTATCATTTTTGTAAAGCACTTTGGGGCAACGTCTGTTGTTTGAAAATGTGCTATAAATAAAGTTGCTTGCTTGCTAATAATTTGAGCAATAAGTAATAGTGAAGCTTAGCAAGAATGATTGCAATGGGATTTGACTGCAATTTATTTCAATTTTGCCTTGGCTTTATTTTTAGATTTTGTTTGGAGACTGCTTTCATACTTATTAATTTCACCCACAAATTCCCAGAAAACCTGCATCAAGCATTTTTGTCTGTTATTTAAACGGTCTTAAATTACCAACCTCCACGTTTGCAGGACGCTTCCAAAACTCATTTAAATGTAAATGTTAAATATTAATGTAAGTCTTAGCAGGATTATCTTAATGTAAGTGCTCTCTCCTCCTCACTGACAGCTTCTGATTATTTCAGTCGGCTATATTTAGTGGTATTTGCTAAGGCATAAGTATTACTCATGCCTAAGGTTGGGGGGATTTGAACAAACTTTAACAGTAAGTGTTAAACTTTGATATAGCTCATACAGAACCAAAAATCCCCAGCCTTACAGTAGTGATTTGCCACTGGTGTCTAGCCTAGGAAAATTGACAACCTTTATTAAAATATTATTAAACATTTCTTAAAATTTTTGCTGTGTAGTTGTGCTTAGAATCAATTGTTTTATTTGTGATAACACAATGAAACATGCCAAATCGTGCAGTCATTTTGGCCAGTCACACAAAGAAATTATGAACACATGCAAAAACAAGAGAGAACCAACGGAATTTCAATAACTGATTCTGTTGTAGTCAATGTATGCTTTTTCCTGTGAGCTTTTTGTTTTTCTAGTTCTACCAGAAAGACTCTGGAAATATAATGATGTAACAAAGCATTAATTTAAGTCAAGTCAAGTCAAGTCACATTTATTTATATAGCGCTTTTCACAATACAGATTGCATCAAAGCAGCTTCACAGTGATAACATGAAAGTAGTACAACACAGTTCAATAATATTGTTGAATATTAAATATCCCCAACTAAGCAAGCCAAAAGCAAGGCGACAGTGGCAAGGAACCAAAACTCCATCAGATTGGATGGAGAAAAAAACCTTGGGAGAACCCAGGCTAGTCAGGGGCCAGTTCTCCTCTGGCTAACAATCATAGGGTTTTAAAGAAGCTTTACAGTAAGTCCATATCAGAGAGTACCTGGAAAAAATACATTTAGTTAATCATGTAATATTTAGGGGATAACATATCGCCGGCGTTGAGTCGTCTCTTCGCAGGCGTTGAGTCGTCTCTTCACAGGCGTTGGTTTATTGACAGCCCAGCAAGCAATTATTTATAAAGTTCTTTGGCGTAGGCCCCGTCTGTAGTGCATAATCCCAGGGTAGTGGATCTGCATTTCCTGCCTGAAGACGAAGGCAGGGGCGCAGCCGACCCCCCGGGGGTATGGACAGGACCATCCTGGTGGTGGTGGGGAGGGTGGAGGTAATTGTTTGCGTCAGCGTCTGCGAACTCAAACATGTAAGTAGGCCTACCGATCTTTTATACAGCAAGTATTAAGACATGATTGGATAGATGTGAAGGTAATAAGGGACGTAGTAATTGAGTCTTCCTGGCAGAACTTATTCAAAAGCTTTCATTTTAGTGTTTTGTTATTCCCTCATTTAAAAAATATAAATATTTTATTCATATTTTGATTCTTATTCAAACTCATAGGGCCAGATATACTAACAGCTTGCTCCTTTTTTTGGCATTAAAGAACTACTGTCAGGATTTACTAAAGACACGCAGTGAAACATTTGTGCTGAAAAGACGTGGACAGGGTTATTTTTGCGGCTGACCTTATGAAAGTTTCCCTTTCAGATGCCAAATTCATGGGAGGAGAGTAATGCAAGTAGTGCAAGGAATTGCTAGACAATTTACTGGTATTTGCGTAATTATTTAATGCCCCCCAAAAAGTATGTCTTAAACCAGATGCTAATTTGCGCTGGTCTTGGTAGATTGTGTTGGTCATTATGTAAATGATTCGGCTGCGTCGTCAGTAGATTATGCGTAGAACTTTCCACTCATATCTGTGCTTTTATGGGATTGCGTTTTCACGCTAATTTGCCCTGTTTAGTAAATCTGGCCCATATGGTCATCAAAAACAAATATCCCCTCCTGACATCAGTTTTGGCCACTACTGTATATCGGTAATGTCAGCTGGTCACTTAAATGACATTGAGGGATGCTATAGAAGTCTGTATAAATAATTTTTACCTTGACTTCCTGCATGTGCCCTTTCCCATTGAGATTCATTTTCAAATGTCACCTTGAAGAATCTAGTAATTATTCATGTCTGTTCTTTGCAAGTGCTGTTCCAATTGTTACTCTAACCTTTCCATTGCTTTAGATGTAGATGATATTACACACCGGGCTTAGAGTGTTTTCCTGCGCTGGAATCATCTGCATCACAGCAATTAATTGCCTCTTTGGACTGTTTATATACACAATGTGAAAAGGACAAGTGTCTATTGTTAGAACTGATAGAAAACAAAAGGCAAATGGGTTCACGCGCAGGGAATTTCAATGTCGTCTTGCTTGAGGAACCGTTGAACATATCTGCTACCACATTTGTTACAAAATACATTCATCCACCAATGAACTGATACTCACAGGATCTTGTGTAAAATATAAATGCATCAGATACACTGAGCACTCAAGCTCACTATTACTATCACTCACTATTTTTTTAGTGTGTTGTTGTGCAGTTGCTAGTGTGATTCTGAACTGTTGCAAGGTTGTTGTGAAACCGTGTTGAGAGGCTGTTGCTAGGGTGTTCAAGGTGGTTGCTATGGTATTTCCATACTGTTGCAAGGATGTTGTGGAACCCTATAGGTGTTGTTTGGTGGTTGCTAGGGTGTTGAAAGATAGTTGCTAGGGTGTTCTGGGTGGTGCTATGTAGTTGATAGGATGTTGTGGACAGGTGCATTCTAGGCTGTTGCTAGGATGTTGTGGACAGGTGCATTCTAGGCTGTTGCTAGGGTATTCAAGGTGGTTGCTGTGGTGTTTCCAAACTGTTGCAAGGATGTTGTGGAACCCTAGTTGTTGTTTGGTGGGTGCTAGGGTGTTGAAAGATAGTTGCTAGGGTGTTCTGGGTGGTGCTATGTAGTTGCAAGGGTGTTGTGGACAGGTGCATGCTAGGCTGTTGCTAGAGTGTTCAAGGTGGTTGCTGTGGTGTTTCCAAACTGTTGCAAGGAAGTTGTGGAACCCTTGATGTGGGTCAGTGGTTGCTAGTGGGTTTTGGCTGGTTGCTAGGTGGTTCCAGGGTTGTTGTCGGCAGTTGTTAAGGTGTTGTTAGGCTGTTGCTATGGTGTTCTGGGCGGTTGCAAGGGTTTTGGTTGAGAAACAGTTATTAGTGTGTTCTGTGTGGTTGCTAGATAGTTACACTGGTATGTTTAGACTGTTGTTATGGTGTCCAGGGTGGTTGTTAAAGTATTTCCAAACTGTTGCAAGTGTTGTGAAACCCTTGGTGTGGGCCAGTGCATGCTAGGATGGTTGCTAGGATACTGCTAAGGTGTCGTGAGAGACTTTTAGTGCATTGCAATAGTGTGGCCGATGGTGTCTTTGCTGGTTTCTAAGATGTTGATAGACAGTTGCCAGGGTGTTTCTAAATTGTTGTCAGGGTGTTGTGGAACACTCAGTGTTGTTTGGTGGTTGCTGGGACGTTGAGAGGCATTTGCTATGGTGTTATGATATGTTCTGAGAGATTTTTAGTGTGTTGTTATATTGTTGCAATAGTGTGGTTGATTTGTTGGTTGCTAGGATGGTGAAAGGCAGTTGCTAGGGTGGCTGCAAGGACATTTTTTTTCAGTTGTTTTTAGTGCGTTTTGTATACATTTCATTGAACATTGTTAGTCTAATCACTTAATAAATACAGCACAACTCCTCAACAAGCTTGATTAATGACTGTCTCATTCTTGCCTTAGCTAACTCCACTGATAATGCTGCGCTGCTCAACCGCAAATTCTGCTAATACCATGTCTTTGTTTTTTTTATGAAAGGTGAGACAGTTCATGGTCACCATATGGTCAATTCAGTGTAAGTGCATTAAGAATTACTCTGCGGATTAAATTTAATCAGGTCTCAGATGAGCCGGGGGGTGGCGAGGAGGCGGTGTCATTTCCCCCACATTAATAATTCACAAAATTTATAGTAGCTCAGAGAGCACAGTGCTAATCTACGGCTTTAAGCGGGAGAAGATTCATTTAACCCTTCCGTCATATACATTAGTGATATTGCAGACCGCTAATGCATATTGATAAAATGCAGAAGGGGATGTTGTTACCGCATCTTATTAAAGAACCTCGTCAAATGAAAACTGATAGGATAAAAGAACACTGAATCCATTTCTATTACAAGATCAGGTTGATAACAAACAGAGGGCGGCGAAGCCTTGAAACCAACCGTTTGTTCTGACAATTACAACTCCATTGATCCGTTCAGCTCGGCTTTAAATGATTACTCCCACACCAGCACGCCTGAGTAAATGACTCTCGGGTGTACTGCATGTGTCGCTTAAGTGCTCCATTAGGAGCAGGTTTACAGCAAGAGAGCCCTGCGCGCCAAGTCTTTCTAAATGACCAGCTACTCTGCATTGATCCCCCATAAAGCCCCAGAATCTTGTGGAAGATGGAAGAATAAAAGGAAGGATTAAAGTCGGCCACAGAAATTGTGTCGCATCCCAATTCTACATTGAGTAACTTTGCAACTACATGTCAACTAACTGTCATTAGAATATTACTAGACTGTAGTAGACTGTCAGTAGACTGTTAGGTTATGGTTAGGTGTTAGGGTTTGGGTTAGTAGAATACATGTACTTGTAGTTGCCAAGTTACTTATAGTCAGAAGAATTTCTGTTGGGGGACCATCAAAATAAAGTGTAGTAAAATAAACAAAATAGCAGATATTCAGCATACAGTCTACTAATACTCTAATGATGGTTAGTTGACACGTAGTTGCAAAGTCACTTATAGTTAGTAGAATGTCTAAAGCATGGGCGTCAGAAGCAAAATTTTCCCCAGAAAAATGTTACTGGAGTAAATGCCATTTCATGTATTCACCTAGTAGACATGTAGGTGCAACATTACTCATGGTCAACAGAATATGTTAAAGGGACCATCAAAATAAAGTGAAACCGATGTTTGCTGTTGTAATGATGATAGTAGCTCACACAAGAGCTGTAGCTGTTCCGTGCTCCGGCGCGGTTAGCGATCACACTATTTGCGTACCGCACCCGTTCAACTGAACCGTGCTCTGGACCACTCTGGATCTGGATCTTCCAAGCGGGCCAGGGATGGTTAAAGGAACATGGTTCAGATCGCCTAGTGTGAGAACACCCTTATTCAGACAAAAACCCTCCCAAAGCCAGATCGTGTCATCTAGAGACATCCATCTCCATCTAGGTCAGCCATGTAGGTTTAGAGACTAAGAACTGGTGTCTTATTTAGAGCTGGTTTTAGTTTTTAAGCAATACGGGTATTGAATGGTTTTATGCTGTTTGAATCTAGTTAAAGATATATAATTGTTTAGTGTATATTAATATATTGTATGATTATTATATAAAATATTTTATACTCATGAACTGAAATAATTTAAATATTATATAAGCATAATATCAAGTCAAGTCACCTTTATTTATAGCGCTTTTTACAATACAGATTGTTTCAAATCAGTTTTACAGAGATAACAGGAAATAATGCAACAAAGTTTGTTTCTGCTGTACAGCAGATCTAGAAGAAAATAGAATCACAGTCCAGCTTAATTACAGTTTTTCTCAAATGCTAAAACACAAAAGCCAATCCTCTAAACCAAATGACCAGTTGTCTAAACACATTTACTAAATCTAGCCATCATTTTCCAATATCATAAACACATTTCACATGAAGACACAATTCACAAAAAAAACAATCCTCCGTTCTCATAAATCTTAACACATTTTTCCTTGCTAAAACACAAGTTGCAAAAGAACTCTGCTCATATTCTCAAATGAAAGCTCATGTGATGCAAAATGCTTGCCACAGTCAGCAATATTTGAACACAATGAACACACCTGGCGTCATTCATTACACACAACGACTCAAAATTGAAGACACTTGTTGCTAATGCTGTGACCACATGTATAAAAGCAAGTTCAGAGTGCACAGTTTGCTGAAGATTCCAAACAAACACAATGGATGAAGGCAGAGTCAGGGGAAGAGGAATTCGAGTCAGAGGAGGGAGAAGAGCTGGCCATGGAAGAAGAGGAGCAGGCCAACGAGGGAGAGGAGGAGGCCAACGAGGGAGAGGAGGAGGCCAACGAGGGAGAGGAGGAGGCCAACGAGGGAGAGGAGGAGGCCAACGAGGGAGAGGAGGAGGCCAACGAGGGAGAGGAGGAGGCCAGCCAACAAGGGAGAGGAGAAGGTCCAGGAGGGAGAGCAAGACAACCTCGCACCATCATTACGGACGAGATGCGAGCAACAGTCATTGACCATGTCATTGTCCATGGCATGACAATGGCTGAAGCAGGACTAAGAGTCCGTCCAAACCTGAGTAGGTTCACCGTGGCCACCATTATCAGGGCATTCAGACAACACAACAGGTATTGTACTCTATTGCTTTCTTTGTCACAATACAATTTTACAAGCTTGTGAAAGTAGTTTATTGATTTCAAATCAGTTGTTACTGTATTGTAAAACATGTCAATTGACAACACATGTTTCTTTCTTTAGAGTTGAAAGAATGCCACATAGAGGTGGGAGGGTTGCCATATACAGCGGCACAAGAAACCCTCATTGTGGATATGGTTCGTGAGAACAACCTCATCAGACTCCGGGAGATCAGAGACAAAGTCATTGCCGATAATGTCAACTTTGAGAGCATTGATGTCAGCTTGGCCACAATAGACCGAGTTCTCCGGCGCCAAAAGATACGGATGAAACAGGTCTATAGGGTTCCCTTTGAGCGCAACTCTGCACGACACAAAGACCTACGTTACGAGTATGTGCAAGTAAGTATACATCCATGTTCACAGTACAGTTAGTGGACATACTGTGTTGCTCAGTGGCCTACATTACTTCTGGACAATACTGTGCTACCTGATTGACTGTTGTTCTGAACACCTGTGCACTTTCACATTTTCACAGAGGATATTACAGTTGGACGCGATGGCCAGACCTCATGAGTACCTCTTCCTGGATGAGGCTGGCTTCAACCTGCAGAAATGAAGGCAAAGAGGCCGTTACATCATTGGCCAAAGAGCCATCACTGAGGTTCCTGGCCAACGGGGGGGTAATATTACTCTTTGTGCGGCCATGGGTTTGGAGGGGCTTGTCCACCGGCATGCTGTCCTTGGGTCTTACAACACCCAACATCTCCTTACCTTCCTAGAGGAGCAAAAAGACATCCTCCTGGACCGCCAACAACCCCATCCTGGGCCCGCACATCACAATTATGTGATCATTTGGGACAATGTACGCTTCCACAGAACAAACCAAATCAGAGAGTGGTTCACCACCAACAGTAACCACTTTTTAAACGTCTGTCTGCCACCCTACTCCCCTTTCCTGAACCCTATAGAGGAGTTCTTCTCATCGTGGAGATGGAAGGTTTATGACAGACAACCATACACTAGAGAGAACCTCCTAAGGGCAATGGAGCTGGCCTGTGTTGACATCCCAGTGGAGGCCTTCCAAGGATGGATTCGCCATTCCAGGGCGTTTTTCCCGCGGTGCCTGGCAAGAGAAAATATAGCCTGTGATGTGGCCCGATGCTGCTCAGCGACATGATGCCGCACAGTGATTGTGGTTTGTGTGTGGTGTGAATAAAGTAAATAAAAAAACTTCACACCCTGATCATGTTTTCAAGAGTACTGTTGTGTGCAATAGATTCTGTTTTTGCATTGAGTTGTGTTACAGTAGTGTAGTAATGCAGAATTTATACTCTTCATATGAAACTCACAAATCTAAATGCTTAATCCTCTGCAGAGATCTAAGAAGATCCATTACTGTAAAGTTTCTAAAAATATGCATTGGCAGTTATGAAACAAAGAACCTTCTCACAAATTGAGCATTGTGTTTTCAATTGTTTTGCTGTAGTGTGTAATGATGTGTATAGTGTTTACATTTTTGAAAGCTTCGAGCTGCTCTTTTGGTTTGAAAGTTTGAGTTTTGAAGTGAGAAGGTGTGGTTGTGTTTATGTAGCTTTAGAAAAGGGTGTTGTGTTTAGACATTGGGGAACATGGAGTAGACATTGGGGAACATGCATTGTATGCAACAAACGTTTGTGAAATGTGTTTTAGCATTTGAGAAAAACTGTAAGTTCAGTGATGGTTCGTTTTTGTTGTAAAAAATATTCATTTAGTTAATTTATATATAAAGCCGCTCTGGAGACACAACAACAACAGCATATCTTGGTTCTGTGAAACTAAAGTAACCAATGTTACTGAGTGATGTAATCGAGCAGAAACATAGAAACCTCTGCTTCTGTTTTCAGGACTTACCAATCTTAAACATATCTCCAGAACTGGAAAGCTTTTCCAATATTAATGCAGATCCTAGCTCTTGACTGATTGTAACTTCTTCAAATCATATTCTTCTGACCTTTTCCTCATTGGTAATATCTCAGCCATCTCTCTTTCTACAGTCTTTTTTCCTTGCTCACTCGCTCTCCTCCTCATCATGAGTGTACTGATTAGTGGTTGTAGATGAGTGGTTTGGTGCACCATGGATCAGTCCGATTCATTTTGTTTTTTCTTATATTTACACAGCCCGAACTATGTAGACACACAAAACTTTTCTTCAGCACACACACAGAATAGACATCTAGCAACTATTAACAAGATTGTTTGTTTAGGTATTGATTCTCAACAGCATTTCTCAGAAATTACTTACTGCACCTTTAATGATGCAGTTATGTTTTTGGACTAATGAAGCTCTGGATGAATTGCAGTATATATATATACCGGATTACATTCTACAGACATTCATACTATATAGAATGTACTTTTTTAACAATCGCGAATTAAGTTAAAATTCAAATGTAGTACCTACTCAGACAGTACACGATTTCGGACGCAGCATATGAATTCGAACATACTACTGTTTTTCGCATATTTGGGAAGTACATTACTATACATTTACATTACATTACATACTACTATACATTTAAACTCAGGCACTGCATTTGCCATCCTCACTTCAGCTGTGAGTGGCGCACGACCCTCCTTCAGATGAATGCCTGGAGCATCAAGGTGCTTTACACACAAGGTTTTTTTTCAAGGAGCGTTTGGTGTGGCAATGCACGCTTAGCGTTGCTGACAACATAAGACGGACTACCCCAACAGCCTCTGGCATTAGTTTGATAAGCTGTGGTCCGGTGGCTGTGGCGGGCGGAATAATTTATTGCGAGTTCCACTCCATCCTCATTCTGAGACACCTTTCTGTGAATGCGCTGACAAGTCAATCTTTTGGCAATGCATTACTCAGCCGCTTTATCTTAAACCAGCAGCACTCCACTGGTTGAACAGCCATTTTTAACACCGTCTCATGTGAAGGTGCGGATGCATGGGAATGGGCTGGATCTCCTCCATGCTGCAGAGTGTGTGATGCATTAACGCTCTATTGATTCTCCTCTGCCCTTGATGTGAACGTTCAACGCCAAACTTCTCTGTGGTGAAGCTGTGCAGGGTTTCATTGACTGATCTTGTTGATAAGTTCATGTCATTGTCAGCTTGACAAAAATTGCCAGTTGTCTGTAGTGTTTGATGGATATGATATTCAGCACACTTTAAATAGCGTTTGCGGTTCAGACATGCTATCTATAGTTTCACATGAGTGGAAGCTCTTCTCTGTTGTGAATTGCCACGGTTTCTGCTGTTTATCAACTTTAACATTCTAAGTCATTCAGTAATGCTGTCTCACTGATGTAAATGACCTTAGAATTATGCATTTTAGTTTTTCATCCTTAGAATGAAACGTGCTGTTTTTGTTACTAGTTCTTTTATATAAGACTTTTAAATAATATTAGCCTTACATATAGAGAAAACTGAACATTGATAACAAAACAATAATAGCATAAGTCCAAATTGCATGTGTACGCGGCCTATTTTAATAACTAATTTAATTAATTCTTATAATCATATTTTTAATGATTTGTTTAAAATAAAAATAAAAAGATATGGCAACACTTTACTTGAAGGGGTGTGCATTAGACTGACTTGACACTTTCATAATCATGACATGACACATGTCATGAATATGAAGGAGGTTTTATGCATGTTTATGACTGTCATTAAGTGTCATTTGCTCAATTATGACATTTTTAATGCAAATATGACATTGTTTGAGATGTCTTTGTTATGACAACTTGACATAAACCAATACATCATAACCTGTCAGTGTCTTGGTAATGTCAATTTGACATTACCAAGACAAAATAAATTGTCATAAATATGGCATAAAAATGACATAGCAGATTAATTATCAAACTTAAGAAACCACTTAGCTTTATGGGTTAACATTACATTAAACTTTCAGGTGGTTGGTTTTGACATTGGCTGTCATGAGGCCATTATAACTGTGTCATGAATATTTTTCTTGACCTCAACTACAGTGGCACACAATTGAATTTGTCATTAAAATGTTATAATGGCCTCATGACAGCGAATGTCAAAACCAACCACCTGACAGTTTAATATAATGTTAACCCATAAAGCTAAGTGGTTTCTTAAGTTTGATAATTAATCTGCTATGTCATGTTTATGACAGGTTGTGTTGTCTTAGTAATATCAAGTTGTCATGACAAAGACACTGACAGTTTATGATGTATTGGTTTATGTCAAGTTGTCATAACAAAGACATCTCAAACAATGTCATATTTGCATTCAAAATGTCATAATTGAGCGAATGACACTTAATGACAGTTGTCATAAACATGCATACAACCTCCTTCATATTCATGACATGTGTCGTGTCATGATTATGAAGGTGTCATGTTAGTCTTATGCACACCCCTTCAAGTAAAGTGTTACCTATATATTTACATAAATATGCGTACGTTTCAAGTCAACCTAAACTAAAATAATATTCATTTTATTTATTTATTTCAATGTATTCATTCATTTGTTCTTGAATATTTTTTAATTATTATTAAATAGAAGAAATTTTATTCTGCATAAAAATCATGTCTTCAAGATTACTATTTTTTTTCCAAGCATAGAAGAAACATATTTTGTAAACATGTTTGCCTTCAGAATGATTCTCCATGTCTTTGAAAGATCAGATATGAGGTTTAAGTGAAACTAAACATGCACACAGTACATTGAAACCACTTTTCTATATTGTGATGGCAAATTGTTGTCTCAGCTGAGCTGGTTTGTTTATTATTGCCATGGACTGAATCCTCATGACAAGAGCACTTTCCCAGCTCTCTATTTTTACAACCCTAGACAAGGGGCATTGAAAGTGTCTCTTTTAGAAATATTTCTTATTTCACACCAAATAGATCTAATAGCATGCGGTGAGTTTAGCAGGGATGAGAATATAGAGAGGGAAATGATGTTGGGCTGGCTGACTCTCAAAAGGCAGGTTGTTATTTGTGAGATGTACCTCTGGTCATTACGTGCTGAGAGCTTGACACATGCTTTCTATTAAGGGTCGAAAACAGCAAAGCACGGCCCACATGCTCAGAGCATCATACCAGTGACACTTAATGAATCCCAGTATAGATCAATATGAGCTCAACATTGCGACAGAGCATACTCTCTAACTGCATAGACGACTTCACAGCTTCAGTCTGCCTGAACATTTGTGTGTAAGGTACAGTACACAAAACACGGTTATCATTCCAGGAGTCTTTGCTGGCAGGAATCTGATGTAGAGTAGATTCATCTCAGTTTCTCGAATCTTTTGATTCTTTTCAGCAAATGGATTCATTCAGATTGATTAACTTGATGTCCAAGGTTGTATCAGTAATCAGCACTATTAACATTGCATGTTGTCTTTTTTGGGATAATGAGGGAGTCATTGTATAATTCACCCCAAAGGGTAACACTTTATAATAACTGCATGTTAGGAATCATTAGTTAAGCATTAGTAAATAGTTAATTTATCATTTATAAAGCATTAATAGATATCATTTATAAGGAGTTTATAAATAAAGCTATTAATGCTTTATTCTTTGTTTATAAGCACATCTATAATGTGTTTAATAATTGTATTTTCATACTTTTTAATGATCAATTTATAATTTCTAAATTATGTATTACATTATTTACAAACCAGTTATTTAGGAGTTGTCAGTGGTTCATAAGATTATTTAGAAAGTGTAAGTAAATGATTAATAAACTATTTAACTGTACATTCATACATATTATTTAGACATATAGTAATAGTTACTCAGTGTGTTAATACATGCTTTATTAACATTTAGTATAGCTGTCAGTTAACTATTTTGTGAGCTCATCTAAAGAAAGGACTATGTATGCCTTGTAAAGCTTTTACAAAGGAGATATAAAGGCTCAAAAACAAATATAACAAAGATATAGAACATATAAATATGTATTTGAAGATGAAAATTAAACTCTACATCTGGTAACTTGATATACAATAAAAAATAAACCTCTTTAATATAGAAAAAAAAATCCTGTACACCTCTAGAAAACATAACTGTGCAGTAATGAAACTAAGCCTCTGCAATCTGATATCAAAATACATTTCTGTACAGTGTAAACATTGCTGAATAAAATGTACCAGTGCCAACACTGGATTACAGGAGTGCCAAAATACAACAAATACATTTTTATAGAACAATTATAAAGTAATAAAATATTTCACAGTGTCAAAACTACCTCAGTACTAACTTTAAAACATTATAAAACAGTAGTGCAGAAGATAACTGAGCCTTAAATCTCCTTTGTAAAAGCTTTACAAGGCATAAATAGTCCTCACTTTAGATAAGCTCACAAAAATAGTAAAACCGACAACTACTAAATGTTGTATAACTACCTGAATTAATCATGAATTATAGTAGGAATACGTGTTAATAAAGCATTTATTAACACTCTGAGTAACTATTACTATATGTCTAAATAATAGGATGTATGAATGTACATTTAAATAGTTTATTAATCATTTACTTACACTTTCTAAATAATCTTATGAACCACTGACAACTCCTAAATAACTGGTTTGTAAATAATGTAATACATAATTTAGAAATTATAAATTGATCACTAACCCTCTGGGGTCGGCGGTATCGTATGAAAATACAATTATTAAACACATTATAGATATACTTATAAACCAAGAATAAAGCATTAATAGCTGTATTTATAAACTGCGTTATTAATGTCTAATGTTTATGATGAATTAACTATTTACTAATGCTTAACTAATGATTCATAACATGCAGTTATTATAAAGTGTTACCACACTTTTTTTAACAAATGAAAATAAGGTTTCATTTGTTAAAGGGATAGTTCATCCAAAAAATGAAAAATTTCTGTCAATGTATTCACCCTCAAGCGATTCAAGATGTAGGTGACTTTCTTCTTCAGTAGAACAGTAAAGAAGATTTTTCATCTTTACTTGGTTATTCATATAAAGCAAGTCAATGGTTAGTACCGTCACTTTGTATGTCAAAAAAACATATACAGGCGCATCAAAATTAATACCTATGGCTCCTGCTGCATTAAGGTCTTATGAATGAAACAATTGGTCTGTGCAAGAAACTTTATTTACAACATTATTACCTTTATTTATAACATTATTAATTGTACCGTGCTGAGAATTCCGGGCCGAGAACGATTTGTATTTGTGTGCTTAAGTGGAAATATAACTGGAACCATTCCTTTTGGCCTAACGGTGGAAAAAGCAGCTATTATGTCCAATTTGTTTTATTATGCACCATATACTAAACAATTATAAACATTTTAAAGTTGGCATGAAATAGATGTTGCAACAGTCTTTTCTTCCCTATTTCATATATCCAAGTGAAACTGCTTCTGTAAAAAGGAAAAAAGAAAAGATGAGACTTGATATTGTCCATGGGGAATTGATTGGATGGTTGTGGTTTGCTATTGGTGGATCTCATGTGAGTGACAGGTTGTCCCGCCCTCACGCCAGTTTACATGTCATCAGAGAAGAGAAGAGATGTCGTTGCAAGAGGGAGGGAAAGTTATTTTGCTTAAAGATCACGAGGACACATCATTTAAAAAAATAAATAATGATGAGCATGGGTAAATCATTTATAATAAATACTGCAATATTCCATTAAATAATTGTACATTTTGATTTCATGGTGACTTTAAATTAATATAGTTTGTATGTACTTGCTACAACTAACTTTTAGTTGATGAGACCCGATTTCACTTCTTGAAAACGACTCTGTTACAACACGGGCATAGAGTGGTGTGTTTTATGTGTGCGATTGTGCGATTGTGCCTGCATTCTTAAATTCAGTGCGGAAGGTGTTTACTTGGAAAGAAACCCGCAGAGACTGATGCAGCCAAGCTTCCCGTGTGAGAAAGCAGCGGGTAACCGTGTGCCAAGGCGCTAATCAAACCAGGCAGACGGAAGACTGCAGTTTGGTGCCCACAGAGTTTGGCAACGGAAGCTGATGGCCAGAAAAAATCCTCTGTACACTCCACCGGTCACTCCGACTGCAGTCTGAGATGAGGAAGTGGATGGGTCGTGAACAAAGTACAAGGGGCAGTCCAGCACCCCGCCACCCGAATGATTGCTCTCTCTGAGGGGAATGTTTGTACGCCAGTGGCTCTTCTCCGCTGTCAGCGTGTAAATGCCCTCTGCATTGTGAGTTTAGTGTCGACAACTTGACAAAAGAGAGAGAGAGAGAGAGAGAGAGAGAGAGAGAGAGCTGTGGCTGTGGGTGATATCAAAGTCTCACGCAGACTTTCTTGTATAGGCATAACATTTTGTGCACATTGCAGATTATTCTAGGCAAAACCAACCCCTTAGACATGAAAAGGCCGTCTGGCCAACCACAGTTTGTGTTGATGTAATACATATTGTATTCAATTATACTGTCTGATGTAAATGGTCTTAAAGGAGCACTTTTTTCTTTTTTTAGATTCTTTCATTTTAGTTTCTCCTTGACTCTAAGAATGAAACGAGCTGTTTTTGCTACTTCTAAAGAAATGTACATTTTATACAATTTTTAACTACTGCAATTTTTGAATTGATAATGTGTTATGTGTATGCCAGGCTAAATAGTCTAGATTTAAACTGACATAGTGTGTCTGCTTCTGGAACAATGTTAGGAAGTCTGTTCCAGAGTTTAGCTACTAAACAGGAAAAGGATCTACCGCCAGCAGTTGGTTTTGATATTTTAGGTAGGTGAATGTGGCTTTCACATGAAATATTGGTATCAAAGAGCACACCCAGGTTCCTATCTGACAAAGACGACTTGACTGAGACTGTATTCTAAGTTATTACGTGTGGAGGTTTTTAGAATTTTTTTAATTAAGTAATAGGAAATTACTAGTCATCCAGTTTTTTATTTCAGCTATGCATTCCGTTAATTTTGTGACTTGGTATGTTTCGTCAGGGCACGGAGGAATATAGAGCTGAGTATCATCAGCATAACAGTGAAAACTAATGCCATGCTTCCTACTGATATCTCCCAAGGGTAGCATGTACAGTCTATTCAAGTCAATTCAAAAGAATGTTGTCGTTGATAGTATCAAATGCAGACAGATGCTAAAACAAGCGAAAAGATTACAGAATATCCAAGTTAAACTCTTTTAAAACAGTCCACAATAAGCATGTGAGTTGGTAATAGGTGTGGGTATCATGATTGGGTATAAAAGGAGCATTTCAGTCTTTGCAAGAAAAGTTGGGTCATGGCTCACCACTTTGTGCCAAATTCAAACAATTCAAAAATCGAATCATTGTAGCAGCCGGAAACTTTCCCGATATCTGATATAATAAAGCTGATTCCTGGCAAGGCCAATCACATTAGAGCTTGATGTTTGAAGAAATACTCTCATTTTTGTGTAATATTCATCAGATGGTCTGTGAGCAGTCTGACTGAGACGGACACTAGATATCCTGATGCAGTGTTCAAGGCTAATGGTTTGGAAAATGGAACCCTGAAATGCAGCTTACATGTTCATCTTCATTCTGTGTATTTCTGTAAATAGCAGATATTCTCAGCAGAGTCATTATCCTGCCATTTTCTGTCTCTCTCTCTCTCTCTCTCTCTCTCTCTCTCTCTCTCTCTCTCTCTCTCTCTCTCTCTCTCTCTCTCTCTCTCTCTCTCTCTCTCTCTCTCTCTCTCTCTCTCTCTCTCTCTCTCTCTCTCTCTCTCTCTCTCTCTCTCTCTCTCTCCCCATAGTTTCTCCCATTATCTCTGCTGTCCAGCATTGTCATGGGCAACAACACAATTTCACAACTTCTCTTCTTATTAAAGGTATTGTAGGTAGGAATTTTATAAAAAACTTTTTTCCAAGTTTGTTTAAACTTTCTGTATATATCAATGCATAATTAAAATGTAAGTACTCTGAAAAAGAAAGTATAAAAATCGAGTGTCTGTAGACCTCTCACGACTGTTTTAAAGACAGCTCATTATTTCCATTCACTCCACCCCCTCCCTTCTGGGCTCCTTCCAAAGCCACGCCCCAAAAACACATGAACACGCGACTCCGACCGCTGAGCTGAAGACGCATTATTTACCTGAGACGAGCGGGACGAGCGGAGAGGAAGGAGCGCAGTGCATGTAGTGACATCATGTCAGAATCACATGTAATAAAAAAATCTAACTTTATCATTATGAAGATAAACAAATAAGATGTATTTTAGTACTCACTATCAAGCTAGCATATTGATATTGGTAAAGTTTAAAATATATATTTATTGATTCGCTAACGAGCTAGTTATCTATAAGGCAAAGCTAAAAACAGGTTGCATGATAAACGTTTTTCCATTGCCATCATTTACACTGTGATGAAGATGAATTTCGTGTAAGATTCATAACATATATGGTGTTCTGCATGTAAGAGTTTCCATGATGAAAGCATTGTTGACTCTGATGAGGACTACACTCCAGAGACAAGTACCGCATCGTCAGCTCGAGGACAGATCCGGGGTCGAGGGCGAAGCAGAGGAGGTCGTCACAAGGCGTCACTTTTCAGCCCCTTGAGGTCTCAGTTCTCGCCATGGCTGGAAAGCCACGCCGATATTGACACGCGTTTTATTTCATTGTTTATCCAAAGACTTTTTGTTCATTACCTTTTCTAGTAACGTTACTGTCTTCCTTTTTTTGCCTGGTTTGCCTTCGCGAACTGCATATGTGAATTTTGATTGGTCTTTCTCTACCATTGTTTTGCTATTCCTAGGTTCCGTGCCTCTTGAATTCCTCAAATCAAACGGATACGCGCAAGTGGGCAGGTCCTGTGTGGCAAAAGGGTGGTTGCCATGGTTGCGAGAGAGTGACAGTCGCCTAAGCCAATCCTTTGTTTCGTCCCGGGTGGAAATAATGAGCTGTGTTTAGTGCAGATTAAACGGTCTAGAGTCACTCGATTTGTATACTCTTTTTATCAGAGTACTTACATTTTAATTATGCATTGATATATACAGAAAGTTTAAACAAATTTGGAAAAAAGTTTTTTATAAAATTCCTACCTACAATAACTTTAAGACGCATTGCATTTGTAGGAGTTTCCCTTTCAGACGCAAAATTTATGGGAGGAGAGTATTTAAAAATAAATCTCAGAAGGTGATTTACTAAGGTTTGCGCTAGTCAGTTTACTACTATTTGTGCCATTATTTGCCGCCCAAAAAAGCATGTCTTAAACCAGATGCTAATCTGCGCTGCTCTTGGTAGATTGTGTTGGTTGTTATGGATCTGTGCGTCTGTGTTTTTTAATTTGCGCGTCGTCATCAGTAGATCACGCGCAGAACTTTCTACTCATTTCACGAGTTCACACTTACAAATAATCAGATCAGAGTAAATGCGTATTTGGCGTGCTGTCCGAGGGGAGGGCTCTGAGCTCGGAATTTGGCCCGAACCCAGAGTACTCCCCCCGTATTTCTGGTTAGGAAAGTAACCAGGCGAGTGTGAGGAGACGGGGTGGTGGAGGGATGCTGAAAACTGTCGAGGAACATTGGTGAGTCGAATATGTGTATATATAGGCCTCAACTCATTTTGCCTATTGGGTAGACATGTTGATTATTGTTGACAGCTGGTTGGAATGACGTGATGATTGGATAGATATTTTGAATGTTTTCAAATGTTTTCCTCCCGGATTTTGTTAATAAAACATCATATCTGCGCTTCTATGGGATTGCGCTCTCAAATAAATGCTTATTTGCTCTGTTTAGTTAATCTGGCCCTTAATATCTTATGTTATTTTGCTTCTCAAGTAAATGTAATATGATTAAGGAATGTTTTTGCAGTGCAGTCTGTTAACACTATATGCTAAATATATATACAATTAACTCTTCACAGATAAATGCATTTTAAATTAAAAATGTTCTTTTCCTTGAAAAACAGACCAAAAATATTGATGACTCATCCTGCACTCAGGGGCGTATGCAAATGTTTTGTACAATAAAATGTTGTCCCCTTACAGTCTTTGACTTCATTATAGTTGACTCTGCATATTAAAGATGGAAAAAGTGATGTTGAAGGATAGGCAGCAAAGAACAGCGATATTGTGTTTGTCAATCTGTAAAGACCAGTCAACAGCAGGTTTCTTTCTCTGTATGTATATTAGATGATAATTGCCACCCTAGTGAATGTGGGCAGCAATTCTTCCTTGAAAACCTCTCAGAACGGGGGCACAAAATGACATGCCGGAGACACACAATTGATTTTGCACTGTGTCAAATTCTGCTCAATAAATTGGACAGACATGTCTGTCATTCTACAAATCCCTCTACTCTGCTGTCTAGCTCGCTCTACTGAACCTTGATCACGATTTGAAGACCACGGTTTTGTGTCAACAGTTGTAAAATGCAGATTTGACATCTGAAAAGCTTGAAAGACAAACATAACATTACTTGGCCATTCGCATGATGTGTGTGCATGTTGATTTCTCTCGTTACAGCTACAAAATATCCAAACGGCAGACAATAATGGCAGGACAAGACACATAGTTATGTGGTGCACATTTGGACTGAACAGATAGGATTGTTTGTGTTGGATTTGAGTTGAGATGAAGCATGTCTGTCTGATTAAAGAGAGTGCGCTCACAGGACTCTCTTGAGGGTTTGCATTTCCCTCTCAGACTGCTAATTAAACGGATGTGCGCAGAGAACGATCAATGGACAACACACAGAAAGTAGACGTCTGTTCCAAAACTTAGGCCGTTTCTCAATATGCATTCTTAAACGATCTTGAATCCTTGTGTTCTCGTACAGCCCAGTCTCATCCCAAGACGTCATATGACTGACGCTTTTGACCATACGTCAACATCCGACGTTTTAGGGTACCCTTTAACGTCAGTTAGATGACGCTATCTAAACCTAACCCTACCCCAGACCTAAACCTACCCTAACTAACGCTAAAGGTAAAGCGTCAGTTAGATGACGCCCTAGGATCGTCATCTAACTGACGTTAAAGAGAGGATTTGTGATCACATGATAATGACAACATGGCAAATGTAGTACTTTCGGATTACATGCATACTACACAAATTCATACTATATAGTTCATACATCTTAAGCCCCGTTCACACTATACGCGACCAAGCGACGCGATACCATTCATTTCAATGGTGAGTGGGCGACTTCCGGCGACACGCGCGACAGCGACCGTTGGCGACCGGATGGGGGCGTGTCTGGCGACGCGACAAAGTTGAGATCGGTTTAACTTTATGCAAATGGAGAGCGACTTTCGGGAGCGACAACCAATAGGAGCGGAGCGCGTATGATCCTTCTCCACATCATTGGATGTCATTCATAAAGGCAACCAGTAGTGGGAACTCCCACTAGCGACCTCATCGACTGCCACTGGCGACATGCAGCGACAAAGTCGCTTGTAGTGTGAACGGGGCTTTAGAGGTTGTAATTACCAGGCTTGTGCACAATTCAGAATTGAATTGAGAATGACTCAATTCTTGAATTTGAATTGAATTTGAATTACTTTAGTAAATCTTTAGAAAAAATAAAATAAAATTTGAGGTGGACATACATACACACATATATATATATATATATATATATATATATATATATTAGAACAAAATATATGCAGGGTTGAGGAGTTACTAGTTACGTGTAATGAAATTATATGAAAGTATTTAGTTGTTTTACTGAGGTCAAATGTGTAATTCAATTAGTTACTAATCAAATTAAAAGGAAATTGCTTTACATTGATAAAGTAATCCAAATAAAGTAATCCAAACCACATTAATAATGTTTAACTTATAACAGTAAGCAATTACATTTCCAAAGTATAACTTCCTAACACTGAATGTATGTGAGATTCAACACATTCTTTCTGTTGTGTGACTGTGTGGAATTTCTTTGAATTGCCATGAATTTAATTCCACTTCCTGTCATTCCAATTCCAATTCAAATTCAACTTCCTTTGGGGTGGAGTCAATTCAATTCAAATTCAAATTCATGAAGGCCAATTCTGAAATTCTGAGTTTTGCACAAGCCTGGTAATTACTTATTCAAAATAAGTACCTACTCAAAAGAGTATGCAAATTCGGATGCAGCCCAATCCTCAAGAAAGCAAGCATAGAGAATGTATGAAAGTACCCCGTACTGGATGTGTTTTTGATATTGAGAATGCATCGAGTCCTGATTTGAGAGAATCGAACCGTTAGAAATCCCAGAAGACTCTGCGGGTGGACTGCAGACGGAAGCCTGTAAGCTTTAAACTTCTCGTTTTCACTTAAGAGTTTCCCACTGCAAGCTAAACATTTGCCATTTTGTTTTGCTTAATTTGAATAAAGCGATAAAGATCTGGAGAAAGCCTGCAGTTTATTGGCATATTAAAAAGAACCTAATATTGAAAAAACATGAGTAACATTAAACAAATACTTGTGGTATAATAGAATGATTTAAAATAATATGAAAAAATAATTCTGTAATAAGAAATAAATGTAATAGGTTATTACATTTAGTTTGGGATGTTGTGTTGTATTTATTGTGCATTGGCCGCTACTTATAATATGCTGGGATGGTCAGTTGAGCAGCAAGTTCGCAGCACATCTCAATTCTCACAAAGATCCTCGCGTCCTTCCGAGTTTGTTCTTCTAAGGGCGCCTGGCAAGATGATCTCCACGATTCGCATTCTTGGAATTGAGAAACAGCCAGACCCGTGACTTACTCTAATAAGCATGAAAATATACTGAACATTTTTGTTGATTTTACGAAGAATGCATTAAATTGATCAAAAATGACTGAAGATGTTTATAATATTAAAAAATATTTCCATTTCAAATCACAATTGATATTGTGCTTAATGAAAGATTGTTTCAAAGGAGCCTTAGTTATAAACAGGATAACAATGTTAATATTGCAAAATTCATCAATTATTAAACAACTTCAGCTATAAAGCAGCTCTACAGAAAACAAGTGTCATTATTGAGCTCAAGTCAAATATAAAAAACAAATGCAGAAAAATGTTTCAGTGTTATATACAAATATATGAGGCAACACAACTGTTTTCAACATTGATAATAATAAGAAATGTTTCTTGAGCAGCAAATCAGCATGTTCAAATGATTTCTGAAGGATCATGTGACACTGAAGACTGGCGTAACGATGTTGAAAGTTCAGCTTTGCATCACAGGAATAAATTACATTTTAAAATATATTCAAATAGAAAAACGTTATTTTAAACTGTAATAATGTTTCATAATATTACTGTTTTTACTGTATTTGATCAAATAAATGCAGCCTTGGTGAGCAAAAGAGACTTCTTACAAATACATTAAAACATCTTACTGACCTCAAACTCCACTATCCATATCTTGCATGGAATTTTTCACTGAACTTTTTACAGCATATTCTAGGATTACTCTTTCTGCGAAGGACATGTGATGCCTTATAATATACAGTATAGAAGATGATGAATATTATATATTCTTCTATACAAGAATTCTGAGCCATACTTTGTGTGAGGAGTCCTAACTCACCAAAAGCAGAAGCTGGAGCACTTCCTCACACAATGACTTTTTGCTTTTTTGTAATTTTGGTGCTAACAGCTTCAGCCCTCGTTCAATTTCAATATAGCTATTGAAAAGAATGTTTCACAGCAGAACGAAAGTCATACTGGCATGAAGTCAGTTCTTTTATTAATGTCACGGATGGAATAAAGGTAAAGCAAGGATTCAAGTGCAGGAAATTAAGGATCTTTAAAGGTGCCCTAGAATGTTTTTTTTTTTTTTTTTTATAATGTTTCCTGGGTTACCCTTACAATGTTAGTATGTTTTTTAGATAAAAAATAATCATAATTTAGAAATAAATGGCATTTTTCCTAGCCTGCTTTTAGCCTCTGATTTGAACACTCTGTTTGAAGGGGCGTGTCTGCTGTGGGATTCAGTGTAACCGCGGCCACTGCTGTGATTGGCTGACATGCTTGCATATGAAATAGCTACGCATTACATGTGAAACTCTCTCCCGAATACTTTTACTACTGCTATTATACGTTTTTACTATAACAGCTGTCGAGATTAACGAATCGTGAGATGTTTTTAAAGTATTTAGATCTATTCCCATCACATAAAATGTTGCCGTGATGAGCATTGAGCAGATGACAGTGTGTTGATCGCGAGAATGAAGATCTTATCATTGCAAAGCAGTTTCTGCACTCTCTCTGCTTTCACCAATGCAAACACGATGATGTAAATACAGTAAGAGCTTCGTTGTGCAGTGTAACGTGCGTCATTGATTTCATAACGAGTTTGGCAAGTGTCCAGATAAACTCGCGCTGTGTGGAAAGATTGTTCTTTGATCGCTTTCTGTCTATAATTTGTTCACAATTTAAATACGATTATTTTCATCCTACTAAAAGAAACGATGTGAAGCTGATATTTTAGTCACTGGCTTGACTTACTGATGCATAAACAGTATTGAACGATTTTGAGAGAAAGATTAACATTACCTGTCTGAACTTGAACAATTACACATCAGAAAGTGTTGCTTGGTAGCTCGATCCGAGGCCAGCTCTGTATTGGCCCAAGTTGAGGAAACAGTCGTCGGTGAAATGTTTGGAAATTTCCAGAGAAAATAAAATTAACCCATTGTTTCTTCAGAGGCTCAGATGAAGGAACTAAAAAATACTTTTGTGTTCATGTGTACATCCACACTGAGCAACTGCCATGCGTCGGCTGCGCAGTTCCGCCTGGCATTGAGGGCTGGCATTATGCAAATATTTGGAGGCGTACATATTAATGATCCCGACTATTGCGTCACAGTCGGTATTGTGTGGAGAACCAACCGTTTTTCAGGGGTGTTTTTCATAAACGTGAATTAAATGAGAACGCGAAAACAGTCCAGTTTGAGATTCACTCTATGTCATGTCCATGCACTGAAATCTTGTTATTTGACTATACCAAGGTAAATTCAATTTTGAATTATAGGTCACCTTTAAGTGGTAAAATAAAACAAAAATACAAACAAAACTACCAGAAGGGGGAAACCAAGACAGGCATCTCAAAACTTGACTTTGGCATGAAAACCAGAAAAACAAGGATACATAGAGTGACGAACCAGCACAGGACTGCAAACACAGGGAGACCAAATAGGGAAGCAAACAAAAGAGGGTAACAAGGAAAGCAGGTGGGGCAAATTAATCAATAATCAGGTAACAAGATGGTAGGGGCTAGACAATCGACAGGAGAGCACATGGCACAAGGAAACACATGACAAGCCATGTGCTGCTGCAATGCATTCTCATTCTAAGGCGTCATATACTGATGCTTTTGCCAAAGCGTCTAGATCCAACGCACATGGCACCCTTTAGCGTCAATATAACACGCTTCGGTTATGGGTAGGTTTAGGTCTGGGGTAGTGTTAGGGTTAGACCACTAGGAGGCGCCTTCTGGCCCATATATATCTGCGTCTCATATTGACGCTAAAGGGTGCCATGTGCGTTGGATGTAGACGCTTTGGCAAAAGCGTCAGTATATGACGCCTTGGGATGAGAACGGACTGGCTCACACCAGACAGGACTATAGCACAAGCACATGACAAAGACGGGAGTGTCAGAGCTCTGTCACCAAACCAAAATATAAACTTGACAGAAGTGACAGAACCCTGACAATCTGTGCATTTTGTAGCCATTCGAAATGATGTGCAGACTCAATGACTGAAGAGCTTGTGGATGGTTGATGCAGAATGAAACTGCAATGATCACCCTTATGTCTGGATTTTGCTCCTTATAAAGAATAATTTATTCTGATCCATTAAACAATCATAGACAGCTCAGATGTGCTGTAATTGACCATAAATAAAATGACTAAATCAAAATCGAAATGACTAAAACTAAAATTAACATGAAAACATTATACGCGGGTTTCCTGTTTACAAACATTAGAAGGTGCTTGCGCATACCAGAGGCAGAAAGCCAGATTGGTGAGCTGGTCCGCTACTGCAACAACTTAAGCATTGAAGCTTTCCTTATTGTTTGTATTGTTTGTATATATCTGCTGACTCAATAAAACGTGATTTTAGTTGGATCTGTTTGTCTGTCTTTAATTTTGCAGTGTTACTGTGATATATAAATGAATTATCATGTTAGGCTGGTAATGTAATAGCCAATGTTAGCAGTGCAGCATCTACTGGACAGCCTGAATTTGCTTTTATATAAGTTACGTTACGCTTGTTTACGTTCCTTTATGACTTACAGACAACACCACTATGCTACTATAGCCTATACACGAAACCACGAAACACGTCTTTTTTCTGCCTCCCGGTTGCGTGCGCAAGCAGTGATGACGTTGCAGAGAAATCCATGTATAAAAATAAAAGTGAATTCAAAATATTAATCAAACTAAAACAAAAACAGCTAAATGCACTGAAAAAAAACTGAAATACTTTGAAACCATTTTCACCTAGAAATTTCTTGTAAAATAACTACAAAGAAATGCATTGTAACTACAAGTCATATTGATTTCACTGTGGATTTTTTTAAGTATAGATCAAACAGTATTTCTTGTAAAACCTACTCCAATAATCTTTGTTTTATTTACAACTTTGAAAAATCATATTTTATAGAGACAAATGACAAAGGTGTATTTGCCAGAGTTCAAATATTGTGTTGTGACTGTTTGTTTTCACTATTTTAGAGCTTGAAATTCTTCTAACATTCTGCTGAACTACAAATCATACAGGTTTGGAACCACATGACTGTGAGTGAATAATGGCACATTGTTTATTTTTGGGTGAACGATACCTATTAGAAAAGTCTCTATTTGCTTTCCATGTAATCTCATTGTTGTCTAGAAGAAATGACAGCTATTAATAACCAGATTTTATGTGGTTCTCCCACTCATCTTATGATCAAACCCGAAGATGAGCAGATGGTGTGATCTGTGAGCAGATTGATCAGCAGTGCTGGTCAAACACAGCCGTTCTGTTTGCTCATTGTGAGTGTCAGATAGTCTATTTTTTATCATCGTAGTAAACTTGTCACCGACCGCTGTTCATTCCAGGCTCAAGTTTCCAATTATCAATGTTAAATTGGCTCCTGGCCTAACCGAGTGCTGGAGGCAGGAACATTTGGAAGTCTGAATGTCCAACTGATGAGGCACGGTTGCTATGCGTGACACAGGTTTAATGCACGTTGGATGCTTGGTGTATGGCAGCAATACACCATTAACCGTAAGAAGCACGTAGCTATGTATGTACTGAGTTATAAATGTCTATGAGAATATTTGTAATGATTCTGCTTGTAATATAAGATTAAGTAATATTCACTAATGATCACAAATGTTTTTAACTGTTGGGCGGCAGTGGCTCAGTGGTTCATGTAGGTTGTCTATAAACTGAAAGGTTGGTGGTTCTATCCCCGGTTCCACCTGACCAAGTGTCGAGGTGTCCATGAGCAAGACACCTAATCCCAGCTGCTCCCGACGAGCTGGATGGCGCCTTGCATGGCTGACACCGCCATCGGTGAATGTGAGGCAAAATTTAAAGTGCTTTGATGGCCATTGGGTCTCTGAAAGTGCTATATAAATGCAGTCCATTTAATGCACTTTTATTTTTCCATTATATTAAAGATTGTGCCATTGGACAAGCTGCTGCTATCCATAGTTTGGAACTGTTTGTCCAATGGCACACATAGGGAATTTTTGGGAAACAATATTTTGCCAGTTCCGTTTCCTGGCACTAGGTAAGTTTGATTCATTTCATTTCTGCAAATCAGTTAATCGGTCTGTTTAATGAATTGATTCATAACTCTTAATTTGTTCGCATAATACTAATGAAACTGATTTGTTTCCAGCATCATTCAAAACATAAAAAAACATGGTATTAACAAGGCAAATGTCCAAAAACCATGGTAATAAAAAAAATTTATCGAATAGTCTATGGACAAAGGAGAAAACATTATAGAACATTTATAATAATAATAATTTCTCATAAAATCATAAAATGTAAATGAATGTGGTTATTTTTATTAGTTATTAATTATATTTAATATAAATTCATATTCAAATAATAATAATAATCCTAATCAGAAACATATGCAGCTTTAACAATATCCAAATTATATATTACTACTATAGTTTATCTATTTGGGAGAAAGAATAGAGAAAACAGTAATACCGTTGTACTTTCTACTTTCTACTTTTTTATTATGCATAGAACTATAGTATTCTGTTGTAACTATTGTCCATTGTAATTAAGAAAACATTTAAATTATTATATATTTATTATATTATCTGGTGGACTTTGAGAGTTCAAAATGAAGAGCTCCAACCCATGTTCAGTGTGCAAATTGAACAGAGAAAACAGTCAGTGAATTGACTTGTACCTGAACTTTAAAGGGGACTCAACCCTCTTTTTAGTTGTAATAATGTCACAGACTAAGTCTACAGTCTATATTACATTCACACTGGTGTTTTAGGAAGCCAAACAATTACACCGAGCAGAGACGGCAGGGTGGGCTCTGCCAAGGGAAAGACATGGGATCGCAGACAGGGAAGCCGTGCCATGGAAGAATACATGTGGGATCACCCGTAGGGGAATCAAAGTCTAGCACATGGGCTGACCTTCTGGGCATACATACGAGTGCTAGACCTAGCGTCGGACACCTCCACTTCGTCTGTCTGCCGAAAGTGCTAGAGGTACCCCATGCAGGGTTCGCCAGGTGGGGAACTCACCTGTGGAGCAGATAAGCGCTCGTATCCTGTCCTAGGAGGTGAGTGCGCAGCAAGCGAGACACTGAGCAGGTCCCCCTACAAACTAGCTACTTGTAGTCAGTACACGGGAGGACACAGGCTCTACACAGAGATTCTAAAAACTTCAAACGTGTTGGGTGTCGCACAGCCCGCAGCTCTACAAATGAAGAGGCGACGCTCCGAGTGGAATGAACTCTCACCCCAAGGGGTGAGACCACCCCCACCCCAGTGGGCCAACCTCTGCTTGGAGACAGCCTTTCCCCTTTGCTGGCCTCCATAACAGACAAAGAGCTGGTCTGAGGTCCTGAAGCTCTGCGTGCAGTCGTACAAGGACAAGATGCGAACGGAACAGAGCAAAGCAAGGGTTGGGATTGCCTTCTCCAGGGGCAGCACTTGCAGGTTCACCACCTGATCCCTGGAGGGGGTGGTGGAAACCTTGGGCACCAATCCAGTCTCATAATTACGTGAGAGTTGGCCGGCCCAGAAAATGCCGTCAGTAAAGTCAGATCAATAATATTGTTGAAAAATAAGTGTACCCATCTAAGCATGCCAGAGGCGAGGATGGCAAGGAACCAAAACTCCATCAGTGACAGAATGGAGAAAAAAACATTGGGAGAACCCACACTCAGTCGGGTGGCCAGTTCTCCTCTGGCCAATAAACAAACATGGTTCTTTAAGATTCAGGCTGAAAAGAAAGCACAACTCTGATTGGGCATTTAATGGGTCTTATCTGTGAGAACACCAATACACGAACAGGCTCCACTTCAAAGCATAATCACGCCTCGTAGAGGAGGCTCTAGCTGAAGTGATTGTGTCCACCACTCCCGGGGGTAGATCACTTAAGTCCTCCGCATCCCGTCCAGAGACCACACGTGGAGGTTCCAGAGGTCTGGACGTGGGTGCCATAAGGTGAGAAAGCAGGTCCTTCCTCAGAGGAATGCACCAGTGAGGGTCTGTCGCAAGGAGCATCAGTTCTGGGAACCAGGTCCGGTTGGGCCAGTACAGTACAACTAACAATACCTGCTCCTCGAACTCCCTGACCTTGCACAGTGCCTGTGTGACCGGGCTCACTGGGGGAAACACATACTTGCATAGGCCCCTGAGGACTGCTGTGTGCCAGTGCATCTGTGCCGAAGGTCCCCTCAGTCAGGGAGTAGAACAACTGGCACTGGGACGTGTCCGGAGAGGCAAACGGGTCTACTTGTGTGGCTCTGAACTTAGCATCTCCAAATCAGTAGTTCCTGCCATTATGTTTCAGGCTCCAGAACTGGCTGTCTCGTTAACACCAGAGACCAGCCTCTCGAGGCTAGTTCCCTTAGTAGATTTTCTGGCAGCGTGGAAGCTACTGCCAAATATTTCTCGTTGGGTCCTGCAGATTGTAGAGAAAGGATACAGAATCCAGTTCGGTTCTCGTCCTCCTCGCTACAATGGGGTGTTGCTCACAGTAGTGCATCCCGAGCAGGCTCTGGTAATGGAGCAAGAGGTAAAGGCCCTGTTAGCAAAGGAAGCTATAGAACAGGTGTACTCACCCGACAGAGAGTCGGGTTTTTACAGCCGTTATTTCATTGTTCCGAAAAAGGATGGAGGGTTGCGTCCCATTTTAGATCTTCGTCTGTTAAATCGTTCAGTACAGAAACTCAAGTTCAAGATGCTGACACTCAACCAGATCGTGACTCAAATCAGATCCGAGGACTGGTTTGTCACGATAGATCTGAAAGACGCTTACTTCCATGTCTCCATCCTCCCTCAGCACAGGAAGTTCCTAAGGTTTTCTTTCGGGGGCAAAGAATACCAGTATCGGGTACTTCCTTTTGGTCTAGCTCTATCACCCCGCACGTTCACGAAATGCGTAGATGCAGCTCTAGCCCCGCTCAGGCTGCAGGGCATACGTATTCTGAACTACATCGACGACTGGCTGATTCTAGCGGAATCAGAGCAGTTGGCGGTTCGGCACCGAGGTGTCGTTCTCGCTCATATGCAGATGTTGGGGTTGAGGCTCAATGCCAAGAAGAGTGTTCTTTCTCCAGTACAGAGAACCACTTTCCTTGGTGTGGTTTGGGATTCAGTGACGATGCGGGCCACTCTATCACCCGTTCGTGTAGCTGCTATCCTGACAGCCACAGGAGAGCTGAGGCTAGGCCAGTTACGCACTGTAAAACAGTTCGAGAGATTCAGTTTCAATATTGATACCTTTTGGCCTGCTGTACATGAGACCTTTACAGTGGTGGCTCAGGACCAGAGGGTTCTCCCCGAGGGGAAACCCACTTCGTATAATCAAGATCACGCGGCGGTGTCTCCGCGCCTTGGTTATATGGAGGAAACACTGGTTCTTAACCCAGGGTCCGGTGTTGGGAGCTCTTTGCCATCGAGTTGCTATCTCGACAGATGCTTCCCTCACCGGCTGGGGAGCGGTAATGGAAGGCCGCTCGGTTCAGGGTCTGTGGAGGGGTCATCATCTTTCTTGGCACATAAATTGCCTGGAGATGATGGCTGTCTTCAATGCGTTGAAGCAATTCCTCCCAGACCTGAGCGGCCATCATGTGCTCGTCCGTACAGACAACACATCGGTGGTCTCTTATCTGAACCGTCAGGGGGGTCTGCGGTCGCGTCCGCTTTGCAAGTGGGCGCACCAGATCCTCCTGTGGTCTCTGGGGAAGGTACTCTCCCTGAGGGCAGTGTATATTCCTGGGGACCAGAATATTGGGGCAGACATCCTGTCGAGGCAGGAGCTTAGGCCAGGGGACTGGAGACTCCACCCCGAGGCGGTGGAGAAAATTTGGGAGATTTACGGCCAAGCAGAGGTGGATCTGTTTGCGTCTCAGCATACGACGCACTGTCCACTTTGGTTCTCCCTTACTCACCCAGCCCCCCTGGGGCTGGATGCTATGGTGCAGACGTGGCCGAGGCTACGTCTGTACGCATTTCCCCCTGTTGCTCTGCTCCCAGGAGTTCTGGAGCGAGTCCGCCAGTACGGAATAAGCCTACTGCTAGTAGCACCACGCTGGCCGAGTCGGATCTGGTTTGCGGACCTGATCCATCTCTTAGACGGTCCTCCCTTGGAGATTCCGATCAGGAGAGACCTTCTGTCTCAGGCCGGGGGCACAATATTTCACCCCCGACCAGAAATTTGGAACCTGTGGGTTTGGCCTCTGAGGGGGCCCAACTCATAGAGAGTGGTCTCTCAACTGAGGTTGTTGAGACCATTCTAAGCTCCAGAGCTCCAGCTACTAGGAAACTATATGCGCTGAAATGGAAAGTTTTTTTCTGTATGGTGTCACCGACATCAGTGGGATCCGGTTAACTGTTCTGTGAACACAGTACTCGAGTTCTTGCAGGAGCGCTTTACGTCAGGTCTATGTCCTTCCACACTTAAGGTTTACGTGGCGGCCATTGCGGCTTACCACGCCCTGGTGGGGGGTACATCGTTGGGTCGAGACCCCCTGATTACACGTTTCCTTCGTGGCACATTGAGGCTGAGGCCTGCAACTCGCACTAGGGTGCCAGCTTGGGATTTGGCAATAGTCAAGTCAAGTCAAGTCACCTTTATTTATATAGCGCTTTTTACAATACAGATTGTATCAAAGCGCTTCACAGTGATAACATGAAAACAATATAACAAAAACAATATAACAATATAACAAAGTTTGTTTCTAAAAGAAATTGCGTCAACGTCCACCTTAAGTAAGGCAGATCAATAATATTATTGAATATTAAATGTTAAATGTCCCCAACTAAGCAAGCCAAAATCCAAGGCAACAGTGGCAAGGAACCAAAACTCCATCAGGTGACAGAATGGAGAAAAAAACCTTGGGAGAAACCAGACTCAGTCGGGGGGCCAGTTCTCCTCTGGCCAACGGAAGAACAGTGCATGATTTGGGCAGCATTACAAGTCAGATTGGATCGGAACATTTAGAGTATTTTTTGGAAGTCCAAGTATGCACGCCGGTCTTAAGACGAGTTGTTGAGGATCAGTGCCGTCCACCATAGAGAGTCCATATCGCCCGTGTTGAGTCGTCACTTCATAGGCTTTGTGATTGGAGCATCTGAAGTCTCCGTGAGAGGCTGGATACAAACTGGAGCTGACGAACGCCATTTTCTCGGGACTCGCGTCCCGAGATAACAGCAGAAAAGCAAAGGGAAAATAATTAGCGTAGCTGCTGTTCATAATGATGATTTCCATAACACAGGCGTAAAAGACAAAACATGAAGACAGTGACTCTTGCGTCCCAAAATCACCCCCCTCCATCCCCCACTCAACTCAGCCCAGCTTACTGACCTCTACATCCCTCCTGCTGCTGAGACCTAACCACAATCTCACAATCTCTCTGCAACCCAACCATACGTGCCAACCCGTTGACTAAGGCTGTCGAGCCCCACTGGTGCGTGAATAGGCAGTTTCAGTGGACAACGGTTCCGTATGGCATACTACCTACCGCAACACAATATCTGCCCAACCACCCGTCATTCACGCAATATACACAGGAACGTAATAACTGCAAATACTATGCAACCTATACAGATAACCTACAGTCTCTTTAAGTTTTATAGTATTAAATGCATTTGATCTGATTCAGCAGTATAATAAAAGGTAAGCATTATGTAAATGCTTGGCTAAAAAGATGCGTCTTTAATCTAGTTTTAAACTGGGACAGCGAGTCTGAGCCTCGAACAATATCAGGAAGGCTATTCCAGAGTTTAGGAGCTAAATGTGAGAACGCCCTCCCTCCTTTAGTGGACTTAGATATCCTAGGAATGACTAGAAGCCTCGAATTTAGTGATCTTAAAGAACGCGATGGATTGTAGGGCGATAGAAGGTCCATTAAATACACAGGAGCTAAACCATTTAGGGCTTTATAGGTCAGTAATAGTACTTTGTAATTGATACGGAACTTGATAGGTAACCAGTGCAGAGATGATAGAATCGGTGTTATATGATCATATTTTCTTGACCTAGTAAGAACTCTAGCGGCTGCATTTTGCACTAACTGTAGCTTGTTTATTGAGGATGCAGGACAACCGGCTAATAAAGCATTACAGTAATCTAGTCTCGAGGTCATGAATGCATGAACTAACTTTTCTGCATCGGAAACAGATAGCATGTTACGTAATTTAGCAATGTTTCTAAGATGGAAAAAGGCCGTTCTTGTAACATATGAAATATGATTTTCGAAAGACAAGTTGTGGTCTAGTATAACTCCCAGGTCTTTTACCGTAGAGGATAAAGTAACAGGACATCCTTCTATATTAAAGTTGTATTGTAAGTGGTTTTGTGGATAGTTTTTTGGACCAACAAGTAATACCTCGGTTTTATCTGGATTTAGTAGCAGGAAATTATGCGTCATCCAGCATTTTATATCTTTAAGACACTCTGTCAATTTTGATGAGTTAGTGTTTTCATCTGGCCGTGATGAAATATATAATTGAGTGTCATCAGCATAACAGTGGAAATTAATTCCATGTTTTCTTATAATATTACCAAGTGGCAGCATATATATTGAGAATAGCAGAGGGCCTAACACCGATCCTTGCGGCACTCCATAGTCTACTGACGTTATCTTCGATTTTTCCCCATTTAAACAAACAAAATGGTAACGGTCTGATAAATACGATCTGAACCAGCTTAATGCCTGTCCCTGAACACCAGTGTAGTTTTGTAGTCGATCCAAGAGTATTTTATGATCGATAGTGTCAAACGCAGCACTAAGATCGAGTAGAACTAGTATTGAGATACAGCCTTGGTCAGAAGCTAAAAGTAAATCATTTGTAATTTTAACTAGCGCAGTTTCTGTGCTATGATGCGGTCTGAATCCTGACTGAAATTTTTCATATATCTCATTTTCTTGCATGAAAGAGCACAATTGAGCGGACACAGTCTTTTCTAGTATTTTAGACATAAATGGAAGATTTGAAATCGGTCTGTAATTTGCTAAGTTATTTGGATCTAATTGCGGTTTCTTAATGAGAGGTTTTATTACTGCCAGCTTGAATATTTTTGGAACATGACCTAAAGATAAAGACGAGTTAATAATATTAAGAAGAGGCTCTTCCACTACAGGTAACACTTCTTTCAGAAATTTAGTTGGTATTGGATCTAATAAACATGTTGTTGGTTTAGATGCAATGATAAGTTTATTTAGCTCTTCCTGTCCTATAGTTGTAAAGCGGTGTAGTTGTTCTTGAGGGGCGATAATTGAGGCTGAATCGTAAGACACCATAGAGGATTGTACATTTACAATTGTGTTTCGGATGCTTTTTATTTTCTCATTGAAGTAGTTCATAAAATCATTACAGCTATACTGTAACGGAATAATTTGCTCGGGTGATGTCTGTTTATTTGTTAGTCTAGCCACGGTGTTAAATAAAAACCTTGGATTATTTTGGTGATTTTCTATTAGTTTGCGGAGATGCTCAGCCCTGGCTGCTTTTAGAGCTTTTTTATAACGTGACATACTGTCTTTCCACGCGATTCTAAAGACCTCTAAATTAGTTTGTTTCCATTTACGCTCTAGGTTACGAGTTTCTCTCTTGATAGCATGCGTAGCACTGTTGTACCATGGTGCTTTAGTTTTCTCTCTAACCTTTTTTGATCTAATTGGTGCAACAATATCTAATGTACTAGAGAAAATGGTGCTCAAACTGCTAGTCATTTCCTCTAGTTCATCTGTTTGTTTGGGTTCACTGAGCAGCTGAGATAGATCAGGTAAGCTATTTGAGAATCTATCTATAGTGGTCGGAAGGATTGTTCTGCCTGGTCTATAACGTGGCGCAACATGACAAATTTCAGCAGTGCGTATTATACAAGTTACCATGTGATGATCGGTGAGATCGTCACTTTGCGGTATAATATCTATATCGGTTGGATTGGTTCCGTATGATATAATTAAATCTAGTGTATGATTTAGACGATGAGTGGGACCACTGACATTCTGCTTGACCCCAAAGGAGTTTAATAAATCTGTAAACGCAGTCCCTAACGCATCGTTTGTGTTATCTACGTGTATGTTAAAATCTCCAACAATTATTGCTTTATCGGCATTGACCAATAGATCTGAGAGAAAGTCTGCAAACTCTTTTAGGAAATCAGCATATGGCCCTGGAGGTCTATATACAGTAGCCAAGGCTAGAGATAATAGGGATTTATTTCTTACATCTAAGAGCGCAACGTTTAGCACCAGTACTTCAAACGAATTAAACCTGTGACCTGTTTTCTGAGTTACATTAAGAATATCTCTATAGATTGTTGCAACACCGCCGCCACGACCGATCAGACGGGGCTCATGCTTATAACAGTATCCTGGCGGGGTAGACTCATTTAGACCGAAATACTCGTTTGGTTTAAGCCAGGTTTCAGTAAGGCAAAGTACATCGAAGCTATTATCTGTGACCATTTCATTTACAATAACCGCCTTAGGTGTGAGCGATCTAATGTTTAGAAGACCTAGTTTTAGAAATTGTTTTTGTTCACTGATATTTAGATTTTCAGGTTTAATTACAATAAGATTTTTCCTAGATCCTACAGTGGATTTATTATTTGGCCTCACTAAACGAGGAATAGACACAGTTTCTATATAATGTTCTACACTACTTATATCAATTAAATTGGCACAGCAAAGACTGTGATTTGGAATTTGATTTTCTAGTCATACGGTGTGTAACGTCTTGGAGATGTTGTCCGACAGAACAGCCGCTCCGATTCTGCTGGGGTGCAGGCCATCAGCACGGTAGAGCCTAGGTCGCTCCCAGAACAGATTCCAATTATTTACAAAGAGCAGTTTTTGTTCATTACACAATGACATTAACCATTCATTAAGTGCAAATAATCTACTGAACCTTTCCTGTCCTTGTCGGTACGTGGGAAGCGGTCCAGACACGATGATCGTTGCCTCAGGCGCTGTGCTGCGTACCGCCTCGATCAGGCTCCTGTAGTCCTTCTTCAGAACCTCCGTCTGCCGTAGCCTGATATCGTTTGTTCCAGCGTGAAGCACCACAGCTCCGACGCGCTCTTCACCGTTCAGGATCTGGGGAACCTGTGCGGCGACATCAAGAACACGAGCACCAGGAAGGCAGTGAGTGCGCACCTTACCCTTACCTGAGGTAGCACGGACATGACGGACCATGGAAGTGCCGATGATCACGGCGTCGTCGCGTTCCGACTCGCGAAGAGGGGAGAAGCGGTTCCGGGTGGAGATCTCGAAGACCGGGAGGGGCGGAGAGGTTCTTGCTCTGGTCCTGGCTCGTGTCTTCCGCTGTGGGATCACCCAGGGTCCATGGTGTTGGGTTGGTGCCGGAGTGAATGATGCCAGAGATGATCGCGTCCTCCTGGGCAGAGAAACGCACGGAGTGGACGAAGTCGGAGTCAAAAAGTTACTAACCACTGACTTGTGTGCATCGGCGCGTGACGTTTCAAGCGCTGATCGCCGATCCCGCAGCTCGGCTTGCCTCTCTAGCAGACCACGGATCTGTTTCTCCACCGATTCAAGCTCCAATCGTACCGAAATGAGTTCGAATGTGTCCTCACCTGCACTCAGAGGTAACGTTAGACACACATCTGATATGTTCGCCATAACAGATGAACAACAGTAGATTAGTAGTGATACTACCAATATCACTAGTAATTTAGGACTGAAATGCTGGATATAACCTGTATCCTTTCAGTGAAACGGGTGTAAAATCAGACGGTCAATAGGCGCGAGGCCACGCGTGAAATGCTAGCGGACTAAAGGCTAGTAGCCGAGATTCGCAAAGTTGGGTCTAAGTAGCGATATCAAAGCAATCCGATTGTTTTTTATAAGGAATAGTATCGAGGATAAGTTCCCATGATATAAAAATAGAAAGTGCTTGTTTATAAATGAGTGGTAAAAAAGAAAATCAAGGATTAATGAATTGATTCGACGGAGCTTTCAAACACAAACACCGACTGCTCGCGCATCAATAGTACTAGAAGGCCTGTCTAGGGCTCCATTCGAGCCCTTAGATTCGGTTTCAGAGAAATTTCTTACCCTTAAGACTATCTTTCTGCTAGCTATTTCGTCCCTTAAGAGAGTTGGAGACCTTCAGGCCCTTTCGGTTTCCCCCACTTGCCTTGAGTTTGCACCGGGGATGGTCAAGGCATTCTTATATCCGAAACAGGGATACGTCCCTAAGGTGCCGACCTTGATTCCGAGGCCTATTGTGCTGCAGGCTTTCTGTCCTCCTCCTTTTACATCTGCGGACCAGGAAAGGCTGAACCTCTTGTGTCCAGTGCGAGCACTGGATACTTATGTTCATCGGACATCTTCGTGGAGGAAGTCCGACCAGTTATTTATTTGCTTTGGATCACCTAAGAAAGGTCTTCCTGCTTCTAAACAGACGGTTAGTAAGTGGATAGTTGAGGCTATTACGCTCGCAAATGAGCACTCTGACCAGCCGTGTCCTTTGGCGGTCAGATCTCATTCTACGAGGAGTATGGCGGCCTCTAAAGCCTTGTTATTTGGGGTTTCTCTCCAAGACGTTTGTGATGCGGCGGGCTGGTACTCTCCGCTCACATTCGTCAGGTTTTACAGCTTGGACCTGGATGCTGCCCCAGGTTCTCAGGTGCTTAGTGCTTAGTTTCAACAGACTGACACTCAGGTACTTGGAATTCTGGCGTTTTGGGTATTCTCGTTCCCAAAGCGTCGATGACGCATCGCGAGTTCCCTCGAAAGGGAACGTCTCAGGTTACGACTGTAACCATAGTTCCCTGAGAAAGGGAACGAGACGATGCGTCACCCTGCCATACTTCCTGCATCCCTGTGATCGGCTTGCTTCGACATTTTTGAAGCTTATGCCGGTTTGCACCGGATGTGCTTTTATCCCTTCCTGGTCATGACGACACCCGCCCGTGACGCTCATTCTTTCCAGTGGACTAGTTGACATTGATGCTCAGACGCATTCACGCTGGGGGTGTTCCCAAAGCGTCGATGACGCATCGTCTTGTTCCCTTTCTCAGGAAACTATGGTTACAGTCGTAACCTGAGACGTTTTCTCTCAGGGACTACATCGCCAGTGTAAGCTTCATAGTGAATACTTCTACATCACTCTAGTCAACAGCCCATAGCAACAACAAAAAACGTATCTTGACTTTATCTATTGGTTATTTTGGGAAAAACAGTGGGGGGGGGGGGGGGGGGTTATAGTTTTTTCCTTTAGCTTTTCCAGATTTCCTTTTCCATCAATCCTATGGGATGCTATTTGCTAGAATCGATTTGTTCAACTTCTTCATTCTCAAAAGTCTAAGAATAGCGGTAATCATGTGGTAGTTTTAACCCTTTAATGCCGTTAATAAATCATAATTACAATGTACATCTCAGTAGGGACGCAACTCTTGATTATAATGCTATAATTCAATGTGATTTGAAGGTGAAATAACCTTCATTTAAACCGCTGTGACCCTTGAGGTCGGTTTCTATTGTTGTCCTCATGTCTCCGACTTCAAAGGGAAAATAATGTGCCTGAAACATCCTGCGAGCAGATTGGACGAAGGTTGGAATGATTGATTCCCAGTCGGACTTAGAAGGGATTTTATTAAGTGGCGAAAAAAAAAGAACAAGCCTCTGAGAGCAATGGGGTTTATGTCCGCCTGAGAGAACTTGAGCCAAACTGTAGACCTCAACAGCCCTTACATTAAATCTGTCTGCAGTCACACAGCCGCTCAAGCACAGATCCACACGCCTGCACTCCAGAGCTGATGTTTTTTTTTTTTTTTGTCTATAGGAAGCTTATTTAGTGTGAGGGACCTTTGAAAAAATGATATAGGCTATACAGAAATGCCATTTTGAAAAGTCTCAAGGCACACTTATAAATGTGTGAATGTTATTCATGAGATCAAGTGTCTATATCTGTGTGTCTCAAGTGCTGCAAGAGCTCTGAACCAACGTCATATTTCTTCAGCATTTGTTTAAAGTATGCTTATTATTTTTTAATACATTTATATTTTGCTAAATCATTGACTTTGATACTTGTTTACGTGTCTAAATGACAGCACCAGCTCTTTACTGATTAATGTTGCTCATTTTCTTTTGGCAGGTTTATGCAGCCATGGCAGTAGCTTCATGACAGACTTGGAAATTAACCAGAGAAGAATTTGAGACTGACACTTGCACTTCAGTCACAAAAATTGACTTGGACTCAAAATTAGAGTGACAAACACAGTCTGTATAGGTCTAAAAGCAAGGAGAATTTTGAGAAAAAAAACTTAATTGCCTATTTGTTTTTAGATTATGTCACTTTAATGCCAATTTACTGGATCATTAAAAAACTATTCATTTAAAAGATGCATGACATGATTAATCAATAAATAACCTTTTGATTCAAGTAAAGCTGTGTACACTTTCTTAGAAGCATGACTTAATGAACCAGGAAATTACTTATTTACAGAATATATCTAATTGATTGTCCTATTTACAGAATAGGCTACATTATACAGAAAAACTTTCCCAGCAAGATTAAATATAGGCCTACATGTTGTATGTAGCCTATATGTTTTAATATGAATAACTTTACTAAAGTTACTAGGCTAAAAAATAGGCCTATATAACTTATTAACCTTTACCAGAAGGATAAAGGTTGGACGCATTGAACTCATTGTAAGCTTATGAAGATTATTGGATATTTAACTTCTACAAATATTAGACCTACAAACTATCTGTTTTATCAAAAATAACATACACTTTCAAACGTCAACAGAAACAAAACATAAATCCTCTCTATTTTTTAAGTTTTATTAAGCCACAAATAAAAAACAGCAAATATTTTCTGCCTCCAAGCCGAGCAGCTTTAAAGGAACCTGGAAGATGCCCACAAGATGCGTTTCTCCAGAATAAAATTATAATCCTGTTTGATTTAAACAGCGTAAGTACACCTGGCTTTCTGCTTCAAGAGCCCAAGCATGACTTTAATCTGTATCCCCAACAGCCTCGGCGTAAACCCATCAGCACGGCCCAAAGAATCTCACCAAGGCTATGCACTTGCAGCTCACCACACGTGGAAACACAAATACACACACAGTCAGAAGTCAATGCATTCGAATGCAGTCTGAATGAGATGTGCCACCCTGTGGAGGTTAAGAGTACAACGGCCATGAGAATCAAGTTTGTCTTGATGCATGTTGATTTCTCATATTCAGGAGAGATTTTAAGTCTGAAGGGATCATAACCTGGATAAAGTCTAAAAATATTCTGAGTTGTTGCCAGGGTGTTCTGGCTGGTTGCTAGGTGTTTCCAACAGTTTTAATTTTCTTTCTCTGTTAAAGTCATCATGAAATCAAAATGGACAATTCTTACTTTTTTATGGAAGATTGCAGTATTTACTATAAATGATTTATCCATGCACATCATTATTTTTTTTAATCAATGTGCTCTTGTAATCTTTAATCAAAATAACGTCTCGGGTTACGACTGTAACTCCTGTTCCCTGAGAAGGGAACGAGACACTGCGTCGATAATGGCACTTTGGGGAACACCCTTAGCGTAACGCAGTATGAATTAAACTAATCCAATCCTGATTGTTGCTGTGTCATGACGTAACATGTGACAGCATACACGGAAACTACATAGGGACGCCGGCACACAACAGTTAGCTTCTGCGATGAAGCAAGTTGCTCCCAGGCAGGGGAAGGCGTGGCGAAGGGACGCAGTGTCTCGTTCCCTTCTCAGGGAACAGAGGTTACAGTCGTAACCCGAGACGTTCCTTTCCAACACGAACTGCGTTGATGATGACACTTTGGGGAATGAGTAACCCCTATGCCACAACAAGCCCTGCCTGTCTCAGTGTGAAGCTGCGCACAGGCACACTTAGGACGAGAGCACTAGTGTGCCTGGCGTAGAAGAAATGTCCATGTTATAGAATCTGATAAAAGTACAAGGTGGCCCATCCTGCTGCATCGCACACTTCTTGGATCGGGGCCAAAGGTGAAGGCAAGCGCACCTGATAGGCCATAGAGATAGCCTGAACGATCCAGTTACTGATGGTCTGTTTGGAAGCGGGAAGCCCCTTCTTGGGTGACCCGAAGCACACCAGCAACTGGTCTGACTTCCTGAAGAAGATTTCTGGACATAAATCTTGAGAGCTCTGACAGGGCAAAGCAAATTAACTCGTTCTTCATCCGCCATCACGTGAGGTGGAGGATGAAAAGCCTGCAGAACTGTAGGTGTGCCACATTAGATGGCACTTTAGGCACATAGCCCAGCCTGGGATGCAAAATAGCCTTAATGTCGCCTGAAGCAAACTCCAGGCACCCATGAGATATAGAGAGCGCCTGAAGGTCTCTTTACTCTCCAAAGAGAAGTAATGGCTAATAAAAAAGCTACCTTGAGGGAAAGGTTCTTGGCCTCAGCCCACTCCAGAGGTTCGAAGGGGGCCTCGACCAGCCCTTCGAGAACCACTGCCCGGTCCCATGTGGGAACTCTGGTACAAGCCACAGGTCTCTTCCTCCGAGGCCCACGGAGGAAACGTATGACCAGCTGATGTCTCCACAGAGGCCCATCACCCAGAGGAGTGTGGAAAGCCACAGTGGCAGCCACGTACACCTTGAGTGTGGACGGGGTAAGACCAGCCGAGAAGCACTTAAGCCAACACTTAATTAGGTCCACCTCACGCTCTCTACACCAAGTGGAAACACATTCCACTTTAGGCCGTACAATCTCCTCATGGAAGGAGCTCTGGAACTGAGTATGGTCTCAACCACTCTAGCTTCACGACTTCACCACCTCGGTGTAAAGTCTCTATTTCCCGGGCCTCAGCCCCTGCCTCAACTGGATGTTTGCTCTCTGATTCTGGTCCCCTGGGACGTGCATTGCTCTGAGAGATAACAGTTTCCCCTGGGACCATAGGAGGATCTGATGCACCAATCTGGATAGAGGGCGCGATCTTTTAACCCCCTGATGAATCAAGTAGGAGACCACCGTGGGGACCCCTGAGGTCTGGGAGGAAGCTCCTCAGAGCCCTACCATCCATGACCGCGCCCCAGCCCGTGAGGAAGGCGTCTGTCGAAACTGTGACATTCCAGTGACATGACGCTCCCAGCACGGGGCCTTGGGACAGAAACTAGGGATGAGCGTTATCTGTATCTGTATCTGTTAACCATATGAATTATCTGTATCTGTACTCGGACTGGGCGGGGCCTAACCCAGAAGTGGGTCGGGTTGTCTTGAAATGGGCAGGGCTTTAACCGGTATGTTATATTAAGCATGCAATTGATATGGGTTGATCAGAAATTGTTATATTTATTGCTGATTAGAAAACTATATTTACATGACAGCATCAGCATTGAGCTTCAGATCAATGGTTTTGATCACGATAACAAGCAAACTATATACAGAACAAGTTTTGCAACAATGAAGTAAAATGTAATGAACAAGAGTTTTCATACTTAACATAACTTTCTTTTTTTAACTTTTAATTTTTTTAACAGTCAAAAAAACTGGTTAGAGCCAGCAGACGGTTAAAAAAAACCCGCAGATGACCGGCAGAGAGAGGGAGAGAGAGAGAGAGAGAGTGTGTGTAGCTAATTAATTTTTAATTTGAAAAGCTGGGAATGCCTAGCACAGGACCGATCTGCCTGGAGTAGAAAAGTCCAGGACGGTGCAATCCTCTGTGAGAGCAGGAGAAGCTCCTGTGCTATCCTGAAGAGGCAGCAGCGCAAATTTACCAAGGAAGAACATGTGGCTGCACCTCAGAGTTCTACATCCTTCCTGACCTGTCCAGTGTGCCACAGGGAATTCCGGGCTCGGATTGGCCTCTTTAGCCATCTGCGCACTCATCAAAACACAACAAAATGACAAACGTGCCATGGTCATCATCAACTTTTGATGGACGAACAAGAAGAAATTAATTTGTAATATAGTTTTATACCACTACTTCCTTTATTTTTTTTAATGAAATACAGTAAGAAAGTGTCAGACACTCAGTGCGTGAAGTAAAAAAAAATGGTTAGAGCCAGCTGACGGTTTAACCTTAGTGGTAACACTTTACTTGAAGGGGTGTGCATAAGACAGACATGACACCTTTATAATCATGACATGACACATGTCATGAATATGAAGGAGGGTTTATGCATGTTTATGACAACTGTCATTAAGTGTCATCCGCTCAATTTTGACATTTTTAATGCAAATATGACATTGTTTGAGATGTCTTTGTTATGACACCTTTACATCATAACCTCTCAGTGTCTTTGTCATGACAACTTGACATTACCAAGACAACACAACCTGACATAGCAGATTAATTATCAAACATAAGAAACCACTTAGCTTTATGGGTTAACATTACATTAAACTGTCATGTGGTTGGTTTTGACATTGGCTGTCATGAGGCCATTACAAATGTCATGAATATTTTTCTTGACCTCAACTACAGTGGTACAAATTGAATGTGTCATTAAAATGTTATAATGGCCTCATGACAGCCAATGTCAAAACCAACCACCTGACAGTTTAATGTAATGTTAACTCATAAAGCTAAGTGGTTTCTTAAGTTTGATAATTAATCTGCTATGTCATGTTTATGACATATTTATGACAGGTTGTGTTGTCTTAGTAATGTCAAGTTTGTCATGACAAAGACACTGAGAGGTTATGATGTATTGGTGCAAATAAAATAAAAGAACATATGCATAGTGCGGCCTCTCTCCTATTTTTCGTATTCTAATCATCCAGGCCAGCACTCTTAAAGTTTATAAGTATTGAGTGAAGCCTGCTCCTATCCTCACTTAACTTCACTAGTTAACATGACCTAATTATGAACTGCACGTATACAGCATTTATTGATCTTTGTTAATGTTAATTTCAACATTTACTAATACTGTATTAAAATCTTGCTAACATTAGTTAATGCACTGTGAACTAACATGAACTAACAATGAACAGCTGTATTTTTATCAAGTAACATTAACAAAGATTAACTAATACAGTAACAAATGGATTGCTCATGGTTAGTTCATGTTAGTTAATACATGAACTAATGTTAACTAATGAACCTTATTGTAAAGTGTTACCATTAAACATAACGTTATTGTATATTGTTGTTGATGCACATTTTTTTTAAGTTATCATTCTTTGTGTGAATAAGCCTTTAGTCTGTGATATTAAATCTGATCGCCCGCTGTGGGAACACCTTGGGTTTACTTAAGATGCAGTGCTGCCAACTTCATTATTGAATGACCCTCCCAAAACACTCAACTCAATATGAAATAAAGAAGTGCCATAAATCGCACACTGAAGTTTCTGAGCAGAGCAGCAGGTCTCATGGTGAGGCGTCTAAGGAATGATCTCAGTCTGTCATTATACTGTAGCTGCTCTGTTTCCAGGGGAAATAAGCTGAGAGTGTGTACAGTAATGGCAGCACAGTACTGGACCATAGGTGTGTACAGGTTTGGCTATACTATGAGATTTTTTAGAATTTGTATTTTTCCCATTTGTATAATGGGAAACATTAAACTTTTTTTTTTTTTAAATAGTTGCAAAATGAATCACACTATGATGCATTGCAAATTGTGTAATAAAATGAAAAACAATGATACAAGTTGAACTTTTGACTTATAGTCATTGATTATACATCTAAAAGCAATATATTTTCAGTTTAATACACAGTATTCTGATATACACAATATTCTGATATCCTACACAAAATTAATGGGATCTTACTTCTGAAACCAAAACGCACTCCGGCCTGTTTCCATTCTCAAACCCTTCCGCACATTTCCAGTGTAGAAAAGAGGATTCTGGGCAGGAAAGATTGGTTCAACTTTGGGGGTGCGTCTCAAGTCAGATACTTCTAGGTTGTGAATCAGTATATCGTGTACACAAATTCGGCACTGGTAAGGACGGTATAAGGACAGTAAGGACCCTGGCTCACAACACATTGGGACACTGATGACGTATTACATATACGTGCAACATTTCAGCCGTAAATAGATTATAAATGTTAGCTAGATTATGTTCATTACCTGTCTAGCGATGTATATTTATGCTGAAATATAATTTAAAAATGCTTTGTATTTAAAAAAAAAAAAAACGTGTCGTAAGTTGGCTCACATGATTTATGTTTCGCACTTCAGAACTTCCATTAAGGGAACATAGTGGGCATCGATGCTCCATGGGCTACGTTTAAGTAAAAATTTGTATGCCCTTCCCTCCCTGATAATGATAATAATACAATAAACTATAATAGTCAGCTTAAGGTAGCTACAAGTATTATGGAGGTAAATTAAGCACGATCTGCTGTGATGTCACAATCGTGTTGGATTGTGGTCTATGGATCTGCCTGAAGTATGCATATTGAGTAGAGTCTCTCCCTCTGTCTTGAGGGGTCGAGGCTCTGTCCAAATAAACTTCCCTTGCCCACTTGACGAAGTTGAACGCACTTCAAAATGGCGACGGGGATTCCCCCGAGCGGAAGTGCTTAGGGAAGTTCATGAGTGGAGTTAAACGCAGCCCTGGTTTTCACGATGCATTGTTGGACTTTTTAGGGAGCTAACGTCTCAGTGAACTGGTAGGATTTTGCCTTTAAAATGGCAGAGTCCCTGATCAGTGCCCTGACTACTGAACTAGGGAGCTGATTGAGACACACCCCAGCCCTAAAAACGTCTCAGGTTATGACTGTAACCCTGGTTCCCTGAGAAGGGGAACAAGACATTGCGTCTTGGATTGATGCTATGGGGAACGGCATTAGCGTGACCGGTGTCTGAAGCATGTGTGTTAAACACACCAAATTATTGGCTGATGACAATACATGATGTCACAAGCGGAGTGCCCGTAAGTATTAAATGGCGCCTGTAATACACATCATCAACTCTTTTTTCTGAAGGAGATGTGCAGGCAGGCCTGAGGTCTCTTTTTCCATCTCAGAGAACCAGGGTTACAGTCGTAACCTGAGACATTCCCTTTCGAAGTGGAAACAGTGTTGAAGTTCCAATTCAAAAAGGAACTTGCTGGTCTCGAACAGAGCCAGGAAATGCTTTTGCTGGGCTCAGACTGTATATCTATGTATATAGATGTATATCAGACTATGTATATCTATGTATATAGATGTATATCAGACTATGTATATCAGACGATGTATATCTTAACTGATTGTGAAATCAGGTTGCATCACGCATGTAAGGAGAATCTTCACAGATGTTCATCTTTCAAATCTCAAACCTGCACACACTGCAAGATTTGAAAATCATTGCGCATCACACACTGCAAGATATTCTTAAGATTATCATGTCAGATTTAGCACCTCACACAACGGATGTTGTATATGTTGCATAACATTCTGCTAAAATGAGGGATAAACAGACAGATGTTTAAACAAGTTGTTGTGTGCACATCCCACCTTCTGGCAGGTGCAGGACAAAAAAGACTACTGAATTGAAAAGATTATAATGTCCGCAACACTGCTACTTACTCCCATATTTTAATAAAAAAGGCAACGTTTCGACCCTACTGGGTCTTCTTCAGGCAATTAGCAAAACACATTTGATACAGAGTTATATAGGCCTTACAATCTGACCCACCCCGTGATTTCAATTAGCTTGATTGGGTCTAAACAAGCCTAATAACCTCACTCATTAATTAATTAAGAGAACACTTGCATGGATAAAACAATCAACATACACAAGAATCAATTCCATATGCACATAACTTCCTACAATGTAGTCAGAAACATGCAATTAACTACCAAGAAACAGTGCATACTCACATATACATGATGTCATATATATATAAATCCACAACCAAATACATAGGCTACATAAATACACATTATATTATGACATATACATGACACAGAGCCATTCATTATAAGAATGGCTTTATGTCAAAATCTTCATTAAGACCATAAGGAGACATTGTGTTCAAATAGTAAATCCAAAAAGTTTCCCGTTGGAGAAGCCTTTTACCATGATCTCCTCCTCTAAACGGTTTATTGACCCGCTCCACCCCGATGTATCTAAGGGCGCTGACATTGTGGCCAGCTGATTTAAAATGAGCGGCGACAGGACTACGTTCATCTCCTTTTCTGATGGTACTTCTGTGCTCACTGATTCTGGTCCGTAGCGCTCTCGTTGTTTTACCAACATATGATAAACCACATGGGCAACTGATTAAATAAATAACATGTGTGGTGCTACATGTAATAGTACCGCGAATAGATAATGTCTTACCAGTGTGTGGATGATTAAAATGTTTGCATTTATGCGTATACGAGCACTGGGCACAACTGCCACATCTATAATTACCATCTGGCATACTAAGAAAAGGCGTTGTAACTTCAGGACGTATATCATTCTTAACTAGATGGTCCTTTAAGTTAGAAGCACGCTTATAAATAAGCTTGGGTTTTTCTGGGAAGACTCTGGTTAGTTTAGGGTCCGACTCAATAATGTGCCAGTATTTATAAACAGATCTTCTAAATTCTGACACAAGTGGAGAATATTTTACACAACATAAAGGAGACTTATTTGGAATTTTTTTGCGTATAGATCGAAGGCACTCGTCTTGCGTTATCTGATCAAAACGTTCTTTGGCCGAATCGACCCAATCTTGTTTATACCCTCTATTGAGGAATCTTTTTGTCAAGTCCGCAGCCTGCTTTAAGTAAGATGTATTATCACTGCATATTCTGCGTACACGATTAAACTGACTGATTGGGAGACTTTTGACCAACGGCCTGGGATGAAAACTATCCCCATGCAATATAGTGTTACGATCCGTAGGCTTACGAAAAAGATCAGTTTTTAAGATCGTACCATCTTTATATACCTGAATATCCAGGAAACTGATGCAATGTTTATCATATTCCAAAGTAAATTTCAAATGTTCATTACAAGAGTTCAGATACTCATGAAAGCCATTAAGTTCATCTACTGTGCAGTCAATAATCAGAAAAATATCGTCAATAAATCTCTTATAAAATAAGATCTTAGAATAAAATGGATTTCTCCGATGTAGCACAAATTGATTCTCAAAAAAACCCATATACAAACAAGCATAATTAGGGGCCATTTTGCTTCCCATGGCAGTACCTTTCTTTTGTATAAAAAACTCATCTTGAAAGCGAAAAAAGTTATTAGTAAGAACTATGTTAGCCAAGTCTAATATGCACTCAGTGCTAGGTTTTGGCTCAAACTTACTTAAAGAAAGAAAATACTGAAGTGCTTCTAGGCCACCATCATGTGGGATATTTGTGTACAGGCTTTGAACATCAAAAGTGGCCAATAAACAATTATCAGAATTAAGATCAAAGGTTTTCAGCGAATTGATAAAATCGATAGAATCACGTATATAAGAGGGGAGGATAACCACTTCTGATTTTATAAAATAATCAACGAAGGCAGATATATTTTCGGTTAGGCTACCAATACCACTGACAATAGGTCTTCCCTTCAGAGGGGTGTCTAAGCCCTTGTGGATTTTAGGAAGTGTGTAAATTACCGGGATCACTGGATGTTCAACCTTAAGAAACTCAAAGGCACTTTTTTCAAACTCACCATTACTGAAGTGATTTTCTAATTGGGAATATATCACATTCCTCAACCTATTAGTGGGATCAGATGATAATCTCTCATAGAAAGTACAATCACTTAATTGTCTTTTAATTTCCTTTTCATAATCCACAGCGTTTTGCAAAACAACAGCTCCCCCCTTGTCAGCAGGTCTTACCACAATCCTATTGTCCTTACTCAAATCCATTATAGCTTCTCTTTCCTCTTTTGTCAGGTTATTGTACACTTTATATTCTTTTTTATTTTTAAGTAGACACTTAACATCATTCTCAACTAAACGACAGTACGTGTCCAGAGAGGCATTACGGTGCTTAGGAGGAATAAATGTTGATCTTATCTTGAAACGACTATGGGACAAGTCACTAGGGGGAGAGGTAGCAGGCAACAGGACTTGGTCCACAGAGGAACCACTCCTGGTTGGACTGTCCTTCATACCAGAATGGAAAAACTCCCTCAATCTAAGATTACGTGCAGGCCTCAGACAAAGTTTTTTCAGAAAGATTAATTACCGTACTCTCCTGCTGGTCTGAATGCGGGGTTGTCTGCGACCAGCAGGAGAGTACGGTAATTAATCTTTCTGAAAAAACTTTGTCTGAGGCCTGCACGTCAGCCTTAAGTAAAGGACTGAGTTTTGTTCCAACTACTCATACTAATGACTTTGAGACTATTATTGATTTCCAGAAGTTCTTTCGTAATCTTAGATTGAGGGAGTTTTTCCATTCTGGTATGAAGGACAGTCCAACCAGGAGTGGTTCCTCTGTGGACCAAGTCCTGTTGCCTGCTACCTCTCCCCCTAGTGACTTGTCCCATAGTCGTTTCAAGATAAGATCAACATTTATTCCTCCTAAGCACCGTAATGCCTCTCTGGACACGTACTGTCGTTTAGTTGAGAATGATGTTAAGTGTCTACTTAAAAATAAAAAAGAATATAAAGTGTACAATAACCTGACAAAAGAGGAAAGAGAAGCTATAATGGATTTGAGTAAGGACAATAGGATTGTGGTAAGACCTGCTGACAAGGGGGGAGCTGTTGTTTTGCAAAACGCTGTGGATTATGAAAAGGAAATTAAAAGACAATTAAGTGATTGTACTTTCTATGAGAGATTATCATCTGATCCCACTAATAGGTTGAGGAATGTGATATATTCCCAATTAGAAAATCACTTCAGTAATGGTGAGTTTGAAAAAAGTGCCTTTGAGTTTCTTAAGGTTGAACATCCAGTGATCCCGGTAATTTACACACTTCCTAAAATCCACAAGGGCTTAGACACCCCTCTGAAGGGAAGACCTATTGTCAGTGGTATTGGTAGCCTAACCGAAAATATATCTGCCTTCGTTGATTATTTTATAAAATCAGAAGTGGTTATCCTCCCCTCTTATATACGTGATTCTATCGATTTTATCAATTCGCTGAAAACCTTTGATCTTAATTCTGATAATTGTTTATTGGCCACTTTTGATGTTCAAAGCCTGTACACAAATATCCCACATGATGGTGGCCTAGAAGCACTTCAGTATTTTCTTTCTTTAAGTAAGTTTGAGCCAAAACCTAGCACTGAGTGCATATTAGACTTGGCTAACATAGTTCTTACTAATAACTTTTTTCGCTTTCAAGATGAGTTTTTTATACAAAAGAAAGGTACTGCCATGGGAAGCAAAATGGCCCCTAATTATGCTTGTTTGTATATGGGTTTTTTTGAGAATCAATTTGTGCTACATCGGAGAAATCCATTTTATTCTAAGATCTTATTTTATAAGAGATTTATTGACGATATTTGTCTGATTATTGACTGCACAGTAGATGAACTTAATGGCTTTCATGAGTATCTGAACTCTTGTAATGAACATTTGAAATTTACTTTGGAATATGATAAACATTGCATCAGTTTCCTGGATATTCAGGTATATAAAGATGGTACGATCTTAAAAACTGATCTTTTTCGTAAGCCTACGGATCGTAACACTATATTGCATGGGGATAGTTTTCATCCCAGGCCGTTGGTCAAAAGTCTCCCAATCAGTCAGTTTAATCGTGTACGCAGAATATGCAGTGATAATACATCTTACTTAAAGCAGGCTGCGGACTTGACAAAAAGATTCCTCAATAGAGGGTATAAACAAGATTGGGTCGATTCGGCCAAAGAACGTTTTGATCAGATAACGCAAGACGAGTGCCTTCGATCTATACGCAAAAAAATTCCAAATAAGTCTCCTTTATGTTGTGTAAAATATTCTCCACTTGTGTCAGAATTTAGAAGATCTGTTTATAAATACTGGCACATTATTGAGTCGGACCCTAAACTAACCAGAGTCTTCCCAGAAAAACCCAAGCTTATTTATAAGCGTGCTTCTAACTTAAAGGACCATCTAGTTAAGAATGATATACGTCCTGAAGTTACAACGCCTTTTCTTAGTATGCCAGATGGTAATTATAGATGTGGCAGTTGTGCCCAGTGCTGGTATACGCATAAATGCAAACATTTTAATCATCCACACACTGGTAAGACATTATCTATTCGCGGTACTATTACATGTAGCACCACACATGTTATTTATTTAATCAGTTGCCCATGTGGTTTATCATATGTTGGTAAAACAACGAGAGCGCTACGGACCAGAATCAGTGAGCACAGAAGTACCATCAGAAAAGGAGATGAACGTAGTCCTGTCGCCGCTCATTTTAAATCAGCTGGCCACAATGTCAGCGCCCTTAGATACATCGGGGTGGAGCGGGTCAATAAACCGTTTAGAGGAGGAGATCATGGTAAAAGGCTTCTCCAACGGGAAACTTTTTGGATTTACTATTTGAACACAATGTCTCCTTATGGTCTTAATGAAGATTTTGACATAAAGCCATTCTTATAATGAATGGCTCTGTGTCATGTATATGTCATAATATAATGTGTATTTATGTAGCCTATGTATTTGGTTGTGGATTTATATATATATGACATCATGTATATGTGAGTATGCACTGTTTCTTGGTAGTTAATTGCATGTTTCTGACTACATTGTAGGAAGTTATGTGCATATGGAATTGATTCTTGTGTATGTTGATTGTTTTATCCATGCAAGTGTTCTCTTAATTAATTAATGAGTGAGGTTATTAGGCTTGTTTAGACCCAATCAAGCTAATTGAAATCACGGGGTGGGTCAGATTGTAAGGCCTATATAACTCTGTATCAAATGTGTTTTGCTAATTGCCTGAAGAAGACCCAGTAGGGTCGAAACGTTGCCTTTTTTATTAAAATATGGGAGTAAGTAGCAGTGTTGCGGACATTATAATCTTTTCATAAACAGACAGATGGCCATGCAAAAGACAAAATCTCACACTAATAATACTGTAGACTTCCTCTCGGACTGAGAACATCATCTGTCTGCCCTGATAGACATCCAGCAGTCATACATTTGTAATTCATAATCATTATTAGGCTATAATTACCAACTATCAGCCAGTTAATGGCAATCAAAATCAGCGCTGCATAACAGTATTTATATGAAATGGACTTTAATATCCTTGTGGATATGACACTTTATCAGTCTGCTTCTCTCTGGCGGAGTGCAGGCCAGCGATAATAATAGACTGAATACATTAAGGCTACATTAGGCCCAGCTAATCTTTTCAAAAGTTCTTGAGAGTAAGTAAGACGGCATCGAAGCTTGGAATCTCGCTGAGATCTCCACACACTCCAGATGAGAACAGCGTGATACTCTGTGATTCAGAACTTGACTATATGTTTTCCAAAAGAGAAGACATCATAAATTTGATTCTGATTCAAGCAAGAGTTTCTCATGCAGAACATATCCAGGTCATATTTCACCGCAAAATCAAAAGAAAAAAAAAATACGAATCTTTTTTCTTTTTTTTTTGCATAAAGAATTTTAAAGGCATAATATAATTTTTGCACTCTATTTTCTCCCCATTAGGATGTTTTGAATTATTTTAAAGAAAATTATACTCACTTACCCTGCAATATTCTCATTATCACAATGTGAAAGTCTTAAAGTACAATAATTATAGTTCTAATAATAGTTATACTAACCCTAACCTAACAGTCTGCAAATACTCTAATGAAAGTTAGTTGACATCTGGCTGCAAAGTTACGGAAGAAATGTTATCTTTACAATGTGTGTGACCATCATATGACAGTAAAAGAGCACACACAAACCTTATTCCAGGGACGTGCACAGGGGGGTTGCTCAGGTTGCCCGGGCAACTGCCCATATGCCCTTCTCGACTCAGGTTGCCCTTCCGAAAAAAAAAAAAAAAAAATCGTACAATGGATGCAGAATTTCACGTAGGCCTAGATAAAAATAAAATAATAGTAAAAAAAAAAATTTTGCAAAGCCTCATTCACTTCCATTCGGGCACTCAGCTCAACTGTTTATGTGGCTGCAGCGACCGGTGCGTAAGACCCCGCCTCCATCTCGTGTCATAGCGCGTCAATTAATGTGTACAACATCCATGACAAAATGAAGCGAAACTATCCTTCTGGTCACGAAAAGAGGAAGAAGAAAAAAACCATGAGAGTGAATTGCGGGAATAACAATCAGGTAAACTTGTGTTCTCTCCTCTCTAAGTTTGATGTCAGCAAAGTTTGATGTCTTTCGGTCTTGCTAACCTAGCTGGGCAGGCAGTGCATCTCTTGCATCACTTTGTGCCTGACAAAAGTGAGAGTAAAATACAATTATTTATTATGTTTGTTTTTGATAAACGACAAAGTGCAACGGTGTTTGTTTACTGCAGCTCAGAAAACATAACCACGTCTCGTGTGTTATCATGCATTCATATTTCTGCTTGAAAAATGCGCGTTTCATTTCGTGCACGCGCATTTTTCAAGCAGAAATATGTGGAGACCAGACATAGCCCACTGTGCAATATATGCACGTGAATGATGGCACTCCCAATCAAAGTACACATTATACGTTTAAAACAAGACACTGATTATCTAGTCTCAGTGTTAAAAACTCTAAACAACTGCACTAATTATGCAAGATAGAAAGCAATGTATTGACAATTTGACATTGATTGACTATTGATTTATAGGCTATATTGAATTTAAAATGTTGATTAGCTGGACATACTGGTCAATATGGATGCACATCCCTCAGTAAATAATAACCATAAATCAAGAATTGCTTCAACATGCATAATAATAAAAAAATCATACTGATGCCGAAAATACCCAGGCTGTAGAGAGAACCAAAGTTAATCCCAAAAGCCAAAGCTTAGGGTTATAATTTATTATTTTCTTCTTATTTATGTTTACGTTAATATTCACTTGTTATGTTAACATTCTATAGAAAATACTCTATTCAATAAACATTGTTTGTTTGAACCTCATTCTGTTCTATATTCTTGTACTTATTCTTTGACTGTTTTGTTTAAAGGAGGGAGGATTGTATTGGGAGCACTGAAGTGTCAGGTGTAACTGTGTGGCAATGGCAAATGGTTTACATAGCTCACGGCGTCACAGGTCAGGTAGAGGGCCCCTTAGCAGAATTTTGCTTAGGGCCCCAGGGGGAGGTCAGGATCGGCACTGGGTTTAGCAGTCGATTCTGTTCCCTACCGGAATTCCTGTTCCCTTTACGCAATCATACTACAAATCATGCGTAGTTGCCCGTAGCCTACCATCACAACTGAATACGAGCAAGAAGCACAACTGAATGTACGGGAAGGCAAAAGGTTAAAAAAGGATTGTATTTTTTCCCGAAAAAGCGTTGTTTTTATTATTACAAGCGAGTTTTTCCATTCAATCTAGATTATTTATTTTCAACAAAAAAAAATATATATATTATGAGGAACTCTTTTTCTCATGTGTCTCATCTCTGAGGGGAGGGGGGGGGGGGCGTTTTTTCAGGTCAGAGCAACTGCCCCTCAAAATTTCTGTGCACGTCCCTGCCTTATTCTAATATGGAATTGTATTGGAATGATAAAGAGTGTAGGTAGGTGACAGGGGGGCCTCCACTCAAGGATAAAAATGTGATGAACAACTTCCACATATGGTTGAAAATACCATCATTCCCAGATAGCAACATTGTTTCGGCCCAGATCCGGCCCACATCTGGCACTTGTGGGATGCGGATCTGGCCCACATGCAGCATGGAATGACGGCCCTTGGGTGGCCCACTCCTGTTTGCCAGATCTGGGCCACAAGTAGGCCATAGCAATGCCACATGTCAGCCAAGAGCAAATAAATAAACCAGAACTGGACCTTATCTGAGCCACAAAATCTGTGTATATTAAATATTAAGTAATTGCAGCCTTAATAAGCCTGTTAACAAGCAGTATCACTAAAGGAAAGAAGAGAACAGAAAAAGAGACTAGCAGAAAAACAAGAACTGACTTCAGACACAGTCTTAGATGAAATCACTTGAAGATAAAAGAAGACATTAAATCTGTGAAGATCTCAGCAGAGCAGGAATAAACAACTCCACAAACAGCATTACCAGCTTCACTTATTACTAACCAGACTGACTTTATTTCTTTCAGACTTCTACAGAAGTTTTTATTGAGAATTAACAGAGGTTTAACTCTGTGTTTCATTTGAAGTCACCATAACAGTGATTAGTGTTTCCATTAGTTGGGCTCTTAACTCTTAAAATATATTATGTCTTTTTTTGGCTGCTGTGACAGTGTGTTTAGTCAAACACATTTGCAGCAGCAAAGAAAGCTAAAGTGAAATGAGATCCGGTTATAATGGTTACCTGTTGATGGTTTTATAATCATCAAGAATTTACTTGATTCACTGATGTCTTTGGAATCTAACAATTGTGTTGATCTATTAATACACAGCATAATCCCAGTTTTAAATTAACTCTGCTCAGTGTTTAAATGAGTCCACACTCAGAGAGTGTTAAATTAACACTGAAGCAGTGCTAAAGTCAATGAGATCGTTAAGTGATTAATTGAGTGATAATTGAGCATTATCGAAGACACCTGATGTTAACGCAGAATCACTAAAGGAGAAAATCGTAATTGGTATGTTACCATTATGGAGATCAGTGTTTGCTTAAGTTGGGCTGTTGACCCTTAATTCATTAACTTTAGATTTTGTTTGGCTGCTGTACCTGCCAGATGAACAAAGAGAAAATATGATATGATGGTGTTGGTTGTGTTTTAACATAATCAATAGTTGGCCTGAATCACTGAACTCATTGGGAGCATAATTTCAGAGTTAAATTAACCTTATGGATTATAACAGCACTGTCCTTGTAGAGTATGCATTTTTTTTAGCCTTTTCAATTAAGTCCAAATGATCAAATCAATTACAAAAAAAAAAAAAAAAAAAAAACTTCTAGAAAATATTTCAGGTAGGCACATACAGACATCAAGAATTAGCGTATGAATCTCAACAGTGGTGACAAACAGATCACCTCTGAACATAAGCTCATTATTTATTCATGCAGCAATGCATGATGGGAGCCATGAATGAGATTTGATTGGTGGAATCTAGAATACACTGCAAAATGCCCTATAATTGTCACCATTGTTGAGATTCACAGGCTGATTCTTGATGTCTGTGTAAAAAAAAAGAAAAAAAAAGTTTTGTATAAGATTGAGTTTTAAGAAATTATTTGGATTACATTGTAAAAGCTACAAATATTATACTTTTCAAGGATAGTGCTGCTATAATCAATAAAGTAAATGTAACTCAGTAACTGGGCTCTATATGTGTTCAGTGATTCAGGTCGAATGAATTTGAAATAATGATAATGTTCAAACACAACCAACACCATCATATCACCTTTTCTCTTTGTTCATCTGGCTGTTATAACTCATGTACAGCAGCCAAACAAAATCTAGAGTTAATAGTTTAAAGGGTCAACAGCCCAACTAAAGCAAACACTGATCTCCACAATGGTAACATACCAATTACGATTTTCTCCTTCAGTGATTCCGCTTGTTAACATCAGGTGTCGTCGATAATGTTCAATTATCCTTCCATTAATCACTTAATTATCTCATTAACTTTAACACTGCTTCAGTGTTCATTTAACACTCTCTGAGTGTGGACTCATGTAAACACTGAGCAGTGTTAATTTAAAAATGGGGATTATGCGGTGTATTAACGGATCAACACAATTGTTAGATTCCAAAGACATCAGTGAATCAAGTTATTTCCTGGTGATTTTACCATGAACAGGTAACCATTATAACCTGATCTCATTTCACTTTAGCTTTCTTTGCTGCTGCAAATGTGTTTGACTAAACACACTGTCACAACAGCCAAAAAAATATAAAAAAGATATATTAAGAGTTAAGAGCCCAACTAATGGAAACACTAATCACTGCTATGGTGACTTCAAATGAAACAGAGTTAAACCTCTGTTAATTCTCAATAAAAACTTCTGTAGAAGTCTGACAGAAATAAAGTCAGTCTGGTTAGTAATAAGTGAAGCTGGTAATGCTGTTTGTGGAGTTGTTTAATCCTCCTCTGCTGAGATCTTCAGATGTAATGTCTTCTTTTCTCTTCAGTTGATTTCATCTAAGACTGTGAAGTCAGTTGTAGTTATTGTGTTTCTGCTCGTCTCTTTTTCTATTCTCTTCTTTCCTTCAGTGATTCTGCTTGTTAACAGGCTTGAGATGACTCCATATTTAATATACACAGATTTTGTGGCTCAGATAAAGTCCAGTTCTGGTTTATTTCTTTGCTCTTGGCTGACATGTGGCATTGCTATGGCCTGCTTGTGGCCCAGATCTGGCAAACAAGAGTGGGCCACCCAAGGGCCGTCATTCCACGCTGCATGTGGGCCAGATCCGCATCCCACAAGTGCCAGATGTGGGCCGGATCTGGGCCGAAACAATGTTGCTATCTGGGTTGGCCTAGAAAGATAACATTCTGGGAGTCAAGACTTTAAAGGATGCCCTCCCTTCACTGTCACACTCTGCAGCCACTCTGTGTGACTGTATGATTGCTGGCCTTTTCTTGCAATAAAATAAACCTCATCAAAGACAATTGGAAATGTTTGTCTCTTATTCAGTGATATAATTTTGTTTGCCACCACAGTTAGTAGAATGTCTGAAGTGGAATATCAAAATAAAGTTTTTTACATTCACGTTGTGTCTGAATTACAGTTCCCTTATCGAGTTGGTCCCTCGACATTATGTATGGGGAAATCCATTTTCCTCGAAATGCTGAAGGCTGATTTGAATAACTCTTTTGCTTGCAAATAGCCAATGGCGTCCGCGCCCTCACCTGATTGGCTGACAGTCCCCAATATAGGTGATGAAGGAAACCGCAGAATCTTTCTTCTTCACCTGGAACCTGGTTTTGCCGTGGATTCACGCAAACAGAGTGTACGACGTGGAAATTTATCCCCTCTCATGTGGATTTTTTGCTAGTAAAACTGAAAATGTCTCTTTGCCGCATGTGTGGTGGTCCTATCGACTTCCCGGACGCACACGAGCAGTGTGTGCTGTGTCTGGGTCGGGCGCACACGGCGGCGGCGCTCGAAGGGTCAGGTTGTCGAGCCTGTGAGGAACTCCCAATCAAGATCCTTCACTCAAGGCAGGCCGTTACCCGTAAAGGTGGCCTTATGACTCCTGCCTCTCCTCCGCCCGCCGCCGTCGAGCCGCGGGCCGGGAGACTGCAGAAAGCTCCGTCAATGGACTCTATCGAGGAGTTGGCGTCTGCCCAACGCCCAGGCCGCCCTCACGTGTCAGAACCTCTCACCTACGCTTGAGGCCAGTTTCCACCCCCCGAAGGAAGCGCGTCAAATGGTCTCGTTCGGGAATGGTGAGGATGACACCATGTCCACGAGTGCCTCCGACCCAGGAGCGTGGTCTGAGGCTCCTTCAGGAGCCACCCCGGCCTCGCTGGACGCGGAGCTCATGGCTATTCTCACGGAGGCAGTAGCGGACCTGGGGCTGGACTGGGCAGCCCCTAAAGAACAGCCGTTTAGGAAGTGGATGGACGGTTCCTTCCTCGGTGCAGGCCGCCAGGCGGACGCCCCACAGAGACCCGCGCCCTTTTTTCCTGAGCTCCAAGAGGAGCTCACCCGGTCATGGCGCTCCCCTCACTCAGCCCGAGTCCATACACAGGGTACCCAGCTGCTGACGACAGTGGAAGGTGCGTAGAAATTGGGTTACTCGCGACCGCCTCCCGCCGAGGACGCCGTCGTGGCACACCTATGTCCATCTCCCGGATGGAAAACCGCCATATTGCCTTCCAGGCCATGTAGAGCCACTGCCCACATCCCCGAAAAGGCATATCGGCTGGACATGCAGCATCTGCCCTCCACACGATGGTAATCCTGCAGGTCTTCCAAACTCGACTCTTGGGGTCCCTGGACGAGGAAGGCCCGGACCCCGAGTCCCTCAGAAAGCTGTGCACGGCCATCTGGCTCTGGCCGCCTCTAAAAAGGTCGCCCAGGGAATCGGCCGTAACATGGGCAGCCTCGTGGTTCTGCACTGCCATCTGTGGCTGACTCTGACCGAGATGTGCGATGCTGAGAAGAAGCAGCTCCTGGACGCACAGGTAAGCCCGTTGGGTCTTTTCGGCATTGTGGTCGAGGCTTACTCGGAGAAGTACGCCAAGACCTTGAAACAGTCCAAGATGATGCCGCATCTTCTGCCTAGATGTTCTCAAGCCCCCCCTAGAGCGAGGTCTAGATCCTCTTTGGCACAGCGTCCGGCTGGATACGCTAGGCATCCCCGAGCACGAGAGAGCGCCGCGAGCCTGAACCGCCGCATCACCAGAGGAAATTTAGGAAGCCCCGTTTCGGCGCGAAACCAATTGTTAGCCAAGGGCGGCCGGCGGACAAGAAGGAGCAGCCTTCCTGATGTTTGTGCCAGGAGGAAGAGAGCGCGGGCCGTGCACGACAACGGACCTGCGGCGCGTTCCCGCCCAGAGTTCCCTCTGCAACCTACAGTGAAGCCCGAGAATGTGTTTGTGAATGTTATGAAACCGCTGTGTTCTGTTTCAATAAACATAAAGCATTACATATCTCAGCAAAAGAGCTATTTTCCTCCCTTGACTATTACCCGCGACATAACCGAAACCTCTCCTTCGGGAGACGCTTTGCAGAGCGGAAGCCCGGGGCAACCCGAGGATGTGATTTTGTGTGTCCCCGTGCAAAAAGCCGCGGACGAGTCACCTCCCATTCATATAGCTGTCAATGCTTCGCCGGCGGCTGGCGCGCAGCCCCCGCCGCAGCATGCATTAATGCCCTCTCTGTCGAGCCACCTGAGCGTGTGGTCGACGCTCCCAGCTGTGTCAGTTTGGGTAATCAACACTGTAAAACGCGGCTACACGCTTTAGTTTGCTCGCAGACCACCCCGCTTCGGCGGCATGATTATGTCAGAGGTTTCAGAACAGAGCGCCCCGCTGCTAAGGGCAGAAATCTCCTCTCTCCTGGCGAAACAAGCAGTAGAGATAGTGCCCGGGGAAAAGAGAAATTGCGGGTTTTACAGCCGCTATTTTTTTAGTCCCGAAAAAGGACAGTGGTATGCGGGACACGCGTTCAAGATGATTACGGTGAAGCAAATCCTCGTGCATATTCAGCCAGAGGATTACTTCATTGCAGTGGATCTGAAGGATGCGTATTTTCACATTCAAATAGCCCCGCATCACAGGCGCTTTCTGCGTTTTGCATTCGAGTGCGCCGCATACCAATTCAAAGTGTTGGCGTTCGGGCTGGCTCTAGCCCCCCGCGTGTTTACAATGTGCATGAATGCAGCGCTCGCACCCCTGAAGCTCAGTGGTATGCACATACTGAACTATCAAGACGACTGGCTAGTCGTCGCTCAATCGAGAGGTGCTCCTTGCCCACCTGACATGCCTGGGACTGTCTGTGAATAAACAGAAAAGCATGCTTCAGCCGTGCCAGTCGATCAAATTCCTGGGTATGGTTCTGGACTCGCGCACGATGATCGCGCACTTATCAGAGCCGAGGATCCAGTCTATTCACAATACACTAGCCCTCTTCATTCAAGGCAGAGCTATCCCCTTAAAAACGTTTCAGAGGCAACTGGGTCTGATGGCAGCTGCAGCCTCCGTCTGCAGACTGGGCTTGCTGCATATGAGACCGCTGCAGCACTGGTTGCAAAGCTGAGTGCAGCCGCAGGCGTGGAGAGTGGGGACGGAATGCATTATCATAAAGCGTTCGTGTCTTGAGACTCTGGCGCCTAGGTCCGGCACGACAATGTATGAACAGGGTGCTGCTATGGGCAGAGTGGTCAGACGGATACATCCGCAAACTATGATCTGGAATCTCTTTGGCAAAGCAGAGATTGGCCTCTTTGCTTCAGAGGAGAACGCCCACTGCTCGCTGTACTTCTCGCTGACAACAGCTCCTCTGGGAGGGGACGCGCTGTCGAACCGCTGGCCCAAGAGGCGGAAGTATGCTTTCCCCCCGGTCAAATTAATGCCGCTAGTGCTGCAAAAGATCAGGGAAGAGAGATGTGCACTGATTCTGGAGGCACCCAAGTGGCCCAACCAGCCGTGGTTCCCGGAATTAGTGAACATGTCGCAGCTCCCCCCGTGGCGAGTCCTCACTATTTCAGAATGACCAGCATGAAGTTCTTTCAGCAAAAGGCTCCTCAGGGGCGGGGGTATAATTACACGATAACCCCACAGTAAGCAACCAGATTGAACTGTCAACTCATTTCGTCGAATCAGATAAGGTTTGAATTTGTCTTTCATCTTTCTTCTCCCACCATGAGATATCCAGGCCAAAACTGCGTCAGTTCTTATGAATCGTTTCACTTGGGCAGCAGTTACAGGAGCACTTTGCACTTCTTTGAAGTAGAAGATGTTGACTTAAGGGCATTCAGGTTTTGTGTCTGGCAGAGGCAGCCTGGACAGACCATCTGCATTGCAATGCTGCTCAGACCTCTTATATTTGATGTCGTATTGGTGAGCCAACAACAACAGAGCCCAACGCTGCATGTGATTCGCTGCTAGAGAATGCCAGTTTGGGGACCAAAGATAGAGGTAAGTGGTCTGTGGTCTGTGAGCAGGGTAAATCTGTGCCCAAACAGGTACTGGTGAAATTTATTTACACCAAATACAATTGCTAAAGCTTCTCGCTCAATTTGAGCGTAATTACTCTCTGCTGAGTTCAGAGTCCTTGACGCAAAAGCGATTGGCCTTTCTTCACCTGATGGCATTATATGTGAAAGTACCGCACCGGCACCATATGGTGAAGCATCACATGCCAACTGTTGTTGTAATGTTCAGTGTTGTATTGTGTGAGGACCTCACAATAATGAGTAATGTGCATTTCACATCCCTGAATGCCTTCTCACATTTGTCAGACCATTTCCATTGTTTGGACTTGTTTAACAGTTCATGTACATCAGTGTACTAAGTCCACTGGAAAGCTTTGGCATGAACTTTGCATAGTATGTTAACAATCCTAGGAATGATCGCAGCTGGCTTACGTTATTTGGAGATGGCGCATCCATGATAGCTTTTACCTTTGATGGTGCTTTGTGAAGATCAGCGCTGTCAATTACATATCCTAGATACTCGATGGTGGGCTGGAAGAAGTCACATTTGTCTTTCTTCACCCGAAGGCCATACTCTTTTAGTCTTTGTAGTGTTGCATTTAGGAAGCCTTTGATATCTGTACAGGCCCTTGTGTGTCACAATGGTCAGCAGCTCTTGGGAAACAGGATCGACCTGAATTTGGAGGTAAGCTTGACATAAGTCTATCTTGCTGAATTGCTGGCCGCCTGCTAATCCAGCAAAAAGATCTTCAATTAGCGTCAAGGGGTATTGTTCTACAGTTAAAAGAGGGTTGACAGTAACCTTGAAATCGTCACAAATTCTGACTGATCCATCCTTCAATACAGGAACAATTGGTGTTGCCCACTCGCTAACACTTACTTTCTTCAGTATGCCAGTTTCCTCCAGATGGTCTAGTTCAGTTTCTACCTTAGGCTTTATCACGTAAGGAACGGGGCGAGCTTTTAAGCACTTAGGTTTACTATTAGACTTAATGGCCAGCTTTTACAGTGATGTCTTTCATGTTTCCCAACTCATCTCCAAACACCTCTGCATGCTTCCTCAGGATGTGTTGTAGGCTGGTAGACTCTTTCGCCACTAAATGTACTTCCTGCCAATTTAGCTTTATTTTCTCTATCCATGATCGGCCCATCAGAGCTGTGTGACTACTGCCTTTCACAATATACAGTAGTAAGTTTACCTTCTGTTTGTTTAGCTCTACAGTCATATCCACGACTCCTGAAAGAGGTACAAGCTCACCTGTGTACTGTATGTTTTCAAGGTCATTTTCGCTTCCTTGAGACAGAGGTATGGCCACTTCTCTTGGTTGACTCTGCCATGAGCGACACAGCGCCTCCTGTGTCCACTTCCATTGGAACAGCCTTTCCATCTAGCAGAATTTGAAGTAACAGACATTACATGTGAGTGTTCATTTTCATCAGATTCATCCTCTTGTTGTTTCCCTGTATATTCCACCTGATTTATGTTTTTCTTTTTGAATTTTCTGACATAGCTTTTCTTAAACTCCACAGGTTTAGCTGGATTTACTTGCTTTTTGTTTATTTGCTTTTTGTTTTGGCATACACTTTCAATATGCCCTTTTTCCCACAGTTTCTGCAGTCTTTGAACCAGCATTCCTGTGCCAGATGACCACTCTTTCCACAGCGGTGACATGCTTTCTTACCATCATGTTTCATTCTTTCACTGTACACTTTGTGGACTTGACTGGATGTGCTTAACTCTTGTGCATCTTTTGCAGCCATTTCCATAGATACAGCTATTTCCATCGCTCGCTCTAGAATTAGATTACTTTCAAATAGGAGTCGCTTTTGAATGGTCTTACTACGCAATCCGCACACGAATCTGTCTCTTATAGTGTCACTCAGTGTTGTGCCGAACTCACAGTGTTCTGACAGACGCTTCCGTACAGCAACAAATTGTGCGATCGATTCTCCCTCTAGTTGATTGTGTTCATGAAAGCGGAATCTTTCTGCGATGATGAGGGGTTTTGGTGCATAATGTTCCTGGAGCTCAAAAATGACAATCTGGGGCTCAGGTCAGGAAGCAGACAGATTGGCTAAACCGACCATCTGCCAGCTGTCTCACATCACCAAGGTCAGATAAATCCCATCACATAGAGACTCTTTCACCTAGATATCATCATAATAATAATAATAATAATAAATTTTATTTATAAAGCACTTTTCATAAAAGAATCTCAAAGTGCTACAGAACCACAATAAAACAATCTAAAATCAGAACCAAAAAAAATACATAGAAAAAATATCAAAGCCTAAGGACCACTTAAGAAAGCCTGCCTGAACAAAACAGTTTTAAGCTCTTTTTTAAAATTGTCCACCGACTGGGGTTTTCGCAGATGTTCAGGGAGGGAGTTCCAGATGCGAGGGGCAGCACAGCAGAAAGCTCGGTCTCCCATGGTACATAGTCTTGAGCGTGGCTGATGGAGAAGGTTTGTATTTTGGGACCGGAGGTTACGGGTAGAAGAAAGAGGGGTAAGGAGATCTTTGAGGTATTGCGGGGCATTGTTATAGATGCAAAGATGGGTAATGAGGGCGATTTTGTATTGAATTCTTGAGGGTATGGGGAGCCAGTGGAGGTTCTGAAGAATGGGAGTGATGTGTTCGTATTTGCGTGCCTTCATCAGAGTTCGGGCAGCACAGTTCTGAATAAATTGGAGTTTTTGAAGGTGTTTACTTGATACACCAATAAGTAGGCTGTTACAGTAATCAAGCCTGGAGGAAATCAAGGCATGGACGAGTTTCTCTGCATCAGAGAAAGTGAGAAAGGGGCGGAGTTTCGAAATGTTTTTGATATGAAAAAAGCAGGTTTTATACAGATGTGTGACATGATTTGCAAAGGTTAGTTGGGGGTCAAGCTTCACGCCGAGGTTGGTAACAATAGCTGAGAGGGAGATGTCCTGACCAGAGAAAGAGATAGTGGTAATAGGTGATGACTTTACCTGATGAGGGGTGCCGATTAGTATGGCTTCGGTTTTTGAGCTGTTTAACTGGAGAAAATTTTTACTCATCCATACCTTAATCTCCTCCAGGCAATTAGAGAGGGCTAGAGATGTAGGTGAAGCAGAAAATGAAGGGAGAGCAGATAATAAAGAAAGGTCCGGAGTGGAGCATAAGTTTGAGTCGGTTCGCAGGTATAACTGAGTGTCATCAGCATAACAGTGAAAAGAGATACCGTATTTGCTGATGACACGACCCAAAGGCAGCATGTATATAATAAAAAGCAAAGGACCCAGAATAGATCCCTGGGGGACACCACAAGTGACCGGGGCAGTTCTGGACCTAGCAGAACCCAAGCGAACCTGTTCTGTCCTGTCAGCGAGATAAGAGGTAAACCAGTCCAGAGTGGAATGACGGAGACCAATGTCAGAATGGAGACGACTTAGAAGGATATGGTGATCTTCAGTATCAAAAGCCGCTGAAAGGTCAAGGAGAATGAGCAAAGAGGGTGATCCTGAATCTGCAGAAATAAGAAGGTCATTAGTTACCCTCAACAGTGCTGTCTCTGAACTATGAGCAGAACGAAAACCAGATTGAAATATTTCAAACAATGAGTGACATTGTAGATGTCCCTGTAGCTGCACAGAAACAGCTTTTTCTAGCACCTTGGACAAAAATGGAAGATGAGAAATTGGCCGATAGTTGGCGAGACATTCTGGGTCGAGGTTGGGTTTCTTCAAAAGAGGTTTGATAATGGCAGTTTTAAGTGGGGGTGGGACATGGCCAGAAATTAATGAATGGTTTATTATTTGTGTAAGAAGGGGACTAATGGCCGACAGATTTGTTTTGATGAGTGCTGTAGGGAAGGGATCCAGGGGAGAGGTGGAAGGCTTCATCTTTTTGATAAGACCCTCGACATCAATCTGTGTGACTGTAGTGAAAGTGTTTAAAAAAGGAGGTTGTGAACCAGCGGGAGGTAAGGATAGAGCTGGGGAACCAGAAAGCTGAGACCGGATGGAGTTGATCTTATCTTGAAAAAATGCAAGAAACCTGTTGCAGAGCTCTGCCGTTGGTTCAGTCTGGATTTGATTTTTTTGATTGAGGAGATGATTTATAGTTGCAAAAAGTTGTTTGGAATTTCCTGGAGTGTTATTAATAATGTTTGAGTAGTAGATGCACCGGGCTTGTTTAAGGGCCGCTGCGTAGGCCATCTGGTGATGTTTATAGGCTAGCTTATGAACCACCAAGCCAGATGATTTAACACGCCTCTCAATGGCACGGCCACCAGCCTTCATCTTCCGCAGTTCATCCGTAAACCAGGGGGCAGAACGAGAAAAAAACACAGTTCTTGTTTTGAGTGGAGCATGTATATCCAGAAGGCAATGAAGTGAAACGTTATAATGTTCAACTAATTCGTTGACTGATGGAAGATTGACTGTAGCCAGCAGTTTAAGATCAGAGTACAAGATGGCAGGGTCAATGTTTTTTATATTTCGAAAATGAATCTCACGTTTAGGCTTTGGGAGGGGTACCGGGCAGGAAATCTCCATGGAGATGATGCTGTGATCGGAGACGCCCAGGTCATATACCAACACATTTTTGATGGAAGGAATGTCTGAAATAACCAGGTCTAAAGTGCGCCCCCTGATGTGGGTGGGAGCATCAACATGCTGTGTAAGATTAAGACAGTCCAGAACATTTAAAAATTCACTTACCAACGGAGAGGAGGGATTTTCAATATGAATGTTCAAATCGCCCATTATAATATTATTAGTAGATAGAGAGCAGAAAGAAGTGAAGAGATCATGAATCTCTGCAATAAAAGATGGGTGAGGTTTTGGCGGCCGGTAGATCAGTACTGCATTTATCTTTAAAGGATGTTTTGATTTAAAAGCCAGATATTCAAACGAGGACACATCAGGAAGAGACAGAGTAGAAAGTCTGAGAGCATCGCGGTAAATAACCGCCAGGCCCCCACCTCGTCCAGTGCAGCGAGCCCTGTGCAAATAACTATATCCAGAGGGACAAGCTTCATTTAATGATGAAAAGACCTCAGGTTGATGCCAGGTCTCAGTGAGGCACATAAGGTCAATATTATTCTCCAGAATATGATCATGTATCAGGCTAGATTTATTTGACAGAGACTGTACATTAAAAAGTTCAGTTTTAATGTGGGATTTCTGGTCTGTAGACCTCTGGATGGGGCGAAGCAGGCAAAGATCCACTCCTCGCCTTCCATCATACACATCATGTCGTAATCTCGCGATGTTCCCAGCGATATTTCTTACCATGATGGCGGCGCTCTGATGACGCGTCCGCGATGCGACAGGAAGGGCAGCGGACCAAACGGACGGGACAGGGCCCGCGTCGGGAGGCAGAATGTGAGTAGACTTTTCCCGCAAGTTTCCAACCTTAAGCTGCATTAAAGTAGCAGGTCCAGTCGCTGGAGCAAGCATCAGCGATGGCTCTGGAAAGACAGTGCGGAGCCATCGGCTGCAAACGAACCGGGCAGAGGAAGAAAATTCGGCAGCTCTCAAGTGAGCTTTGAGTCGGGCAATCGTACCAGCACGTTTCCCACGTCTTCTAGAACGCTTTCTCAGGGGTGGTGGGCACGATAGCCATCGTCGGTGTTCGAATCCGTTAAATCCATTAGGTCCATTTGAGCGAGACTTTTGGTCGCGGTCCCTCTGAGGAGAGACTGTAGGCATATGGCGCAGATAATCAGGAATATCCGCCAGCACCAGTGTTTGCTGGTTGAACAGAGGGCGATCAGATGGCAACAGGGTCTCTGACCAAGCCCTGAGGTCGAGGAGGGTTTGGCGATCATATGCAAACAGAGCGGATACATATCGAAAAGAAACAAATAGTAGAAACAAAACAAACTCGACAGAATAGGAGCGAGACGGGCGGCTTGCCAGCACAGGCGCCATCCTCCGTTCTCTCCCTTAATTTAAATCATATAGAGATTGTGTCTGTTCCCCAAATTAGGACATACAAAAAACTTCCAAACCCATCTAAGGGTAAAAATGTAATTGATGTTCAACAAATTAAAAATAGATATAATACAAATGAGCAAATGATCTAAGAAATCTAGTTTCATATATAATTCTTTTGAAGTGTTGGTGCTTAATGTAACAATATATAGTGCAAATGATAAATCACGTTTGAGATTTGTGCTGGCTACTGTATACAGGCCACCAGGGCACCATACAGACTTTATCAAAGAATTTGCTGACTTTCTATCAGAGTTAGTACTCGCTGCAGATAAAGTCCTAATTGTTGGTGATTTTAATATACATGTAGATGACGAAAAAGATGCATTGGGATTGGCTTTTAAATATATTCTTAACTCTATTGGAGTTAGACAACATGTGTCAGGACCTATTCATTGTCATAATCATACTCTAGATCTAATATTATCACACGGAATCAATGTTGATGCCATTGAAATTCTGCACCAGAGCGATGACACCTCAGATCATTATCTAGTCTCATGTAAACTTCATTTAGCCAAGGCTGCAAAGCCGCCTCCGTGTTACAAATATGTTAGACCTATCACTTCTTCCACTAAAGATTGCTTTATTAATAATCTTCCTGATCAGTTTCATCATCTCAGAATCCCAGATAGCTTAGAAGAACTCGATATTGTGACAGAAACTTTTAACTCTCTCTTTTCCAGTACTTTAGACACAGATGCTCCATTGCACTTAAAGAAGATTAAAGAAAATAGTCCAACGCCATGGTACAACGAGCACACTCAGGCCCTTAAGAGAGCAGCCAGAAAAATGGAGCGTAGCTGGAAGAAAACTAAACTAGAGGTATTCCGGATTTCATGGAAGGAGAGCTCGATTGCTCACAGAGAGGCCTTAAAAGCTGCTAGATCTGCTTATTTTTCAACCCTATTAGAAGAAAATAAACATAAGCCTAGGTATTTATTTGAAACAGTGGCTAAACTAACGAAAAAGAAAGCTTCAAGCCCAGAAGTGTCCAAGCAACACAGCAGTAATGACTTTATGAATTTCTTCACTTATAAGATTGATAATATCAGGGACAAAATCAACCGTCTACTACAGTATCACATCAGGGAGTGCATTGTAGTCTCCCTGAGGAAAAATTTGGTTCATTTGTTGCTATAGGAGAGGAAGAATTTTGCAAACTCGTTAATTCATCTAAATCAACAACTTGTATGTTAGACCCTATTCCGACTAAGCTACTGAAAGAGATGCTTCCAGATGTCATAGATCATCTTCTTAATATCATTAATTCGTCTTTGTCTCTAGGATACGTACCAAAAACCTTTAAGCTGGCTATGATAAAACCGTTTGTTAAAAAAACGCAACTTGATCATACAAAATTAGTCAATTACAGGCCGATCTCGAATCTACCTTTTCTGTCAAAGATACTGGAAAAAGCAGTATCCTCACAACTGTGTTCCTTTCTATAAATAAATGATATCTGCGAGGATTTTCAGTCCGGATTTAGACCATACCATAGTACCGAGACAGCTCTCATCAGAGTCACAAATGATTTGCTCTTATCATCCGATCGTGGTTGTATCTCTCTATTAGTGTTACTTGATCTTAGTGCTGCATTTGACACAATTGACCACAACATTCTTTTAAATAGACTAGAAAACTATGTTGGCATTAGTGGAATTGCATTAGCATGGTTTAAATCATACTTATCTCACCGTTATCAGTTTGTAGCAGTAAATGAAGAGGTGTCTTATCGATCACAAGTTCAGTACAAGGCTCAGTACTAGGACCGCTGCTGTTCACTCTGTACATGCTACCCTTAGGAGATATCATAAGGAAACATGGAATTAGCTTTCACTGTTATGCCGATGACACTCAGCTGTATATTTCTTCAAAACCTAACGAAACTTACCAATTCACAAAATTAACGGAATGCATAGCTGATATAAAAAATCAGATGACTAGTAATTTCCTACTACTAAATTCTGAAAAAACAGAGATTCTAATTATTGGACAAAAAACTTCCACACGTAATAACCTAGAATACTGTCTAACACTTGATGGCTGCTCTGTTAAGTCTTCGTCGTCGGTTAGGAACCTTGGTGTGCTCTTTGATACCAATCTTTCATTTGAAAATCAAGTGTCTAGTATCTGTAAAACTGCATTTTTCCATCTTAAAAATATATCTAAATTACGCCATATGCTCTCATTGACAAATGCGGAACAATTAGTTCATGCATTCATGACATAAAGACTAGATTATTGTAATGCTCTACTGTGTGGTTGCCCAGCATGCTTAATAAACAAACTACAGCTAGTTCAAAATGCAGCAGCTCGAGTTCTGTATACCAGAACCAGGAAATATGACCATATTAGCCCGGTTCTGTCAACACTGCATTGGCCGCCTATTAAACATCGTATACATTTTAAAATATTGCTGATTACTTACAAAGCACTAAATGGTTTAGCTCCCCAGTACTTGAGCGAGCTCTTAACGCATTATAGTCCTTCACGCCTACTGTGTTCTCAAAATTCCGGCCAGTTGATAATACCTAGAATTTCTAAATCGACTGCTGGCGGTAGATCCTTTTCCTATTTAGCACCAAAATTCTGGAACAATCTTCCTAACATTGTCCGGGAAGCAGACACACTCTGTCAGTTCAAATCTAGACTAAAAACACATCTCTTTGGCCTAGCATACACATAACACACTATAGACTTCCTTAATTCAAAAGGCTGCATAGTTTAGATCAGCCGGAACCGGGAACACGTCCCGTAAATCCTGATGTACTTGGTACATCATAAGAAGGATGGCGTCTACGCTAATATTAGTCTCTCTGTTTATCCCGAGGGGTCGTCTATGGTGGACCTGCGCCTGGACCTATCCCAACTCATCCTGAAGTGCCAGCCTCATCAGCCCTGTGAAGGCCTCATCGACACGACAGCCATCGACACTGATCCTCAACAACTCGTCTCCATACCGGCGTGATTACTTCGACTTCCAAACAGATGGAAATGGATAAATACTCTAAATGTTCCGATCCAATCTGACTTGTAATGCTGCCCGAATTATACACTGTTCCTTCATTGGCCAGAGGAGAACTGGCCCCCGACTGAGTCTGGGTTCTCCCAAGGTTTTTTTCTCCATTCTGTCACCTGATGGAGTTTTGGTTCCTTGCCACTGTTGCCTTGGCTTTTGGCTTGCTTTGTTGGGGACATTTAATATTCAACAATATTATTGATCTGCCTTACTTAAGGTGGACGTTGATGCAATTTTCTTCTAGAAACAAACTTTGTTGTATTATTTTCATGTTATCACTGTGAAGCTGCTTTGATACAATCTGTATTGTAAAAAGCGCTATATAAATAAAGGTGACTTGACTTGACTTGACTCATTCTTCTTTTGTAGCTGTCTCTTTTCCCTCCCGTGCCGTTTTGCGTCGTCTTCGTGATGTGCAGCTGTCGTTTCTTTCTATATTTGCGCTATTTCCCCAGCGCGACGAGCTTCGCACTGACAACATGCGTTTGGCCTGTTAGCTTTCGATGAACTCACGGTTAACGAGCCGCTGTCAGCTGAATAGCACGTACTTTTACAAGTATCGCGGAGAGAGAAGAGAGTGTTTATCCTCGTCGCAAGTTTTGTTACATCGCATGATGATCGTGCACTGCTTGAGTGATGACACTGACACAAGCATTTTCACATGGTAGCTTTACTGACTCGTTCACTATCCAGATGACACACTGAGTTGTTCTGCTCATGTACAATACAACAGGGAACCAGTACGGGGTGTCATAAGGACAAAACATGCAACTTTTAGAATGCAATACACAACATGCACGCCCTCATCTACAAACTACACACCTGCACACCCTCATCTACACACCTGCACGCCCTCATCTACACACTACACACCTAAACACCCTCATCTACACACCTGCACGCCCTCATCTACACACTACACACCTGCAAACCCTCATCTACACACCTGCACGCCCTCATCTACACACTACACACCTGCACGCCCTAATCACACACAATATATAAACCGTCATTCCCTTCACCTCATTGTCTGTTCTCGTCTATGACAAGCTCTACAGACCCTACCTTAGTGGTGGGCAGATCGAGGCTTCGTGAAACACTGAAACAGTTTAAGCAAATGTGCCGTATTGCGTCGAGGCTTCGAAACAATCCGACACCTGTCTCCACGGTGACCCCTAGTGGTCAGAACAGTGTAAATGCAACAAAAACCCGGGCCAAACATGCATAAAAACCCCTTTTACAAATTTATTGCAAATGTTTTATTGAAAGTAAAATCTTTCAAATGCAATTATCTATTCATTTAATAAGATTATCAAGTGTATATATGTTCTTTTATCAATTATCAGGGTTTGTTTTGTTAGTTATATGAATGGCTCAGTTAAAAAGGCCAATAAGACTATTAACTACCATTGTTCATTTTAATTATACTAATGTCTAATTAAATAGTCTACAAATGTATAAAACTGATCAGAGTAAAACCCACAGACACTTGTTGAATGGTTCTCAGTGAATCCTCATGATTCATCATGGGTTGACAGAGATCATCGCCCCCAGCGGTGAACCATTGAAATTCCGAAGTGTTCCGAAAAGTTTCGAAACAGTTATGACGTAATGAAGCCTCGTTTACTGAAATCACGTGACTCTGGCAGTTTGATACACGCTCCGAACCATTGATTCGGAACAAACGATTTGTAAAGGCTTCGAAGCTTCATGAAGCAACGTTTTAAAATTGACATCACTACTCTACCTGTATACTCACCTGAGAGACTTACCTGAGATAGCCGGTCAGTCTTCCGTCAGTCTTCACCACCTGCACAGAGAAAAACCGTATCACCAGCCAGCTAAGTTTACATCAGATCATCATTTGCCAGTTGACTCCCCTGTGTCGCCTCCCTGCTCTACCTATTCATCACTCCTGCAATAAAGCTTTATATTTACCACTTACCTTATCTGTCCCTGCTCTGTTTATGACATATTATATATATATATATATATATATATATATATATATATATATATATATATATATATATATATATATATATATATATATATATGTAAGAAAACCATTTCATTAAAATCAGTTTGTTTGTATTATATTTGTATTCATTGTTTCATGTCCTTTTATGTATTTTTATAGTATAATGAGTTTCTTTACAGTCAGCCAGTCATTATAAAAAATTATTAAAATAATACAATATATATATATATATATATATATATATATATTTTTTTTTTAAGATGATGTCGTAGTATATTTTTAAATTAAATTTTTGCTTCATTTTGCAGGGTTCAAGCTGTAATTAGGGGTCAGATGCCATCCAAATCCCCAGGGCACGTGCGCTCTGGATCATGTTGAGAAAAACTGCTAAGCTGGTCTGCTTTCCACTGCCCTAAAACTGACAAATATCCCTTCCATATCCTGTTCCTGTCATTCAGGGCACAAACCACATCTGTACGATGGGATTGGTTACGCTATAGTGTCACTGACAGCGAACGGACAGCTGCTAGCAAACCAGTAAATGAGATGACAAATGTTGATGAGATGAAGGATGAAGATGAAGATGAAGAAGATGAATGCACATTTAAATGTATGTGTGCACTAACATAAAAGATTCACAGTATTTCCATGCTTTTTGGATGTTTACCATCGTAATGTCATGTTTTTTCCATACATACCCTAGTATCGCCTTGGGGTGCCATGCAAATATGAATATGGTAATCTTTCAGTATATGGTAGTGTATAAATCAGTGCTTTGCAAACCAGATTTCACAATGAATATGGTACTTTGGGCCTGAGGTGGAAAAATATGATTTAACAGGTCAAATTTTAACAAGTTTTTTTTTTTTAAATGTCATAATAATGGATAAATGGGATAGTTGGCATGAAATGCTGTTTCAGCAGTATCCTGCAGTGTGGCATGCTGTAGTTCATCTAAAAGTTTTTTTTCCAATTCTATAAATATTATATGTGGTGTTTTTATGAGCTCCTCATAGAGAATAAATGGAATATTTGTACTTTTAAAAGTTCATGTGTTACACTGCAGGCCTATTAAAATGAAACTATAGCGAAGACAAAAAGGTGATGGTGAAAAATGAAATGGTGGCAAGTTACAGAACAGGACTGATACACTTTTTCTTAAGAAAATGTATGTAAATATATTTAAATACTGATTTAGAATAAATCAAAAATGAATGTTACATATTATAACATTTTCCTGATTTTTTAGACCCAGGTGGCACAGTTTCCTCACACTGACCCACGGACGTGTGCCAGTTGGAACGAGCAAACAGTGAGAAAAATGCAGCGATCACAGAGAAATCGTTCACGCTTGTGCAGTCGGTCCTCAAGAAACCGTATTACTTTTAAGATGTTCTAACATTATAGAATTGCAAAGAAAGTCACATCTTCATTTTTATTTTATTTTACAGGGTCAAGTGGGTTCTTCTGATTTCTTCCGAATGTAGTATTTAATGCTTTTACAGAGTGTGTGTTGTGAAGAAACGTCAAAACTCCAATGAGTAAAAAGCAATTATATCCAGACTGAATAAGATCATATGAAAAGACAGCACTAAATGCTGCCTGCAAGACTCATTTATGATTTCAGAATTGCCATATTCTTTATCATTGAAGCTTAACTCAATGAAGCTTAACAAATTTGTCCTATACGTCAGAGAGTACAAAACACACACCATGTTCCAGAGTCATTAGAGTAATAGCTTGAGGGAAAAGGGCCACATGTATCCCACACAGCAGCTTGAAATGAATGAATGTGTCTTCTGTGTCCGTTAGTTTTACGGATGGGGTTGTGATGTTTCAGCTGATTGATTTCTGCCGCCGGCTGTGTAGTCATCCTGTCCGTTTGCATGATAGACAGCGTCACTGGCTCCTGACAGCCCAGTCGGGGCCTGCGCCACGTTCCCCCCTTCGCCACGCTTCTCGCACAACCTTTTACCAAACTTGTAAACAACTTGCTACTGCGGGACACGGTTTTGTCAGGTTGTTTTAAATCAAGTCTCTACCCTGAAGTTAAAGGATACTGCAGTGAAAGTGTGAATCTGTTCATTTAGGCAATGTTCACAAGTTCATCAGCATCAAACGCTGTTAGCATGTTATCATAGACTAATTAGTCATTTTTGAGTCATTCTATGATGCTGATACCTTTTCCAGTTTGAGAAGGTGAATTCTGTCTGGCAATTGTGCTATCTTAAGCTAAATTATTAATTAAATATAGTTAGAAAAGAACTGTGTTGAGTAATTTGACCATATAAGTCAGTATAGTCTGCATACAGTATATAATTATATTGAGATGGCACAATGCAATCAGAATATATTTCATCAGATACACTGGGCATGAACAAATAATTTAATATTTAACTAATATGAATGTCAAATGTCCTATTGCTGTTGCTGCTGAGATGCAAATTGAAAATTACAGTAAGTTAATGTATTACGGTGATATAAAGACTTGGACATTGGAAATGTATACCTGTCATCACACTGTCATCAGATTTTAATGCTAATATTTCTACAAAACTCTTTAACTTGAAGAGTTTGCCTCTTGAAAGGATGTTGAAGAAAGTCTTTTTTTCTTCATGCAATAGATACTGTCATGATCATGCTGTGTCTTGTGTTCTGTAAGGACTTTTATGTTGAAGTGAATTCTCAGTTCCCATTGTTTCTGTGTTCACTTCCTGTGTTTGGTTCTTGGTCCTGTGTTTTCGTCCCTGCTCACGTTACAGATACTCTTAAGAAAGAGAATATCATGGTTGATTCATAACTTAGGGACACAACATCAAGTCTGTTTACTAATTCATTAAGTCAACTTAGCAAATATGGTAACACTACCTTAGTTAACATGAACTAAGAATGAACAAAACTTATGGTGTGCTCACGTGCTATGGAAAAGATAATATTTCCCACTTGTGAACTGGTATTTACCAGTGTGTTGCGTTCAAGTGCTTTTGTTGTCGTAATGCGGTAAAAAGATGGAGATTCAGACCTGTTATTTAGCTAAAACTATTTTAGATTGCTTAAGTCATCTGCTCCAGCAAGAAAATGATTTATCAAAACTCAAACGGTAAATAATATGCTGTATATTTTCTAGATCATGAATTGTACATATTTTTAGCATTCATGACTCTTGCGTTGCTCTCCGCCATTTTTAAAAGGTCAAAGGTTATCTCATCTCGGCAACTCGTGCATCAAAATATTCTACGAGCTGCCCAGTGGAAAATACCACATGAGGGTGTGTTCATGTGCATTTTCCACGTCGGCTTTTGGTATTTACCATAATTAACATAGCACGTGAACGCAGCATCAGTTCATGTTAATTTCAACATTTACTAATATGTTATTAAAATCAAAAGTTGTATTTGCTAACATTACTGTGTATTAACATGAACAAATAATGAATAGCTGTATTTTTATTAACTAACATTAACAAAGACTGATAAATATTGTAACAAATGTATTTCTCATTGTTAGTTCAAGTTAGTTAATACATTAACTAATGTTAACTAATGAACCTTGTAAAGTGTAACCACAAATATGAAGAGAATAAGACTAAATGCTAGCTTTTATTTCCATATATTTAGTTATTTTAAGTAATTGTACTGTATGATTCTACAAATGCTTCAGACAAAGAAATAAATATTTTTTTTTTTTAAATCACTTCCTGTTTTCCAGTAAAAATGTGTAGCCTAACCACAGATAAATTTACCAGATAGTATATTGAGATATTTTTAGATAAAAAATTGTTTTCAGAAAATGCTTCTGTATTTGTTTTTACTTGATATGCAAAAACACTTGAAGTATGTGTTACTTCAATGGATGTCAAAGAATACATTCATGAGTTCACATCTACATATAATTGTTATGGTAATGGGGTGCTGTCCAGGTGGAGGGCTCCGAGCTCGGAATTTCTGCCCGAACCCAGAGTACTCCCCCCGTTGGTAAGAGTAGATGGAACTAGAAGTGAGGAGATGGAACTAAAAGTGAGGAGATGCTGATAAACTGTCAAGGAACAAAGGTGGGTTCTGTTGTTATTTATCTTGTCCTGAGTTGATTACTGATTGATCTCCACTTGTGCTAATTGGGTCAATTATCTGCACCTGCTCCTCCCGAACCTTGTTAATAAAACATCATATAGTACCATGTCCAAAAAACATGGTGTTACTATGACTTTTTTTAAATTTTATTTTCATTTTCAGTGATGACATGCTTTATATACCATGACCAATGAATTCCAGCTGTGTGCTTGTTTAGTTTAAGGTTAGTGTCAATTCTGTACCTCCAGCAAGTCCAGATAGGCATGTATAACATCTCAAAACCAGTGGATGTCACAGAATATACAAGTTTTGACAGTTATTGTGTATTTTTGTGAAAAGCTTTGTATGAAAGACAGCAGTTTTCGGGTTTGTCCCTGAAGTGGTAGAAGATGGGCAAAACTTTGCCTGAAGGTTGAGAAAAAATAAACAGCCTCTCGCGGGCCATGTTTAACATGCTACCCAGAATTCCTCTGCTACCGCTCTGAGCCCGAATCCTCCATTCTGCTGGGTCGAGACAGCTCGGACTGTGATCCCGGTAAACGCTGGAATGATTCAGGGTGAGTGGCAGCTGTCACCTGTGTCTGATGGGTGTTTGCCAGAGGCTGTTTCTCCATGGAAGGGTTGTCAGTGTTCTGTGAAGTGTAGCACATCTTCATGAAGTCTGGAGAAACTGGATGACCATGCATGTCACAAACTGATCCGACTCCGCAGATCTGCTTCTAGCCAACATGAACCTCGTGATCTCAGGGAGGGAAAAAAAAAACCAGAACAAAAACGCCTGGAGAACTTTCCAAACTTTTAGAATAATTAGTTGTGTTTAATAGACATTGTTTCAGAGGCATTGCATTATACTTTAATAATGCAGCCGCCTCTTAGAGCAGACAAATTGGGGTTTGGCTGGCTGTAAACAGATTCTGTTGTTTCACAGAGGATAATAATTAGCATCAATGTGCTTTCATTTAGGAGGCCTGTTACACTGTCCCTGCGTATCAGGAAAGCAATCATTTCAAAGCATCCTAAAGTTTTAATTTTTAATTCCCTGGCATATGAATAAAACAGGCTGCCTGGCTAGTTGTGATTAGTTTAGGCATTTCTGCATACATTTGCTTTTTTCCATCTCACTCTGATTGAATTACACACAGTTTGACTGCAGAACCCCTACGTGAATCACACTGAGGTTAAGAGAGTTGAGAATAAATAGCAGTAGAAATAAAGAAATAACAGTACTGGCAAGGCAGTGTTTTAGGTTAGTTTAAAATTTAGGTTTTGGCTCGGTGTAAGTGTTTCATGAGTGCCGCTTTGCCATTGTCATGACACTCTGCATCTTGTTTCCTGTCAGCTGCACAGATGAATCAACACATTCCAGTTCACAAGGGCCCTATGCTACATATACACTCGCTGTAAAAATAATATGAACAATAAGTCATAACAAGCAGTATTGGGGAAAGTTACTTTTAAAAGTAATGCATTACAATATTGCATTACTCAATATATTGAATTATTTAGTATCTTTTTATTGAAAGTAATCGTTACATTTCATTTGTGTTACTTTTTTTTCATCTGAGCTGGGCTGTTTGTTTTTTATAACAATTTTTTTTTAATTTTTTTTAGGGGAGGGGGGGGGGGGGGTTAAAACCAAATAAAATGTGGTTTATTTAATGTGGTTGAATTGTATCATCAATGGTCATTATTGTTTAATAAAGTGAGATTAAATACATAAAGTATCTTTGTATTCTTTAACCTATCACTCATTTCAGGTTTGCATAATATTCTGTTTTAGCATTTCACTGTTTTTATTCATATCGAGGAATACATATATATATATATATATATATATATATTTGTAAAATTGTAAAAATGTTGTCGGTTGTAAAAATTGAATGCAATGTAAAATCAACTACATTTTTACAATCAATAAATCAATCAATATAAATACAGTGGGGGAAATAATTATTTGATCCCCTGCTGATGTTCTAATTTGCCCACTTACAAAGAAATGAAGGGTCTATAATTTTTTATGGTATTGTTATTTTAAAGGAAAGAGACAGAATATCAACCAAAAAATCCAGAAAAAACACATTATATATAGGTTATAAATTGATTTGCATTTCAGTGACTGAAATAAGTATTTGATCCCCAAGCAAAACATAATTTAGTACTTGGTGTAGAAACCCTTGTTGGCAAGCACAGAGGTAAGACGTTTCTTGTAGTTGGTCACCAGGTTTGCACACATCTCAGGAAGGATTTTGGTCCATTCCTCTTTACAGATCCCCTCTAAATCCTTAAGGTTTCTTGGCTGTCACTTTGCATCTCAAAGTTCCAGCTCCCTCCACAGGTTTTCTATAGGAGTAAGGTGCAGAGACTGACTAGGCCACTCCAAGACCTTAATGTGCTTCTTGTTGAGCCACACCTTTGTTGCCTTGGTGGTATGTTTTGGGTCATTGTCATGCTGGAAGACCCATCCACGACCCATCTTCAGTGTTCTGGCTGAGGGAAGGAGGTTAGGGTTAGGGTTTGGGTTAATCAGCATTTCTCTTTCTCCAAACACAATGAGTGAGTTGATGCCAAAGAGCTCAATTTTGGTCTCATCTGACCACATCACTTTCTCCCAAGCCTTCTCGGAATCATTAGATGTTCATTGGCAAACTTCAGACTGGCTTCTATATGTGCCTTCTTGAGCGGGGGAACCTTGCAGGCGCTGCAGGATTTCAATCATTGTGGCGTAGTGTATTACTAATGGTTTGGTTGGTGACTGTGGTCCCAACTGCCTTGAGACCATTAACAAGCTCCTCCTGTGTATTTCTAGGCTGATCCCTCACCTTTCTCATGATCATCCTTACCCCATGAGGCGAGATCTTGCATGGAGCTCCAGACCGAGGGCGATTGATGGTTATTTTGTATTTCTTCCATTTCCGAATAATGGCACCAACAGTTGTCTCCTTCTCACCAAGCTTCTTGCTGATGGTCTTGTAGCCCATTACAGCCTTGTGCAGGTCTACAATCTTGTCAATCTTTGGTCTTGCCCACAATCTTTGGTCTTGCCCATGGTGGTGGAGAGGTTGGAATGGAAGATACAGATTCTGTGGACAGGTTTCTTTTATACACATTATGAGCTGACATTAGGAGTACTTTCTTAAAGTGCACAGGACTAATCTGTGTTCCACATGGACACATAACCGGAGGCAGAATTCTTGCTGGTTGGTAGGGGATCAAATACTTATTTTACTCGATCAAATGCTAATCAATTTACAACCTTTATTTAATGTGTTTTCTGGATTTTTTGGTTGATATTCTGTCTCTATACGTTAAAATAAATCTACAATAAAAATTATAGACCCTTCATTTCTTTGTAAGTGGGTGAATTTCCCCCACTGTATATCTTAAAGGCCACAACAGTGATATATTTATCACTAAATATAAAGGTTTTGCATATTATAAATAATAGGATTTATATTAATTTAATAAATTAATAGTAATAATAATTCAGTATGTTGCCAGTCAGTATGCAAATATCATGAAGATGTCATCACTGTTGGTTACATTTTGAATGCTGAACATTCAAACAGTGTGAGTCACTGGGATATTTTCAAACTTTAGCACAGAATAAAATGTTTAGTTTGCCTGGAGTCTGTATGTTATGTTATTTAGAAAAAACCTTAACCAGAATGTTTGAGGAGTATCAATACAGAGCTGCCTTGAAAACACTAATGAGCCGTTTTTATATGTCCTAGTGTGCATGGAACTTACATGGATCTGATGTTACACTGTGCAGAGGAAGGAGTCGAGACAGTGTCTCAGATCTTAATGAATCAATCAGTCTAGTTGCTGGTTTGGGTCAGGCAGACGATTCCCATGATGACAGATGACTGTGACACTCCAGAACCTTTTTTTCCCTTTTTTGCTAAAGTGAACGAGTCAAAGCAAGTATTTCCACTCGGATGATAATGAGGGAGAACAGGTGCTTGAGCTGAATAATGGAGCTGAGAATGAGCTCTGAATATTAAGTCTAAAGTTTCACCTTGACAGTCTCTAAGCACAATGCAATATAATTACTGCTGTCTTTCTCAAGATATTTATGGTCAAACACTTCGCAAAAAATGATGAGGCATTTCTTGTCAGACCAAAACAGAAGCTGAACTCACAAAACAAATAAATTTGTATTTTCCCCCATATGTCCACTGTTATGTCTGCAAGGTTTTTGAAACAAAAACTGACATAAATTATTTTTACATGATCATTTTCCACCCCTTTCTCTGACACTCTGAAATTGGCTGTTTCCTTCTTAGCCTACATTTATTATTTATAATATGAAGTGGATACTTTGAATATATTTGCATAAGAACAACATGTATGAATGTGTGCATTAAAATATGTGACTATGAGAGCAAAAATATATGTATGTGAAAGCAGAACGTAAGTGTGAGAGCAAAAATATATGTAGCCTATGTGGAAGGAGAATGTAAATGTGTGAGAGTAGAAATATATGTACGTAAAAGGAAAATAAGTGTGTGAGAGTGCCAAAATGAATTTTGGCTGGTTTGGCTCCTCGTAGATTTGAAAGCTCCAATATATATATAATGTTCACTACATAGTGACTGTCACATAATTTATGAGGACCACTGTTTGTTGTTAATTATATAATATTTATGTTTATAATATTGTGCACTTCAAATAACATTACACCTGCACCATGTTTTGAATGACAAAAAAAAACTACTTAGAATTTGATCTGATGTATTCCTAAAAGTCATTTTATTAGGATTTGATATATACTGGATGTGGTGTCATGATTCTGCCCTAGTGTTCTTGATTTTCCCTGGTCATGAGGCAGGATCATGACAGAACCATGTTTTGTGTACAAGCGCATGGCCAATTGTTTGGGCCATGTGCTTGTGTTGTCTCGTTACGTTACCCCGCCCCCTTGTTATCCCTTCTTGTCATTATTGTCTAGTCAGCTTCACCTGTCCTTGTCATTAGTGTTCCCTTTATAATCCCCTTGTGTTTGCTGTCCTGTGCTGGTTCATTGTGATTCTTATCTGCGTGTGAAACTTTGTGAGATTCACTGTGAGTATTTGTCAAGAGTATTGTCCAGAGAGAAATTCTGATTCTATGTTTGCTGTTTTGTTTATCGTCTAGTTATTTGTCAAATCTCAGTCTAGTTTAGTCATTCCTGTTCCAGTCTTGTTTTGCCCCCTTGTGGGTTTTGTTTTCCCTGTTTTTGTCAATAAATTAACGTTGAGTATTACATACTGTCTGCGCTTGGGTTTCATCCTCGCCATCGTAACATGTGTTCTCTTACGAGAGGTTCTCTCGTATTGCGTAAGCCAGCTTACGCTACGGGAAAGATTAATCTTTTCTGAGAAATTGAAGCCAAAAAATTATCCTATAATTTTGTATCCATTGTCAACGCAGTTCAGCTGCATTAGACCATGAGCGGGCTAGCTAGCAGCTCATTGGTTCGCTCACAGAGAACTGCTTAAGCCTATAAGGAGACGCGAATGAACTCTCGGCCAATGAGAGTCTGACATGCTCTCATTGCGTCAGAGCCCGCCAAAACGGGCGTGGTCAGAGAGTACAAATATTGGCGTCCTAGGCTGTAAACTCTGATTTTCATCTCTTCAGCGAGGCTACACGCATCTGCTGATCCTGAGAGAAGCCGCCGTCGTCGAAAAGGCAACTCTAGCGAGCATCTGGGAGACTGAGGAAGCCGGCCGTCTTCGCCACCTTCAGCCGTCCTGCGAGCTAGCGCCATCCGATGGATTTGTATTCTTTTTACAAAAAGCTTCCTGTACATTTTGTATCTAAAAGAGCCGAGCGTCTTTTTCAAGATGTCTCGTAAATCTTCCTGCGGTTCTTGCCGCGCTCCCCTCGAGGATGGAGACCGCCACGTCATCTGCGCTCTCTGCCTCGGATTGGAGCACGCCGAGCTCGCCCTCGCCGATGGCGGCTGCGAAGACATGCCGTTGTCGACCCTGCGGGTTCGACTTCAGGCCACTAAAGTTGCTTCCGCGCCGCCTCTGACTTCGCCGCGGAAGAAGAAACGCCGCTCTCAGAGGCCGCCGGAACCCCAGCCAGAAGCGTTCATCCCGCCGGAGCCTGTCGCCTCTTGCTCTCCTTCTCCGCCGCTTCCGGACATACAGTTGCCGCCGAGTGGCCGCTCTGTCGCCTCCGATGACGCCGCGGACATCGAGACATGTTCGCTTCTCGCCTCAGACAGTGAGGAATGGTCAGGTTCTCACGCCTCCTCGGCCCGAGAATCCACCGGGACCCGCGCTGGAATCGAGGAGGAATTAGTGTGCCTCCTCTCACAGGCCGTCGAACGCCTCGGGCTCGATTGGTCCCCTCCCCCCGAGCAGACCATCAACCGTATGGACGGCAGCTACTTCCGCCAGTGCTCGACTCCCGCCACTAAACGGGCCGCGCCCTTCCTGCCTGAACTGCATGCGGAACTCACAAAGTCCTGGAACGCCCTGCTCTCTGCTAGAACTCGCTTCGCGTTGTGGACGGAGCCGCAGAGAAGGGCTATCTCTCCATTCCCCCTGTAGAGGACCTGGTCGCCGCACATCTATGCCCGCCCTCCGCGAGATGGCGCTCATCACCTGTGCTTCCCTCTAAAGCCTGCAGAGCGACTTCAAGCTTTCACGCCCGCGCTTACTCAGCCGCCGGCCAAGCAGCCTCTGCACTTCACTCCATGTCCGTTCTTCAGATACTACAGGGTGACATACTTCGTAAATGGGACGAGAGCGGAAAAAAAATCCCCCTCCAGTCGCGGATTTGAGGAGCGCCACGGACATTGCCCTTCGCACTACAAAATCTGCTGCTCAAGCCCTGGGGAAATGCATGGCCGCCATTTGTGTGTCTGAGAGACATTTGTGGCTCATACTCGCCGACATGGGAGATTCTGAGCGCACCGCCTTTCTCAACGCCCCGCTCTCTCCATCCGGCCTCTTCGGATCTGCTGTCACGGGTATCGTCGACCGATTTTCCGAAGTGCAGAAAGCCTCCCAGGCCATGAATCTCTTTCTGCCTCGTCGCGCTAGCTCCTCTGCAGGCCACTCACGTGACCAGCCTCCTGCACGAGCCCCACCCCCAGCGCCCAGCTCAGCACAGTCAGACTTCTCAGCGACGCCAGGGCGGCCGCCCTCGTTCTCGCTCTGACAGCCTCTGCAGGCCGCTCACGTGACCGCCTCCTCGGGGGCCTCGGCCTAGGATCGCGCTGAAACCTGATCACTCGAAGTCTGCCTAGCACAGCTGAGAAAAAGACGGCGCTCTACCGCCGCGGCCGGACCGCCGTCAAAGTTTCGCCCTCTGTTAGTCCCCGCTCACGCGGCTACTACAGCAGTGTACTCCACCATTACCAAGCCGGTCTCCCTTCCCGCTTGCATGAGCCCAAACGCCGTGTTCACGGCGACCCAGAGAAATCTCATAAAGAGCATAAAAGCCTCCTGTGTAGAAAATGTGCCCACAACACTGTTCACTCATAGACAAAAGCACTTCAGTTCCCGTGTCTCACACAGAGTCCACTCTCATAAAGCGGTTCCAACCCGCTCGAGTTTCAGAGTGCATAAGCGCGCACCTCTGCGTCCCACCTCTGCTCACTCTGTTACACGGCCCATAAACTCCTCTCTGAGTGTAAGTCCCGCTGTCATAAACACTATGAGCGCGCTCACGCAGCCCGTTATGTGAAGCGATGGGGACCATGTAGCCATTCACCCCCTAGCGTTACGCTTCAAAGCGTGGGAAGCTATTCCGGGAATTTCCCAGCGGGTGCTAAACACAATAAGGCTAGGCTATCGCTTACAGTTTCACCGCCGCCCTCCACGTTTTCGAGCGCGGCTAGAAACTATTGTGAACCCAGAAGCAGTGACGCTGCTCCGTTCAGAGATAGCAAAGCTATTGTGCAAAAGGGCTATAGAGAGAGTTCCTCTGTCTATGAGCGAGTCGGGGTTTTACGGCCGTTATTTTCTGGTTCCCAAGAAAGACGGCGGCCTCAGACCAATCTTAGACCTCAGATTTCTGAACAAAGTTCTCATGAAGAGACCGTTCAAAATGCTCACTATCAGAAAACTCCTCGCGCATGTGCGCCAGGGGGACTGGTTCATTTCACTAGATCTGAAAAATGCTTACTTTCAGATTCAGATAAATCCCCTTCACAGGCCATTCTTACGTTTCGCCTTCGAAGGCCAGGTTTATCAATACACCGTCCTTCCGTTCGGCCTATCCTTAGCACCCCGTACGTTCACGAAGTGCATGGATGCGGCGCTCGCCCCCCTACGGAGTCAGGGGCTGTGAATACTGAACTATTTGGACGACTGGCTGATTTTGGCACAATCACAGAGAGAGCTACTGTCTCATCGTACAGTTCTCCTCAACCATCTGAAAGCTTTGGGCCTCTCTGTCAACTGGACAAAGAGCACACTACAACCCAGTCAGACTATCTCCTTCTTGGGTATAGAGCTAGACTTGGTCACGATGACGGCTCGTCTGTCAACACAGCGCGCGCGCCGTGTTCAGCGTCTCGCCGCATCTTTTCAGATGAACAGACTCACACCTCTGGAAACTTTTCAGAAGGCGTTGGGTTACATGGCCTCAGCCTCCGCGGTGCTCCAGCTGGGGTTACTGCGCATGCGCCCGCTTCAGCTCTGGTTGAAGAGCCGTGTGTCTCACCGTGCGTGGACCACGGGCCACCAGTTGATAAAAGTAACGCAGACCTGTATCACAGCTCTGCAGCCATGGACTGTGGCAGAATGGTTTCAGCGGGGCGTTTCCATGGGGACCCTTTCTCGCCGAAAAGTCATCTCGACACACGGATCCAACACGGGTTGGGGTGCGGTCTGCGAGGGCTCACCGGCCTTCGGCCCCTGGTCAGCTCGAGAGCCTCCTCCACATAAACTGTTTGGAGATGTTGGCGGTCGAGAACGCGCTCACGCGCTTTCTTCCGCGCATTCACGGTCACCACGTGCTGATCCGTTCGGACAATATAGCCGTGGTCTCCTATCTAAACCGTCAGGGTGGAGTCAGATCCAGGAATCTCTTCCGGCTGACAGAACGCATCTTAGTTTGGTCTCAGTGTCACCTGCTCTCGCTCAGAGCGACACACGTGCCGGGCCATCTGAACGACGGTCCAGACAGTCTGTCCAGGAACCCCATTCCCCCCGGGGAATGGTCCCTGCACACTCTTACAGTCCAAAAGCTGTGGCGAATATTCGGCAGAGCAGAGGTGGACCTCTTCGCCTCAGAAGAGAACACCCACTGCCCAATATTTTTCTCAAAGAGCGAGGAGGCGCTAGCCCAGACCTGGCCCAGCCGCCCGCTTTATGCATTCCCTCCGGTTTCTCTGTTTATATAAATCGTTATAACTAGCACAACAAGCTAGTAATTTCGCTAGCCAGCACAACACGCTAGTAACTCGCTAGCCTGTTAACGCGCCATCTGTGCCTGTCGTCTTAATCTTTTTATTTTTTCTTCGCTCGTGCCATCCGTGCCTGAGGTCCTTATTTTTATTTATTTTTCTCGCGCGCACTCACGCCTTTTACGAATCCATCAAATAACTGTGGTAAGTATAGGATCAGTCAACAAACACGGTGAGTAATGTCTTCTCCTGTTATTGTCACTTGCACTTCATGTCACATGTATAGTATAGCCTTCTCTGTCAGCAATATAGGATTTACATGTGATAAATGCAGGGAGACAGTCAAGCTGACAGAGAAGATTTCAGAACTAGCATCCAAACTTTAATTGAGGTTAATTGTAAGAGTGCAAGGATTTTAGATAATGCTTTGGATGCGACTAGCTTAGTGAACTCTGTACATTGTTCGGTTCCAGCTGTAGTAGAGCCCGTGCAGCAGGGCAACTGGGTGACCGTGAGACGCTGTAGTTGCGAGACAAAACACTGCTCTTCCGTTCCGATTACAACATTAAACCGGTTCTCCCCACTCAGTGAAACACTCACTGAGAATCCTGTTGAATGTGCCCTAGTTATTGGCGACCACCATAGTCACATGTGTGACCAGTTACGGAAACTAGGGACACAAGTCGTTCTGGAGCATTTTGAGTTATCCACAGATTCTGAAAGTGTGGTCTCCAAGCTTTCCAACGATGTGTAACACATGGAAATCTGATAATATTTGGAGAAGTTGTAGCCATTTGAAGTTAGGCACTCAAAAAAACTAAAAGTGGAGAAAACCGCCTCGAAAGATGTGCAGTTCTCACCTCTCTCTGCTGCTGGGAGTGACAATAGGGCTCATTTACATCTAATTTAGATAAGCCATACCCCCTGTAAAGCTCCCCCTGTGCTTTACAGCTTTTTTTTCTTTCCTGAGCTAGCTAATAACAATAGGTAGGTATGGGAAGGTCTAAACAGACTAAACATGAGATAACATGTACGTGTTCTTAGAATTAAAACAAAACGACAAACTTTAATGTTTAATGCAAACTCACCCCCAGGACCGGCGAATGCACTTCTGCCGCTCTAGGCGAAAAACAATTGTGCTGCCCCTCTATTTGCAACGTTTACCAGCAACAACACACAAAGACCAATATGCCATATACATATAACGCAAAACCAGCAACAACACACAAAGACCAATATGCCATATACATATAACGCAAAACCAGCAACAACACACAAAGACCAATAAGCCATAGGCCTACATATAATGCAAATAGTGCGCAACGTGCGTGTGCCCAAAATGTCAACAATATTAAAGTTTATGCAGGAGGTAAATGCCTGCTGGCATTTTTATTTAAGCAGTCATGACAGGAATTTTCCAAACAATCATATTTCCTCCTCAGATTACTGTTGCAAATCTCTTTACACCACTTTCTTATGTGCGTATACACACACAAATGAAATGTCCGCAAGCACATTATATCATCAGCAGGTTCAGCATCTTACATAACGACTAAGGAGCAAATAAAGCTTAACTTACGTTTCAGAAACGGGCACAGCAGGCCTTCATCGCAGCAAAGGTCTTAACTGCATCCTCTATTTCGATTCTCTGTGCCAGTTCATGTTCTATGGAGATTGTTGCCAGTCCATTAAGTCTGTTCCCTGTTCACAAAACGTTCCCCATTCAAAGCAATCGGGACGTCACATATGAAACAGTTAGCCACCGCTGTCAGCGAGCCGAGCCGCCGTATTCAAGCACCGAGGGCGCGCGCGCCGCGCCCATACCTCCGGTTCAGTTTCCCGAGCCCACAAAGTGCGGCGAAAACATTTTCGGTGTAACTGCCACGGTTCAGCTCGTCTGCGACAATCTTTGCGGCATCGATCTTCATTGAATTTTGATATCAGACAGAGCCAGCCGGCCAGAGTGCTGCATAATAAGTAGCCACGCTGTTGGGGGGCGGGGGCAAAAGCGCCGGCGGCTATTCAGTATGGAAATACACACAGACAATGACACGCCCCTACTGCATGCTAGAATCTCCGAAAAACAAGCCGATTTCAACCTCAAAATGTACGCTTTTAAATATACCAATACTGTTATCTCAAACATGGAGAGGCTTCTTCATGATCTCAACTAACAGATTCTGCAAAAAAGCGAAAATCACCAATTTTGGAAAAAAACGCTTCTTTCTCATTTTGCTCGCAAGTTGTGCTGCCGACTTGTGTCCCTGGTTTCCGTGACGGGTCACATGTTTGCCGGGAGCAAGAGCGCCTGACATCAAAGCAAATTTAAAAGTGCTGGCTAATGCTAATTGTAAATTCTCTAAGATTATTATTAATGGCACTAATGATGTTCGACTAAAATGAACATTAAAGAGGTGTGTGAACTTGCAAGTACGATGTCAGGCACTGTAATTTGCTCTGGCCTCCTTCCTGTTCAAAGGAGTGATGAGATAGTTAGTAGACTGTGCTTACTCAATGGCTGGCTTATAAATGGTCAGATAAATCCCATCACATAGAGCATCTTTCACCTAGATATCATCATATAGAGACTGTGTCTCTTCCCCGAACTAGGAAATACAAAAAACTCCCAAACCCATTTATGGGTAAAAATTTGATTGATGTTCAACAAATAAAAAACAAATATAATGCAGACAAACAAATTATAAAGCTTGGGTTGCTGAATATTCAATCCCTTTCTTCAAAGGCACTTTTTGTTAATGATATGATTACAGACCATAACCTAGATGTGCTGTGTTTGACAGAAACTTGGGTAAAACCAGACAATTACATTATGTGCTGTGTTTGACAGAAACTTGGGTAAAACCAGACAATTACATTACTTTAAATGAGTCCACTAGGAAAGATTACTACTATAAACACAAGGCTCGTTTAAAAGGAAATTTTTATTTATTGCTGTAATTTATAGCAATATCGTCAGTATTACTCATAAATCGGTTGTGGCGGTGGTGATGGCGCAGTGGATAAGACACATGCCTTTGGTGTGAGAGACCCAGGTTCGAATCCACTGTGAGACACCAATGTGTCCCTGAGCAAGACACTTAACCCCTAGTTGCTCTAGAGGCGTGCGACCTCTGACATATATATAGCAATTGTAAGTCGCTTTGGATAAAAGCGTCAGCTAAATGAATAAATGTAAATGTAAATCTAGTTTCAAATATAATTAATTTAAAGTAATGGTGCTTTCTGTAATGTTTATGTAGCGTAAGTGATAAATCCCGTTCGACTTTTGTGCTGGCTACTGTATACAGGGCACCAGGGTACAATTCAGATTTTAGCAAATAATTTACTGATTTTCTATCAGAACTGTACTGGCTGCAGATAAAGTCTTAATTGTTGGTGATTTTAATATCCATGTAGATAATGAAAAAGATGCATTGGGATTTGCATTTAAAGACATTCTGAACTCTATTGGAGTTAGACAACACATTTCAGGACCTACTCATTGTCGTAATCATACTTTAGATCTAATATTGTCACATGGAATAAATGTTGATGCAGTTGAAATTCTGCCGCAGAGTGATGACATCTCAGATCATTATTTAATCTCATGTATACTTAATTTAGCCAAGGCTGCAAAGCCGACTCCGTGTTACAAATATGGTAGAACTATCACTTCTGCCACTAAAGATGGTTTTATTAATAATCTTCCTGATCAGTTTCATCTCGTCACCATCCCAGATAGATTAGAAGAACTCGATGTTGCAACAGAAATGATTGTCTCTCTTTTCCAGTACTTTAGACACAATTGCTCCATTGCGCTTAAAGAAGATTAAAGAAAATAGTCCAACGCTGTGGTACAACAAGCACACCCAGGCCCTTAAGAGAGCAGCCAGAAAAATGGAGCGTAGCTGGAAGAAAACAAAATTAGAAGTTTTTCGCATTTTGTGGAGAGAGAGCACGATTGCGTACAGAAAGTCCTACAGAAAACTGCTAGATCTGCTTATTTTTCAACACTCTTAGAAGAAAACAAACACAACCCTAGGTATTTATTCTAAACAGTAGCTAAATTAACGAAAAATAAAACTTCAACACCGGACGTTTTCAAACAGCACAGCAGTAATGACTTTATGAACTTCTTTACTTACAAGATTGATAATATTAGAGAGAAAATTACAACTATGCAACCGTCTACTACAGTATCACATCAGACAGTGGACTGTAGTCTCCCTGAGGAAAAATTCCATTCATTCATTGCTATAGGAGAGGAAGAATTGTCTAAACTCGTTAAATCATCTAAATTGACAACATGCATGTTAGACCCTATACCAACTAAGCTATTGAAAGAGATGCTTCCAGAGGTCATAGATCCTCTTCTTAATATCATTAATTCATCTTTGTCATTAGGATATGTACCGAAAACTTTTAAGCTGGCTGTTATTAAACCTCTTATTAAAAAAACGCAACTTGATCCTAGAGAATTAGTCAATTACAGGCTGATCTCGAATCTACCTTTTCTGTCAAAATTACTAGAAAAGGCAGTATCCTCACAACTATGTTCATTTTTAGAAAGAAATGGTATCTGCGAGGATTTCCAGTCGGGATTTAGACCGTACTTGTCACAATCATGTTCTGTCTCGTCTCCACCTGTTCTCGTTAGTCTCTATGGTTCCCAATCAGTTAAGTCTTGTCAGCTGTTCCTAGTTTAGTCTGCTTGTGTATTTATACTCCATGTTCTGTTCTATCCCTTGTTGGTTATTGTTCGTGTGTACATGTTTTATCTCTCACGCTGTTACATTAAAACCTTATCTTTTGGAATTATCTTCGTCTGCCTGATTCTTCTGCCCAACCGTGACAGGATGATCATCGGATCGTGGTTGTATCTTTCCATTAAATGTTACTCGATCTTAGTGCTGCATTTAATACCATTGACCACAATATTCTTTTAAATAGACTTGAAAATTATGTTGGCGTTAGTGGAATTGCATTAGCATGGTTTAAATCATAACTATCTGACCGTTATCAGTTTGTAGCAGTAAACGAAGAGATGTCTTATCGATCAAAAGTTCAGTATGGCGTGCCACAAGGCTCAGTACTAGGACTGTTGCTGTTCACTCTGTACATGCTACCCTTGGGAGATATCATTACCCTTGGAAGCATGGCATTAGTTTTGGCACTCTGTAAAAAGCAGAAGAGTTATTGATCACGCTCCAAGACTGTAAACACATGCTGGCAGCTCTATATGCCTATTAGATTCCTCTTGTTGTGGTCTGTGTTGAGGGATTTTTCAATTCTGGTAATAACAATATCTAAATTACGACATATGCTTTCAATGAAAAATGCGGAACAGTTAGTTCATGCGTTTGTCACCGTTTCCCAAGGCCAAGGATTAATAACCACACTCCGGAGGAGCCGACACCAAAGACACCAATCAGGCGAGACAACAGGTGATATAAAAACTCTTCTTTTTATTAATAAATAAAAAGAAGAGTTTTTATATCACCGTCTGCTGCTATTCTACGAGCTGGGACATTCTGGAGTGAAGTAAAGAAACCCGGAGTCCTTCCGTTGCTGTTTTAAGTACCATTAACTAATAAGTTAATAGTACTTAAAACAGCAACGGAAGGACTCCGGGTTTCTTTACTTTACTCCATAATGTCCCAGCTCGTAGAATAGCAGCAGATTCTCCTTCAGAAGGATGGTTCCCAGGATCTTTCAGTTTATAGAACAGCAGATTGAACACAGCAGTCAGCAGACTCACTTCAGAAGAATGGTTCACAGGATCTCTCAATTCACAGAACGACAGCAGATCGAACACAGCAGTCAGAAGAATGATTCACAGGATCTCTCAATTCACAGAACGACAGCAGATAGAACACAGCAGTCAGCAGACTCCCTTTCAAAAGAATGGTTCACGGGATATGGAACGGCAGCCGATCGAACGCAGCAGTCAGCAGACTTTCTATGCACACAGAACACAATCGTGAGTATGAAATCCAACCGCTACTAACTGGCTCTTTCTTCTCTCAGGGCAGACGGAGGGGGCGTGGCAGTCTCCAGGAAAAGAATCAGACCAGGTGAGGTGGCTGGGCTTTTCCTGTTCTTTTGGAATGAATGATCACAAAGTAATATCCCATAAACTCAATTACGGCTCTTCTCACCAGCACACCAGGCCGAGCTTCTCCTTTCTCCAATGTAGCATCAGGTGGTTGGGAACCTGGACACAACTTTACAATCGACAGATCAGATTAAATTCTTGATGTCCCACTGGTTAGGCTTCCCCGAACAAAGATTATAGAGTGATGGTAAGGATTGGTCTCCCACACTCGTGCATGCATCAATACTATAACTCTTTACACGTGCTCACTTCACACTTTCAGACACTGCAATGCCACATCACCTCTCGTGAACAACAGGCCTTCACTCCATCTTTGCAGGGTCAGACAATCCACAGATGGCTTTTCACACGGAGATATCAGGTTTCAAGAGTGATCCTATAAAGCCCAGTTCCTTCCTTGGTCTACTGAGGCTCACAACGAGAGAAACAACACACACTGCCAGCCAGCGCAAGTCAGTATTCAGAATGTTCTTGGTAAATCTTCACAACATCACCCTTTAATACGGTGATGAAAAGTGTACTTAACTTCTCTCCTTGATAACAGCATGGATCTTCAGCACTGCCCTTAATCACTCTGTTCTCTCAGTTCCATATGCCAGTCACTCACCCGTCTTCAATGTGTAAACATCCCCACACTTGTATTCGCTGCGGTTGCTGCTTTCTGCTGTCCACTGACAAGAACGCCAAGGGGAACCCAACGTAAAAACACAAGCACCAAGAACCCACACTCCTATGTCTTCAAACTTCTCCTTATATATGCCTCTTCCCGCATGTGCTCACCGATAACGGCCTGATTAGTGTCCCCAGCTGGCGCTCGTCAACGCCGGCGCCCATGACGTCACCGGAACCGGCCCGGTGTTACACCGGAACCTCCCCCGTGCAACAATTTCAGGTTTTAAGGTTCCTATTTGTCTCACCCGGTGACACGTTCATGACCTCAAGGCTAGATTATTGTAATGCTCTACTGGGTGGTTGCCCTGCACACTTAATAAACAAACCACAGCTGGTCCAAAACCCAGCAGCTCGAGTTCTCACTAGAACCAGGAAGTATGATCATATTAGTCCGGTTCTGTCAACACTGCATTGGCTCCCTATTAAACATCATATAAATTTTAAAATATTGCTGACTACCTACAAACCACTAAATGGTTTAGCTCCCCAGTACTTGAGCGAGCTTTTAACGCATTGTAGTTCTTCACATCTATTGCGATCTCAAAATTCTGGCCAGTTGATAATACCTAGAATATCAAAATCAACTGCTGGCGGTAGATCATTTTCCTATTTAGCACCTAAACTTTCGAACAGTCTCCCTAACATTGTCCGGGAAGCAGACACAATCTGTCAGTTTAAATCTAGACTAAAAATGCATCTCTTTTACCTGGCATTCACATAGAACATTATACATTTCTATAATTCAAATCAGTTAAATGATTATTAGGCTGCATAGATTAGTTCAGCCAGAACCGGGGACACTTCCTACAACACCCGATGTACTCGTTACATGATAAGAAGAATGGCATCTACTCTAATGTTAGTCTTTCCATTTTTTTCCGAGGTTTACTTAAGTCAGCCGTATCCGGGCCGTATCCAGATCAGACGGTGAACCTGCACCTGGACACGACCACAACGCATCCCTGAAGTGCCAGCCTCATCAGCCCTGTGAAGGCCTCATGGACACCTCAACAAACTCGTCTCCATACCGGCGTGATAACTCCGACCTCCAACCAGATGGAACTGGATAAATATTGTGAATGTTCTGATCCAATCTGACTTTTGACCTGTAATGTTGCCTGAATCATAATTATACACTGTTCGTTCGTTGGCCAGAGGAAAACTGGCCCCCGACTGAGCCTGGTTTCTCCCAAGGTTTTTGTCTCCATTTTGTCACCTGATGGAGTTTTGGTTCCTTGCCACTGTTGCCTTGGCTTTTGGCTTGCTTAGTTGGTGACATTTAATATTCAACAATATTATTGATCTGCCTTTCTTTCTGTCACAATTTTCTTCTAGAAACAAACTTATTGTATTATTTTCATGTTATCACTGTGAAGCTGCTTTGATACAATCTGTATTGTAAAAAGCGCTATATAAATAAAGGTGACTTGAGTCCTATATTTACCCAGCCCTTGGGCTAAAAAGAACCCAAATATACACATATGTGAAAGGAGAATGTATCTGTGTGAGAGTATAAATATATACATGTGAAAAGATATACAGTATATACACACACAGACACAAACCTTTATGTTAGATGTGATTAATCACAATTAATCAATTTGAAAGCACTACACACACACACATAAGTATACATACATATGTGTGTGTATGTGTCACGCGGTGACAATTTCATCTTTTGTCTCCGTGCAAGGCGGAACTAATGTTCGCCGCGATTGCCTCCCGCCGGACTCATAACAATGGAACACCGGGTTAGTTCCGGGTTAGCGGAAAAATCCCGCGAATGGGGTAATTAATCGGGATCGCCGACAGCTGCGCGGAAAAGGAGTGAAGCTCCGCGATTGGGACACGTTGCCCTTAGGGAAGGATAAGAGGAGAGAGTGCAGACTGGAGAGTGGTGTTGTTTTTGGGGGCTGTGATCCAGTAGCAGTGATCTCGGAGGAAGCAAAGCCCGTCTACGGAAAGCCTGGCCACTCCCTATTAAGTCCTATTGTACCGAATTTTGGTTGTAGTTCCACCAGAGTTCCACTAGGGGCGATCGTCCGAGTGCAGAATGAATGGGAGTCAATGGGGCTAGACGGCTAAATTTGTCTCTTTTACCCGATTGTCATTGAGAAATCTCAGATTTGAATGTAGGTTCTGCAAGTTCAACATGGGTTATAGGTCGAAAGTTGAATGAACGAGTGCTTATGTCCTTTCGATTTCTTACAGGTTGAGTTGTTGTTGCCCATAACACGCTAGCATTTTGCTAATGGACGCTGATTGGTCAGTGAAGGACTGATTACGACCAGAAACACCGCTTGATGGCATCCGAAGCGGGACCAATGTTAAGGCCATAGGCGGACTGAACTCTCTCTACCATAGACTGTAAAAAAAGATATTTACCCGTGTCAGATGTGTAGTTGATGCCTCGAGAGAAAAGAAAGTGCAAAAGCATAAACATAATAAATACATAGTTCTATATAGTTATAGAACTATAGTTATAGAACATAGTTATATAAATAAATACATAATAAATACATAGCAACAATACTATTGGCCGCTTTGGGACGTTGCTGCGATTGTATTCTTATTGTGGAAAAAGCATTTTCTGTGATTGACCCGATTTTAGCAATAACAAAGATAACTGATGGATCCTTTATCTATGGTAATACGATATGGTACAACTACAGTGCAGTGCAAATAATATAAGATACAGTGAGTAATAGTAAATAGTTTAGTCAATGAAATAAACAAACAGTATACAGCAAATAAAATAGTAATGAAAAGGCTATATAAAATATAGGCTATATAAAATAAAATGACACAACACTGTCTATTTTTGTTAAATTTAAGTTTTGTTGATCAGTAAGAGACATTATAACAGTATAAGTAGCCTAAAAGGTATAAGAAGTTATACAAGACAAGAAATAAAGTAAACCATTCAGACACAGCAGGATACAACGTTAAAATAGCCAAAATATAAAGTTATGAAACTTCACTTTGCCCTCAGCCAAAACGATTTGCCAGGGAACAAATGATACGATTAATGAGACCAAAGATCGCCCGTTAGATATACACAAGACGAATTATATCTCATGTTTAACCACCACTAGAGACGTCAGAAGCACTAGCCGAGGAAAGGCTGTTCCAGGCGGGGTGCAGAGCGCTGAGCGCCCGCTGATCCCTGGATCTACAACTCCGAAAACGTCAGATCAAAATTTTAAATAGGCGCTATCTTTATAAATAAACCACAGATTTGAGCTTTAAACAACTACATTGTCGACTGAAAAACTATTAAAACTACATTTCGTGACACAATAACAGTAGTATTTTTAAATTTCGCGGCTTCTCTCGTCTGTCTATGCGCGAAAGCACCAGTGAATGAAGGATTGCCGTAAAGCAGGTCTCTGGTCGTACGGATGTGTATGACGTCATTTACATTTTAAAATACTTTTTAAAGCAAATAAGTGACTCTAAAAAATCTAACACCCAGTAATGTGTAATTTTGTTGCATCTTCTTTCGAATACAACATTCAAATTAAAGCTGCTAGCAGCATTTAGCGGTGTTCAAGCAGTTAAGGCCTTTAAGGCCGTTAAGCACAAAAACATCAAAAGACATTAAGTTTTATGTAGCAAGCATTTAAACATTGACATCATAGATGGAATAGACCATGTTTTAGCATGATTTACCATGATATACCAAATTTAGTGTGATTTTTCATGATCTACCATGTTCCAGTATGATTTACCATGAATCTAGCATGATTTACCACAGTTTACCATGATTTCCCATGTTATAGGATGATTTACCATGATATACCACATTCTAGAATGATTTACCAGGATTGTAGCATGATTTACCATGATTCATCACATTGCTAGCATGATTTGCCATGATCCACCATGTAATAGTATTTTTTACTATGATTTACCATGTTTCTATCGTGATTTACCATGATTTACCACATTGCTGCATTGATGTGAAGGGCCAATAAAAATGAAGTGATAAACTCTGACAAAAAAATGATTGTGTTATAATAGTTAACATGGAAAAACTGGTTTGCTTTAGTGCTTTGATTTACTGTTGAAAATCAAGTGTGTCAAAATGAGAGTGAGACAATAAGTGGTCTTCTACTGCCCTCTGCTGGCCATTCTACTTATTAATAAAGTGTTTTCACAGGTGCTTTTACACTCATATGTAGACATTTGATCACACACACACACACACACATACACACAAAGTCATTATATAAATATATTTTAATGGTCTATAAGCATTTAATGTCTTTGCAAGCTATTAATCAGATTATTCAGCATTTATTCAGAAACCTAGGACTACACACACACATTCTGTTGTAGATACAGATATTTGAACTATGTGATGGAAAAAAGAAATGTTTACTGCAATTGTCCTTCAGGATTCATATTTCTCAATGTACTACAATAGTCAGTTTACCATGGTTTGTCTTAGTTTACCTTGATGTTACCTTGTTGTGACCGAATGTTACACAATAATTTATCATGATATACCACATTCTAGAATGATTCAGCAGGATTGTAGCATGATTTACTATGATTTACCACGTTGTTAGCAATTATGTGAAGCTTCAGAACAGTAAAGTGAATTGAAAGACAAAATATGATTGTGTTATTATAGTAATTGTCACATAAGGTTATTTTTTAGTGTCTGAATATATGAATGCAAAAGCACATGTGAAAAGACTATTAATAAGTATAATGTCCAGCAGAGGCTAGTAGAAGACCACTTATTGCTATAGTACCACTTTTATTTTGAACTACTTGGTTTAATCAGTATCAGGGTTTCCGCGGGGTCATAAAAAGTCATAAAACGTCTTAAATTTAATAATAAGAATTTTAGGCAATAAAAAGTCATAAAAACGTCCGGCTTTTCCATACAAGGTCATAAATTACATTTAGCCACATCTTAAATTGATATGCTCATTCATTCATTATCGCGATATAATGTTTTCTCTATAAAACGATATTAAGAGTTCGATAAATGTTAGATCATGTTTATGCGCCAAAAGCGGAACGAAACTCATTTGAACCGCGCGCGCCTCACGGAGCGTTTATCCGCTCGGCTCAAAGTCCAAACGGCAGCGTAGCGCGATCAAGCTCACTAGAGCAGACGCGTTCTTTTACTGTCTATGGTTAACTTTGATCAGTCTCGATCACGAGATCCAGTGAGAAGGACTTGAATTCAGCGAAGAACACAAATGTCTCAGTGATTTAAACCAGTTTAAAGGCAGATGAAACAGCGCTGACGAACAGGAGAAACACTGTGCGCAACTATACAGTCAGAAAGCTTTTCCATCTACACATTTACATCCTTTACCATGGTTTTACTGTAACGTTAGCCTAGTAATATTAACTGCACCATGAAATGTGGGATACATATTGAATTGTATTATATTATTAATGTAGACAATGTATTAAAGGACTAATGGAATATAATTACAGTATTTATGTATTTAGGATAATAGCCTACTGTTTTTCATACATTTCAGAAAGATACGTGCCATCAAAGTCAGGCAACACAAACCTGTTTCAAGACTTGAAACAATATCCCCCATTAGCACATGCAGAAACTAAGAAATTAATTTTGAATTAAAGATATTATTTTTGTTAAGGAAAAAATACAAATGTTTGAATGTTCTACCTCAGATTTGTGAAATGTTCACCTGTTTGGCAAGTGTTTGTCATGATATGTTTTGACAATAAAGAGTAGTTTAAAACCACAATTAACGCTCTGGTTTCTACAACTTTCAGTTAGGAACAAAAATCTGCCTTCAAAGTTCAAAGAAATAAAGAATTGACATTTATCGTCATAATTATCGATATTGACTGATATTATCGTGATAAGTGTTGTGTTGTTCCTGTGTTATTGATACTTAGGAAAAGGGAGCCTTCAGTTTGTTACTCTTAAGAAAATGGAACCTTTAAATAATTAAACTTATTACTTTTAATGAAAGTCAATAAAAAAAGACTTTTGAAAGGAAGTTATTTTTCGTAATTCGAATAGGTCATAAATTTAAATAATATTGGTCATAAAAAGGTCTTAAAAGGTCTTAAATTTGACTGACTAAACCCTGCAGAAACCCTGAGTATTGTGCACTAAAGCAAACCAGTCTTTCAATGTGAATACCATTATGCATGCTTACACACACACACAAACACACACACACACACACACACAATTGTGGGTTATGATATTGTGAAAATCTCTTTTTGTGGTCCTTAAGCATTTCAGATATTTATTTGTGATGTAAAAATATTAAACTTTCTAATAAATCATTATTTAATATTATATTATAAGCATTTGTTTGTTAGCCATTGCTGAAAACTGGTTAAAAAAGATAAAAAATATCTAATGCTGTTGCTCCCTCTAGTGGACAACAGCGGTTTTACAGCCTACATAAACGGTTGAAATGAATGACAGGAAATTCGTTTTTTTTTTACTTATATCTCGGGAACGAGAAAGTGAAAAAATCTGAAACTCAGAACTTAGATAGGGTTAGAGGAGCCCTCTTGAATAAGACCATCCCCGTGTTGCTGAGTGATTGCTGTCGGGAGTAATGTCCGTTTAAATGCATATCTTTGTGGGCTTATATCTCGGGAATGCCCAGGCCAAATTGCACCAATCTCGAATCGAAGCTAGATGAGGACGAGCCCTTTCCAACAAGCTCTTCCACAAGGATCTAGATGGTGTGGATCAAGAGTTACAGCCGTTTCAAGTTGGGGTTCTCACAGATTAGCGATCCGCGGGGGGGCGCTCCCGAGCCCCGCGACGAAAGATTTGGATCAAGATCCCCGAGAGGACCTTACCATCAAAATTTGAGCGGGCAGAGACTTTCCGTTTTCGAGTTATGAGTGAATTCGTGCTTGGGGGGGCGTGGCCCAATGTTTTACTTTCGTTTTGAGGCTTCCTGTGACAATTAATTATAGAGGCAAATTTTGTCTGATTTGTCTGAAATTTTTCAATGCCGTACAGAGTGATATTACACATGTTCTTGACCTTTTTTAAAGAAGATCTGAGCATTCATTTAAGAGATCAGCATTTACAGCCAATACAGGCAATTTGCCATAGGAAATGTATGGTTTTAAAGCTTTTTGACAGTTATAGCGCCAACTATGGTCCGATCTCCATGAAACTTTGCATGCTTCTTCACCATGTTATGACACATATGCTCACCAATTTTTGTTTAGTTCTGAGTTTTTATTTATGATTTATAGGCTTTTGTGTGTATTTGACACGCCCCTTTTCTAAATGACCCTGTTATAGCCATACGAAAAATGCAAAAGTTCAACTTTTTTTCAATGATTATTGATCTAGAGAGTCCAGAGAATTGTCCTAGACTGGTCTGGTTCCAATCGGGCAAAAATCCAGGGACTAGTTCGCAAAAGTAGGTTTTTAACATATTCGTGAATATTTAATGAACGATTTGATTGACAGCAATGGTTCTAGAGGGAAAGTTGTTCATCCTGAGGAGATCTATCAAATGATATGCATATTTTCGGGATGTGTGCAACACCACGTGATTACAGAGCCGTAAAACTCGTTAGCGCCAACTAGTGGCCAATTTCTTTCAAAACTCTTACAGACCTCTTGGGCCATGAGTCAAACATGTCCGTCGAGTTTCGTTCCGATTGGCCTCCGTTAACCTCGTGTAATAGGTGCTCAAATTCATTGGCCAATGGCGGCCATGTTTTTTTAGTTACGCCAATTTCCTCATACACATACATGGCACCTTGGACCAAGACACTGCATACCAATTTTTAAGTCAATCGGACTAACGGTCAGGTGGTCATAGCCCGATTTAGGTTTTTTGTGTGTTATAGCGCCACCTAGTGTTAGGTCGACGCGATTTTTTTACTGTGACCTCAGATTGAACTCATACACATGTGTTCCAAGATTGGTGAAGATATCTCATTTACTTCTCGAGTTATAGCCATATTAGTAAAATAGGCTCCTCCCACAACGATCATTTTACTCCCCCTAGCGACCGTGAATCGAAAATTCAACTTTTTTTCAATGATTATTGATATTCAGACTCCAGAGAACACGTATGCATTTGTCTGGTTTTGATCGGGCGAAAAACCAGGGACTAGTTCGCAAAAGTAGGTTTTTGACAAAATTCAAAATGGCGGAAAAATTTGCATACCGGAAATGAAATCGGAGATATACGTTTTGTTCTTCAGGCCTCCAGCTTTCCAATGATATAAGACACTTGAGTCTACGACATACGGTTTAGGAGTTATGAGCAGTTTCGCGCAATTGATTGCTGTAGCGCCACCTATAGGCCAATCGGGGTCATACTTTCTGAGGCTCTCCTCGATTTTTGTACTACCATCTGACAAAGTTTCAGAGCTCCAGCACTTACGGTTTGTTCTGCACGATGCGTTTTACGGCAGAAGAATAATAATAATAATAATAATAATAATAATAATTAAAGCTGCTAGCAGCATTTAGCGGTGTTCAAGCAGTTAAGGCCTTTAAGGCCGTTAAGCACAAAAGCATCAAAAGACATTAAGTTTTATGTAGCAAGCATTTAACCATTGACATCATAGATGGAATAGACCATGTTTTAGCATGATTTACCATGATATACCAAATTTAGTGTGATTTTTCATGATCTACCATGTTCCAGTATGATTTACCATGAATCTAGCATGATTTACCACAGTTTACCATCATTTACCATGTTATAGGATGATTTACCATGATATACCACATTCTAGAATGATTTACCAGGATTGTAGCATGATTTACCATGATTCATCACATTGCTAGCATGATTTGCCATGATCCACCATGTAATAGTATTTTTTACTATGATTTACCATGTTTCTATCGTGATTTACCATGATTTACCACATTGCTGCATTGATGTGAAGGGCCAATAAAAATGAAGTGATAAACTCTGACAAAAAATGATTGTGTTATAATAGTTAACATGGAAAAACTGGTTTGCTTTAGTGCTGTGATTTACTGGTGAAAATCAAGTGTGTCAAAACGAAAGTGAGCCAATAAGTGGTCTTCTACTGCCCTCTGCTGGCCACTGTACTTATTAATAAAGTGTTTTCACAAGTGCTTTTGCATTCATATGTAGACATATGCTTACACACACACACACACACACACACACACACACATGGGATATGTTATTGTGAAAATCTCTTTTAATGGTGTATAAGCATGCATTTCACATATTTCTTTGTGATATAATAATATAAAACTATAATAAAACTAATAAAAAAATTGCTTTAAGCGTTTGTTTGTTAGCCAATGCTGAAAGCTGATAAAAAAGATTAAAAATGTCGGTAACACTTTACAATAAGGTTCATTTATTAAACATTAGTTAATGTATTAATTAACATGAACTAACCATGAGCAATACATTTGTTACTGTTTTTGTTCATCTTTGTTAACACTAGAACGGCCACGACGGTCATTTTGACCGTTTTGAATTTTATATCTGCAATAACTTTGTTGAAAAAAAAAAAAAAATCCTGCTGGTACCTGACTTTTCCTAAAAGTGTCTGTATTTTCATTTAAAATGTTTTTAATATAAATTACACATAAGGCAAACAAACAAATGAACATATTTACCTATTTCGGCCATAGACGGTCATATTGACCGCACTGAATTTCGCGGTATTCTTTTGTTACATTTCTCGCGGTTGACCTTTGTCTATTAGGAAAAAATCAGAAGATTCAATTGCAAAATGACAGATATGTTTATTGAGAGCTGGTCAGATGCTGGGAGAGTTAAGGTGTGCAAATGTCCAGTATGAAGCCCTTGGCAGCACAGGGACGCTGGAGTGAGTGCTGAACCAGGAGTGCTGAACACGGGATGACACACGGAAAACGTATACAGGCAGGGAACAAACACGCAGGAAAAATCCACAACGATCTGACAAAGGGCCTTTCTCAATCTGTGTTCTTGTCTGTACTTGTGTCCTTGTGTTCTTGTGAAACGTCATCTTTTGTGGCCCAAGTACTGTCCCAATACACAAGTTTGCATTTTGGCAAGAACAGTTAAAAATCCCGGATGTGTTCTTGACACGCCCATTTTACCAAGGATGCATCGGTTGGTAACTTGTGTTGACTTGACGGCAGAAATATCCCAGCATTCAATTCGGCATTCGAGGAAGGAGAGGCAGGTCAATACAGTATTTCGTTTTTCTACAATTACGTACACTATTTCATCACTAAATTCACTTCTGAGAACATTTGATGCGAGAAATCAACTGTGTAGATTTCAAATATTGGCATTTTTACGAAAATGTATGGCTAATCGAAAATGTGCTCAAACGTTTTCGGAAGTGAGAATCTCCATAAGCGCCTGCGGGTGTAACGTTAGCTATCGAGCCAGTTTGCTCACAGACTCGTTTTTCCCCACAGCCAAGAGACCATTGCAGCCTGGCTGTTATCGTCAATAATTCTCGTTATGTTTGGGGACTGCAGACGGTGTCTGTGCGGGGGTATTATTGCGCAATACCAGCAAGAACACATCGTCTCAAACTGTCAGCAGCGTTCTGTGTGCTCGTTAGCTTGTGAGTTCATTCTTCCAAGAACAACTAGCAAGAGCGTTCTCCCCAAGAACACAAGTCCGTTCTTTGCATTCTTGGTTTTGAGAAACACCCAAAGACTAGGCGAGAACAGTAACACTGAAAAGGGTCGAATCGCTGATCAGTTGCAGCTGGCGCCTTGATCAGAGCGCACGTGCTGATCAGCTGCATTGATCAGCGACCACGCACACACACACACACAACAAGACGAGAAAGGAGACAGCGAATTCATAAACCGTGACATTGTCTCTCTCACTGTCAAAAGAATATCTAAATAAGATACTTTTAGTTGTTATTATCTTGTTCTGAGTTATGTTGAAGGGATATGGAAATATAGCTCTGTTGTGAATAGGCCCTATGCGATAATTACGGGCTACTGATATTATTATTTATAAATGTATAATTAAACTTTTTAAAATGTACAGTTTGGTGTTGTTTTGTTTTTAAAAGATATCCTAATACAACAAATGCATTAATCTCTCAATTGGGTATTTATCATTAAAGATATAGAGTTTGCAATCTAACGGTCAAAATGACCGCTTGTGGCAGTTCTAGTAGTTATGGAATTCTGGCACTTCTAGTGTTAACGTTAGTTAATACAAATCCAGCTGTTCATTGTTAGTTCAGGCAAAGAACGTATATTGACAAGAAGTGAAAGCCAATAGAACGTTCCATTGCAACACCAGCGCCCAGCAGCAGCCCTACGCGTCCGCCATTTTGGGGTGAAAGCGACTCGGCAGTCATATATTATACATATATTTAGTCCAGTGCAGAGGTCATTTTTAGGTTGAAATAATTAGGTGATTATTTTAATTCACAACAGTTAACGTTATATCCGTTAAAAAGAAGTTGCTACTAGGCTTTTCCCCCACATAACTTGAGACAGGGAAGTTCAAGGATTTAATTAATTATATTAATCTCTACATTAAGTTTGACAGGTAAGAAGAATAAAGTGATGTAAGTTCATAAAGTTATAACGTTAGACCGTTTCCCAGGAGGTACACATAACCTTACATACAAAAATAAGTTCAATGAAATAAATGAATTCAGCAAATAAATGTAATTGTACTAAAATGTAAATGTTGGACAATAAATATATAACAGCAATAGAATAGCTTTACAGTAAACTGGTTTTTTTGCAGTACTATTTTATATTAATGACCGTTAAAGCAAGCCTATGTAAACAAAAAAACACAGATAACGGACACACCAATGCATCATGTTAAGATCATCATGTTTGTAGCACGATCCAGGGGATTAAAACGTACAAAATATATTTCAGGCCTAGTGGAGTTGGTAACTAATAATAGTAGTAAATGTGTAAAGTTGCATAAAAATGCAAGAAAAACTACCTAAAAAACTGTTATCTGTGCTGTTGCCCAGTAACTCCAGTTGGAATTTTCACCCCAAAATGGCGGCCGCGCCACCTAGTGGCTGTTACCAGAAAAGCATCGGAGTTTCGCCTCTTGTTCTTCTATACTCTTTGGTTCAGGTTAGTTCACAGTGCATTAACTAATGTTAACAAGATTTTAATAAAGTATTTGTAAATGTTGAAATTAACATTAACAAAGATTAACAAATGCTGAAGGAGTATTGTTCATTCTTAGTTAATGTTAACTACATTAGTTAACATTAACTAAGAATGAACAATACTCCTTCAGCATTTGTATAATGCTGCTGCTCCATCTATTGGATAACAGTGGTATTACAGACTATATACAGTTGAAATAAATGAATGGAAATTTGGTTTTCACTTATATCTCGGGAACGAGATAATGAAAAAATTATCTAAAGATTGGGGGCGTTCCCGAGCCCCGCGACGATAGATTTGGATCAAGAACCCCGAGAGAACCTTACCATCAAAATTTGAGCGTGCAGCGACTTTCTGTTTTCGAGTTATGAGTGAATTTGTCCTTGGGGGGCGTGGCCCAACGTTATACTTTCGTTTTCAGCCTTCCTGTGACACAATTGTAAATAGTAATAAATAAAATAAATAAATGCAGTCCATAATACTCCAATAGATGAATTTGGACAAAATGTGATTGTAAATGTTGAAATAATGATTTTAGAAATTCTAAATATGAATTATAAAACAATATTAGGGAGTAGTATGATGAAATGACAGCAAGGGGCAGTAAAATACCTTTATTAATAATACCTTTTTTATTACCTTTTAATAAAAAAATAGCTTTAAGCATTTGTTTGTTAGCCAATGCTGAAAGCTGATTAAAAAAAAGATTAAAAATGTCGGTAACACTTTACAATAAGGTTAATTTATTAAACATTAATGCATTAATTAACATTAACTAACCATGAGCAATACATTTGTTACTGTTTTTGTTCATCTTTGTTAACGTTAGTTAATACAAATCCAGCTGTTCATTGTTAGTTCATGTTAGTTCACAGTGCATTAACTAATGTTAACAAGATTTAAATAAAGTATTTGTAAATGTTGAAATTAACATTAACAAAGATTAACAAATGCTGAAGGAGTATTGTTCATTCTTAGTTAATGTTAACTACATTAGTTAGCATTAACTAAGAATGAACAATACTCCTTCAGCATTTGTATAATACTGCTGCTCCATCTATTGGACAACAGTGGTATTACAGACTATAAACAGTTGTATAAATAAAAACTTTCGTTTTCAGCCTTCCTGTGACACAATTGTAAAGAGTAATAAATAAAATAAATAAATGCAGTCCATAATACTCCAATAGATGCATTTTTACAAAATGTGATAGTAAATGTTAAAATAATGATTTTAGAAAGTCTAAATATGAACTATAACAATATTAGGGAGTAGTATGATGAAAATGACAGCAGGGGGCAGTAAAATATCACTTATTGGCTGTTAGCCATGCTTGACCTTTTTTTAAGAAGCTATGAGCATTCATTGAAAAGATATTGGCTTTCGGTCAAGGCTACATATTGAAGTGACCCTATTATAGTCATCCAAATGTTATACATTACAAGTTATACATTTTCTGATAATTATTGTTCTAGAGAGTACAGAGCAATAGATGAATTTGGACAAAATGTGATTGTAAATGTTAAAATAATGATTTAATAAAGTCTAAATTTCAATTATATATAACAATTTTAGGGAGTAGTATGATGAAATGACAGCAGGGGGCAGTAAAATACCACTTATTGGCTGTTATAGCCATCCAAAATGTTATAGCCATCCAATTTACACTATTTCAGCCATTCAAATGAAGAAATTACACCTTTTCTGATAATTATTGATCTAGAGAGTCCAGATAATTGTACTGCACTGGTTTTAAACATTAAGATATGAAAATTTTACGATCATAGATGGAAAAGACCATTTACAGCCAATACAGGCAATTTACCATAGGAAATATATGGTTTTAAAGCTTTTTAACAGTTATAGCGCCACCTATGGTCCGATCTCCATGAAACTTTGCATGCTTCCTCACCATGGTATGACACATATGCTCATCAATTTTTGTCAAGTTCTGAGTTTTCATTTATGATTTATAGGCTTTTGAGTGTATTTTGACACGCCCCTTTTCTAAATGACCCTGTTACAGTGAACCAAAGGGCAAAGTTCAACTTTTTTTTGATAATTATTGATCTAGAGAGTCCAGAGAATTGTCCTAGACTGGTCTGGTTTTGATCGGGCGAAAAACCAGGGACTAGTTCGCAAAAGTAGGTTTTTAACATATTCGTGAATATTTAATGAACGATTTGATTGACAGCAATGGTTCTAGAGGCAAAGTTGTTCACCATGAGGAGATCTATAAAATGATATGCATTTTGGGGGGATGTGTGCAACACCACGTGATTACAGAGCCGTAAAACTCGTTAGCGCCAACTAGTGGCCGATTTCTTTCAAAACTCTTACAGACCTCTTAGGCCATGAGTCGAACATGCCCATCGAGTTTCGTTCCGATTGGCCTCCGTTAACCTCGTCTCATAGGGGCTCAAACTTCATTGGTCAATGGCGGCCATGTTTTTTGAGATACGCCAATGTCCTCATAGACATACATGGGGCCTTGGACCAAGACACTGCATACCGATTTTCAAGTCAATCGGACTAACGGTCAGTCCTTTATATGTTTTTTTCATGTTATAGCGCCACCTAGTGTTCGATCGTCGCGATTTTTTTACTGTGACCTCAGATTGAACTCATGCACAACTGTACCAAGTTTGGTGAACCTACCTAATTTACTTCTGGAGTTATAGTCGTTTTAGTAAAATAGGCTCCTCCCACAACGTTCTTTTTGCGCCCCCTAGCGACCGGAAATCGAAATTTCAACTTTTTTACGATTATAGTTTATATTCAGACTCCACAGAACATTTGTGCACTGGTTTGGTTCCGATCGGGCAAAAAATCAGGGACTAGTTCGCAAAAGTCGTTTTTTGACAAAATTCAAAATGGCGGAAAATCTATCATGACGGAAATGAAATCGGAGATATACGTTTTTTAAGTCAGGAGTCCAGCTTTCCAATGATATAAGACACTTGAGTCTACGATTTACGGTCTAGGAGTTATGAGCAGTTTTGCGCAATTGGTTGCTATAGCGCCACCTATGGGCCAATCGGGCTCATAATTTGATAAGCTCTCCTCGATTTTTGTACTACCATCTGACAAAGTTTCAAGTCTCTAGCACTTACGGTTTGGTCTGCACGATGCGTTTTACGGCAGAAGAATAATAATAATAATAATAATTAAAGCTGCTAGCAGCATTTAGCGGTGTTCAAGCAGTTAAGGCCTTTAAGGCCGTTAAGCACAAAAGCATCAAAAGACAATAAGTTTTATGTAGCAAGCATTTAACTATTGACATCATAGATGGAATAGACCATGTTTTAGCATGATTTACCATGATATACCACATTTCAGTGTGATTGTTAATGATTTACTATGTTACAGTGTGATTTACCATAGTTTACTATGATATACCGAGTTCTAGTATGATTCACCATGGTTTACCCTGTTCTTGCATGATTTACCACAATTGAACACATTCTAGTAGCCTATGATGTAATATGATTCTAGCAGCACACATACACACACACACAAATAAAGACAAATGTTGTTGTTGTGGTTTTCAATGCTATTGGGATGTGTCATTATGAAAATATACTTTAATGGTCTATAAGCATTTCACATAATGTGTTTGTAAACTATTAATCAGATTATTTTGCATTTATTCAGAAACCTAGGACTACACACACACATTCTGTTGTAGATACAGTTATTTGAACTATGTGATGGAAAAAAGAAATGTTTACTGCAATTGTTACAATTAATAATAGAGGCAAATTTTGTCCGATTTGTCTGAAATTTTTCAATGCTGTTCAGAGTGATATTAGACATGTTCTTGACCTTTTTTAAAGAAGATCTGAGCATTCATTTAAGAGATCAGCATTTACAGTCAATACAGGCAATTTAACATAGGAAATATATGGTTTTAAAGCTTTTTGACAGTTATAGCACCAACTATGGTCCGATCTCCATGAAACTTTGCATGCTTCTTCACCAAGTTATTACACATATGCTCACCAATTTTTGTGAAGTTCTGAGTTTTTATTTATGATTTATAGGCGTTTGAGTGTATTTTGACACGCCCCCTTTTCTTAATGACCCTGTTACAGTGAACCAAAGGGCAAAGTTCAATTTTTTTTTGATAATTATTGATCTAGAGAGTCCAGAGAATTGTCCTAGATTGGTTTGGTTCCGATCGGGCGAAAAACCAGGGACTAGTTTGCGAAAGTAGGTTTTGGACAAAATTGGACATAGCAGAAATTTTTCTGGCCTAAATCGATTTTGGAGATATACATTTTGACCGCCTTGACCCAAGAATCACAGTGGTGTAAAAAGCTTGATTCTAAGTCAAACGGTATAGGAGTTATGAGCAATTTAGTACTTTTGGGTACTGTAACGCCACCTATGGGCCAATCGGGGTCATACTCTGATAGGTTCTCCCCAAACTGAGGCCCTACCACCTGGCCTGGTTTTAAGTCTCTAGGCCTTACGGTTTGGGCTGCACGATGCGTTTTAGGGTTGTTGTTTTTTTTCAAATAGCAATTACAATAGGTTTTCAGCACTTCGAGCTTGAACACCTAATAACAGGCGACCTTTTTGACAGTTATAGCGCCACCTATGGTCCGATCTCCATGAAACTTTGCATGCTTCTTCACCATGTTATGACACATGTGCTCATCAATTTTTGTGAAGTTCTGAGTTTCTATTTATGATTTATAGGCTTTTAAGTGTATTTTGACACGCCCCCTTTTCTTAATGACCCTGTTACAGTGAACCAAAGGGCAAAGTTCAACATTTTTTCGATAATTATTGATCTAGAGAGTCCAGAGAATTGTCCTAGACTGGTCTGGTTCCGATCGGGCGAAAAACCAGGGACTAGTTTGCGAAAGTAGGTTTTTAACATATTTGTGAATATTTAATGAATGATTTGATTGACAGCAATGGATTTAGAGGCAAAGTTGTTCAACATGAGGAGATCTATCAAATGATATGCATATTATGGGAAACACCACGTGATGTGTGCAACACCACGGGATTACAGAGCCATAAAACTCGTTAGCGCCAACTAGTGGCCGATTTCTTTCAAAACTCTTACAGACCTCTTGGGCCATGAGTCGAACATGCCCATTGAGTTTCGTTCCGATCAGCCTTCGTTAACCTCGTCTCATAGGTGCTCAAACTTCATTGGCCGATGGCGGCCATGTTTTTTGAGATACGCCAATGTCCTCATACACATACATGGGGCCTTGGACCAAGACACTGCATACCAATTTTCAAGTCAATCGGACTAACGGTCACGTGGTCATAGCCCTATTTATGTTTTTTTAATGTTATAGCGCCACCCAGCGGTAGATCGACGCGGTTTTTTTACTGTGACCCCAAACTGTCCTCATACACATGTGTGTCAAGTTTGGTGAAGATACCTCATTTACTTCTGGAGTTATAGCCATTTTAGTAAAATAGGCTCCTCCCACAACGTTTATTTTGCGCCCCCTAGCGACCAGAAATCGAAATTTCGACTTTTTTTCGATAATTATTGATATTCAGACTCCAAAGAACATGTATGCACTGGTTTGGTTCCGATCGGGCGAAAAACCAGGGACTAGTTCGCAAAAGTAGTTTTTTGACAAAATTCAAAATGGCGGAAAAATTAGCATACCGCAAATGAAATCGGAGATATACGTTTTTTAAGTCAGAAGTCCAGCTTTCCAATGATATAAGACACTTGAGTCTACGACATACGGTCTAGGAGTTATGATCACTTTCGCGCTTTTGTTGCTATAGCGCCACCTATGGGCCAATCGGGCTCATACTCTCTCAACCTCTCCTCGATTTCTGTGCTACCTTAATCCCAAATATCAAGTCTCTAGCTCTTACGGTTTGGGCTGTACGATGCGTTTTAGCGGAGAATAATAATAATAAAAATCAGTACAAATACAATAGGTTTTCAGCACTTCGTGCTTGAACACCTAATAATAAAAATCCTTACAATTACAATAGGTTTTCAGCACTTCGTGCTTGAACACCTAAAAATCCTTACAATTACAATAGGTTTTCAGCACTTCGTGCTTGAACACCTAATAATAATAATAAAAATTAAAGCTGCGAGCAGCATTTAGCGGTGTTCAAGCAGTTAAGGCCTTTAAGGCTTTTAAGCACAAAAGCATCAAAAGACATTAAGTTTTATTTAGCATACATTTAACCAGTGACATCATAGATGCAATAGACCATGTTTTAGCATGATTTACCAAGATATACCACATTTTAGTGTGATTTTTCATGATTTACCATGAATCTAGCATGATTTACCATGGTTTATCATGATATACCAAGTTCTAGTATGATTCACCATGATTTACCACAATTGAACACATTCTAGTATGATTTAATATGATTCTAGCATGATTTACCATAGTTTACCATGATTTACCTTGATTTATCCTGTTATAGGATGATTTACCATGATATACCACATTCTAGAATGATTTACCAGGATTCATTACATTGCTAGCTTGATTTACTATGATACATAATGTAATAGTATTATTTACTATGATTTACCATTTTTCTATCGTGATTTACCATGATTTACCACATTGGTAGCATTGATGTGAAGTGTCAATAAAAATGAAGTGATAAACTCTGACTAATTATATACACGCAGTAGACGAAGTTTGTTTTTAATTTCTGCTGAGCAACAGATGCACTCTAAGGGATGTTTATTCAAATGGCACTTGTTGTTTTATGATATTTGTTTTAAAAAAAAATGTATATATATCTTCTTTTTTCTTTTGGTTGAACGTGCCAACATGTTAAACAGCCTTAAGGGCCGAGATTTTATTTTATGGTATTTTAATTTATTTATGTTTGGCGTAATTTTCTAGATCTGAAAGTGCAGACCGTTCAATTTTGGTGTCATATTTTTTCGATGGTGCATTTTGTTGTCTATATTGTCTTTATAATATTTTGTTTTTATTTCAATTATTTTATTTACCAGATGTGTCTATGCAAATATTGTTTTGTCATGTTGTATTTATCAGGTGTGGTGTAAATAAAGTGTGTTATAGTCATTTAAGAGTCAAGTGTATTTATTAATCTGGAAATGTTTGATGGCGTGATACCGCTATTTCTCAAAAAAAAAACATATTTAGTTTCCTACTCGAATAAGTGTATAATCCGTATTTACTGAAAGTTATCAAAATCTTTTATTGTTAGTTATGCTACTTGGGCTTTTGTTGAGCTTTGAGTTCAGCTGGGAATTTTAATACAGTTGTCATTGTGTACTTACAGCAGTACATTATGTCTGTAGGCCAATTCATTTATTCAGTGGAGTTTGATTTTGGTCGAGCATGCGCAGTTGTGTTACGTCAAATGCAACTGAATTACTCATTCAAATTAATGAATACATTTTTAACATTATATGACTCTTAAATTGACTGGTTTGAAACCGAATAAATCTTTTGTTGTATAATCAAATAGTGCATATTTTTCGCCAACACTTGATTGATTAATTCTAATGCTTTCTCTTCTTTTCTTTATGTATTTATACAAATATATACACTTCGTCCTATTGTTAGTTTAACTGCTTATATTGCTCTTTTGATTTGCAAGTCGCTTAATGATTAAATGTGACTCTTAAATTGGCTCAGTTGTAATCAGATGACTCTGAAATTCACTTGTTCGAAACAAAATAACCCTTTATTTAAACTGACTCATTTGAACCAAATTACCAGTACATTGACCCGCTGGTAACCAAAAGACTCAAATATCCTTGTATGTAATCAAATGACTGTTAAATTGACTCGTTCGAAACAATATAACTGATCAAATGACTCGAAAGTGACTCGCTTTTAACCAAAAGACTCAAATGTCCTTGTTTGGAATCAAATGACTGCGTGCTGCATAGAGCATCACAGTCCCGCTTACAGCCGGTGCCGGAAGTAAGAATTCAATACAATTTCTCCATTGACAGTTGGGGGGTATGAGCCATAAAAACGTAACCATACATGGTAGACTGAAAACCAGCCACGGCTGTACTAGGCGATTGTATATGCTCATATAAACGCCAACAGTTGATGGGGCACTGCTCGTGTTTTGAGATAAATGCCTTTTATGCGCGATGTCTTGGATCAGTACTTCATTACCCACAATCCTGAACAATCCCACAGTGATGCATCTGATTGGTGGAAGTCGTGTAGCTGTCTGGTTAACGGATTTGCAGCTGCGTCAACTGCACATCCAATGGCGCGGGCGCCTCTGACGTGCGACCAATGAGCTAGCCCCACGTCAAGGGGGCGTGGGTTTGCCGCACCGAAAGTGTTTGTGGGTTTTATAGCGTAATCAGCGACCACCACGAAGCAAGAAGAGACCATCATGGCGAGTCCAGCTAAAAAGGTGAAAACGGACGATGAAACTTGTGTCGAGGGGTACATACATAATGTGAGTGCGGTAAAGGTAGGCGTGCGCAATGGCGGGAAGTATTTTAACGCGTCGCTGCAAGTTAGTAGAGAAGAATTTAGACATGTCGTCGTGTTCGCTGTGGAGAAGCGGACCATTTTCTCTCTGGCAGAAAAAAATAAGAGTCCCGTGAAGCTCATGAAAATCAAGAAGCGTGTCAGTAAGTATCCATTGCTGTGTACGTAAATAAGTAAATAGTTGTTGAGTTTGTGTACATATTAACTAAGTTTACGTTGTTAAGGTTATGATGGAGGAAAGTTCGATGTCCAGTGCGGCAAGGCAACGGAGCTAACGGTGGTGTCTGACGTCGGTTTCGGCTTCAGAGAGTCGCCACAGAGTGTCAAGAAAACAGTGGCTGAGGCTAAAGCCATGGCAGCACGACAGCAGGTAATTATAAAAGGGATATAAATGTATATAGTCGATTTAAATGCAAAAACTATGTGAAGCTTCGTCGTATGACGAATAAACGACGGGGCGGGGCGTGCGATTCATTTTTGTTCAGTTTAACGCATTAAAATATTAGTGCAATAAAGTTTTCTGTTATCCTTTAATTACATAATAATCACGCTGTTATTGACGTGAATGCTTTTAAAGTATTGAAGTGCGGCAAGATTACTGAGGACGCGCTGTTTGTGAATGCCGTGTCATGTTACACACGCAAGATGCGTCCAGTTCTCTTTTGAATCTGAACGAACCAATAGACTCCAATTCTTATGCTTGCTTCGCGAGTATGATAATTTTGGCAGTGTTAAATGAGTTGTGTTGATTCGTAATGTGTTAGCTGTTAGATAATGAGATGGAAGTGAGAGTGCGTCAGAATTTAAAGAGACAGTAGTTGAATAAACTAGTCTCCGTGACGCTTGCCTTTAATGTCAATGAAAGAACGAAGGCAATGTGTGAAATTGCTGGTTTAATAAGGATCAGTCTATATGAAGTTTAACATTTTATGCAGTAAAGACTGCAAAGTGTCTGATAAGTTTATTGAATGTCAAAAAGTTTGATAAAGCAATGGATAAATGTATGACTTCGTAATCTAAGGATTGTCTTAAGTTCAGTTAAATGAACAGTTATTTTTTAAAGTTGAAATCTACATATCTTTCAATTATGTTGAATATCTATCAGTAATATATGAAAAAATAATTTGGTACAGTATGAGTGATAGTGGTTTTCATCCATATAAATGTCATTACAGCGAATATATATATATATATATATATATATATATATATATATATATAAAAACTGCATCTAAGTTATTGGTACAGTAATTTGTACAATGATGATTACAATATGAAAATATTACAAATTCTGATTTATAATGATAAAAAAGAATAATGTGCGTTTAATGTTGCGTAATGGATCGACGGTATTTTTTATATATATATATATATATATATATGGAAATGGAGGGAATTGTCATACTAGCTCTGGTTTTATAAATGGTCGTAAATTAATATTTTGTTCTGTTGTTAAATTGCATTGTTAGTAATATAAATAAAAGCGTAGTCTGGCTGTTCTGGGTAAGATGGCTTGAAAAATACAGAGAACCTATCAAAATGAAAATAATGGAAAGTATGTTTTTTTGGTCCAAGTTTATTTGTTTTGTTTGTTTTTTCAGCAAAAGCAGATAACACCAACAGTTGTGTTCGGCTAAAGCTCACAAGTGTACATCTCGGAATGAAATGCATTCTAGTAATTGCTGCAACAGCATTCAAAACAAAGTCAAATACGACGCGTGCACTCTGTAACAGATGGGTGCACACACCAGGTTTGCGTGGGTTTAAACTGTGTTGCACGGTTTGATTGGTGGCCGACCTCAAGCAATGCACGCCTCTTAGAACTATTGTTTGTCTTGAGACAGTCCCGACGTTACATGCTTGAGACGTATGCTTTCAAAGTAGTGTGAGGGCAATCGGAGAGGACTCGGCTGGGTCATTTTGTGCAGATTCCCTGGAACGGCTGCGTGAGTTTTCACGGCGACACAGTTGTTGCATGATTGTTTAGGTTGAGTGCACGACAACGATGTCATGGGTGTGGGTATTTATTCTAGATACAGGACTGGTTTATTGAAGAGCTTTAGGTTCAGCGGCAGCAACAAACGTACACTTTTATTTTTATAGTAATAAAGGCTGTTTCATGTAGCTGCGATTATTATACTATCACGTGTATCAGGATAGATCTGATGGGGAAAAAATATCGATCCCAGTTCAAGGGTATTGGCGTGAAGCCTGGATATATGCTTAGGATTAATGTGTGCGTGTGCTTTTCTTTTTTTTATGTCGTGCGGTTTTCATGTAATATGATGTTTTAACTGTTTCTGTGTTTTTCTGTTAGGTTGGGAAAATGGAGGTGAAAGTTTGCCACGTTGATGTGGCTACAGAGATGGTGCAGATAATGAACGCAAATGTGGAAACTCAGGTTTGTCACGTCCAAGACTCATCCGGCCACATGAAGCTCCAGTTGTGGGCTGGACAGATAGGGCTGGTGGCGAGGGGCCATTCCTATCTGATGCGCAATCTTAGCACGCGTTCATATCTGGGGTCCGTGTTCCTGACCACAACTCGGAATACGGAGATTGTTGAGATTCCGGAAGTGGCTGGCGCCAGTTCCTTTGCTCGGTTTGAAGGTGAGGAGGAGGAGGTGGTGACCACCGTGATGGGAAGCATCATTCGTGCTGAAATAGCGGTTTCTATGAAGTGCTCCAAATGCCAGGCCTGGCAGCCCGATTTCAACGCGGCGTTAAAGTTTCATCGATGCCAGCGATGCAAACTTCTCCAGAAAGCTGAATTGTACCAGTGTACTGCCAGTGGACGGGTCGCACTCTTGCAAGAGGGTAGGGAAATGGACCTGAGTGTGACCAACTCTGTCATCAAACGGTACCTGGAGAAGGAAGGCATCACGCATTTGCTGATTGAAGGCCAGAATGTGGAGGAGCATCTCCTGAGTGGCGATGCATGGCAAGTTGAAATCCAGCATGACGTTGTCGTTAGACTTGACAAAGTGGTGGAAACTGCTGAAAGTGGCGAAACGGAAGATGAAGAGCTTGCGGGAGCAATGGCCGCTTTGGAAGGGGAGCCGGTTTAACGGTGGTTCCAGAGCCAGTTGTGCCAGAAGGATTGTGAGGTTATGATGCGTTCGCTCATCATATACGCACTGTAGACGAAGTTTGTTTTTAATTTCTGCTGAGCAACAGATGCACACTAAGGGATGTTTATTCAAATGGCACTTGTTGTTTAATGGTATTTGTTTTAAAAAAAAAAAAAGTATATATATCTTCTTTTTTCTTTTGGTTGACCGTGCCAACATGTTAAACAGCCTTAAGGGCCGAGATTTTATTTTATGGTATTTTAATTTATTTATGTTTGGCGGAATTTTCTAGATCTGAAAGTGCCGACCGTTCAATTTTGGTGTCATATTTTTTCGATGGTGCATTTTGTTGTCTATATTGTCTTTATAATATTTTGTTTTTATTTCAATTATTTTATTTACCAGATGTGTCTATGCAAATATTGTTTTGTCATGTTGTATTTATCAGGTGTGGTGTAAATAAAGTGTGTTAGTCATTTAAGAGTCAAGTGTATTTATTAATCTGGAAATGTTTGATGGCGTGATACCGCTATTTCTCAAAAAAACGTATTTAGTTTCCTACTCGAATAAGTGTATAATCCGTATTTACTGAAAGTTATCAATCTTTTATTGTTAGTTATGCTACTTGGGCTTTTGTTGAGCTTTGAGTTCAGCTGGGAATTTTAATACAGTTGTCATTGTGTACTTACAGCAGTACATTATGTCTGTAGGCCAATTCATTTATTCAGTGGAGTTTGATTTTGGTCGAGCATGCGCAGTTGTGTTATGTCAAATGCAACTGAATTACTCATTCAAATTAATGAATACATTTTTAACATTATATGACTCTTAAATTGACTGGTTTGAAACCGAATAAATCTTTTGTTGTATGTAATCAAATAGTGCATATTTTTCGGCAACACTTGATTGATTAATTCTAATGCTTTCACTTCTTTTCTTTATGTATTTGGGTCATTCTACGGAAATGTCCATTTTTCTGTCCCTAGCCTTTACAGAAATATTACACTTAAAAAAACACTTTAGAATTACAATTTCTTTACATTTTAAGATAAAACAATATGTTATTTGAACAATTAGACCTTCTTGAGCCATCAAGTGGCAATATTTTATTTTTTATTAATTATATAGAATTCCAAACACCACAGAAGTGCTCGTCCCCACAGTCATGTACAGAGGGAAACTGCTTTATTTTGAGGTCAATAACAGGTTTTTACACCATTTAAAATACAATAATGTATACATAACTATCTAATATATTATGTAAATGACATAAAAAAACGAAATGCAGAATAAATATTGTAAATTGCGTCACTGGTGTTACCATTAAACAAAAATCTCTTATTTTGAATAAAAAATCACACTGATGACATCACTTGACTTCCATCTTCCAATTTCCTGAATTTCTATGAAGAAAAGCCCATAATAAATCCTCTGTCTCTTTTCAGTTATCAGAAATAATCTCATTTATCTCATGATTTTATATGAAGCTTTTAGTTGAAGTCACTGGTATTACCTAATTTATCGTTAGGTAATTGTAAAAAAATGAGAATACAAATGGATTAAACTACTTAATTAAGTTAGTATACCATGATTGACAACATGTGGTTTGATACCTTGCAGCAGCCATTTTGTAAAAATGAATTTTTCATGAAAATTGTCACTGGTGTTACTGTCACTGGTGTCACCTTTCTTATGGGTAACACCAGTGACTCCCATTTATAGATAAACTGTACTCAAAGCTATTAATTTAGATTATATGCCAAATGGAACAATTTAGTCTCATCTACTTAATTATAGTTGAAGAATAATGATATTTGGTCTTATGCATGTCATTGGTGATTCATTGTGTCACTGGTGTTACTGTCTTTTTTTTCTGTCACATTAAATACAATGCCATATGTGACATGATAATAATTTTACATCCATTTAATTCTGCTACACTCAAAAGTTAAGATTTAAAGGATTGCTTGATTTTAACTGGTTTTCAAATATTTTCATTGTTATAGCAAATACAAGGTTGCGCAAATGAACTAACCTCATTCAAGCACACATTTAACAAACCTGATTAAAATAAATAAAACATAATCTCCTTATTTGTTGCATTATTATTATTTTTTGGTAACTCTGACTACATGTGCTGAAAAAAATTGAAATAATATTTCATGAAAACATTTAATATGGCCAAAGAAGTAAGGTAACACCAGTGACAAAAAAAATGGTACATGCGATATTTAAATAAATGCACAAAAAATATAAAAAATCATTAAGCTGTCATTTATGCATATTCATAAAGTCAAAGGGTAATCTAATAATGTGGTGTAAGTTTAAATGTTAGAAAAAGAAATACATTTTAAGACATCTTGCCATACCAAAAGTGGACGTTTCTGTAGAATGACCCATTTATACAAATATATACACTTCGTCCTATTGTTAGTTTAACTGCTTCTATTGCTCTTTTGATTTGTAAGTCGCTTAATGATTAAATGTGACTCTTAAATTGGCTCAGTTGTAATCAGATGACTCTGAAATTCACTTGTTCGAAACAAAATAACCCTTTATTTAAACTGACTCATTTGAACCAAATTACCAGTACATTGACCCGCTTGTAACCAAAAGACTCAAATATCCTTGTATGTAATCAAATGACTGTTTAATTGACTCGTTCGAAACAATATAACTGAGTGACTCGCTTTTAACCAAATGTCCTTGTTTGGAATCAAATGACTGTTAAATTGACTCGTTCGAAACAATATAACTGAGTGACTCGCTTTTAACCAAATGTCCTTGTTTGGAATCAAATGACTGCGTGGTATTGTCTTTCCGTTTTGACCGGAAGAGAAGACATTTTGTCTACTTTCTGCCAAGGTAAGACACGGTTGTGATGCTCTGTATGTAATCTCAATCATCTCTACCATATTTAGCCCTGTTTAAGTTGTTTTTTGTCTGTTTGAATTTTTTGTGGTTGTATTATGTGATTAATTGTATAAATGCACCGTTTAGTTACAGTACTAACGGATGCAGTGTGAAAACACTGTGTCAGGCTACACAAATATTGATGTTGACATTGTTAGCCTCTTGTGTTTTTTACATGTGGTACATTGTACATTTAACATACATTTATTATGACTTAATTCCCAATTGGCGCGTTTTAACATCAGTGTGCAATGCGCGTGACGTTTACGTTCGTTAATAAATAAACTGCAAGTGTCTTGCGGAAGAACATTGTAGCCGGAGCTAACGTTACTTCTCTCCGTTAATGTCTATGGCGAGTCACGCAGGCACTGGGCAACTCCGCAGCCGAGCCGAGCCCGCGATAAAATAGTCAGAATATAAACACTTATTATAGGCGTACTGTAGTGATTCAGGATAAGTCAAAAACACGGTTTGAAAATGGATTCATGATGTACATTTTGAACATACGGACTGCAGCAGCTGCTGATATAACGGCGTTCTGTTGCGAATGTGTGAATTTAACTGAGTAACGTTACATGACAATGCACTCGCACAAATGTGACCACATACAATTTTAACTCGCACATTCTCAAAAAATGGTCGCAGTCTGGAATCCTGAATATACTATTAGTGTACTGTAAACTAAAATAACTCGTATTGTGACATTTATTTTGGTAGTATTGAGTAGTGTTACTGTGGAGACAAATTAAGATATATAATTCAAATAGTGAACTACACTGTACACTGTGTGTGTGTGTGTGTTTTGTTTGAGCACCCATTGACTGAAGATGCATACATGTACATTATAGTTTAAAATAGCTTGAATTTGTTAATTGACGTGATATAAAACGGTGTGCTCTAAAGTCTTTTTATTTGCATGGTGCAGCCTGCATGAGTGTGAAGTCTATATTTGAAATTGTTCTTAAATGTAATTGCTTTTGTTTTATAAAATGTTTTTTTTACTCTTATGTTGCAGAAGACTCTGTTATCTGTTTTGAGGTAAGATGCTACTTTTTAATAATATATTGTGATGATATAGACAATAGTGTGTAATAAAACTGTATAATAAAACATTTGAGAAAGTTGTGAATGTGAGAGAATGTATTAAAAGGATAGTACACTTTAAAATGAAAATGTTGTCATATATTCACCCTCAAGTTGTTTCAAACCTATGCATTTTTTTTCTGCTGAACACAATGTAAGATATTTTGAAGAATGTCATTTTACTGTCTTTTGTGTTCAGCAGAAGAAAGAAATGCATACAGGTTTGAAACAACTTGAAGGTGAGTATATGAAGAGTTTCGTTGCAAAAGGAAATATATCCATTTTGAGAAATGTTGGTTATTTGACATTATTATTTAAGACATCAACAGTCAAGTTCATTCACAATTTTTTATACATTAACATGCTTCTGATGCACAGAAGCCAATGACATGTTACTATGCTTATTGGCACATCCAGTCTTCATTGGCATATGCCAGTGGATAATGACATGTCACTAGGGGTGTAGCGATATTTGAACCGAACCGAAAAACCGCGATACACCACCCACGATACGTATCGCGATACTCTCATGGCGTACCGAACACGCCCCGCGCCCTCCTGCCCCGCCCAGCCCTGGCTCATTGGACCTCATGTCTTATGTGTACACAACGAATACAGCTTTGTTGCCTAACTACATATAATCGCAATAAGCTCAGTGTTTTGTTAGTTTTTATAATAAGCGAGGTGTAATCATTCAAATTATGTCTATTTGATCACGAAATTCGAACAATAAATGCCGTTTTGGTGCTCTTAGATGTGGTGTGACAGATCACCAGAGGTGGGAGTAAGTCACTAATGCAGGTCTCAAGTCAAGTCCAAGTCTTAACATTGCAAGTCAAAGTCAAGTCAAGTCATTCTGTTGTAAGGGTCAAGTCAAGTCATACTCTTTGTCAAGTCAAGTCATACTCTTTGTCAAGTCAAGTCATACTCTTTGTCAAGTCAAGTCGCAACTTAGTCATCAAGTCATACCAAGTCGCACACAGGCTAGTTTTACAATTTTTTTAATTGTGGAACTTTTATTACTCAGAGGGCTGATGGGTTACAAAAACAAATAAATTATAAATAAAATATCGTTAAGAAGCACTTTAAATGCTCTAAAATAAATTAAATGAACACAAGTAAACAAGAATTAATAAAACTTTTCCCATCTTGTGCTAGCCCTACATATAATTATTTTGCTGTGATGTCCATTTAGTTGAGGGAGAATAAAACAATTTGCTGGACTCCCGCAAAATAGAAATATCTATGAATAAAACATAAAAACGAATATATTGTTATTCATCTGTTGCAGAAAAATAACAAGAACCGTTAGAACAAAATAGAAATAGAGGCAAAAGTTTCTAATTGTAACATGTATACAGCGTTGAGGAATGTCAGCAATCACAGACATGTGTTGATTTTTTTTATCACAATGGCCAAGCAGAAGCATTTAAGATAGACTCTCCTCACCGCTCAAAACAGACTTTTGTTCAGAAATGAATTATGCATGCTGGCAAATTATGCATGTTGGCAAATCCTCTGATTATAACAAACAACGGGTAGATATTATGAAAGATTCATTAAGCAGTCAGTCAGCTTATTTGACAGAGATGTGTGAGATTGATTAATTACATGTTATAGCCTATAGCTCAACATGATGAAATGTTAGAATATGATATGCATGTTATTTTTTTAATGTTGATCTAGCTTACTGGTAGTCTCATACAGACAAACTACAGCTTTGATCAGGCCCAAGAAATGAAGCCCAACCTTACCCAAGACCGTTGTGTCCGAGCCCAGCCCATCACATTGTAATTACGGCCTCAAATGTAATTATGAGCCTCATTTAAACCCAACCATTTTTTAATACGTGGGTCCTTATAACTGACCTTCTCATTTACTTTCTATGTTACTTTCTCCCGCCTGCAAATACATTTTTTTGTGTGTGTCGTGTCAACACCATAGCCTATACATCAGCATAAATGCTCCTAATAAATTATTTGTTATTAAAGCATTAACATTCACAAACCAATGTTAATTTAACATAAAAGCAAGCAGGCTGCATGTATGGTTTGCCATGACTGAATGTGCGCAAAGTGTGCTCCCTTATAATTCCTAATTATTAAACTAACATCAGTTTTATGTACATTTTCTCACCTGTCTAATAAAGTACATTCAAGGCTGTGTATCCTTTTAAGTTGTGACTCATGAAGCTTTGTCAAGCATAATAATCTAAATATTAAATTTTCCCCAAATCATGCAGCCCTAGTGCAAATTATTCAAACTGTCAAATGCGAGTCGGCAATGAAATTTTGTTCTACTGGTAACTTTTTTTTATGAATAGTAGTGAGAATTAAGAATTATCATAAAATTCATAACATGTCTTAAGTAATTATATAAATATAGGCTATAGTGTGACGCGTTGCATGTTTGCTGTAACAAACTGTACTATATTTTCAATTTCTTGTAAATGCTAGTCTTGTTTGAGTTGCAAGTCTATTTGGGAATGCAACATTCGTTAATAGAATGTTTTATAAAACTGGTGTTTACAAAGAGGTGTTTCAGTGTTTTATGATTGTTTAGAAATCACTCTAATATGGTGATATACTAGTTAAAAACATTTACGGTTTATCATTATCAATGTTAAAAAAATTGGAAACAATGATACCACTTAAAGGAGCACTTCACCCATTTCAACGTTAATCTTTATTGAAAGTGGGTCATATATGTAGTCGAAATGTAAAAGAAATTTTGAATTTGGTGCCCTCTTGACCGAGAAAAGACAGAAAATAACTTTAGGGCGCATTTGTGTGTAAGACCACAACTCCCAGAATGCATCACGTTGCACAGCTCCGCAAGCCAGTCCCACTAATCCAGAACAGCGCAAAGTCGCAAACATCAGAGAAATCACTCTTCCGTCTACTCTACAGGGCTAACGTTAGCTGCCAACAGAGTTAGAAATTCATTTCACACAAAATGTATAGTTAGTTGGCTGTGGCGAGCAGGACGAGGGACGTGAGAGCGGCGCAAGGCCGGTGGCGTGAGTGATAATGAACGACACCTGTGAGATGCACCGGTCTCGCGTCTCTCACCGAGGAGCGACAGGGCAGATCGAGAGAGGAACAGGCCTGATTTTATGGTGTGTTTTGTTTCTGTTGTGTGTAGCCAGCATTGAGGGGCTGCTGGCTTATACTTTTGTTTTGTATTTGTTTATTTTACTATTAAAATGTTTAAATGTTCGCCGATTCCCGTCTCATTCTTCCCACAACAACGAACCCCGTTACATTGGCAAACTCATTAGCGAATTAGCAGCTACTCCTCGTTTGTATTTCTTTCTATATGGTGAATTATTGCATGATACCTGGATGTTCAGTCAGAACATATGCGGTGCGACACTAGGATGGTTCACATCACAGCACAAACGTCCGTGTGCTCGTCTGATCCAGAGATTTCGTCCAGGAGAAATTGCGATCGTTGAAATTCTCTGCAGCAGACGGAGTCTATGTCCCTAGCGCACCAGCAGTCCGCCTCAGCTCGAGCCAGTCCGGGCTCCTCGTCCGCTCCAGTCCGCCTCAGCGCGAGCCAGTCCGGGCTCCTCGTCCGCTCCAGTCCGCCCAGCTCGAGCCAGTCCGGGCTCCTCGTCCGCCTCCTGTTCCTCCATCAGCCTCAGCTGCTCTTCACTATACTGCGGCTCGTAAAGATAGCCACGAACACCGGATTCGAGCAGGAGAATTTCACAATCATCTTCTTCCATATCATGTTTAGTTTCTCCCGTCATTGTTGTAACTTCCTATCTCCACAGCGCTTGTTAGCTTAGCTTCCAAACAAGATGGCGGATATTGCTTTCAGTATCTGCAAGTGAAGTCCCACCCACTGATCTGTAATAGGTCTAGCGTGAGTGGGTCCCACACCCTGAATAAATGATGAGCTTGTGTTTGTAGTCTATACACTTTTCAATGAAATGTGACTTCCTGCTTATTATGACGCAAAATGACGATTTTTACGTCATAATAAGCAGGAAGTAAAACACTTAAATCCTTATTTCTCCCATCTCAGGGAAAAATAAAGGAAAAATCCACGATCATTATAATATATGACTGGGTTTCTAACAATACAAAGCTTAATGCAAATGGGTGAAGTGTCCCTTTAAACATCTGTGGTAATATTTAAAAAAAATAGATCATTTATACTTATATTCATCATTCTTAAGGGGTAACTAAACCCTAAATCAACATTTTTTTAGTTAATGCTCTAAGACTGGGGCTTTATTAATGCAGATCAGTGATTCAAGTAATTTTTTTGACCTTTGGGTAAAAAGTGTTGTAATTCTACAATATATGGTGAAAAAACGTCTGAGTGCTGCCCTCTTCAGGTTGAACGGTGGCTACTGCAGTTGAATTTTCTTATTGGAAGTTGTGGTACCCTCTGACATCAGAGGGTACCAGCTAACCACAGCCTTGCCTACAGAGAGACATGTTTCAGATGCACGCCCCCTCCCCCTGCCCTCCTTCCACTGGGATCTGCCCACTTTTCCAGCATTTTTCAAATATTTCCAGTGGGTGGAGTCAGGCTCTGAGTTACTTTTAAAGAAAATGGAGAGTGAAGAATATTAGAAAACTATATTGTATATTTATTGTTAAATAATTACTATGTACGTTAATGCTATAGTATTAATATTGTTTTGTTCGGGTATTATAATAAGTTAATTTGTTTTATGTAATTAGTTGACAGTAATTGTTCTGTTATGTAATTTAAACACAAAAAACATTTAATAATACAATGCACGTAATGTTTGTATTTATTTAATCTGCCTATTTAAATATTGCAAGACCCTGCAAAAGTCTTTTTTAAATGAAAATTAACACTAAATTCTGTTTTTTCTTTTTGCTATATTGTGTTTGTTAATTACGATGCAGTAATGCGTCATTTAATTTGTCTCTTTGTTTTTTTATGTGTGTGTGTGTGTGTGTGTGTGTGTGTGCAGATGCCTCGTACAAAGCAGTTTCGGCGTTCCCAGGCAGCGAAGAAGAGGATGGCAGATCGGATGGATGCTGATCCTGAAGAGCCTCTGCCACCTCTTAAAAAATTGGCAGAATTAACTGAACGTTGTGTACATCACAACGGGTCTAAAAACGAGTCTGAACAAAAGTCTGAACAAAAGTCTGAACAAAAGTCTGAACAAAAGTCTGAACACAACTCTCTCAACTTCTCTCAAAGCAAGACTTCATTGTCTGAAATTCAACCTGAATCTCCCTCTACATCTTTACCTTCTACAAAAAATACTAACATGACCTCGGATTTGTGTCCACAGAAATCGTACATCAGAGGCTCTTTCCATCAGGCAGCGATGTGTTTTGGCGTCAATAGTGGCAGGCAATGTGCAGCAAACAGTTTAACTGCAATCTTGATGTGTAAGGTTAAAAGTGTGTTGCGATGGACCCCGAGTCACCTGAATGATGTTCTGATGCTTGGAGATAAGCTGTACAGTACCATGAGAGATGCTGGGAAAATCCACGATCATAAGTACGGCTTCATACAAGTTGCTGAGCTGCCTGACACACACACACTGAATAATTGTTGTTTTTCAATAAACTATTCTTTGCCATTTACTGGATTGTTTGGAATTAATCATTATGATGCTGCTCTGCAAGGTGTTGCCATGTCACTTGATGAAGCATTAAATCAAGCATTCCAGAGGTATGATGCGTGTTTGGTAACCATTAGTCAAACCATGTGTGCAGCTGTCAGACAAGGTTCGTGGTATGCAGTGATTGATCCACATGCACGACTCAGTGATGGAACAGTTTCTGGTCGTGGTAAGAGTGTAGTGGTTTACCATCCCAGCTTAGACTCTTTGGTCATTCATTTCAGGAGACTGGGTGCGTCTTTGCAAGCATATAATTGTCCATTTGAGATAACTGGGGTCCAGGCAAATATGATTGACAAACACATTCAGCATGATCGATTGGTGTGCCATCCAGTGAGACAGAATACTGATGTACAAAGAGTGAATAAAGGTGTCGATTTAGAAATGGAAAGTTGCAGTCACTCTTTGACTGATTTCATAAGCACAGATGAAATATTTGTTAATGAACCATGTATACAAGAGAACAATGGAAAGTCTTTTGAATGCCCAAGCAATGCAAATGCAGCTGATGTTGAATTTATTTCCCAAACTGACAGTGTTTCTTTGAATGATTTCATAAGCACAGATCAAATACAGAAAACAGGACTGTTTTCTACCTGCCCTAATGAAAATGAAGTTGAGGTTGAATTTGTTTCTCAAACTGACAGTGTTTCTTTGAATGATTTCATAAGCACAGATCAAATGTATGTGAATGAAATATGTACACAAAACAAAACAGGAATGTCTTCTGTCTGCCCAAGAAATGAAGATGCAGCTGATATTGAATTTATTTCACAAACTGACAGTGTTTCTTTTCAGTTTAATCCATTGACAGTACAGCAACAAAAAAGTATTTGCTTGAAGCTGAACATTGTACACGTTGTAAAAGAACAGAATAATCCAAATGAGATTATTGAAATGGCTGAACCTTGTGAAACCAAAGATATAGTAGGTGATGGTAACTGCTTTTTCAGATCAATAGCTTATTCTGTAAGTGGAAGTGAACGAGAACACAGAAAACTGAGACGTGCTGTTGTAACACACATACTGCAGAATGAAGGAAGGTACAATCAGTATCTCAGACAAGGACACACTTCTGTTGCAAACTACATTGACAGTTCAAGAATGAAGTATGTCGGAACTTGGGCAACAGAGATGGAAATTCAAGCAGTCAGTGATTTAATTGGTGTGGACATATTTACATTCAGTGAAGACAAATGGCTTAAATATTCAGCCTTAACTGTCTCATCAAATAGACATAGCTGTCAATTCAATGGGATTTACTTGAAACATGTAAATAGCTGTCACTATGAAGTTGTTGTATGTGTAAAAAGTACAGATGGTAGCTGTGTTTCCATTTGTAAATCATCATTTGTAGATTCAATGTTTCATGAATCGTTAAATGATAACTCAGACTCACGTACACTCTATAGAAAGAGACTGCTTTACAGCAGTAATCATGACTTACAACAGAGGAAAAAAAGCAAGGTAAAAGAAAGATATCTTGATGATAAAGCTTACAAAGAGAAACTAATGACATCCAGCACTGAAAAGTACAAAAAAAACGAACAGCATCAACTAAAAGTAAAAAAATACAGTGTTGACAAGTACACTGACAATGCCTCCCACAGACAGGCTGTAAAAAAGTACAGTGTTGACAAGTACACTGACAATGCCTCCCACAGACAGGCTGTAAAAAAGTACAGTGTTGACAAGTACACTGACAATGCCTCCCACAGACAGGCTGTAAAAAAGTACAGTGTTGACAAGTACACTGACAATGCCTCCCACAGACAGGCTGTAAAAAAGTACAGTGTTGACAAGTACACTGACAATGCCTTCCACAGACAGGCTGTAAAAAAGTACAGTGTTGACAAGTACACTGACAATGCCTCCCACAGACAGGCTGTAAAAAAGTACAGTGTTGACAAATATAATAACAACGAAGTACACAAAAATCTGTTGATAGATTACAACAAACAGAAATATAAAAATGATATTAGTTTTGCCAATAGTATTAAAATGAGAAATACTATAACTCGGTGTGAGACAGAGATCAAAAGGAAAGAAATTGACTGTGTGATTGAACAATTTAAAGAAAAAATATGTAAAGGTCCTGATTATGTCTGTTCAGTTTGTCATCGTTGCTGCTTTAAAATGCAGGTCAAACACTGTAAAATAAGCAAATATTTACAAAAATCAGTCCATGCTGGCAATATTGCAGAAAAATGTATAACACTAGATTATCTGCATGAGTGTAATGAAAATTGCAGTAAAGATTGTGTTTATAAAAATACTCCAGCTGAATGTCTGTGGATTTGTCACACATGTGATAGAAAATTAAGTGAAGGTAAAATGCCTGCTGAAAGTGTAGCAAATAATCTCGCTCTGGATCCAATTCCTGTTGAATTGAGCTGTTTAAACTCTCTTGAGGAACATCTAATAGCAAAGCATATTCCATTCATGAAGATGCTGGCATTACCACGAGGAGGACAGAATGGTGTTCATGGACCAGTGACTTGTGTTCCATCTAATGTCACAGATGTGGTGAATGTTTTACCAAGATCAGAAAATGATGATTTAATGATACGAGTAAAACTTAAGAGGAAATTAACATACAAAGGACATTATGAATATAAATTTGTGCACACTGATCATGTCAAAACTGCTTTGGCATACTTAAAAGAAAATAACAAATGGTATAGAGATGTAGAGTTTAATGAAACCTGGATTAATCCTCTGAGTAAAACAGAAGAACAGGTCAATGAAGCAAGTGAAAACACTGAACATGATTTGGATGGATCTCAGGACATGTGTGTTGATAAAGAGCACAATATTGAGAATGAGGATGAAGAGATCACTGATGAAACACTTCATGATCGACAACAACACGGTTTATTTATGGATTCATGTTTACAGCCAGTGGACATTGCACAAGAGGTTTTAGATCAACATTTTGATGGAATTATGTCACTTGCACCAGCAGAGGGCAATAATCCAGTGAGAATGTTAATGGATGAAACTAACGAAGCCAAATGTTTTCCAGTTCTCTTCCCAAAAGGAACAGGAACATTTCATGACCAACGATCTGAAAAATTAACACTGTCTAGATATTTAAATAATAGAATCCTAAATGCAGATGGACGTTTTGCTCAAAACTTAGACTACATCTTTTACGGACAATATTTGTCTGAGCTTAATCAAGTTATCTCAAATGTATCTATTGCTTTGAGAAAAGGCCCTGACACAAGAAACAAAACAAAAATTACTGCAGAAATGCTGACAAACAAAGAGTCATTGCAAAAGATTTTAAATTTTGATCAGGGTTATAAATTTTTGAAGCCAGTCAGAGGGAGTCCTGTTTTTTGGCAAAGTGTTCAAAAAGATTTGTTTGCAATGGTGAGACAATTAGGTATCCCAACATGGTTTTGCTCATTTTCATCAGCAGACTTGCGATGGCCAGAGCTAATGCAATCTATTGTGAAACAAGAGGGCTGTGAAACTCCTATTGATGAACTGGACTGGTCTGATAGATGTGGGATGCTTAAACGTAATCCTGTTACTGCTGCAAGAATGTTTGATCATCGATTTCATTGCTTTCTTAAAGATGTGATCATGTCGCCAGCCCAACCAATCGGAAAAATAATAGATTATTTCTATCGAATAGAATTTCAACAGCGTGGATCCCCTCACACACATTGTCTCTTTTGGGTTGAAAATGCACCTCAAGTGGACAGAGATGACGATGATGAAGTTGTAGCATTTGTTGATCAATACGTCACTTGTGAAATGCCACCTGAACAGCAGGAAGAAATGCATGAAATTGTGAGCACTGTCCAACAACACAGCAAAAGACATTCAAAAACATGCAAAAAGAAAGGAACTGTTTGTAGATTCAACTTTCCACGTCCACCAAGCAAAAATACGTTCATTACAAGAAGCAGCAAGAGTGATGAAGATGAAAAAGAAACTGATGATGAAAAAAATGAAGGTAAATGCAAAAAGACAAACAACTGTCAACAAATATCAAAAGAGTTAGCTGAAGCTATAATGAAAAAAGTGAGAGAATGTTTGTTGAATAGTGATGATGTCTTTGACTCAGTTGACTCTATGTTTGCATCAATTGGTATAAATCAGGAGACATTTGAAATGGCTTACAATAAAATGACGAAGAAAACCAGTGTTGTGTTGAAAAGAAAGCCAAGTGATGTGTGGGTCAATCAATATAACCCAGATCTTTTACGATGCTGGAATGCAAACATGGACATACAGTTTGTTGTTGATGCTTACTCATGTATAGTATATATCATTTCGTATATTTCCAAAGCTGAAAGAGAAATGGGATTGCTGCTGGCTAACGCTTAAAAAGAAGCACACAATCAGGGTAATATGGATGCAAAACAGGCTTTAAGAAAACTAGGAAGTGTGTTTTTACATAATCAAGAGGTCTCCGCTCAAGAGAGTGTGTATCGACTGACTAACATGAAACTAAAAGAAGGATCAAGGAAAGTGGTGTTTATTCCAACTGGTACTAATCAAATAAGAATGAGTTTACCTTTAAACACCATTCATAAAAAAGCTGCATGTGGAGAAGATGACAGTGATGGCATATGGATGAAAAGCATCTCGGACAGATACAGAGCCCGTCCACATACAACAGAATTCAATAGAATGTGTTTGGCAACCTTTGCATCAGACTACAGAGTTTTGGGTGCTTCTGAAAAATGTTCAGACAGAGTAAGACTGGAAAATGACATGGGCTTTGTGAGAAAAAGAACTCGTACAGACTCTGCCATTGTGCGATATGCTCGTTTTTCACCCACTAAAAATTCAGAAAATTATCATCAAAGTATTTTAGAATTATTTTTGCCTCATTTTGTGCGAGATCAATTGAAACCAACAAATTTCACTACACATAAGGATTTTTATGACACTGGATTTGTAACAATTTTAAATGATGAGCTTGAGTCAGTGAAAATGATAGTGGACAATAACATGAGAAAATTTGAGAAAGAAGCAGACACAATACAAAGAGCTCAAGATGATTTAGAACAACATGGACCAATGGAAGACGCTTGGGCCCAAATCTGTCCAGAAGCAGAACTTGAACGTCTCGAATGTCTGGAGAGTAGGAAAGACCAAATACAAACAGAAGAAGGTGATGATATCATACCTGACCTATTACCAAATGTGGGTACTTCCAAGATAGAAAACAATCCATCTGCTATGAAAAAGCAAGATGCCATGGATTTACTGCGTTCTTTGAATGAAAAGCAGTCACAAATCTTTTACAAAGTGCGGCAATGGTGTTTAGCAAAAGTGCAAGGTGAAAACCCAGATCCATTTCATGTGTTCATATCTGGTCCAGGAGGTGTTGGAAAGTCAGTACTGATTAAAGCCATCTATTATGAAGCCTCTCGCATACTTTCAAAGTTAACAGAAAACCCAGATGAGACACATGTGCTGTTAAGTGCTCCCACGGGAGTCTCTGCCTACCTGATAAACGGGTCTACACTACATTCCAGTCTGTGCATCGGAATAAATGCTTCACTGCCATATCAGCCACTTGGAGATGAAAAAATGAATTCCTTAAGAGCCAAATTTGGAAAACTGCAAATATTAATAATTGATGAAATTTCAATGGTTGATCATAAACTTTTAGCATATGTTCATGGAAGATTGAGACAAATCAAACAAACAGGTGATTACTCTGCATTTGGAAAAGTCTCTGTCATAGCAGTTGGAGATTTTTATCAGCTGTCTCCTGTGAAAGGAAAACCACTTTACACTGAACCAGTGAACAGTGTGAATCTTTGGGAAACTAACTTCAGTTTTGTTGAACTTACAGAGATTATGCGCCAGAAGGACAAACAGTTTGCAGAATTATTAAATCGTTTAAGGCAACGTAAGAAAGATGAAGTAATGCTTGAAGAAGATATTGCTATGCTTAAAACATGTGAAACAGGTGATGGTGATGAGAGTACAGATATACATATTTATGCAACTAATAGAGAGGTTGATGAACATAACCTAAAAATGGTGCACAAAATATGCTCTGACACGGTTACTGTGAACGCCCAAGATTTTGAGAGAAATGCTAAAACTGGCCGAATGGAAAAAAAGGATGGGTTTCATCTCAGAGTTCACAACAGTTCTTTGGAAAAATCCCTTGAATTAGCGATCGACGCTCGAGTAATGCTACTGAAAAATATAAATTTATCGGATGGTTTAGTGAACGGAATGTTTGGAACACTTAAACATTTCTGTTATGAAAATGATGAAATATTTCCATCCAAAATATACATTGAATTTGATGATGACCGAGCTGGTAAAGAAGCTAGAGGTAAAAATCCATGTTTAAAACCTGGATTGGAGAAAAGCACACCAATCGAGCCTGAAGAAGAGAAAGTGACCAGCTGTGGTGGTGTTAGAAGACAGTTTCCTTTGAAATTAGCATGGGCTTCCACAGTTCACAAAGTACAAGGTCTGACAGTGAACAAAGCTGTTGTTTCATTGAAAAAGATATTTGCTCCAGGACAAGCATATGTAGCATTAAGTCGAGTGACGTCTCTTGATGGACTCATAATAGAAGATTTCAAAGAAAAAGCTATTTTTGCAAAAGACAACATTGAGGAAGCTCTACAGAGAATGCCCCCATTCATTGATCCATGTGAAACCATAGATAATGTAACATTTCAAATGATGCTACACAATGTCCAAGGGCTCATTCCACATATTTTAGATATTCGGAAAGATAACAGATATTATCAAGCAGATATGATTTGTGTAACAGAGACGTGGCTAAAACCAAACTATTTGGAGAACGATATCAGTCTTTCTGGATACCATTTCCATGACAAACCACGAAGTGTTGCATATGACACAAGTGAAGAAGTTTTTGCTACACTTAAAGAAGAAATTCATGGTGGTGTTGGCATATATCACAGAGAGGAAGTAAAAGCTTCTTTAGTTCATTTACCATGCATTAACATTGAATGTATAATGTGCAATATACAAGACTTAAACACAACTGTGGCAGTTGTGTACAGACCATCATCATATAACATGCCGTTATTTAGAGAGAACTTGATTACCTTAATTCATCAAATTAACTGCTTATCAGGTGGCAAAATAATTCTAGGCGATTTCAATGAAAACATTTTCAATAAATCAACTATTCATGATGTCATGCAGCATTTTGGCTTCACACAAATAGTTGAAAATGCAACAACTGAAAATGGTACATTAATTGACCATGTATATATTAAAGATATTGACTTGAATAAAATAAAGATTGATATAATGCCCACGTACTTCAGCTATCATGACTGTGTTGTACTGAAGTGGCTGTTATAATGAAACGTCCATCTAGAAGGGGGAGGGGGGGGGGGGGAGGGGGAGGGGGGGGGTACAGAGGTGGATGCTTAACACTGGACGGCCTCTTTGGGATTTAATGCTGCCTTCACGTGCTATCGGAATTATTGTAAATCATTGTTTTTACTTGGAAATTTAACAATATTTACTAAAAATCTTCAACAACAGAATGTTGATCAATAAGATTTATGCAAGAATCACTATAGATGCTACCAAAAATAACAATTTTCTGTACAACAAAACACATGAACATGTCAAACCCATAATCATGGCAAAAGATGTCAGAAATAGGACATTTCCGATAGCACGTGAAGGCAGCATTAGTCATTGGGATTGTTAGTGAGTGTTAAGGCCACCTACAAATACATTTCCCAAATTTCTGTTGAATTATCATAATGAACTGTTAATATTTTATTATTTAAATATACATGTCAAAATATATATATTTTAAAATTCAATGGCCTTAACACCCACACAAACATTTTATTATTTTTATTTATTTATTATTGTTATTATTATTATTAATTTTTTTCATTCATTCATTCATTCATTTTATTTATTTATTTGATGCATTTTATTGATCCAAATTTCTGTGTAATGTCATTTTTCAAAGAATTTATATGGAGACCTGCATCATACAGTTGGCTAATTTATAGTAAAGTACTTCAAAAAGTGGTGTACAAAATTTTATTTGCAGCAAAACAATAAATGGTAAGATATATAAAAACAAAAGAAAAGACAAACATGGAATTAAAAGAAATATTACACTATCTTCGCTGCTTCATTCTCATCATATTCCAACACTTCAAGTATTGATAAACAGGTAAGACTATTTTTATCTTGTTGTAAAGTGTAAAAAAAAAAAATCCTACTCATTGTCTATAGGTACATCAAATTTCTTACGCTTTTTCTTCTTAGATCATCCTCATTATTAGGACAATATTCAACTCCAGCTGAAGATTACATTCTGCAAATCAAAGAAGCAATTTGACTGCAGACAACAATGTCCAGATCATCACACCACCATTACCACTATGGACTGTTGACAAAAGGCAAGTCATGGATTCCAGCTCTCAGTATCAAATACGGATCCTACATCTGTGTGGCTCAGTTCAGCATTCAGATTCATCACATCACCATCACCATTGTGGACTACATCTGTGTGGCTCAGTTCAGCATTCAGATTCATCACATCACCATCACCATTGTGGACTGCATCTGTGTGGCTCAGTTCAGCATTCAGATCATCAAACCATCATCACCATTGTGGACGGTTGACTCAATGCAAGTCATAGATTCCCTCCTGCTCTCACTATCAAATACGGACCCTACATCTGTGACGCTCAGTTCAGCAGTAATTCAGATTCATCACAGTATGAGGTACATTTTTGTATTGTTGTCTGTTTATTTTTGTGACTTTGAGCTCATTGCAGCTTTAGCTTTCGGTCCTTGGCTCTCAAAAAAGGAAATCAACATAATCTAGTCATTTTACATTGCCATGTATTGAACTTTCTGAAATGCTTATCTCCATGTTTTTGTGTTTGACAGAAGCCAATGTTGTCTGTGATTGATGGAATTGTAGTGCTGTGGTCCTGCATTGACTGAAGCCCCGCCCACACTGTCATCACTGAGGATTGTCCTGAGCTGAGCGCCCACTGAATTATTTTCATGGGATGAAATGGATTATGTCACGTTAAAAGATCTTCAGTTTCCACTGCTTCAGCCAATTTACTAAGTGTCTTCATCTCTGCTGGTTCAGCCCAGTCATTAGATGTCTTTGTTGCCACTGCTTCAGTCCAGTTCCATGTCATCTTCATCACCACTGGTCCTACCCAGCTCAAAGTGTGTTTTGCTGCAGCTGATCACAGCTTTAAGTCTCCTTCATCACCATCTCTGCCTGGATCTACACTGTTCACAACTAGACCTATGTCAGTCTGGCTCCTGGTTCCACCCTGCCTCTTACCGCCATCATCTCCTCTAAGTCATCATTTGCCTCCTCCCTCCATCATCTCCACTACGTTGTTTCATTTAGCCTGATCATGGGTCTCAGTATTCTGCTTACTTTCATTATCATATTCAGTTTCAGTTTCCCTGTCACCACTTGCCCAAATTCTTGTTTGTTGTTATGTTTTTATTACTTTCATTATTATATTCAGTTTCACTTTCCCTGTCACCACTTGCCCAAATTCTTGTTTATGTTCTTTTATTGTTATTAATGTAGGCCTACACTACTTAACAACTATATAGTTTTTTTTGTAATTTAATATTGTATGTGGACTTCTTTTTTTTACTATTTATTGCCTCTTGAATGTACTATTTAACTTTTAATTGAATGTTATTTTTGCTTTCAACATGTTTTCAATTCATTTAAAAGGAATGAATGAATGCTTTATTATTATTGTTGATATATTTAGTTTAATTTGTATATTTTATAATTTCACATATTACTTCAAAATTATTCTTATTTAATATGCAATATAGTTTTGAACATATATTAACACAAATACTTTTCTACTTTCATACATGCAAACAATTGAAATGAATGAAAGAATGAATATTTATTTACAACTCTTGGATATTTTTCAAATATTTTCTTACGTTTGGTTTAAAAAATATTAATATAAAAAAATATTTAATTTATGCCTTTTTGGGTTACTATTTAACTTTTTCTTTATTTTGATATGTAGTATTTTAAATTTTACCACAGAGATATTCTTCAATATGCAAAAAAAAAAAAAAAAAAAAAAAAATGAATGAATGAATGCTTTATTTTTATTGTTGATATTTTTATTTAATTTTTACATTCTGTAATGTAACATATTACTTCAAAATTATTCGTATTTAATATGCAATATAGTTTTGAACATATATTAATGCAAATACTTTTCTTCTTTCATATGTGCAAAAAATTGAAATGAATGAAATGATACCACAGAGACATTCTTCAATATGCAAACAATTGAACTTGAATAAATTAATTGATTGATTTTCTCTTACTATTTCATGTTACTTATTTTCATATCCATTGTTTTAAAAAAACATTGTATTATTCCGGCAATAAAATACAGTTTTGTTTTCTATGACTTGGTTTGATTCCATGTATTTTTTAATGGCACATTTTTCATATTAACTCTAATAAAAATGCTTAAACACATTTTGTTATAGCTATAAATATTTGAAATAAATGGTTGGTAAAAAAAAAATGCTTAAACACATTTTATTATAGCTATAGATATTTGAAATAAATGGTAGGTAAAAAAAAATGCTTATTACAAAATGTCTCAAATTTTCATGTTTAGTCAATAATGCATGCTTACACACACACACACACACACATGGGATATGTTATTGTGAAAATCTCTTTTAATTGTGTATAAGCATGCATTTCACATATTTCTTTGTGATGTAATAATATATTAAAACTAATAAAAAAATAGCTTAAAGCGTTTGTTTGTTAGCCAATGCTGAAAGCTGATAAAAAAAGATGAAAAATGTCGGTAACACTTTACAATAAGGTTCATTTATTAAACATTAGTTAATGTATTAATTAACATGAACTAACCATGAGGAATACATTTGTTACTGTTTTTGTTCATCCTTGTTAACACTAGAACGGCCACGACGGTCATTTTGACCGTTTTGAATTTTATATCTGCAATAACTTTGTTGAAAAAATAAATAAAATCCTGCTGGTACCTGACTTTTCCTAAAAGTGTCTGTTTTTTCATTTAAAATGTTTTTAATATAAATTACACATAAGGCAAACAAACAAATGAACATATTTACCTATTTCGGCCATAGACGGTCATATTGACCGCACTGAATTTCGCGGTATTCTTTTGTTACATTTCTCGCGGTTGACCTTTGTCTATTAGGAAATAATTAGAAGATTCAATTGCAAAATGACAGATATGTTTATTAAGAGCTGGTCAGATGCTGGGAGAGTTAAGGTGTGCAAATGTCCGGTATGAAGCCCTTGGCAGCACAGGGACGCTGGAGTGAGTGCTGAACCAGGAGTGCTGAACACGGGATGACACACGGAAAACGGATACAGGCAGGGAACAAACACGCAGGAAAAATCCACAACGATCTGACAAAGGGCCTTTCTCAATCTGTGTTCTTGTCTGTACTTGTGTCCTTGTGTTCTTGTGAAACGTCATCTTTTGTGGCCCAAGTACTGTCCCAATACACAAGTTTGCATTTTGGCAAGAACAGTTAAAAATCCCGGATGTGTTCTTGACACGCCCATTTTACCGAGGATGCATCAGTTGGTAACTTGTGTGAACTTGACGGCAGAAATATCCCAGCATTCAATTCGGCATTCGAGGAAGGAGAGGCAGGTCAATACAGCATTTCGTTTTTCTACAATTACGTACACTATTTCATCACTAAATTCACTTCTGAGAACATTTGATGCGAGAAATCAACTGTGTAGATTTCAAATATTGGCATTTTTACGAATATTTATGGCTAATCGAAATGTACTCTAACGTTTTCGGAAGTGAGAATCTCCATAAGCGCCTGCGGGTGTAACGTTAGCTATCGAGCCAACCGGCCAGTTTGCTCACAGACTCGTTTTTCCCCACAGCCAAGAGACCATTGCAGCCTGGCTGTTATCGTCAATAATTCTCGTTATGTTTGGGTACTGCAGACGGTGTCTGTGCGGGGGTATTATTGCGCAATACCAGCAAGAACACATCGTCTCAAACTGTCAGCAGCGTTCTGTGTGCTCGTCACCTTGTGAGTTAATTCTTCCAAGAACAACTAGCAAGAGCGTTCTCCCCAAGAACACAAGTCCGTTCTTTGCATTCTTGGTTTTGAGAAACACCCAAAGACTAGGCGAGAACAGTAACACTGAAAAGGGTCGAATCGCTGATCAGCAGCTGGCGCGTTGATCAGAGCGCACGTGCTGATCAGCTGCATTGATCAGCGACCACGCACACACACACACAACAAGACGAGAAAGGAGACAGCGAATTCATAAATCGTGATATTGTCTCTCTCACTGTCAAAAGAATATCTAAATCAGATACTTTTAGTTGTTATTATCTTGTTCTGAGTTATGTTGAAGGGATATGGAAATATAGCTCTGTTGTGAATAGGCCCTATGCGATAATTACGGGCTACTGATATTATTATTTATAAATGTATAATTAAACTTTTTAAAATGTACAGTTTGATGTTGTTTTGTTTTTAAAAGATATCCTAATACAACAAATGCATTAATCTCTCAATTGGGTATTTATCATTAAAGATATAGAGTTTGCAATCTAACGGTCAAAATGACCGCTTGTGGCAGTTCTAGTAGTTATGGAATTCTGGCACTTCTAGTGTTAACGTTAGTTAATACAAATCCAGCTGTTCATTGTTAGTTCAGGCAAAGAACGTATATTGACAAGAAGTGAAAGCCAATAGAACGTTCCATTGCAACACCAGCGCCCAGCAGCAGCCCTACGCGTCCGCCATTTTGGGGTGAAAGCGACTCGGCAGTCATATATTATACATATATTTAGTCCAGTGCAGAGGTCATTTTTAGGTTGAAATAATTAGGTGATTATTTTAATTCACAACAGTTAACGTTATATCCGTTAAAAATAAGTTGCTACTAGGCTTTTCCCCCACATAACTTGAGACAGGGAAGTTCAAGGATTTAATTAATTATATTAATCTCTACATTAAGTGTGACAGGTAAGAAGAATAAAGTGATGTAAGTTCATAAAGTTATAACGTTAGACCGTTTCCCAGGAGGTACACATAACCTTACATACAAAAATAAGTTCAATGAAATAAACGAATTCAGCAAATAAATGTAATTGTACTAAAATGTAAATTTTGGACAATAAATATATAACAGCAATAGAATAGCTTTACACTACAGTAAACTGTTTTTTTGCAGTACTATTTTATATTAATTTTCTTCTTCAGAACCGGTGCCCAGTTAACCAATTCCCTGGAACCGTTAGTATGCCTGCTTAACGATCCGCTTATCGGTTCCGCTCGTTGCAAATGTGTCATGACGTCACACACGCGCTGCGTTATTTTGATTCAGAACGCATCAAACATAACATCGAGGCAGAAGCGCTCGTTTGGTTATATTTCACGCGAAAAGACGACAATATATGAGGTGCCGTCTAGGGCTTAAATCAAACTTCATTCACGCACACATATATGAAACACTTGCATATACACGTATACTAAGTAGTCAAACATACATGTATACTGCTGAATGCTCAAACAAATACATATGAAATGCACAACGACACACCTAAAGTCGCTCACGCATACATGCAAACTCTACACACGAGATGCGCGAAACTCTCCAGGCACATACTCATATGAGACGCGCGCGCGCACACACAAACTCATATGAGACGCGCGCGCACACACAAACTCTCCACGCACATACTCAAATGAGACCCGAGCACACACACACTCAAACTCGCGCACATGCTCAATGAGAGTATGACGGCGCCACATAACAATATGGTCACTTGCTGCAACACCTGTAAAATTTCCATTTCGTCAAAGGGGGGGGGGGGGGGGGGGGGGGGGGGGGCCTCCAATATGCAGAAACATTTGGCCACACATCATGAACAGACTTTAGTCCCATGAAACTTAAACTGGAATGTCACTGTTTCTGTCACTGCGACTTCACGAACGGGTGAACACGCGCACGCAAACACACACACACATCACTTTTGAAGTAAAATTGAGGATGCAGTGCATGTAATGCATCGAGATATCAAATTGAACTGAATCGATAACATGATAATCGTAATCGAACCGAACCGTGAGACCATTGTAGGTTCACACCCCTAATACTCTGTGCTGTGTCAGCGAGTTAATAATAATTAACAAACAAAATAAGTTATAAGTTCAATAAGTTAATACAAACAAACAAATTTGTACTTATTCCCTCACCCAATGAGAATCGATAAGGAATCGAATCGATAAGCAATATCGATAATGGAATCGGAATCGTTAAATTCTTATCAATTCCCATCCCTAATCAAGTGTGTCAAAATGAAAGTGAGCCAATAAGTGGTCTTCTACTGCCCTCTGCTGGTCACACAAGCTTTTGCATTCATATGTAGACATATGCTTACACACACGGGATATGTTCTTGTGAAAATCTCTTTTAATGGTGTATAAGCATGCATTTAACATATTTCTTTGTGATATAATAATATAAAACTATATTAAAACTAATAAAAAAATAGCTTTAAGCGTTTGTTTGTTAGCCAATGCTGAAAGCTGATAAAAAAGATTAAAAATGTCGGTAACACTTTACAATAAGGTTCATTTATTAAACAGTAGTTAATGTATTAATTAACATGAACCATGAGCAATACATTTGTTACTGTTTTTGTTCATCTTTGTTAACATTAGTTAATACAAATCCAGCTGTTCATTGTTAGTTTATGTTAGTTCACAGTGCATTAACTAATGTTAACAAGATTGTAATAAAGTATTTGTAAATGTTGAAATTAACATTAACAAAGATTAACAAATGCTGAAGGAGTATTGTTCATTCTTAGTTAATGTTAACTACATTAGTTAACATTAACTAAGAATTCGTCGCGGGGGGCGTTCCCGAGCCCCGCGACGATAGATTTGGATCAAGAACCCCGAGAGAACCTTACCTAGCGTGCAGAGACTTTCTGTTTTCGAGTTATGAGTGAATTTGTACTTGGGGGGTGTGGCCCAACGTTATACTTTCGTTTTCAGCCTTCCTGTGACACAATTGTAAATAGTAATAAATAAAATAAATAAATGCAGTCCATAATACTCCAATAGATGAATTTGGACAAAATGTGATTGTAAATGTTAAAATAATGATTTAATAAAGTCTACATTTCAATTATATATAACAATATTAGGGAGTAGTATGATGAAATGACAGCAGGGGGCAGTAAAATACCACTTATTGGCTGTTATAGCCATCCAAAATCTTATAGCCATCCAATTTACACTATTATAGCCATTCAAATGAAGAAATGATACCTTTTCTGATAATTATTGATCTAGAGAGTCCAGATAATTGTACTGCACTGGTTTTAAACATTAAGATATGAAAATTTTACAATCATAGATGGAAAAGGCCATTTACAGCCAATACAGGCAATTTACCATAGGAAATGCATGGTTTTAAAGCTTTTCAACCGTTATAGCGCCACCTATTGTCCGATCTCCATGAAACTTTGCATGCTTCTTCACCATGGTATGACACATATGCTCATCAATTTTTGTCAAGTTCTGAGTTTTTATTTATGATTTATAGGCTTTTGAGTGTATTTGGACACGCCCCTTTTCTAAATGACCCTATTATAGCCATACGAAAAATGCAAAAGTTCAACTTTTTTTCGATAATTATTGATCTAGAGAGTCCAGAGAATTGACCTAGACTGGTTTGGTTCCGATCGGGCGAAAAACCAGGGACTAGTTCGCAAAAGTAGGTTTTTAACATATTCGTGAATATTTAATGAACGATTTGATTGACAGCAATGGTTCTAGAGGCAAAGTTGTTTAGCATGAGGAGATCTATCAAATGATATGCATATTGTGGGGATGTGTGCAACACCACGTGATTACAGAGCCGTAAAACTCGTTAGCTCCAACTAGTGGCCGATTTCTTTCAAAACTCTTACAGACCTCTTGGGCTATGAGTCGAACATGCCCATCGAGTTTCGTTCCGATCGGCCTTCGTTAACCTCGTCTAATAGGTGCTCAAATTCATTGGCCAATGGCGGCTATGTTTTTTGAGTTACGCCAATTTCCTCATACACATACATGGGGCCTTGGACCAAGACACTGCATACCAATTTTCAAGTCAATCGGACTAACGGTCAGGTGGTCATAGCCCTTTTTATGTTTTTTTAATGTTATAGCGCCAACTAGTGTTCGATCGTCGCGATCTTTTTACTGTGACCTCAGACTGTCCTCATACACATGTCTCTTGAGTTTGGTGAAGATATCTCATTTACTTTTCGAGTTATAGCCATTTTAGTAAAATAGGCTCCTCCCACAACGATCATTTTACTCCCCCTAGCAACCGTGAATCGAAAATTCAACTTTTTTTCAATAATTATTGATATTCAGACTCCAGAGAACATGTATGCATTTTTTTTATTTTGATCGGGCGAAAAACCAGGGACTAGTTCGCAAAATTAGGTTTTTGACAAAATTCAAAATGGCGGAAAAATTTGCATACCGGAAATGAAATCGGAGATATACGTTTTTTACTTCAGGCCTCCAGCTTTCCAATGATATAAGACACTTGAGTCTACGACATACGGTTTAGGAGTTATGAGCAGTTTTGCGCAATTGATCGCTGTAGCGCCACCTATAGGCCAATCGGGCTCATACTTTGATAACCTCTCCTCGATTTTTGTACTACCATCTGACAAAGTTTCAACTCTCCAGCACTTACGGTTTGGGCTGCACGATGCGTTTTACAGGAGAATAATAATAATAATAATAATTAAAGCTGCTAGCAGCATTTAGCGGTGTTCAAGCAGTTAAGGCCTTTAAGGCCGTTAAGCACAAAAGCATCAAAAGACATTAAGTTTTATGTAGCAAGCGTTTAACCATTGACATCATAGATGAAATAGACCATGTTTTAGCATGATTTACTATGATATACCAAATTTAGTGTGATTTTTCATGATCTACCATGTTCCAGTATGATTTACCATGAATCTAGCATGATTTACCACAGTTTACCAGGTTTTACCATGTTATAGGATGATTTACCATGATATACCACATTGTAGAATGATTTACCAGGATCGTAGCATCATTTACCATGATTCATCACATTGCTAGCATGATTTGCCATGATACACCATGTAATAGTATTTTTTACTATGATTTACCATGTTTCTATCGTGATTTACCATGATTGCCCACATTGCTGCATTGATGTGAAGTGCCAATAAAAATGAAGTGATAAACTCTGACAAAAAATGATTGTGTTATAATAGTTAACATGGAAAAACTGGTTTGCAGAATAATGGTGAAAATCAAGTGTGTCAAAATGAGAGTAAGCCAATAAGTGGTCTTCTACTGCCCTCTGCTGGCCACTCTACTTATTAATAAAGTGTTTTCACGGGTGCTTTTGCACTCATATGTAGACATTTGCTCACACACACACACACACACAAAGTCATTATGAAAATATATTTTAATGGTCTATAAGCATTTCATGTCTTTGCAAGCTATTAATCAGATTATTCAGAATTTATTCATAAACATGGGACTACACACACACACACACATTCTATTGTAGATTAAACTGTCTCATTCAGGGTTCACATTTGTCAATGTGACAATGAATTTTGACTAAATGTGAGTGTAAATGTTAAAATAGTGATTTTATAAAGTCTAAATATTAATTATAGAATAATATTAGTTAGTAGCATGACACAATGACTATTTTAAACAGCAGGGGGCAGTAAAATACCACTTATTGGCTTAATATGCCAGTGTTCATATCATTTTCACCTTTTTAATTGTTATAGAGGCATATTTTGTCCGATTTGTCTGAAATTTTTCATGCTTGTTTAGAGTCACGTGTCACATGTTCTGACTTGATTTGAAGAAGATCTGAGCATTCATTGAAGAGATATAGGCGTTTGGGGACACTTGGTCAAAGCTACATATTGAAGTGACCCTATTAAAGCCATCCAAATGAAGAAGTTATACCTTTTCTGATATTTATTGATCTAGAGAGTCCAGAGAATTGTACTGCACTGGTTTAGAACATTATGATATGAACTTTATATGATCATAGATGGAAAAGACCATTTACAGCCAATACAGGCAATTTACCATAGGAAATGTATGGTTTTAAAGCTTTTTAACAGTTATAGCGCCACCTATGGTCCGATCTCCATGACACTTTGCATGCTTCTTCAGCATGTTATGACACATATCCTCATCAATTTTTGTCAAGTTCTGAGTTTTTGTTTAGGATTTACAGGCTTTTGAGTGCATTTTGACACGCCCCCTTTTCTAAATGACCCTGTTATAGCAAACCAAAGGGCAAAGTTCAACTTTTTTTTAATAATTATTGATCTAGAGAGTCCAGAGAATTGTCCTAGACTGGTCTGGTTCCGATCGGGCAAAAAACCAGGGACTAGTTCGCAAAAGAAGGTTTTTAACATATTCGTGAATATCTAATGAATGATTTGATTGACAGCAATGGTTCTAGAGGCAAAGTTGTTCAACATGAGGAGATCTATCAATTGATATGCATTTTGTGGGGATATGTGCAACACCATGTGATTACAGAGCCGTAAAACTCGTTAGCGCTAACTAGTGGCCGATTTCTTTCAAAACTCTTACAGGCCTCTTGGGCCATGAGTCGAACATGCCCATCGAGTTTCGTTCCAATCGGCCTCCTTTAACCTCGTCTCACAGGTGCTCAAACTTCATTGGTCGATGGCGGCCATGTTTTTTGAGATAAGCCAATGTCCTCATACACATACATGGGGACTTGGTCCAAGACACTGCATACCAAATTTCAAGTCAATCGGACTAACCACTAGGTGGCCATATGTTTTTTTCAGGTTATAGCGCCACCTAGAGGTCAATCGACGCGGTTTTTTTACTGTGACCTCAAATTGAGCTCTTACATATGTGTAGCGAGTTTGGTAAACATATCTCATTTCGTTTACGAGATATAGCAATTTTAGTAAAATAGGCTCCTCCCACAACGTTTATTTTGCGCCCCCTAGCGACCGGAAATCGAAATTTCGACTTTTTTTCAATAATTATTGATATTCAGACTCCAGAGAACATTTCTGCACTGGTTTGGTTCCGATCGGGCGAAAAATCAGGGACTAGTTCGCAAAAGTAGGTTTTTGACAAAATTCAAAATGGCGGAAAATCCATCATGGCGGAAATGAAATCGGAGATATACGTTTTTTTCGTCAGGTGACCAGCTTTCCAATGATATAAGACACTTGAGTCTACGACTTACGGTCTAAGAGTTATGATCCGTTTTGCGCAATTGGTTGCTATAGCGCCACCTATGGGCCAATCGGGCTCATAATTTGATAACCTCTCCTCGATTTTTGTACTACCATCTGACAAAGTTTCAGAGCTCCAGCACTTACGGTTTGGGCTGCACGACGCGTTTTACGGCAGAATAATAATAATAATAATAATAATTAAAGCTGCAAGCAGCATTTACCGGTGTTCAAGCAGTTAAGGCCTTTAAGGCCGTTAAGCACAAAAGCATCAAAAGACATTAAGTTTTATTTAGCATACATTTAAAAGAGCATTTACAGCCAATACAGGCAATTTACCATAGGAAATAAATGGTTTTAAAGCTTTTTAACAGTTATAGCGCCACCTATGGTCCGATCTCCATAAAATTTTGCATGCTTGTTAATGATGTTATGTCACATATGTTCATCAATTTTTGTGAAGTTCTGAGTTTTTATTTATGATTTATAGGCTTTTGAGTGTGTTTTAACACGCCCCTTTTTATAAATGATCCTGTTATAATGAACCAAATGGCAAATTTCAACTTTTTTTCGATAATTATTGATCTAGAGAGTCCAGAGAATTGTCCTAGACTGGTCTGGTTCCGATCGGGCGAAAAACCAGGGACTAGTTCGCAAAAGTAGGTTTTTAACATTATCATGAATATTTAATGAACGATTTGATTGACAGCAATGGTTCTAGAGGCAAAGTTGTTCACCATGAGGAGATCTATCAAATGATATGCATTTTGGGGGGATGTGTGCAACACCACGTGATTACAGAGCCGTAAAACTCGTTAGCGCCGATTTCTTTCAAAACTCTTACAGACCTCTTGGAGCATGAGATGAACATGCCCATCGAGTTTCGTTCCGATTGGCCTTCGTTAACCTTGTCTTACACTTCATTGGCCGATGGCGGCCATGTTTTTTGAGATACGCCAATGTCCTTATACACATACATGGGGCCTTGGACCAAGACACTGCATACCAAATTTCAAGTCAATCGGACTAACCACTAGGTGGCCATATGTTTTTTTCAGGTTATAGCGCCACCTAGTGATAAATCGACGCGGTTTTTTTACTGTGACCCCAGAATGTCCTCATACACATATGTGTCAAGTTTGGTGAAGATATCTCATTTACTTCTCGAGTTATAGCCATTTTAGTAAAATTGGCTCCGCCCCCAACGATAATTTTGCTCCCCCTAGCAACCGGAAATCGAAATTTCAACTTTTTTTCGATAATTATTGATATTCAGACTCCAGAGAATATTTCTGCACTGGTTTGGTTCCGATTGGGCAAAAAACCTAGGACTAGTTCGCAAAAGTAGGTTTTGGACAAAACCGGAAATGACGGACAAATTTGCATACCTACAAAAAAATACTTGGGGGATTTTTTGTTCGCCTTGAGCCAAGGATTCCAGATATATAAAACACTTGAGTCTGGGACAAAGGGTTACTGAGATTTAAGCAAAATAGTGAATTTTTTTTGTTTTTTGCGCTATAGCGCCACCTATGGGCCAATTGGGCTCATACTTTGATAACCTCTCCTCGATTTTTGTACTACCTACTGGCCAAGTTTCAAGTCTCTAGCACTTACGGTTTGGGCTGCACGACGCGTTTTACGGCGGAAGAAAAATAATAATAATAAAAATCAGTACAATTACAATAGGTTTTCAGCACTTCGTGCTTGAACACCTAATTAAAGCTGCTAGCAGCATTTAGCGGTGTTCAAGCAGTTAAGGCCTTTAAGGCCGTTAAGCACAAAAGCATCAAAAGACATTAAGTTTTATGTAGCAAGCATTTAACCATTGACATCATAGATGGAATAGACCATGTTTTAGCATGATTTACCATGATATACCAAATTTAGTGTGATTTTTCATGATCTACCATGTTCCAGTATGATTTATCATGAATCTAGCATGATTTACCACAGTTTACCATCATTTACCATGTTATAGGATGATTTACCATGATATACCACATTCTAGAATGATTTACCAGGATTGTAGCATGATTTACCATGATTCATCACATTGCTAGCATGATTTGCCATGATCCACCATGTAATAGTATTTTTTACTATGATTTACCATGTTTCTATCGTGATTTACCATGATTTACCACATTGCTGCATTGATGTGAAGGGCCAATAAAAATGAAGTGATAAACTCTGACAAAAAATGATTGTGTTATAATAGTTAACATGGAAAAACTGGTTTGCTTTAGTGCTGTGATTTACTGGTGAAAATCAAGTGTGTCAAAATGAAAGTGAGCCAATAAGTGGTCTTCTACTGCCCTCTGCTGGCCACTGTACTTATTAATAAAGTGTTTTCACAAGTGCTTTTGCATTCATATGTAGACATATGCTTACACACACACACACACACACACACATGGGATATGTTATTGTGAAAATCTCTTTTAATGGTGTATAAGCATGCATTTCACATATTTCTTTGTGATGTAATAATATAAAACTATATTAAAACTAATAAAAAAATTGCTTTAAGCGTTTGTTTGTTAGCCAATGCTGAAAGCTGATAAAAAAGATTAAAAATGTCGGTAACACTTTACAATAAGGTTCATTTATTAAACATTAGTTAATGTATTAATTAACATGAACTAACCATGAGCAATACATTTGTTCCTGTTTTTGTTCATCTTTGTTAACACTAGAATGGCCACGACGGTCATTTTGACCGTTTTGAATTTTATATCTGCAATAACTTTGTTGAAAAAAAAAAAAATCTCCTGCTGGTACCTGACTTTTCCTAAAAGTGTCTGTATTTTCATTTAAAATGTTTTTAATATAAATTACACATAAGGCAAACAAACAAATGAACATATTTACCTATTTCGGCCATAGACGGTCATATTGACCGCACTGAATTTCGCGGTATTCTTTTGTTACATTTCTCGCGGTTGACCTTTGTCTATTAGGAAATAATCAGAAGATTCAATTGCAAAATGACAGATATGTTTATTGAGAGCTGGTCAGATGCTGGGAGAGTTAAGGTGTGCAAATGTCCGGTATGAAGCCCTTGGCAGCACAGGGACGCTGGAGTGAGTGCTGAACCAGGAGTGTTGAACACGGGATGACACACGGAAAACGTATACAGGCAGGGAACAAACACGCAGGAAAAATCCACAACGATCTGACAAAGGGCCTTTCTCAATCTGTGTTCTTGTCTGTACTTGTGTCCTTGTGTTCTTGTGAAACGTCATCTTTTGTGGCCCAAGTACTGTCCCAATACACAAGTTTGCATTTTGGCAAGAACAGTTAAAAATCCCGGATGTGTTCTTGACACGCCCATTTTACCAAGGATGCATCGGTTGGTAACTTGTGTTGACTTGACGGCAGAAATATCCCAGCATTCAATTCGGCATTCGAGGAAGGAGAGGCAGGTCAATACAGTATTTCGTTTTTCTACAATTACGTACACTATTTCATCACTAAATTCACTTCTGAGAACATTTGATGCGAGAAATCAACTGTGTAGATTTCAAATATTGGCATTTTTACGAAAATGTATGGCTAATCGAAAATGTGCTCAAACGTTTTCGGAAGTGAGAATCTCCATAAGCGCCTGCGGGTGTAACGTCAGCTATCGAGCCAACCGGCCAGTTTGCTCACAGACTCGTTTTTCCCCACAGCCAAGAGACCATTGCAGCCTGGCTGTTATCGTCAATAATTCTCGTTATGTTTGGGTACTGCAGACGGTGTCTGTGCGGGGGTATTATTGCGCAATACCAGCAAGAACACATCGTCTCAAACTGTCAGCAGCGTTCTGTGTGCTCGTTAGCTTGTGAGTTCATTCTTCCAAGAACAACTAGCAAGAGCGTTCTCCCCAAGAACACAAGTCCGTTCTTTGCATTCTTGGTTTTGAGAAACACCCAAAGACTAGGCGAGAACAGTAACACTGAAAAGGGTCGAATCGCTGATCAGTTGCAGCTGGCGCCTTGATCAGAGCGCACGTGCTGATAAGCTGCATTGATCAGCGACCACGCACACACACACACACAACAAGACGAGAAAGGAGACAGCGAATTCATAAACCGTGACATTGTCTCTCTCACTGTCAAAAGAATATCTAAATAAGATACTTTTAGTTGTTATTATCTTGTTCTGAGTTATGTTGAAGGGATATGGAAATATAGCTCTGTTGTGAATAGGCCCTATGCGATAATTACGGGCTACTGATATTATTATTTATAAATGTATAATTAAACTTTTTAAAATGTACAGTTTGGTGTTGTTTTGTTTTTAAAAGATATCCTAATACAACAAATGCATTAATCTCTCAATTGGGTATTTATCATTAAAGATATAGAGTTTGCAATCTAACGGTCAAAATGACCGCTTGTGGCAGTTCTAGTAGTTATGGAATTCTGGCACTTCTAGTGTTAACGTTAGTTAATACAAATCCAGCTGTTCATTGTTAGTTCAGGCAAAGAACGTATATTGACAAGAAGTGAAAGCCAATAGAACGTTCCATTGCAACACCAGCGCCCAGCAGCAGCCCTACGCGTCCGCCATTTTGGGGTGAAAGCGACTCGGCAGTCATATATTATACATATATTTAGTCCAGTGCAGAGGTCATTTTTAGGTTGAAATAATTAGGTGATTATTTTAATTCACAACAGTTAACGTTATATCCGTTAAAAAGAAGTTGCTACTAGGCTTTTCCCCCACATAACTTGAGACAGGGAAGTTCAAGGATTTAATTAATTATATTAATCTCTACATTAAGTTTGACAGGTAAGAAGAATAAAGTGATGTAAGTTCATAAAGTTATAACGTTAGACCGTTTCCCAGGAGGTACACATAACCTTACATACAAAAATAAGTTCAATGAAATAAATGAATTCAGCAAATAAATGTAATTGTACTAAAATGTAAATGTTGGACAATAAATATATAACAGCAATAGAATAGCTTTACAGTAAACTGGTTTTTTTGCAGTACTATTTTATATTAATGACCGTTAAAGCAAGCCTATGTAAACAAAAAAACACAGATAACGGACACACCAATGCATCATGTTAAGATCATCATGTTTGTAGCACGATCCAGGGGATTAAAACGTACAAAATATATTTCAGGCCTAGTGGAGTTGGTAACTAATAATAGTAGTAAATGTGTAAAGTTGCATAAAAATGCAAGAAAAACTACCTAAAAAACTGTTATCTGTGCTGTTGCCCAGTAACTCCAGTTGGAATTTTCACCCCAAAATGGCGGCCGCGCCACCTAGTGGCTGTTACCAGAAAAGCATCGGAGTTTCGCCTCTTGTTCTTCTATACTCTTTGGTTCAGGTTAGTTCACAGTGCATTAACTAATGTTAACAAGATTTTAATAAAGTATTTGTAAATGTTGAAATTAACATTAACAAAGATTAACAAATGCTGAAGGAGTATTGTTCATTCTTAGTTAATGTTAACTACATTAGTTAACATTAACTAAGAATGAACAATACTCCTTCAGCATTTGTATAATGCTGCTGCTCCATCTATTGGATAACAGTGGTATTACAGACTATATACAGTTGAAATAAATGAATGGAAATTTGGTTTTCACTTATATCTCGGGAACGAGATAATGAAAAAATTATCTAAAGATTGGGGGCGTTCCCGAGCCCCGCGACGATAGATTTGGATCAAGAACCCCGAGAGAACCTTACCATCAAAATTTGAGCGTGCAGCGACTTTCTGTTTTCGAGTTATGAGTGAATTTGTCCTTGGGGGGCGTGGCCCAACGTTATACTTTCGTTTTCAGCCTTCCTGTGACACAATTGTAAATAGTAATAAATAAAATAAATAAATGCAGTCCATAATACTCCAATAGATGAATTTGGACAAAATGTGATTGTAAATGTTGAAATAATGATTTTAGAAATTCTAAATATGAATTATAAAACAATATTAGGGAGTAGTATGATGAAATGACAGCAAGGGGCAGTAAAATACCACTTTGGTATTTTTTTAATAAAAAAATAGCTTTAAGCATTTGTTTGTTAGCCAATGCTGAAAGCTGATAAAAAAAAAGATTAAAAATGTCGGTAACACTTTACAATAAGGTTAATTTATTAAACATTAATGTATTAATTAACATTAACTAACCATGAGCAATACATTTGTTACTGTTTTTGTTCATCTTTGTTAACGTTAGTTAATACAAATCCAGCTGTTCATTGTTAGTTCATGTTAGTTCACAGTGCATTAACTAATGTTAACAAGATTTAAATAAAGTATTTGTAAATGTTGAAATTAACATTAACAAAGATTAACAAATGCTGAAGGAGTATTGTTCATTCTTAGTTAATGTTAACTACATTAGTTAGCATTAACTAAGAATGAACAATACTCCTTCAGCATTTGTATAATACTGCTGCTCCATCTATTGGACAACAGTGGTATTACAGACTATAAACAGTTGTATAAATAAAAACTTTCGTTTTCAGCCTTCCTGTGACACAATTGTAAAGAGTAATAAATAAAATAAATAAATGCAGTCCATAATACTCCAATAGATGCATTTTTACAAAATGTGATAGTAAATGTTAAAATAATGATTTTAGAAAGTCTAAATATGAACTATAACAATATTAGGGAGTAGTATGATGAAAATGACAGCAGGGGGCAGTAAAATATCACTTATTGGCTGTTAGCCATGCTTGACCTTTTTTTAAGAAGCTATGAGCATTCATTGAAAAGATATTGGCTTTCGGTCAAGGCTACATATTGAAGTGACCCTATTATAGTCATCCAAATGTTATACATTACAAGTTATACATTTTCTGATAATTATTGTTCTAGAGAGTACAGAGCAATAGATGAATTTGGACAAAATGTGATTGTAAATGTTAAAATAATGATTCAATAAAGTCTAAATTTCAATTATATATAACAATTTAAGGGAGTAGTATGATGAAATGACAGCAGGGGGCAGTAAAATACCACTTATTGGCTGTTATAGCCATCCAAAATGTTATGGCCATCCAATTTACACTATTACAGCCATTCAAATGAAGAAATTACACCTTTTCTGATAATTATTGATCTAGAGAGTCCAGATAATTGTACTGCACTGGTTTTAAACATTAAGATATGAAAATTTTACGATCATAGATGGAAAAGACCATTTACAGCCAATACAGGCAATTTACCATAGGAAATATATGGTTTTAAAGCTTTTTAACAGTTATAGCGCCACCTATGGTCCGATCTCCATGAAACTTTGCATGCTTCCTCACCATGGTATGACACATATGCTCATCAATTTTTGTCAAGTTCTGAGTTTTCATTTATGATTTATAGGCTTTTGAGTGTATTTTGACACGCCCCTTTTCTAAATGACCCTGTTACAGTGAACCAAAGGGCAAAGTTCAACTTTTTTTTGATAATTATTGATCTAGAGAGTCCAGAGAATTGTCCTAGACTGGTCTGGTTTTGATCGGGCGAAAAACCAGGGACTAGTTCGCAAAAGTAGGTTTTTAACATATTCGTGAATATTTAATGAACGATTTGATTGACAGCAATGGTTCTAGAGGCAAAGTTGTTCACCATGAGGATATCTATAAAATGATATGCATTTTGGGGGGATGTGTGCAACACCACGTGATTACAGAGCCGTAAAACTCGTTAGCGCCAACTAGTGGTCGATTTCTTTCAAAACTCTTACAGACCTCTTAGGCCATGAGTCGAACATGCCCATCGAGTTTCGTTCCGATTGGCCTCCGTTAACCTCGTCTCATAGGGGCTCAAACTTCATTGGTCAATGGCGGCCATGTTTTTTGAGATACGCCAATGTCCTCATAGACATACATGGGGCCTTGGACCAAGACACTGCATACCAATTTTCAAGTCAATCGGACTAACGGTCAGTCCTTTATATGTTTTTTTCATGTTATAGCGCCACCTAGTGTTCGATCGTCGCGATTTTTTTACTGTGACCTCAGATTGAACTCATGCACAACTGTACCAAGTTTGGTGAACCTACCTAATTTACTTCTGGAGTTATAGTCGTTTTAGTAAAATAGGCTCCTCCCACAACGTTCTTTTTGCGCCCCCTAGCGACCGGAAATCGAAATTTCAACTTTTTTACGATTATAATTTATATTCAGACTCCACAGAACATTTGTGCACTGGTTTGGTTCCGATCGGGCAAAAAATCAGGAACTAGTTCGCAAAAGTCGTTTTTTGACAAAATTCAAAATGGCGGAAAATCTATCATGACGGAAATGAAATCGGAGATATACGTTTTTTAAGTCAGGAGTCCAGCTTTCCAATGATATAAGACACTTGAGTCTACGATTTACGGTCTAGGAGTTATGAGCAGTTTTGCGCAATTGGTTGCTATAGCGCCACCTATGGGCCAATCGGGCTCATAATTTGATAAGCTCTCCTCGATTTTTGTACTACCATCTGACAAAGTTTCAAGTCTCTAGCACTTACGGTTTGGTCTGCACGATGCGTTTTACGGCAGAAGAATAATAATAATAATAATAATAATAATTAAAGCTGCAAGCAGCATTTAGCGGTGTTCAAGCAGTTAAGGCCTTTAAGGCCGTTGAGCACAAAAGCATTAGAAGACATTAAGTTGTATGTAGCAAGCATTTAACCACTGAGATCATAGATAGAATAGACCATGTTTTAGCATGATTTACCATGACATACCCCATTTCAGTGTGATTTTTCATTATTTACAATGTTCCAGTATGATTTACCATGAATCTAGCATGATTTACCATAGTTTACCATGATATACCAAGTTCTAGTATGATTCACCATGATTTATCCTGTTCTAGCATGATTTACCACAATTGAACGTATTCTAGTATGATTTAATATGATTCTAGCATGATTTACCATGTTATAGGATGATTTACCATGATATACCACATTCTAGAATGATTTACCGCAGGATTGTAGCATGATTTGCCATGATACACCATGTAATAGTATTGTTTACAATGATTTACCATGTTTCTATCGTGATTTACCATGAGGCACCATATTGCTAGCATTAATGTGAAGTGTCAATAAAAATGAAGTGATAAACTTTGACAAAATATGATTGTGTTATAATAGTTAACATGGAAAAACTGGTTTGCTTTAGTGCAGAATACTGGTGAAAATCAAGTGTGTCAAAATGAAAGTGAGCCAATAAGTGGTCTTCTACTGCCCTCTGCTGGTCACTCTACTTATTAATAAAGTGTTTTCACAAGTGCTTTTGCATTCATATGCAGACATGTGCTTACACACACACACACACACACATGGGATATGTTATTGTGAAAATCTCTTTTAATGGTGTATAAGCATGCATTTCACATATTTCTTTGTGATGTAATAATATAAAACTATATTAAAACTAATAAAAAAATAGCTTTAAGCGTTTGTTTGTTAGCCAATGCTGAAAGCTGATAAAAAAGATTAAAAATGTCAGTAACACTTTACAATAAGGTTCATTTATTAAACATTAGTTAATGTATTAATTAACATGAACTAACCATGAGCAATACATTTGTTACTGTTTTTGTTCATCTTTGTTAACACTAGAACGGCCACGACGGTCATTTTGACCGTTTTGAATTTTATATCTGCAATAACTTTGTTGAAAAAAAAAAAAAATCCTGCTGGTACCTGACTTTTCCTAAAAGTGTCTGTATTTTCATTTAAAATGTTTTTAATATAAATTACACATAAGGCAAACAAACAAATGAACATATTTACCTATTTCGGCCATAGACGGTCATATTGACCGCACTGAATTTTGCGGTATTCTTTTGTTACATTTCTCGCGGTTGACCTTTGTCTATTAGGAAATAATCAGAAGATTCAATTGCAAAATGACAGATATGTTTATTGAGAGCTGGTCAGATGCTGGGAGAGTTAAGGTGTGCAAATGTCCGGTATGAAGCCCTTGGCAGCACAGGGACACTGGAGTGAGTGCTGAACCAGGAGTGCTGAACACGGGATGACACACGGAAAACGGATACAGGCAGGGAACAAACACGCAGGAAAAATCCACAACGATCTGACAAAGGGCCTTTCTCAATCTGTGTTCTTGTCTGTACTTGTGTCCTTGTGTTCTTGTGAAACGTCATCTTTTGTGGCCCAAGTACTGTCCCAATACACAAGTTTGCATTTTGGCAAGAACAGTTAAAAATCCCGGATGTGTTCTTGACACGCCCATTTTACCGAGGATGCATCGGCTGGTAACTTGTGTGAACTTGACGGGAGAAATATCCCAGCATTCAATTCGGTATTCGAGGAAGGAGAGGCAGGTCAATACAGTATTTAGTTTTTCTACAATTACGTACACTATTTCATCACTAAATTCACTTCTGAGAACATTTGATGCGAGAAATCAACTGTGTAGATTTGAAATATTGGCATTTTACGAAAATGTATGGCTAATCGAAAATGTGCTCAAACGTTTTCGGAAGTGAGAATCTCCATAAGCGCCTGCGGGTGTAACGTTAGCTATCGAGCCAACCGGCCAGTTTGCTCACAGACTCGTTTTTCCCCACAGCCAAGAGACCATTGCAGCCTGGCTGTTATCGTCAACAATTCTCGTTATGTTTGGGTACTGCAGACGGTGTCTGTGCGGGGGAATTATTGCGCAATACCAGCAAGAACACATCGTCTCAAACTGTCAGCAGCGTTCTGTGTGCTCGTCACCTTGTGAGTTCATTCTTCCAAGAACAACTAGCAAGAGCGTTCTCCCCAAGAACACAAGTCCGTTCTTTGCATTCTTGGTTTTGAGAAACACCCTAGGCGAGAACAGTAACACTGAAAAGGGTCGAATCGCTGATCAGTTGCAGCTGGCGCGTTGATCAGAGCGCACGTGCTGATCAGCTGCATTGATCAGCGACCACGCACACACACACACACAACAAGACGAGAAAGGAGACAGCGAATTCATAAACCGTGACATTGTCTCTCTCACTGTCAAAAGAATATCTATATAAGATACTTTTAGTTGTTATTATCCTGTTCTGAGTTATGTTGAAGGGATATGGAAATATAGCTCTGTTGTGAATAGGCCCTATGCGATAATTACGGGCTACTGATATTATTATTTATAAATGTATAATTAAACTTTTTAAAATGTACAGTTTGGTGTTGTTTTGTTTTTAAAAGATATCCTAATACAACAAATGCATTAATCTCTCAATTGGGTATTTATCATTAAAGATATAGAGTTTGCAATCTAACGGTCAAAATGACCGCTTGTGGCAGTTCTAGTAGTTATGGAATTCTGGCACTTCTAGTGTTAACGTTAGTTAATACAAATCCAGCTGTTCATTGTTAGTTCAGGCAAAGAACGTATATTGACAAGAAGTGAAAGCCAATAGAACGTTCCATTGCAACACCAGCGCCCAGCAGCAGCCCTACGCGTCCGCCATTTTGGGGTGAAAGCGACTCGGCAGTCATATATTATACATATATTTAGTCCAGTGCAGAGGTCATTTTTAGGTTGAAATAATTAGGTGATTATTTTAATTCACAACAGTTAACGTTATATCCGTTAAAAAGAAGTTGCTACTAGGCTTTTCCCCCACATAACTTGAGACAGGGAAGTTCAAGGATTTAATTAATTATATTAATCTCTACATTAAGTGTGACAGGTAAGAAGAATAAAGTGATGTAAGTTCATAAAGTTATAACGTTAGACCGTTTCCCAGGAGGTACACATAACCTTACATACAAAAATAAGTTCAATGAAATAAACGAATTCAGCAAATAAATGTAATTGTACTAAAATGTAAATGTTGGACAATAAATATATAACAGCAATAGAATAGCTTTACACTACAGTAAACTGTTTTTTTGCAGTACTATTTTATATTAATTTTCTTCTTCAGAACCGGTGCTCAGTTAACCAATTCCCTGGAACCGTTAGTATGCCTGCTTAACGATTCCGCTTATCGGTTCCGCTCGTTGCAAATGTGTCATGACGTCACACACGCGCTGCGTTATTTTGATTCAGAACGCATCAAACATAACATCGAGGCAGAAGCGCTCGTTTGGTTATATTTCACGCGAAAAGACGACAATATATGAGGTGCCGTCTAGGGCTTAAATCAAACTTCATTCACGCACACATATATGAAACACTTGCATACACGTATACTAAGTAGTCAAACATACATGTATACTGCTGAATGCTCAAACAAATACATATGAAATGCACAGCGACACACCTAAAGTCGCTCACGCATACATGCAAACTCTACACACACGAGATGCGCGAAACTCTCCAGGCACATACTCATATGAGACGCGCGCGCGCACACACAAACTCATATGAGACGCGCGCGCACACACAAACTCTGCACGCACATACTCAAATGAGACGCGAGCACACACACACTCAAACTCGCGCACATGCTCAATGAGAGTATGACGGCGCCTCATAACAATATGGTCACTTGCTGCAACACCTGTAAAATTTCCATTTCGTCAAAGGGGGGGGGGGGGACCTCCAATATGCAGAAACATTTGGCCACACATCATGAACAGACTTTAGTCCCATGAAACTTAAACTGGAATGTCACTGTTTCTGTCACTGCGACTTCACGAACGGGTGAACACGCGCACGCACACACGCACACACACATCACTTTTGAAGTAAAATTGAGGCATCGAGATATCAAATTGAACTGAATCGATGACATGATAATCGGAATCGAACCGAACCGTGAGACCATTGTAGGTTCACACCCCTAATACTCTGTGCTGTGTCAGCGAGTTAATAATAATTAACAAACAAAATAAGTTATAAGTTCAATAAGTTAATACAAACAACAAATTTGTACTTATTCCCTCACCCAATGAGAATCGATAAGAGAATCGATAAGGAATCGAATCGATAAGCAATATCGATAATGGAATCGGAATTGTTAAATTCTTATCAATTCCCATCCCTAATCAAGTGTGTCAAAATGAAAGTGAGCCAATAAGTGGTCTTCTACTGCCCTCTGCTGGTCACACAAGTGCTTTTCCATTCATATGTAGACATATGCTTACACACACACGGGATATGTTATTGTGAAAATCTCTTTTAATGGTGTATAAGCATGCATTTAACATATTTCTTTGTGATGTAATAATATAAAACTATATTTAAAATAATAAAAAAATAGCTTTAAGCGTTTGTTTGTTAGCCAATGCTGAAAGCTGATAACAAAGATTAAAAATGTCGGTAACACTTTACAATAAGGTTCATTTATTAAACAGTAGTTAATGTATTAATTAACTTGAACCATGAGCAATACATTTGTTACTGTTTTTGTTCATCTTTGTTAACATTAGTTAATACAAATCCAGCTGTTCATTGTTAGTTCAGGTTAGTTCACAGTGCATTAACTAATGTTAACAAGATTTTAATAAAGTATTTGTAAATGTTGAAATTAACATTAACAAAGATTAACAAATGCTGAAGGAGTATTGTTCATTCTTAGTTAATGTTAACTACATTAGTTAACATTAACTAAGAATTCGTCGCGGGGGGCGTTCCCGAGCCCCGCGACGATAGATTTGGATCAAGAACCCCGAGAGAACCTTACCTAGCGTGCAGAGACTTTCTGTTTTCGAGTTATGAGTGAATTTGTACTTGGGGGGCGTGGCCCAACGTTATACTTTCGTTTTCAGCCTTCCTGTGACACAATTGTAAATAGTAATAAATAAAATAAATAAATGCAGTCCATAATACTCCAATAGATGAATTTGGACAAAATGTGATTGTAAATGTTAAAATAATGATTTAATAAAGTCTACATTTCAATTATATATAACAATATTAGGGAGTAGTATGATGAAATGACAGCAGGGGGCAGTAAAATACCACTTATTGGCTGTTATAGCCATCCAAAATCTTATAGCCATCCAATTTACACTATTATAGCCATTCAAATGAAGAAATGATACCTTTTCTGATAATTATTGATCTAGAGAGTCCAGATAATTGTACTGCACTGGTTTTAAACATTAAGATATGACAATTTTACTATCATAGATGGAAAAGGCCATTTACAGCCAATACAGGCAATTGACCATAGAAAATGCATGGTTTTAAAGCTTTTCAACAGTTATAGCGCCACCTATTATCCGATCTCCATGAAACTTTGCATGCTTCTTCACCATGGTATGACACATATGCTCATCAATTTTTGTCAAGTTCTGAGTTTTTATTTATGATTTATAGGCTTTTGAGTGTATTTTGACACGCCCCTTTTCTAAATGACCCTATTATAGCCATACGAAAAATGCAAAAGTTCAACTTTTTTCGATAATTATTGATCTAGAGAGTCCAGAGAATTGACCTAGACTGGTTTGGTTCCGATCGGGCGAAAAACCAGGGACTAGTTCGCAAAAGTAGGTTTTTAACATATTCGTGAATATTTAATGAACGATTTGATTGACAGCAATGGTTCTAGAGGCAAAGTTGTTTAGCATGAGGAGATCTATCAAATGATATGCATATTGTGGGGATATGTGCAACACCACGTGATTACAGAGCCGTAAAACTCGTTAGCTCCAACTAGTGGCCGATTTCTTTCAAAACTCTTACAGACCTCTTGGGCCATGAGTCGAACATGCCCATCGAGTTTCGTTCCGATCGGCCTTCGTTAACCTCGTCTCATAGGTGCTCAAATTCATTGGCCAATGGTGGCCATGTTTTTTGAGTTACGCCAATTTCCTCATACACAAACATGGGGCCTTGGACCAAGACACTGCATACCAATTTTCAAGTCAATCGGACTAACGGTCAGGTGGTCATAGCCCTTTTTATGTTTTTTTAATGTTATAGCGCCAACTAGTGTTCGATCGTCGCGATCTTTTTACTGTGACCTCAGACTGTCCTCATACACATGTCTCTTGAGTTTGATGAAGATATCTCATTTACTTTTCGAGTTATAGCCATTTTAGTAAAATAGGCTCCTCCCACAACGATCATTTTACTCCCCCTAGCGACCGTGAATCGAAAATTCAACTTTTTTTCAATAATTATTGATATTCAGACTCCAGAGAACATGTATGCATTTTTTTTATTTTGATCGGGCGAAAAACCAGGGACTAGTTCGCAAAATTAGGTTTTTGACAAAATTCAAAATGGCGGAAAAATTTGCATACCGGAAATGAAATCGGAGATATACGTTTTTTACTTCAGGCCTCCAGCTTTCCAATGATATAAGACACTTGAGTCTACGACTTACGGTTTAGGAGTTATGAGCAGTTTCGCGCAATTGATCGCTATAGCGCCACCTATGGGCCAATCGGGCTCATAATTTGATAACCTCTCCTCGATTTTTGTACTACCATCTGACAAAGTTTCAACTCTCCAGCACTTACGGTTTGGGCTGCACGATGCGTTTTACAGGAGAATAATAATAATAATAATAATAATAATAATAAAAATCAGTACAAATACAATAGGTTTTCAGCACTTCGTGCTTGAACACCTAATAATAAAAATCCTTACAATTACAATAGGTTTTCAGCACTTCGTGCTTGAACACCTAAAAATCCTTACAAATACAATAGGTTTTCAGCACTTCGTGCTTGAACACCTAATTAAAGCTGCAAGCAGCATTTAGCGGTGTTCAAGCAGTTAAGGCCTTTAAGGCCGTTAAGCACAAAAGCATCAAAAGACATTAAGTTTTATGTAGCAAGCATTTAACCATTGACATCATAGATGGAATAGACCATGTTTTAGCATGATTTACCATGATATACCAAATTTAGTGTGATTTTTCATGATCTACCATGTTCCAGTATGATTTACCATGAATCTAGCATGATTTAACATAGTTTACCATGATTTACCATGTTATAGGATGATTTACCATAATATACCACATTCTAGAATGATTTACCAGGATTGTAGCATGATTTACCATGATTCATCACATTGCTAGCATGATTTGCCATGATACACCATGTAATAGTATTTTTTACTGATTTACCATGTTTCTATCGTGATTTACCATGATTTACCACATTGCTGCATTGATGTGAAGTGCCAATAAAAATGAAGTGATAAACTCTGACAAAAAAATGATTGTGTTATAATAGTTAACATGGAAAAACTGGTTTGCTTTAGTGCTTTGATTTACTGTTGAAAATCAAGTGTGTCAAAATGAGAGTGAGCCAATAAGTGGTCTTCTACTGCCCTCTGCTGGCCATTCTACTTATTAATAAAGTGTTTTCACAGGTGTTGTTCATATGTAGACATTTGTAGACATTTGCTCACACACACACACACACACACACACACAAAGTCATTATGAAAATATATTTTAATGGTCTATAAGCATTTAATGTCTTTGCAAGCTATTAATCAGATTATTCAGAATTTATTCAGAAACATGGGACTACACACACACACACATTCTATTGTAGATTAAACTGTCTCATTCAGGGTTCACATTTGTCAATGTGACAATGAATTTTGACTAAATGTGATTGTAAATGTTAAAATAGTGATTATGTTAATTCTAAAAATGAATTATAGAACAATGATAGTCAGCATTATGACAAAATTACTATTTTAAACAGCAGGGGGCAGTAAAACACCACTTATTGGCTTAATATGCCACTATATTCATATCATTTTCACCTTTTTAACTGTTATAGAGGCAAATTTTGTCCGATCTGTCTAAAATTTGTCAAGCTTGTTTAGAGTGATATGTCCTGACCTTTTTTTAAGAAGATCTGAGCATTCATTGAAGAGATATAGGTTTTTGGGGACATTTGGTCAAGGCTACATATTGAAGTGACCCTATTATAGCCATCCAAATTAAGAAGTTATACCTTTTCTGATCATTATTGATCTAGAGAGTCCAGAGAATTGTACTGCACTGGTTTTAAACATTATGATATGAAAAGTATACGATCATAGATGGAAAAGACAATTTACAGCCAATATAGGCAATTTACCATAGGAAATGTATGGTTTTAAAGCTTTTCAACAGTTATAGCGCCACCTATGGTCCGATCTCCATGAAACTTTGCATGCTTCCTCACCATGGTATGACACATATGCTCATCAATTTTTGTCAAGTTCTGAGTTTTCATTTATGATTTATAGGCTTTTGAGTGTATTTTGACACGCCCCTTTCCTAAATGACCCTGTTACAGTGAACCAAAGGGCAAAGTTCAACTTTTTTTTGATAATTATTGATCTAGAGAGTCCAGAGAATTGTCCTAGACTGGTCTGGTTTTGATCGGGCAAAAAACCAGGGACTAGTTCGCAAAAGTAGGTTTTTAACATATTCGTGAATATTTAATGAACGATTTGATTGACAGCAATGGTTCTAGAGGCAAAGTTGTTCACCATGAGGAGATCTATCAAATGATATGCATTTTGGGGGGATGTGTGCAACACCACGTGATTACAGAGCCGTAAAACTCGTTAGCGCCAACTAGTGGCCGATTTCTTTCAAAACTCTTACAGACCTCTTAGGCCATGAGTCGAACATGCCCATCGAGTTTCGTTCCGATTGGCCTCCGTTAACCTCGTCTCAAATTCATTGGTCAATGGCGGCCATGTTTTTTGAGATACGCCAATGTCCTCATAGACATACATGGGGCCTTGGACCAAGACACAGCATACCAATTTTCAAGTCAATCGGACTAACGGTCAGTCCTTTATATGTTTTATTCATGTTATAGCGCCACCTAGTGTTTAATCGTCGCGATTTTTTTACTGTGACCTCAGATTGAAGTTATGCACACGTGTACCAAGTTTGGTGAACCTACCTAATTTACTTCTGGAGTTATAGCCATTTTAGTAAAATAGGCTCCTCCCACAACGTTCTTTTTGCGCCCCCTAGCGACCGGAAATCGAAATTTCAACTTTTTTTCGATTATAATTTATATTCAGACTCCACAGAACATTTGTGCACTGGTTTGGTTCCGATCGGGCGAAAAATCAGGGACTAGTTTGCAAAAGTCGTTTTTTGACAAAATTCAAAATGGCGGAAAATCTATCATGACGGAAATGAAATCGGAGATATACGTTTTTTTCGTCCGGTGACCAGCTTTCCAGTGATATAAGACACTTGAGTCTACGACTTACGGTCTAGGAGTTATGACCAGTTACGCGCAATTGGTTGCTATAGCGCCACCTATGGGCCAATTGGGCTCATAATTTGATAACCTCTCCTCGATTTTTGTACTACCATCTGACAAAGTTTCAAGTCTCTAGCTCTTACGGTTTGGTCTGCACAATGCGTTTTACGGCAGAAGAATAATAATAATAATAATTAAAGCTGCTAGCAGCATTTAGCGGTGTTCAAGCAGTTAAGGCCTTTAAGGCCGTTAAGCACAAAAGCATCAAAAGACATTAAGTTTTATGTAGCAAGCGTTTAACCATTGACATCATAGATGAAATAGACCATGTTTTAGCATGATTTACTATGATATACCAAATTTAGTGTGATTTTTCATGATCTACCATGTTCCAGTATGATTTACCATGAATCTAGCATGATTTACCACAGTTTACCAGGTTTTACCATGTTATAGGATGATTTACCATGATATACCACATTGTAGAATGATTTACCAGGATCGTAGCATCATTTACCATGATTCATCACATTGCTAGCATGATTTGCCATGATACACCATGTAATAGTATTTTTTACTATGATTTACCATGTTTCTATCGTGATTTACCATGATTGCCCACATTGCTGCATTGATGTGAAGTGCCAATAAAAATGAAGTGATAAACTCTGACAAAAAATGATTGTGTTATAATAGTTAACATGGAAAAACTGGTTTGCAGAATAATGGTGAAAATCAAGTGTGTCAAAATGAGAGTAAGCCAATAAGTGGTCTTCTACTGCCCTCTGCTGGCCACTCTACTTATTAATAAAGTGTTTTCACGGGTGCTTTTGCACTCATATGTAGACATTTGCTCACACACTCACACACACACACACACAAAGTCATTATGAAAATATATTTTAATGGTCTATAAGCATTTCATGTCTTTGCAAGCTATTAATCAGATTATTCAGAATTTATTCATAAACATGGGACTACACACACACACACACATTCTATTGTAGATTAAACTGTCTCATTCAGGGTTCACATTTGTCAATGTGACAATGAATTTTGACTAAATGTGAGTGTAAATGTTAAAATAGTGATTTTATAAAGTCTAAATATGAATTATAGAATAATATTAGTTAGTAGCATGACAAAATGACTATTTTAAACAGCAGGGGGCAGTAAAATACCACTTATTGGCTTAATATGCCAGTGTTCATATCATTTTCACCTTTTTAATTGTTATAGAGGCATATTTTGTCCGATTTGTCTGAAATTTTTCATGCTTGTTTAGAGTCACGTGTCACATGTTCTGACTTGATTTGAAGAAGATCTGAGCATTCATTGAAGAGATATAGGCGTTTGGGGACACTTGGTCAAAGCTACATATTGAAGTGACCCTATTAAAGCCATCCAAATGAAGAAGTTATACCTTTTCTGATATTTATTGATCTAGAGAGTCCAGAGAATTGTACTGCACTGGTTTAGAACATTATGATATGAACTTTATATGATCATAGATGGAAAAGACCATTTACAGCCAATACAGGCAATTTACCATAGGAAATGTATGGTTTTAAAGCTTTTTAACAGTTATAGCGCCACCTATGGTCCGATCTCCATGACACTTTGCATGCTTCTTCAGCATGTTATGACACATATGCTCATCAATTTTTGTCAAGTTCTGAGTTTTTGTTTAGGATTTACAGGCTTTTGAGTGCATTTTGACACGCCCCCTTTTCTAAATGACCCTGTTATAGCAAAACAAAGGGCAAAGTTCAACTTTTTTTCAATAATTATTGATCTAGAGAGTCCAGAGAATTGTCCTACACTGGTCTGGTTCCGATCGGGCAAAAAACCAGGGACTAGTTCGCAAAAGAAGGTTTTTAACATATTCGTGAATATTTAATGAACGATTTGATTGACAGCAATGGTTCTAGAGGCAAAGTTGTTCACCATGAGGAGATCTATCAAATGATATGCATTTTGTGGGGATATGTGCAACACCATGTGATTACAGAGCCGTAAAACTCGTTAGCGCTAACTAGTGGCCGATTTCTTTCAAAACTCTTACAGACCTCTTGGGCCATGAGATGAACATGCCCATCGAGTTTCGTTCCGATTGGCCTTCGTTAACCTCGTCTCACAGGTGCTCAAACTTCATTGGTCGATGGCGGCCATGTTTTTTGAGATACGCCAATATCCTTTTATACATACATGGTACCTTGGACCAAGACACTGCATACCAAATTTCGAGTCAATCGGACTAACGGTCAGGTGGCCACACCCCCTTTTATGTTTTTTTAATGTTATAGCGCCACCTAGTGTTCGATCGTCGCGATTTTTTTACTGTCACCTCAAATTGAGCTCATACATAGCTGTACCGAGTTTGGTAAAAATATCTCATTTCGTTCACGCGTTATAGCCATTTTAGTAAAATAGGCTCCGCCTCCTGCGAACGTTTTGACGCCCCTTAGTGACAGTGAATCGAAATTTCAACTTTTTTTCAATAATTATTGATATTCAGACTCCAGAGAACATTTCTGCACTGGTTTGGTTCTGATCGGGCAAAAAACCTAGGACTAGTTCGCAAAAGTAGGTTTTGGACAAAACCGGAAATAGCGAAAAAATTTGCATACCGGAAATGAAATCCTTGAGGCCTTTTTTGTTCGGCTTGAGCCAAGGATTCCAATGATATAAGACACTTGAGGCTGGGACAAAGGGTTATTGAGATTTAAGGAAAATAGTGCCATTTTTTTGTTTTTTGCGCTATAGCGCCACCTATGGGCCAATCGGGCTCATAATTTGATAACCTCTCCTCGATTTTTGTACTACCTACTGGCAAAGTTTCAGAGCTCCAGCACTTACGGTTTGGGCTGCACGACGCGTTTTAGGGGAAAATAATAATAATAATAATAATTAAAGCTGCTAGCAGCATTTAGCGGTGTTCAAGCAGTTAAGGCCTTTAAGGCCGTTAAGCACAAAAGCATCAAAAGACATTAAGTTTTATGTAGCAAGCATTTAACCATTGACATCATAGATGGAATAGACCATGTTTTAGCATGATTTACCATGATATACCAAATTTAGTGTGATTTTTCATGATCTACCATGTTCCAGTATGATTTACCATGAATCTAGCATGATTTACCACAGTTTACCATCATTTACCATGTTATAGGATGATTTACCATGATATACCACATTCTAGAATGATTTACCAGGATTGTAGCATGATTTACCATGATTCATCAGATTGCTAGCATGATTTGCCATGATCCACCATGTAATAGTATTTTTTACTATGATTTACCATGTTTCTATCGTGATTTACCATGATTTACCACATTGCTGCATTGATGTGAAGGGCCAATAAAAATGAAGTGATAAACTCTGACAAAAAATGATTGTGTTATAATAGTTAACATGGAAAAACTGGTTTGCTTTAGTGCTGTGATTTACTGGTGAAAATCAAGTGTGTCAAAATGAAAGTGAGCCAATAAGTGGTCTTCTACTGCCCTCTGCTGGCCACTGTACTTATTAATAAAGTGTTTTCACAAGTGCTTTTGCATTCATATGTAGACATATGCTTACACACACACACACACACACACACACACACACACACACACACACACACACACACATGGGATATGTTATTGTGAAAATCTCTTTTAATGGTGTATAAGCATGCATTTCACATATTTCTTTGTGATGTAATAATATAAAACTATATTAAAACTAATAAAAAAATTGCTTTAAGCGTTTGTTTGTTAGCCAATGCTGAAAGCTGATAAAAAAGATTAAAAATGTCGGTAACACTTTACAATAAGGTTCATTTATTAAACATTAGTTAATGTATTAATTAACATGAACTAACCATGAGCAATACATTTGTTACTGTTTTTGTTCATCTTTGTTAACACTAGAATGGCCACGACGGTCATTTTGACCGTTTTGAATTTTATATCTGCAATAACTTTGTTGAAAAAAAAAAAATCCTGCTGGTACCTGACTTTTCCTAAAAGTGTCTGTATTTTCATTTAAAATGTTTTTAATATAAATTACACATAAGGCAAACAAACAAATGAACATATTTACCTATTTCGGCCATAGACGGTCATATTGACCGCACTGAATTTCGCGGTATTCTTTTGTTACATTTCTCGCGGTTGACCTTTGTCTATTAGGAAATAATCAGAAGATTCAATTGCAAAATGACAGATATGTTTATTGAGAGCTGGTCAGATGCTGGGAGAGTTAAGGTGTGCAAATGTCCGGTATGAAGCCCTTGGCAGCACAGGGACGCTGGAGTGAGTGCTGAACCAGGAGTGCTGAACACGGGATGACACACGGAAAACGTATACAGGCAGGGAACAAACACGCAGGAAAAATCCACAACGATCTGACAAAGGGCCTTTCTCAATCTGTGTTCTTGTCTGTACTTGTGTCCTTGTGTTCTTGTGAAACGTCATCTTTTGTGGCCCAAGTACTGTCCCAATACACAAGTTTGCATTTTGGCAAGAACAGTTAAAAATCCCGGATGTGTTCTTGACACGCCCATTTTACCAAGGATGCATCGGTTGGTAACTTGTGTTGACTTGACGGCAGAAATATCCCAGCATTCAATTCGGCATTCGAGGAAGGAGAGGCAGGTCAATACAGTATTTCGTTTTTCTACAATTATGTACACTATTTCATCACTAAATTCACTTCTGAGAACATTTGATGCGAGAAATCAACTGTGTAGATTTCAAATATTGGCATTTTTACGAAAATGTATGGCTAATCGAAAATGTGCTCAAACGTTTTCGGAAGTGAGAATCTCCATAAGCGCCTGCGGGTGTAACTTTAGCTATCGAGCCAACCGGCCAGTTTGCTCACAGACTCGTTTTTCCCCACAGCCAAGAGACCATTGCAGCCTGGCTGTTATCGTCAATAATTCTCGTTATGTTTGGGTACTGCAGACGGTGTCTGTGCGGGGGTATTATTGCGCAATACCAGCAAGAACACATCGTCTCAAACTGTCAGCAGCGTTCTGTGTGCTCGTCACCTTGTGAGTTCATTCTTCCAAGAACAAATAGCAAGAGCGTTCTCCCCAAGAACACAAGTCCGTTCTTTGCATTCTTGGTTTTGAGAAACACCCAAAGACTAGGCGAGAACAGTAACACTGAAAAGGGTCGAATCGCTGATCAGTTGCAGCTGGCGCCTTGATCAGAGCGCACGTGCTGATAAGCTGCATTGATCAGCGACCACGCACACACACACACAACAAGACGAGAAAGGAAACAGCGAATTCATAAACCGTGACATTGTCTCTCTCACTGTCAAAAGAATATCTAAATAAGATACTTTTAGTTGTTATTATCTTGTTCTGAGTTATGTTGAAGGGATATGGAAATATAGCTCTGTTGTGAATAGGCCCTATGCGATAATTACGGGCTACTGATATTATTATTTATAAATGTATAATTAAACTTTTTAAAATGTACAGTTTGGTGTTGTTTTGTTTTTAAAAGATATCCTAATACAACAAATGCATTAATCTCTCAATTGGGTATTTATCATTAAAGATATAGAGTTTGCAATCTAACGGTCAAAATGACCGCTTGTGGCAGTTCTAGTAGTTATGGAATTCTGGCACTTCTAGTGTTAACGTTAGTTAATACAAATCCAGCTGTTCATTGTTAGTTCAGGCAAAGAACATATTGACAAGAAGTGAAAGCCAATAGAACGTTCCATTGCAACACCAGCGCCCAGCAGCAGCCCTACGCGTCCGCCATTTTGGGGTGAAAGCGACTCGGCAGTCATATATTATACATATATTTAGTCCAGTGCAGAGGTCATTTTTAGGTTGAAATAATTAGGTGATTATTTTAATTCACAACAGTTAACGTTATATCCGTTAAAAAGAAGTTGCTACTAGGCTTTTCCCCCACATAACTTGAGACAGGGAAGTTCAAGGATTTAATTAATTATATTAATCTCTACATTAAGTTTGACAGGTAAGAAGAATAAAGTGATGTAAGTTCATAAAGTTATAACGTTAGACCGTTTCCCAGGAGGTACACATAACCTTACATACAAAAATAAGTTCAATGAAATAAATGAATTCAGCAAATAAATGTAATTGTACTAAAATGTAAATGTTGGACAATAAATATATAACAGCAATAGAATAGCTTTACAGTAAACTGGTTTTTTTGCAGTACTATTTTATATTAATGACCGTTAAAGCAAGCCTATGTAAACAAAAAAACACAGATAACGGACACAGCAATGCATCATGTTAAGATCATCATGTTTGTAGCATGATCCAGGGGATTAAAACGTACAAAATATATTTCAGGCCTAGTGGAGTTGGTAACTAATAATAGTAGTAAATGTGTAAAGTTGCATAAAAATGCAAGAAAAACTACCTAAAAAACTGTTATCTGTGCTGTTGCCCAGTAACTCCAGTTGGAATTTTCACCCCAAAATGGCGGCCGCGCCACCTAGTGGCTGTTACCAGAAAAGCATCGGAGTTTCGCCTCTTGTTCTTCTATACTCTTTGGTTCAGGTTAGTTCACAGTGCATTAACTAATGTTAACAAGATTTTAATAAAGTATTTGTAAATGTTGAAATTAACATTAAAAAAAGATTAACAAATGCTGAAGGAGTATTGTTCATTCTTAGTTAATGTTAACTACATTAGTTAACATTAACTAAGAATGAACAATACTCCTTCAGCATTTGTATAATGCTGCTGCTCCATCTATTGGATAACAGTGGTATTACAGACTATATACAGTTGAAATAAATGAATGGAAATTTGGTTTTCACTTATATCTCGGGAACGAGATAATGAAAAAATTATCTAAAGATTGGGGGCGTTCCCGAGCCCCGCGACGATAGATTTGGATCAAGAACCCCGAGAGAACCTTACCATCAAAATTTGAGCGTGCAGAGACTTTCTGTTTTCGAGTTATGAGTGAATTTGTCCTTGGGGGGCGTGGCCCAACGTTATACTTTCGTTTTCAGCCTTCCTGTGACACAATTGTAAATAGTAATAAATAAAATAAATAAATGCAGTCCATAATACTCCAATAGATGAATTTGGACAAAATGTGATTGTAAATGTTGAAATAATGATTTTAGAAATTCTAAATATGAATTATAAAACAATATTAGGGAGTAGTATGATGAAATGACACCAAGGGGCAGTAAAATACCACTTTGGTATTTTTTTAATAAAAAAATAGCTTTAAGCATTTGTTTGTTAGCCAATGCTGAAAGCTGATTAAAAAAAAGATTAAAAATGTCGGTAACACTTTACAATAAGGTTAATTTATTAAACATTAATGTATTAATTAACATTAACTAACCATGAGCAATACATTTGTTACTGTTTTTGTTAATCTTTGTTAACGTTAGTTAATACAAATCCAGCTGTTCATTGTTAGTTCATGTTAGTTCACAGTGCATTAACTAATGTTAACAAGATTTAAATAAAGTATTTGTAAATGTTGAAATTAACATTAACAAAGATTAACAAATGCTGAAGGAGTATTGTTCATTCTTAGTTAATGTTAACTACATTAGTTAGCATTAACTAAGAATGAACAATACTCCTTCAGCATTTGTATAATACTGCTGCTCCATCTATTGGACAACAGTGGTATTACAGACTATATACAGTTGTATAAATAAAAACTTTCGTTTTCAGCCTTCCTGTGACACAATTGTAAAGAGTAATAAATAAAATAAATAAATGCAGTCCATAATACTCCAATAGATGCATTTTTACAAAATGTGATAGTAAATGTTAAAATAATGATTTTAGAAAGTCTAAATATGAACTATAACAATATTAGGGAGTAGTATGATGAAAATGACAGCAGGGGGCAGTAAAATATCACTTATTGGCTGTTAGCCATGCTTGACCTTTTTTTAAGAAGCTATGAGCATTCATTGAAAAGATATTGGCTTTCGGTCAAGGCTACATATTGAAGTGACCCTATTATAGTCATCCAAATGTTATACATTACAAGTTATACATTTTCTGATAATTATTGTTCTAGAGAGTACAGAGCAATAGATGAATTTGGACAAAATGTGATTGTAAATGTTAAAATAATGATTTAATAAAGTCTAAATTTCAATTATATATAACAATTTTAGGGAGTAGTATGATGAAATGACAGCAGGGGGCAGTAAAATACCACTTATTGGCTGTTATAGCCATCCAAAATGTTATAGCCATCCAATTTACACTATTACAGCCATTCAAATGAAGAAATTACACCTTTTCTGATAATTATTGATCTAGAGAGTCCAGATAATTGTACTGCACTGGTTTTAAACATTAAGATATGAAAATTTTACGATCATAGATGGAAAAGACCATTTACAGCCAATACAGGCAATTTACCATAGGAAATATATGGTTTTAAAGCTTTTTAACAGTTATAGCGCCACCTATGGTCCGATCTCCATGAAACTTTGCATGCTTCCTCACCATGGTATGACACATATGCTCATCAATTTTTGTCAAGTTCTGAGTTTTCATTTTTGATTTATAGGCTTTTGAGTGTATTTTGACACGCCCCTTTTCTAAATGACCCTGTTACAGTGAACCAAAGGGCAAAGTTCAACTTTTTTTTGATAATTATTGATCTAGAGAGTCCAGAGAATTGTCCTAGACTGGTCTGGTTTTGATCAGGCGAAAAACCAGGGACTAGTTCGCAAAAGTAGGTTTTTAACATATTCGTGAATATTTAATGAACGATTTGATTGACAGCAATGGTTCTAGAGGCAAAGTTGTTCACCATGAGGATATCTATAAAATGATATGCATTTTGGGGGGATGTGTGCAACACCACGTGATTACAGAGCCGTAAAACTCGTTAGCGCCAACTAGTGGCCGATTTCTTTCAAAACTCTTACAGACCTCTTAGGCCATGAGTCGAACATGCCCATCGAGTTTCGTTCCGATTGGCCTCCGTTAACCTCGTCTCATAGGGGCTCAAACTTCATTGGTCAATGGCGGCCATGTTTTTTGAGATACGCCAATATCCTCATAGACATACATGGGGCCTTGGACCAAGACACTGCATACCAATTTTCAAGTCAATCGGACTAACGGTCAGTCCTTTATATGTTTTTTTCATATTATAGCGCCACCTAGTGTTCGATCGTCGCGATTTTTTTACTGTGACCTCAGATTGAACTCATGCACAACTGTACCAAGTTTGGTGAACCTACCTAATTTACTTCTGGAGTTATAGTCGTTTTAGTAAAATAGGCTCCTCCCACAACGTTCTTTTTGCGCCCCCTAGCGACTGGAAATCGAAATTTCAACTTTTTTACGATTATAATTTATATTCAGACTCCACAGAACATTTGTGCACTGGTTTGGTTCCGATCGGGCAAAAAATCAGGGACTAGTTCACAAAAGTCGTTTTTTGACAAAATTCAAAATGGCGGAAAATCTATCATGACGGAAATGAAATCGGAGATATACGTTTTTTAAGTCAGGAGTCCAGCTTTCCAATGATATAAGACACTTGAGTCTAGGATTTACGGTCTAGGAGTTATGAGCAGTTTTGCGCAATTGGTTGCTATAGCGCCACCTATGGGCCAATCGGGCTCATAATTTGATAAGCTCTCCTCGATTTTTGTACTACCATCTGACAAAGTTTCAAGTCTCTAGCTCTTACGGTTTGGTCTGCACGATGCGTTTTACGGCAGAAGAATAATAATAATAATAATAATAAAAATCCTTACAATTACAATAGGTTTTCAGCACTTCGTGCTTGAACACCTAAAAATCCTTACAATTACAATAGGTTTTCAGCACTTCGTGCTTGAACACCTAATAATAATAAAAATCAGTACAAATACAATAGGTTTTCAGCACTTCGTGCTTGAACACCTAATCAGTACAAATACAATAGGTTTTCAGCACTTCGTGCTTGAACACCTAATTACTAGACAAAAAATTATATCCTGAGAAAAGTGGATTTTTAGGGGTATTGCTCCATAGACCTCCATTCATTCTGCACTCCGATTGTGAGCGCCCTCATATGGAATCAGAGTGAACTGCAACCAGTTCAGAACCCGGAAGTTTAATGTGAGTGGGAGTTCTCCCCATATTAGACATTCTCTGGAGGAAGCGTGAACATTGGAGCAGAGGAAGTGGGGACCAACAAACAGGCGTGGCACCGTGAGTTCAGGAGAAAAAGCACAACGACGCAACAAGATCGCTTATGAGAGACTGTGAGTAGTTCAAAACTATCTCTATCCTCCTCTTGTATCTACGGGACCCCTTGATGCGAATGCCAGGTCAGAAAATGGGCGACGGCCCTCTATGTGTGTATTTCCCACTGAGTGCTGAGATGAAGTGATGATGAAGTGACGTGATGCACTGTTTGGATGTGTGAAGTGTGAACTTAAACCCGCTGGATGTCCATTGTTTACCTGAGCTTTCTGTCACGTCCTAAATACTTAAAAGGAGGCTAACACTGTTGTACTTTACAGATGTTGAGTGTATTTTCTGACAGCCTATTGAGAAGAGGATTACGTGCCGTATACTCACCTGTCTGCTTTGCAGCGAAGCTCTCCAGCCGTAAGTTCTCTGTCTGTCATCTATGAAGAAGAGGATTACGTGCTGTATACTCACCTGTCTGCTTTGCAGTGAAGCTCCCCAGCCGTAAGTTCTCTGTCTGTCATCTATGAAGAAGAGGATTACGTGCCGTATACTCACCTGTCCGCTTTGCAGCGAAGCTCCCCAGCCGTAAGTTCTCTGTCTGTCATCTACGAAGAAGAGGATTACGTGCCGTATACTCACCTGTCTGCTTTGCAGTGAAGCTCCCCAGCCGTAAGTTCTCTGTCTGCCACCTGTGGAGAAGAGGAGTACGTGCTTGAATACTCACCTGTCTGCTTTGCAGTGAAGCTCCCCAGCCGTAAGTTCTCTGTCTGTCATCTACGAAGAAGAGGATTACGTGCCGTATACTCACCTGTCTGCTTCGCAGTGAAGCTCTCCAGCCGTAAGTTCTCTGTCTGCCACCTGTGGAGGAGAGGAGTACGTGCTTGAATACTCACCTGTCTGCTTTGCAGTGAAGCTCCCCAGCCGTAAGTTCTCTGTCTGTCATCTACGAAGAAGAGGATTACGTGCCGTATACTCACCTGTCTGCTTCGCAGTGAAGCTCCCCAGCCGTAAGTTCTCTGTCTGCCACATGTGGAGGAGAGGGGTACGTGCCTAAACACTCAACTGGCTGCTTGGCAGCGAAGCTCCCCAGCCGTAAGTTCTCTGTCTGCCGCCTGTGGAGGAGAGGAGTACGTACCTGAACATTCAACTGGCTGCTTGGCAGCGAAGTTCCCCAGCCGTAAGTTCTCTGCCTGTCACCAGTGGAGAAGAGTACGTGCCTAAACACTCAACTGGCTGCTTGGCAGCGAAGCTCCCCAGCCGTAAGTTCTCTGTCTGCCGCCTGTGGAGGAGAGGAGTACGTGCCTGAACGTTCAACTGGCTGCTTGGCAGCGAAGCTCCCCAGCCATAAGTTCTCTGTCTGACACCGTGAAAAGGAGGATTACGTTACCTGTACACTCACCTGTCTGCTCGGCAGCAAAGCTTCTCAGTCGTGAGTTCTCTGTCTGCCATCTGGGGAAGAAGAGGTGGACATACCCGAAACGCACATCAGGATTGCCCTTGGACGGAACGATCCTGTGCAGAAGACTCTACCTCTAAATCTTTTATCTCATTTTATATTAAATAAATTATTATTCACTTAAAGTCTTGTTGTCTGTCCTCCTTGCCTGGCCTCTGTCCGACTCCCCAAGGGTGGTACTGGTTCTGAGGGGTGGTGTAGCCCGTCTAGCCGCCCCGACCTGTGACATATGTATGCCCAATGCATATGTATTCTTGTGCATTTTGAACAGTGTATTCAACATGCATTGAAAGCATCCATCCCTCAAGCATCTGTTATTGAGATGGTTTGTTCATCAGGGAAGGTGTGAGGTGCGGGTCTGTTGTGGGTTGTTCCAGGCTGCCGTATGCTAATGACTCAGCACCTGTTTGTGTAAATGATGGGCCGCTGGCAGCGTCTCTCAGGTTTGTTTCCTGTCTGATCAATGAGCCACCTCCAGCCAGCTGACCTCCTCCAGGCGGAGCTCCTCTGTAAAAAGCAGAAGAGTTATTGATCACGCTCCAAGACTGTAAACACATGCTGGCAGCTCTGCATGCCTATTAGATTCCTCTTGTTGTGGTCTGTGTTGTGGGATTTTTCAATTCTGGTTTTAATCAACAGAAAGATGAAGGTTAGTGAACGCACAACAATACCAACCTGAATGAAGGGGAACAGAGAAGATTATAAGAGGAGAAAAATCGGCTTTGCAATAGTTGTGTTTCTACAAATGTATGCAGTTGCATTTTAAAAAAAACAACATTTATTATTAATTATTTCTAAGGGAATCATAAAAAAATTTAAGTGAATAAAAGATTTAAATTATGCATTTTATGACACTTTTATGGTACTTTAATTTATGGTGTATGGTTCTATATAGCCAAAAAGGTTCTATGTAAGGAGAAATGTCTTAAATGATTGCATAATACTTTCATGTTTAGTGGGTTATTTAAAGGTGCAGTAAGCAATTTCTGAGAAACGCTGTTAAAAGTTTATTTAAACAACATCTAAACAAACAATTTTGCCAATATTTGCTAGATGTCTGTTCTGTGTGTGTGCTGACAAATATGTGTTTGTAAATATTTCTGGCTGTGTAAATAGGAGAAAATAATGTGGATCTGACCAATCCATGGAGCACCAACACACTCATTAGCAATTGGGGCGTATACGCTCATGATGTGGGAGGAGAGCGAGTGAACAAACAGAACATTTGCAGAAAGACTAGAAAAAGAGATAGTTGAGATATTACCAAATAGAAAATGGTCAGAGCAGAATATAATTGGAAAAAGGTTTACGATCAGTCAAGAGCTAGGACCCGCGTTAATATTAGAAAAGCTTTAAAAAGCTATGTTTGTGCTTGATATATGAGTAACATTGGTTTTGCTTTGTTTCACAGAACCAAGATATGCTGTTGTTAACAACTTATCGCAGCTCATCCATACTTGTGCAAGCTGTCTGTTCCGCCAGCTGTTACTGTGTTGCATCGCATGTTTGTTATTTTGGGGGCGGAGCAATGAAGGAAGGGGTGTTTGTTTGGGTGCCGCTTTCAAGTATCAACAGTGTTACTCAGAATCGCTCACTGAACCTTTAAAATTGTTTCAAGGGATAAAGTATGTTTACGAGCTACTTAATAAATAAAATAGAACCACCACAATTTTAGAATTACCGTACATAATAATAATAACAATATTTTTTTAATTATATAACTGTTACAGAGGCTGACTCAAAAGATGGTTAATGAAGATATAACATGAGTTTATTTGACAACACAGAGCAGAGACAGGATTAGTAATCTGAACAATTATACTATGGGGAGCGGTGTGCAGGTGCCAGGTGATGATTAGAATAGTTCTTCTTACAGCAATGGGTAGACACCGTAGAGACGAGACGCTGGAGATAATGAACACTGGAGATAATGGATGTTTGTGATATCAAGGTAAATAGTCCTCTACGAATAAACAAGACGAGACGGTGAACTTCTTCTGATTTTTTAATGCCGGTTGGCAAACAACTTTTTAATGTGCATTACCGCCACCTTCTGAAATGGAGTGTGGATCAAAATAGCCTACTTTACTCACTACTAATTAAATAAATACAAAAATATCTAAATACAATTATTAATACAATTATAAATAATAATACATTATCATTCACATTATTATTATTATTATTAATACAATTGTAAAAACTAAACTGATATCCTTCTAATGAGCCCAGTTTTTTCCAAAAAAAACCCTAAATATTGCTCTACCCCACATGCCCTGAATTCAGTTGTAATATTTCCTTCATTTAAAATCTATTTTTTTTCTTTACTGAGCCTATCTTTCAGAAACATCCTTTCCTGCTTATACCTACGACAATGAATAATTACACGTTCTAATGTTTCACTACTATTACACCGCTCACACAACCCAGTTTCATGTTTCCCTATTATTTTAAGTGTACTATTTAATCTAGTATGCCCAAGTCTAATTCTCGGAAATAATGTCCTCTTCCTTTTATTTCTATTATTTTCTCTTATTCCTCCTACCTTCTTCTGGATACTGTAGAACATTCTCGCTTTTGTTTCCATATTCCACTCATCCTGCCACTTTTTCATTTCTGCTTTGATTATGCTTTTAAAGGGCACCTATTATGGCATTTAAAATGTTCCAAATATTGTTTTGGGAGTCCCCAACAACAGTTTTACATGCATGCAATGACAAAAAAACACTTTTGTTGTCTTATAATATGCATTTATTTTTACCGGATTTGCTCACCGACTCCCAAATGATTCGTTCAACGACTCATTTTTCCAAACCCCTCCTTTGCGTGACGCTAATCTGCGGTGATTGGTCAGATGACCCAATCAGTTATTGTTTGCGTTAGCCCAACGCATAAACATTTTGATAAAGCACTGCAGTACTACAAGGTATTGCTCTATTCTTTATGACAACTCCAATAACAACGACATACATTTCACATATTTAAAAAAATTGACATTGGAGACCTAGAAGCTGAGTGTAATTTACACAACACACACAAATACTTGAGCATGCTACAAAACACAAAAGCAACAATTATTAATAATACTTACAGGTTGTGAATCGGAGGAGAAAGCTGATCCAAATAAAATTGGTACTGAACCTTCCTTCAGTATCAACCGGCTCGCGAATCCACACTTGAAAGCATTTATGTTTGTAAAGCAATCGTCATTAAAATGACGCGAACACAGCACAAGGTTCGGCCTATACTTGTGTGGTATAGTTGTATATATGAACTGTAGCCACTCAGTCTTCAAATGCTCCTCCCTGGGCAGTGAAAAAAGGTCGCTTTTGATTCGCACTTCTGAACACATCGTCTCTTTTTGTTAAGAAAAAGTAAATACTTACTGTGTGTAGCAAAAGAGTAGGCAATCTTTGGGACATACCACTTAGTCATCTTTAACGGACAGCTCTGTTGCTTAGTTACGTGCACCCTGTCACCGTAAACTGCCCTGTCAATAATCTTGTCACAATTAAAATCCTCCATTCAATCAAAATAAAAATGTATTTAATTTCCTACCGTTTCGGAGAGAAATGTTGTAGCACGTTGATCTGCCAGTCGTGGGTCTTTCATGCAGAGACTCTCCTCATGTGTTTGCAATGTGAATATAATGATGCATTTATAATTAATCACTCAAACCCCTTTATCTAAACTTCTCTACATAACTGCCGGACTCGCACATCCTTATTCGTCCGCACTTGGGTCTCAAAATCCTCAACCTTTAGTTAGCTCACTCAGGAAGAACACCAGCTCTGTGTTCAGGAGACCAGGACAATCTCACCAGGGCACGGTACAAGACAACCGTGCCTTGTGTGAGTACACCCTAAGAGTATGGGCAGGAGCGCAAGACTGAATTAAGTCAGCTAGACATAAAGGTGCTAAACCTTGACAGGCCTTATAAACTAAGACAAGTAGTTTGAACTAAATGCCATTGTAGTTGGTGAAGGATAGGAGTTATGTGAGCACATTTTTTGTTAAATGTAAAAGCACGAGCAGCACTGTTACAGTTGCAGGCGATTAAGGACTTTAATCTGCCACTGTTACAAAAGTAACTTTTTATTGTCCTTATTTTTTGCTTTTGAAGTTTTTGTATGTTTTTGATTTACCTTTTTGGGAAACACTCATTTACCTTTTGATGTTTCTAGACCCTCTTTTGGCTTTTTGTATTGACTCCTTAAAACATTTTGGAGTTTCAGTTTGGAATTATTTTATGGATATTAAGTGTGTTCCCTGTCTGAGCTCGCATTTCTGTAACTGGGTTTTTCACCTCCCCCTATAGCTAGGATGCAATTCATGAAAATTGGGCACTTCTGGAAAAGTTTTTGATTTTTGGCAGGGTGTTAGGTATAGGCCTAAGGTTTTCAAAAATCAATGGATACAAGTTGGGGTGGTCCCCCTAGTGACAGTTATCCATAAAATCCAAATTGGCCCCCGCCGAAAAGAGAACAGGTTATATCTCAGCTTCCTTTAGTCTTAAATTGTTGTATAATGTAATTTTGTTTCTATTTTGTTTGATACAAGGTGTAACGGTGAGGCAAAGACGAAGCAGAGAGATAACCCACATGCAAGCACTACTTTAATGAAACAAACAGGAAATCCAGGGCAAACAACCGAACTCGGGACAGGAACAAGAAACAGCTACATCTACAATGACCGACAAACAACAACTGAAGCACAGAGATTTAAATACACAGGCAAACAAGCTAAACAAGATAACAAGGGGACATGGCTAATAAGAAACACCTGGGGAGACTAATCAGCATAACGGGGAACTGCTAACATGGGACAAGACAGGGGAACACAGACGTGAATCATGACATAACCAACCCCAGTCGGGGGCGCCCCTCTCAAACTTGCATTGCTGTTTTTTACAGTGGCGTCCCCCCCAAGCTTTACTACCAGGATGATTCGCCCTACTATGAGTTTGTTTACCACCGAAATGACTTTGAAGCTGTTATATTAAGGTACAATTATTGCATAGTGTGCCTTTAAGTATAAGTTACCTCTCTTTTGGAAACTGTCTTGACTTACTCTGCTTTCTCGGGTTTGACATACCTCCCATTCTGAAACGGAAAACCCAGAGTTTCCATCATTTCAAGGTAAACATACTCAGAGTTTTCACTTAACTTCAAGAGTGGAACTGGTCCAGCTATTTTAAATGACATGCATTCAAAGCTTGCAACAAAATGGAAGTCATATTTTGTAATCATATAATTGCTCTTAATTACCACTGCTAGGCCACCACCCCTGCCAGTGAGACGAGGTTTTGACCAATGCATTCTCATCCTTTGGCGTCATATAGGTGACGCCATATGACATTTCGTCGAAATCTTACGCACATGGCATCCTTTGGCATCAATATAACACGCACTGTTATGGGTAGGTTTAGGTCTGGTAGAGGTCTTCTCGGGTCCTAAAAACTGTACCCGACCCGAAAAGACCCGAATCACTACTTACCCGAACCCGACGTGCATAAATTATTTTTTTTAAAGAAAAACCCGACCCGAGACAGACCCGATAAAATTAGACCCGAGTCCGACCCGACCTGACGCCATTTCCTTTAGAACCCGACTGGACCCGAACGTAAACGGCATTTACATTGTGCACAGCCTGCAGCCCTGCGTTTCTCAAAAATGCACTTAACATAGACGCGCAAGTGTAAGCGCGCTGAAGTGCTAAAATGTCAATCACACATCACTGTAACCCATTACGTCCTATAAAATTTGGCATAATGTTATTTACCGGACCATACGATGATTAGAACCACCATTCGTTTTCCCTGACATATTTCTGTTATCGCCTCCATGCGCGTATTTTTTAAATTGATTGACAGGCCCGGCTAAACGACAATTCAAATACTTGCATTTAGTCAAACATCCATCCACATGATGGCGCACTAGTTCTTCTTGGCAAAGGGAGGGGTCGGTTTATGTGGAGCGAGCAACTGAGTCAATAAATGCGGAGGCAACCGTGCTTATGCTTATAACCCATTTGCACGTAGAAGCGCGGATTCGCTCTCTCACTTAGAAAAAGCGAGAGAACGGTGTCATAGAGTTGTTTTAAATACTGCAATTTTAAATGCCCAACATAGTTTAAAAGAATTCGGGTCTTCTCGGGTCCATTTGGAAAAGGCATATTTATTTTAAATTACCCGAGACCCGAGGCCACTAATACCGAACCCGACCCGTGTCCGAGACACTCGTCTGAGTTTTGGACCCGAACCCGCTCGGGTCTCGGGTCGGACCTCGGGTTTTCGGATCCAAGTGGACCCGTGAAGACCTCTAAGGTCTGGGGTCGGGTTACGGTTATGATGCTTTGGGATCTGCGTCTAATATTGACGCTAAACGATGCCATGTGCGTCCGATTTAGACGAGCGTCACCTGTATGACGCCTTGGGTTCTGCGTCTCATATTGATGCTAAAGGATGCCATGTGCGTAAGATTTCGACGAATTGTCCAAAGCGTCACATGTATGACGCCAAAGGATGGGAACGGGCTGTTTTGACATGGCATATCCAGGGGGAGACAGAAGGTTAAGCTCAAGGAAGTCATTATAGGTTCTTTGAAGTCCCTGACAGAACCCTTTAAGGTTCTATATAGAACCTTTCCTTCAAAGAGTATTTTAGATGACTGGCAGAACGCCATTCATAATTTAACCATGTCTTTAAAGGTTCAAATTTCATTATGTTCAATAAGAGCCACATTGTGCCTGACAGTGTAAAATAAAAAATAATGGGATAATTAGCAATTAAGCAGTATATGCAATTTTACAGCTGTTGCCTCATCACAGCTCAGCATTTGTGTATTTTACCAATAGTACTGTTATAAAAGAACTAATCTCATAATTTTTTAAATACTAATAAATTAATAAATATAATTACTTTCCGTTTCTCTCTCAGTATGTTCATGCCGTCTTGTTGAGCAGATTAATTTCTCCTCCTGGGTTGCTGGATTTCACTTTGAGTTTATTGGTTTAAAGTTTATTGGTTTAATGAGCTTGGCACAGTGGCACAATATGACTATAAGCCGATTATATCTCAAAGCTCTAAATCGCATCATCTCGCTGTAATCTCTAATCCCAATTCACTACAGTTGCTTACTTCCTCCAACACAGAGCATCAAACATAAGCAAAGGGGAATTAAAAGTGCAAGAGACCTACTTGTCATGAAATGTCTTCCTGTAGCTGCAGATGTAAAACACATACTGAGTAAAATAAAACAAAGCCATATCTAGAGACCACAAACTCACAGAGAGATGAAGGACCAGTACGTTTCTAGAACATTTTCAAATCACCATTCCTACAGCCAAAATGTATAGAAAACGTTCTTAGAACATTTTTTGTAAACTGGGTTAGCGGCTGCCTAGCAACCATCCAGAACACCCTAGCAACAGCATAACAACATGGGGTGGGCTAGCAATGCAATTCATTCTGGGGTAATCTTAATTTTTAAGTAGTGATACTTACATTTTTCGAGTATAGAATCAACAGTCTTCTCCAAAGGCGAGATCTGAGCAGCTGCCTGACGTCTCCTTTGTGCAGACATTATAAACATGGCAAATGCTGAGGAAAACCGTTCGGGTTGTTGAGTTACTGATGCTATTAGGTGTTAGTGCACCTGTCACTCATATCTTTTTTTTTATTGCAGAACTTATAATTACATGAAAGATACCATGGTTGTATATTTAACAATGAACAATCATAATAAAAGAAAACACTGAAAAAATAAATATCATGGTTTTGCATACATCACAGTATGAGATAGGAAAAAAAGCACAATGACAGGGTTAAATATATTTGAATAATTCATCATCATGCATAAAATAATTGCATTTTTTTGTTATTTATGAGCCTGGGGGATGAAACAAGAGAGTTAAATTCAACAAGAAAGAGAGAAAAACATTAAGGAGATTTAAGCCACTTGTGGATGAAAAAATGTGCATATAAAATAAAGAAATTAACATATTCAAGAGATAACAATTTTGGGATTTCATAATAAAAAATTATATCAAGGATAGAATCTATGGATAAAAAAAAAAAAAGTCACATTAGAAGGGTTAAAAATATAAGAACTTAAAACAACCCAAAATGTATTGGCTATACTATAATCACAAAATACATTGTTTCTTCAACAAGACCACAAAATGAGCAAGTTTCATCAATATAAAGATATTTAGAGATAGATTAATTAAAGATGTCGCTATAGGCCTATCTTTTAAGTTGTTGCGCTTGTGATATGGTCGCAGGTCACATGCCCATTCTCTTATGGCCTACTTCCCTTTGTATACTATACAAGTGTCTACCCTTTTCCTCGTTATCCCACATTTCTTTCCACATTCCTTTTACGTGATTTTTATTTAACTTTAACCCTTTGATTTAGAATTTGATTAATGTAGTATTTAATCCTATTTTGGAATTTTCCAAGGTCTTCTTGGGTAAAGCATATGCTTTTGTCACCGGTGCAGGCCGGGGTGGACTCGTATGACCAGCCGCCCCTGACTCCAGACACCACAGGTACGGAACGGAATGGACCAGACCGAGGCAAAGGTAAATTTCAAGGAATAACAATCTTTATTAAGCACTGTATTTATGGAAGTAAAGAAAAGGATGGTAACGGTCGCTGGGCCTTCTCCCCGGAGCAGCTTGGCAGATCGAGGGCTCCTTCCCCGGGATGTTACACACTCCACGGCCCAGAAGGTAGATAGACAGGTAAGCACTCTTCTTCCAGCGATAACTGCACACGTCGGGGCTCAGAAGGTAAGTAGACAGGTAAGGATTCTTCACAATACAAAGTATTTTCGTCAGTGCACAGTAATGAGACAGTGGTTTAAAAGCTTCCTTCACCAGCGATGCTGCATACCTCCAGACTCGGACAGTAAGTGGAACAGGTAAGGATTCTTCACAGTACAAAGTACTTTCGTCGGTGCACGGTAACGAGACAGTGGTTTAAAAGCTTACTACACCAGTGATGCTGCACACTTCCAGACTCAGACAGTAAGGAGAACAGGTAAGGATCTTCACAGTACAAAGTACTTTCTTCGGTTCACAATAGTGAGACAGTGGTTTAAAAGCTTACTTCACCAGCAATGCTGCATGCTTCCAGACTCAGACGGTAGGGAGAACAGGTAAGGATTCTTCCCAGTACAAAGTACTTTCTTCGGTTCACGATAGTGAGACAGTGGTTTAAAAGCTCAGCTGTAGCACTCTAGGCTTCTGATGGAGAGCAGATATAGTAACAACTTTCCACAAACGTGTACGCATGGGTTGGGGGCACTTCTCAGCAAAAGCACACCACACTCGTGTTCACTTCAATTCCACAGCCATGAATCAATGTGTATCAATAAGGCAAAAGCACTGCAATTCACTCACATGATAAGGCTGTTCAGAGGCCTCAATCCGTTTGTTACACTCACGTGGGGGACATTAAATCTTCCGTTCCTGCTCAACACACTCTGAAACACATAGCTTCTCCAACAGTCAGATCCACACTCACTGCATTCTCTTCAAGCTGTTTGAATGTTCGTAAGATGAAATCAATTCACTTATCTTTCTCCCTCTCTTCACAGTGCAGGTTCAATCGATAACTCAGTCCAGTAGATTTCCCACAGACGATCACTCTGATCCAGCAAACTTCAATGGACGGCTCCCACACCCAGACAATTTTCCCGAGGAAGCTTGTGTCCGACACTGCTCTGAGACCATCAGCTTCAACCCACTTCAACGACCCTCTTGAACACACTTGAACCACGTTGGAACGACACTCAACACTCTGAATGGCCCTTTTATATTTGGCTTGTGAAGCAGGAAGCCTGTGTGAGCACCGCTCCTCTCTCTCTCGCACCTGCAGTGTATTAGCGCTAATCATTTCGGACCATGTTTCTAGCCGTTTCTCAATTTAAGGAAGGATCCTCGGAAGCCGGAATTTCGAGGATGCTACGTCATCGACATCCGTCGAAGGACTGTTCCAATGTCGAGGATCCTCAGAATTTCAACCAAGGACTGAGTCCTTCGTTCGGAAAATATCCCATACACAGGAAAGGATGCATATGTGTAGACTTCGCGCTCTCAAATCGCCCACAATCCTATGCGCGTAGCTTTGCTATCTTGTTAAAAAAATACACAGCGGAGTCGGAGCAATATGCTTTCAAATGTAAATATTTACGTTACCATACATTTGTTATAACCGTCATATAAGTAAAGTTTAACGTTTAAATGCCAGTACAAATTACTACCGTATTGATATTACAAATTATACAAATATGTACTAATTTAATACGTTATTGATGGCTAACTGAACCGGACCTGTCATTTTAACAATTGTTAGCTTGTTTGCCGTCACCGGCATTTCTTTTATAAATAACTACTTAAGTTGTACAAAGTAATGTAACGTTAATATTATACCATTCGGAGCGTTATTCATACCTTTCTCGTCTTTTTTAGCAGGGACCAACGGACCTTTTCACTGACGTAATGACGCAATAACGTGCACTTGCTAGCCTGTTCCATTTACGTGTTCTCCGAATGCTAAGAGGAGCCTCGCCTAGCCTCTGAAGGAAATGACTTGGAAGGACGAGTCCTGCCAAGGAAGTATCCTTGACATTGAGAAACACCTTCTGTCACACCCGGAACCGGAGTGGAAGGTGTCGCACACAATTGCTTCCCTCCAGGAACTCGGCACTCGAGAGAAGGTTCCGCTCACCGAGCGTTTTTGTCACCGTTGACACTTTCTCATTCCCTTCTAGCCCTACAAGTGTCACGGGTGTGGTGCGGGCAGAAGAACAAGGCTCAGAGTTCCAATTCACACGATTTACTAAATATAATTCACACAGGTACTTACAGGCAGGACGAACACACACTAACTAGAGTAAGTAACACACAGGTACTTACAGGCAGGACGAACACACACTAACTTAATAAGACTAACTACAGACAAAGGACTGACTGAACTGAAGGAACTAAATACAAACACTGATGAACTGAAACAGGTGACACAGATGATGATAATTAACAAGACACAGGTGATTAAGATGAACTAATGATTGGTTAACATGGTAACTGAAGAATGGCGGGAAAACAAGACATGTGACTGAGAATGAAAACAAACTGAAGATCTAAACAGACACAAACGTGACAACAAGAGATGGTAGCCTACCCATTCTAAGAAAATATTTTGTTCCTTGATTTTGTAACCTGTATGTTGTTTGTAAGATTTAAAATAAAATATCTTGTCTTGATGTTTATTTACCATACATTATACTTATTAACACAGAATATGAGTCTGAGGAAATTACCACATTAAGAGGTTTCATGTCCTCCACCCACTGAATTGCCAGCATAATTGCAATCATCTCTGTCGTGTAAACAGATAAATGATTTGTTGACCTTTTACTTATTGAATATTTTAATTTAGGAATGACCACTGCTGAAGCTGTTCATCTAGACTCTGGATCTTTTGAGCCATCTGTATATACTTGTAAACAGTGACTATATTTCATATCCATATATTGCCTCACTGCCATCTCCTTTGAAACACATCTTTGTTTATCTTGAATTACGTTTTTCAACTGAAGATCAACTAAAGGATAATGATATAACCATGGTGTTACAATAGGCATTGCTACTGTAGAGCTAACTTTTAAATTTCCATTCATTGTGCCTCTTTATCAGCTATCCATCCATAACTTTCTAACTTAGAATACTCAGATTCCCAGCATTTCTCTGAACCTTTTTAACTGGGTCAGTCTGGGTGCTTATTTTCATGACCTTTAACTAAAGTCGAATAAACTATTCTTAATTGCAATATTCTTAACTCTAATGGCATTTCCCCCATTTCTAATTATGCTACTGGTAATGACTTAAATGCACTCCAGCTTATTCTTAGTGCCCGATTTTGTATAATGTATTTTTTTTTTTTTCATCAATGACAGTGATGCTGAACAGTATATAAAACTACCATAGTCTATTGTAGATCCAATCAGAGCACAATAAACTCTCCAAAGTGATTGTCGGCTAGCTCCCCAGTCTGTTCCAGCCAGACACCTTAATATATTCATAACCTTCTTGCATTTGTCAATTATTATTTTTTAATATGGATGTCAAATGTCAACTTTGAATCTAACCACAATCCCAAGTATCTTACCCAGGACCAGGGAAAGACAATCCAGCGCTCTGGGCAAAATAGGAACATGCCGCCCCCTACGTTCAAATTTTTTAAGAGAAAAAATGTCAATTTATCACATATTGACCCCTACTGTTGACTTAAGACAGGTGTAATGAATTAATACAGTTGACTCACCATTTAAAACAGGACCTTCCGTGCTTTGGCTGCGAACCAATTCGTAATCCAATTTGCGACTGATTTGGTGCTCAATTGAAATTTCGGCCAATCCATTCAAATGATCTTGTGACATTGACGATCGCAGATAGTTCCTCACAAGTTTGAGACACGAAAAACTCCTCTCTCCTGATGCCACAGTTAACAATAAGTGCAGGGCAACGCTAAGATTTGGGTACAAATCTAAAACATTTTCCCGGTAGATGTACCTAAGCATGTCAATGGGTGAATCGCACACATCGCTGGGATAGCTCTTGACAGCTGTTTTTATCTCGAAGCTCAGATCATCTGCATCAATGTGCCCAATTTCCTTTGCAAAATGCACTTGTCATGCAGTGTGCTGTCACTTGATCGCTGTTCGCATCTCCCTGGTGCTGAAAAAGAAATCCGAACAATTTGTAAAAAATGTCCAGCTGTGAATATCTCTTGGTATGACTGATTAAAGCGGCGTCAAACAGGGGCAGAAAAATATTTCACTTGTAGTTCTCTTCTGGTAGTAGGGCTGTAGTAGTAGTAGACCACCTTTGTCGAGTCCAAGACAAGTCCAAGACCAGGACTAGTCGAGTCCAAGTCAAGACCAAGACAAGACCGAGTCCAAAAAGGTTCAAGTCCGAGTCAAGACCGAGTCCAGGACAGGAAAAAAGTCTTATGCATGACATTATCAAGACAATCATTTTGGGTTATTATTTGTTGATCTAAAAGCAAAAACAGTGTCACAACACCCAGGATTTTTAAGTATAGACATTTCCCCTTGATATCATATAATCTTCTAATCTAAAGAAAAAAGAATGATGACATATGGTGATACCTCATAATAGCAGTGTTAGAACTGATACAAACACCAACCCACCACTGCTAGGTACTAGTAGCCTACTGAGCATTTGAGCAACTAAATGACAATATAGCTTCACTCCAGTAAAATATATCTGTGGTAATTTCTTCACGTTAAACCGAACTTTTATTTTGACGGGTATTTTGATTTATTTCTAAGTGTATCTGACGATGAAATGCTGAAGATAAACGTGTACTTGAGTATGTGTAGTACATGAACCTGCGGCACTCATTTGCAGAGCCTCGTGGAACAATCAGATTTGATAGCAGTCTTTAATATTCACAGTCACTAGTCCATATAGCAATTTCATATTATGATCGGCAGCGAATAGACAGATCTGTTATTTCAGCTATGCGCCGGTATTACAGTAGCAAATAGTAGAAAAGAAATCACACACGCGCAGGTCGTACTTGTCAATGACTGGCACTACAATCTGCGGTAATCTGTGGAGGTTTCTGTGGAAGTCTGCGGGTGCATACTACAATAATACGTTACTGGGAACATAACAAATACACCTGGACTCGGTCGAGACCAAAAGCCATATTTGGCAAGACCAGTGGCCGAGACCGAGACAAGTCCGAATACCAGCGAGTCCGAGACAAGTCCGAGACCATAGAAAAACGGTCTTGAATCCGGACTCGAGTCCAAGACCGGACTCGAGTACTACAGCCCTGTCTGGTAGTATTACTGGGCCATCATCTGAACCGCCTTTGCTCAGGAAACGCCAGTTCTACACCGATCTTGTCCCAGAAATTGTCAGCAATTTCTCTTGCATCTGTTCATGAAGCCACAAAGCCGTTCTCTCTGAATTCTTGTAAAAATGCAACCACTGCCTGTTTCTGATTGTCTCCATTCCCACCGAGGGGATCTGGAATATTTTGCTTGCACGATTAATGTGAAACAAAACGCTGTACCACACAACAACGGACATGATAAAGGGCCCTGACGAAATTTCTTGAGCAAGGCATCTGGGGCCAGTTTCACAAAGATAGACTTTGACTATGGCTTAGATATAGTAGATAGTCAGACTTCAGATAGACATCTAAATCAGACCGTTGCACAAAGCACTTAAGACTCTGACTATCTTAAAGCTGCCGTCGGCAACATTTTTTTGATCATATTCAGTGAAATCGACACTATAATCCGACAGAACAACATAAATAAAGTGGTTTTAGAAAAAAAACCTGAGCTTCTAACTCCACCTGGCCCGTGTTACTTGTTTTGCAAAAATCCACAGCTCCCGGATCATCGGGTCCAATCAGCGCAGGGGGGTGTGAGATCTGACTGTCAATCACAGATCGGGCACACGCCACCCCTCACGCACGTTACAATCACATGCACACGCCTGAAGTTCGCGCAGTAACGAAGAGTGATGGCGGATGTATCTCGCTTTCAAAACACTAACAAATCAAGTAAGCTCATTTAGAGGATAAATGACGTTAGCAATTGCAATCTATCGGTAGATTAGCCAGGGCAGCATACCTCCAAATACTCCATGGTGTTGATGGATGCTGATGAGACGGGCGCGTTCACAGATAACCTGGTGCACACACACTGACGAGCATGAACTCGGTATCCGTTGATAGTGGGGGAGGGTCTTGAGAGTTGTAAACATTCAAAATTTTATCCTAAGTCCACTCAATCTGCCAGACTTGCTGACTGCAGCTTTAAGTAGGACTACACTGCAATGCTTTCTGAGTAAAATAAGACACTTTTCAAAACAAAAAACATGGCGGATAGAGTAAGCGCATTCAACCACTCAGTTTACAGTTTACCCCAGCGGAAAATATGTGTTTGTTGGAGGAGTATAACAGTTACAAGGACATTTTACTATATAGGGAAATTTAGCGGAGAATGTAGTAACAAGAACAAAAGTTTTATTTGGAAAAAGATTGCTACGACAGTGTGGCGAGCAGGATGAGGTTGAGGGACGTGAGAGCAGCGCGAGGCCGGTGGCGTGATTGATAATGAGCGACACCTGCGAGACGCACGGTCTCGTATCTTCACAGTTGTCGCTTCTCCTTTATGCTTCCGCTCCGCCGTGAGAGATACGAGACCGGTGCGTCTCGCGGGTGTCGCTCATTATCAATCACGCCACCGGCCTCGCGCCGCTCTCACGTCCCTCGACCTCGTCCTGCTTGCCACAGGCAGTTAACAGCGTTAATCCGACCGTTGAGCGGAGCGTTAAAGACGCACAGAAAAGATACAAAAATATATTTCCAGTAGGTTACTGCGGTCCCTAAAAACCCTTTCCCTTCTCATAGCTCTCTCCATAACGTTGTCAGCAAACCACAAATTATGAGCCATTTTCCCTTTTCTTTTGCCTGTTTGTAATGTAACTGGTTGTTACTGCTGGTTGCCAAGGTAACAGAGTCTTAGACCTAAGTTAGCTTGGGGGTAAGTTGTCTAATTTTTTTAGTCTAAATTAAGTCGGTCTTTATTTTTGTGAAACTAACTTGCATTAGACTAGTCTATCAGCTAATTTTAGACTTGTCTAACACTATAGACCAGTCTAAAATAGCTTTGTGAAACTGGCCCCTGGCCTCTACCGCTGTCATGCGGTGTCATCTCTTTTGCTGACTGAATGGTCAACCAGTGCCTCCAGTGCCGCATGAACTTCTTCCAAGTGATATCGCAAAACTTTCACGCTGTCAATACGAGACTCCCAACGAGTATCTGAGAGGGGTTTGACAGTCAGACTGGTTACGTGGTCTTTGAGTATTGTTGTAATACAAATTTATTAAATGTAAATTAAATTTAGGTTCCAATACAATAGAATATAAACTAAGAAAGTTAAGTTAAGCATGAGAGTTCTGCCAGTCCTGTTCTCACTATTGTAAGTTAAATGAATCAGATTACTGAGAGTCTTTGTCTTTAATGGCTCTGGGAACCCCTGATTCAGTCATTGAATAGTTAGGCTGATTGGATTATCATCAAGATATGTGAATGAGACTGTTATGCTGATGAGATCAGGATTGGGGAAATGGGCTGACTCCTGTATTTCATTTACATGCCACCACTATGTAATTATTCCCACCCAGTTGAAATGTATATAAACTACAATGTAAGATTCCCTTAGTTCAGACTTGACTTGATGACTGCAGCTACCAACACCTCGTGTTCTCAATAAAGAATCCTGCTGAAGATACAACCAAGTCTCCTGGTCTTCGCTTCTGAGTTTCCTACACTTTAGAAGAAAAAGTTCACAACAGTATGGACCAGCGAGATGTTGAAGAAAAAAATTCTGCAGCACTGAACAGAAAATGTCACAGATTGCACAGAAGATTTCGCTGCATCTGAGACAACCAAGTTTAAGCAATTGCTACTACATGCATAATGCTCCACGCTGTGCCCCCTCATTGTCAGTGGGTAGTGCAGCCTCTTGCGGGGGTTCTGTTTCCTCATTTATGCTGGTGAACACTACATACTCATTCATTGATTCGGTACTACCTTCGGCTGCTGGCACTGGCTCATTTTGCGGTTGCAATAGACTAATACCTTCCTCGTCGTCGGCCTTCGTCTTTCCATCCCTCTGCTCTTTAGTCATTGCTACACCTGCACTAGTACTAGCTAGACTAAGGTTAGCTTCTTGAGCAGTATCGAAACCTTTCGGGAAAAAGTTTGTGAATTTTGGACAGCTTTCCAAGCTTTTCCATTTTGCCTGTTTACGCCTTATATATTAAGCACCACTAGGCTTTGAATGTCTCATTGCGATCACCCGTTGCCACTGCTCAGAATATGAAAATCAAATTCACTGCTTTTAGCAAAGCCATCCATCGATTATTCACACTCGTCATGGCGCCCTCTAGTGTCTGGCGCATTTGCCCAGCACTTCCGCCGGCCCTGATCTTACCACAGATACTTGCTCTAACTAGCTTGTCTTTGTCTTTTTCTTGAGAAGCAACCTGCGTTTTAGACACCGAAAAACGAAATCCCCCGCAATTTACCCATTTTCCTACTTCATCTATAGCTTCTTGGATTTTCCTTTCTACATGACTTACATTTCTTCCTCTCTTCCAAAAATATCACTCATTATTATATTAAAACTAATTTTGGCTTGAAACACTTCCTTGTGGAATTACATTTTCAGTTGCATAGATTTTTTAATATGATTCTCCCACCCTAACTTGTATAGTCCGATCCATTAAAATACTCATAATCCAGTTATATAGTCTCCCACTTATTCCAATTGTATCCAGTTTAATTAATAGCCCTTCAATGCACATAATATCATAGGCCTTCTCTACATCAAAAAACAACAGTCCAACTAATACTTCTTTGTTCACTTGCATTTTTCTTATATCGTTCTCAAGACATAGTATTGAGATACTAAGTATATAGATCGTATACTTATAGTATATAGATCCTACAAGCCTTCCTAAATCCATTTTGATATGGGTTTAAAAGCCCTTTACTTTCCAACACATATATCAAATGAGCCATTACCATCCTTTCCATTAACTTACTCAAGTTTGATGTTAGGGCTATTGGTCTGTAATTCAATGGACTTGATTTATCTTTCCCAGGTTTTGCTTTTGGTATGATAAGGCGGATGGCAACTTTCCTTCTTTCCATACCATGTTAAAAAGACTTAAAATGACATTCAATGAAGTGTCTAAAAGGTGTTTAAACATTTCATAACAAATTCCATCCTTCCCTGGGGATGTACTGTATGTCTCACATTCAATAGGGCTTGTTTAAGTTTATACATTGAAAACTGAACATTATTTGTTCCTCCATTACTGTCTTTTCTGTCTAATACGTTTGGGTTCAACTCAAACTCTGCTCTTTACAACTCCTCATTTCATTACAAATATTATCACTGCTATGTACTTTGACAAAAGACTCTGCAAGCACTTCTATAAACATGAGCCTCGTCTGAAAGGCAAAGATGGATGTGTTGCTGTTATTCATAGTAATATCTTCAGAATTACTGAGGTCTTGTTTTAAATATAATTCTTTTGAAGTGTTAGTGCTTAATGTAACACTATCTAGTGTAAATGATAAATCACGTTTGAGATTTGTGCTGGCTACTGAATAGAGGCCACCAGGGCTCCATACAGACTGTATCAAAGAATTTGCTGACTTTCTATCAGAGTTAGTACTGGCTGCAGAAAAAATCCTAATTGTTGGTGATTTTAATATATATGTAGATAATGAAAAATATCCTTTGGGATTGGCATTTAAAGACATTCTGAACTCTATTGGAGTTAGACAACATGTGTCAGGACCTACTCATTGTCGTAATCATACTCTAGATCTAATATTATCACATGGAATCAATATTGATGCCGTTGAAATTCTGCAGCAGAGTGATATCTCAGATCATTATCTAGTCTCGTTTATACTTAATTTAGCCAAGTCTGCAAAGCCGACTCCGTGTTACAAATATGCTACTAAAGATTGCTTTATTAATAATATTCATGATCAGTTTAATCTCCTCAGCATCCCAGATAGCTTAGAAGAACTCGATATTGCCACATAAACTTTTGACTCTCTCTTTTCCAGCACTTTAGACACAGTTACTCCTTTGCGCTTAAAGAAGATTAAAGAATAAATTCTTAAAAAGATTAAATTAATGAAAAATAAAGCATCAACCCCAGACGTTTCCAAGCAGGACAGCGGTAATGACTTTATGAACTTCTTTACTTACAAGATTGATAATATCAGGGAGAAAATTATAACTATGCAACCGTAATCTGTGTCGTCTCCCTGAGGAAAAATTCTATTCATTCATTGCTATAGGAGAGGGAGAATGTTCTAAACTCGTTAAATCATCTAAATCGACAACATGTATGTTAGACCCTATACCGACTAAGCTATTGAAAGAGATGCTTCCAGAGGTCATAGATCATCTTCTTAATATCATTCATTCATCTTTGTCATTTGGATATGTACCAAAAACTTTTAAGCTGGCTATGATTAAACCGCAACTTGATCCTACAGAATTAGTCAATTACAGGCCGATCTCGAATCTACCTTTTCTTTCAAAGATACTAGAAAAGGTAGTATCCTCACTACTATGTTCCTTTTTTAGAAAGAAATGGTATCTTCGAGGATTTCCAGTCAGGATTTAGACCGTATCATAGTACTGCTCTCATTAAAGTCACAAATGATTTGCTCTGATCATCCAATCGTGGTTGTGTCTCTCTATTAGTGTTACTCGATCTTAGTGCTGCATTTGATACTATTGACCACAACATTCTTTTGAATAGACTCGAAAATTATGTTGGCATTAGTGGAATTGCATTAGCATGGTTTAAATCATACTTATCTGACCGTTATCAGTTTGTAGCAGTAAATGAAGAGATGTCTTATCGATCACAAGTTCAGTATGGAGTACCACAAGGTACTAGTACTAGGACCGTTGCTGTTCACTCTGTACATGCTACATGCACTCTGTACATGCTACCCTTGGAAGATATCATTAGGAAGCATGGCATTAGTTTTCACTGTTATGCTGATGATATGCAGCTCTATATTTCTTCACACCCTGACGAAACTTACCAATTAAAAAAATTAACGGAATGCATAGCTGATATAAAAAACTGGATGACTAGTAATTTCCTACTACTTAACTCTGAAAAAACAGAGATTCTAATTATTGGACAAAAAATTTCCTCACGTAATAACCTAGAATACTGGGTAACGCTTCCTTTTACAGTACAGTACTTACGTGTACTTACAGTGTACTTACCTAGAAAGTACTGGCTAATATAAGGTAAGTACATGGCTTAGGGGTAGGTTCAGGGTTAGTACCTAGTTATTACCCAGTAATTATAATTACTATAATAAGTACATAGGAAGTACATGGGTAACAGGACTGTAAAAGGAAGCGTTACCGAATACTGTCTAACACTTGATGGCTGCTCTGTTAAGTCTTCGTCGTCAGTTAGGAACCTGGGTGTGCTCTTTGATACCAATCTTTCATTTGGAAGTCACGTTTCTAGTATCTCTAAAACCGCATTCTTCCATCTTAAAAATATATCTAAATTATGTCATATGCTCTCAATGACAAATGCGGAACAATTAGTTCATGCGTTCATGACATCAAGGCTACATTATTGTAATGCTCTTATGGGTGGTTGGCCTGCACGCTTAATAAGTAAACTACAGCTGGTCCAAAGCGCAGCAGCTTGAGTTCTTACCAGAACCAGGAAGTATGACCATTTTAGCCTGGTTCTGTCAACACTGCATTGGCTTCCTATTAAACATCGTATACATTTTAAAATATTCCTGATTACTTACCAAGCACTAAATGGTTTAGCTCCCCAGTACTTGAGCGAGCTCTTAACGCATTTGTCAGGGTTCTGTCACTTCTGTCTAGTCTATCTCTTGGTTTTGTGACAGAGCCCTGACACACCTGTTTTATCTTGTCTGTGCCTTGTTTCATGTGCTTTCGTGTCTTGTGCTGTGTAGCACACAGCTTGTGTTTTTGACACAGCTTGTGAGTCCTCGCTCCTTTCACCTCCACCACACCTGACAGCATTATAGTCATACGTCTATTGCGATCTCAAAATTCCGGTCAGTTCATAATACCTAGAATATCAAATTCGACTGCTGGCGGTAGATCCTTTTCCTATTTAGCACCAAAACTCTGGAACAGTCTTCCTAACATTGTCCGGGAAGCAGACACACTCTGTCAGTTTAAATCTAGACTAAAAACACATCTATTTGACCTAGCATACACATAACACATTATCAACTTCTATAATTCAATGTTAGGCTGCATAGATTAGGTCAGCCGGAACCGGGAACACTTCCCATAAATCCTGATGTACTCGTTACATCATAAGAAGAATGGCGTCTACGCTAATATTAGTCTCTCTGTTTATCCCGAGGTTTACCGCAGTCCGCTGGATCCAGGCAGTATCCAGATCTGATGAAGGACCTGCACCTGACGACGACAACACAGTCCTGAAGTGTCAACTAGTCTCTCCACTGTGAAGGCTTCCTTCCCTTTACCTCTGTACAGATAATTCCTTGTCAAATAGTTCCGGTTCACATGGCTACGCGGAAGCGATAAATAATTCTGTATTATACATTTTTTTAAGGCCAGACAAGTAATTTGTTGAGGTCAATTTGTAAAGAAAGACTATACGCCTGCACACATATATATTCAAAGGTGCATACCTATAGATTAAACACGTGATATGCATGTGCACGCCATCAGCGTTTTCACAGGTTTGCGTTTTTGAAGCTTGCGCAGAGATACATTTTTTTTTCCAAGGCTTGCACCTTGGAACCTATTTCAAGGTTTGTGTTCTCGAGCCAACAAGCACTGTTGTTGTGAACGGTGTCGTATAAGCGGCCCATAAGTTAATAACTTATGATCTTTGCAACGGAAGTGAATCAATCAAAACTAACTTTAGCTGGACAATAACTTTATTCTAGAGCTGCTGTAGAGCCAAACCATCTCTGTTACTTTAATTTCATATTATTACTGTAAAGCTGCTGTGAAACGATCTATATTGTTAAAAGCGCTAAATAAATAAATTTGACTTTACTTGACTTGACTTCTGCTTTTTCACCATCAGTAATACATTTTTTTCCTTTATTTACTGAACCAGTAATACTATTACACCTCTGAATCCCACCCATCTTTCTAATCATTCCCCATACTTCTGAAATATCTATTTTGTCACCTATTTTATCTCAAAATTCTCTCCAATGACTTCTTTTTGCTGTTCTTACCACTTTCCTCACATTTTCCTATAAGCTCTTTTGTACAAAATAAAATCATCAAATGAAAAAATCGTCTTCCTTTCCTTAATAATCTATTTCTGACTGTAATTGTCATTCAACAATCTTCTGTCCACAATGGTACTGCTTTCTTTTTCTTTTTTTCCATTTGCTTTTTCCTATCACATCTTCTGCAGTTTTACACATAATTCCACTGATTATGCAATTAAGCTCATCTGCTTGTTCTGTTGACCCAACTAATACCTTAGTTTAATCTTTCCTCGCATATCGCTTTGAATGTAAACCAATCTGCAGATTTTAAAATCTTGAAATTCTCTCAATACTTACTGATGTTACCTCTACTCCAATTTGACTTATAATGGGGATTATGACTTATAATGATCACTACCCAAAGATGTATGATCCAAACTTTGTGACATAATTGTCAAATCAATTGCAGAATAATGCCCTTTAACTGCATCCATTCTTTTAAAACTTCCATTTATACAAACCAGACTGCTTGTTTCAAGTATTTCCTCTATTACAAATCCATTACTATCAGTGTTTGAACTGCCCCATAATGTGGTATGTGCATTAAAATCTCCACACCACACCACTATGTTACTCCCCTCACCCCTATCTTTCCTAATAAATCATTGCTTAACTTCTCACATGGGTTATAAAAATGAATTACTCTTATACTGATTCCCACCCCATACCTCCACCGCTACTGCTTCATTCTCTGTGCTTACATTTAAAGCTCTAAATCTTATACCTAGCTTAATGAAGGTTATCACCCCACCACCATTTCCAACTTTCCTATCCCTTCGTACTGCCATGCACCCCAAACTGCAGATGAGATTTAAGCCAAGGAAGTTTTTCATCCAAATCATCTATAGATTTCTTAGATGGGTCCTATTATGCCCTTTTATGAAGTCTTGATTTTGTTTTAGGGGTGTACTAGAATATGTTTTCATGCTGGATTGTTCAAAAACATTATTTTTCACATATTTTACATTATTACAGCTCCTCTCTCCCCAGTCTGGTTGAACGTGTCATTTTCGATGAAGCCCCTCCTCCCCTCCTTTTCAGAAATACGAAATGTGCTGTGATTGGTTAGTTGACCCAGTGTGTTGTGATTGGAAAATGTCCCGTCCCTTCATAACCACAAGCTCTACTCAGATGTAAATATTAACGATCATAACTAACAGTGCAAACACAATGTAAATAAGAGATTCCTTGATTCTAAAAAGAGTTTTGGCGAGAGTCCAGAACAAATAAGGTCCAGAACAAAAAAGTGATTTGATTGCTTTCTATATATAATTTAATCACAGTTTAAATAACAGATTATTTTCATTCTATTAAAGGTGCAGTGTGTGACTTTTAGCGACATCTAGCGGTTCGGTTGCGAGTTTACACTAAGGGCTCAGCCCACCGCTCACCCCTCCCTTTCGAAGAAGCTACGGTGGCTAAAACGGGACAAACATCGTCGTCTGAGACAGCAGAGAATAGCCAGCGTAAACCAAGTTTCTGTACCACAGTCCATTATAAACCACATCATGGATAAAGTTTCAGGTGAGGATCAAGGGTCTTAATACATAATATAATAATAGTAATCAGCTGATTGTCTCACGAACGTAACCAGCACATTCTCCCCACATAGCAAACCCATAATACAGCGAGGGAGAAGAACCACATGAAACTATGCAACTATATATTTTTTCTAACAGGGTAGTAAAAGTTTAGCTGGCTAATATGAGCTGTTACTGTGGCTGAGCTGGTTAAAGCGTTAAGTCTTGTTTAAACTCGACGCGTCCGCATGAGCCCAAAGGTGCGTGCGGCAAAAATGACGTGATTGTAACAGCGCGCGCGCCTCCGCATCCCCTAGACACCACTTACTAGTCAAGTCATCTTCATTTATATAGCGCTTTTAATAATGGAGATTGTTTCAAAGCAGCTTTACAGAGATAAACATACAATTTACGGTAACAGAGATTGTTTTGGCTTTATAGCGATTTTGAATAATGTTATTTCCGGCTAAAGTTGGTTTTGATTGATTCACTTCCAGCAAAATTATCATTTGTTATTACATTAGGGGCCACTAAGAAGACGGCGTTCTCTCTAAACAGACTTTAAACGCGAACCTGTGACCTGACGGCGTTCACATGCGCATTAAAAAATTGATTCTATAGTTATATTCGTTTGAATATGTGCGCAGGTTTGTAATTTCCCTACAAACCATGCCTAAACAAACTACTTGTCTTGCCTATAAATTTGATACAGAATTTTATTTTATCACTTCGGGGTACGCGAACCGGATTTTCAACAACGCTTTATCTGTAGAGTGGGAAAGGGATCCTCCATAGGGAGAGGATAGTTGGCACTTCAGCACTGCATTGTCATCGGGTCCAGGCGAATCTCCTTCGTCAGATCTGGATACGGCCTGGATCCGGCAGGCTGCAGGAAAACCTTGGGATAAACAAAGACACAAAAGTTAGCGTAGATGCCATTCTTCTTATGATGTAATGAGTACATCTGGATACTACACACATTAGGCTTTTTTTCTCTGATTTTGGAAACTCGATCGACTTAAAATACTTCCAAGATCGACGGGTTGGTGATTCCTGTAACTGTTTTACGGTCAATGACAAGAGTAGCCTACTAATCAGCTGTCTCACGAACTTAACCAGCACATTTATCCCCACATAGCAAAGCCATAACACAGCGAGGGAGAAGAATTAAGTTACATGAAACAATCCAACTACATATTTACACCACTGACAAGGGAAAAGTCACTACTCACGGTGTTTATGACTAGCTTCTTCTAGCTTCCTGCGGCTTCTCTTTCAAGGTAGTGACGAAACGCGCTCTGTAACGCTGTTTGTTCGCTGTCGGCTACGGTAGAAACATGACGTCACAATATGGCGACCTTCATAGAAGGGGATTCCCGCGCCTATGTAGATATAAATGCCTCATTCTAAGGTAATAAAAACATTACGGTTTATTAAGTAAGTTCTTTATACACCACTGAACACATAGTTATGGATGTCATATTGCATTTCTGTTAATAGATACTCAAAAATGTTACACACTGCACCTTTAACACTTTAACCTTTAGGGCAGTCATGGCCTAATGGTAACAGAGTTGGACTGGTGACCCAAAGGTTGCTGGTTCGATTCCAGTACCGGCAGGAATATGACTGAGGTGTCCTTGAGCAAGGCACCTAACCCCCAATCGCTCCCTGGGCGCCACTCAAGGCTGCCCGCTGCTCCGGGTGTGTGTATCCACGTTTGCAGTGTGTGTGTTCACTACTCACTACTCCGCTCCTAATGTGTGTGCACTTACTTGGATGGGTTAAATGCAGAGGTCAAATTCCAAGTATGGGTTACCATACTTGGCCATCACGTGTCACTTTCACTTTCACTTTAAGAGAAACAATGCAAAGTTGACAGTTTAGTCACTGGTTTGATTTACTGACAATAAATGATTTTGAGACAAAGGCCTACGTGAATCATTACATACAGTATCAGAAATCACTGGTCTCTGGTGATTTTGGTTAGACATGTAGACATAATCCGTACATATCAAATGATCAGTAACAAAGTAATAGTGACACAGTAAAAACTTTTTTACTCACATAAGTGTGTTGCGCTGTTCCTGTCGGATCCGATATAGAAGAAGGCACCGCATAGTTTTTTGATTTCAGACTCTGCAAATCTAGTACAGCTACTGTGTTTTTCCACAACCTGGCTCTGCACAACATTTTGCACTCTTCAAAGGCATGTTTATCACTTATTTGCTCGATCCAGTGTTAGCGTCATGTCTGTTATTTACCTACTACTTGTCGTGCTCAAATCAGTGGGCAGGGCTACTGAACTTTAGGGTTTCTTCCACCCCGGGAAGAAGCTTGATGTAGTCCCTACCAGCCGTTTGTTGTAGTCCTTAAAAAGTGGTTTCTGTAAAAGAAAATATCTCCTTTTGCATTGAACTTTGAGCGTTGTAACTTTGCAGATGTTATGCTCAAATAGCAACATTACACACTAACTAAAGTTAAAAAAGTGAAATCATGATTAAAGACCCCTTTAATAACATTACAAACCACCACATGCAGCTTGAGAATTTGCAGTCTGAACTTTTAGTATTTCGTTTATTTGCTCGACTGTTATTCCCTCAATATCCAAGTATTTTCCAGCTGCCCTTATAATTATTATTCTAATTCTTTCAGATCTACTAGTTTGCGCTGAACAGTTTATCACTTCCGCAGTGAAGGCAATGAAGAAAACCCTGTCCACTATCAGACGATTCTTTCACTCTGGTTGCTACTCCTCTCCATTTCTCTCCATTCCCTCCAGAACTTTTTTATTCTGAATTTCTTCAGCCTCTTTCTTGACCTGTACCCCGCACTATGTGTGCCTCCGCAATAACAACATTTCGGATCAACTCTATGTCCACATTTACCATATTCGTGCTCTCCACCACATCTAGCACATCGCTGTTTCCCTTTACAGTTAGTTTCCCTTAACATCTGCACATGCCCAAACTTCTGACATTTAAAACATCTTATCAGAGGTGGAATGTATGGACGAACAGCATAACTATGAAACCAAGAAATACCCTATAGGGCACTGGTTCTTCTCCGAAATGAATCATGACCGATAGACTATCTTTCCTCTCCTTATTCTTGATCATCTTCAAACATTTTAAACTTATCACCTCTGCTCCTGACAGATTCTTTTTGATCGATTCCTCTGTAACGTCCATGGGAATTCCTGTCACTACTCCTCTAATCTATTTTTCTTCCAGTAGTGAGTTTAATTCCCATTAATGATTTTACTCCTAGTGCTATTTTTTTGTTGCTTGCTGTCCATACGAAATATCAGCAGTCTTCCATCTCGCAACATTTTTGCATTTTCAATTTTACCGACAGCTTCCTTCAAAGCTTTAATTATTCTGATTGGATTTATCATATTTAAGGATTCTGATAAGAATTTTATCATGTATCAGCACAGCTTTGATTCAGCCGTAGGTAATCACAGCGTGGTGATATAAAGCTATATCGCACAGCTAAGAGTGTGATATTGCGTTTATACAACAGTTTAACGGCACACATGAGTAAATAATTAAGAAACAACAATGAATTGTCTTTAAAAGCCCTCTTTTGTGCAGAACTACTTCCTTCCGCCAGGGACTCAAATCTCAAGTTGACAGTTTGACAGTTGAGCCCAAACCCCCGTTACTAATTCTAAAATGTCACTTTAGAACTAGTAATGAAGGAACGTTGAGCTTCATTGATGCTTGTTGTATTGTAGAGTAGGCTACAGTATGGTATTATGAGAGAGATATCCGCTTAAAGAGTGTATTAGCTGCATCTGATACAACATTCATTCTTCGGGTCGATGGCCATAATATTATATCCAAAAAATCAGTTTGAATGTCCGGTGAGGAAAGCAATGTTCGTCTTTGTCCTTGTTAGCCAAGGGGGTATTCCATCAGCCGGAAGTTGAAGCTGCCTCCGGGGGCCGCCATTGTAGCTGGCTATCACCTGCTGTTAGCATCCCATTGACTCCCATTCATTTTGGCGTCACTTTGACAGCGAATAACTTTACATCTGAGGCGTCCAAAGACTCCATTTGTTCATTATTTATTTCTAAAGAAACACGACAATGTATAAAAGGCTCCATTACTTTGTATCTTACGTTATGGCCCCGTAGAAGCCATTGTTGTAAAAATAGGCTAACGATTGCGTCATAACCACGGGACGCTCTGTCGCACAGTAGAGAAATTACCGTATAGACAGAAGTAGAAGCTCGTAGGCAATCGTTTACTGTCTATAAGGCAATCGGGTGGACATGGAGGCATAAAGTCAAGGGAGAAGCCCATAGATAGAGAGTTCATAAAAGCAACGGGACAAAATATTTCAACAACAGATTTGTTTCAGAATTCAATTCAGATTTGTCCCGGCACAGCTACTAGAAGGTCAGAACGGTTGCTCACGTGACAACTACGTCGTCAAGCTCAGTTTGAGCCTGCGCAGAACGCTTGGCTATCAGGAAGTGAGTGCCCATGTTGGGCTTCAACTCTCTCCGTTGAAATCAACGGGGTCGCTGTGTCCATTTCTTTTACTGTCTATGTTGTTAGCGCTAACAACTTCCTTGTTCTGACTCACTCATAAAGGCCGTCTTTGACGCCATCTAATGGCGTAATAATGTAACTTTCACTGAAGTCCATATTACGATCCTTTCTCAATACTAAATACGACATATTATTTATATAAAATAATATATATATATATATATATATACAAAATTATAAAATAAAAAAATAATTAATATATTTGAACAACAATATTTAACTTAACAATATAGCCATTATAAAAAAAAAAAAAAAAAAAAAAAAAAAAAAAACACAAGCAAAGTAGCCTACTCAGTCAAACGTACAAGCAGCATTAGTACAGAATTTAAGTCAAATATAGCCTAAATATAGAATTATGAAATTAATTTTCCTCTTAACCATAATCGATTTGATCTAGAACAAGTAATAGATTAATAAGACCAAAGATTGCCCGTTTGATATACCCCAAATTAATTATATCTCATGTTTAACCATAATCTATATATGAGCCATGCGGTAAATTCCCGAAAGACTGGTCGAGATGACGCTGTTCTCTGCGGGACCACGAGTAGGCTTAGTGAATGGCCGCTGACATCCTGGAGCTCGCATTTGTGAAAGCGTCTCGACAGATTGTAAAATAGGTTTGATTATATATTAGTCACATATTTGAGGTCTAAATAACTTCATTCTCGCCTAAAAAAACTCTTAAAACTACACTTCGTGAAACAACAACAGTAGTATTTATTTATTTTTTAAATATGGTGGATTTGCTCGACAGCGGAGTGATACAAACGGTGAAACAGTCAGAGTGTGCAATATAGCACTGCTGAAAAAGGCTCTCAGCCAATCAGATTCGAGAACCAGAAAGAACTGTTGTATAAAGGCTAATATAAAACACAACTCTGCTTCGTTTACATTTAAAAAATATATCAATATATGTTTCAGCCAATATGTGCACATGTACTCTGATAATCTTCACTGTAATAAAATTAAATATGACATAGATACACAACCCTGTCTCTTTTTGATGAATATCAGTTTTAATGATCAATAATAGCCATTATAAAAGTATAAGTTAAAAGAATAAGAAGCTATACAATAATGAATAAAGACAAGCAAACAATTCAGTCAAACATACAAAGTCAGCGCTCTAGTAGGCTACAATGGTAAAGTTAAATAGCCATATACAAAGTTATGAAACTTCACTTTGCCCTTATCCAAAACGATTTGCCAGGGAACAAATTATAGATTCATGAGACCAAGATTGCCCATTAGATACACACGAGACGAATAATATCTTATGTTTAACCACTACAGAGAGCCAGCGGCAAACGTCAAAAGGACTAGCCGAGTTAAGGCTGTTCTCTGCGGGGTACGTGAGTGCTGAGATCCTGCTGATTGTCTGGATCTCACAACTCTGAAAATGTCAGATACAATTTTCAAATTGGTGCTATTTTTAGAAAAAAAAACCCACAGATTTAAGCCTGAAAAACACTTAAAACTAAATTTCGTGATACAATAAGAGTAGTATTTTAAAATTACGCTGGTTTTCTCCTCTGCTATTGACACTTGGTTGGTGCGAGATGCATTCTGGGATACCTGTGCTCAAGTCCGCAAAAGTCGCCTCTCGATGCATCCTCGATAAAAGGGGTGCATGGATCAAGAACACATCCGGGGATTTGAACTTGGCTAGATGTGAACTTTGAATTAGAACAGTACTTTGGCATCAACAACGCATTCTGTTTCAGTACAGACAAGACAAGTAGAGACAAGAACGCATATTGAGAAACGGCCCATGACGCAGCGTCATTTGAAAGTTCAACCAGTGGAAACTGAATCTCAGGTGATGTGGGTGGGTATAGTGGGATTGATTTACTGTGCGCCAGAAAATAGGAGTGCACAGCTGAAACAGTGCTGGAAGACTCACCAACCAGAATCTTATAACTTGTTACTTATTCTATGTAATTATAAATAATTGTATGCTTTATTGTAGATTTACACATGTAAGTAGTTCTTTTGCTCAGTAAAACACTCTTGTTTGGGGAGGGTTTTTTTTTTTGGACTTTTAATAAACAGGCTAAATCGTTCCAAATGCCATAACTGTTGATTGCTTTGAGATATCAACACAAAATTTGGCTCAGATACAGTTGACATGATTGTGAACAAGTCCAAACTTGATTTTTATGAGCTTCCATATACTTAGTCATCATGTCAATCATCAATAATAACAAAATAAATCAATAAATTGCATCACTTTTTCTGATGTTTTCATGATGTAACATAAGAACCTCCAAACATGATCAAATTTATTTGTTCAATATTTGAAAGGTTTTCTATCAAATGAGATTATGCACTTGTTTATATCTTGTTTTTCAGAAGAGTTATAACTTTAACTCACTTTTAAAAATGCTACTTAGACGTCACGTGAAATCATTAAAAATCCCTTCAGGGTGTAAGTGGTTAAGAGAATAACCTTCAAGAATCTTATAATATAATAATAATAATAATAATAATAAATCATTACATTTATATAGCGCTTTTCTAGGCACTCAAAGCGCTTCACATGGAAGGGGGAATCTCCTCAACCACCACCAATGTGCAGCATCCACTTGGATGATGCGACGGCAGCCATAGGGCGCCAGAACGCCCAACACACACCAGCTTACTGGTGGAGAGGAGACAGAGTGATGAAGCCAATCAGTGTATATATATATACACTCACCGGCCACTTTATTAGGTACCCCATGCTAGTAACGGGTTGGACCCCCTTTTGCCTTCAGAACTGCCTCAATTCTTCGTGGCATAGATTCAACAAGGTGCTGGAAGCATTCCTCAGGGAGTTTGGTCCATATTGACATGATGGCATCACACAGTTGCCGCAGATTTGTCGGCTGCACATCCATGATGCGAATCTCCCGTTCCACCACATCCCAAAGATGCTCTATTGGGTTGAGATCTGGTGACTGTGGAGGCCATTTTAGTACAGTGAACTCATTGTCATGTTCAAGAAACCAATTTGAAATGATTAGAGCTTTGTGACATGGTGGAAGTAGCCATCAGAGGATGGGTACATGGTGGCCATAAAGGGATGGACATGGTCAGAAACAATGCTCAGGTAGGCCGTGGCATTTAAACGATGCCCAATTGGCACTAAGGGGCCTAAAGTGTGCCAGGAAAACATCCCCCACACCATTACACCACCACCACCAGCCTGCACAGTGGTAACAAGGCATGATGGTTCCATGTTCTCATTCTGTTTACGCCAAATTCTGACTCTAACATCTGAATGTCTCAACAGAAATCGAGACTCATCAGACCAGGCAACATTTTTCCAGTCTTCAACTGTTCAATTTTGGTGAGCTCTTGCAAATTGTAGCCTCTTTTTCCTATTTGTAGTGGAGATGAGTGGTACCCGGTGGAGTCTTCTGCTGTTGTAGCCCATCCGCCTCAAGGTTGTGCGTGTTGTGGCTTCACAAATGCTTTGCTGCATACCTCGGTTGTAACGAGTGGTTATTTCAGTCACTGTTGCCCTTCTATCAGCTCGAACCAGTCTGGCCATTCTCCTCTGACCTCTGGCATCAACAAGGCATTTCCGCCCACAGAACTGCCGCTCACTGGATGTTTTTTCTTTTTCGGACCATTCTCTGTAAACCCTAGAGATGGTTGTGCGTGAAAATCCCAGTAGATTAGCAGTTTCTGAAATACTCAGACCAGCCCTTCTGGCACCAACAATCATGCCACGTTCAAAGTCACTCAAATCACCTTTCTTCCCCATACTGATGCTCGGTTTGAACTGCAGGAGATTGTCTTGACCATGTCTACATGCCTAAATGCACTGAGTTGCCGCCATGTGATTGGCTGCTTAGAAATTAAGTGTTAACGAGCAGTTGGACAGGTGTACCTAATAAAGTGGCCGGTGAGTGTATATATATATATATATATGGGGATGATGAGGCCATGATGGACAGAGGCCATTGGGCAAATTTGGCCAGGATGCCGGGGTTACACCCCTACTCTTTCGGGATTTTTAATGACCACAGAGAGTCAGGACCTCGGTTTAACATCTCATCCGAAGGACGGTGCTCTTTGACAGTATAGTGTCCCCGTCACTATACTGGGGCGTTAGGACCCACACAGACCACAGGGTGAGCACCCCCTGCTGGCCTCACTAACACCTCTTCCAGCAGCAACCTGGTTCTCTTACGAGAGTATCTCTCGTACTGCGTAATAGCTTTACGCTAGGGGAAAAACTCTTTTCCGCGAGATATTGAAGCCAAAAATTATCCTTTAATTTTTTATTAATGCAAAACGCTTTGCAGCAGCAAGCAAACATAGGCGAAACAGCTCGCGCGCCTATTGGTTGCTCTGCAGCAAATGCAGCAGCCTATCGAGAGAGACTCTGCGTGACGTAATGACCAATGGGGGCAATTCGCGCCCATATCGTCACGTCCCGCCAGAAGGGGCGTGGTCTCGCCCTATAAATATGCTCGTTAGGCTGATACAAGCTGATTTTTACCTCTTCAGCGAAGCACACGCATCGCTGGATCCGGAGTGAGAAGCCGCGCCGTCGAAGCAAGCCTTTCAGCGGGACGAGCTCTGGAGTCGCTGGCCTCGCCGCCTTCATCTGCCGTACCTGCTGCGCTTTCCGGCGTTATATATCCTTTCAATACTCTGTGTGTATTTCTCTGTTGAGAAGTGTTTGTTCGCTTACTTGACGCGACTTACACTTCTCTCACAAAAAGAGCAGCGTCTTTTTAAAGATGCCTTCCTGTGGCTCGTGCCGCGCCCCGCTCAGCGATGGAGATCGACACGTCATCTGTGTTTCCTGTCTGGGTGAGGATCACGCGGCTCTCGCGCTCGCTGACGGCGGATGCCCTCATTGCGAGCTTTTGCCCATGGTGACTCTGAGGACGCGCCTGGCATCATTCTCCGAGCCTTCACCACAGCCCGCCGTGACGCCGCGCCGTAAAAAGCGCCGCGCCCAGCGCGCTCCCGAGCTATCTCCAGCCCGCCAAAGCTCGCCGGTTCGCCCGCCTGCTTCGCCGGCTTCGCTCGAGTCGCTCACTGACGGACAACGGCCGCCGCCTGCCGCCGCGTCCATCCACGAGCCTGACGAACCCTCCGAGGCGTGTTCTCTTCTGGCGTCTGATAGTGAGGATTGGGCGAGCTCCGTGGATCTCCCCACAGCTAGCGTTTCCCGCCAGACCACTGGTAAGAGAGCCGGCATTGAGACTGAGCTGATGCGTCTGCTCTCTCAGGCCGTTGAAAGCATCGGCCTCGATTGGGAGGCGCCCGCGCAGCCGCCGCGCAACAGAATGGACGGACGCTTTCTCGGAAGTGACGAGGCTCCGTCGAAATCGCGGCCCGCGCCCTTCCTCCCGGAACTTCACGACGAAGTTACGAAATCGTGGAACGCCCCCTTCTCCGCCAGGCTTCGTACCTCTGCTTCTGCTGCTTTCTCCTCTGTGGATGGCGCGAAGGAAAGAGGATACCTTTCTGTTCCTCCTGTGGAACCAGCTGTAGCGTCTCATCTCTGCCCGCCCTCCGCTGGACGGCGCGCGCACACGACGCTTCCATCTAAAGCCTGCCGGGTGACGTCATCCATGCACGGTCGCGCTTACACCGCCGCCGGGCAAGCAGTTTCAGCGCTGCACACTATGGCCATCCTGCAGATTTTCCAGGCCGACCTTCTCCTTAAACTGGACGAGGAAGGACCCGGAGCGATCTGCGTCGCGGACCTGAGAAGCGCTACAGACCTCGCTCTTCGCGCTACTAAAGCCGCTGCACAGGCCATAGGACGAAACATGGCCTCTCTCACCGTGGCTGAGAGACATTTGTGGTTGACGCTGTCCGAGATGACGGAAGCCGAGCGCTCTGTGTTCCTCGACGCGCCCATTTCTCAAGCGGGCCTTTTCGGATCTGCCGTCACAGACTTTGCGGATAGATTCATGGAGGTGCAAAAGACTTCGCAGGCCATGAAGCACTTCCTCCCGAAGCGCTCGAGCTCCGCTGCAGGTCGCTCTAAACCGCCGCCTGCTCGCAGCTCTCAGCCGCAGCCTGCACCACCCGCCGCCGCCGCTTCACAGCGCCGCCACGCCCGAGACCAAAGACCGCGCTCTCGCTCTGCTGGACGCCGCCCCCCTCAGCGCGGGCCCCGGCCGAGGATTGAGATCAAGCCCGAGGCCTCAAAATCTTCCTAGCCATTCTAGGAAAACGACGGTGTTCAGATCCCGCTGCGGCCGGTTTTTCACCAAAACTTCTCGCTCGGTCAGTTCCAAACATCGCGACTGTCCCAGTGTATTTCGCAGAGAGTCAGCCGGTGTCACAGCCCGTTTGCCTGCGCACAAAAGCCGTTTTTACGGCTACCCAGATAAATCCAATAAAGAGTGCATTTTCTGGTGTTCCGGCCACGGCCGAAGGTGTTATGAGTGTTGTAAGAATGCCCACCCAGTGCCCATTCCCACACACAAACACAGCCCGCCACGGTGCAGGGCTAGCACAAATAAAATCGACTCCGGTCGATTGTGCAAACAATGTAGTGCAAGTGCCCATGTCATCATGCCCGCTCACACTACATGCTGCGTGTCCCATGGTTTCTGTAAAAACGAAACCAACACACATTCAGTCGGCCATGAACGACAGTGTTTTCAGTGTATTAAATGTGCCCGCAGCCCCGCGCCCACATTTTCTCACAGACACGCCGATTCCCACGGGATCTCCCCCGCTCGCTTTTTCTGCACAATCTGCCATAAAAAAGCTGAGCGCGGCCAGGTCGCCCGCTGTGATCAGCGCGCCCCCCGCCTCGAACGCTGTAAACACGGTGTTGTGTTCCCAGTATGCCCAGGCTCTCGAGCTGCCGTTTTGTCGCGGCCAGAGCCCGGATTTCATTCTGCCTCTAGCTATTCACGCAGATGCGTGGTCAAAGCTTCCCGGGGTTTCAGAATGGGTGCTGAACACTATAAAGAGAGGCTATTCGCTACAATTCGCTCGACGCCCGCGCCGTTATACGGCGCGCGTCGAAACCACGGTGAAAAACGAAGTATCTCATCTACTTCGTGCCGAAATAGCGAAACTACTGAGCAAAGGGGCTATAGAACCTTTATCTCAGGCTCAGAGCGAAGGGGGCCTATACAGCAGATATTTTCTGGTACCGAAAAAGGATGGGGGTCTCAGACCCATTTTAGATCTGCGGCAGCTGAACAGAGTGCTTGTGAAGCGCCAGTTCAGAATGCTTACGACCAGGAAAATCCTCGCGCAGGTGCGCTTCGGGGACTGGTTTATGTCGATAGATCTGAAAGACGCCTATTTCCAAATACAAATAGCGTCCCATCACAGGCGATTTTTGAGATTCGCCTTCGAGGGCCAGGCATATCAATACACAGTCCTGCCGTTCGGCCTGTCCCTAGCGCCTCGTACATTTACGAAGTGCATGGACGCGGCGCTCGCGCCCCTGAGACTTCAGGGCATGCGAGTTCTGAACTACTTGGACGATTGGCTGATTCTAGCTCGATCACGATCGGAGCTCATAGAACACAGGGCCGCATTGCTCGAGCACCTCGAGAAGCTGGGCCTCACAGTCAATTGGGCGAAGAGCTCACTGTCTCCCAGTCAGAAAATTTCCTTTCTGGGAACTGTGTTGGACTCGCTGTCCATGACAGCACGCCTGTCACCAGAGCGCGTGCTAAATATTCAGCGCGGCGTGAAATCCTTCCGCCACGGCGCGATAGTCCCGCTCAAAAGGTTTCAGAAAATGCTGGGGCTGATGGCCTCAGCAGCCTCTGTACTCCAGTTGGGCCTGCTCCGCATGCGCCCACTGCAGATGTGGCTGAAGACGCGGGTTCCACCCAGGGCATGGACAGCGGGTCTGTTTCGCCTCAGGGTCGACCTTCAGTGCGTTTCAGCTCTGAAACCTTAGAGAGAAACCGACTGGTATCAGTCAGGTGTAAGTCTGGGGACCGCTTCGAGCGTGAAGGTGGTGTCTACGGACGCCTCCACCTCGGGGTGGGGAGCGCTGCTCGAGGGCAGACCGCTAGCTGGCCTGTGGTCAGAACGGGAAAAGCTCCTTCACATAAACTGCTTGGAGATGATAGCAGTCGACAAAGCGCTACGGCGTTTTTGTCCCCAGATAACAGGCCACCACGTCTTGGTCCGGTCGGACAACATGTCGGTGGTGGCATACATAAATCGCCAGGGCGGCGTCAGGTCACGAAACCTTCACAGGTTGACGGGACGCCTCCTGGTTTGGGCTCAGCAGAACCTGCTCTCACTGAGAGCGGCGCACGTGCCTGGTCACCTGAACGTGGGACCAGACAGACTGTCCAGGAACAACGTTCCAGCAGGGGAATGGTCGCTGCACCCGCAGACGGTCCAGCTGCTGTGGAAAACGTTCGGCAGAGCTCAGGTGGACCTATTCGCGTCCCAAGAAAACGCTCATTGCCCGGAGTTTTTCTCGAAAAGCAAGGACGCGCTGGCTCATGTTTGGCCCCGCTGCCCCCTGTATGCTTTTCCTCCTGTCTCGCTCCTGCCTCAGGTGTTGGAACGAATCAGGGAAAACGGATGCCCAGTGCTGCTTGTAGCCCCGCTCTGGACGAACCAGACGTGGTTCCCTGCCCTGATGCAGCTGACCAGCACTGCCCCATGGCCTGTACCATTGAGGAGAGACCTCCTCTCTCAGGCGGAGGGCTCAATCTGGCACCCTCGCCCGGAGTTATGGTCCCTGCACGCATGGGCCATCAACGGGTACCCGCTAGCCTCCCAGAGGGAGTGTTAAACACGATCGCGCAGGCTAGAGCTCCGTCTACCAGGCGGCTCTACTCCTCGAAATGGTCTGTTTTCTCTACATGGTGTCAGGCCCAGAGCCTTTCACCTGTGGAGTGCGGGGTTGCGGAAGTGCTTTCCTTCCTTCAAGAGCTACTGGATAAGGGCAGGACCCCATCCACGCTCAAAGTATATGTGGCGGCCATAGCAACGTTTGCAAAACCGGTGTCTGGCCAGTCGCTTGGGAAAAACGACTTAGTCGTGCGTTTCCTTAGGGGAGCTCGGAGGCTGAACCCTCCCAGGCCCCCTTCAGTCCCGACGTGGGACCTTTCCACGGTCTTGGAGGCCATGAAAGGCGCCCCGTTCGAGCCAATCCAGCTGGTGGACATGAAACACCTGTCGTTCAAGACAGTGTTTCTCATGGCTCTCGCTTCAGTGAAGCGCATAGGGGACCTACAGGCGCTTTCAGTAAGCGCGTCGTGTATGGAGTTTGGGCCTAATGACTAAGGTCATTCTCAAACCGAAACACGGGTATGTCCCGAAATCCCTCAACACGCCGTTCAGGGCCCAGGTCATTTCCCTGTCTGCCCTTCCGGTTCTCAGTGAGGAGGAGGATGCAAGTCTCCTCTGCCCCGTCAGGGCATTGAGAGCTTATGTGGCACGCTCGTCTGTTTTCAGACAGACGGAGCAGCTTTTTGTTTTGTTCGGCGGGCGTTCCAAGGGACTCGCCGCCTCAAAACAGAGCCTATCCAGATGGATAGTGGATGCCATCGCGCTCGCTTACTCTGCGAAGGGCTTACAGTGCCCCTTGGGTGTCAGGGCGCATTCCACGAGAGGCGTGGCCTCTTCGTGGGCATGGTCTAGCGGGGTTTCCCTGCAAGATATCTGTACGGCCGCGGGCTGGGCCTCGCCGTCTACATTTATAAAATACTATAACCTGGAGGTACCCGCCTTACAAGCTAAGCTTTAGGCGGTCTAAATTCAGTGCTATCTGCCCCGCTCTGCGGCCCAGATGCTGAGTTTACTGCAGCCCCATGAGTGTTGACTCACGTATGGCCGCCCAGATCAGGCTGAATGCTTTCACCCTGGCTGCGCGTTTGATGGTCATATAATAGCCCCGCTGGGTGCTTTTGTATAGGGAATGACGCTTCCAGCCTCTCTTCCTTTACTCTATGTGAGTTTATGGTGATTATGCACTACATGAGCCCTGGGCTTCGGCCCCTGGGACTTTGGTGTTGGATCCCTTTACGCACGGCGTGTTGCATTGTGTTCCCCTAGCGTAAAGCTATTACGCAGTACGAGAGATACTCTCGTAAGAGAACGTACTCGGTTACTAACGTAACCTCGGTTCTCTCTAGAGAGGGAACGAGTACTGCGTATCTTGCCGTGCGTGGAATACGCTCTGGTTCGCTTCAGCGATAAAAACCAGCTTGTATCAGCCTAACGAGCATATTTATAGGGCGAGACCACGCCCCTTCTGGCGGGACGTGACGATATGGGCGCGAATTGCCCCCATTGGTCATTACGTCACGCAGAGTCTCTCTCGATAGGCTGCTGCATTTGCTGCAGAGCAACCAATAGGCGCGCGAGCTGTTTCGCCTATGTTTGCTTGCTGCTGCAAAGCGTTTTGCATTAATAAAAAATTAAAGGATAATTTTTGGCTTCAATATCTCGCGGAAAAGAGTTTTTCCCCTAGCGTAAAGCTATTACGCAGTACTCGTTCCCTCTCTAGAGAGAACCGAGGTTACGTTAGTAACCGAGTACGTTTTCTCAGGAGGTCTCCAATCCAGGTACTAACCAGGCTCAGCCCTGCTTAGCTTCAGTGGGCAACCAGTCTTGGGCTACAGGGTGATATAATGGCTAATATAATGTGCCACAGAGTTAGCAAAATGTAATGTAAATTAACATATAGGAAGCGAATTTAGGAGTTCATAGATACCAAACATGCTACACATGTGATTTTAGTTAGCCATAGTATGCAATTCTGAAACATTAATCCAAAAGAGTTTGAATTTATACATGGGCCAAACCCTATAAAAGGAAAATCATGAGATGGGAACATTGGATACGTGTTTATACATTTCTCAAGTGGTTATATATAGAATATATAGGATTAAAGGGGTTTATTTGTCCTTTTCAATGAGAATTAAGTGAGTGTCAAACCTCTCTCTAGAAATTCCTTTGTTAGTTTTTAGCTAAAATGATTTTTAAAGTCTTTAATGCTGATGTTAGCTGGTATATGTAATCATTCACGGCGCTGCCGTCTCCAGACTCCAATAAATTCTGACAGTGGAAACACAGCTATTGGTTCTTGCTGAAGCTCAAACGTGCTGCGTCACATGAGAATGACCCTCGTTGGTTCTTGTGGAAAATCAAATGTGCTGCGTAACATGAGAATGAACCTCATTGGTTCTTGCTGAAGCTCAAACGTGCTGTGTAACACGAGAATGAACCTCATTGGTTCTTGTGGAAAATCAAATGTACTGCGTAACACGAGAATGAACCTCATTGGTACTTGTGGAAGCTCAAACATGCCTTGTCATAATAGAATAAACCTCATTGGTTCTTGCTGAAGCTCAAGCGTGCTGCGTAACACGAGATTGAACCTCATTCATTCCTGTGGAAGCTCAAATTTGCCGCGTAACATGAGAATTAACCTGATTGGTTCTCGCAGAAGCTCAAAGATGCTGCATGACACACCAGAATGAACCTCATTGGTTCTCGCTGAAGCTCAAACGTGCTGCGTAACATGAAAATGAACCTCATTGGTTCTTGTGGAAGCTCAAATGTGCTGCGTAACACGAGAATGAACCTCATTGGTTCTCACTGAAGTTCAAACGGGCTGCGTCCGTGGTCGGGCAGTTCTCCTCTGGGCCAATGAACGAGCAGTGTATGATTATGATTCAGGCAGCATTATAGGTCAGAAGTCAGATTGGTTTGGAACAATCAGAATATTATCCAGTTCCATCTGGTTGAAGACATCACGCCGGTATGGAGAAGAGTTTGTTAAGGATCAGTGCCGATGGCTGTCGTGTTGATGAGGCCTTCACAGTGGAGAGTCTAGTTGACACAATCTCTGCTGATAGTTCAGGGATGCGTTGTGGTTGTGTCTAGGCGCAAGACCACCATCTGATCTGATCCAGCTGATTACAGTAAACCTCAGAATAATTGAACTTCATTGGTTATTGTGGAAGCTCAAACGTGCTGCCTAAAATGAGATTGAACCTCATTCGTTTTTGTGGAAGCTCAAATGTGCTGTGTAACACGAGAATGAACCTCATTGGTTCTCGCTGAAGCTCAAACGTGCTGCATAACCAGTGTTGGGTAAGTTACTCAAAAAAAGTAATCCACTACAAATTACTAATTACTACTTTAAAATTGTAATTTGATTACATTACTGATTACTGCATGTAAAAAGTAATCAGATTACTAATTACTTTACTTTCAAGTTACTTTGAAAACCTATTAAAACTACAAGAATACACTACAAAGTGAAAATCAGTTCTTTCCGTAATTGAATATTTAATTTAATTTAATATATACAGACATCCCAAGTCTCCTGGAAGTTCCGGGAGTCTCCCGCATGTTGATAGCGGCTCCCTGATGCCCGCAAATTAGTTCAAATCTCCCGGAATCTAGAGCGAGCGAGAGAGAGCGCGCATGCGAGACAGAAGAGAAGGCTGTTTCTCAATATGTTCTTGTGGACTTGTGAAACGTCATCAGTCGCTGCCCAAGTACTGTTCCAATTCAAAGTTCACATCTAGCCAAGTCCAGTTCAAGACCCCTGATGTGTTCCTGATCCGCCCCTTTTACCCAGGATGCATCGAGAGGTGACTTTAACTTTGTAGCCTATTAGAGAGCTGACTTATGTTTGACTGAACTGTTTGTTTTATTTCTAATTGTACAGCTTCTTATACCTTTAGGCTACTTATACTTTTATACTGGATATTATTGAGCATTAAAACTGACATTTAACAAAAAGAGACAGGGTTGTGTAATTTTATTTTATATATTTTAAAATATATAGAATATTTTTTATATTTATTTTACTATACATTCTCTTCACTGTATGTATAATAAAATAAAATGACAAGCCTGTCTCTGTTAAATGTCAGTTTTAATGATCAATAATGTTTCATATTTTTTAAATGAAAACAAAAAGAAGCAGGGTTGTGTTTTATATTTCGTGTTGTTATAAATATATGCAGTGAAGATAATCAACGTACGCGTTGCCTGAACCACATTTGTGTGGCCATTAATATGTTTACGATTTTTTTTTAATGAAAAGAGGCAGAGCTGTGTTTTATAACATATTTTGTTTTATTGTTGACGAAAAGAGGCAGAGTTGTACTTTATACCATATTTCGTTTTATTGTTGCCTGAAATATAGCTACATAAAGAGATAACCGGAGTAGCCAGAGCGAGCTGAGTGACGCGATCAAGAACGCCGCGGTTCCGTTTGCAGAATAACCGGACTCGCGCCCTCTCGTCCTCGGGAGTTCGTTCTCCTGAGTCAAACTTGGCAAGTCTGAAGCACCAAGGACGCTAGTCCGAAGTTTGCGTAGGCTACTTCTATTGAGAAACGGCCAGACTGTGCTCCAAACCGTGTAGCGCTGCGTGTATGTGTGTGTGTGTGCCTCATGAAGCGCGTTCTCCGGTAACTTTGTAACGCGTTATACCCAACTCTGTGCATAACACATAATAATGAACCTCATTGGTTTTTGCGGAAGCTCAAACGTGCTATGTAACATGAGAATGAACCTGATTGCTTCTCGCTGAAGCTCAAACGTGCTGCGTAACACGAGAATGAACCTCATTGGTTCTTCTGGAAGCTCAAACGTGCTGCGTAACAAGAAATTTAAACTGATTGGTTCTTGTGGAAGCTCAAACGTGCTGCGTAACACGAGAATGAACCTCATTGGTTCTTGTGGAAGCTCAAACATGCTGCATAACACACAAGAATGAACCTTATTTGTACTCGCTGAAGCTCAAACGTGCTGCGTAACACGATAATTAACCTGATTGGTTCTCGCTGAGGCTCAAACGTGCTGCGTAACACGAGAATTAACCTCATTGGTTCTTGTGTGAGCTCAAATGTGCTGCATAACACAAAAGAATGAACCTCATTGGTTCTGGCTGAATTTCAAACGTGCTGCGTAACACGATAATTAACCTGATTGGTTCTCACTGAAGCTCAAACGTGCTGCATGACACACCAGAATGAACCTCATTGGTTCTTGCGGAAACTCAAACGTGCTGCGTAACACACAAGAATGAACCTCATTGGTTTTTGCGGAAGCTCAAACGTGCTGCGTAACACGAGAATGAACCTGATTGGTTCTCGCTGAAGCTCAAACGTCTTTCATAACACAAGAATGAACCTGATTGGTTCTCGCTGAAGCTCAAACATGCTGCATAACACACAAGAATGAACCTTATTTTTACTCGCTGAAGCTCAAACGTGCTGCGTAACACGATAATTAACCTGATTGGTTCTTGCTGAAGCTGAAACGTGCTGCATAACACGAAAATGAACCTCATTAGTTCTTGTGGAAGCTCAAATGTGCTGCAGCAGCATAACACAAGAATGAACCTCATTGGTTCTGGATGAATTTCAAACGTGCTGCGTAACAGGAGAATGAACCTCATTGGTTCTTGTGGAAGCTCAAATGTGCTGCGTAACACGAGAATGAACCTGATTGGTTCTCACTGAAGTTCAAACGTGCTGCGTAACACGAGAATGAACCTCATTGGTTCTCGCTGAAGCTCAAACGTGCTGCGTAACAGGAGAATGAACCTCATTGGTTCTCGATGAAGCTCTAACGTGCTGCGTAACACGAGAATGAACCTGATTGGTTCTCACTGAAGTTCAAACGTGCTGCGTAACACGAGAATGAACCTGATTGGTTCTCGCTGAAGCTCAAACGTGCTGCATGACACACCAGAATGAACCTCATTGGTTCTTGCGGAAGCTCAAATGTGCTGCGTAACACACAAGAATGAACCTCATTGGTTCTTGGAGAAGCTCAAACGTGCTGCGTAATACACAAGAATGAACCTCATTGGTTCTCACTGAAGTTCAAACGTGCTGCATAACACACAAGAATGAACCTCATTGGTTTTTGCGGAAGCTCAAACGTGCTGCGTAACACACAAGAATGAACCTCATTGGTTCTCACTGAAGTTCAAACGTGCTGCGTAACACGAGAATGAACCTCATTGGTTCTTGCAGAAACTCAAACGTGCTGCATGACACATGAGAATGAACCTGATTGGTTCTCGCTGAAGCTCAAACGTGCTGCATGACACACCAGAATGAACCTCATTGGTTCTTGCGGAAGCTCAAATGTGCTGCATGACACACAAGAATGAACCTCATTGGTTTTTGCGGAAGCTCAAACGTGCTGCGTAACACGAGAATGAACCTGATTGGTTCTCGCTGAAGCTCAAACGTCCTTCATAACACAAGAATGAACCTCATTTGTTCTTGTGGAAGCTCAAACGTGCTGCTTAACACGGGAATGAACCTGATTGGTTCTCGCTGAAGCTCAAACGTGCTGCATGACACACGAGAATAAACCTCATTGGTTCTCGCTGAAAGTCAAACGTGGTGCGTAACACAAGAATGAACCTGATTGGTTCTCGCTGAAGCTCAAACGTGCTGCATGACACACGAGAATGAACCTCACTGGTTCTTGCGGAAGCTCAAACCTGCTGCGTAACACACGAGAATGAACCTCACTGGTTCTTGCGGAAGCTCAAACGTGCTGTGTAACACGATATTGAACCTCCTTGGTTCCCGCTGAAGCTCAAACCTGCTGCGTAACACACAAGAATGAACCTAATTGGTTCTTGAGAAAGCTCAAACGTGCTGCATAATACGAGAATGAACCTCATTGGTGTTTGCTAAAGCTCAAACGTTCTTCATAACACACGAGAATGAACCTGATTGGTTCTCGCTGAAGCTGAAATGTGCTGCGTAACGCGGGAATATACCTGATCGGTTCTTGCTGAAGCTCAGATGTGCTGCGTAACACGAGAATGAACCTCATTGGTTCTTGTGGAAGCTCAAACATGCTGCATAACACACAAGAATGAACCTTATTTTTACTCGCTGAAGCTCAAACGTGCTGCGTAACACGATAATTAACCTGATTGGTTCTCGCTGAGGCTCAAACGTGCTGCATGACACACAAGAATGAACCTCATTGGTTCTGGCTGAATTTCAAACGTGCTGCGTAACACAACGAATGAACCTTATGGGTTCTCGCTGAAGCTCAAACGTACTGCGTAACATGAGAATGAACCTGATTGGTTCTCGCTGAAGCTCAAACGTGCTGCGTAACATGAGAATGAACCTCATTGGTTCTCGATGAAGCTCTAACGTGCTGCGTAACACACAAGAATGAACCTCATTGGTTCTCACTGAAGTTCAAACGTGCTGCGTAACACGAGAATGAACCTCATTGGTTTTTGCGGAAGCTCAAACGTGCTGCGTAACACTAATGAACCTCATTGGTTCTCACTGAAGTTCAAACGGGCTGCGTAACATGAGAATGAACCTGATTGGTTCTCGCTGAAGCTGAAATGTGCTGCGTAAAGCGATATTGAACCTCATTGGTTCTCACTGAAGCTCAAACGTGCTGCATAACACACGAGAATGAACCTGTTTTGTTCTCTCTGAAGCTGAAATGTGCTGCGTAACACTAGAATGAACCTCATTGGTTCTCGCTGAAGCTCAAACGTGCTGTGTAACATGAGAATAAACCTAATTGGTTCTTGTGGAAGCTCAAACGTGCTGCGTAACACGAGAATGAACCTCATTGGTTCTCGCTGAATCTCAAACGTGCTGCATAACACACGAGAATGAACCTGTTTTGTTCTCACTGAAGCTGAAATGTGCTGCGTAACGCGATATTGAACCTCATTGGTTCTCACTGAAGCTCAAACGTGCTGCATAACACACGAGAATGAACCTGTTTTGTTCTCTCTGAAGCTGAAATGTGCTGCGTAACACTAGAATGAACCTCATTGGTTCTCGCAGAAGCTCAAACGTGCTGCGTAACATGAGAATAAACCTAATTGGTTCTTGTGGAAGCTCAAACGTGCTGCGTAACACGAGAATGAACCTCATTGGTTCTTAGAAGCTTAAGCATGGTTGCTTGAAGTGTGTTTATCATAACTGATCTGTGAGTTGAAGAATGTCTATATGTGAATAAAAGACTAAATTAAATCCATTCATCAAGTATAAGAAAATTTGGACTAAAACGTTTTGATTAGTTTTACGATCTGTGTCAGTTGTGTCAATGGAGGAACAGAAATCTCTCAGATTTCATTTCACATATTTTCACTTGTATTTCGAAGTTGAAGGAAAGTCTTACTGGTTGGCATGAGGAAATGACATAATTTAATATTTTTGGGTGAACTTTAAAACTGTATGGAAGTTTTATATGCAATTTTAAGACATAGATATTACTCATTAAGTAAAAAATATGAATACTCTGCAAAAATGTAACAGCATATTTAGGATTGGGACGTATCATTTTATGCATGGTCCCCAAATGTTTATAGTGGTTTCATTCCTGGTTGGGCCTGACTTTCAGAATTATATGTTCAGAATAAATGAGATTGCATATAAAGAGATGTTTTAGAGTTGACGGGCTTACTATCTGGCTAGTTCTGAAAGCTCAACATGAGGTTCTTCTATTCGAAAAACACATCAAACATCATTCCAAGCTTCCCAAAATCATTCAGTGAAACATCAGATGTCACACTGTGTCTTTTGATTTTCTTTAGATGTTCCAGGAAATGCAGATCCACATCTAAAAGAAGGACCAAAAAGAACGGCTCTGCTAGCTTCTATGGATTCCGAAGTGTAACCTACAAATCAATCAATTAATTAAAACTTTATTTCTATAACACCTTTCAAACAAATCCAATGCAATGCAAAGTGCTTTACATATCTAAACAAGCAACTAACACAAATGACAAGCAACTGAAAACAACACAATGAAATGCTGATAAAGCAACATAGAATTGAAATAAATTAAATGTAAATAAAATAAAATAAACAAATAATCACATACTAAGTTCTAAATCACTACACTAGTATATTCTATGTTTAATTCACAAAATAAAATTATCCAATGGCAAACTGTCATTAAATCAAATTATTTTATGGAATTAAAAAAATACACTCAGATATTTATTAAACGGTTATAACTGTCTGTGCAACAGACAACAGTACGCTAGTATATTATTGAATGCACAATTTGTTGAGCATGTCGTTCGCCTCTCTGACGTGGGGGGCGTTGTTGAGTTCAAGAGACGTGACAGATCCCGAATGAATCAATAGAAGAAGTGCCTGCTTCCCACAGTTCTGTGCGCTCGCAGCCATTTCGGTTTCCCCATCTGCAGTTTAACGTGCTGCAGCATAAACTCAGTGTATTTCTCTTATTTCGTTTTAATTGCACATATTTGAGGTTCCAGAACAAGATCTTTCTGCGCGAGCGCCTGTGAAGACTTTGAATTGCCAACATGCCGCGGATTATGATTAAAGGAGGCGTGTGGCGCAACACTGAGGTTTGTTTAGAAAACACACAGTATTTTAGCATTAAAACTCATGAGCATTTTGTTAATTAAAGGCATTCAAACGTCAAATAGATATTAATTATCTGAATTCTACACATATTCGCGTTGCTGTGGTTTCATTTACTTCTCTCTTTATGTTGTGAGTGATGATGTAGAATGGTTTCAGCTCGCGTTGTAGCCTATGTTGTACACATTTTTATGAATTGTATATTGAGTTAATAAAATATCAAAACATGAATGCAATTACCGTAGTTTTACCAAAAGGTAAAATACCCACAAAGTTTAGATTGTTTTAGGCAAGATTATTATACACAACATAAATATTGGGTGACATTATACGTCAAGACTGAACACAAACAATAATACTGCTTTTAAAAATCATATATTTAATAACATAATCAAACGTTAAATTACACGTGTATTAACTGTCAAGATATCTCTAATTTATAGGTGTTTTCCAACTATGGCTTTTGGTCGTGTGTAGACTATTTAATAGGGATGCTCCGAATCACTGATATGAAAATTTAGGGCCGATACCGATAAATCTTTATATTTGATAACCAATATATTGGCCGATAAATCTAAATCCAAATTTTTATATAATTTTTGAGAGCCTGATTACAAAAACAAAATTCTCACCATTAAAAGCCATGTCCCAAACACACATTTATAATGTTGTTCTTATAATTTTATGTAGCCGATATGACAGATTTGTGCTGCCCTTACTTAACTGTATTTTCCTTTTTTGAAGTGATTCCAATCATATTTCAAGCAATTCAAAACCATAATTTCAAACAGTGCGCATCTGAAATGTCTCGGCCAAAGGATATAATACATTATTTATCGGCTTTAATATATTGTCCAAATTTTCTTATCAGGCCGATGACATTAAAATGAACATATATCTATCGATACCGATATGGTGGCCGATATATCGTGCATCCCTACTATTTAATATTTATTTTATTTATTCATTTTCCGCTTGTTTGTTAGTGGCACCGCACGCATAAAATATATATTCTGCTCAAAAGTGACATTTGCCTTGCTTTTCATTGACACTGATGTTTCTTTTATAAACAAGTATGCTAACTTTTGAAATTTATTCAGGTCATTTTATTTTATTATGTTGGAAAAATGTTTGAGAGTTGATTTACAGTTTTCAGCTTTTTAAAGTTCAAGTTAGATTAGTAATAGTAAAATAATCTGTCATTTGTCAGTCTTGTTGTTGCGTCCATTTTCATGGGCTCTCTGTGTTTTGTAAAACCTCTTTAATTAGTCACTTCTTTTGTGTGATTTATTAACAGGATGAGATTCTCAAAGCAGCTGTAATGAAATATGGCAAAAATCAGTGGTCTCGAATCGCATCCCTGCTGCACCGCAAATCAGCCAAACAGTGTAAAGCCAGATGGTGAGTTTATCTTTGAGTCTGTCTTATTCAGGTGATGTCTCAACCTAGTGATCATGTCATTTTTGAACATCATAGGTACATTTAAATGCTCTCCTTAAGAACAACTGTAATGAATGCATATGTATTTCACATATGGTGTGTTTCATGCAGGTATGAGTGGCTGGACCCCAGCATTAAGAAAACAGAATGGTCACGTGAGGAAGAGGAGAAACTTCTTCATTTGGCCAAACTGATGCCCACTCAGTGGAGAACAATCGCCCCCATCATTGGACGAACGGCTGCTCAGTGTCTGGAGCATTATGAATTTCTGCTGTAAGTACATTTGTTTGATGCAGAATAAAAAAAAAAACATGTAATAACTTCCATTCAAACCATTTGTACTGTCAGATAAAAATAATATAAATCATTAATGTTATAGGTTAACTTTTCACAATTCAGTCTAATCCTCAATAGCACCTTTGCCTTTGCATGCACCTTTTTGCAGAATCAAGATAAGCTTGAATTAATTCTTTATGACCGCAGAGATAAAGCTGCTCAGAGAGAGAATGAAGATGATGTGGGCGATGACCCTCGCAAACTAAAACCAGGAGAGATCGACCCAAACCCTGAGACCAAACCAGCCAGACCTGACCCTGTGGATATGGATGAAGGTGAGGGTGTCTAATGTAATGTCAGAAGAAGAAAAAAATGCTTTAACACTGCAATGAAAGATAAAAAGCAGACCATTCACTAGGGGTGTAACGATACACGTATTCGTATTGAACCGTTCGGTACGAGGCTTTCGGTTCGGTTTTCGGTACGCATTTTTAAACCGAACGGTTCGTTGGACCATTTTTCCTGCCGACCAAAATTTCGTTATTTCAAATGTAGGCGCGTCGCAAGCGCGCTCATAATGTAAGAGATGCTGGCGTGACCACAACATTGCCCAACATCAAATGGCAAATGTAATGTAAGCGGAACGAACCTGAGCTACTCGTTATTGTGTGGTTGACGGACCGTTTATCAGTTTGGACCAATGCAGCGCGAGCCGATCTTGATCAAGCAGCACTGTTACTACACAGCGAGATCCAGTAAAGAAAGCATTTGACATCGGTGCTGGGAGATATAGTGAGAAACATTCACATTTCTCCGTTATTAACGGGTCAAACAGCGCTGACGTGGAAACCAGGAACAAACATTGTGTCATGAATGAACTATCCGGTGTCCACAGATCAGCAACATTCACCATGGATTTACTGTAGTAACACTACTAACTGTAACCATGGAAGTTTGGCAGGAATAGTAGGCTAAAATGCTTTCAAGTAACATTACGTCGGTTTTATTTTGACATTATGAATACAAATGCTGACCTCAAATGTTAATCTGAACTAAAATAAACCTTTGTTTATAACTACTACAATATTACATTTCATTTTGTCCAAGGAGCTGTTTTGTTTTATATGCTCCTAAGAAAAGTCAAGTATAGCTCCATCATTGCTCAAAGTTTATGATGTTAGTTTTAATAAAAATATAATTAAAAAAATTAAATCAAGGAAACTTTTTGCTGTATCGAAAACGTACCGAACCGTGACACAAGTGTATCGTATCGAACCGTGAATTTTGTGAACCGTTACACCCCTACCATTCACAAATGCTTGTGCAGATGAGCTGGAGATGCTGTCTGAAGCCAGAGCTAGATTGGCCAACACACAAGGCAAGAAGGCAAAGCGGAAGGCCAGAGAGAAACAGCTGGAGGAAGCGCGGTAAGATCTTGTGTCATTTGGAGAGGTTTGGGGGGTAGAGATACTACTATAATTTTTTGTAATATTTTGAATGTTTTTATTTTTAGATTTTCTTTTTGTTATTTTGCTGTATAGTTTTTTATAATTTATTTATAAAAGAAATTAAGGGTGTATTCACACCAGGAAAGTCCGATAGTTCGCTTGCTTTGGTCCGGACCAAATATATATATATTTTTTTGGTACGGTTCGCTTTCACACTGCTCTTTTTGCAAGTGAACCAAAATTTGTAAACAAAACCACACGTGTGCTAAGGTCGTCCATTCATTGGACAAATATTCTCAAGTAGGGAAATCAGGAAGTGCAAAAAAGGCTTAACGTAAATTAACGCAGCATCATCCTTGTATTGTAACTATCGTTACATTATATGAACAGCAAATGTTTTTTTTTTTTGCATCTATGCGCGATTAGACTAAAGAGTCCTGATGCACACACTCCATTCATTCCATTCCAATGATGCACACACGACGCGCAGAAAGACGCGCAACAGATAATGTAGTAGGCTACAACAGATCCCTTACCCATAACGCAACTCCGACTACGGAAGCCTGTTAACTCAAAGGCGCAGTGCTTTCTTGCAATTGGGTCGGTTCATGTTCACACCGTAAACGAACCGTACCAGAGTTCGTTTGGAACCGTACCGAGACCACCTCTTCAGCTGGGTCTCGGTTCGGTTGTTTGGTCCGCACCCCAGTTCGATTGCTGTATTCACACCTGCCCAAAAGGTCCGCACCAAGGGGGGAAACGAACTAGAGTTCGATTGAATCGAACCAAACAAGGCAGGTGTGAATACACCCTAAGATATGTGAATAAAATGTAAACGCTGTAACAAAAAGGACACATAGTAATCTGGTAAGGTTGTGTGCACTGGGAGTTGTGTGTGTGTGTATATATATATATAATTTATTTTTTAAAGACAGCGTAACTCTAATTTTACATACAACACACAGTGAAAGTGACATGAATATAACACCGTGGCCAACTGGATAGAGCGCAGCAAAGTTTAAACAGAAAAGCAAATGCTGTAATACTTTTTCGCTTACAACACATCAACCAAACAGAAAAACTTATCGGCCAATGCCAAATATCACTGGTTTTATTTAACTAAATAACTCTAGTTGTTGATTTGGTTTTATGATGCAAAAAAAGTGTAGTTGATGGTCTCAGAATGAGGATTTTATTAGTTCTCACAGTGTTGGAGTTAATTATAAAGCCGTCTTCACTGTTTATTCTTCCCTGCGTTGTCTCCCGCAGTCGTCTGGCAGCACTTCAGAAGCGCAGGGAACTGCGAGCAGCAGGCATCGACATCCAGAAGAAGCGCAAGAAGAAGAGAGGTGTCGACTATAATGCTGAGATCCCGTTTGAAAAGAAACCCGCTCAGGGTTTCTACGATACGTCCATGGAGCTGTATGATCCTTTGGAGCCTGACTTCAAACGACTGCGCCAGCAGCATCTGGATAAAGATCTCAGGAGGTAAACAGGGTCGTGTTTTGAGCTGCAGGTACTTCGGTGGCTCGGATGGACATCTTTTTGATCGCCACTCTGCTGTTTTGTGTATAGTGAGAAGGAGGATCGCGACCGAAAGAAGGACAGACAGAAGATCAAGAAGAAGAAGGAGTCCGATCTGCCTTCAGCCATCCTGCAGACCAGTGGAGTGTCAGAGTTCACAAAGAAGAGAAGCAAACTGGTGCTTCCGGCACCACAGGTCAGTTCAGCACAAACATTACCACCTTAACCGTGGTAAAGATCACGAGCAACTTTCTGTGTTTCTCTTGCCTTAAACACAAACTACACAAACTGCATAAACGCCTTCTCAACCACCCAGTCATTCCAGTAAGTGCATCGCAACCAGTCCTATTGTTAAAGGACAAGTTCGGTATTTTACACTTAAAGCCCTGTTTCAAGATCGTTTCTGATGAAATGGAACGATTTTGTTCCTGTGCACCTATGCAACCATTGTAGAGGTGGGGGGGGGGTGCAACCACAGAAACCGAAAATTCTCGGGACAGCAGCATGTGTCCAAATTTTAATCTTAACCGTTCTATTTCATCAGAAATGATCTTGAAAACAGGGCTTTAAGTGTAAAATACCGAACTTGTCCTTTAACTAAAACTATTAATAATAATTTTTGTTAATTGAAATAAAGCTTAAATATAAATGATAACATAAACTTGGGATCAGTGCTTAAATAAATTGCGAGAAATAAATCTTGATGTTACGACAAAACACATATTCCCTTTTAATATTTGCTGGGATGAAGTCAGTTAGGGCCCTTACATAGTCAACGCATCGGTACGCATACGCGTGCGCAAGGCTACACATCGCTACGCTTCGGCCGCCATTATGCGTCGATGCGTAGCCAAATGTGTCATCCTAGTTTTTGATACGCGACGCGCCGATGCGCGCAATACTATGCGTTGTCGGTGGGGGCGACATTGCAAGTAATGTACATAAAAAGGTATATTATTATGTTTACAGAAGAAGAAGATTTGAATACAATGGGCGAAGAGGAAAAGTTATGCGAGCTTGTTCGTATACATCCTTTGTTGCCGCCGATGTAAAATCAGCAATATGCACTCCTCTTCAGTTGCCATTTTGATCTGAATATTACGTGACCCGACTCTAGACTCTACTACCCCCTGCTGCGTGATCGGTGTATTGCATTTCACGCATCGCCGGTGACGCTTGTGTACTATGAAAAGGAGCGCGTAGCTCGCGTTGCTTGCTCGCGTTGCTCGCGTTGACTATGTAACGGCCCTTACACTCGATGCCGAATCGGACACTCAAGACTCACATAAATGTTTACTATCAGGAGAAAATTCGCCAAAGTGTTCATTTTGTCATAATCCACTGTCCACTAAACATGATGCAATGTGGACACGCTTCTATCCCTTTGAGGAACTTTTTTTATTCTGTTGATACTTCTGAAAAGGTTTTTTAACCAAGTAAATCCAAATTTAGTCAAGGTTTTTCGGAAGAAAAAACAAGAATCTTAAACATCTTATTTATTTTTATTTTTGAATAACTAAACCTGGCTTTTGCCATGAACAGAAGCTGTCATGGCGTTAAAAAAAGTAAAGAAAGAAAAGACTAACTTTACTAAAATTAATTTTAAAAAAAATACAAAAGCACATAACTTGAACAAAAAAGTTAAATATAAAAATAAAAGCTAATTCAAAATTTTAATAATTACTATAATAGAATGTAGATAATACTAAAATAACACTTATTGCAAAATGTTAACCAAATAAATAAATCTGAACAGAAGTATTAAAAAAACCCTGATATAAAAAAATAAAATAAAATAAAATAAAATTAAAATATTAAATATTATAATAGTATATAAATAATACTAAAATAACACTAATCCAACACATTAGCCACTAAATGTGTTTTATAATAGATTTGCAGATAGTTTGTTGAATAACTACATTTGACGGATTTGTTTTGATTTTAGATCTCTGATGCTGAGCTGGAGGAGGTGGTCAAACTGGGTCAGGCCAGCGAAATCGCCCGTCAGACTGCAGAGGAGTCTGGGATCACCAACTCTGCCTCCAGCGCTCTCCTGTCTGAATACAACGTGACCAATAACTCCATGGCCCTGCGCACACCCAAAACTCCAGCGGCACAGGACAAGATCCTGCAGGTTTGGTGCAGTTTCACGCACTTTTCAAACTGGTTGTTTAACGTTCTGCCCTGAGTCTCACTGCTCAGTTCTTTTACCCCCACAGGAAGCCCAGAACTTGATGGCACTTACGAACGTGGACACCCCTCTTAAAGGAGGGCTGAATACCCCCCTCCATGAGAGCGACTTCTCTGGTGTCACTCCACAGAGACAGGTGGTCCAGACGCCCAACACCGTGCTGTCTACACCCTTCAGGTACCCATCATGCATGAAAATGTCTACTTTTAAATGGAAAATGTAGGTTAGCATATTCATAATCATAGTAATTGAGTTTTGTAAAACGTCTTCAAAAATAAAATGCCATATTAAAACAGTAAAGCTGCGTTCACACTGGCATCGACGAAGCGACACCATCCCATTTATTTCAATGGAGAGCTGGCGATTTCCGGTGACTAGCGACTGTGACCGTTGGCGACAGGATGTAGGCGTGTCCAGCAACCTAATAAAGTTGAGATGTTTCACTAAATGCATATGAAGAGCGACTTTCAGAAGCAACAACCAATAGGAGTGAAGTCAGTGGAGCGCAGCGCATGTGATGTCACGACATACTGTAGTGGAGTGTCGAGGCAAGATCTTATTTTAGTGCTCAGCAACTTTCCTATAATATATATGTAACTGTGTACATGTGGGGTTACTCGCCATGCTGACTTTAAGCCTGAATGGTTTTGTGAACCCAGATAGACCGGCGCTTGCGCCTTCGCTGCAGAAAAATAGCCACGATGGCAAAGAGCACTCGCTGTTTCCCGTTCATCTTTAAAATTAAGCATATTATGTATGGATTCCATTAATATTTAGTCTTTTCCTTTCGAAACGTTTGTTTGTAGCGGTAAGAAATTTGATTTGTTGTCTACATCATGGAGTAACATCCGTGAATATCATTCACAAACATCACTTGGTCACTGGTAGTGTGAACACAGCTTAAGCCACTTAAGAGAGTGGTTTACAAGTGATTTGGTCTTATTGTTCTGGGTTGTTGATGCAAATAAAATCACTGTATCACACGTCCTTGAGTAGCTTATTGCTTAAATAAAATGACAGCAACAAGACAAGTGTTCAGTCAAAATTATTATTAAATATTTTAAAGTAACAATTAAACCAATATTCTACACAGTAAGTTATGTTAAGTTATGGTTAGGCACATTAGTATAGATTTCAGATTTTAGTGCTGGAGCTATAATATACACTATCATTCAAAAGTTTGGGGTCAGTAAGATTTTTATGTATTTATTTTTAATAAAATTATACTTTCATTCAGCAGGGATGCATTCAATTAACAGTAAAGACATTGATAATGTTACAAAAGATTTCTATTTTAAATTTGAAAAGTTCTTTTGAACTTTTCCAAATATCCTGAAACAATTTATCAGTTTCCCAAAAAATATGAAACTGTCTTCAACATTGATAATAATCAGAAATGTTTCTTAAACAGACAATGTGACACTGAAGACTGGAGTAAGAATGCTGAATTCTGCTTTCCATTACAGGAATAAATTACATTTTAAAATATATTCAAATAAGAAAAGTAATATTTCACAATATCACAGTTTTTACTATATTTTCATTGAATTAAATGCAGCCTTGGTGAGCGGAAGAGAATTCTTTTGAAAACAAATTCTTACCAACCCCAAACTTTTGAAAATTATTGTATTTTAAACCAGATATTATCTATTATCTGCATTGAATATATCATAATTTTAAAGTATATGCTAAATTTCAGGTTAATGAGCTGTGTGAATAATGCCTTTATGAATTTGGTTTCCCAGAACCCCCAGCCACGGAGCCGAGGGCATGACCCCTCAAGGTGGAATGACTCCTAAACCCTCGGTGGGTGTGACCCCGGGCAGGACCCCGCTGCGGGACAAACTCAACATCAACACAGAGGAGGGGAGTGTGGACTACAGTGACCCGTCATTTGCCAAACACTTGGTGCGTCAAATCATTGTCCTTCAGTGGATTTATTGCAGTTTTGATTTAAGTACAGCTGTATCAGCAGTGTGTTTTTGCATCATGGTTAGATTTGTTCTGTTTGTTCCAGCAAAGGGAGTCCCGCGAGCAGCTCAAGTTGGGCTTGATGTCTCTGCCGGTGCCCAAAAATGATTTTGAGATTGTTCTTCCTGAAAACGCTGAGAAAGAGCTGGAGGAAGCTGAGGTGGACGAGAGTTTTGTGGAGGATGCGGCCGAGATAGAACTGCGTAAACAGGTCCGTTGACTAAACGCTGTGATCTGTAAACACACTGATGTTCATAAAGCGGTCGCTCAAGACCCAGAGGGTGCTGTATTTAGTGTGTGTTTATTTGTTTTTGTGGTGATATTTATCTTGCGTGACATTTCCACAGGCCGTGAGAGATGCTGAGAGGGAGAAGGAGCTGCGTCAGAGACACACGGCAGTTCAGAGAGATTTACCAAGACCTTCAGAGGTGAGGACATCCATACTTTCTGATCTGTCCCAAGAGGGTTATTGTAATAAAATAACTAAAATAAAACACATTTGTAGACATTTAAAAAAAAATACTAAAAATGACAAAAATAAACTAAACTAAATTGCAAAAACTTGAAAATTAAAATAAAAACAAAATATAAAAATGAAGGCATCATTTAAAATGAAGTTGTATATATTTATTAATTTTAATTTCAATAAACAAAAATGTTTTCAGTAGTTCTGGTTTTAGTTTTGTTAGCGATAGCAACACTGGCACATACTTTTTATTATATAAATAAATACATATAATGTATCTATGGTTGTTCGGCACTTTGATCAGCCGTGCTTTCTTTTTTAAAATGCTATATAAATTAAATAAACTTTTTAGCAACATACTGTCTTAAAGATTTGCAACACATTTCAGAGGGAAGTAATGTGGGGCAAAACTGGGGGATGCAACACAACATAATTAAATAATTGACTAGTTGATGGGTTGTGTTAAACACTAGTTCTTAAAAGTGCACCTAGTCATTTTTGCTTCATTAAGTGTATAGATAAAGAAATAGTACTTTAAAAAAAAAAGTGATGTAGTCTGTATCTGTGTGTTCAGGTGAATGAGACGATACTCCGGCCTCATAATGTGGAGCCGCCTCTGACGGACCTGCAGCTGGCAGAAGAACTCGTCAAGAAGGAAATGATCACCATGATCCACTACGACTGTCTGCATCACCCCTTCAGTGACATCCAGGCCAGGAAGGGTAAAGGAGTGGGATCCAGCTCCAACAACGCAGAGCACATCTCCTACCTGGAGAAAACACCCTACAATAAGATCTCAGAGGAAGAGCTCAAAAAGGTTTGCTTCTTTGGTTAGTTATTGGACCCAAATGGGATAGGCACTTTTTTTTTAATCTGGGAGGATAATCTGAGAGTGCTTTATTATTCAATTATTTCATTAAATTATACTTGGGAACACACAGGGCTTTGGAGAGGTCTGGAATTTTAAATATGACATTAAAATATCTGTGTGAATCTCTGGAGCTTTTGTCATTCTGCAGGTACAGATTCACTGTGGCCTGGGAAATTATTTAGAAGTGTGAATCTCGCAAAAGTGTAAAGAAAATTCACCCCAAAATAAAGTATTTATGGTTTTTTTATTAGCTGTTGCAAATGTATGTACAAAATAAGTACCGTAAAACTTTAAATAGTAGCCCGGGCTTTTATTTTCCAAAATCGTCGAACTGCACCGGCTTGTATTTGAGACAGGCGTCTATATGAGACAGGCCTTTATAATTTAGTGTTGAGATGTTGTTCATTGAGTGTAGGCCTAGAGTCTCTGATCTCTAAAAATCTCCAAATGCTCCACGTGAAACTGCGGTCTTCTGACCTTTTACTATCGTACTGTCAATTGATTTTGATTAATATGCGCGAGGGAGAGAGAGCAAGACAGCGCTCGTGTTGTTTGAAGACGTGAGAGTGCGCGCGCGCGGCCGGAGCGCTCTCTCTGCTCGGGCGCCCTTTCAAGGGCAGCAGTCATTCTATTCTCTATCACTCACCGATCAAAAAAAGCTTTGGCGGGACAAAAATTTGCTTTGGCGGCCGCCAAAAACCGGACGATCGGACAGGTTTTAGAAGATTAAACACAACCCGAAACTAAAAAAACAGACCCGGCCTCTATTTGAGACCGGCCTTCATTTACCCAAACCTGTCGCCACACCAGGCGTGTAAAAGAGACAGGCGTCTATTTGGGACTCGGCTATTATTTGAAGTTTTACGGTATCATAATTGGTATGCTGTGTGAAAAAAACAACAACAAAAAAACAGGACGTTCAGTCAGGACGATTTTCTTTACTGTGCAGTTGAAAATTTAATATGCTTAATGGTCAGAAATAATGTCACCTTGCAAAAAAATCTTTTTCTTTATGCAAATACAATTGTCTTTTATATTTGGTTCCGGCATCAGTTATCTTCAGTCATAAAAGTACATCACTCTATAAATTCAAACCCAATGCGTCAGAAGGCTCACGCTGTATGTGTGCGTTTGAAGGCAGGAGAGCTGCTGGGTCAGGAGATGGAGGTGGTGAAACATGGGATGAGTCATGGAGATCTCTCTATGGAGGCTTATAATCAGGTGTGGGAGGAGTGTTACAGTCAGGTCCTGTACCTGCCCGGACAGAGCCGCTACACCCGAGCCAATCTGGCCAGCAAGAAGGACCGAATCGAGTCTATGGAGAAGAAGCTGGAGGTAAGCTCATCATCCGTGTGTTCTGTGCACTCCCTTTGCATCCAGTAGATGGCGTGGTCTGGCTGATTGAAGCTTATGTTTAAGGATTTAAAGTATTAATCAGGGTTTTGATAAAAATCACTTGAGTGTCTTATTGCTTTTAGAGACAGTTTATTCCAATCCATTCTTTTTGCTCTTAAAAAGCATGCAGTGTTTTTATTTTGTTCTGTTCATTTATATATATATATATATATATATATATATAATCTTTTTTAATATATTTTTAGTCTTATTTTGTTGGGCATTTCATTTAATCTTTTATTTTTTAGTTTATTAGCATTTATTTTTCATTTTAACATTGATTTTTGTTTGTTTCTTTGTTTTTGCTGGGTACTTTTTGTGTAATTCATTTTGTATTTTTTGTTATATTTTGTTTTTAAATTTAATCTTTTACTTTATCCATTTCTTTTGTATTTTATTTCTTTTAAATGTATTTTTAAATATTTATTTTTGTTTATTTGTGTTTTTGTTTTTGTATGTTCAGTAACGTTCAGGGTTTTGTTAAAATCACTTGAGTGTCTTATTGCTTTTAGCACAAGAGACCATTAATTCTGATCTCCTCTTAGCGCTCTTATATGCTATCCACAGTGTTAACCTTTTAATTAAACAGTCAAAAGAATTTGTGATAAATCCATTAATTCTGTTTTAATGAGGATGGCTCTAAACTTCCCCTGGGCATTAATGCTTGGTTTAACACAAACAGAAATGGTAGCCACCAGTAAGACAGACAGCCAGATGCCTGCAGTTTCAGGACGTGCTCATGTGCAGAGCTTCAGTTCATTAGCTCCCCCCACCCGTTCCACAAAGACTGCGTTTGTGTTCATATGTCTTGGCTGGGAGCGTGTGGCGGAAACTTGGAGGCGATTCACACAGCAGCACGTTCAGAGCCGTGGGGGAGCTGGTGTTCCTGCAGGAATAGGGAAGCCGTGGCACGCGGCTCTCATTCACAGAATCACCAGATTTATGCCGGCAGCATCTGCACTGCACATTTATAAACACACCTCAGCTGTAGTTAGATTTAATATACGTGTTTTATCTCAATTATATATATACTTATAAAACATATATAAGAAATATATAAATTTACATATAAAATTTATATAGTAATTGTATAAAAATATATATAAATATAATTCTGAGAAATAAAATTATATATTTACATTGGATATTCTGAGTTTACATTAAAAAAAAAATCTGCCACATAATAAAAAAAAAAAGTAATTGCGACTTTTCTCACACTATTCTGACTCTTTTTTTCTCTCACAATTGTGAGTTTATATGTCTTAATTTTGTTAAAGACGGGGTAGGCTATTTGTTCCAGAAACATTTATGCTGGTTGACAGTCTCTTCACATCCTGATAGAAATCTTAAAGTTAAGTGGTCTAAATGTATTTATATATATCGTCTGTGGAAGGCCTAAAAGGACCATAAAATGTTCGTCCAATCATTGAATTCGGTCCGAAATGAACCTGCAGCAGTCAGGTGGTACAACTAAAGCTCTTTAAGTTTAAGTTTTATTATTATTATTGTAAAAATGTTGTATTGTAATGTTATGTACTTTGAGACATGAGGTAGTTTAATGCCGTCTCTCGTAATGCTTTTGTTTGCTCTGGTTGCACGCGTTCATGTGTTTTGGACGAGGAGTGGCTTTTGAGACGCTCTGAAGTGAGGGTGGGATCGCTATTGCTAGCCTCTCCGAAAATTACCTGCCCTACCTTTAATATGAAATATTAATAAAGGAAGTATTTCTTTCCTCGAAATTTTGAATGTGTTCATAATACTTCAGTTGATCAGCTGATAGTCACTTTAAGATGATCTGCATTGCGTCTGGATGTTGTGCTGGTCTCATTGCCTCGGCTCGTCTGGATGTTTTACCCAGCCAGAGATGCCCAGTCAGGACTTTCAGCTGGCAGCCGGACTCTTGCTGGAAAACGTCAGGCGCTCGAATGAAAACAGATCCATTATAATTGCATAATGGTTTGTTAAAGCCCAAAGACATGGCGTGTGTTTCTGAGGCCTGTGTTGACATTGGAGGTTTATTGTTTTTGTTTCCATCTCATAACTTTTTAGAATTCACTGCTTTTATGCATGTCACACATTATTGCAAAATTGAACGTCTGAAAATAGTTTACATTTGCGATGGTTTCAATATTTCTTGGTGCCAGTGTCTGAAGGCAAGAATTGAATCCTGGTTTTTCTTAGACCTCCCATCGCAGCATGACAAGAGCAAGAACTGTTTCAATTTAGCAGAGATTAAATGTTGCTTATTGTGGGTTTTTTGTGTTGTTTTTGGATACTATTTATTTTTTGGATTTTTTTTTTTACACTCACAGGGTTTCTGCAGGTCTTAGTCTTATTTCGCCCTTTACTCAAATTAAAAAGTTCTTAAATTCATAAATATATACTTTTTTTTTGATGAGCTTTTCTTTTTTAGTTGATATTTTACCTTTTTTAAAATTAAATTATTTATTTTTCTACGGTATTTTTTATATATTTTACCTTTTTATCTAGACAAATTAAGTCTGGCTTCAATGCAAAAACAGTTTCAATGATACACTTTCAACAGTTCAAAAACTAATGCAGCAGGTAGTTCAGGCTTTGCATGTGGTTTATTCAATCACAATTCAAAGTCATCTTTAAATCATTCTGATTGCAGTCTTGTTTGTAACAATTCCACTCACTTCCTGTGTCTGACAGATTAACAGAGGTCACATGACCACAGAAGCCAAGCGTGCGGCGAAGATGGAGAAGAAGATGAAGATTCTTCTGGGCGGGTATCAGTCTCGGGCCATGGGACTGCTCAAACAACTCAGTGAACTCTGGGATCAAGTGGAACAGGCAAACGTGGAGCTCCACACCTTCCAGGAGCTGAAGAAACAGGAAGACCACGCCATTCCACGCAGGAAGGAGGTGAAACACTTTACTATTAGATGTTGTGATAAGGGGTGTGATGAAACACTTAGCTCACAAGACGAGACGATACACGATTTTGAGTTCATGAGAATGAGACGAGACAATATTTTAACACTATTTTTAAGAAATCTTCAATGACAAAATATGTGACTGAAAGTCACATAATGCAAAACAATGCAGGTGCTTTTTGAAATGTTTTAACTAATCTAGGTCTGTCACTAATGGTTATTTTGGTAATCAGTCGATTATTTTGATTGAGTAATCGGATAATATTTTTTGTGGTAATTAAAATAGACCTAAGTGAACAGAAGCCTTTTAAAATTATTTAAAATGCATATATAACAACAACGAGGCAATGATAATTGGTTGAAATAAAGTATCAAAAGCAAGTAATCATATGGTTTTATTGAACAACACCATTAAAATGCATAATATAAACAATCAACTCCTGTATATTATGTATTATAATAAATGCCTGCAGAGGGCGCTAACGACCTGGTGATTGTTGTTACACTTTTACATCATGATCAAATCCCCCCGGAAAAATGGGGGCAAAAACAAGTGTTGCGTTAATAATTTTGTTGATTGTGTGTGTATGTGTGTGTGTGTGTGTGTATATTAGGGGTGTCCCCGACTAAGGATTTTCATAGTCGAATCAGATTCGTCAAGTCCTGCCCATAGTCGACTAATAGTCGAACCATGTGTGTGTTGTTGGGGAGGGGGCGGGGCTTTAACATTTTAAAGCCGCGATGTACAGAACATCACACAAAGATATAGAAGAAAATGTATAAAAACATTTTGGATCAATAAAACTAAGAAATAACATAAATAACGGCAGAAAGGCCACACTGCAGATAGGATTTGCATTTCACATGCAAATCGAAATTAAATCGGCTGAATTGCCTGTACGAGCAGGCTCTAAGTAGGCCTACAGCGCAACATCGATGCACTGAAAAATAATCAACAATTAAGAACACAATATACATTTATAATTAATAAACATACAAAACGAAATAAGTCAGAATCAAGTCACAAGAAGCAGAACAAATGTGTGCAAAATAACTAAAGTGCAGGGGAACAAATATTCAAAACACAAGTCACAAATAGTTAAATTAGATCACCCTGAGTGATCAATTAATAAAATAAAAATAAATAAATTATTAAAATAACGAAAGTATGGCCAGGATTGTCAACTTTTTCTTTTTAACTGCAGAACCAACAATAAACGCTAAACTGGAGCGGCAGTCTTTTTAGCTAAACGTGTTCACAGTATCCAAAAATCAAATTAGAACCGGCTGAAATGTTTTGAAATCACTGTACCTATACCCGATCGAAAAAACAAAATCCAGTCTTTCATTCGGCCTGTGTCCGTTTGAGGCTTTTCAAATTGTGTGCGCGGATAAAATACATTCTAAAACGCTTAACGTGAAAAACGCTTAACGGCTTTGTCCTAAAACTGTTATATTAAAAGATCAAATTCTGTTCACACCTTATTAATAAAGCATACTATATAGCCTACAGAAAAGCAGATGAGCCCAGAATATGAACGCAACGCGTTTTATTATAGGCTGCGTTAAGCATTTTCCTCCCATAGAAAACCGTTAAAGAAAAAGCTTTTTGTGACTTTCTAAAGGAGATCGCGTTGCGTTCATATTCTGGGTTCATCTGCTTATCTGCACATAGAATGGTTTCTTAAGGTGTGTAGCCTACTGTGTACATACATTAAGCACGTAAAAGTGCCATTTAAGCGTTTTAAAAGCTTTTTTCACGTTAAGCGTTTTAGAACGTCCCAAGGAAAACCAACCTGTTAACGTTAGCCAGCAGAAGTTTTCCTGATGCTAAATCCAGCCTTGGAGAATATCCTTTCTGATGGTGTGCATCTTTAGATTTTCTTATCCCAGACATTTTTTAAAGATTTAAATCCCTGCCGACAAGACGATCCTCTGTCGGTCACGGATCGAAAGTGAAACTTAAATCTGTCACGGGTGTTTGGATTTATTCACGCTGCACGCACGTTAAAAAATATTTATTTAAAGCTTCTTTCTTTGCACATTTTTATTGACACCATTATCATAATAGGCTGTATATTAACGTATTGACAGAAAACCTGTAGTTCTATGTGAAATCAGACATTGAGCACACTCATATAGCCAAAATGACATAATCCTCGTTTAATAACACATCTGCAAAGATTCGACCGTGAGATTGGTAGTCGAATCAGGCTCCTCCTATCGAAGCATCGAATCTTCGACTATTCGGGGTCACCCCTAGTGTATATATATATATACACTCACCGGCCACTTTATTAGGTACCCCATGCTAGTAACGGGTTGGACCCCCTTTTGCCTTCAGAACTGCCTCAATTCTTCGTGGCATAGATTCAACAAGGTGCTGGAAGCATTCCTCAGGGAGTTTGGTCCATATTGACATGATGGCATCACACAGTTGCCGCAGATTTGTCGGCTGCACATCCATGATGCGAATCTCCCGTTCCACCACATCCCAAAGATGCTCTATTGGGTTGAGATCTGGTGACTGTGGAGGCCATTTTAGTACAGTGAACTCATTGTCATGTTCAAAAAAACCAATTTGAAATGATTAGAGCTTTGTGACATGGTGGAAGTAGCCATCAGAGGATGGGTACATGGTGGCCATAAAGGGATGGACATGGTCAGAAACAATGCTCAGGTAGGCCGTGGCATTTAAACGATGCCCAATTGGCACTAAGGGGCCTAAAGTGTGCCAGGAAAACATCCCCCACACCATTACACCACCACCACCAGCCTGCACAGTGGTAACAAGGCATGATGGTTCCATGTTCTCATTCTGTTTACGCCAAATTCTGACTCTAACATCTGAATGTCTCAACAGAAATCGAGACTCATCAGACCAGGCAACATTTTTCCAGTCTTCAACTGTTCAATTTTAATGAGCTCTTGCAAATTGTAGCCTCTTTTTCCTATTTGTAGTGGAGATGAGTGGTACCCGGTGGAGTCTTCTGCTGTTGTAGCCCATCCGCCTCAAGGTTGTGCGTGTTGTGGCTTCACAAATGCTTTGCTGCATACCTCGGTTGTAACGAGTGGTTATTTCAGTCACTGTTGCCCTTCTATCAGCTCGAACCAGTCTGGCCATTCTCCTCTGACCTCTGGCATCAACAAGGCATTTCCGCCCACAGAACTGCCGCTCACTGGATGTTTTTTCTTTTTCAGACCATTCTCTGTAAACCCTAGAGATGGTTGTGCGTGAAAATCCCAGTAGATTAGCAGTTTCTGAAATACTCAGACCCAGCCCTTCTGGCACCAACAATCATGCCACGTTCAAAGTCACTCAAATCAACTTTCTTCCCCATACTGATGCTCGGTTTGAACTGCAGGAGATTGTCTTGACCATGTCTACATGCCTAAATGCACTGAGTTGCCGCCATGTGATTGGCTGCTTAGAAATTAAGTGTTAACGAGCAGTTGGACAGGTGTACCTAATAAAGTGGCCGGTGAGTGTATATATATATATATATATATACACTCACCTAAAGGATTATTAGGAACACCTGTTCAATTTCTCATTAATGCAATTATCTAATCAACCAATCACATGGCAGTTGCTTCAATGCATTTAGGGGTGTGGTCCTGGTCAAGACAATCTCCTGAACTCCAAACTGATGGTCAGAATGGGAAAGAAAGGTGATTTAAGCAGTTTTGAGCGTGGCATGGTTGTTGGTGCCAGACGGGCCGTTCTGAGTATTTCACAATCTGCTCAGTTACTTGGATTTTCACGCACAACCATTTCTAGGGTTTACAAAGAATGGTGTGAAAAGGGAAAAACATCCAGTATGAGGTAGTCCTGTGGGCGAAAATGCCTTGTTGATGCTAGAGGTCAGAGGAGAATGGGCCGACTGATTCAAGCTAATAGAAGAGCAACTTTGACTGAAATAACCACTCGTTACAACCGAGGAATGCAGCAAAGCATTTGTGAAGCCACAACACGCACAACCTTGAGGCGGATGGGCTACAACAGCAGAAGACCCCACCGGGTACCACTCATCTCCACTACAAATAGGAAAAAGAGGCTACAATTTGCAAGAGCTCACCAAAATTGGACAGTTGAAGACTGGAAAAATGTTGCCTGCTGGTCTGATGAGTCTCGATTTCTGTTGAGACATTCAGATGGTAGAGTCAGAATTTGGCGTAAACAGAATGAGAACATGGATCCATCATGCCTTGTTACCACTGTGCAGGCTGGTGGTGGTGGTGTAATGGTGTGGGGGATGTTTTCTTGGCACACTTTAGGCCCCTTAGTGCCAATTGGGCATCGTTTAAATGCCACGGCCTACCTGAGCATTGTTTCTGACCATGTCCATCCCTTTATGGCCACCATGTACCCATCCTCTGATGGCTACTTCCAGCAGGATAATGCACCATGTCACAAAGCTCGAATCATTTCAAATTGGTTTCTTCATGACAATGAGTTCACTGTACTAAAATGGCCCCCACAGTCACCAGATCTCAACCCAATAGAGCATCTTTGGGATGTGGTGGAACCTCGTGCCCTGGATGTGCATCCCACAAATCTCCATCAACTGCAAGATGCTATCCTATCAATATGGGCCAACATTTCTAAAGAATGCTTTCAGCACCTTGTTGAATCAATGCCACATAGAATTAAGGCAGTTCTGAAGGCGAAAGGGGGTCAAACACAGTATTAGTATGGTGTTCCTAATAATCCTTTAGGTGAGTGTGTGTGTGTGTATATATATATATATATATATATATATAAATAAATAAATAAATTGGAATTATAAAATTGAGTTATGTAAATAATGCAGATATTATTTAATTGCTTGCAAAAGTTTAGGAAATTATGTATTCTTTGAATACATTAATTTGTCACTCAAGTCTCACTCAATAAAATTCTGTGCTTTACTTAATGTTTTTTTTTTTTTTTTGTGGTCTTGGAAAAAAAAAACCTGGGGGGAAAATTTAAATTAAATTGCTTACAAAGTTAATACTTGATTATCACTGATCAACACTGTCGTTCATTTCCAGGCCCTGAGAGAGGATGTTCAGAGGCAACAGGACAGAGAAAAAGAGCTGCAGCAGAGATTCGCTGACCTGCTCCTGGAGAAACAGACGCTCTCGCAGAAGTTCTGAGCATCTCTGCATCTCCTATAGTCAGTACAGTAGCTGTTTGTGCTTATCCTAAAGTCTAGCCTTCCCGTCCCGCTTCAGTGTGCACATCAGCATGTTTTACATCTTTACTGTGTGGATCCTTCTCTTTCTGCTGTAATCAACTGCTTTCAGCTTCTTAATGTCCCACCGGGATCTAATTCACAGATTTTTGTTTTTAAAAATGATTTTCATTTTACTTGTGCAAATACGATGTTGTAAGTGTAAATATCGTCTGTTTTCCAGTACGTTTTTCTCATGTCAAGCCATTTTTAGGTTTGTTCTGAATATAAGACGCTTTTGCTCCTTTTCAGGTGTAAATTGGAATGTCTGGTATTGAAAATGTACATTTACAAAATAAATCATCAGCGCTGAGTTGCTCCGAGCTGTGAATGAGTGGCATATTTGTCAAAAGCTTTCATTCTCAAATCTAATGTGTGCTTCAAATTTGGCCTTCTGTGATCGACTATGCACATGTGAGAAGTAATGCAGTGTGGTGGTAATAGTATTGATTCTTAATTTTTTTTTTTTTTTTTTACTTTTTTTACTTTTTTTTTTTTTTTACTTTTTTTTTTTTTTACTGGGTAGTTTATTTCAATTTTCTTTTTTCTTTTCTTTTTTACTGGGTACTCTATTTAATTTTGTATTTTATTTTTAAATCTTACATTATTTTACATTATTCCATTATTTTATTTTGTTATTTTAACAAATTCAGTCTGGTATTAGTGCAAAAACAGCTTAGTTCAAAACAAAAACTAATATCATGGTTGCATGACTTTGCATTTGATTAAATATCATCAAACACAAAGTTGGCTTTTGTTTAATTTAAACACTTGTACAAGAACGTTTGCTTCATTGCAATCAGAATTGTTGAGGATCAGTGCCGATGGCTGTAGTGTTGATGAGGCCTTCACAGGGGAGAGTCTAGTTGACGCAATCTCTGCTGACACTTCAAGGATGCGTTGTGGTCGTGTCTAGGCGCAGGTCCTTCATCTGATCTGGAAACGATCATTCACTTGAGATACAAATGCAAAATGAAGTCTTGAAAAATTAAGGGAGTTTATCTTTAAAACAAAAACATAACTCAGTGAGTTATGTAAACTTCCCTTTGAAGTCTGTTGATTTTTCTGAGCCCATTGGCAAATATTTGTTCTTATTTTAATCATAAACTCACTTCATTTTGACCAGTTCCACAAAAAAACAAGACTTATTAATAGTAAAAGTAATTTTTAAGAATTTAGACATTTGCACTGGAAAACAAGACAAAAGAACATCACTTTTTTTGCAGTGTAAATGTTGTGAGCAGAGCGATTTAAGCTTCTTTTTTTTTTGTAAAATGAATTAAAAGTAATGTTATCTGCAAGTTGTATTTTCAAACACTAAAGTATTCTCCCTATACATTTACATTTAGAGATCATACTGATGTATTGAGTTCCCTTCAATTTATTCCTTAAATTTTCTTTACAAGGTCTTAAAAAATTCTTAAATGTACCTCCATAAATCCTGCAGAAACCCTGTAGTCAAGTCTCAGTTAAGGTCAAGTGCTCAAAAAGAGCTTAAGTAAACCAATATCCTTCAAAAAGGTTTCTTCAATATAACAGATAAATAAAATAAGTTCAAATGAAATAGTCCAAGCCTATTTGCACTGCACATGCTGGTTTCGGCCTCATCAGGGTCTGTGGTGATGTCCTCATCTCATATATAACACACCTGTGATTCACAACTACCTGCTAATAATAATGCACTCGCGTTGGTGTAAAGTAGCCTTGTTGAGTAAGGGTAAAACGCACAAGACATTGAAGTACTTTCAGGGCATTGAAGTACCTTCAATGCCCTGAAGATGGCGATATCACTTCTTTTGTGGCAGAAATAAACTGCTGCAGAAAAAGTTAAGTGCCATGCAAATGGGGTTTTTCTCAACCGAAAGGCTGCATATCTCTTATCGTACTTCTCAGTTTGAAGGATCCTTGGAAGGCAGCCTTCGTTTCGGGTCCTTCATTCATTCATTTTGAAGGATGCATCGGATGTATCCTTCGCGGCCACAATCCTTTGCACATATTCCAATTCACGAAAATAAACTGACGGAAAACGAGTCGGTACTGAGCTTGTCTGAGTTTATAATTAAATGTAAGACAAAAATAATGTTTTCGGACATGAAAGCATAGATGTTATCTTTATCTTAATCTGACAATAATGTAAGCCGATGGGAGACACAAGCATCTGTCATTCACTGTATTGCAATAATAAAACCCAGATTAAAAGGAAGTTTTAATAGTATTTCCGTGCCGTGACCGCAGGGGCGGGAACATGTGTGACATAGACAACATGTCAACATCTTACTAGACCGTCTTATTCTAGCGCTTAATCGCTGAGGAGACACAAGCTCACAAACTACAAAGCAGCCAAAAAGATACTTAATTACATTTACTCAAATATTTAACACCGTTGACTGTTTCTCTGATCACTGTGAGATGATATGTTGACTTTATATCCCCTTTTCACATGTTTACGTTTGTTTTTGCCAGATTTTTAGTAGGCCTACTGCTAAACACCTTGAAAAGGATTTAGACGCCTGAATCACACACAAAAAATATCAGCGTCTTATTAAATATCACAGCAAGTATAATTTATTTCAAAGAAAGACACTTTACACACAAAACAAACGTTTGAGATGTTGGTAACACTTTAACATTAGTTTAATACATTATTAACATGAACAATGAAAAAAGCATCTTCTAAAGCATTTTCTATTCTTACTGTTAATTTCAAAGGTTATGAATTCATTATTAAAATAACAATTTTGATCAGTTAATATTATTTAATGACACTGAGATTTATAAATAGCCTACAAATGTACAAACAACACCACACAACGGATTATCTGCAAAAGCCTGTAACTTAAATACTTTTGAGATATGAACTAAAGAGCCATCAGAATGACAAGTCCTTGTGTCATTGTTCACAAACAAGATAGTCAAAATGCTTAGTTGTGTTGTCAATATTTACAGATGTAAACTATATGATTTTGATGGCAATTATTGAAAATTCACAAGACTGCACTTTAGCTGAATGGCATATATATGTATATTTCAACAGTAATATATATATTATATTATATATATGTATATATACTGTTTATACACTCACCTAAAGGATTATTAGGAACACGATACTAATACTGTGTTTGACCCCCTTTTGCCTTCAGAACTGCCTTAATTCTACGTGGCATTGATTCACCAAGGTGCTGAAAGCATTCTTTAGAAATGTTGGCCCATATTGATAGGATAGCATCTTGCAGTTGATGGAGATTTGTGGGATGCACATCCAGGGCACGAAGCTCCCGTTCCACCACATCCCAAAGATGCTCTATTGGGTTGAGATCTGGTGACTGTGGGGGCCATTTTAGTACTGTGATCTTTTTCCTATTTGTAGTGGAGATGAGTGGTACCCGGTGGGGTCTTCTGCTGTTGTAGCCCATCCGCCTCAAGGTTGTGCGTGTTGTGGCTTCACAAATGCTTTGCTGCATTCCTCGGTTGTAACGAGTGGTTATTTCAGTCAAAGTTGCTCTTCTATTAGCTTGAATCAGTCGGCCCATTCTCCTCTGACCTCTAGCATCAACAAGGCTTTTTCGCCCACAGGACTGCCTCATACTGGATGTTTTTCCCTTTTCACACCATTCTTTGTAAACCCTAGAAATGGTTGTGTGTGAAAATCCCAGTAACTGAGCAGATTGTGAAATACTCGGCCCGTCTGGCACCAACAACCATGCCACGCTCAAAATTGCTTAAATCACCTTTCTTTCCCATTCTGACATTCAGTTTGGAGTTCAGGAGATTGTCTTGACCAGGACCACACCCCTAAATGCATTGAAGCAACTGCCATGTGATTGGTTGATTAGATAATTGCATTAATGAGAAATTGAACAGGTGTTCCTAATAATCCTTTAGGTGAGTGTATGTGTACGTGTGTGTGTGTTTGTCTCTATCAAGTATATTTACTGTATAATGTAAAATGCAAGTGATAGAATTACAGTATAGTGAACACTGTCTAATTACATGCCTGTTCTGTCTACAAACGTTTGAATGGTTGAGGACACAGTTGTTCTCACAACATTCGGCTACACCTTTCGACCCGCCTCGCCTCGCCTCGGCCTTAAGGTCATGATCGAGAACATGGTCCACAATAGTGGCCCTTATTTCATCAGAAACATCTCTACAATCCTGGCCTCTTCATGAGATGACATCTGAGCTCTTTTAGAAAACTGGTTACATTTCCCTTCATTAGTGAAATTTAAAATTCTACTCTGCAATTCATCGATTCAGGACACATTTAAAAAAAAAAAAAAAAAAAAAGTTTAATAGAATAGAAAGCACACTTGACGCATTATGCCAATTTTAACCATTTAGCATTTGATGACTTATGCATGAGACTAATGTGTAGATGTTTTGTGTGGTAAGACTATTCAACAGGGTAGTACCAGCATAATATTGGATAAACATGACATAAGCAATTGATAATGTAGGAAACGGCAGACAATTGTACATGATCAGTTGCATGACTGTACCAAAGCATTTGCAATTTGTTCAGAATAATGAGAAATTGCTTTTGTGATGTGCACAAGTGACTACAGTTTTTCTCATTCGCTGGAATTCTCAAAACTACTTGTTCAAACTCCACATCATCTAGTAATGTTAACTAATAGGGTCTAATTGTACAGAATTTTGAGTTTAAAATAAAACAATAGATCTAGTGTTGAAAATGAAAACAAGTTTTGTGTGTGTGTGTGTGTGTGTGTGTGGTAAGTGGAACATGTTAATGTAATGATCTACACCTGTGTGAACTTTGAACTTCATATATCAATTAAAAATCACCAAATCAAACACACTGTAATGTCAAAAATGATGAAGAAAAATTAAAAGTGAAGAGAAAAGATTCTGCAGCATTTGAGAATCAGATCTAATGAATCACATTCACACAATTTATTCAAATACGTTTGGGGTGTTTCTGTTCTTGTCCTGTGATTAGTTCATGTTCTCTCTGCTTGTTTTCTTTAATAACGGATGATTTGAAATTGCTGAAATGAACATGAAAGAATTTAATCTAAATTACATTTTTCCATGTTCTTCTAGCGCTCTTGATGGGCCGTGAACTCATGCACTTTACTTCATGTTCACTTCATGCAATCTGACATTTATTCACTTTTAAGTCCCATTGTTCAAAAAGATTGAAAAATATAGAGGAGCACGGAGTAGTTTTGAAGTGAACTGGTCTGAATGAAAGTCGAGTGATTAGAAACAGTTCTGCCTGGAAACGACACAACGCTATCAGATGTCTCTGAGACTCAGCTATTGTCTGAATGCCATTGTTTTCAAACGTTTTTAATAAATGTAGAGCAATGTGGAGGGCATAGACACTATTGTTTTTCCCGTTCAGTGCGAAATGAATATTTTCAACAATCTCTTCACCTCTATAAACCACAAGCTTCATAGCATGTGCTGGCATTTAGTTAAAGTACACAATAAGAATCACTCTGAAGCATTTAGATGACCACATACTTTTTAATGAAACCAAGCAAAACTGCAAAAGGAGTTCACAGTGAGCATCCTGCATTTTTCTTTGTGAGGAAAAGAGTGGGACATTTACTGTGATTCATTTAGAAGACGCTTTTACAAATGAGGACTACAACAAATCTATTCATCCTGAGGCAATAACATGAAAGTGCTTTCAACATGTAGAAAAGCAAGGGAAATAAGAAAGAGTGAAAAACATTTCAAAAATCATTACTCTGATAAGAACTCACAGAAAACATTTGACGTTTTAATAACTCAGTTTGTGTTCCATGGTACAAATTAATCCCCACATTAAATAAGTATTATATATAAAGTAGTGGCTAAAAGTAATGTTTGGCCTAGGAAAACTGACATCTTTACCCTTTATTCAAGTATTATTAAAAAGGTGTACATGTAAGCATATTGCGTAGTTGAGTCAATTGTTTTATTTGTGATAACTGTAACCGGTCCCATTCTGACCATTGTACTCTATCTGCGTTGTGTTGTGTGGTGTGTTGTCACTCATAGAAAATACAGGAGACCGGAACTGCTGCTGACTGAAGGTTTATTCTTATGGAGCATTGGATGGTGCTGGATGGATTAAAGAGAGAGACAGCAATGAAAAATGTTTCTCTCTGACTGTATCACCTCTCCTCAGCGTGCACAAAGCAGTCTGCCTTGCTGCTGTCATCATCCCTTCCAAATTAACACTAATGATATTAAAGAAAAATAAACATTTTCATAGACTATTTAAATTAAAAGTAAATAAATAAAAATCGACAAGAAGGATAATTAGTGAAATACATACATTCACATTAGGAATATTTACATCCATCACATTCACCCCTCCTGAATTTCAATAATATCCTGACCAAATAACCCAAACATTGATCCAACAGAACCAGATCTACAACGAATCTCATTCGCAGTTCAACATCGTAAGTTACCCGCTTTTCAGGTTAAGAAAAATCCAAGGTTGATCAAGTCTCAGATATTCTTAGAACAGTATGCTGCCTTGTACAACATCCAATAATCTGGCCTGTATTACACTTCCTGAAATTCACATCTTGTATAAATTTCCACAGTATTTTCATAGAATCAAACACCTTTTAAAATAAAGAAATGATCCTGATCTCCTTGCTAAAGATGACCCCATTCTCTGAACATAAAATGGTCTCTGTGCCATTGACTCAATTAAACGGTTAACTTTTTTGACCACCCTTCCTGCACGGGTCCTAACACCCAATGTGTCAGTTGGAATTTGTGCTTGTGTGTCAGTAATACTGTTATCGGATGTGTCATTTACAGTTTGTTAACGAGTCAGGATTACTAACAGAAGATTCGGTCTCTATGAAAGGTACCCGATCAGAACCCCCAACAGCCTCATTTTCACTGGGATTTTGTTCGGAGACACTTGGATTTTGTTCGCAGAGACTTCTTCGACTGTGGACTGAATGATCAGATTCCAGAACATCATCATCCATAAACTTTTGACCTTCAATCTGTTCTTCACCTTCAAGTACCCATGCCCTCGTTCTATCATCAGAACTCTCCTCTTCCAACGAGTCAGAGAACTCAGACACACAAGACTCGCTCTCCATATTGTCAGCATCAGATTGTATGTCCTTGTCGTCTTGAGGAAGCTGATATCCAAAATCAGATTTCGATGCACCACTTTGGATTTGCCTTCTTCGTCAATCAGTTTGTATATGTTTGTCTGAAGGTTCCGGTCCTTTACAGTATAGACAGTTGGGTCCCATTTATCGGCAAGCTTTTTCTTTCCTCTTTCACTCTTGTTTGCAAGGAGCACTCTGTCTCCGATGTTCAAACATGTGCCTTTAACCTTCCGATTGTAACCTTTGGCCTGCTTTTTCTGTTCTTTTTCAGTGTGTTTCTGAGCAATGCGAGCTGCTTCATGCAGGTAAGACATGAGGGTTTTTGCATAGCTGCCATGGTCAACAATCACCGGGTTATGCAACACCTGTCCAAACATGACATCAACAGGTAGCTTTGGGATGCGACCAAACATCAACTGGAATGGGGCATAACCAGTGGTCTCATGTACAGTGGCATTATATGCGAATGTCAGAGTCTGTATCTGCTCGGGCCACTTGTGTTTCTCCTTGAGAGGCAGAGAACGAAGCATACTGCCCAGGGTCCGATTAAACCGCTCTGTCCCACCGTTTCCCATCGGATGATATGCTGTAGTGTGGGATTTCTCAATACCTGCCAGCTTGAGCAGTTCGGCTATGAGGGTACTTTCAAAGTTGGTCCCTTGATCCGTATGAATGCGTGTTGGAAAACCATAAATGCAAAAGACGTGATCCCACAGCTTCTTCGCAATTTGTTTTGCCTTCTGGTTTACACAAGGAAAGGCATGGGCCAACTTTTTAAAGTGATAAGTCACAACTAATACGTCCACGGAACGCTGCTTGCTGTCCTCAGCACTCCAAAAATCCAAACACACTAGCTCCATAGGGGCAGACGTTCTAATGCTCTCAAGTGGGGCTCGTGCAGATGGCTCTGGTGTTTTGGCCAATATACATCTCTGACAACACTTGACATAGTCCCTTATGTCACGCTCCATTCTAGGCCAGAAAAAGCGTTGTCGAGTTAGCTGGAGAGTTCTTGACTGTCCCTGATGTCCAGCAAGATTGTGTACACCAGTTAAGGCTTTAATCTTAAGACACGAAGGAAGCACAAGTTGAAACCTCTTGTGCTTGCTTAGAGGATCTTTAGAGACACGATAGACTATTCCATCTTGAATCTTCAGCCGATCCCAGTGCTTAAGAAGAACTAGAGCCCTGGCATCCATTCCAGCCCTCTCTCGCCTTGATGGTCGCTTCTTCTGACTCAGGTAGGGCATAAGTTTTGAGATGACCGGATCTGACTCTTGGCCATGTTGGATCTCCTCAAGGGGGATTGCTGAAATTGTGTCATACCCAAGCAGTACTGCATTTTGAATGGCCTGAATTGCCTGCATAGCCCTCAGCTCAGTTACAGTCTCCCACTGATTATGGAGGTTCAAATGAGTTCCGACTGCTGTGTGATCACAGGACACTGCAGAATTCGGCTGAAGCAACACATGAAGACTGTTCACTTGTAAACGGAAAGTGTCTTGAATTCCATCTTCAGTTACACCTGCAGCTTCAGTGAGTAAGCTGCCATATCGCTCTGTGATGAGCCTGTGACTGATTGATTTAGAGAAAGGATCTCGGCTCAAAGCGTCAGCCACAGTATTCTTCTTTCCGGCAATATGTTTGAGGTCGAATGTGTAAGCAGCAAGCTTAGACACCCAGCGCTGTTCACAAGCATCGAGTTTAGCCTTGGTGAGAATATAAGTGAGCGGGTTATTGTCCGTCCATACAGTGAACGTGTGGCTTTAGCCAATGACTGAATTTCTCACACACGCTCCACTTTAAGGCTAAAAACTCGAGTTTGTGAGCCAGATATCTCCTCTGAGAGTTACTTAGGTACTTGCTTGTGAATGCAATGGGACGAGCTTTCTCCTCACTTGCTGGTATTTGCGACAACACAGCCCCAAGTCCATCCAGAGAAGCATCAATTGACAAGATTAATGGAAGAGAAAAGTCGGGATGTGCTAAGACCACACTATGCAGTAGGCTCTCTTTCAGTTTAGAAAGGGCATCATCACACTCTAAAGTCCAGTCAGTTGGCTTGAGCTTTCTGTATGTGCCTGCCTTAGCCTCAGTTCTGACCTTTGTCCTCTTTTTCTGTCCAGCTGTTAGGGAGAAGAGCGGTTTGGCTACGGAGGAGCAATTTGGGATGAAGTGCTGGTAGTAGAGGATCATTCCCAAAACAGACTTAATCCTCCTCACCGATGGAGTACACCCATCTTCTTCCATGAGATCAGCTTTTGACAGCTTGACTATGGCCTCAACCTTTGAAGGATCAACAGAAACACCATTTCCATCAATGATGTGGCCTAAAAACTTAACGGATGCCCGCATCAGATGGCATTTTTTTGGACTTAACTTGAGATTGTGGCTCCTCAGTCGTTGGAATACTATCTCCAACCGCTCCAGAGCTGCATTCTCGTCAGGCGCAAACACCAGTAGGTTGTCTAAATAACACAGCAGACTACTAAAATTCAGGTCTCCAAAGATACTCAACATCATGCGCATAAATGATGCTGGGCTATTACACAACCCTTGAGGCATCCTGTTGTACTCATGAAGTCCTACTGGAGTAGTAAACGCTGTGTACTTTTTATCTTCTTCAGCCATGGGGATGTTATAAAAGCCTGACGTTAAATCCATAGTACTGAAGAGAGTGTTTCCACCCAAGGCAACAAGACAGTCAGACTGGTGTGGGAGCGGGTGTGCATCCTTAATGGTCCTGGCATTCAGCCATCTAAAGTCCGTACAAATCCTCAAGCCACCATCCTTCTTCCAAACTAAAACTACAGGCGAAGCATACTCGCTCACTGATTTCCGAATTATTCCTTGTTCTTCCATTTCTGAGAGAACTTGGCGTAATTTTTGATAGTGAGCGGGTGGTACTCGACAATATGGCAGTCGGAATGGACGCTCGTCTGTCAAGCGGATGCGATGGACAAAACCGCTGACCTCCCCACAATCCAGAGCATGCTTAGAAAATATATCATGGTAATTCTCAAGCAGCTGAACAAGCTTTTCTCTTGCTGCACCCTCGACAGAGCATGCGTCAATGTCGATGTCACTGAGACCTGCGGCCTTTAGTCTTTGTTTAAGATCAGCTGTGGCACCGAGTTGAGAAGAATTCTCGGATGTGGGCAATTGTACATGACTGAAACCCTGCAACAGCTCAAAATCTTCCACAGCCAGACATGGGAACACATCTGCAAGCTTACGATTTCTTCTTAGGGTGACTGGTTTGTCTGAAAGGTTGGTAACTTTTAGAGGAACCCAACGATCTCCCCACAATGGTGTAACAACTCGGCCAACGATGATGTCCCGTGGCATGGATCTGGAAGAAGTGGCCTCCACAATTACAGTACTCCCTGGTGACATAGCAGCATTACTCGGCAGCCTCCCCCAGACAAGGTGCTCTTTTTTGGCCATTAGGGTAACTGACTGCTGAAGCTTAACAGTCCCAACCTTGTCGGGTGGATCTCCACCTCTCCAGCGGCAAGTATTTGCCATGACATCCAAAAATTGTTCACACGATGAAGATGGCTCTGAGACACTGTTAGACACAATCCTCCAATAATCATCACTGATCTTCATCCTGTGCATGAGGAACTTAATCACGTTGGTACCAATGATCAAGTCGTCCCTTTGTCCTGGCACAACTAGAACGGGTACTAAACATCGCTCGCCATACACTTTCAGCTCAACTTCATACATGCATTTTGGCTTACTTTCTTTACCTCCACAGCCTATTAACATTATTTCCTGTGACAATTGTGTGGGCTTCGGCAACACATCCTCACTCAGCATTCTGCTCTCTACTGCTTCACTGAAAGTACATGCCATAGATCCTGAGTCCAACATTCCCATCATCTGGAATTTGTCATTGACACAGACGGGTGCATAAAACAATTTATCAAACACTTCAAGGGATTGCATATTCTGTGCAATCACTTTAACTTCAGCAGGAGCTTGTGCACAGGCGGTTTCATAAACTTGCATAAGATCAGCATTTTCGAGGGTTTGCTCCACTCTACCCACACGTCCCCTCTCCAGGTGTGGGTCGACTATTTTAAAGTCGGTGAACCTTGAGGTAGCTGTGCAAACTGATTGCGATCGCTGGGTTGGATATTTGCACAATCCCTCTTTATGTGACCAGGTTGGAAACAGGCAAGACAAAGTTGTTGTCGTCGACAATGTGCTAAAGTTGAATGCTCAGAGGAATGGCATACCTTACATGCTCTCACAGGGGGTTGGCTTGGCCGAGGGCGCCTCATCTCTGCTTGACTATTCTGGGAAAGAGCACGGTCAAGTAAACCGATGAGCGTCTTCATGCAGTTATCATCATTCTGTGGATGAGATGGCGTGCTTGCATTAACGTTATCAGGTGACACAACAGGAAAAACACTGGTGGCGACCTCACCCTCCATAGGTGACTGGGTATGAGTCGTAACGTTTCTCACAACAAAGTTATGCTTGGATTTGACAGCCAACTGTTCCTTTTGCTCAGTGTGATATCTGTCAAGATGCTCTTGTACCTCATTCGCTGTCCACTTATCTGGCGCTTTCAAGCGGAAAATGGCTGACAGAGTTGGGTCTGGGCAGTGTTTGACAAACATCATGGCTGCCTCCTGGCACGGATTATCCATCTGTCGCCCAAGCCTAGTTAGAGCCTCCTCTGCAACATCCACAGCCTTATTTAAACGGACCCAGTATTCAACTGGGTTTTCTCCGGCAACAGGCACTGTGCCATAGAAATCGGCTAAGGGCATGTAGGAATATCTGACCTCGCTGAAATGCTGTTTCAGAATATCAAAAATCACTTTTGGGTTCTCAGAGGGTCTTAGGGAAGTGTTACTGCGAAGGGTAATTCTAACAATGTCTTTGGCTTTACCCATCAGCCTTGAAAGGATTTCATGATGGTGCTCCAACACTGGTATGCCTCTTTTCCGCAGGTAAGTGTCCATTAAATCCTCCCACTCATGCACACTGAATTTATCTGTTCCATCCCCTCGGAAAACAGGGGGCTCTTTTGCTTCAGACTGCATGACTAGTTTAACTCCTGTCAAATTAAGTGAGGGTGCCTCTGAGAATGTCTGACCTGCACCTAAACTTTGAGTCTGTGCGTTGCTGGTTGCTCTTTGCCCATAAGCTACCCCACTTTGAGCAGAAATTATAGTCGTTCCTACTTCCTGAGCAATGTGTGTTATATAGATGATACCATGCTGGATCACTTAAGTCTGGGCAGACTGATAATGGATTACCCCGTAACTGACTAGGTGTTTGTTCAGTTACTCGAGTGGAACAAAGTTCAGGTGATGTTCGTTCTACATTACCCCTTCCTGCAACAGGTGTAAATGTACGCTCACTGAAAAGTCTACCTCTCCCAAAACTTGAATCTGACATGTTCCCATCAGCATTAAAATTTTCTGCATTGAAACCATGTGCCATCATTCCTCATTAACATGCAGGTCACCAAACAATGAGTAATGTAAACCTCAAATGTAAAGAAAAACTCTTAAGCGCCAACACAACAAATGATTAAAGGATACCAAGGGGAAAAAGTCAAATTAGTGGCGCTAATTATGAAGTGAAATGTCCAGTTCAGCAAAAATGAACCTATTTGTGTTACTGTTCATTGAAACCTTGAGTGAAATGCAGCCTCCACCGGTGACCAAACGGCATTGGTCCATGGACGAAGATCCTGGAAGACGAGCTGATCTTCATCCAGGTCACGGCACCACTGTAACCGGTCCCATTCTGACCATTGTACTCTATCTGCGTTGTGTTGTGTGGTGTGTTGTCACTCATAGAAAATACAGGATACCGGAACTGCTGCTGACTGAAGGTTTATTCTTATGGAGCATTGGATGGTGCTGGATGGATTAAAGAGAGAGACAGCAATGAAAAATGTTTCTCTCTGACTGTATCACCTCTCCTCAGCGTGCACAAAGCAGTCTGCCTTGCTGCTGTCATCATCCCTTCCAAATTAACACTAATGATATTAAAGAAAAATAAATATTTTCATAGACTATTTAAATTAAAAGTAAATAAATAAAAATCGACAAGAAGGATAATTAGTGAAATACATACGTTCACATTAGGAATATTTACATCCGTCACATAATGCATCGAAACTTTAATCATTGAATCATTTTTGGCCAGGCTGTCACACAAAGATATAATGAACACATGCAAAAACAAGAGAGAACCAACATAACATTGATAACTGTTTGTTGTATTCAATGTATGCTTTTTCCTGTGAGCTTTTTGTTTTTCTATGTTTTAAAATAAAACCTGTAGTTTGCCTTTTTTGCCAAATAATTTTGTCAGGTACAGTGCATCATTCTTCTGTGTAGACGCAGACCAATCAGAGTGCCTATGATGACCTCTGTCCACGGTCGAAAGAGCCTACAATGGGCACGCGAGCGTTGGAACTGGAACTTGGTGAGGTGGAAGAAGGTCGCCTGGTCCGATGAGTCCCATATTCTTTTAAATGTAATCAAGTGGACAGCCGTGTACGTGTGCGCCGTTTACCTGGAGAAGTGTCGACAACAAGCCGGTGGAGGGAGAGTGATGCTCTGGGCAATGTTCTTCTGTGAAACCCTGGGTCCTGCCATTTACGTGGATTTCACTTTGACAGGTGGGACCGATCTTAAACATTGTTGCAGACCAGGTACACCCCTTCATGACAATAGTGGCCTCTTTCAGCAGGATAATACACCTGCCACACTGCACACATTGTTCAGGAATGGTTTGATGAAGAACTCAAGGTGTTTCCCTGGTCTAAAAATTCCCCAGATCTCAATCCAGTCGAGCATATGTGGGATGTGCTGGACCAACAAGTTCAATCCACAGCGGCGCCACCTCATAACCTACAGGACTTGAAGGATCTGCTGTTTACAGCTTGGTGCCAGATACTACAGGACACATTCAGAGGTCTTTTAGAGTCCATGCCTCGGCGGGTTGACCCTGTTTTGGCATCACATGGACGACCAACATATTAGAAAAGTGGTCATAATGTTTTGGCTCATCGGTGTATAAAACATGATTCTAGTCACATTGCATACTAATTAATTACACGACCAGAGTGTCATGTTTCATAGTCATGTAAACATCAAAGGACATTCAGAAACAAGACCAAAGCAACCATAAAAAAATGGACAAATGAGGCCATAAATGTATGTTCACCAGAATGAGTTACTGTGAATTAAACATTTCCTTCCCGAGCTGGAAAAGAAATGAAGTAAAAGATGAACAAATGCACTGTTTAGAAAGCTCTTTTTGTCTGCAAGTCTGGCTCCAAGCGTCGGCCATGAGCAAAATCAAACCCAAACCATAATAAAATATGAGTCTAGATTTAAACATATTGCATATGGCGACACCGAAAAGCACACCAACACTGTATAACATATGGTGAATGTCTGAAAAAACATAGTCACAATGGCACATTAAATGATTGAAAAACAATCACTGTTCTGCTACCGTACTTTTTGTAAAGGAATTCATAATCAATTGTATTTTTATTCTTTCACTACAGAGACAGATCTGTTTTACTCCTGAGTTTTTAAGAGCCTCAGTGAACAGAAGGATAGTTTGTTCCCTTATGGTCGTGTTTGGTTTGGACTCTGCTGAATAGCATTGTATGATGCATAGGAAATTAAAAATGCAGGGTTGTAATTTACAGGAGAGTGAGATGGATTTAAAGGCTCGTTTTGCTGCTCCACTTCCAAACTTCCAAATATGTCACAGCTGAATGAGAAGCAGCTTTTGCGGGCCGGCAGTGTGTCGGGCCGGGCGCTGCCAGCTCCCCTCTGTGCCAGTGTAAGATGGACCCGCAGGCAACACCGTTTATCAGATCCAAATGTCATTTAAGTCCTGCATCTGATTTTGCGCTGTTAAATCACAGTGTAGTTTCATTGTGTTTTATAAAAGCGAGGGCCGGGGTTACTGAACTGATCAAGGGTTTGCTGAATATGTAATGCTCAATTATTTCATCCGATCCTTCATGTTCAATGTTGCAGGAGGCTTGAGTCTGGTCAAGCAGGTTATATCACATCTGTTTCAATTTGTACTGTCTACTGTGCTTTCTTGGATGATTTTAGTGCTTTGGCAGGATTTAAACAGACTAAATGATTGGAGAAATCTCGCATACGTCACCAGAGTCTGTGGTTTTCACCGGAGGATCCAGTTATGACATTTTGATTAAAAAGTATGAGGTCCAAAAAACTATGGATGAATCATTAAGATCTATAACATGCATTTAGATGCAAAATTCAATAGATGAAATAGACTGAAATCAACAGACAACAATGTTCAAACACCATTTACTGCAGAACATCTCCACATATCCCAATATTAACATTTTTTTTTTTGCTGTAACCTTTATTACATTAATGTTGACCAGCTTAAAATTACTACTGTATGTTAACAAGTACCAAGATTTTCATCACCTGCTATTTGACTATTGGTGAATTAACCCACACAGTTTTGGTGATGTCTGCCAAAAAGAAATTATTTCATTTTGATGAAAAATTATAAAAATAAAAGCCCATTTTAGCCCTATAAGGCAAAAAAAAAAAAACATGTTTTGGCAAATCATAATTATGATATAAATAGTCAAAATTTTGAGATAAAATGTCAGTTGTGAAATAAAACGTTCAAATTGAGTAAAAAAAAAAAAACAGTTGAAAAAAAAGTTGTAATAAGTGATTAAAAAATGATGACATTTACGAAATAAAAAATGATGACAGTCACAAGTGTGACAATAGTCCAAATTGACAATAACACGCAAAGTTGTAATTATGAGATGTCAGTCGAAAAAAGTCTAAATTTATAATTTGTATAAAAAATATACAATTGATCATTTATAAATTTAAATTAAGAGATCATAATTGTAAGTCTATTTTAAAATTGGGACTTAATAATTTCGACTTTATTTGTTGTGATATTTATTTCTTCTTATCTGGAGTAAATTGCCTTCCATAAATGGAAGCAAACAAATAAAAATGATAATCATCATCATCATAAAATAATATTATAATTACTTATTTTATTACTATATACGTATATTTATTTATTTCTTATTTCCAGATGCATGACATATATCAAAATATATGTTCTGGAAGTAAGTCTGGTGCAGTCAACTCAAATGTCATTTTCAGCAGCAGAGTGCATGTTTTGTACAGAGGTATTAGTGTATTCTGAACACACACCGCCTCATATAGCCATTTCATGCGCACTTTGACTGTGAACTGTGTGCCCGTGACATGAACCCATAAGCCCTCGAGTGCTGTTGTGCAGTGACAGCTCGACCTGTCTTTGGCCTATACCTGGCCTGGGACACGTGCCGGAGAGGGTCAGTGGCCCGCGTCTGGGGACTTGAACCGCCTCTCATTTGTGGTCTCTGTGGTCTGTGGAACGAGTCCAGAACTATTGGGTTCCTCTCATGACCGCCAGAGCCTGGCCCGCCTCACCTCAGACCGCTGCCAGTAAATAATATCTGCCTGTTATAATCACGAGACACACTTTGATGATGCTGAAACCTAATGCCAGTCGATAGTTGATGAATTGCATTTGTTAAACTAGATTTTTAGGTGAAAATTGTATGTTTGATCACTTAGAAAAGTAACATCACACCTCTCTTTAACCAGCAGCATGATTTGAGAAATAAAAACACAAAAAATATGAGCTATATGCATTATGATGCTTGCCTCAGAAAAAAAGTGGCATGCACTAATAAAGCTCCATCAAGTTGAGCTCAGTGTGTCCAATAGGTGGCGCTATTGTCCTAGTCAGAACATCCTGACATTGTCCTTCAATGCATGTGGTAACTGGGTTCAGCCAAGCTCTTAAACTTTATCTGTGTGTAAAATATCTCATGAAAATATTATTTCACCGTGTCAGCAATGTATTATGTTAATTCTGAACAAAAGAAAACTGATGGGCAACGTTTCAACAGCTATGCAGCGTTTTTACGAGTATTAATTAAACTTTCAACAAGCAGTTTAGTTGCTTTTGAAGACAAAATCTGAATGTTTTCCAAGTCAACTCTGCTGCTGGTTTGATTTTGATCTCATAAACACAAATGAAAGTGACTGCACCACTAGACGCGTCAGTAACCAGACAGTTGACGGTAGCCACTGATTTTCCATAGTAGGAAAAAGGATACTATGGAAGTCAATGGGTGCCGTCAACTGTCTGGTCACCAACATTCTTCAAAATATCTTCTTATGTGTTCAACAGAAGAGAGAAACTCGTACAGGTTTGAAACAACTTAAGGGTGAGTGTAAATGATGACAGAATTTTAATTTTTGGGTGAACAATTCCTTTACCTAATGTTTACAAATACAACTTTTGATTTTAATAATGTATTAGTAAATGTTAAAATTAACATTAACAAAGATTAATGAATGCTGTGGAAGTGCAGTAGATTATTAGTCCATGTTAACTAATGTAGTTAACTAATGAAACCCTATTGTAAAGTGTTTTAATCTACATCTGGAATCTGTATCATGACGTGTTCTCTGTTGTGAAGCCAAATACAATTTGCTACATTGTGGGCAATAGTTCCTGCATTAAATAAACACAACTATAACCTCCAATCATTTCGAAGGACTCTAAAAGATCAGCACATCCGAGTCGCTGGACTGGTTAACCAACCCGGACGGCCATAAGAGCATAGACCTATATACAAACAAGCAATAATCAGCATTCTGATATAACCAACCACAAGCCAGCACAGGCAGTGAAAACACAGTTAAACCCTCAACACAGCTGTAAAATAGACTTAAAACTACTTAATGGAAGTGTTAGCCTCAAAATGACATTCCCCATTTTGGGAATAACATAGGCTACTTGGTGTCGTTGAGCTGTGTGGTCTTTGCTTCCTGAGCCCTTACAGGGCAACATTTGGGTTAGTCGAGAGGGTCTGTGGCGAATGCTGGTCAGAACTGCAATGGAAACGTGCTCCCTTACACACACACACACACACACGCGCGTCCTCGCGGAGAGACGCATAGATTTGAGTCTGTCTGTACGCGCGTCCTCCTCCGCCAGCACTGGCAGATTTACCAGTTTTAATCATGTAAATCACCTTCATCACACTCCCCTGATTTGAATATCTGAAAATATTGTCTGCGTCGTAATGGATCTTCAATATGTTCACACTATTTTATGGCTGCATTTGGAAAGCGCGCGCGTTTTTTTGCTGGAAGTGTCTTGATGTATTAGGTAGATGAAATGAATACAACTCATTCACGGGACATGTAGACTCCAAGATGTGAAAAACACACTGTGTTCGAATGTAAACACGTGAAAACATATATTTGTTCTGATATGAAATATGCTGAGTCTACATGGCTTGAACTCTCATTGTGGGTATTTAAGAAAACAGCGTCTTAAAATACACTCTCTCTGTTTCTGTTTAAGTCATCATCGCTGGGAAAGCGCGAGTTTCACTTGCCATTTATAATTACTAAGATGTAAATCTAATACAATTTATCTGCAACAATCAATGTAACTGTATTTAACAAAATGTCAAAAGCCAAAATATGTCCACGGGAAACCAGATGGGCTTTTTTTTTCTTTTATTTATTTTTTACATTTGATAGATATTGTCAACCCAGTGTCATCGTTAAAGACCTAATAAATCAGAACTTACGTTTTGTTTATGTCTATTAGCTTTGGACTCATCTGTATGCATGTATAATCATAACCTTTCACTTTTAGCAGATATTCACATTTAAAATAAAATAAAATCCTATCAATTTATCTATCTATCAGTCTGCCAGCATAAATGCATTTAATATTTATCAAATAAATGTAATCATATAATAATTCTATTATTATTCAATTAACATAAAAACGTATTTATAATTATTAAAAAATGCATTACTATTATTATTATGTACTAAATATAAAAAGTAGGCTATATATATATTACTGAGATAAATTTTGTATTTTTATATTTAATAAATAATATATATTGTATATTATATTATAATGTATTATATATGGTATATTGCATATTATAAATATTTTTATATTTTTATATTAATTGAATAATAATTATTTTATAGAATAATTATAAAAATGCAGTAATGACAGACAGAGATGACAGCTTTGTTACATTTAGATTTTTTTATTAATATTTTTTACATTTTATATTATTTGAACGATACTTATTTACTAGAATTAATTATAATTATATTTTATAAATAATACATTTAATTGAACATGTTTTATTAGTATTCTAAGAAAACATATATCTGATAATATATAGGATAATATATTAATATATTCATTTTTATAAAAGCAACTGTTCAAAAATCAGAGATAAAAACACAAATTAAATGCATATTGCTTCATTAAATATTTTGTTCCAATAATGAATAGCATACAACCATCAGCTGATGGATCAATAATTACATTAAAAAAGATTACAAATTTCTCCCAAAAAATACAAATAAAAATTGTATTAAGTATATAAGCTCCCAGCAGAGACAGTTCAGACATGTGGTTCCCATCCATCACGTATCTGCTGATGAGAGGTTTTGATGTTAATGGGTGGGGATGAGTGGGGTGGAGTGTGAGCTTGGCTGATCTAAACACCACTGAAGAGTCTGAGTTTAGCCAGAGCAAACAACCGCCTGTCATTACAACAGCCAGAGACACGAGGACATCGAACCGGCGCCCTGTCTGAGAATAAGCTCCAGTGCATCTAGGTAGATGCTTTAAGCAAAGAACACTTAGTGGTGAATGAGGGACACAGGCCACAATATCATAGAGACTTGATAATGGGAAACACTCTATAGCAACCACCCAATAGTAACGTTGTTGAGGTGGCGGGATATTTTTCCACATTAGGCCTGTCATCAGATAATCTCATTAACAACTGCTGTTTTAAAACTACAATGATGATGAAGATACTTTTCCATCTTTTTTTGTTCCGCTCATGAGTAAATGCCCGTTCACACCATGAACCAGCGTATGGCTTATGTATAGCAGCCCATAGAAACAGACACATAGCCTATATATCTATGTTTTTATTGTTCATCAGCTGGAAAAAAAAAAATTCTGAATATAATTACGATATGGATCCTGTGTCATCATTATCGTTAGGCTTTATTGTGGACTCCCCTATCATCATATATGGATTAGAAGGATTATTACAACTTTGTAGGTAATGTTACAGTTATGGTCTTTTAAGTGAAATGTGTTGTTAACTGTGTCGAATCAGGCTGTGTCCCAAACGGATGCGACTTCAATGGGTGAAGAACAAGAGCTGTTAATCTTATGCAGTCTGAAGACCGGGAGAAATCAGGAGAAATCTCCCAAATGATTCACGTTACTTTCTCTGATTCATGTTACTGTTCATTTTTTAAACATCTACAGATGAGTCATTTCATTTTATACCGATTTTTAATGAGGAACATTTCAGTATAATTAATGCAGTGTGTTGTGTGTTTCTTTGATGTTCAGAGTAGAGAAACTATCATATCACACGTGGTTAAGAAGACTCACTTTAATGAACACTGTTCTGTGAAAACAACATGAATAATAAAAAACCTATTAATATCCATTTCAAATGTGGTAGGGAAAAATACAAATAAACATCAGCATAAACTGACAAACATATAATTGCATTTGTTTATTAACAAATTATAGTTATGTAATTCTAATTCATAAACTGTAACTTGAATTTTAATATGCAACATTCATGAGCTGATTTATTTGGATGAGTATTCTTAAGTGACAAGCATGATAACTACATAATAATGGTGCAAGCATTTAGGTTTTTGTAAGATTTGGATAGTAATTCCCTTTGAAGGATTTGGTAACACTTGAGTCATTACTAGAGAGTTACCATGATCTTCCCTTTAGAATTCTGATCCAAATAGTTTACAGTGACTTCTGTCGTTATTAGGGAGTGATCATACTTTCAATTTAGAATACTCCTCCAAATAATTAGTAATTCCTTCTGAAGGACTTAGTAAAACTCCAAGTCATTACTAGTGAGCTGATAAACCATAGTCAGATTTATGATGTTCCTCCACTCTTCTACCAAGGCACTTGCAAGTTCTCAAACACTCGAGGGACACATGATAACACGTGGTTTGGCAGTTCCAGCCCGATCTCATGAAAGTGCGTATCTATACCACGAATTAAATTTTTTCGTGTCATTTATACGCCAAAAGTAGTTTTTGCGTGTTTATGATACGCAGTTTTTCGCGTGCATATGATACGCATTATTTAGCGTGTAATACGCACGCACTCCCCATCCCTAATCCTACCCAAGAGATTACAGTGCGTAGCATATGCACGCAAAAACCATTTTTGGCGTATAAATAGCACGATAAATTAAATTCGTGGTATAGATACGCACGTTCATGAGATCGTGTTGAGGAACGATCAGCCGTCCTTCTTGTCTTCTTGAAAAATTGGCGCTGAAAAGACGTGAACAGGGTTATTTTTGCATTTTTTGGAGTTTCCCTTTCAGACGCAACATTTATGGGAGGAGAGTATTTAAATAAATCACGCAAGGTGATTTACTAAGGTTTGCGCTAGTCAGTTCACTGTTATTTGCGCCTTTATTTACCACCCAAAAAGCCTGTCTTAAACCAAACGCTAATTTGCGCTGGTCTTGGTAGATTGCGTTGGTCATAATGGAAATGATCCGCTCATGTACACTGTCGAGAACAACATTCCCTCGCCAAGTCCTTTCGGGCATTTCAATCTTTGGTCTCATGAATCTATTATTTGTTTCTCAGGCAAATCATTTTGACTGAGGTCAAACAATTAGACTGAATTGTTTGCTTGTCTATTTCCCATTGTACAAGCTTCTTATAATGGCTATCATTGTTCATAAATATTATCGTTCAATAAATAATATTTTATCTAAATACCTGGTGAAAAATGGTCAGTTTTTTTCAGCGACAGCTTATATTGTCACGCATTAGGTGGTGGCAATGGACTGTCTTCATTAGTGAGTTAGTAGACCGTTCAGTCAATTCCAAAATGCAGATTTTTAGGAATAAAAAATGGTTTGAAACATCGAGATAATTTGAACTTTGCACACCACCATAAGTGAGGCCCAACCGGCAAACCACGCGGCTCAGGGGTAACCCTGAAAGCGGATTGGACCGAGCACCACAACACACTTGTTGCCAAACAGCAGTAGGGGGCGTGTCACTCATGATGGGGGAGGAGAGAGAGTGAGCCAATCAGCAGTGGTGGGCGTGTCACTAATGATGGGGGAGGAGAGAGAGTGAGCCAATCAGCAGTGGGGGGCGTGTCACTCATGATGGGGGAGGAGAGAGAGTAAGCCAATCAGCAGTGGTGGGCGTGTCACTAATGAGGGGGGAGCAGAGAGAGTAAGCCAATCAGCAGTAGGGGGCGTGTCACTCATGATGCGGGAGGAGAGAGAGCCATTCAGCAGTAGGGGGCGTGTCACTCATGATGGGGGAGGAGAGAGAGCCAATCAGCAGTAGGGGGCGTGTCACTCATGATGGGGGAGGAGAGAGAGTAAGCCAATCAGTAGTGGTGGGCGTGTCACTCATGATGGGGGAGGAGAGAGAGTAAGCCAATCACTAGTGGTGGGCGTGTCACTAATGAGGGGGGAGCAGAGAGAGTAAGCCAATCAGCAGTAGGGGGCGTGTCACTCATGATGCGGGAGGAGAGAGAGCCATTCAGCAGTAGGGGGCATGTCACTCATGATGGGGGAGGAGAGAGAGCCAATCAGCAGTAGGGGGCGTGTCACTCATGATGATGGGGGAGGAGAGAGAGTGAGCAAGAGGGAGATTTGAAGAAACACTGTAGAAAGAGAGATGGCTGAGAGACATTACAAAAGAGAAGAAGTCAGAGGAAAATCACAGGAAAAAGAAGGCTTATGATCAGGCAAGTGTTTTAGGACCCGCATTGACATTACAACAGTTTTTCAGCGCTGGAGAGATCTAAGCGGGAAGGCCTGAAAACGGATGCAGAGGTTGTGTTGTTTCTGCTCTGTATGTGAGTAACACTGGTTTTGCGGTTTCACAGAACCAAGATATGCTGTTGTTGTAATGTTAGCTTTAGTAACAGGACAGTTTTGAGTGTCATTGTTTGTCTGGAGCTGCTGTGCTGCTGGCGATTAACAAACAACTCTTGCTTGTATATACTCTTGTGTCCTGTGTTCATTTTTTGTTCTTCCTTGTCGGTCATTCGTCATCTTTGCTTTATTTTTCACGAAACTTTATTTAGCTTCGCTTCAGCTATGATAAAGAGGCATCCAATCTTGCATTGTGTGTTTGTGCATTTTGGAGGCGGAGCAATGAGGAGTTTTTGTTTGGGTTGATTTCAAATATCAACATTGTTGCTCAGAAATCGCTTACTGCACCTTTAACTCTTGAAAGGATGCTACGACAAATATATCGCTTTCATCAGCGCACACGGATATGGCAAACTGATTTATTATTTTTACGAATTTGACCTAGAAAATAAAAAACTATACCAGATGCAGGTATTCACATACTCTCTCTCTCTCTCTCTCATATAATACTCAACTCAGTAATACTAGTCAAGTCAAGCCACATTTATTTATATAGCGCTTTGTACAATACAGATTGTGCAACAAAGTTTGTTTCGGCTGTACAGCAGATCTACTATACACTAATAACTTCACTGAAGAAGTCCATTCCTTCGTTTCTAGTTCTAAAGTGACATTTTCGATTTAGTAACTGAGGTTTGGGATCAACTGTTAAACTGTCAACTTGAGATTTGAATCCGTTGCGGAAGAAAGTAGTTCCACACACAAGAGGGTTTTTTAGACACTCCATGGTTGTTTCTTGCATATTTAAATACTTTCTCTTTCAAACTGTTGTATAAAAGCAATATAACACCCGTAGCCGTGTGATATGGCCTAATATCAGCACGGCTGTGATTAAACCTACAGCACTCGACTCACGACTTCTGGTGTAGAGTCATGGCTACGAGTGTGATATTTCTCATATATATTTTGCAGTTTGCATTGGCCTATACATACGTAATTACATTTACATAGAGAGAGTTAGATATAGGCCTATGCAAACTTTAAATCCAATTAATTACATGATGTGCCGATTAACAGTTGTGTGCCGGCTCTCACCGACTAGTTAATCTACTGAAGGAGTTCTCAACATCACTTTAAACACGGCCTGCCCCGAGACCACCTGTTTAAAGAAACAGAGGGTTGCTGAGGGTTTTTTTTTTTAGGCTGTGGTCTGTTTCTTGTCAAGCATTAAGACACCCAGGTGCTCAGTGCTGTATTTGTGCTCTGGGCTTTTGGACGCGGCTACAGTTCAGTTTGGCAAACTACTTCTTAGAGGTGTCAAATATCGAGAAGCCGTTTCAAATGCCAAGCTAAGCAAAAATCCTCCTCCTTTCTGAAGAAAATGTATGCTGTTCCATCTTGGCTGTTATTTTCGTATAATTAGTCAGGCTGTGGGTGAAAAAACATATTCTTTGCCCCACATGCTTTGGTAGTACTGGCTACCTCCAGGGTCCGTTCATTAGCGTGAGAATATACGCATCAGCTCTTTGTTCAGTTTGCAATTAGCCGTGTTCACGTTCGCATATTTTTACAAATCACTGATCCTTAATATGAAATCAGTACTAAATCCTTTTCTTTGTTAGTTTCTAAAAGCTTTATAAACTATGGTTGAACACCAGGATAAGCTCGCTATTTATCCAATTTTTAATGTTCCTAATAAACACTGTTCAAGCTGTAGCTACTTGACGTAATATTTCAGTCACACAAAACTGGATTTGTACATACAAACACTATTAAAGCTTGCTTGACTTCGCAAACACCACTAATAATCAAATTACACTCATCCAGGTGTAACATGTTAAATAACTGGCAGCATAATGCATGTTATGGAAACGTAATCTATCGATATGAAGACTTCCCGAGATTTCCCTGGAATTCAATTATGTGGTAATCGTAAGTTAGATCAAACCGTAAGTTAAATATGGAATACCTATATGTGGAGTCTGATTACAACCAAAATATTAAACATTTAATTCCCCTCCTGCATAATCAAAATAAAGCTTTTCCAAAGACATCAATCTAGATGGTCATTCAAAATTTCAATGGCATCAATGTATACTGGTCATTGAAGATTTGTGCCTGACACAGATGGCCATATACTCACATATCCCATCATGCACTGGGGCTCCATGCTCTTGCCTGGACTGTTCTCAGTGTTTATATCAGCACAGTCCGTTCTGCTCCGAGATCCTTATCAATCCGAGCTCTGTGAAAGACGGCTTTATTCAATAACTTCTGTGTAAATCACTCCACTATCGGCCACATCACTTCAAAACAGAGAGAAAGTATTTTAAAAGCCCGTTCTCATCTGTGACCCATTGAGAGCCCCGGACATGTTTATTAGATGGTCACATGACCCTCCATCCCACTGCGTTTGGCTAAAGAGTGGAGGAATCCTCCGAAGGGAGTCTCTCCTGGCCTGTTCCTAAACAGAAACATACAGAACATATACTTACTACATACGCAGTTCACTACGGGTTTTGCTCCATAATCCAGATTTTACAGGATGCATTTGATTTAGGGATGAAGATTTTAAAATTCTGCTCAATACCAATAAGTCATAAAAGTTTATTGCTATGGTTACTAAGAGAAAAATGTCTGAAAATGTGCTAAGAGTTATACTACACTGGCACTGCAGAAAATGCCTTTCTTAGTATTTTTTTGCCTTGTTTTCCAGTGCAACTATCTAACATTTTTAAATGAAGATGCATTTACAGTAACACTTTACAATAAGGTTTCATTTGGTAACATTAGTTAATGTATTAACTAACATGAACTTACCATGAGCAATACATTTGTTACTGTATTAATATTAGTTAATAATAAAAAAGCTGTTCATTGTTTGTTCATGTTATATGATTTGAATAATGTATTAGTAAATGTTGAAATTAAGATTAACAAAGATTAATAAATGCTGTAGAAGTGCAGTTCATTATTTTTTCATGTTAACCAATGTAGTTAACTAATGTTAACTACTGAAACCTTATTGGTAAAGTGTTACCACATTTAATTATGAACCAAAATGACAAGTTTTCTGAAAAATGTTTTCATCAAAATGAATTGAATTTAAGCTTGAAACAAGAAAAAATATCTGATAATGGGGTCAGAAAAACAAACAAAAGGAAACAACTTTTTAAAAGCATAAATTCATTTAATTTCAATTAGTCTCAATGTCATTTTGCTTCACAAGTTAATGTATCTTGATTTAAGAATGTTTGATATTCATAAAAAAATACTAAAAGAAAATCCATTTCGCAGTGTTTGTTCAAATAAATTAAACAATAAATTGTATCAATATGCAATATCAACAGTGTTATTAAATTATGAGTGTTTTTAAAGGTTAACTAGGTGAGATGCAAAAACAAAAGAAAAAGGCAATTGCATGAACGAATAAATATACAACACCGGCCGATGCTGATGAATAAAAAAATGGGTCCCACTTTATGTTAGGTGTCTTTAACATTTAAATGAATAATTTGTTACAATGCCCTCATTATGTACATACATGTTTCTGCATTGTACTTATTATAATTATACCTGCATGGAATTACACTGTTGACCGTTCTGTTACCTTTTAACCCCCCTTAAACCAAACCGTATCATTAAACCTGTCCCGAACCTTCCTGTACCTGTATCCCACCTCAGTAGTACCAGAAGTGGTTTGCAATACAACATGAACACAATAAGTACACTGTACTTATTTTTTTATGTAAAGCGTGACCAAAAATTCTCTAATACTGGCCAACAACTGATATGGTAGCGATCATGCCAACGCTATCTCACGACCAAGTGAGACCTCAATCTTACGAATTCTTACGATTTGACTAAACCCCAGTGAATGGTAGGTTTAGGGGCGGGGTCAGGGGTAGGTCATTTGTACGAATTCATACGAATTGGGCAACTCGTAATACGAATTGTACGAATTAGCCACCTAATTGCTGTGAGATCGGGTTGATCATGCACACTTAATTTCATGCACTCAGGGTCATATTTTTTTAGTTGAGAACCACTGAATAGGGGCCCTAATAGTTTACCTTCTTCTCTGCCAACCGCTGCTTACAGGAATCATGTAGAACTGTGAGGAAGGAGACGTCAAAAACCTTTTCACTTTTCCCTGCACAATGCTCAATTCAGCCAGTTATTCTTAGGAACAGACAACATGACCTTACACAGAGCTCTGCTTGTGTTTGTTCGGATTTGATATGTGACAGCGAGCCTGGAACCTGCAGATCGTGAACTCTTTCGGGACACGACGTGCTGGAAACATGAAAATCCAGACACCTGCTCAGGAGGTCTGTCCTTCTCCCAGTCTGCCAGTCGCACAAGCCAGTTGATTTAGCCACTGAGGTGTGAAGCTCCAGTTGTCTGCTGTTGCTGCGTTCCTCTACGTGAGTCACTTATGGGAAACTCGCACCCACATTGGGAAGAAGTGCTCGGGTAAAAGCGATTGTGCAGAACCAGGCAGCGAAGAAAGGGAAAGGCCGTCCCTTTTCAAGAACTTACTCATTTTATGAGCCCATAATTAAAGTCTTTTCAGCTTTTCCCAAACAACTTTCCACCCCCCTTTGAGACTTCATATTAGTCAATACCTTTCCCAATGATTTATGAGGTTGTTGCGAGAATCTGCTTTGTGTTTCAAAGCTGAGCCGGCATTTAAAGACACTAGTCATAATCATGACCTCAACAACATCAAATGTGAATGTTCAAGAAATTATATTGCTCACTTCGCTTTGAGAAAGAGCACTAACTGTTGCCCAGATGATTGCGATGACTTCATGGCATCGTGACGCTCCCGATTCAAGGGGCCAGACGCAACTGGAGACGACGTTCATCATCATTTCTTCCCCAGCTTCTCATATCTGTAGTCATACAGAAGTGCGTAAGATGTCTTAAAACAACAACTAATTCGTAATCAGAATGGAAAGTGACCCGTGCAAACCGTGCGGTTAATATCTGGCAGGCTGCAGTAGTCGTGATGTCCAAGGCTGACGGGAGCCACGGAGTCTAGTGAACATGGAAACGGATGAAGTTCGCAGGAAAGTCATGGTGAGACTTGGTGCATTTGAGCGCAACCTAATAAAAGTCTGGTGCAGAAAGTGCTCCGTTCATTACTCAAAGCCTTTATTGGGTCCCTGATGGAGCTCATCCAAATCTGGGATTTCAGCTCGTCTCTGAGCTGACGTCCCTGAAAAAGAACAGAAAAAAATGAAACGCACACACATCCATTAAAAAACATTTTGGCAATGGTATTCTTTCTAAATGGCCAAAATGTTCTTGGTTTGAAACGTTCTTGGTTATCCTAAAGTATTTAAGTATCTTCTACAATATATTCACCTGTGCAGCTTGTTGAGGACTTCATTTGACACATGGCAGAAAACTTTATGTATACATACAGTGCCTTGCGAAAGTATTCAAACACCTTTATTTCTTTAATTTTTTTCCCTTCACATTTTGTTTGTTAAAAAACCCCAGATCTGTTCCAACTGAAAACTGAAATAAGTATATTGCATTAGTATTCAAACCCTTAACTCAGTACTTAGTTAAAGTACCTTTACAGCCTCAAGTCTTTTTGGGTATGATGCGACAAGCTTTGCACATCTGCATTTGGGGATTTTCTGCCATTCTTCTACAGATCCTCTCAAGCTCTGTCCAGTTGGATGGGGACTGTCGGTGGACAGATATTTTCAGGTTTCTCCAGAGATGTTCGATTGGGTTCAAGCCCAGAATCTGGCTGGGTCACTCAAGGACATTAACAGAGTTGTCCATAAGCCTAGCATTGTCTTAGCTGTGCGCTTAGGGTCATTGTCCTGTTAGAAGGTGAACCTTCTGCCCAGTCCGAGGCTCTGAATGCTCTGGACCAGGTTTTCATTTAGGATATCTCTATACTGTAGTTTGCTGTGTTGAGCTTTTCTTCTACCCTGACAAGCCTCCCAGTCCCTGCCGCTGAAAAACACACATGATGCTGCTACCACCACTTTACTGTTGGGATGGAGTTGTGCAGGTGATGAGCAGTGCCTGCTTTCCTCCATACATGATGCTTCGAACTGAGCTTGAGCAGACCAGAGAATATTGTGTTGAGTCCTTTAGATGCTTTTTTTTTTTTGGTGCAAATTCCAAGTGTGTTTTCATGTGTCTTCACTGAGGCTTGAGTCTGGCCGCTCTGCCATAAAGCCCGTATAAATGCAGTGTTGTAGTGAAGTTCGTCTGCATTTATGATCATGGAGCTCAAACAGAGTTACCCTCAGCTTCTTGGTCACCACTCAAAGCCCTTATCCATCGATTGCTCAGTTTGCAATGGATCGATTTGCTCAGCTCTAGGAAGAGTCCTGGTTGTCCAAAACCTCTTCTATTAAGGTTTATACAAGTTTCTGTGAACCTTCAATGCAGCAGAATGTCTTCCCCAGATCTGTCTTGACACCATCCTGTCTCTGAGCTCTACAGGCAGTTATTTTGACCCCATGGCTTGGTTTTTGCTCTGATAAACATTTTCAGCTGTTAGACCTTTTATTGAGAGGTGTGTGCCTTTCCAAATCACACCCATTCAATTGAATTTGTGAAACTGGAATGCCCCTGAGCTAAATTTCAAGTGTCCCAGAAAAGGGTGTGAATACTTATTTCATGTTTTTATATTTTTAATAAATTTGCAAAGTTCACAAAGCTGTTTTTTGCTTTGCCATTATGGTCTATGGAGTGTAGACGCAGGAAAAAAAAATAGTTTAACAAGGCAGCAACATAACAAAATGTGAAAAAATAAGGGGTTTGAATTCTTTTGCAAGCCACTGTATTAAGTATATGTGTGTGTATATATCTATATATATATATATATATACACACTCACCCACACATACATACATATATATATATATATATGATCAAAAGTGACAATACAGATGATTACAATGTTACAAAATATATTTCAAATAAATGCCGTTCTTTTGAACTTTTCATATATATATTTCACAATATTACGGTTTTACTGACATTTTTATCAAATAGCATAAGAGAATTCTCTTAAAACCTTTATATATGTACAATATTGAAAAATCAAATAACAGTTTATTCTTAGTAATTATAAACATCTGAAAACCATTACTTGGGTGGATTTTTCAGTTTTGGTACTCAAATTTCTGGGAGGGATAGCTGGATATAAAATGTTTTTAAAAAATGAATAAAAGATGTAGCGAGCAGAAGAGAGATGCTTTCTACATTCTTTTACATTTCAAAACAACAATTACACTGTCTCTACTGGAGTCGTGCTGTTCTGTAGCCAGTTAAAGATTTCCATGTGAAACTCAAGTCTGTTTGCTGCAGGACACAGGCAACATTCCTCATTTCACATAGCGTCCAATAAATCAAACGCCCAATCGCTGCGATCACGACCCTTTCCTGCTCAGAAACACAGACACTGGGCTTTTGATGAGCGTCGGCGCTCCCCAAAAAATGACTGTCTCCAATTTTATAGCCACTGCCGTCTGTATGACAACACACTGAGCGCTTATGACAGACCCTCATCTGAATAGAGCAGATATTCATGGAATGAGAAAAATGCCATTAAAAGAGATGAATGTAATTACCATACAGCAGCCAATCAGTGTGTGTTTAATGCCTTGTATTCTGGGGATGACGGAACACAAAGATCCTTCCAGATGAAATTAAACTGATCAGTAACTCAAGACTGCGCTCAATTATCACAGCATCATCCAGACCAGAGGAATAAAACTCAAACGTGACATTTAATAACATACTGAGGAAATTGCACATTATCTGATACGCTGTTGAGAGGTTTTCAAACATGAACTGGCAGAGTGTATGATTATTATTTGTTATTTGTTTCAGACTCACCAGAAAGATCATCACTGGAGACATTAGATCAAATCCATCTTGCACTTGGATGACAAAAAGTCTGTGAATCACTTCTGAGATCATCTGAACAAAGAACAGTGGCTAGTTAAAGAAGCCCAGCTGAATTTGACCAGTGAAAGTAGTTCAAACTCAAACTCTGTTATATCATTTACTCACCATCGTGTTGATACTGTCGAACACAAAATGAGATGTTTTGAAGATGTTCGTTTCCCAATAAAATGGAGATGAGGTTTCACAGCTGATGTGGGGGAGAAGATTTTTAAATGCATTAAATGTTTGCTTTTTTTGCACATAATATAAATAAAAATGAATGCATATTAAAGGATCAGTTCGCTTCAAAATAAAAATGTTGTCATCACTCACCCTCAAGTTGTTTCATGAGTTTCTTTCTTCTGTTGAACACAAAGGAAGATATTTTGAAGAATGTCGTGACCAGACAGTTGATGGACTCCATTGACTTCCATAGTATTTGTTTTCCATACTAGTCAATGGAGTCCATAACTGTCTGGTTACGACATTCTTCAAAACATCTTCCTTTGTGTTCAACAGACGAAAGAAACTCATACAGGTTTGAAACAACTTGAGGGTGAGTAAATGATGACAACATTTTCATTTTGAAGTAAACTATTCCTTTAAATGCTAAAATGATAATATGGGGTTACTGAGGAAATCAGATACATTTTGAGCAAAGCTTTTAAGCTATTGTATGAGGAACAAGAACACGTTCTTTAAAGGGAAAGAAAGAGAAAGTAATATATAAAGACCTCTGTGTGACATTGCAAGTAACTAGTGATTAAAGTTGTGTTCAGATGTCTATTAGATGTTTCCAGAACTGGGGTTGTAAGACCTGAATGGATAAACGGGATGTTTGAGACACACAAGATGCGTTTAAAACACGTTTGCATATAGCAAAAAAAACACACAAAAAACTCTTTTTTTGTGGGGGTCTTTTTGTCTTTTTTTGGGGGGTGGGGTATTTAAAATAGGCGAGTTTATGCTTAAAACAAGACCAATAAGCAATTCAAAGGAAAAACAAGTTTATTTTTCTGACCTAATACATTGGGAGACAGTCATATTTTCTTGTTTTAAGTAGAAGCTTGTTAAAATTATAATTTATATAATAAATTATATAATTTATAAATTATAAAACAAGGTTATTATCTTAAGTCATTTTCCTTCTCAGATAAATGTATCTTGATTTAAGAATGTTTAGATATTTATAACATAAGACAACAAGACTTTTTTTTTTTTTGCAGTGTAAAAACCTCCAGACACTGAATTTTAATGAGTAAAAGTTTGAAAAACTGTCAAATTATCTATATATATATCTATAATTATCATGCATATCAAACAGATCCCCTCAGTTTCCAGTGTTTGGTCATGAAGGTAATGGTAATGGGATTAAAGGTGATTACATGTACCTGAGTCAGAGAGCTTGTGTTCTGTCCCGTCTCTCATGTGCAGCTGTTTATTTCCACAGTTTCTTTCTGTCCCGTCTGTCAGCTCTCATTAGAGCGCGGGCACTGCCACTGTAAACCCATCCCGCCAACACAGATCCAGTGACGCATGTCTTTTATCACTCTCCGCTGCTCAATGCTTCGTTTATGTGTGCACATGCATGCACAGTTTACATAACACTCATGTTCCCCTTCACACGGGACAGACCTCACAGCTCATGCGGGTCGCCATGTTCATTGATGATCATGTACATTCAGGTTAACACTTTCTAAGAGACCTGCAACTTGTCCTAAATAACTGTATTCACGCGAACAACACATTACAATACTCGTGTGCATCAACAAGAAATGAAAACAAAGATTTCCAGATATCACTGTGCAGGAAAGAACTTTCCATGAATGCTTGCAGTGTTGGGCGTGCATGTTAATGCATCATACTTATTAAAGGCATAACTTATAACTAGGCCATAAATTAACTTTGACGTTCCAATGAAACATGACAGCTGTAATTTCATGTTTATTCACATTTGACAGCAAAAGCTCAAAGTGTGGATGCTAGAAAACAGGTCCGAATGTCTGTTAATATAATTCATCTGGCAGAAGCGTATGAATAATAAACAGTTGTTGAACACTGCAAACACACAATACAGCAGTGCCATGCTTTATTGAGCTTAAATAACTTCGCTTTGCTTGCGGTTGATAACCATAAACGCTTCAGGTTTGGGATAAAAAGGATCCGCTTGGATGGTTGAAAGGTTTACAGAAGAAATGTAATTTGGGAGCAGGGGAACATGATGTAAAGCAGGTGCTTATGATTTCATATTCATAAACAAGCAATATTTCTTCAGTCTAAATTCCCCAGCGGAGCTTCCTGAAAAGATTGCATTACAACACTAAACACATTTGCTCATTGCATCTTTAATGTTCTGAAGCCTGTATATATAATGCATTAAAACAAAACAAAATATTTATAATGTATCATAATCAGATGTTATCTTAAATGATTACAACCACACACCACAGATACTAGACTCGATTTTCTTAAGTGTTGCTTGCACGTGCAAAACTCGCTGCCATGGCTAAGGTTTTTATATTTACTTATATTTCACATTTATTAAGCTTGACTGTAAACAAAACATTCACAGTAACATTATAGCTGATTATTGGCAGTAACCCGAGTGAATGTGCGCGAGACTGACTGCACTATTGTGTGGCTTTCACAGCGATCTGGAATGAGAATCATTGCTTTCACAGATAAGCAGACTCTGGTGTCCTGTAACTCAAAGCAGCGATGACCCGACAAGCCCCGTATCCGGCCCGTGGAAGCACAAGCTGTGACAGGACGCACCCGTGGGGTTCTGCTCGTAAAGGACGGCCCGCGTGTGGCAGTGACGCCAGGGGTCCGGGGTCACAGCGAGCACACACTGCTGGGGAACAGGTACTTTCATGGTTAACAAAAGAGGACTGAATCAAAAAGGAGATTTCAGTGCCACATTTTTTTGGAGGAAAAATTGCTTTAATAAACCAATAATCCACAGGAGGCTTGTTACAGTCATTTCATTTAGTCTGAGTAAAAGCATGCGGCCAGTAACTAAAAACTGCTTTTATACAACGTGTTAAAGTCACCTGTTCCATAAATAATTTGATGTCTTGCAGTTGTTTACACTATAAAAAAAATCAATATATCTTAGGCATCATCATCTTCATTATTATTATTAATAGTAATAATAGACCAAATAATTTTTTATATTTGACAAATAATTGTACTATTTAACATGGGTGTCTTGCAGCATATTGTGGTTGTTTCCATTGTATAAAAGCAATCAATCTTAGGTATTATTATTATCGTTAATAATAATAATATTTCTCTTTTATTATTATTATAATTACTACATATTGTGGTAGTTTCCACTGTATAAAAGCAATACGTCGTGGGTCTCATCATCATTATTATTAATGATGATAATAATAATTCATCATTATTAACTAACTATTGAACATTGGTGTCTTGCAGCATATTGTGGTTGTCACTACTATATCCACTACTACTATTACTAATAATAAGGGGAATGGGAAATGATTTTAAGTGCATTAACCCTATAAGAACCGCGGCTGCAATGTGTCAAACGTGTCAATCGCTATTGATATTGATTAATAATCGTGTTCAAATATTGAGTAACTTTGTTTTAGGCACATTGTGTGAATGAAACCATGTTAAAAATGGTATGAATGAAAAGGTTTTCAGCATTTAGAACCTGTCATAATTAACAGCAAGTCGTGTTATAAAAATGTCCCGTGTTAAATGCAGATCTGACAAGCTGAACAGAGTTGATGTGAACAGACAGGACAGGATCCTGGAGTCGGGATGTTCCCTGTAACGGCCCCTGAGGTGGAGGAACGTTAACTCAGTCAGCAGACGTGAGCGAGTGTGTGAATAATAAAATGAAATAAAAAGCAGGCTGTCCGATCGCTTCAGCTCCCATAAATCCCTGTCCATCTCCTGCGAAAAGCTCTGGGATTTCACATGGCCGAATTTACGAGGATCTACACATCAATACGTCGAGCTTACGGCGAACACCTTGAAATATCATAAAGGATTTTACCGTGGGACGTTTATAAGGTGCTGACAGAAAAATGTGCACACATTAAAGGCATTGGGACGGGACATCAGTATTATCTGTTTAAACGCAACAGGTCAATACATGAAGACATCAAACTGGATTAAACTAAAGCAGAGTCGATGACAGACGAGTTAACAGGCCTGTAGGAAAGGCAAACCAGCAACTTTGCTACTTTTTCTATTGCCTATGACGGTTCACAGTGGAATACTAGCATACTATATACTGCATACTTCAATAGGATAATATAAAATACATTTAAAAAATGAATGAATGAAATAAGTGGATTCACATTGAACTAATATAGCCTACATAGTGAAACTTTGACATCATATTATACACTCACCGGCCACTTTATTAGGTACCCCATGCTAGTAACGGGTTGGACCCCCTTTTGCCTTCAGAACTGCCTCAATTCTTCGTGGCATAGATTCAACAAGGTGCTGGAAGCATTCCTCAGGGAGTTTGGTCCATATTGACATGATGGCATCACACAGTTGCCGCAGATTTGTCGGCTGCACATCCATGATGCGAATCTCCCGTTCCACCACATCCCAAAGATGCTCTATTGGGTTGAGATCTGGTGACTGTGGAGGCCATTTTAGTACAGTGAACTCATTGTCATGTTCAAGAAACCAATTTGAAATGATTAGAGCTTTGTGACATGGTGGAAGTAGCCATCAGAGGATGGGTACATGGTGGCCATAAAGGGATGGACATGGTCAGAAACAATGCTCAGGTAGGCCGTGGCATTTAAACGATGCCCAATTGGCACTAAGGGGCCTAAAGTGTGCCAGGAAAACATCCCCCACACCATTACACCACCACCACCAGCCTGCACAGTGGTAACAAGGCATGATGGTTCCATGTTCTCATTCTGTTTACGCCAAATTCTGACTCTAACATCTGAATGTCTCAACAGAAATCGAGACTCATCAGACCAGGCAACATTTTTCCAGTCTTCAACTGTTCAATTTTGGTGAGCTCTTGCAAATTGTAGCCTCTTTTTCCTATTTGTAGTGGAGATGAGTGGTACCCGGTGGAGTCTTCTGCTGTTGTAGCCCATCCGCCTCAAGGTTGTGCGTGTTGTGGCTTCACAAATGCTTTGCTGCATACCTCGGTTGTAACGAGTGGTTATTTCAGTCACTGTTGCCCTTCTATCAGCTCGAACCAGTCTGGCCATTCTCCTCTGACCTCTGGCATCAACAAGGCATTTCCGCCCACAGAACTGCCGCTCACTGGATGTTTTTTCTTTTTCGGACCATTCTCTGTAAACCCTAGAGATGGTTGTGCGTGAAAATCCCAGTAGATTAGCAGTTTCTGAAATACTCAGACCAGCCCTTCTGGCACCAACAATCATGCCACGTTCAAAGTCACTCAAATCACCTTTCTTCCCCATACTGATGCTCGGTTTGAACTGCAGGAGATTGTCTTGACCATGTCTACATGCACTGAGTTGCCGCCATGTGATTGGCTGCTTAGAAATTAAGTGTTAACGAGCAGTTGGACAGGTGTACCTAATAAAGTGGCCGGTGAGTGTATATATGTGTGTGTGTGTGTGTATATATAAATATATATATAATAAATATAATTCTTAATTTATAATTATATAATTAAAATGAATAATTCAATAAACTAAAAAGACTTCTAATCTTTAGGCAAAAATAGCTCATTCAAATATTCAAATATATAAAAGTTTAAATATGGTAAAGCTGACCGCAGTTTTGCCCAACACAAATGACTTCCTTAAAAGTAACACCATGGTATATTTCAATGCATACTGTATAAATGAATTTACTGTATGTATTTTAGCATTTTAAGCCAATTTTAAGTCATAAATAAGATTGATATAATTGCATTGCAAGGATTTTAAATCGATGCATCAGGAAAATGAACATAATGAAACATTATACCACTAATATGCAATAAACAATACATTTTAAAAGTAGTACTTTGATGCATTGTTGTCACATGGTCTCGTCACATTTTATGCTTAATGAAGTGAGGCATCATCGTCCGGGTCATTTGTCACAATGCACATGGAAGGTCAAGTATTGCATGCTGGGATGCATTGCTAGGCATGACATGCGCCGCTGCATATTATTTAGCAACACAAATGATTATATACACATAATATAGAATGCAATGCATACTAGTTTCTTTCAAAAACTGCTGTATGCAGCAACACACTCTGAACAAAAAAGCAGTCTGTGCACAAATCAGGGCTAAGAGAAGCTGACAATCCTCAGATAGGCAAACCCTTTCCAATTGGCCATGTGATTAGATCAGTTTTCTGGTGAACATAACAGCTGTGATCCCCCAGAGGGCATTAGCATCAAACCCTCGCTGTCCTGTGGCGGGACACTGACCCCTGTGGCGGGACACTGACCCCTGAGGTCACGACAGTAATCTGCAGTCCACTCGTTCAGAACTGTCAGCGGGAACTGGAGAAACACACTTCAGCACACACACGCACTTTAGAAACGATATGACGGGTGTTTATTTGATACCTATGCTGGGTAAACCTCAAAGTCAGTGTGTGTCAGTCGAGGAACTGCTGGAAAATGAGGGCATGTGCTCGTGTGGTTTATTTCTGTTGTGGTCTACTAAGAAGCTGGAGCTCTGATGTTTTCGAGTTGATGCAGGGCAACGCGTGACGCCCACCTGAAGCTGGCATATTCAAACTCACTTTCTTAACAAAAAATAAAATAAAAAAAGAAACAAAATGTATTCTGCTGTTAGCATTTTTTTGGACAGATGTACTATGGTAATACTATGCAGGGCTTCCACACCTACTGATCCAATACGTCTCATGACCTTTCTGTGACTCTCCTGGTTCTGTGTGTGTGGACTGCAAGAGTGTGCTTATATATATATATATATATATATATATATATATATATATATATATATACACACACACACACCACCGTTCACAAGTTTTAGATTGGCAAGACTTTTTTATGTTTTTAAAGAACTGTTTTAATGTTTTAAAAGTATTTCTTTGTATTTTGGATTAAATAAATGAAATAGATATATATATATATGTGTGTGTGTGTTAGAAAACAATTGAATACCATGAATTTTTCTTGTAGAAAATAAGATAGAATTTCTTATTTATTAAAAATATTCTTATACTAATAAAAGAAAAAATATATAATATAATTATTATTTATAATATAATTTATAACACATTTACTATCACATTATGAATTTATAATACTTTATCACTAAAAATAAAAACTACTACCGGTATATATATATATATATACACTCACCGGCCACTTTATTAGGTACACCTGTCCAACTGCTCGTTAACACTTAATTTCTAAGCAGCCAATCACATGGCGGCAACTCAGTGTATTTAGGCATGTAGACATGGTCAAGACAATCTCCTGCAGTTCAAACCGAGCATCAGTATGGGGAAGAAAGTTGATTTGAGTGACTTTGAACGTGGCATGATTGTTGGTGCCAGAAGGGCTGGTCTGAGTATTTCAGAAACTGCTAATCTACTGGGATTTTCACGCACAACCATCTCTAGGGTTTACAGAGAATGGTCCGAAAAAGAAAAAACATCCAGTGAGCGGCAGTTCTGTGGGCGGAAATGCCTTGTTGATGCCAGAGGTCAGAGGAGAATGGCCAGACTGGTTCGAGCTGATAGAAGGGCAACAGTGACTGAAATAACCACTCGTTACAACCGAGGTATGCAGCAAAGCATTTGTGAAGCCACAACACGCACAACCTTGAGGCGGATGGGCTACAACAGCAGAAGACTCCACCGGGTACCACTCATCTCCACTACAAATAGGAAAAAGAGGCTACAATTTGCAAGAGCTCACCAAAATTGAACAGTTGAAGACTGGAAAAATGTTGCCTGGTCTGATGAGTCTCGATTTCTGTTGAGACATTCAGATGTTAGAGTCAGAATTTGGCGTAAACAGAATGAGAACATGGAACCATCATGCCTTGTTACCACTGTGCAGGCTGGTGGTGGTGGTGTAATGGTGTGGGGGATGTTTTCCTGGCACACTTTAGGCCCCTTAGTGCCAATTGGGCATCGTTTAAATGCCACGGCCTACCTGAGCATTGTTTCTGACCATGTCCATCCCTTTATGGCCACCATGTACCCATCCTCTGATGGCTACTTCCACCATGTCACAAAGCTCTAATCATTTCAAATTGGTTTCTTGAACAGGACAATGAGTTCACTGTACTAAAATGGCCTCCACAGTCACCAGATCTCAACCCAATAGAGCATCTTTGGGATGTGGTGGAACGGGAGATTCGCATCATGGATGTGCAGCCGACAAATCTGCGGCAACTGTGTGATGCCATCATGTCAATATGGACCAAACTCCCTGAGGAATGCTTCCAGCACCTTGTTGAATCTATGCCACGAAGAATTGAGGCAGTTCTGAAGGCAAAAGGGGGTCCAACCCGTTACTAGCATGGGGTACCTAATAAAGTGGCCGGTGAGTGTATATATATCGATTTTGTGATAAAGTAATCTATCAGCTAATAGATTGAAAAAAGGACAAAATTATTAAGCGTTCTTCTTTCTTCTATTCACCATTCACCATGGTTTTGTTCTTATTTTTAAAAAAAATATAAAGTAAATACATAAAAGTTTAAACACAGACCATACTTTATTTTAAGATTTGGAACATAAAAAAAAGAAATTAAAACCTCTAAATCCAAACAAATATGAATACAAAAGCAAGATATTACTTGAAAAATAAAGTTCTACAGCATCACTGATGATGGAAAAAATCAGGAATGGAACTTCCTGAGCTTCAACACGTCATCTTAAAAAAAGTATGAAATATTTGTTATAACCAAAAAAAAAAAAAAAAAAAAATGAAACCTGTTTACAAAAGAGAACACTTTCACTGTTAGAGTTTACATGAACAGCAACAAAACACAACACGTCCAGTCCAGATTCCTGCTAGTCCACAGTGTTTCCCATCTAACGGCCCTGCAAACACACAGACACGCTCCGTGACAGACACACTCCTCGCGTTCTTCACGTCAGCAGGCCAGGAAAGTCATCCCGTTCCTGCGGTAGGCACTCTGTCGGGGAACAGCGGAGAAAAGGAAATGTGTTATGAATTATACTGGAGCTCCACAGAGGCAGAAGGCCGGCTCTTGTTTTCCGGTTTCGTAGACGACACGGGCTGGAATGTGCAGCCCTTTTTTTTTCTCTTTAATGTTTAATCGAAGTTTTTCTGGTTCTGTGGGTTACGAGACACCGTCCTCATCTATTAGAAACGTAGATACAAAACAAATGTGGTTAACAAGTGGTTTATGAATCTATTTGGGGAAACGGCATTCTGATCTGTTGAAGGCTTGACTTTAAGAATGTCACAGGGGTGTAATTGTGAGGGTCCACAGAACTGCAAAGTAGTTGTTATATGGTTCACATATTTTATTTCTGAACTGTATAACAACTAGGTTGCAAATATGTTTTATGATTTAAATATTTTTGCCTGAATGTTAGAGACTGAAATATTAAAATCATCATGTAGAAATATACACTACCATTCAAAGGTTAGGGACATTTTTTTTTTTTTTGTGGGGGTGTTTTTGAAAGAAATCTTTTATGCTCACCAAGGCTGATTTATTTGATAAAAAATGCAGTAAAAACAAAGATTTAGAAATATTATTACAATTTATAATAGCTGTTTTCTACGTGAATATACTGTATTCCTGTGATGCAAAGCAACATTTTCAGCATCATTACTCACATGATCTTTCAGAAATCATTATAATATGCTGATTTGCTGCTCAAGAAACATTTTTTATTATTTTCAATGCTGAAAACAGTTGTGCTGCTTCATATTTTTGTGGAAACTGTCATAAAAAACATTTCCAGGATAAAAAAACCCATTTATTTGAAATTATTATTATTAATAGAAATATTTTGTAACATTATAAATGCCTTTGCTGTCACTTTATCACTCGATTTAATGTGTCCTTGCTAAATAAAAGCATTAATTTATACTATAATTTATACTTACTGACTCCAAGCTTATGAACGATTTTTCTGAAAATAGTTTGTATAGGATCGCAAAAGTATTGTATGGGTCAATGACGTGGCTTCATTTGTTTTGTGTTGATTTATCTATTATAATTCTATAAAATTATTACAAAATTCATTAAATGACCATGATTTTTAATATTATCTAATTTAAAAATATTAGGGCTATCACCCTAATCGCGATTAATCACATCCAAAATAAAAGTTTGTGTTTACATAATGTGTGTGTGTACTGTGCATATTTATATTGTATATATATATATATATATATATATATATATATATAAACACACATACACACACATGCATGTATATATTTAAGAAAAATGTGTTATTTATATATAAAATATTTATATTTATATAGAATATAAATTATATATATATACACACAGTATATACAAATATCTCTTATTATATACATGCATGTGTGTGTATTTATATACACAAAATAATTATACACAGTACACACACACATATTATGTACACAAACTTTTATTTTGGATGCGATTAATCATTGCACAGCCCTAAAAAAAAAATTATATATATATTTTTACTTCTAAATGAAGCATTCATTTTGTTTGGATAACCACAGGTCATTTTTAGAGCCATTCAAACAAAACTTTTGTTAAAAAAACGGTATAAACCGACATAAATGTTCTCAGTTAGTTGCGTAACCTTCATATGAGGCGTTTAATGTTTAACATCATCTGTCATTCGAGTTACCATAAGCACTTGGTTGGATGGTAACAAGCGGTCACACACACAAACATCATTTTAATTATTTAAGACATGTTTCTGCCAACAGAGATCTGTATTTTATGAACGAAACCATCAGATCACCACAATCCCGGGGTGAAAGGCGGATGCAGTCACGGGCAACATATAAAAATAACAAGTGTCTTTATGAACTCAACACGGCAAACTCCTCTGACAGTCTGTTATAGCACTATTAATTATGATTATTCAACCACAGGGAGAAACCATTGCAAGAACAGGACAATACAGCTGCATTGTGGGTAAAAAAGGAAGGAGCCGACAGAATCCAAACCCAGTCTGGGTGGTAGATTATTATATATGTCATTTAATTTCCTCGTCATAAAAGAAAAGGAGAACTCGAACCAGATGTGTGCCGTTTGGCCTCGTCCTCCATGCGATACAATTTGTTTTTTTGATGCGTGTGTTCTTGCATTCGTATTATGGCGAACTCTCTTCATTTGGCTGGCATTTTAACGGGCAAAAAAAGCCAAATGGAGACAGGTCCCAGACGGTAGAGGAAAACAGACGACTCAAACTAGATACAGGCCTAGAAACATGAACTGACATGAAAAAAAACACGACAAAAAAAAAAAAAAAAAAGAGAAAGGATATTGTGAAAGCTCTCATTCCACGTCGGACAACCTGGAACTTATAAAGCGAGATTCCCGCATATCAAAGCTCAAAGGTCGAGGCTTGATTTGCTCGCGACTTCTGTTTCTTTGGGTCATTATCTCGGAGTCAAATTATAGGATCAGCACACTGGGAAGCGGATTGCTAATCAGGAAGAACGAGGAAAAGGAGAACATACGATCCTCCGGTCAAGAATCGACTGTAACAGGAACGCTTCTGCGTTTACACCTGTATCTGTTACACTGGATGTGGGAAAAACTGCGTTCAAATTTAACTCGATACATCGACAATGCCGTAACAACCATTTAAAACATAACGTACATGAACAAGCATTTCAAATGTTTGAATGAAAAACGGATGCAATATAAAAGTTTTGGCTCACTGAACTGATCGATTTCAATTTCAGTGAATTCTGATCTGATTCGGTTTCCCTCAGCCTGACAGATTGAGAATGAATGGTGCTTTATTAAAAGCTGGATTTTTCCAGCACAGCGACATTCTCAGTTACATTCGGCCTTGCTCACAACATCGCCAGGCTTATTTTCCAACATAAAAATACACATCCTCGAGGAAGCTGACCAAGAGGAGTTCCCTAAAGATCCTGAAAAATAAATAGCCATGAAATCCACCCTGATATATGTATATAATGTGCATGTTTCAAGGGGAAGCAATTGAGATATATCTCAGGGAAGAGTTCCTTCCTGTGTGGAATATATATTTTCATCCTGACGTCTGCACATGAGACCTGTCGCAGCGTCTCAAGCCTTGTCCTCCCCTCTGCTAATTATTTATACTTTGCGAACGGAAAACAGCACAAATTCGACTACTCATGCAGTGTGGAATAGTTGTCTGAAAAAATCTGTATTTGAGAAATGTGTTTTTTTTTACATTTTTAACCAAACATTATTTGTTCTTCTTAAATATTTCACCTGAATTAAAACAAATTAAATAAATTACAAATATGAACAATTATGGCTGTTACCAGTAAAAAAAAAAAAAAGTCTATTATAAAAAAAATTATTATTAATAAATTATAAATATATACACAGTCAAACCAAAATGTATTCAGACACCTTCAACATTTCTCACATTATCACAGTTTATTCGCTATAGTTTAGAAAATGCTAATAAAATATGACAAGAACTCAAAGTTATTAAATCAGTTGATATTTCACTGGTTTTGGCCATCCTTCTGTTAGACTCTCACAAATGAATCAGGTTGAATATCTGTCAGCTGTTAAATTTAAGCACACCGTTAGAGAATACCAATTTAGGTCAACCAATTACCAAGCAATGCTTCATTTTGTTTAGTCTGTGGTGTAAAATGGTCGCATTAGCAATTAAAGAAAAAACGCTCAAGTAAAACATGGTCAGGTCAAAGTGTCAATGATTTTTGGTCCCAAATTTTTATAAATATTACTGGTAGTCCACTGTATGAATAATTTTTGGGTATGATATGTCACAGTTTACTTTATTTTGCTCTCCTCACTTACATAAATGAACTATAGTGTCCTGCACCCACTAGTAAACAAATATAAAAAATTATACGGATGTAACCCCGGCATCCTGGCCAAATTTGCCCAGTGGCCTCTGTCCGTCATGGCCTCCTAATCATCCCCATATATATATATATACACTGATTGGCTTCATCTCTGTCTCCTCTCCACCCAGGGCCGGCGCTAGCTATAGGCAGAGCAGGCGATTGCCTAGGGCCTCGGGCTTTGAGGAGGGGCCTCCATAACCGTAACATCCCCTATATAGTCCACCAGACGGGCAGAAATAAATAGCCTCATTGTTCATTGGATATTGTTGAATTGTCACTCATCTGCAGTTAAACCAATTAATGTTTCCGTTTCAAAGCGGGCCGGCTTCTAAAGTTTGTGCGGACGCATCCATCAGGTGCGAAGCAAAAGCCTAATAGGCACGCAAAGCACAGCTCGTAATGCAGGTGTGTGAGTTGTCGTCATCTATTTTGGAGTGATTGCAATGTATTCTAAATATAAACTTGTACTGTAGTCAGCGTAATTTCTGGAAAAATCATTCACCGCTTTATTACGAGTTTAAAAGAGCGCGAGCGTCATTAACGTGCCCAGACGCGACGCTTTGAATTTGCGCGTACAATGAATAACATCGCGTCGGGAGCTGACTAGTAAAAAAGCTACAAAACAAGTATAAGACAAGACGTTTGTATTCAAAGTTAAAAAGCCTACACATTTTTAAATGTTTCAAATAAAGGATCTCATGGGTCTATTTTCTAAATTCTGCTGATGATTATACCCTGACATCATCGCCTACTTACGCCAATAATCAGTTTAGATTTTTTTTTCTAATCAGTAGCGATCGTGTCTTTCTCTTCCACTTGATTTGTGTATAGCATATTTAAGCTAACAATGCAATGCATAATGTCATATTACTCATATTAATAATTATGACAATATCTGCAGTCAATATTGATTAAATGGGAGGGAAAATCCTGCCCATACCGCAGCTATGAAAAAAATGATAAAAGCACTTATGTTCATCTCCTGAAGTGGTATTCTGGAACTGTGAATAAATTGAATAAAACAGCAAAATAACAACAATAACATCTTCATTAAAAAAAAAAGAGATGACCTTAGATAATCTTTTTTAAAATTCTTTTTTAAAACAACTTTTTAATAATCCAAAAATCCTGAAAAAAAGTATCACAGGTTATAAAATAGGCTAAATATTAAGCACCATTTCTAACATTTGATAATAAATCAGAATATTATAAAGTTTTCTGAAGTATCACGTGACACTAATTCAGCTTTGCATCACAGAAATATATTTTAAAGTATAGTAAAATAGGAAACCCATTATTTAAAATTTTAATAATATTTCACTATATATTATTTTTCTGTATTTTTGATCAAATAAATCCAAGCTTGATGAGCATAAGAGACTTCTTTCAAAAACATTAAAAATAGTAATGTGTCCAAACTTATGTACTGTGTAAGTAAAAATATACAAAGGTTAGGAATCATATTTGTTTCAAGAGTTTTTTATTGGGGTTGGGGGGCCTCCAACATGAATATTGCCTAGGGCCTCCAAATGTCTAGAACCGGCCCTGTCTCCACAAGTAAGCTGGTGTGTGTTGGGCGTTCTGGCCCAGTATGGCTGCCATCGCATCATCCAGGTGATGCTGCACATTTGTGGTGGTTGAGGAGATTCCCCCCTCTATGTAAAGCGCTTTGAGTGCAGAGATAAATGTAATGAATTATTAATAATTATTATATCTGGTGTCTGAATAATTTTTGGTTAGATTGTATAAATACATGTATAAACGCACTTCGAAACAGCTATTTTATTTAACATAGAGACCATAAACTTGTTAAAAATAGAAAAATTATTATGTTTTTAATAAAAAAACTAAAAAAACAATTGTACAAATTTAGAAAAAAGCCTTGATTTTTTATTTATTTTTTATAATTTATATATATATATTTGGCCATTTCCTATGCTTGATTAAAGCACTCTATACTGTCTAATGTCAGAGTAGATTGCTTTTTCAAGACTTAGGAGTGTTTTCTTCATGTTTCAGTGTTTTCAGAGCTGATTTTAGGTCAAACAATATCCCATTAAATTAGGCCCACATTTAACAACACGAACTGAAACAGCAGGACTTTGAGTGGCATTTTTGTGCTGAATCCTACTGAATTTCTGTTGAGGAAGAGATCTCACAACTTTTTACCCACCTACAAAAGTCACACATCTGTTTCTGTGAACAGAAATTATGCTGTGAGAGAGGAAATCAAGGAGTGAATTCACTAAACACACATTGCACAATGCATTTTAGCACCTGCAGCTTATTTTAAGCTGGGAAGTTGTGCAGTGCAAAGAGCAAATATAAATGACAGAGTCGAATTTAAAAGGACAGTGATGAAAGGGAGGCTGAATAAAAGCTTTATCTGAGAGCGCTTCTGATCTCATTCTGTCCTCTTTAAATTCCATTAACTGCAATATATAAATACAGGGCCAAATTCAAACGCGGGCGAAACATTCCGCCTTTGTGCTTTTTGCAAACTGCCTCGCGATCCCTCTGCTCGACCATTCATAAATCTCCATTTTTTTGCAGATAAATAGTGCTAAGTAAGACCTCCGCTCCCCCCTTATGGAAACACTCCACGGAGGTCTCCGGGTTCAGGCCGGGCTCATCCAGGCCCAAGGCCTTGGCAGTGGGTGGCACCTCTGCCGGGGCGAAACCCAGCCCACGGGGTCCAAGAACAACTCCAGGAGAAAATATCTGCAACATGGTCAGAGGAAGCATCTGTGTGGAGAGAGGCTTTCTGATGAAATATCGCCTGCTGACAGTACAAGAAGGAAGAGAGCGTGCGGTTTCAGAGTCCTCGTACAGAAGCGCCGCTGTAAAAACGCATTCCAGTAGCCCAGCAACTGACCCTCGCTGCTTTTATTGCCTGGATACATTACGGGCTCTGCTGAAATCCAGAGCGTATGGATCAGAAATCTGGGATCGGTGGATACGGAAGGCTGGCAGGGGTCTGGAAGGCTTTATTGGACGCGCTCGTGTCCTTCACTTCTGTGAATGAATGGTCAACACATGTTGGCGGTTATCCGCGCAAGCTGTTAAATTTGCATTGGTGGCATGATGTGAATTAATGATTTTTCTCCAACCGTGTGAGCGTGACACAATATCTAAAGAGAAATAACAGCGTGGATTTTATATTCATGAGCAAGCTCTTGGATTGCAGTTGTGTACACAAAGGTCAAAAGGGTCACACAAACACATTAATTGTTTTATTTATTTACAATGGATCATTTCAGACAGCCCACTGTCACATTAGTTAAAAAAAAGTAAAAAAAAACTATATAATGATTTACTGACTGTCATGTTGTTTGAAGAGTGGCCGAACGATACGGGTTAATCCAACATTTAGACAGCAGCGTGACAAATGTCCATATTGTACTGATATTAACCTATAAAGTATTTAAATGTTAAATAATATATAAATAAACATATTCAAAAGTTGCTATTACAATTTTTTAAATGTTTTTGAAAGAAGTTTCTTCTGCTCACCAAGGCTACATTTATTTGATCAAAAATACAGTAAAAACAGTAATATTGAGAAATATTATTACAAATTTAAAGAACTGTTTTCTATTTGAGTTTATTTTAAAATGTAATTTATTTCTGTGAGCAAAGCTGAATTTTCAGTATCATTACTCCAGTCTTCAGTGTCACATGATCCTTCAAAAATCATTCTAATATAATGATTTGCTGCTCAAGGCCCATTTCTTATTATCAATGTTGAAAATGCTGTTTAATATTTTTTTGGAATGGTGATTCTTTTTTCAGGATTCTTTGATGAATAGAAAGTTCAAACGAACAGTATTTATTACATTTATTTAGTAAATTTATTTAAGCATTTATTAAATAGAAATATTTTGTAACATTATAAATTGCCATTTTTTTAATCAATTATTGCATGCTTGCTGAACAAAAGTATTAATTTATCTCTCTTTTTTAATCTTACCACAAATGCAAAAACTGTTCTCAACATTGATAATAATAATTATTAGTCCCATTTATGTAAAAGTTTGGAGATAATAACTACTAGTTCTACTTATTAATGTTTTTCTTAAATGTTACTATGTGTCTTGTTATAATTATATATGTGTGTACTGGAAACACGTAGTTTTTTTCATGTTTTATGAGGACTTTCCATAGACATAATGATTTTTATACTGTACAAACTGCATTATATCTTCTTACACTAACCCTACCCCTAAACCTACCCATCACACAAAACTTTCTGTATTTTTACATTAAAAAAAAACAAAACATCACTCAGTATGTTTAATAAGCTGTTTTTCTCAGGGACCAAAAAGGACAACCTATTATGCAAGAAATGTATATATGTGTATACATACAGTATTAGTTATGAGAGGTGAATTACTCTAATATTAAACACAGCGTGATCTAATCGCCATTACAAGGAGAGAACAGCTCAACTCATAAAAGAACTCTCCAGTGCTTCGGTCGTTTTGGCAGGCAAAAACCGAGCCAAGTTGAAAGAGAAGCTTCTTTGGTCGTCTTGTTTGCGTGAGGAAGGAAACTGTTTGCACTTCTCTTTTCTAGCCTGTTAAGCTGCATCACTGCCAGTATTGTGCAGAAAAAAGATGGATGACCCCCGGAGAGAGGAGGTTTATCTTTGATCAGCGCCGCTGTGTCCTCTCGTTGGCCGTCGAGTCTCAGGCGGACGCGTAAATGTGAGAGACAAACTGTCTCCTCTCCGCTGAGAGATGACACTCCAATTATCAGTCCTGCACTGAGAACTCGCATATGTAACTCATTAGCTAGAATATCATTCTGTGTTCCTCTTATTTTTATGGCAAATAAAAAAATGGTGGCCATCAGGCATTGTTTACCGCGTGTCATAACCAATGCGCCACGGGTCTTGTGTGTGACCGTTTCAGACAGTCATTGTTTTACGGGTGCCCGGCCGGTTTGATGAACACAGAAACATTGTTAGAGTCAATAAACAAAACCAAGTCCATCGCACGCACCATAAAACTGAGTGGGGGTGCATATTTCAGCCTCGAACACCTCCAATAGTTCGCTTCTTGTCATTTTTACACAAGGTTCGCAGGCCAAGATACAGATTAGACAAAAGGTTCAGGAATAAATTTAAACACTTCGGTACAAAAAGAACATAAATACCAGCAAAGAAAAACAAAGATCTGTCACAGACTAAGCCTGGGCAGGAACTTCACCCCAAAGACTGGATGAGAAAAAGAAAGGGATAGTTTACCCTAAAAACGAAAGGTCTGTCATCATTTACTCACACCAATGTCGTTCCAAACTGTATGAACTTCTTTCTTCTGTGGAACACTAGGCCTGTGAATCTTTGGGTAGAGAGTGAATAGATTCGATTCACAATTCATAGGCTTACGATTCTATTTTTAAAAAAGCAGAAACTTTCTGTTTGAAACGATTCACAATGAGATCCAATTAACGATTTGATTCTGCATTTTTTAAGTGCATTCATAGAATTTTTTAAATGCTTCCCCTAAAGCCCAAAGTTAGTTCATGTTATGATGTCACATCACTTTATTTTAAAGGGATAGTTCACCCAAAAATGAAAATTCTGTCATCTATTACTCACCTTCATGTCGTTCCAACCCTGTAAAACTTTCCTTCATCTTCGGAACACAAATGAATATCTTTTTGATGAAATATGAGAGCTTTCTGACCATTTTAATTTTTTGGGTGAACTAACCCTTTAATAGCCTATAAAATTGGTATAAAGATATTTATATAAAGATTTAAAAAGGCTTAGAAAGTATTGTTGGTTATGTTAACCTCTGTGTAGGATAGTGTTAATGTATAGGCTACACAACCTTATTACAGTGTTCCAGAAGAATGAAAACATACTGTACAATGCGTCCATGGACAGACTACTCTAGAATATCAGGCATTTCCCTAACTAAACCTAAACTAACTTTTCTTCACAGAATACAAAAAAAAAAAAATGCCCTCTTTGTTTTCGTTCTCTGTCTCCACTGGTGATTGAAAGCTCAGTGCATACACATTTTAAACACGCCTCTGAATAATTTGGTTCTTGATCTTATTTTCATTAAAAAATGTAATGCTACAGTTTTTAACTTATCCTTTCTACCAGCCAATGATGATTCTGAAAGAAAATAGCACAGCCATGCAAATTGTACGCTATATTTTATGTCCTCTGAAATCAAACGACAGCTTTGCGAGGAAAAGGCTGTTGAAAATTTCCCTTCACCGTAGCTCTGAAATCTCATTCACACTTACGTATTTTTAAACTTGAAAGTGAGAGCAAAAGGGATTTGAGAGTTGTGGCAAAAGGAACGATTTCCAACAAATGCTTTGCTCTTTTCCTAAAACAAAGATATCGTTGGCTCTATTGTACAGCATAGCACACCTTGGAACAATATGGGGGCGTGTAAATGATGATGAATGACAGGACTTTCGTTTTTGGGTGGACTAACCTTTTACAAACGTGTGAATGAAAGGTCTGAGAGGCATGTAAGGACAAGATAGGAGAAAGATGTATGATTGTGCATTTCTCCGACCGTAATGAGATGTTACCATAAGTGTAACTCCTGCTTGTGCATATTCATGAGCAGCATAAGACAGATGTGGGAATGTGTGCGAGCTCTCGTGTGTGTGTGCCGGCGCCAAGAGCTTCGGGAGGAGGGAGAGGACAGGGATACGCGCAGTGGTCCTGTCTGCTTGGAGCCGACTGAATTGGATCAAGGCTGCGGTCCATACGAGATGGCGTATGACCGGGACTTCCCCACCGTCAGACTGCCAGCGCTCAAGTCTGCCTGCAAGTTCAACTGTATCAATGTACAGTCGTCCCGGGTCAGAACCTCCTTCAAACGCCTTCGATCTGAAATCCAGAGGGCTTAGGAAAATAGACAAGGCTAAGTGTGGGTTTTAATGCAATAACGAATTTCAGACCGTCTTCCCGCTCTCTCTCTCTCGAGCGTATCTGTGTCTGTAAAATCATCAGGTCCAGGTTTCATGGGTTGAATGAGCAGGATGGTGTGGATACCAATTACTAGTAGGGTTTTAATTTATTTAACACAAATCAATATGTCTTGTTTTTCTGACAATATTGCATTGATACTTCACACACACTAATATTGATTAAAAATATATTATTAATATATAAATGATCAATAAAAATTATATATAAAATTCTGCCTTCCTACTTTTAGATCAAATAAAAAGAGATGTTTTTTTTTGTGTAGAAAATATTAAGCACGATTTAAAAAATCTTTGCAATGCCCACTGTGCCCTAATATAGATGGTATTAAATGTGGCACTAAGCAAGAGCCTGAAAATCATTTTGTATTTTACATGGATTGGACCACACAGTTTTGTTCTAATAATAAAAAAAACAACACCTAGGCATTAATTAGTCATTTAACATGCTTTATTCTCAACACAAACATTGAGTGTGTGTGTGTGTTTGTGTGAGTGTGTGTGTGTGTGTGTTCGTGTGTGTGAGTGTGTGTGTATGTGTCAGCGAACGTTCTCTGCATGAAATCATATTCCAGGGGGGGCCAGTGCCACTCCGTGCCCCCCTTCTAGACATGCCCCTGGGTGGGGAGCTAGCGGATCGTTAGGAACGATTAGATGAACGTGATCATTTATGTTTGGGCCTTTTTTGGGCCTGAAATTGCTGATAAGGCTTTAAGGTTTATTACCAATTCAAAAGCCCTTACCCATCATTGTTTACTTTACTCTCGAGTTGGATGGCCTGCGCTGTCAATCCATAGACTCAAGCACTGGCACATCTTTATATATAAAACTATCAAATATGGGTAAAAGGGCGTTTAGTTATGCTGCTCTGTCTGATTGGAATCACAAGATAAATTATGCTTTAAAGAGTTGGTCTCTCTAAATGAATTTAAGAGCATTTTAAATGATTTGGTCACGGGTTTACCTGATTGTAATTGTTTTCACTGATATTGTATACATTTTTTTCCGTATATGTAATTAATTATGTGGTTTCATGTTTAAATGATTTTTCATGTTTAACTAGTGTGTTGCCTGTCTTGGCCAGGACCCTCTTGTAAAAGAGATTTTAAATATCAAGAGTATTTCCTGGTTAAATAAAGGTTATAAATAAAAATAAATTAATAAATAAACCTAAAACTAAGGCTTAAGATAGTGAGAACTGGTCAAAAGGTCCTCAATTTACCCACTTTGTCCTCAATCCAATGGTCTAAACTGGTCCAGAAGTACACACACAACCACCACCCCCCCACACACACATACATGTGTATGTAAATATATATCTGTGTGAGAGTACATTTACTTACTGTACATTAACTGTCTGTCTGTTTTTCTTAAATATGTATATAAAATCAACATAATGTGTATAACATCAAGAACAGACAGACAGACAGATATACAGACAGATAGATTATTTCTAGTAAATATATTAGGTCAAAGGGGTTCAGCTGACCAATCAAAGTTTGGGAATCCCTGATCCAAGTCATGGCATAGCCACAATCAGTAAATAAAAGTGATGGCATCATAAAATGTCTCGGTTCTGTATGTAACCCTTGTTCCCTGAAGGAGGGAACGGAGACATGTCGACTGATTGGGATCACGCTTAGGGAGCCTGTCATCTTCAAGTATTGATAAAACGAGCCAATGCACATTGACGTGCGAGCTTTGCATCTCACGCTCCGCCCCGCAGCGCGGCTATAAATACGGAAGTGGATGCACGCACCATTTGTTTTTTGCTGAGGAGCTGAGCGGAGCCCGGAGTCAGCAGTGGTCCAGCAATAATGGCGACGGGACTACGTCTCCGCTCCCTCCTTCAGGGAACGAGGGTTACATACGTAACTGAGATGTTCCCTTTCAGTCACTCATGTTCGACGTAGTCGACTGATTGGGATCCCAATTAAAACGCCACTAGTGCTGCCACCTTCCAGTGCCTAGACAAAAGCCTCATATCCCCCCGCAATATTGAGGCGGAGATGGGACAGGGCTTAGGCCAGGGAATTCACTGCTGTTCCGCAAGATCTACTCAGTCAGACTTGGACAACACTGGGAACACTGGGCACAATTGAGCAGGCCGGAAACATAAGTGGAATGAAGCGACTCAGAAGCTTCTGACCCCATTGGAGGTGGCAGGCGGGTTGCAACATGCGAAGGAAGCGTAGCGCAACGGACGCAGTACAGAGGAGTACAGGCTTGCTGAGCAGCGGAGTCTCAAAGCAAGGAGTACTGCTAGCAACTCGAGACAATTGATGCCAATGCAGTTGGAGGCCCGCCCAGACCTCCGTTACTGCATGCCCATTATCCGTGGCCCCTCAGCCGGAGTTGGTGGACACTTGTTCTAGGGACGCTAGCCCGGAGAAACAGAGGTCAGGACACGGGCTGAGGGTTTGGCGGCAGGCCAGGGTGTTTGTCACACGGAGCGTGCCGCTCTGCCACGGCCACCTCGGGACTCGGCCGTGAAGCCAGTGCTGAAGCGGTCATCATATGGAGGAAGCCATTGCGGCTGTGTCTGCCATATGCCCCAGGAGCCTCTGAAAAGGTTTCAGTGGGACCCTTTCTCACTTCTGAAAGCACCGATCAGACACATTCCTGCTGTGAGGCGTGTTAGACCGAATCCAGCTCCTTACCGGAAAAAGAGATCCTCAGCCCATGGGCGAGTTTACTCTTTTCCCAGTTGACCTGAAGACCCAACTGGTTATGTAGCACTCGAAGGGAAGGATTTGTACTGAGACTTCGAACCCTCAAACGCAAAAACACAGGATGGCCTGCTGGAGGATAGAGATCTGAAGTACGCGTCCTTCAGGTCGAATGCTACAGACCAATCTTGGGGACGGAGCATTCGAAAATGCATCTCTGTGTTAGCAACTTGAATGGAGGCTTGTACAGGGCCCGAATCAAGAGTCGCAGGTCCGAGATTGCCAGGCGAACTGCCAGGCGAACTGAATCTTGCAGCCAAGTCTGATGGTACAGAGGAGCCGACTGGACCGGTTGGGGAAGCACTTTCCAGGCTTCTACGAACCAGGCCAGAGAACCAGCGGTACCACAGACTTACCCGGGGTGGGGCAGCGAGGTGGAGGACAGGGACCCGGCTCGGAAGGCCCGAAGCGGGGTCTGAGTGTGGTGCACAACACTTACCTGTCTCCACGTGACGGCAGGGGGTGCGTGAGAAGGTGTGACCGGGTCCTCGAACCACACCCAGCTGCCGGCTGGCGATACAAGAGGGGGCTGAGGGGTGCAAGGCTTTACAGGGTCGCACACCGCCAGTCCGGCCCTCTTGGGACCCAGGAACAGAGGAATCTGCTCTTTCTTTTGAGTCGGGAACAGTAACCATCTGAAGAGCTCGTTCCCCCATCCCTGGGTGGCCTGTGTCAGGGATGCTTGGCCTTTCGCTTGCCACCTGGATTGGCTCCACTGGAGGGATAGCCTCTTAACCCACCACCGCTCCTCCGTCAAGGATAGTGAGGGGGGAGGAGCTACTCAGACAGTTTCTAGCAGAGAAAGGTGCCGTCCTCGACCTGGTAAGCTCTCCATGCACTTTGGAAAAGAAAGGCACTGGGGCGGCGAGCTGAGAACCAGCGCGGCCCGCCCCGAGATACCAATCATCCAACTGAGACTGTTCGGGACACGGTGGAGGATTCCACTCGAGCCCGACAGCCTCGGCGGCCCGTTTCAGCATAGCTGAAATTTCTGGATCTGGCTTGGGCAACGTTACTCTCCCAGAGAGATATAACGCAGCCGAGTCATCATTTCCAGAGGTCAGCTTACCCTCCGATGCTGCAATCGGCATCCTGTCCTCTGGAGGGGCCCCGAATGAAACGCTTGGTCGGTCCATTACAGAGGGACCAGCGCGCTCAATGGGGGGCTCCACCGGCTGCGGTGTGATAGAGGAGTGAGGGGCCCACAGGGATGGGTTACCGGGCGGGGAAGCCTCACTATGATCCTCTGATCACCCATCCTACACAACGCCGTAGCGAGGCGTGATAATGGGGACTCCACCTTCACGCATGAAGGCGAGTCTCGATCTCAACACCGCGATAGTCATGTTCTCGCAATGAGAACATGAACTATCCACAAAAGCTGCTTCAAACAGATTTTTTTTTTTTTAATTCAAACACGTGATGCAACCATTGTGACCTTCAGAGGGGGACAGGGAACGACCGCATCCAGAAATGCACGGATGGAATGACATCTTGAAAAAGACGCAAAAGGCACCCGTGTTGCGCTTTCAGGAAATGGGACCCATCACCAATGCAGGACCACACAGGGGAATGACCGCGGCAACACTGAAAAGTGAACTGAAACAGTGAAACACTCACTTAACATCAACAAACACACATAAATGATGCTGTTAAAACAGCAGTTGAGAGCTCAGAAGCTCGCGATCACCGCTGCACTCGCGCTGTAGAACCACCAGCACTGGGAGAGTCTTCCAGAAGAACAATGACACACTCGCTCGTTGAAAACTTCAACACTTTTCAGAGACATCGACACCGATCGGCTCAGAAGCGAAAGACAAATGGTGCATGCATCCACTTCCGTATTTATACCCGCGCTGCGGGGCGGAGCGAGATGCAAAGCTACCACGCCAATGTGCATTGGCTCATTTTATCAATACTCGAAGATGACAGGCTCCCTAAGCGTGATCCCAATCAGTCGACACGTCGACTACGTCAAACATGAGCGACTGAAAGGGAACCCAATAGATCTTGATATTGCTTAATTTATTTTGGAAATACCCAATGAGGGTATGTTGTAAACAGCGCTATTATAATCAGAATTTGAGCTCTATCCTCAAGTCTGAACAGAAGAAATGCTAAAAGCGGCGTGATTTAGAATAAAGCAGCACCTTCGAGAGTTCTGGGCAAAGGATTACAGTTGTTATTGTGCTGCGGAGCCCCGTTATTTGGGGAGTCGAAACGCAGCCAGATCCAGCGCACTCCAGCGGGGAAGTGCATCCCCAGAACTCTGACTTAATGGGCCGTACTGTACACCACCTCGCTGTGAAGTGGGATTTGGGGGTCAGCATGTGGAAAAACCCACCGTAAATCAATAGCATCTGAAACAGCCAGGAGGACTCGCAGGCAGCACTCCGCTCTCTCGAAGCTTGAAGATGAGACTTTATTCAAAAAATAATAGCCAGTCTGTTTACTGCGCCACGAGATGGATTACATGGCACTGAAATAAATACTTCCAGATGCGGCTCAACAGAAATTATACTGAAGGAGAGGGGGGAGAAGAAAAAAAACGACTCCATAAATCTAGAGAGAGAAATAGCAAAGCGTTTTCTGGCACCAAACGCTCAGCTTCATGCTTCTAATGGCATAGTATTTTTATATCAATGCTTCAACAAATAAGAAAAGATAGGCCGCCATTGCCAACACTTTGGCGTAAAATAAAAACAAATACAGTTCTTTGTGTTCAAGGCTCATAATCCAGGAAGTTGGACATTACTGTAGAGTGCTGTTCTTTCTCTGATAAACGTATTTTAAAGACAAATATTACGCTTTACTTCAAATGGCGCCAGTACTTGGGCTGTATTTCTGCACTGGGAGGTTTGAATATCATTTCGATAAAATATTGCCTCTTTGGAAGACTACCGTATGCCGTTTTCCCATTCCAACTGACCCACTTCTGTAGGACTCTGCCAGTACGACCGTTCACTTGACGTCCACAAAGCAATTTCATGGAGTAATAACAAGCTATTCAAACCACAGGGAAAAATGTCTCTACTTGTAAATGTGTAATTGTTAGGGAAGGTTTTCAATGGCTCTGTAGACACTGAGCGCAGGAACTGGCGTCTGATGCCAACACGAGGGACGCAACTGGAATTCAGGGATGTAAAACCTGGTCCAATGGGCCGTTTATAGTGCAGCATTTATGAGGCATTGAAAAGGGCACAGAAACAGAGAGTTCTTTGGATGTCAGCAGCCCAGTACAAGATGTCCATCCTCAGATATAGAGACGATGGGGCAATAAACAAGAGAGGAGACGTATCACTCCCCCATTTGTTGTCTCTGGCAAAAAGACTTACGTAAAGCGAGACCGGTGGAAACTGTAAGTAAGGCACAAAATATTGCTGTCACAGCAATTTCTAAACATGCATAAGGGCCAATGAAATTTTAACAGATCTAGCAATGACTAACGTATCTCTAGCTCTTTAGGATACACTTTTGTGTTGTCTGAAGCTTTTGTTAAGGCAAGATTTACTATTTCTATCACTATTAACCTAAAACAACCATGCACCACAACATAGCAACATGCTAAACTACTTAAAAAACCTTAGTAACCACCCAGAACCCACTAGTAACATCCTAGCAATGCACTGGGAAAAACTGCCCATCAAACTACCTTAGTAATGGCATAGCAACGCCCCAAAAATCAGCTAGAACTTCCTAGTAACTGCATAGTTACACACTAAAAAGGACCCAGAACACCCAGCAATCACATAGCAACGTGCTAAGTAAAAACACTCAAAACACCAAAGCAACAATGCTCTAACAACCAATTAGAACACCTAGCAACCACATAACAATTTACTTAAAACCACCATGAACACCTTAGCAACCACCTAGTGACCACCCAAAACCCCTTGCCTAGCAACACCTTAGAAACCACATAGAATTGTGCTAAAGAATTACCCAAAACACAATTGTAACTGCATAGCAACACCATAGCAAATGTAGTAAAAAACCCTCAAACCTCCTCAGCAGTGGCATAAAAAAAACAGCCAGAGGAGCCTATCAACCATATAGCAACAAACTAAAAGCCACCCAGAACACATTAGGCAAGGCAAGGCAAGGCAATAAACTAAAAAACCTCCAAGAACACATTAGCGACCACATAGTAACACCCTAGATACCAAATTGCAATGTGCTAAAAACTACTTGAAAACACTACAGCAAACTCATCATAGCAGTGAGTTTCACATGGGTTTTTTCTGAGTTGCTTAAGAAAATATAAAAATTGAGTTCTAATTATAAAAAAGCAGTGATACATACCATGCTTTATAATTCACCACAATGTATAAGAAGAAAATCTTACTTTTAGGTATTTGGTATTTTTAACAAATGCAACGCTTTGAAAATGACTGACGTGAATTTCAGTGTACTAAAATTAAATCCCTGCAGATATTACACTTACACGTTATGTACTCGTGATACTATAAAGCACTAGAAAGTTCTCCTCGCCTGCCTCACATTAGCAGGTAAAATTAAGCATCAGAAAAGGATGTTTTCACCAGGCATCTTCAAAACTGGCAGAAACAAACACAAAAGGAAAAACAATTCCATCTGATGAGCCGATTTTCCACAACAGCAGACTCTGGAATCAAATAAAAGTATACTTCTTCTTGGCCTGTGACTTACTGTCCTTGCGGACGGGGGAGGTAATCGCGTTGCCCTGTGCGTGAGTGTAATCTAATGATCTCTGAATGATTCTAGGTCTTGCGTTACCCTCTTAATTCAATTTCAAAGTTAATAATCTCACAATGACATGATTTTGGTAATTTGAGGCCGATAAAGCCTCCAACAACAGTCACTGGGGCAGACATTTAAATTACATAATGCTACACATCCACAATGGTGAAACTTGAGTGAAAGCGAACCGTTTCCAGATTGGCTATTTCTCTTCGTTTCAAGCTGGGGGAGTGTTGAGAATCTCATATGCATTTGAAGTAACGTCGACTTAACTGTTGGCTCATATGTACAGCGCAATCTGGGACGTGACCGCACCACCGAACGGCCCAATAGATAACCGTACACGTTAATGAGAAATTGCCTCACGTCTGTCAGCGACCCCATATACGCTCGACCTTCCAAACAAGGGCTTACTTCTACTTTTTTTTTTTTAAAGACCAGAGTGAAAATTGCTTATTGGTGCAATTAATCATGGGTTTAAACTGGCTCCAGTCGCAATAAAACCAAGCCAATTACATGATAACTCCGTTCTGACGGCACTCACTCAGTCACTCGCATCCCCCCGTCTAATTATTCCAGTGCCATTCCCAGTAAGGAGCTGAGATTTACTCATCAAAGGCGAACGCAAGTGGCACTAGAGAACATCTGGAAGTCTTCACTCAGCATCATACCCTGGAAAACCATATAACACCTGTTTTATATATTAAACAATACACTGCGTCCCTGAGCAACTCCCAGTTTCCTACAGTTATACATGTCGGCTTCGTGTTTATGCCATGGAAATGGCCCTATCCAGTCACAGTTGTCCTGCGTTGCTTGGTGACACTGAAACTGTAGGACTTTTAAGTTCATTTAGAGATGTAATAAGAAAGTGCTTCGATCACACTTTGGTTTGCAAAGGCCTCTTCAACAGCAGAGCAATTCTTACTGAATATTTGGCCAAACAACATGGAAGAGACATGACGGAAAGATGTAATAAGAAAGTGCTTCGATCACACTTTGGTTTGCAAAGGCCTCTTCAACAGCAGAGCAATTCTTACTGAATATTTGGCCAAACAACATGGAAGAGACATGACGGAAATATCCCAGGATGTTGTGCATTTCCATGGAGGTCCTTTGGTAAAACACGAGTTAAATCTGCTGTAAAATGAAATAAAATTGGAATGCCATGCCAGCAGCTGATGGTATTACCATGCCAAGAGCTGTGTTGTACATTTTGTACCATTTACACAGTTGTATGAATACAATATAACCAAAGAAAATTAAATTGAATTGCAAGAGGTTTTGCGTGTTCTTGAAGGATCTTATTAAACAAGTCCTCAAGAGATCTTATAAAAGGAAATCGTTGTCTACTTGCATTAAACGCAGAGCAGCCCATGATCTAGTGCGTTGCTATTTGATAACTGTATTACATCATAATGAAAAGTAACAAATGTCAGTTTTTAAAAGAAAAAACAGCCCTGCAGAACAGATTTCGCCAGGTCTTCTGGCAGGCTGTTGGCTCGGGAACGATCAAGTAGGCCGTCAGTGGTAAATTGCTCATTACCTGTGAATTGCAGATTGACCACAATAGCAAAAGCCTCCAAATTGGCTGTGAGAAACCCTCCAAAAGCCATTTCTCAAATGCAGACTAGCACTTAAGACTCCCACACTTCTGCGCCTGATGGAAAATTATAACTCGCAGTCGGCGAGCTGCAAAGTCGCATACGTAAGTGCGCGGAATAAGCAGGCATTTCTCAGCTGTAAACAGGACTTACGGAAAACAAAACAAAATTAAATCTCCTTTGTATTTCCAAAAAGGATCGAAATTCCGCTTATTTAATTCTCCAGTAGAATTATGTGACTTTTATGAGGAAAATTACACTAACCACAAATTGCGCTAAACAATTCCAATACTTTAGGGCTTGACCACTTTAAAATGGGGCTGCGCTGCGATTATAAATATAACTCTTTTACGGCTCTGTTATTACGTACTGAGAAGGGGGAGAGCGGGCCAATCTTGTGGCTGTAGCGCCTGATGGCCTCTCTGATGTGGGCTGGTTGGATGGCACTGCTCTGAGCCTCTGCGCCACAGGCCGCCGCGCTCTGCAACGAAGAAGACAGAGAAAATACAGCTCGTATTATTGCTAATTCAAAAACACTGTGGGAGTCCTGCAGTTTAATGCACAAACACAGCCCGGCGAGGACACGGCACACACACA